>NC_070628.1:26142690-27591440 GCF_947347685.1 Pleuronectes platessa
GTTATGTATGTGTTAACAGCTTGATATAAATATCAGTAGTAAGCAATTTTTCAAGCAAGCAAAAATACTTTATATGGCTCTGAATGTCTGCTAGCTTTCATCTGTGAAAACTGCATTTGTTGTTATGAAAGAAAAATTAACATGAAGATTAGGCAGCCAGTTATAATAGGAAAACAAGCCATTTTAACAAATAAACACAGATATGATTAGCAAAAGTAGATTTTGTGGACCGATGTGACCAAGACCAAAGTGTTGGAGGGAAAAAAAGGATCTGCTCATGCACCAGAGTGCATACTGAACCTCAAGTTCCCCCTGACAGCATGTGCGAGTGTGTGAAAATAAATTATACTGTTAAGCACTGTGAGTGGTCAATGAGATGGGAAAAGCGCTAGCATTTACTGTTATATGCCTGAAGAGGAGACTGAAGAGAGAGACCCATTGAAACAAACACCAAGTCAAAGAGGCTGCAGTAAACGATTGGAAAAGTGTCACTGCCATTTCATTTTGTACTATATTTTCCTTTACTATTGCTCACCTAAAAGTGTAGTGCTCTGATAAATATGGTGCTGTTTTAAGATGTTGAACACATGCAGATGTAAATACAGGAAATACAAATTAAAATTCAGATATCTTGTCCCAGGTTCATCTTTAGATTTTAAACCCAAATATCTTTGATCATAGGGGTTCCATTTAATTAAGGTATTTCAATTTCTATTCAATTTCCATCTAAATAGAAAGATAATAGAGTGATTTGATTAAATAAAGTTAAACTTATACATAAATACAAACAATAAACAGAGTTTATTTGATAAAATAACTCTTTAGTTATTTAATTTACACACAATGACTCAACATGACAGAGAAACCTTCATTAAATGTGACCCTTTACATTGAACTTGTGTAGTAAAATGACATTTAAATTTGATTTGTAATTGAAATACATAGTTACAAATCACAGTTTTAGGGACATCATTTTTTGAGTGTAGGCCTGGTCACCTCCCCATGACAACAACAACAACAACAACAACAACAACAACAACAGCAACACCAATAGTAATCAATCATTCCTATAGGTATGTTAGCCATGTGAATAATTTCACCATTGCCTGCTAAAAATGTCTATCTGTAAATACTATATCTATACGTCTAACTCCAGGTGTTTTACTGTATTTACTTTATTGCATATGTGAAAAAAAAGTTGTATGAATAGTGTTGTGGTAACCCCTAAACCCATGTTTTAGTACAAACATTACTCCACTGAACCAGGCAAGTTGTGTGGTCAAAACGTCAAGAATAACAGTTTTAACAGCTGAATGTGGAGGCTATCCCACTGCTTCATCTTAATATAGTTCCAAGCTGCAGTCGTTTGTGGTCCTTCACTGCTAATAGTATCCCCTTAAATGAGCACCCATTTCCTCATCTCATCTGAGCCCAGCGTGACCCACAGATAGGCCCTTGTAAATTCTCCCCCCATCTGGCTCCTTTTAAGTCTGCGTCAGACTGTCCATAATCGCTCTGTCAAAATGGCATCCCGTCACCACCGCTTGTTATGAGGTAGCGCAGAGCAGGAGGCTGAAACATACCAGAGCTGGAGCAGTCTATCGAGCCTGCCAGCCCCCTTCATGTAACATGAGGAAATGAGTTTGTGTCAGGACTATTTTGGAGTTGCTTTGAAGTCTTATTTTACCCCCTTTGCCTCCAGGGGGACAGCACAGAAAGCGAAGGGGGGAGGCCTGGTGGTAAAATGTGGGGGAAATCTGTGGAAATGCCCTGATAACCCAAAATGCACCGTGGTTGCGATCTCTTGCCTGGGTGGTCAAAGCACATAGAAATGCAACACCAGCCACATCTTATATGTATGTCACCGTGTCACGAGCATGTTTTTGTGGCAGGAATTTGCCTTTTTATGTCAACTGTGGTGCTCTTTCTGCATGCATAAACATGTCCTTAGGAGAGAGTTTCATTATCCCGAGGCCTCTCTGTTTTATTTATGCATTGTCGATTTCTCAGTCAATTTTAATTTTTTATAACCTCAAGCATAGAGTGGTGTATTCATAAATGTAGTCATGTACAAGAATAAGAGAAGACTGTAGTATTCAGTACAAAGTCCCTGTTCAAATATATTCCTTGTTTCATCTGACTGCTGTTCCACAAACACCTAAACACAAAAGTACACAAGACTTGAAAAAAAAATTGAACAGACACATCACAATCCTTCTACTGAAAGAGACGTGTTGTTATTATCATATTGTACAAATTCATAGATCAATAATCAGCAGAGGGTCTGTCGATATGAGCCAGGAGCGACGGACTCCTCAGCGGACAGATGGGGGAGGGGAGTATTCCCAGAGACCAAACAATGATTTTTATTCACTCACAGGCAAACACAAATATGTAAACACACTAGGGACACTCTTAAAAATTGCTTCACACACTGAGGCGTAATGCACCGAAAATTGTTAAGTACATGGCCAGTCAGCAGCACCTTGACCATGAACACGGGTTGTCAGGTCAGCGAAGGGGGCCCATCTCGTCTCAAAACCCCCATTTGCTTCTCGAGAATCAGCAGTAACAACAGTGAGGAAGTGCAAAACAATATTGTCAACACAACCTGAATTTATACATGCGCACATGCACACACTCTGCCACACACTACACACAGAGTCCTCGGTGAAGATGGTGTATGCTTCACACCCCCTGTTGCGTCCGGAGCAATGTTCCTGGAGAGGGGACAGCGAGAGGGGCATCCCGCAGTGCTGTTTGGGCGTCCTTGCCAGAGCCAGACAACTTCACTATCCCTGCCCTAGCAGGGGGCGATAATCACATCAAGCTCTCCTGACAAGAGGCATTGAATTCAGCTTCGGTCCCTTTAAGAGTCTGGCATCCAGCAGTCTCTCCTCAACATGCTGCTGACGTTACAATGAGAAGGTTTGTGTTTTCATTTTTTCCCTCTGCAGCATCTTTTTTTTTCTTTCTCCTCTTTTCTGACGCTACCTCTGAAATGTATTTGGAAGTCCGTGTCAACGGGCGAAAATCTGAATTGGCAGAATCAAGTGTTACCGCCATTGGACTGTGGAAATTGTTATTGTATTGGTTCCTTCTGTTTGTCATGGTGAATTCCATACAATAAGTAGTCTGTCCTTAGGAATATTTGTGAAAAGTTTTCAGGAAAATTTTGCGCTTTTTAAAAATATTATTTGGAAGTTCTTTAGATTATATCCTTCAATAGTTACAATTGAAATTTTCAAAGCACGTCACTGACTTTACACAGAATAAAAGGCTGACTCTTTACCACTACGCTAACAGACGTTTACACTCAAGGTCTAACCCATGCTGGGCGGTGGTCAGAAAGAAAAGGATGCTATCCCTTTAAGAGAACCATGCATTCTCCCAAACCACGCTCGATACATTTTTGCCGGCTCCTCTGGTTAGTAGCAGTATAATGATTTTTTTTTCAGTTGTCAGCTTTTCCTTTTCAATAGTGATGCTTTCATGTTATTGTATTGTTCATAGATGTGTTTTAGATGAGTATCTGGTAACATACTTTGCCCCTTCAGGGTTTGTCAGAGGTGTTGTTTACATTTTGTAAATACCCGATACTTGTCTCATGTGGCTATTTTTGGAAAATGCTGTCCACTCATCAAGATTTAAAATATCAGGGACTAAGCGGGATCCTTTCCAATCCACCAAAAGACATGAGAACTGCAGTGGACTCTTTTAAGCAGCTTTGTGGGCCGGCAGCGCTCCGCTGCTACCCAGGGAGTCCGGCTTCCAGCAGCTATGCTCTATTCATCACCTGCTTTCAATGGCCACCATCAAGCCGCCTCCAGCTAGAAGGCCAGGTAGGGTGCCGGGTGGCGCACAATGTTTGGGGGATTAGTAATCAAAAGAGTGTGGAGGCTAGGACCCTCCATCCTAGCCTGCCATTCACTCTTAGCAGGGGAGGAGAGCTCCAGCAGCGGCCAAGGTCATCGTCTTCAGCTCGGCAGGAGGTAACTGGGAAAGAACCCTGGGAACCAGCCGCCTGCTCTGTGCTAATCGTGGGCTAGCAGGCTAGCAGCACAGCAGGTGTCTCAGCCGCCAAACATTCATCTGTTTGTCTCGTGGATAGCATGGCTGACAACGACATAATGCCTTTCTTTACTTTCATCCAACTTTCTCTCATTTCTGTCTTTTGTGGAACTCTTTTGCTCAGTTTTGTGGGATTGCTGTCTTTGAAATAAACTGTGTGCTGACTTAGCAGAATGTGAAACTGGTACAATAGTCCCTTTAGTGTAGAATAAGTTGTCCTAATGGGAAGGCTGAGAAAAGTTGGAGTGCAGTGACAAAGGCCATTCGAGGATAGAAAGGGAAATATCTTTCTCCAAAGTTCTTTCAAGTTACCATGGTTTCAAACAAACCCTTTGTATTTTTTGCCTGTGGATGAAACATGTTATTACATCTGAAAGCTGGATTTGTTTGAATTATTGTTAGAAGTCCGTCTTTGGATTTGCTATCGCCATTCTGAATCTCATGTGACAGAGTAGTGATCACGGCCACCATTTTAAGCTGATTTGGCATCCTGTGGTGCGAGACACTGGGTCGAGAAACCCTGATGAGACAGCTGGTTGGAGACTTAGACTGTGGCAGAGCGGCCCATACATTCTCCGAGATCGCAGACTGGACAGATTAGCTTAGCCCGCTAGGTCGGAGTAGAGGGAAGCGAGTAGTGAGATAACGATGATGTAAAAATTAATCATTGTCGTTTTCCAGTCGGAGGCAAGACAGCAACCATGCCCCGCCAGCCCGCCCTCCCACTAGCACACCCCTGTTGGGATATTGGCAAGTTGTCATGACGACAGGGATGTTCTGCTGATGAAGTCTCGCGCAGCGCTATCCAATCAGATCGTGCAGCTACAACCGCAGCGTGAACAGGGGAGGACGCACCTATTCCAGTTGCACAATGCTGAGAAAGGACAGGCGAAACCCAGGACCACCAACGGGAAATTGGCAATCCGGGGGACGCTGTCAATGGGCCGCCATGGTTCGACAATACACAGACAGCGGGGGTCGTGGATACAGGGGCTGCCAGGTAGGGGGTCTCCATCATGTCTGATGCTCTTTGAGCTTCATTTCTTTGCGGCTATCAATACAAAGTATGAATGCATTATTTATTATCACTGTTGGCATGCAGTTTTTAAAGACTGTCATTCACATGGCTTATATGATGATACGGGATGGTGGTCGTAGATATTGGACTGTTCCAGGTGCACGTTAGCAAAACGACAAATCACTCCTGCAGGTGGTTTTAACAAATGTGCAACAGCCGCAATAATCCCTAACAAAAGCAAGGTCAAATTTTCGAAGAGGGGGGAAATGTCATGTGGCATTAACTTTAATGCAGTTTTATATTCATTTCACTGCAGGATGCAGCGAAGAGTAGTCGCGGCTAATATCTGGAAACTACAGGTAGCAAAGTGAACGAAAAACTCTCACAGCGTTAGTTTGATTCAGGCCTTTTATTCTAAACCCTGGGGAGGATTTTCTTTCATTTTGCTGCTTGCTGACCAAAGGAGAAGCCGGGGCTACGTGCAGCTCGATAAAAGATGGAGGGCTTGGTGGGGGCGCACTCTGTTTTTTTTCCTAGCACTGCAGGTAGCCATTACGGTCATCGTGCTCTACAGCTTATTATTAAAACCTATTGAATTGTAGCTGTCTACAAATAATGTTCTTTTCATTAACATTGGCCTCTTTATAAGATGATTATGATTTGCATTTATTCCTCTAAGCAGTTCATTTGAACAACAAACCCCTTCCCTCCATCCCTACCCCTCCCTTGCTCAGCTTCAGTCCCTCTGTCACAGGGTCTCTGTGGGACGCCATTCGAGAGGCTGACCCCCAATAGTGGTTGTGTTTGACTCTTCAAACTTGTAAATCAAATCTAGTTTGTCAGCATGGTGAAGCCACCTCTATAATCTGCTGGTTGGATATTAGCAGGTTTTGAAATGTCTCTCTTTATTATCAGATTTTTTAAAATAATGTCCCTACTGTGAAATGATCAGCAGGATCAACCATCACTGGATGGTCTGGTAATGTTATTGATCAAAAGACTGGTCAATCCCTCGTTTATTATATGACCAGTGTAAGACCAGTTCTATTAGATAATATAATACACATGCTGATATAAATTTCATACTGGAAGGAAAAATTTAATTTTGTGAGCGTGCATCATATTACTCATGTTGTGGTCTCATATTGTTTTAAAGGAAACTTAGATGACAGAATATTAGTTTCACTCAATTCAGGAACATTAAAATGTCATTGTGGGCCTAACTGAAAGGTGGGCATAGAAAAAAAGTTTTATGCCTAGCTGGTTATTTTGTATATATATAGGCCCTGTTGATATTTCAACTACTAACAAAGAGATAAATCAGGAACAAATAATATTTGTACAGTGTTTAATAGTAATGGGCTGTATTAAATTCTCTTATTGAGCCAGTCCTATTTTCTAAAGCCCATATTTCTGCTTATTGCAGGTAAAATGTAGATTCTAAGACTTCGCCATAGTCACAGTGTCACTCTTTCCTCCACCTCAGCATTTTTATCCAAAATAACTTAACATACTTTCTCCTTGTATGAAATAATATTTCATGAGGGATGCTCAGCCAGCTGGACTATTATGTCAGGCATTTACTTGTTTAACCTTCATGTAATCCCAAGCCATCTACAATCGAAGCTAATGACATGTTAACTGGAAATATTGGGATCAAGTGCTGATACTAAAGTTGAGAATTTTCATAGCCAGTGATCCAAAATAGATTGGTGTTACGTTTTACAAAGTAGACTTGTTTAGAAGGATTCAATAGTATTATAATTGTTTTAATGGAATTTACATGTTTAGAGTTCATCTATGCTTAACATCTCTCACTATAAGCCTATCAGTGTGGGTATTGTTTAGCTGGAGAATCTGACGTTCACATTGGAAACCAGCTAACCCAGTGAAAAGTTGCTTGTTCACGGTCACTTCCAAGCTGGGGGAAGGGGTTTTCTCATAGCTTTGAAATGACACACCACATAGGTTCTGGAGAGTTTGTGGACAATGATGTCAAATTGTTGCAGTGTGAGAGGGTTTGTAGCAGGGAAACCGCTCAAGTGAGATGATTGCTGTTCTTGTGCTGCAGATTAGTAACATTTTGGTGACTGGGGTCAGATGTGGTGAGCTCTGCACCATCCTGTTTACATTCTGACCTTGAGGCCTGGGGAGATGTTGACAGCATTGTGCTGATGGTGCATGGTGCACAAAATTTGAAGAATCAATGACATGTTGACATGTAGAATTAGTCCTTTCTTACATATGTCATTATCGTTTGATAGATTCTTATTTTTTTCTGTATCTTTTTCCAAAGATCCAGAGTGGTGTAACACTTTCCTTGATCCAGATGTCAGAGAAGCCGCAAGGGCCCATGGGAAACCCAATGCAACCTTCTTGGAATACATTTATTGCATGGTTTTATGGACTGCTGCTGTTGTCCTGATAAATCACAATTTGAAACATCCAAAGAAAGAGGGATAATAGGCTGATGTTCCATGGACTGAATCAATCACCAGAGACACATGTGTCACTAAATGTCATCTTGAGGTTGATTGGACCACCCAGATGTTGCCCATTAAAAGCCATGAGGTTTCCATTGAAGAAGTTCCAGGGTTTCACCCCAAAGACCGTTCCCCCTGCCCGCCAAACCCATAGATCCCGAGCCTGTGATCTCTGACTGGGGTCCCCTTCCGCAAATTGCTGTGTTTGAAAAGAACCCGGGTATGTACGAAAGAGAAACAAGGCCCCAGACTGCTCTAACGTAAAATGTCATTCCTATCAGTTAGCTTACGTTCCTCCCAAGTAGAACAAACCATGTGATGACAGTCGTACAGCAGACACTTCACATTTCACTCAGACCCTAGGCTAGAAATGACTACGATGACCATGTGAAGATGGGGGAGCAGTTGACGTGAATTAATTGCCCATCACTTGTCAATGCAGTGCAGATAAACTAGCACTGTTCAACTGTCTCTCTGAGAAGCTGTCAGCCAAGGACAATTAATGCATCCTATTTCTTCCCCACCTTTCTACATCTGATTTAATAGAGAAAGACATGGACCACAGACTGAGCTGTGAGCAGCAATGTGGTCAGGATGTAAATACCCAGACATGAAGAGGAAGAGCGGCATTACAAACTGTTTTGATCTCCTCTGGGCTGTCCAGACGGGCTGACAGGGGAAGGGAGGGGGGGAAGTGATTTGGGCTCCTTTTATTCACTCCTCGCCCATCAAACTACCTCTCTCTTGCCAGCAGCGTTGTCATTTGGGCTGTCCGGGTTGAACAACAGAAAGTCCAGCATTGATAGATGCAGTACAATGAGGCAAAAGATTGACAAACAGGCAGACAAATGCACCTGGAGGCTAAAGTCTGGGAAAACAGCTGAGACCCACCAATTTGTTAACAGCACAATTTCCAATACGGTCATAGCGTAGTCCCTCCCATTATCCTATCTCAGTCTCTGTCTGTTTTGTCTCTCTCCATTGTTCATTATTTTGAAGGCAATGAAAGAGACGCTAAACTAATTTGTTAATCCTGAATGGTCAAAGGAGAACCCAAACTATCTTTAATGCCTCACAAATCAAATTGAATCCTTATTATCATTTATTTTCTCAGCTAAATCAAAAGCCTGTTTTAATTCCAGTGAAATTGAGTTCCATTTATCTTTATCCAGTCGTAATATTCTCCTCTTTGTTCATATCCTATTGGTCTAGGAACAAGTAGGGATAGGCAGATCATGAGATAATGATACTGGGTCTTTCTTCTAGGGATGAGGATGACACGGTCTAAAGATGAAGCGCCGTCCTCCCCAGCCAATTTAGACAGGAGAATTAAAGGTCTCACATAGCTAGAAAGTGAATCACGTCCTTCAAGTTAATGTGTGACATCTAATATCATTTGCAGCTGAAAGGCAGATATGTCTTCTAAAATAGAGTAACTGTATGTCTGCAGGAGGAATTTGACCGATCAGTTAAATCTCATCATCTTTAAAGCATTAATGAGTAAAAAAAGGAAAAGAGGATTGTGCAGTGTGATTTTAATCCATTCTCATCATTGTCTGGAATCAAGCTATGAATCATTTTTAATGATTGAAAATATATTTTTAGTTTTCAGCTCCCACATGGTATATAGAATCATCAAATCTTAGTGTTTGAATATGTATTTCACAGATTCCCTAAACACATTCATGCACCAGCATCTTAAAAGAAGGTTTCAACATGTACAGTAGCGCAGGGATTTGGGCAAATGCTTAGATGATAAAACGCTGTAGACATGTGTCTATTTTGATTAGATCACTGGATAGCAAACATTATAAGGCCCACTTTCTCTGGTCAAAAATACCAGTAACACCCACTACCATCTGGCTTTTGTCTGCAATGGGGATGGACTCTGAATCTCAAATGACTCTGCCGTAGACTCAGGTTTTATTCAGCTCTCTGATCCGATGATGGACACAAGACACTTGGATGAATGCGCTAATTTAGCAAGACGAGTTGAGAGAGCACCTCAGTTTTTGGTGTGTTTGCGACGTCAAACACAATACATCGGGAAAAATACAGAAAGACAAAGTCCTATAATGGTGAAAGGAATCTATTGCCCTTTTTAGGTTGTTTACCCTCATTTAAAAAACCTGATATAGCTACTGATTTTGGTGTAAAAGAGGTATAAGTCTAGTGGTTCTGATATACCACTAAATGTCTATAGTATAATAACAACATGTGCCATATATCCATGTGTATGTGTTGCATATGCAGCAAAGGTAGTTTTAGTACAAACTTGAGCTAATGATAAGTTTATAAACGACCATGATGGCTCTCCAAAGACAGAGTAAAAGCAAATGACAAACGATCATGTCCTGCCAGTCAGTGCAGACACACAAACTCATAAAAGACACCCACATATACACTCACACACTTGGGCATGCACGTGCACACATCAAATGGAGCCGGAACATCTGTCAGACACCGGACCAGTGGTTTAGTTAAAAGATGAGGAGGGGTCTGGTGAACGCTCTGCTATTCATTTATCTTGCATTGCTGCCCATTGGTTTTAATTATGGTTGGCTCTTTCAAGTTGGAAATTGGCATGCTTCAAAAACAGAGCTTGCGTTTTTGTGTTTTACCATTGTTTCTGTGGGATTTTCCACGTAGGGACAAGGCTACATATGTGTGTGTCTACGTGTGTGAAATCTCCCCGCCTGTCTGCATTGCTTCCTCCCTGCCTGTTCATCCATCTGTGTATTTGCATGTCTACACTTTTTTGTAATTGATGAGCATTTCTTTGCATTTATGTGTGTGCATGTTAGCGTGTGTTTCCATATATGTGCCGAATTGGTCTGCCTTATTTTCTCGGCACAGCTGCAATAGGACTGGATTGATGTGTAACCCAAGCCGGCACTTTAAAGGGCGAAAGGCCTGGACAGACGTGGTCTTGCCAGTATACCAGATGGGGCTTTATGATGAAAAGAGCATAATCCCCATCCAGGCATCACTTCCATCACTTGAGCACTACAAAGCCATTCACAGCTTTTTTTTATTGCAAGAAATAATCTCTTTTTTTCCACAGTCCCAAACAGAGCACTTTTATTTTGTTTCTCTCCTCCTTCTCTTTCTTTATCTTCCCATCTCACATCCCTCTGTTTCTCCATCCCACCATGTCTCCCTCATCTCTCTCTTTGCCCCCCCCCCATACACACACACACACACGCACACACACACACACACACACACACACACCCTCACCCACTCTCCCTTTGCTCTTGAAGACTTGCAAATGTGGCATTAGCTAATATTCAGAGAACCAGGCAAGCAATCCCTTTTTATCCGCCAGGCCCCTACTGATTGAGCTACAGTGTGTGCATTAGAAATGAGGGCTGCACGGGGGTTGGCAAACCCCATGCCTCTGATTGGTATTCAATATACATGTCACTGCAGGACATGTTAGTTTGGGGTTATGGGTTTACTCTCTCGCACTCTATCTCTCTATTTTTTTCCTCTGTGTCTCTATGCCGCCCTCTCTCCACCCCTCCTAATTCCAACCATAGAAAATGCCTATCTTGCCCAATGTCACTTAAAAAGATGACAGAAAATTGGACACAGGGTCAATTAATTGGCTGGGCCAGGCTTACTGTAAATATGGCTGACATATTTTTCTGGTTTTGTTGTATTAAATGGCACAGCTTTCAAATAGTCCACGGGATTTGCATGTATCCCCTCCCCTCGCAGCTTGGTTAAGAGTTACAGCAGACTTTATAGAAAACAGACCCAGCTCTTTTTGCAGTCTGGAGGCTTTATTGTACAGTGAAATGCAAAATGTAGGTCTCTCTCACTCTCTTCCCCCAGTGCACATACAGTAGATATCTTCCTTTCATATTTTAAGTAGTAAATATATTCATCAAATACAATAACTGTTATTCACATGGCACACTTTTCCCCATTATCTTTTCATGATTTAGTGTCTTTGGAGTATCTGTGTCTTACTCTCTGAAGTCCCCCCCCCCCCATTTTAGACTCAGTGATTCACTTTTTTGTCTTAAACCCTAAAGCACATTCAGAGGATCCTCCCTCATTCTATCAGTTGTCTGTTTTCCTCATTCTCTGAGCTTCCCTGTGAACACCAGGGGAATGGAGGATTTCTTTCTGTCATAGACTTACATCACGCTTGCAGAATATGTCAGGGATTGGACTTGCATTTACATGAGATGCAGCCTGCATGAAAACTAACATTACAGCAAGGGGGGGGGGGGGGGGGGGCTTAGGCATATGTTGGTAAAGATATCGTCACTGGACTCAGGCCGTGACGTACACCAGAGCATTTGCTACTATGATTTCAGGGAAACGCTGATCAAATTTAGAGGTTAAAACAACGACATACATTTGTTTTTGTTTTTTTTAAACAAATAAATACCAAACTGTAGGCATGAATGACCCATGGTTATCTAACGCCTGTTTGGTCGTAGTTGAAAAATACAGTAGTTTATGAGAAGCCTTCATGTGAGAGGTTATTTACTGGATGTGATGAGAGCACACTGTGTCTTAGTTATTTGGATCAACAGACCTCTGGAGCACATGAATCTGTTTCCAGTTCAAACTTCTTTCCGTTAGAAGAGAGGAGAAGAGAGTGGGGTGGTGTTGGTGAGCCAAGACTCCACTCCAGCCCGAGACACAATCACTCCTTTCCTGCTGAAATCTAAGGGCTGTTGGTTTCTTCTTGTGGGCCTTGTTCCAGGTTTGCCTTGGCCCTCTTCCAGGTGTGGGAAGTGTAAACAGTTTACAGATCTGCTGTGGCTAGGGAGGGCTGAGGGCTTTCGCTAGGAGGAATGTAACCTGAACACCACTTCACAGGGAGGCAGTGCTGTGAGATGGAGCATTCATGCATATTGTGTCAGGACCTAACAGGAATCTAACCCAGCAGTTCAAGGGAGAGGTGGCTGGTGAGGACACTTGCTGACGTCAGTGGTCATGTGAGGAGGGGGTGTCTGGCGAACAGGCTGCTTGGCTTTTGCCCCATGAGCTATCAATCATGTTAATCTAGACGATTATAGCCAGTTTTACTTCAGATGCATAAGCTAGAAAAGTGGAGTGAAGCACACAAGTAACACATGTCCATAATACAAAGCAGCTAACTATGCTTTGGATTACAATGGAATGTGAACAATCACAAATGAATTATGTGAGCTGTTATCTCCATCTCCATATGCTTTGCCATGCTCAAGATTTTGTATTTATAGTAGAGTAGAGTTGGGTTAAAGCAACACAATGCAAGGTTAAAAAATCTAACATTTGCACATTCACTGCACTCAACTCAGAATAGAACAGCCACATTCAAGCTAACACAGCAGGCAAGTAGCCAATGCAGTTACCGCTGTCAATGCGTAATGTGTATCAAATCACATCAAATTGTTTGGCTGACTTGGTAACCCTCTATCAAATCGTTTTTTACTGGCGTCCCATTATAAACGACAGAGTGAAGAGTGTGCTCCGATACTAACTCTTCTTTGGATTCTACTCTCTTTATTTCCTCCAACAATGTTCTTGTCCGTTTCTTTGGTGGTACTGCCATGATGTCCTCAATGAGAAATGAGAGGTAATTCTTGCTAAATGTTCCTGTTCGGGTTGTTGATGTGTGAAGTATGCAGTAAAGCAGGACACTATTTTAAGGTATAAAAACTTTCTAGTGATGCTTTAATTAACTCTGGAAATTATACAATTCACAAAAAAACCTCAGTTTGTCTCTTGAAAGAAATTGGCACCATCATAACTCTCACCTCATCTCTGCAGAAATGCAGTTGGATTTATATTTGTGGTGGCAGCATATTTTATGATGAGATTCTCCAGTATATAATTGCAGTCAGTAACAGTATTTTAGGTTACTCAAAGTTGGAGGATTCAAAAGAGACAAAATGTAAATCAGAATGGTCAAAAGTGAAACTACACAAGCTGAGATGCTGGGTTTGAGTCCATAGAGTTCCCTCGTCCTAGATTGAGAAACACTAGATCCTATATTACTTGTAATGTCACTCAGTAGTGTCTTTTTAGTAGAACCTTCCTGGTTATTCTTTCAAACTTGGAAAAACTCTCTCCAGAGCCATGAGATAAGTCATGATGAGTTAAGTTTAACTTCATGTGTAAAATGAGAGCCATTTAAAAAATGAATGGCCTTGCTCTTTGCAATGTCTTGAATTAGTGTCTGCAGTTTATGCTGTGAAAGGACGTGATTCATAGTTGCCCGATAAAAAGATTGAATTGCCATTTTGTTTAATTTGATTAATTGAATTTCATGCTGTATTAATGTGTCAATAATTTCTTGTTTGGGATGTGGGTCATTTTATTTTAACGGTACTATACAGTAGTGAATGACAAAGATGTTGGATGGCCCTGACTTTGAGGATCCCATATTTTACACACTTTTCTGGAGTTTTAAGTAAAGTTTTGATATCCTTAAATAAGTTACAAAAACAATATCAGTATAGATTTACATCCCTCTTGTAGTTCTCTCTGATCACAGATTAGAGCCAACTACTCTAGCTGGGTGAATGGATGAACGCAAATGGGGATGCTGTCCCAGTCTGCTCCTCAGTTCCCTTCAGCCCCTGTCTTCAGTCTTTTCCTGCTTCTCTCACTCCATGTTTTCTGTCCAGACCTGCCAGTCTCCCCCCCCCCCCCCTGTCCCTGTTCCCTGGTGTTTCCCTGTTCATCTGCTCTGTGTGTTTTGGAACCCTGCTGTCTGTATCTACCTCCTTGTCTGCCAACCTGTTTGTCTGTTTGCTCACTGTTCTGCCTGTAAGCCTGATATCTTTATTAGAAGCTACTTCACTACTTCAGCTTTGTGTTTGCGTTTGGGTCCTTCTGATCTCTGCTATGACTAGCATACCCTGACAGGTGGTCAGAAATTAGACAAACAGACGGTCAAATTCAAACTAAAATGTTTTGGTGCTTCCAAAAAAAAGAGCTTTATAAACTGTTTCAAAACTGTGTATTTCTCCATGGATTGAGAAGTGTTGGCTAATCTGGCCAAACTATCATAACACAGACCTTTTCGGTCACATGAATAGATGTTCATATGGTTACCTTGACACAAAGCATGTCACCTTAACTTTAGCTGAAGCACCAACTAACAAATCACTGTATAGTGCTGTGGCCTGCTCTTGCTAGCTCTTACAATCTCGAGCTTTAGATGCTTCTTTCAGGCAGGTCTCTTGTCTCGGAGATGGTCTGTCTTGGATTGCTGAATATCTTGTTATTCTCAGGTGGAGAACTGGTACATGTGTTGATACGCCAAGCTAGCCGAAACTGCCCGAGATAGCAAAATGAAACCTCTGGCCAAACACATTGGTTTTCGGCCTGAGTCTGGTTTATAGTTCCACATCTGGGCTGATTTCAGCTATCATCCTCAATTGTGGGCTGACAGCCAGGAAGGTTCTCTGTGTGCACGTCCAGATTTGAAATTGTTTCTGACTGTCAAGCAGGACTTGGACTAATAATATATTCGTCAAATGACATTGTCAGATAGACCCATTCTTGATAGTTTTTATATGGCACCCTCACCATCTTTGTAATAAAAATTACACGGAAATGTCCGTTCCTACAAGGGACCTTTTAATAGTTATTAGTTTTATAGGTAAAACTACAGAAACATGTACAGATATGTCAATGCCACCTGCTTTGATAGTAGATGTAAATTCGCAGCTAGGTTACAAAGATACAATCACCATTCTTGCTCCTCGCTTTGATTGGTTGAATATATGGCCATGACTCACGGCTAAAATGTGGGTTCAACACAAGATCTAAAACCCACAGATGTGATTCAGCAGTCCAGAACAAGGCTAATGGTATTCAGAGAGCTAAAGGAAAATATTCTGCACTGCATTTTCAATTAAATGTGGCTTATTAAATGAGATTCTGCATTTGTGCATATATCAAGAAATACATAGTAGTAAATTATTATACAATCCAGAGATGGTCAAATTACCTGTATTCATGAGCTCCATGGTCTTACTGAGTACACACACACACACACACACACACACACACACACACACACACACACACACACACACACACACACACACACATCACTGGTGTACTTAGCATCTGCATGTTTAATGTCACCTGGTGTCACATGATGCAGATGTGGTGTTTCTGTTGTCTAAGGATGAACGCAGCTGAGCAGAGCAAGAAAATGAGGTGCTGGAAACACAGAGCTTTGAGGAAGTAGACATGTATCTCCAAGGACACATACCACCCAGCAGATCAAAGGACCTAGAGGACGTTTTTGATGGGGAAACCACACTGGTTTTCAAAGCATTGTAGTCCTGCATCTCACTTGCCCACCAAGGCCCATGATAGAAATTCTAATACATCTGCCTGTCTGTTAATTGAAGTCCCATTCTCTCCCTTGGGGGATAGGAGGCTAGTCTTCAGAGAGCATCTCAGTCCTGCTGCATGCTCATCGTTAATTATTATTCTTCAATCCCCCCCTTTATTTTTTTAGTTTGTTTTTGTGTCTGGTCACCTATCTCTTGTCTTGGGAGAAGACGCTGATGTTTGACAGAGACAGAGAACACAACTATCCGCATATTAACTCATATCCTATCAGCCTACCTTTGGGGATGTTGTGTGATGGTGGAGGAAATGTTTGGCTGTCAGTGTTGCAGCATTTGATCATGGGGAGGGCGGATTCAGAGTCAGTACCTTTGTTAGTCTCCATAACAACAGAATATACGGTAGAGGACATGAGAAGGGCATGAGAGGAGATTTGGCTGATAGTTGAAAATGATTGTATTTGGCAAAACACACAGAGAGAGAGAGAGAGAGAGAGAGAGAGAGCGAGAGAGAGAGAGAGAATCCCTGTCATCCCAGAGACATGTCCCCTTCCCCAGAGACAAGCAATCTTCCAGACAGACAGGAAGTCAGCCCTGTCAGTGTGTGAAGTTCGCAGAGAGGAGAAAGTGATGAGCGATGGCAGCCAGTCTGAGCGCAACCATACCATATTTTTTACATATGGCATATTTTGTGCATCGTAATTTAAACGTTTAATTAATAAACATACACAGCTTAGTTTATTGTGTGTGTGGTTTATTTAGACAGGAATTGTATCTCTCACATACAAATAATTTCTTAAAATGCTGACAAATGCTGTTAAATGATATCCTAGTGCATCTGCAGCTGTCTCAGCCTGGAGCACCCGCCAAGGTTCTCTGCGGATCTATACAATACTCCAGGAATAGACACTGTTTCTTGTTTGGGGTCCAGAGATCACTTGGAGCTCTTAAACAGATCACCTCCCTCACCGCAGTTTCTTGCCATGCTACAAAGCATTTGTTTAGTTTCCCAGTCTGTCTCCATGACCTCCTATCTCCAGACCAAATGACCGGTTAGGACATTGAAAGGGAAATTGCGTACATTCCTCCATAATCGTAAGAGGTATTTACATATGCTCTCTAAATAATTATGTGGTCCAGCCGGGAGCATCCAATGAATTTTTCACAAAAGCACTTTCTGCTATTTACATTCCTAAAATGTAATGTGGTTTACTTATGCAGCTGGACGGTCCAAATCAAAGCATTCATTCCCAGGGACCAAGTGCAGGCAGAAAGAGAGGAAGAAGGAGAGAAAGAGAAAGAGACAGGAGGGGGGCTGAGGAGAAGAAGTTCAAAGCATGCGAGGTCAAACTTGAGGGTCACTCTCTCAGTGCTTTTTCACTGCCTGCATGAATACATAACCGGCAATTGACTTTCTAATCGGGAGGGGCCTCATCAAATATTCAGTTTAATAATACTGGTTATCTTGGGTCCTTTTTTGTTTCCATCCTCTGTTTTAATCTAGAAGCATCTAAAGCGAGCTGTGTATTAAATAATGATGGCGTCGCTGCGGTTGCTGCCTGCTTCCCTTTGGCTCTGTGTTTTTCTTCTAAAACTTAAACTGACAGCCGGGTTTTTCCCTCTATCCCTCACTCATAAAACCCTTCCCTGCTGAATTTTACTCTGATTGGATCAAAGCCTTGACCTGTGTTGCCAGTTGACCTTTCCTGATCCCACTGGTGCCTCTAGAGTGGAGACCCTTGTCAGGGCACCTGGGAATTACCTTGACGGCGGCGTAGTCAGCGGCTGTCACAGAGCTCTTGTCTGTTTGATGTCACCTCTGACACTGGCCTCTGTAGCGATCGCCGGGGAGATCTGACGCCCTGGCTGGGCTGTGAATAATATAACAAATCTACCTTTCTTCAACCACCGTTGTCACCTGTGTTCCCTATGATGAAATGCACCCATGCTTACCTTCAGGGCCGATGTGTTCTTCCTGTCTGTTCCAGGGTACAAAGCGAGGCTTCAATGGCCAGCCATGGGAAAGAGCTGTCGCAAAAAGGTGGCTCAGCTGGCAGTGCCCAGGGCTCCAATTGGGCAGAGAGTTGCCTGAAAGGGAGAGTTGAGGACACTGAAGGATGACAAGGGACAGCTGGAGAAGTGGAGGACTCTTCACTTTGAGCAGTCGCCAAACGGTGAGACACCTCTCTTTCCCCATTTGTTCAATCATCAAGCCCCATTGGACTCATTGCCAGTTTATTTTGCTCTATGTCTGCTCTCAAGTGCCTCTGTTAAGTTTACACCAACTTCTATTGTGTAAGTTTTTCATTTTGTCATTTGTTGCGATAATTCCACCATACTCTTATCCTCATGCCGTTGGTTGCTAACACACCTCAGGCCTGTCAGGCTTAGCACAACAATCCTTGGAAAGAGATTCCACTGCCACTCCCAGCTGTGCAGGAGGTCAACACTTCAACATGTCGGTCCCTGCAGATGAGGTCTTGAGGAATGGCATGCGCTGATGCATGGATGAATGTATGATGAGTGGATGCTGTGGAGTTTGGAGAGGGTGAGGGACTGAGCTTGTAAGGCAAAGTAGAGATTTGAGGTTTGGTGTTGCGTGTTTCTGTTTCCGTAGCTGCTGTCATTCTTCACTTCAACCGACCAGAAGGTGTATTGTTGCCAGTTGGCTGATGATGTAATGTTTTCTTTTTCTGAGCTCAATCGTAAATACTTACTAGGTGCATTCACATGATTTTAAGGCAAATTTGGGAAGACGTCATTCACAGTACTTGGTATCAGTACAAATACATCACAGATGCATGTAGGGGAAATCAGTGTGCAGGAAATAATGATCATGCCTGTGAGGCTGTGATGGTTTCCATCAAAGCCACTGTCCTCATGGAACACACGTGTGTGTCAGGCATCATCTGCTCTGGATTACTGTGGTCTGGGAATGTCTGTGTGTTGATCCGGCCCCCACCATTTTGTCACCACATGTCACCCGTTATATCCTTTTGAATAGTGTTTTTGATGTGTTGTGTATGGTGTGCATTTTTCGGAACTATTTCTTTTTGCATAGTTCCCTAAAACAACTCTTGGCCAAAGATGAAAAATAAGTGATCTGCCACACTCAGGTCCAAACCATGTGTTTGCTCAATACCAGTTTAGATGGTAAATGGTCTGTATTTATATAGCACTTTTCTAGTCTTGATGACTACTCAAAGTTCTTTAAAGTTTCATTCATTGCCCTTCACCCATTCAAACAAACATTTATATAGTGCATCTATGTGTAGCACTTTTTTATGAGGGGCAATTCGGGGTTAAGTATCTTGCCTAAGGACACTTAACTTGACATGCAGATGAGCTGGGATCGAACTGCCAACCTTCTGGTTAGAGGACGACCCCTATATCCCCTCACACACAGACACACACACACACAAACACACACACACACACAAACACACACACACACACACACACACACACACACACACACACACACACACACACACACACACACACACACAAAGCCGCCCCCCAGTTTACACAAACAGGATTCCCTAGTCTGCTCTTGTACTTGCACTGAAGAATCCTTTCGAAAAGCTGCATGATGGTGGAGATGCAAAACACTACTTGCTTTTCCATCGATGTTGCACCTCAATTTATGTTTAAATGACTAGTATTTCGTTACTTATTTCCTTTCCACACCATCTATCTAGCTCTTACTCGCCTTTTTCTGTCCTCCATCTAACCCCTCTACTTCCTCAATCTATCCTTATTTCTCCTTCTCTCTAAGTTGGTTGGAGATGCATTCCTCATTCCTTGAATGCACACAGAAATGCTCGGTGCTCTGGCATCAGCACTTCTTAAATAGGGCTCCTGCCACCAATGTTACAACTGGAGATTCAGCACACTGCCCTCTCTAACACACACACAAACGCACACAATCCTGGAGAGAGAGATGAGGGTGGAAGGAAAACCGCTAAATCAGCCAAACTCAGGAATGTATTTTCATTAAAACAAGTTTGTTTGAAGGGATTGGGAAGGTGGAGGAGCGAGATGGAGTATCAGAAGTGATCAGACCCAGTGGCTCAGTGGCTGCACAGTGCCAAGTATTAGAGAAGCAGGGAATGAGTATACATTACATGAGGTGTAGACACATGTGTAGACTGGAGAATTTATTTAGCTGCAGGACTTGCTAACAGGATTTTTATCAGAAAGCTCCTGTCTCAAATTCCTGTTTTTCTGCTTGTCACCGTGTAGATTGAAGAACAGGGTTTTCTGTTTGTATGTGAATTCATGTTTGTGTGTGTGTGTGTGTGTTTGTGTGTGTGTGTGTGTGTGTGTGTGTGTGTGTGTGTGTGTGTGTGTGTGTGTGTGTGTGTGTGTGTGTGTGTGTGTGTGTGTGTGTGTGTGTGTGTGTGTGTGCGTGGGTGTGTGTGTGTGTGTGTGTCACCTCTACCACTAGCTAAAGGCATCATCCCTCTAGATCTTCCATTATCCAGTCCACACACGTTCAAGATTTATTTCTTGCCCTGGTCAGTCTCCAGGAGAAGTAATTACCAACCAAGGAAACACAGGACTTCCTGGAAGAAGCTTATCGGAATACACACACCATCCTGTGTCTTCAATGTGACTGATAAGCTGGGACTGACAACACAGAGCTACATTATCCACCTCTATCCCTCTACAGTAGGGGTACCTGGCTTTCTATCCTTATACACAATAAAAGACATGGCTACAGTTTAATTTTCTCATATTGTCCTGGCTTTTCTCTTAAAGCTGCACAGATCAATATTTTTAATAAATGTATTAACACTGAGAACATTGACCAAAAGGTTGTAATGAAACATGTTTCTTAGGATGAATCCCAACTCTCAAATCTCTGTACTGTAAAGCATTGTAGTTTTTTTTTTAGTTTATTGTTTTGGTTCATTTCCTGTAGCAGGTTCAGTGAAAATATTCTGGTTTCCCAGTTTTGATCTTTACTGCTGACCTCAATAAGATTCTACTTTCCAACTTAATTAGATATTGATTAATTGTTTATGTGACAGGGCTTAGGCTAATGGGTCATAATCAATCAAACACACGAGTCATTACTTACCACACTCTTCGCTGTTTTTTAGACAGCAGGTGGAGATTCTATGGTCACACAGGTTTTACACCAACCAAGACATTTCCGGAGCGTACAGGTGAGGGCTGGTGCACCTAGCAGGGGGCAGAATGTTACATATTAATTCCACGATGACTCTGGGGTCGGTCTGTAGTACCTGAAGTCTGAAACCTTGTTGTTTATCCAAATTCACATCTTCGGCTGTGCCTCCTATGAATATGACACCTCTTTTTCCTCCTGAGATATTTGCATTGGTCACATGTTAGAAACAACATCACCGCATCCACCCTTGCTAGGTGAATCCTCTGGACGATCTCTCACATGAGCTCTCTCAGACATTTTCCAATATTTACAACGGGGCTGGAAGGAAAAAACTGCGGAGAAGATGTGAAGAAAATCTGATAATCTCAGCAGATTATCTTGAGCAGTTGTCATTATATCTTCAATTCACAAAATTTTTAAGACTGTAGATCTGAGTTCCCAGGTCTCATCATGCTCTGGTGAGAACATTGTTATAATGACTGATTGCTTAAACAACATAAATGAGACCTACAAACCAAAATGATCCTTTAACACCCAAACCAGGGCTCTACATATGTATGTGTTTCACCCTAGTAGGACGATCCTGTACAGTATTTCAACAGATGATTCTCGGTATCGGCACTATATCTGTCTGAGGGTAAACTAAAACTGCCTGAGGGTTTATATTATAACCTAACAGACAGAAATTTATCAATCAATATCACTGTGTGGTTTTAGTTTCCCCTGCCTTTGTGTAATAGGCTGCTGGGATTCACTTCTTCTACAAGTTGACTCAGTCAGATGTGCAGACCCACAAGGCCTTTTCAGCTGCTCCTCCCTCACTGCTCTTCCCTTGATCAGCCCAGGGTGGTGGATGCACATTGGGACCACCCCTGAATTAAAAGAGCGTTTTTCTCCCTTGATCAGTGGCAATGAACTCTTGCATTGCTTTATACATACACAAACACACAGAGAGAATGTCATATGTGCATGATTACATGTACACAGAACAGGAGGGCAGATCATGGCAGAATAATATGAATCTGATTTAATGACACACAAGAATACGCACAAATTGAAACATCTATCCATCAGAGAATGAGTGCACAAATTCGTTGAGGCTGGTTTGCAAAGGAACGACCAGACTGTTGCACATGCATATATTTCAAGGACTGATGTCATCAAAACCCCAAATGAAATCCCCCTCCTTTACAAACACATCAGAGCACAAATAAGCACAGATAGAAATCCCTACAAATTTGACAAATTATGACAGCCACACATTCACATACATAGGGAGGCATGTCCCTCATTAAAGCCAGGTCCACAGTGTGGTGTGTGATGTCGGTCTCTGAGGCCACTAGTGGTAGTGGGCTGTAAGCTGACACCTTGATGTTGTGATGCCGCCGGTGTCAGAGGGCTGCAATGTGCAGGCCAGATGAGGCCATTTGCTCAATCTCAGCACATACAGTAAAACTCCCGCACACAGACCCTCAGCGACGCCCGCCTGTCAATCTCTGTCTCTCTGTCCTCCTCGCCCCCTCTCTTGGCTGTTGCAGTGGGTTGCAGGAGGGTGATGGCGGGCATTTGAAGACTGGCGTAGGGAGGGAGGGGCTGGAAGATGGAGGGGCGAGAGAGAAAAAAAATGGGGCAACAGAGAAAGATAGGGATGAAGGAGACTGTGGAGGCACAGAAAAAGATGGAGAATGAGAAAGATGAGAAGAAGAGAAAACAGTGAAAAGGAAAGAGAGGGCTGGTGGATGTTTCTCCTTTTATTTTTGTTTTCTTAGAAAACAGCTTTAGACTCTGTGCTTGGCTGATAGCACTGCTACTGGCACACCAACACACATTATACATGCATACACACTTACACAGACACGCACACACACACACACACACACACACACACACACACACACTCATTTGACTTGTTCATGGCAATCTCCATGGTAACAAAATGTACAGAATACAATGGAGGTGGGATATTTTTCTGTTTCAAATGAATGGCAACAACAATAGAGACAACAAAGGAAGAAATAGACAAGCGAGAGAGAATGAGAATGAGAGTTACGCCAATCTAAACACAAGCAGATGGACATTTGTGTGTGTGTATGTGTTTGTGTGTGTGTGTGTCCAAGGTCACAGCCCAAAACCATCTGTATGGGGAAAATGGAGAGGACTGGACGAAGGATAGATAGGAATTCAAACAAATTTAAGGTTTTGAGATGTATTTCTGCCTTCACCATCAAAACTGTGTATGAATAACCAGATTTCTCGATGTTCAATGTAAACTCCTTTTTATTGTAAACCTTTTTAGCAGCACAAATCAAATTCCCTTTACTTCTATTGTATTGAGATGGAGACAGAGGGACAACTCTTTGCATGAAACTAAAACTATTTTTGTTCTTACAAGGCTACAAGGAAATGAGGAGGTCTGATCTCAGGGTGAATCATCCCTTTTAAACCACAGAAACAATGTCAAAGTCAAAAAGTGCTCATTAAGATTCTTTTAGTTCACTTCCCTTCTACCCAACATAATGTTGCATACATGCTGCTTTCACATGTGTGATGATATGGGTGGCTTGCATGTATGAGTTTGCCACGGCCTAAACACAAGCATGTGTGTGTGTGTGTGTGGGAATGTTTGTGAGTGTGCATTTTCCCCCAATAACAGCTCACCCCTCCTGTCTGGGTGTAGATTTAGCAAGGACAGCTGAGTTCATTTCAGAAGTTGAGGCGGGTCGGAGGTCGGACACTGGTTTAGGTGGCCTCTTGTAGTCAGACCACCATCATGCAGTTGCCAAATAAATCAGAATCTCGCTGAGCGGTTTGGCGAGCATGACAAACCCTCCTTGCTCACTCTCTCTTTCTCCTCTCCCTTGCTCTCTCTCTTTTTCTCTGTCGCTCTTGTACATAAATTCACACACACACACACGAGCCAGCAGCAACCTATAAACCACATCTAGCCCAGTTCTCCCCGCTAGACATGAATAGAAGTTGCCACCTTGAGAATCCCTCAATTTATCGCTTTGACACATCACTCACATTTATTTCTGTGCAATGTTCTAGATCAAGATGTTTTTTCCGTTTTGAACTTTTCAAAAGTTCGATAAAGTTTGGCCTATTATAGGTTTATTTGTTTGTGTGTCTTTGTACGTATCAGATTGCAAATCAAATCCAGATGTTGTGAGTTGTGGAGGCAGCACTCATAAACCGCACAGAGGTTTACCTACACGCACATTCAATCATAATTATGTACCTTGCACATACATGCAAACAAAGTACGCATGCTTGCAGTTGTGTGCACATGTAGACACAGAATCAAAGCTTGATTCTGTTTCCCCCTCCCTCTGCTCTGTTTTCACACATTTACTGATGTTCCAATTTGTGCTACATTTACGTTTTTTTTTCTAAAGCAGCTTTTCTTATTGTGTAATATAGTTAAACATTAATATGGAACTTAGGCTATTTCATGGCAGATATTACTGTTTTTGTGATTTTTCTCTCTTTTTCTCACAAGTTTTAAGTTTGGCTGGAAAAAAAGATGATGTCATGGACTTCTTTGCTCCAATCGGGATGTAGCAGAATTTTAACCAAAACCTGATGACAGTTTGCTTATGCTGCCCGCACTGTCAATCAAATCTGACACACATGCAATGTCCTGACGTAGCAGATTAGTGACAGATGAATTTAGTCGTTGCTTCTGCAGTCACCAAAACATGGTGACTTATTATAGTTATAGCTATAGTTATAGTTATAGCTTTAACGCAGCCATATACATTTGTCAAATACAAACCATATAACAGTAGTTTATACTCCTTCGGGACCGGTTATATAAAAGTCAATAATTTAACACAGGACTGTCCTGACACCAGTCCATAGATGTCAAGATGGTTTGCTATTGGTTGACCAAAGTTCACCAAACCAACAGTTGAACTCTACTCAAAACCTGTGAGTGTAATGCTGTGATTCCTTAAATAAACTGATCTTAGTCTGAAGTTTGGCTGCTCTAAACTCTACTGTGACACAGACCCTCAAGACATCTGTGTCCTTCAAACAGAGAGGCTCTCAGACAGTCACACGGTGTCCGAAACCTGCTCCAACAATATTCTTCTGACGTCAGCATTGATGGAGGTGATTCAGACAATTTGTGTCATTTCTGACAGTTTCATTTCAACAACTTGACTCAGGCTACATCGACACTTCTAAGTTTAGAGCTGCTGAAAAGGAGGAGTTTGGGAACTCTGCCAGCCCCGTTTTACTCTTAGAACTCTGGGGCAGCTTTTTATTCTGGACAGGCTGAAACTGAGATTTATTTAAATGACTCTTGCTGTTTGGGTACGACGTAGCCTTGGCTGACTAGTCAGGCTCTTGTCACATGACCCTCTCCGTTATAAATCATCAAGCACTAGCTTCGCCTACCAATGTGGAAAACAAAATGGATAATCAATAACACACATTGCTGACTCTGTAGTCTTTGATTACAGATGTTGAGCAGTTAAATAAAAAAATGTACAGTGATACAACATTGTTTACATGTGTAGAAGACAAGCTTTTTTTCAAGCAATTGAATTGTTTCTAGCAGCATGTTCAATCCCAGTGTGAGTGGTCATGTGATATGCATATTTGAAGTGCATTTTCAGGTGTATTAGTATGGACAGAGTCAGTAAAACTAATGCAGAGCCAAACCTTTGTGTGGACAAAGATGGCTTTAATATGGAAACACAATTTTCAAGCTGAAACCTAGTAGAATGGATGTAACCTCAGTGATCGACTATGTCTGCAGAAGTGAGAAAGCATGCAAACTCCAGTCCCTTTTTCATGTTAAAGTTTGCTTGTTTCAAGCAATTTCCCTCCCTTGTAAAAAAGTGTACCACCATCCCTTAGAACACCCGCAAACTCGCGTCTCAGATTGTAGCCTGTGTCTGGGAGCTAATGCGCAACATCAAGTGTCCCTTCGTCAACATTCCCATTGAATCACGGGGCCTCCTGCTGCGCTCAAAGAGTCAGTTGAAAGCCCTCCTTCGTAGATCTAGACTGAGCTGACAGAAGGGAGGAACAAAGGTCCCCACAGCTCCCCAGATTCTTAATAACACTGAGCCTGTAACACACCTTTTTTTGGAGTAATGATGCAAACTGGGGACGACAGACCAGCATCGTGTGCAGCTGCAGATAGGGCAGGTTGAGCCTGTGCGTGCATGCGACTTTTACCATGACGATATGCCTCAAAAGATAATTTGATGATCTGTGTGTTTTGCTGCCAGGTTGCCCCACCACCTCCACCACCACCATCCAAACCCCTCCTCCTCCAATTCCCTCATACTGCCGCAGTAACTTATTAATTTCTGTCATCCGGTTTTCTCTGCCATTTAGAGATACTACCAAATCACATTATGCCTGTCATGGATTACGTGTACAGGCAATGCATCTCCTTGAAGAAGAAAGGAAAAAATAGATCAAAGATGTTCTTACAATCACCTCCAAGTGGATATGGAAGGTGGACGTGTTTGTGTGCATGTGTGAGTGTGTATATTTTCAACCCACGTATATGTTTTGTGAGGACTGCCAATAGCCAGGAAAAAGCAGGAAAAAAAAACTTTACTTCAAACCAGTTTCCCCCGATATTATTTATAATTATCAGGATCATTAATCATTGGAAAGTTTCTTGGTATTCTGATGAGTGAAGAGGGGAACATTTAAAGGCCATGTATGCAGTTGTGATTGCTGTTGAAGGAATGAAATGAGAGATGTGCATCTCAGGTTTTCTAAACTAAACTCAGTATCTGAAAGGCCACAGAGCCATATTCCCTCAATGTGTGTGTGTGTGTGTGTGTGTGTGTGTGTGTGTGTGTGTTTATTTATCATGTTGTGGGGACTGAAATGTGTTTACGCAGTCACATTATGGAGACTTGTCTTCTTTGTGAGGACAAGTCCCCATAATGTAAACCATAAAGATGAAGAAATGTTTTCAGGTTAGGTTTAGGTTAAGGTGAGATGGGGTGTTAGGGTTAGCCAAGTATAGTAATAATGGTTAAGGTTGGAGCAAGTCTCAAGGATAATAATGTAAGTTATTGTAATGTCCTCTGGAGACACCACTGTGTGTGTCTGTGTGTGTTCATCACAGAGACGTGGATGATACTTCAAGGATTTTGAAAAAGAGAGACAGAGGAAGAAGAAGACATGAGCTGAAATGAGAGAATATCCCCTGCTTTCATCTTTAGAAAAAATCTCTGACATCCTCTCTCACTTGCTTTGATGAAAGACTTTGTTTTTTTGGCGTTTTATCCTCTTACACGAGGTATATGTGTTATAGTGTGTATGTGTGTGTGCGCGCATGAGATTCACAAGTGCACTCATGTGTTGTGATGAACACTGGCATGCACTGATATAATTTTCTCACCAGAATGTGTGTAGGTGGCATTGGGAAGCTTTGTGTGTGTGTGTGTGTGTGTGTGTGTGTGTGTGTGTGTGTGTGTGTGTGTGTGTCTATGAGGGACATTTCTAAGCTCCAGTTGGCATTGGAGGGCCTGAATTTTTCATCCTGCACCCTTGTCAAGCACAAAAAGTCCAGGGGTTTTGTTCTACCCAGCGTACTGTGTTCTTTGAGCTGCAGGCGGGTTGTTACTGAGACAGTGCTGCTGCTACAGGATGTGTGTATCGTGTGAGCATTGATCACTGAAGAAACACTTCCACAGTGGTAGGGACTGATGGTTTGCCTTCCAGCTACTTCGACCCCAATATATGTACACCTATACGCACCCTGACACACACACACACACACACAAACACACACACACACACACACACACATATATATATATCACCTTCTTTCAAGCTTTACCATAGAGCCTCAGGCTTCATATCACCAGTGTCTCTCTCTCCTTTCTCCCACCCTCCTTGCACATCCGCCGCTCGGCCTGGCTCCAGTCCAGCCATAGATTGTTAATTACGGCTTCTACTAGATGCACAGTCTCGCCTCCCAATACTACAGCAGTGTTCTTTGGCCGACATCAAAGTGTCGGTGTTTCATTCCATGGGGATTAGTGATGGTAGTGTGTGATAATGACCCTGCCTGCTCACTGAATTAAATGCCCATGGCTGGGCGCAGGTACTGGGATTCTAATGAACACACTCACACAGTGCATGCACTTAAACAATAAAGAGGAGGTGCAGAAGCATTACACGGGAAAATCACTCACATGTCAAAATCACATAAAGAAAAATACAGCACAGAAAATACCCACAGCATAATTACAGAAAAAATAAGTATAACATTTAAATTCTTATCATTCTTATTATAATTATCGTACATCATGACTGAACTGTGTGTGTGTGGTCTAAGTCAACTCTCACCCCTTTCATCTGTCTTCTCTCAGTAAAAATGTGGTCAATATGTCCACATCCAGCACAATGACCGTCCTTCACTCATCTTTCATCTTACACCCCCGTGGCAAATTGGATTTTTAAACGACTTGTTTTTGATCGTTCCTCCTGACTTATAATTGACTGTGGGTTTTTTTCTCTAACTGTATTTTCCTTTGTTTCTCTCCATCTCTACAGCAAAATGAATGAAGCAAAAACTGTTAAAAAAATTATAATAATTTGAAAAAGGAGAAGTCTCTATACCAACTCTCGCCACGATTTGGACAAGGACAAATGACAAGTGTTGAAAGGGCTGCGGGGCGTTTTAATGTTCAGTTTGTGTTTTCTCTGGTCGACTGAGAAGGTCTCTGGAGACAGCAGGAAAAACAGCCATGAAAAGAAAATTACAGAGACAGACAGAGGGAGAGGGAGAGACCGAGGGAGGGAGAGAGCGATAGAAACTCGTCCTTGGTGATCAATGCATGTGCTATTGTCTGTTCTGGTTCGTTGTCCACAAGGACGAAAGGCAGTGGAAAGGAGGCAAGTGATGCATATGAACAGTGTTTAGGCCCCTTATACCAAACACCTGATGACAAGCTTGATGTAAAAGTAACTGTCCAGCTGCACAGTGATGTGTGATGTAAGTCAGAGAACGTGTACTGTGCGTATGACTGGGGTGGGACACTTGAAATTTGTCTTTACCCAGCATCCCTTTATTTACCTGAATTAAATACCATTATAGTTATCTCAAAGATTTGAGGGAAACATGAACATTGAGTGTACTCGCAAAGCTTACTGATGAGATCTGGAAGCACAGCAACAAACAAAAAGTATCAGGGTCCCATCGATACATCTGCCTTTGCATACCAAATAAAACCAGACATAACATTTACACTTCAACATAAATTACATCAGTGTGATAAGAACTACATCTTTGGGGAAATTCACTGATGTGTACTTTGACAATTTAGTTTAGCTGTTTGTTGCTCACAACCGCAGACAGCCACTAGGGGGCGTGTGATGTATGATGGCTTCACCTTTTAGGAAGTCAGCCATTTTTACACGGTTGGAATTACACATAAATTGGTCACCTGAAATGACCAACCAATACTAATATTTTTATAATTATAAACAGTTATCAGTGAATATGGCCTCATAAGATGTCCTACATTTATTTTGACAATTCTCAATTCTTAAAAATGAATAAACTGGATAACAGGATACAAAAAAACTGTTTTGCTGCCACCTCTGGTTGGAAGCCTGCTTTTGACGGCACCCAGCCTTACCTATAGGTGTGTAGGTGTAGTCAAAAATGTGTCCCCAAAGTTACTGTTCGATGAATCCTCATTGAATAGATTGCTCTTAATACTTTTATTTTCTAAAGTAAAGATCAGCTGATATATTGATATATAGATGCGTCAAAGATCCAGTGTCTGTGGTGCTAAAGGTCAGATAATCTCTAAACCGTGGGTTGTCTACACAGACATATTTTCAGATCCCAGCAATTTCTTTTGTGATTACAATATTATCATGGCAAATTTATATGCTTACCAGAAGTACATAAATAAGAAACACACACAAACAGGCACAACAAAATAGAGATTAATATCCTTCTCACACTCAAAATACATTTCTTTGCAGCATCTCTTCCACTTGCAAACAGGGTTTTAGAAAAGATGATATATTAATAACTGCTGCAATGTGTATTTCCATGTGCTCTCTTCTGCCTCTCTGGAGCTGCAGACAGAACATGTTGTTTTCGCCTGCCTCTTGAGCCCCTCCTCTGATTGGCTGACTGCACTTTGAGTGACACACGACAGGCCTTTTACCGGTCTCATTCTGACGCATTTGACGCTCTCTGGCTGTAAACACAGCTGAAAGTCACATTATGTTTGGATTACGCTATAGAAGACCAGCCACATATTCACTTAGCACAGCGACACGGCACGTCAGAAGAAATAAAGCATAACCGCTGGCCTCGAACAGTAACGTTCTTGGAGGAATGAGCACATTCTCTTCCTTGCAGTCCTCCACGCTGTGATGTTTCTTCAGTGTGGTTTGTTGTGGTTAGCCTGTGGTAGCTAACAAGCTGCTAGCTCAGCAACAAGTCTGCTTGGTTTCGCGTTCGGTGTGGAGGGTTGGAGGTGGTGGAGGTGATAGGGAGTCGGAGGCTGGACCGGTACCGGCTGGGTGGGGCTGAGAGACGAGTGCAAACCCATATGACTCATACGGGGGAGGAAGTACGAAACAAGATGTTTCAATAACATATTTCTTAGAATGGACTGAGTGAAAAAGTCCTCGGAGTGACTGTTTTCATACTTTGAGGGTCCCCACTGACCCCATTCAAATAATTACGGCTAGTAAAAGCCCAGAAATGTATTTTATATTGAATGGGGGAAAAAATTTAATGAAGATCCTTATATTCTAATACATTAAAATGATCCATTAAGCCCGGTGTTACTACATAATCTCTGAATTTGACAAAACTTTAAAAAGGTTCATGATGTGAAGCAGAATTTGTTCTGAAAAATATTTTGTACATAGAGCCAAACCCTTGCCTCAATAAAAAAAGGAATAAAAGAAGGAGCCTTGAGCCTTTTAGGCCGAGTTAGAGCGACTGTGGAAGTGTAACCTGCATCATTTATGTGATTATTTCTGCTCCTCACAGGCTTAAAAATGTGTCTTGCTTACTGACAACACTGTAATCCTCTCCTCTGTTTGTTGTCATGACACCCCCATCATTTGTCTGACATGCTTCGTCTGTACACAGGCTGTCATTCACAGTTGCTTCCTGCTTTGGTGACGCGGTTAATGTGTGTGTAGTATATGTGCTTTGTTTGTGTGTGTGTGTGTGGGTGTGTGTGTGTGTGTGGGTGTGGGTGTGTGTGAAGTAGGGGTTCAAGACTAGAGAGGGAGAATCTGACAGACCGACTGACAGAGACAGAAAACCCTCAACAGAGACAAAGAAATGACCTTTGTTTGTTTTTGTGAACTGGTTCAACAGCATGCAGTGACAAAGGCACAGATAAGGATGGCAACAACAACGGTCTGTGAGAGATAGTGAAAAAGGCAAAGATAAAAAAGGCCATAGAGGAAGAAAAAAGAAAACACCAAAAAAACGAGTGTTAGCAGGCAGACAAATACCTCTCTCCACCTGAAATCACCTCCTGTGGGTCAACCTCTGCCTCAACTCCGCACTATCCTCCAACTAACACTGGACGAGGCCATCAAACAACTATCCACCTTCCCTTCCCTCTTTTCTCTTCTTTCTCTTCACACACACAGAAAAAGACCCTTGATGTTTTTCCAATAATTGGCAGCAGAGGTTGACTTTCTTTTCTCCACCCCACCCCCCTCCCCCTTCTTTATTCTGTTTATCTCTCTCTCTCTCACTCTCTCTCTCTTTTTTTTCTTTTTCTTCTCTTCCTCTTCCTTTAGAGATGAATAGTTGGCCTAGGATCAAAGGCAGACCCCAACCGGCCACTCTGGCCAACACAAAGGGACGTTGGGTGCTGGCGTGGGGCCAGGTGCTGCACATGGCCACAGAGCCGGGGACAAGCCATGCAGATGGGGCCTGCAGAGCCCTCGTCGCCTCCGCCCCCCACTCCTGTATACGAGAGGTCAGTGGCTTAAGTATCAGAGCGCGTGCTTCCTGTAAGATGATCTAGTCTTATGCGACAGACTCCTTTCCATCTGTCTTTTCCTTGCACTTGTGTCTCTTTCAGTCAGTTTGTTTACTTCCTGCAACTGCCTTATCTTTGATTCTGTGTGCACCTATTGCACACTCGTCTTCTCTGACTCTCCATGCCCTTTGCTGTTCCAGAGTACAGATCTAAGACAGACCAGACCGGCAGCCTGTGCAGCGGGATCAGAACCAGCTGAGGTAAACATCTTGCCCCTATGGACAGAGCGGTGTTTAAATGTTTGAGCGGACCTGACCAGAGTTTAGTCGAACACCCTCAACAGACCTTGTTTAAACATATAAGTGCTGCAGCCAAGTCTGATGAGGCAGAGGCCAATACAAATAAATTGAGGTGGAGGACAGAAAAAGTGGGATAGATAAAACAAATGAACAAGCCCCTGTAGTCCAAATATATATGCAACACCCAGCTTGCTTTTCAACTCCTTCAACTGACACGTTTGCAGAATTCTTCCGAGGACAGCCAAGATGATGTTACTGAGTCGGAGTGGGATGGTTGAATTACAGACCTTTTTATGACTCACTTCCGTAAAACTGTGACAAGTGATGTGTAAATTCCACAGTGAGGACCGTCTTTGTTCACAGAGTACGTCACAAACACCCTCTCTCTGTCAGAACAATGACTATTTCCAACACAATTTTCAGCAATTACAATTACAATGTATTAGTATATGAATACACAGTGGCTGTGGTCCAGGAGGTTGAGTGGTTGGTCCACTGATCAGGGGGTCTGCGGTTCAATTTCAGTCTCCCCCATTCCACATGACGACAGTATGTGATTGATGAGTGATTAAGTGCCGCACATAACTGTACTGTTTGAATGTGTGTCTGTGTGTCTGTGTGTGTGTGTGTGTGTGTGTGTGTGTGTGTGTGTGTGTGTGTGTGTGGATGGCAAAAACTGTTCTGTCAAGTGCCTTGAGAAGGAAGACTATACAGACGTAAAGGTTTATGAGACTTTGGACCCACTGTTGGGGCAGACCAGTATTCCCCCTATATGGTCGTGAAGGGAATCAACCAACCAGACAGCATTTTGTTGCTTTCTGTAACAAACTCTGTGTGATCAAAATTGAGATACAAATTTTAAATAATTTCTAAGGGATCATACAAATGTCAAGGATGAAACTAGGATGTGAATGAACATATCAAAATTTTCCTAAGAATGAAAAAAAAAAGACAACAGCAGTATTTTTCCACACGCTGCATGCTGTCATGCATGCATCTCCGGCTTCGGCCATATGTTTAAGATTAGATGTACTCTTTTGTTAAACGGGAACACAGTCAACAAACTTCAGCTGGCTCCCTGCTGGTCATGATTCAACTCGGTCAACACCCTGCTTCTCGTATTCTTTAAGGGCCCATATTGTGAAAAATACATTTTCTGGGCTTTAACTATCGGTAATAGTTTACATCACTGTTCTGTCAAATACCAAAGAAGATCATAGGGAAACCGGTATAGCTGCCGTTGTAGTTTCTGGCACAGGCTCATCACACAAAGCCACATTGGGCATGCAGTCGCAAAATAAACTGTGATGTCATAGTTTCCCGAACACTACATTTGACAGGTACCAATTGATAGTTTAAATCTGCACTTTGGAATGTGTTTGTAAAAATTACTTAAAGGGCCCATGTTGTGTAAAATACATTTTCTGGACTTTTACTATCTGTAATAACTTGAAGGGGGTCAGTGGGGACCCTCACAGTATGAAAACAGACTTTTCACTCAGTCCATTTTAAGAAATATTTTATTGAAACGTCTTTTTTTCGTACTTCCTCCCCCGTATGAGTCATATGGGTTCGCACTCGTCTCTCAGCCCCAACCAGCTGGTACCAGTCCATCACTAACCCTCCACACCGAACGCGACACCAAGCAGATTTATTGCTGAGCTAGCAGCTTGTTAGCTATCACAGGCTAACGACAACAAGCAACACTGAAGAAACACTGCAGGTTGGAGGGATGCAAGGAAAATAATGTGTCCATGCACATTCCTCCAAAAACGTTACTGTTCAAGACCAGCGGTTGCGATTTATTTCTTCTGACGTGCCGTGTCAAAACTCTTAGTTTTAATAACTTAAAGCCCCCATATTGTGTAAAATACACTTTCTGGACTTTTACTATCTGTAATTACTTGAAGGGGGTCAGTGGGACGCTCAAAGTATGAAAACAGTCACTCTGCAAACTTTTTCACTCTGTCCACTCTTAGAAGCAGGTTATGAAAAGTCGCGTTTCGCACTTCCTGTCCGTATGATGTCATCATGAATTCACACTCTTCTCTCAGCTCCACCCAGAGCAGTACCAGTTCAGTCTCCGAACTCACCACCCCCGCTCACCACCACCAACACCAGCAACATTACCCCTCCTCCCCTCCACACCGAACGCGACGCAAAGCAGATGTGGCTGAGCTAGCAGCTTGTTAGCTATCACAGGCTAACCACAACAAACCACAGTGAAGAAACACTGCAGGTTGGAGGGATGCAAGGAAGAGGATGTGTCTGTGCACATTCCTCCAAAGATCTCTACTGTACGAGACCAGCGGTTACACTTTATTTTTGGTATCGGTGTGCTGGGCTCATTTCACCAAAGACTCTCAACCCACAGCAACTCCTCAGGGTCCATGCTCTACATGCAGCGGTACTGAGTAACGTCTATGTTATTACGGACTACAAGTTACCCTGGACTGAAACTCCATTGTGAAACTCCGTACTCTAACTCGGGAAGTTACTCCTACATTGGCAAACTGTTAAAACTTGAACAAACATGAGGACGGTGTAAATTACTGTTCAGAAACATCCTGTTGTAGCCGACAGTGAATATGTGGATTGTATTCAATCGTGTTATCCAAACATAACAACGTGACTTTCAGCTGTGTTTACCAGAAAGATCATCAATTCGCCATAATGAGACTGGTTATAGGCCTGGTCACTTGTCACTCAAAGTGCAGTCTGCCAATCAGAGGAGGGGCTCTTAAATAATGAAAGAGCCAGCCTGTTCTGTCTGCAGCTCCAGAGAGAGGCAGAAGACGGGACATGGAAATACACTCATACCTCAAATTAAATCCTAGAAAGGTGTAAAATATGGGCCATATAATTCTGACTCGCTATGATAACTGCAATGTAAGTTAAACTGTAAAGAAAAACACAACCTGTGGAGTATGAATGGTGATGTGGATCCTGTGTGAACTGTGTTCACTTTTGGAAGTTATAATGTGTGTTGAACAAATGTCTTGAGTTTACATTGACCTCTTGCTCTGTGTTGATACATACACACATTGTACACATACATTAAGGACAGATGTCAACCTACATTGAGATGTTTGTCCAGTGGGACACTTCCTCGAAACAGCTGCACAGCCCTCGAAACAGAGATTTTTCAGACCCAGACTTAAAACCCATAGGTAAAATAATTTCCCAGAATGCCTTGCAAATCAATGGAGAGCTGGAGAGAGACCCTCGTTTTTGGGATGATAATCCCGTATTTTCACATAATTTCACAATTCACTTGATTCAAACCGCGTATAGCAGCGATGTTACTGAACTAAACTGCTCATCCAATAACAAAGCACCCTGGCAGGGTTGTTTACAGACCCCTGCTAGCAAAGGGAAGCTGTGTGCTTTTGATTCATATGTAAAATAATGCAGAGCATCCAAGCTTTTCAATTGCAAATGTCGTTAAATCACCTGCATTAGCACAGATGTTATTATTATAGGTTTGTCACTTTAGTACCTGCAATAATAGCATTGGTTTATTTAAGATATCAACAATGTTAATACAATGACATCCCCGCAAAACTTTTCTCTGTTTAAATCGATTACTACTGAGGACAAGTTGGGTTTTTCGCGACGACTAATGATGATGTAACAGCTTTGTGAAGGGCAGTAGGGGAAGATTTCAACCACTAGGGTAGAGAAGGGCCAAGGGTGAAATGGGATTGGGCCTAAGTTTCTGGTTTCTAACCCTGTGTGCACATGGGTTCTCTCAGGTACTCAGGCTTCCTCCCACTGTCCAATGACATCCAGCTAAAGCCTACTTCACACTGCACTATTTCCAGCCCATTTTTCGGGAGTTTTGCAAGTTGCTGACTGCCCCCCGACAAGTCAGGAGTTATGGTGCTTGTAACACAAACAGACGCAAAATGGAAAAGAGTCTCCCGGTGAAAAGCGGTGTCATACACAAATAAGACACTGAGATATAAGACTGCTGCACCCAGCTAATCCACCTCTCGCCGGATTAATGCATACAAATTGTCGCTCATGTGAACATGTCTGCATAGAGAACCTCATGCTGCGTTGTGCATGTGTGAAAAGCAAATTGCGGGTAAAGTCCAGACACAATTACCTGGACTCTATCCGCAGGTCATGTTTGAAAATCGCTGTGTGTAAAAAGGAAAGCAAGCACGTCCCGCTGGTTGCAACGATTGCAGATTTGTAAATAAAAGCTTGTTTTCTACTGACATAAACAATTGTTTAATTGTAAAGTGCAGAATTTAACTCGCATCAGCTGTTGATCATCACTATTGCGTTCTGCATTGGTAGCCGAAGCAAATTTTTTCTGGAAGGAGGTCTTTTCCAAACATCTAAGATCTGCCTGTTCAGACTAAAATGCAGCTCCCAATTTTCTCAGTTTTAGCAGCTCCAAAACTTTAAGACCAAGACGTAGTATTGACGCCAGTAGCAGTTGCATTTTCAAACAAAAGCGTAGCAGTACGGATGTAGCCTAAGGACATGCACTTTGTGGTTTGATTCCTTGTTGCTTTTAAAATATTTATCCAACGTATGACAGTGTCTGTAAAGATGTTGTACTATATAGTCCAGTTGATTCAAACCCCTGCTGCGTACAGGTAAATAAAGCCAACTAAATAAAACGCCATGACAGACTTAATGTGACCACGATGGAAAAAGCAGCAAGTTCCAGCGGTGATAATGGCCCACTTAACACTTAACACAGAGCTTACTAATTAAAAGAAATAAAAAATGATAACACAGTTACCTAAATAGGGTCAACTGGTTGGTTTTTTAGCTTCAGTGGTAACTTCTTGCCTGTTAAAAAATTATGAGCCAAGAAGTCTGATGTTGTTTTTCTGTAATAATGGGCATTATTTTCACTTTTATGTGTTACTCCTACAGAGAAAATAGGCCTGATCTCTCCCTTTGTGGTTGCTCCAACTGCTCACTTCCACCACCCACACAACACATTTTCCCAGGCAACAATGTTCCTCCGAAGTTTACACACAATAAATAACGATATGCCCAAAGCAGTTAGCAGTGGCCCCGCTCTCCGTTTCCTGGCTGGAGTTGAAATGAAATGGTAATTTTGACTTGAGGAGGATTTCAAAGGGATGGCCTCTACTTTTCATCTTGGTGCATACCACGAGCTCGCCGACACATTCACGCTGGGATTTGAAAAAAGAAAAGAAAAGAAAAAGCAGAAGAAAAGAGAATTTTAAGTTTTTCTATGAACTTCCTTCTTTTCTATTCTCTGCCATCTCCCCACAGAAAAAAGAGCTGTAACATTGCTGAGATCTCTCCCCAAGATGCACAGCATTTATATAAACAACCACCCCCGGTTTGGGGAACATTTGATTGATGTGTCACTGTCCAAAGATTGTTTCCAGGCATTTAAATAGATAATTCAGAGTATTTGATGTAGACATTATTGTTCGGATGGCAAAAGGTCAGTTGTGGGGGTAGAGCAGGGGTGTCCTCTATCTCCCATGCTATTTTTATATTCAAGGCTCCAACCAGCCTGTGTGCTTCTCACACAGGAGATTGACTGACACATGAATCGTGCTTTTGATCAAGATTACAAGGTGGTTTCCTAAACTCCATCTGAGATCTGCCTGCTGGCTCTGGTATGCAAAATACCTTTGTCTCAAAGTGAAGGCCATAACACTGTGTGGATGTGTCCTGTGCCTGTTTGTTTTCTAGGTCATTCTGCAGTCTGACAGTGAGATTGGAGCAAGATGCAGCAGAAGGACTTGGCCAAGAACTCCATTATCTCAGCGATGAGGAATGAGAAATGGAATTTAAACACCCAAAACAAGGTCTGTCACACATCGGCAGCACTGGCTGCTATCCTCATGTGTACACAACACCTTAACGCTACTCAAAATTCCCTCTCAAAATTAGACCAGCCTCCCACTTTGTTCGCTCTCTGATTCCTCACATGACAGCCTCACATTCGGTGACCCAGCAGACACAGCAATATCCAGGGTTCACTTTCCTGGAGCCGTTCGATTCCATTCCATTGTCACTCAGCCATGAGGGAAGTGTCTAAGTGTTGATTAGACATCGGTACGCATGGTCGAGTTAGCACACAGATCTTAGTGAGCGGGCCACAGAGGAAGAGGAGGAGCGAATAAGGTCGCTTGCAGAAACTGATGTGACATCAGCGTCAAGTGTTCCTCCTCTGTGGGTTAAGCTGGTTGAGATTTAGATAAGCAATATAGATGAGGTAATGTATTTTATCTGTCTGTTTGATTGGCCTACTGTAGCTGTGTTTGCTTGTTTTGGAGTGTGCTTTAAATCAGGAGTCGTGCTCACCTTAGGAGGTCACGTCCATGCCAACTGTACCAAGCTAAGAATCTCGGTGTTCCTTTTTTATGTAGTCTATAAACAACAATTTCTTGAACTGCCAGATTTTTTTATCCGGTTTGCAATGCGTTCAAAGTGACAGCTAAGTTTACCTAATGTTGGAAACAAGCCAAGATATCCCTCTGAGCTGATGCGAGCTTACTACAGAAAAACAGGCAATGTTTTTTGCCGACAGTAGACACCAAACAAAAACTATATCGTAGGGATGCACCGATTTATCGGCCGAACATCGGTAGCGGCCGATATTCGCCTCGTTTACTGATATCGGCTTATCGGTAATAAACTTGACTTTCACCGATATCATTGGCCGATGTTCATATTTGTGGTAAAACCGCTGGGCACGTGCCGCGGCTGGGGGAGCAGTCGCTCCGTCGCCCTCCTCTCCGCGCCGCCGGAGGCTCAGTGTGCGGCACCGGGAGGTCCTCATCCGGTGGCACCTCACGGCGTCACTGGTGTGGGGGCTTTTCTGCGGAGCGGTGTCCATCACCGGCGCGGAAAGCGGGCCGTTGGAGGGTACCGGGTACGCGGTCAGCGGCGGCCACTCTGGACGCGTGTGGGCCCTTCTCGCGGATCACCTCAGCGCGGGGGGGGGCACCCTGCGGTGCGCCTCGGCTGGCGGGGTGCGCCCCCGCCTAGCAGCTGAATGAGAACTGGTGCGGACCAGGGGAATCCGACCATAGATATATATAAAGACTAGATGTCTTCCGGCGGAGTCTAGAACGTCATCACTGGCGGCCATCTTGCCACAGGCAGGCTTTCTGGAAGGATCTGTGGAACCTGAGGTAGGGTCAGTGATCTGCTCAAACACTTATACTCTTATCTCGCTGAAATCTTGACGGATTTACAAATGGTTTGGTTTCTTACAAACGTTATTAATGTGGTTATAATTCTGGATGCTTGAACATGTTAAAATCGCAGCTTTTCTCTCCGAAAAACGACTTAATCGTGCAGCTTAGTTGTGTACCACGGCTAGGCTAGGCTAGGCTAGTACTGAGTAATTTTACATTTATGGGAGAGGCAGAATTGTTCTTTCTTTTCAATATAACTTAAGCTGCACATGATTTAACTGAGGTTTCACATCTTGCATTATGATTTATACAGGAAATTGCTGACTTTATTGCCAGTGGACAAGACCAGCTTCTTCCCGGCTGCAACTGACCCCCATCTGTCTTTGACTCTTATCCCCACGCCTCAATTCTGTGTTACATTTACACACACTACAGTTTATTGCATATTGCACATCCTCATTCTGTTCTGTTTTGCATTTACATCTTGTATTAATTTTGTTTTGTTTGTTTCATGTATAGTTATTTCTTTCTTATGTGAAGTCCTTATTGTGTTTTTGTAGTACTTATTGTTTTGTTTTTTTTGTTTTTTTTGTTAAATGTATGCACCTTTTTTACCAAAGAAAAATTCCAGGTAGGTGTAAACCTACTGGGCAATAAATCCTTTCTGATTCTGATTCTGATTCTTAAGATACCAGACTTTTGTGCCGCCTACGGATGCTCCAATCGCCGATGTCTCGAAACGAGAACCCGTGGGATCACCTTTCACCCATAGGATATTACAATATTATGATTTAGTTTTAGGACAATCGTTAGTTACTCATTGGAAGTATGTACAGGAACAGCGGGGCTATGGCATAATAGTATTGCTAGATTGTTTGGACACCTTTTTATTGTTTTTAGTGTGGTTCTTATTCTTAATTTACATATATACATACATAAATGAAAATGCGGAATGAAAATGTTGACAATAATTTAAATATCTGGGTACATTTCTCACTTTTTTTTTAAGGTTTCCAAAAACCAGAGAGAGGAGGAGGACGTGGGAGGTTGCCCTAAGAAGGGACGGTTTTGTTGCTTCTGACAGGACGCTGCTCTGCGGTGAGCACTTCAGGAGTGGAGGGCATTAGCCAAATGTTACCACGGTTTTACAGAACTGATCTTTGCACCACACTTTTGGTTTCCTGCGCTGTTTTACCGATCAGCATCAAACATTGTTATTTACAGACGTACAGCTAGGTACTAAAGCAACATATCGTTAGAAAGCTAAGATTTTTCTGATTTCACTGATGTAAACCATTTCAAGATCCGATCACCACAGCCGGTACAATCAACGTCTCAGTCAGACCGGAAATAGAATATAACGTTCACAAAGTCGATGCGACTCACCTAAGAATCACCATTATCATATCATATCAGCGTTTTAGGCGAATATCACCAGCCTCTTTAGAGGTTAGTAAATATTATAGATTTGTATTGATTTCCTCCATCTGTATACCTCCACAGTAGTCTAGTTCTCTCTAGAGAGGGTGGGAATTTTCATTTATATTTTATTTATATTTGTAAATGGAAATCTTACACCTTTTTTTTACTGCAAAGAAATGTCACTTTTATAAAAAGAATGTTACTAATATAATACAATAATTTGAATTATGACTTGTTTAAACTAAACATGTGATAATTCAAATTATTGTATTATATTAGTAATATTCCTATTATAAAAGTATACATATATCTCATGTTGCCATTCTGTATGTTGAGTTTTAGTAGCCTATATATTGATTTAACATAAAAACCTTGTGCATTTGTGTATTTATTGCCCCTATCTATTCTGTTTAATGATATTTCCATATGAAAACCCATGGTTATAATTATAATTATTCATAAGTATACATCTCATTTGTGGAGGGAAATTTTGTACCTATTTTTAAGAACATTATTCTATTTTTTAGAACATAACATAATTATTAATAAGTATGCAGTGTCATAACTACATCTCAAGCGTTTATAACAAACCAAACCGTTTAAAAATCGGTTGAAAATTGAGCAGGTTATAGTTAATTAAAAAGTACATGTTTCACTACCAACACAATGTTATGGGTGAGCGAGCTGCCTGTGGCAAGATGGCCGCCATGTGCGGACGTTCGACTCCATTGGCCGGCAACGCGGACGAGACATCTAGTGTTTATATATATCTATGAATCCGACTGTTTAATTAAAACAAGCATTGCGAAGGGCCACGGTGGGTGTTGACGTGATGTGATTTCTGCCCGACACTAAAAACAGGTAAAACTGAGGAGGGCTTGTTAAGTTATCTTGACTCACGCAGTGTAACTTGGCGTAACAAGTATGAGCGTAGCGTCTGTTTAAGTACTTTAAGTACTTTATTCTCATGTGCATCGGCTCTATTCATCCGTCTCATGCACAGGTAACAACATACGTCATACACACAGAAGCCGTAACACATCTAATTAACGGGCAATACTGCTACCGTAAATCAATGAGAAGAGCGTTCTCTATAATGATACTTTAACAGGGCGGTTTTAGACAGGGTAAAAAGGTGCTGTTTTAAATTATCCTTGTGGTATTTTGACCAAAATATGTTACAGACATTTCATTAAGATCCCAAGGAACCATTTCAACTTGCGGTAAAATGGGTATAATATGTCTCTGTTAAATAAAGTTTAGTTAAATCAAAGATTGTTTCATAAATCTGATTCAATTTGTGCTCATTAAAAGATAAAAGTGATGAAGGGCTGACATTTTTTTAAATAGTGCTTTTAAATAATGATTTAATTATTTTTCTGGCACAAAAGGGTGAATGAATAACAACAAAAAGAAAATAAACAAATATCGGTATCGGCTATCGGCCAGATTGTTATCTTAAATATCGGTATCGGTATCGGCCAAGAATTTCCATATTGGTGCATCCCTACTATATTGTATTTCATTTGTTTCTCAGACTTACCCTGGGTCTGGGTGTGCAGCTGCCTTGAGCCGTTTTCATACATGAACTCCGTAAATGTTCAAACAATGGCACCAGGGGTTTGCCTCTCACATATGAAGAACACAGCAGGAGATTCTCCTCACAGACACAATCACAACAACACAAACATCTCCGGAGCAGCTGAAGGATGGTGTAGCATGCAGGAGGCAGAACATAGCGTATCATTTCCGCTGTCGAGATCACATGTTTTCAAAATATCTTGAATCTCTTGAGTCTTTCCAAGTTGACATCTTCGCCTTTGTCTTCTAAATCTATGGCTTCCCTTTTTTCATCCTGAGATATTTATATCCTTTTTGCATGTTAAAAAGTCATGAACACACACACGTCGTTGCCAGTGAATCCTCCAGATATTCTCCTGCTGTTTTCTCATATGAGCTTACTCTGACATTATCAAGAGGTTTTACTATGGGGCGGGTATGATAAAATGCGAAGAATGTCCACTGAAACTGACTGGGAGATTTACATTCTCATACAGCCTCTGCGAATAATTTCAGGAGAATATCTGGAGTTCAGTGCATGTCTGATTGTAGTGGAGTCATTTTATCCCAAAGCGTAATGCTTAACCAAGATGTTGAACATTGTAAACTTATGTGCTTAAAGAGAAAGTAAATAAATAGTAACCAAATCCACGTTCTAACTATCGGTTGATGCTCTCTGTTTCTAGAAAAAATCCACTAATCATATCCAGTTGAACCCAAAAACATTAATAAAGAATCTACGATGTACAGCAGGATTTGCTAATGTGGCTGTAGAAGTATTGTTAAATAGTTCTGTTGCGATTATGATCAAGTCTCACTTTGCCCACCCCAGAAACAAGATACATCTTAATTGATCTTGATGTTCAGAAAGTCATGTTAACTCAAATAACTCCTGTGAAATATAAACCACTATCATCAAGTCTCTCAGACTGTTGTCACCAAACAGATGTCTGTCTCCATTTCTGTGTAATAGATAAACAAGCCCAGAGGTCAACCCTTACTTATCATTTATCTTAAATGCCTGATTTTGATCGCTCTGTTGCTTTTGTCACCAAAATAATTACAAGAATGGAGGTGGTTTAGACAGAGGAGGGAGTGAAAAGCAGACAGGGCTGGGGTGAGGGGGTTTGTACGTGGGGAGGGGGCAGGACATTGTAACCTTCACGCTGCTCAGAGTGAGAGAGGGCTTTGTTTAAATTTCCCAGATCAAAGGGTGCAATGCAAATTCCTGCAGCTTCCACGCCACCATTTGATGTTTTGGGGAGCCAAATTATTGTGGTGATTACAGTAGCTGTACACAACCGGAGGAGCCGGCCAAACAAGTAGGCTTGTTGTGACTCTCAATTAGTGGTGTGACATTTCAGCACCCAACGTCTGAGAGGCATTCCGCAATAAGGGAGGCTGTTTGGGCTGATAAAGTGATTTGGCTTGGTGGGGCCCTTTCATCTGCACCGACATTGGGGTATTTGAGGCTTCTGGGGATTGTATCTGCACATCCTCACACCTCCCCTTTACGGTGACAATAGCTCCACTGTGTCAAGCGTTTTGAAGGGTCTATAGGCCTACTGCACTGTGAGCAACTTAAGCTCATGGGATTGTCATATAGAAGTGCTGCCATATTTGGATGCTCCTACACTGCTGCAACGTTAAATTATCAAGACCCATGCTTAAAGTACAAACACAAAATCATACGGATCGTTTTATCAGGATTAGGTTCTGTGTTTCTTTTTCCTAAGCAGCTTTACTTCCAGCAGATATCAGATATCACACCATTAGCAGTACTCTCATGTATCTGAATATTCAACCACCCTCTCTGAAGTTGACAACAGCAGCGTTATTTTTTTGTTTGTGTGTAACTGAAAGCCACAGCAAGTTGAAAGGATAACTTTGCCTGTGGGAAGGACAGAGCACCAGAGGATCAGGTTCAGCTCTACTTCTGATAACACTTTGCATTCTGCAGGCACCAGTATGACAGCTCTGATGCCACGTTGTTTGATTGTCTCTTTCATGTTCTCCTCCCGCCTTCAAGTCTGAGAAACAATGCCAGGTTGGAGGTGAACGGATGGTGAGCGCACTACCGCAGCGGACATGGATTGAGATGTGTTGTGTTTCTGCTGAGGTGATGGAGAGACACACTGGAAGGATGTTAGTTTTCAAACACTCCAGACTCTCTCTTAAATGTAGCAGTGAGATGGAAAAGGTCCTGGTGGTAGAAACCTGTCAAGATCAATTAACATCATGACATGAATCTTTGACTCTGGACTACACAGTGATGCTGTATGATCGAGGAAAGAGTTGGCTCACCGTGAGGGTAATATTAAACCACAAACCTATTCAAGGAAGCAAGTCTGGAATAATCAGATTACTCACATGATCGGTCTGGCATAGTCAATAGTTTTATTATTGCCAACAAATCCATAAAAATATACACTGAATTCATCCTCTTAACAAGGTTATATACTTTCAAACATCTAAATGTTCCACATTGTTGGATTGGCTTATGATTTCTTCACATTTATTCTTTTTGAGTTAGTCTCACAAACACTCAAGTGATCTCCGGAGCTCGTCATAGTGATTGTATATGTGTTTGAGATCCAACATAGTAATTTGTATTCGAAAATGGATTCATATTTGGTATCAAAATAAATAAATAAACAAAATAGTGTTTTGTGTTTTAGAAATAAAACTGTAAAGTACTTATGTGAGACATATAAGTGATGACAAAATAAAAAAAATCGACTTTTGCAGCCTATGATTGGTGTCTTCTCAGTATTTGCGCAAGCTTGTAAAGATCTGAACATTGAGTTTCAGAAAAATTTCAGCCAATGTTATATTTTCGTGGGTGATGATTTCAATATATTATGTTCACATTTTTCACAACAACCTTAAAACAAAAGATTGTGTTTTTTTTTTGCATGATAGACACAATTCACATGATTTAACACGCGTATAGGGGAATGAATAACAATGTGTCCTGGCAAGGTTGCACACATATCACTGCTAGTATCCTGACTACTGGTGACATGTTGGGTTTCCACGACGACTACTGATGATGTTTCGGCTTCTTGAAGGGCTGTCCCAATTAGTAGGAGAAGATTTCAACCACTACCCCTTGTGACGTTTCAAGGGGTAAGATAACCCTCGAAACAAGGGGTAGGGGTAGGGTCAAGGGCTGAAATGAGATTGGCTGAAATGATATCACTAAGTTACACAGTAACTTAGTGGATATATGGTTTGTAATGTGATTTCATGCTCACTTGGATAAGTATTGTTTATTAATTTTTAAATTCAGTAGTTCGTTTTGATACATGCCGTGGCTGCTGTATTTTTCAGTAATTTAGTTAGGTATTTTAGCATTTTATTTAAAAATACATTTGGATGAACTGTATCTTTGCACATCCCTGGTCTCAAAATCCTCTGTGTGCAGGGCATTGTGCTGACCTGGAAACAGCCATTCATTGCTGTGAGAAAGAGGGGCCCCCGGAACGCTCTTCCTCACTAAGAGCAACATATAACAGTATTAGATCTAGTTTAATTACACAGGGGCTTGCAGGATGGGCCACTCTTTTTTCTCGGCGGTGAAAATGCTTAGCGTTTGTTGTCGGTTCAAGGCTCTCTAAAGGATGTGCTGGCATGTGTAGAGTTCTGGCAGAGAGGAAACTTGCGGTGGGGATGTGTTAGGGAGGGGGGGGGGAGACTGTTATTGTTTGAAAAGCGTGTAAGCGGCCTTCACAACAGCGCATTCACGGAAATGAGGCAAACAGAGAGAGAGAGAGAGAGAGAGAGAGAGGCATCGAGAGAGAGAGAAAGAGCAAGAAAGAAAAAAAATTAACAGCTTAGACTGATGACTTAACAGGCGAAACCGAATTTGTCTTTTGCCGGGAGATGTCAGATGCCTTGCCAGAGAGGGAGAGAGAGAGAGAGAGCGCAAAAGCACACCACAGAATCTCTCTATCGTCTTTTTTTCCTTCGGTTTAAGACGGCTCGGTGAATACAACAACATCAAAGACCCAGCACTCAGAATGTACATTGTTGTTCCAGTAACCACATGAAACACAGAGAGAGAGAGAGAGAGAGGGGGGGGGGGGGGGGGAGAGAGAGATGGAGAAAGGCTGAGAGAGATGGAGCAAGGTTATTTTTTCTTTCTTTCTTTCCTTGTACATAAATAGGGAGCTATGAAGGGAATCGGTTTAGGAACGGCAGGAGATTAACTCTTTTATCTCTTCATTTCAAACGTCCTCCATATCCACATCCTCCACATGCCAACCGCTGTCAGGATCTTCATGCCTGACCAACACCACTACAAAGCAGAGGTGTCTCCTGCATCAGGACACATGTAACTCCTCCACAAACAGAGCGGATGAGGGCAGAAATAGAGGCGAAGAGGAGGTTTGTATAGCTTCAGTCCTGACTCATTGTCATTAAGAATGGCCACTGTAATCGCAGCTCAACTCAGAGATTGCTCTTATTTAGCCACAGAAATTCCAACTGTGTTAAAAAGAGGAACGTAACAAAACCGTTGCATAACTTGTGCCTTGATGTAACCAACAAGCTTTATTCCTGCCTGCCCTCATCTTTTCACAGAGACCACCCAGGAGCAACAAGTCAGTTCTCACCTTTAGTGTGTGTGTGCACATGAGCTTTGTACTTTATAAGCACAAGTGTACGTCTGTGTATACAGTTGTGTGTTTGTGTGTGCGTGTGTGTGTGCGTGTCTGTCTATGAATGAACGTGTTTTCTATGTATGTGTGCGCTTCTACCTCCCACCATCTGGGCCGTGTTTGGAGAGATTTTCTGTAAAAATCACAGTCACGCCGTGGCAGGATTACCACTGTGAAAAAGTAGCACCTGGAAGAAACTCAGTGCTCCTGCTCCTTTCCCTCAGATGCTCAAAGAAGTTTCTGGCTTCCCAGCTTGAGGCGCAGGATTTGTTTTTGACCTACATGGGCGTCCTAGGCCTCATGTTCCCTTCCAAAACGCAAAAAATAAAAGACCACAGCTCAAATTCACATTATGCCAAATCCAGCGAGGTTTCAGTATCGCCACTGTACAGTGAATAAACAAGTGCATGTGTTTGCGCAGCTCGGGGGGGGCACACAAAAACGTGTATTCCAACAATATATATATTTTTTTTTTTTCATTGGTAAGCCAAGACATGAGAGGGTGATTATCCACACCGAGATATAAGGCTGTGAATAAAAGAGTTAAATAATCCCAGCTGGAGGTTCAGTCTCAGCATTTTCACTGAAGATTTCCCATTAGAAATAATCTTAGTCCAGGATTAGCCACAATTATAAGTGTTTTGATGTTCCCAACCACAGACACACACACATGTTCGTACATCTATCACAGTGAGGATATTCATTGGCATAATTCATTCCCTACCCCTCAAACCTAACCATCAAAACTAAATGCCTAACAATAACCGTTACCCTAACCTAATTCAAACCCTAACCATAAAACAAAGCCTTGACCCTGAAACAGCCCATTAAAAGTGGGTCAGAAAGTTCGGACTGGCCTCACTCTGTAGGCTGTAGACTCAAAATGGTCCTCACAAAGATATCTATGCAAGTACCCCCACACACACACATACACATACACAAGAGCAGTGTTTCCATACTTGGGAAAAGCTTATACAGCTGAAGCAGTTGCATTAAAATGACATGAAAGACTGAAGACTTGCAAAGCAGATTAGTTGCATCGTTGCTTTTATTTGTATGAGACCTCTGAGGCATTGAACATTAAGTGATTTCAAATTAACCAACTCTTACAGAGTTAATAAATAGAGAAATGTGATGTATATTTGGAGAAATACATAAATGATGAAGTGGGTTTGTACCCATCCCTCTCGCTGCTTTCAAATAGACTTTTTATTGACTTATTTGGTTGGTTATTATACTTTTTGATGAAGGAATTATTTCCAATCGGCTCCGGGGATCACACCACACTGTCTGTCTTTGGGTGTCTTATCAACTTATCTCTACATACTGTACAGAAAAGACTATAAGTATCTCATATAGATATAACTATTCTCTTAAACAGGAGTCTGTGCCGACCGTTAATATGTCATCCAGATAAAATGACAAAAGTCATTGATACCTTCCTCAGACACATGCACTCTGTGATCCAAACACTGTGCCCTGGCAGGGCACGCCTTCTCAAACCATGGAAAATCAATGATGCAACAAATAAAACCATTTCTAAATTTGACAGCACTATGGTTATGGTTACATTTAAGTTTAGACACATAAGCAATTTGGTTATGGTTAGAGAAGAGTTGTGGTCACGATTAAAGAGAAAACCCAAAGTTGACTGCTGGTAGGAAACAGGAATCAAAAGATTGATCTCAAATCAAGTCCAGTGTTCTGAGTCAATAGAAAGTCACGCTGGTGGATGGACTAGAAACATAAGTCCAGTCCAAAAACCATGTTGTCTTGGGGTATTTACTGAAATGACGCACGTGATCATTTGTTTTGGTAGGATAATGTCATGCAAGATTACTGAGAGTCTTTGACCTGACCTTTCTACAGTTAAAGAGATGATATATAATAATTCTTGAGTAAAATGTTTAAAAAAGACTTGACCTTTGTTGTATATTTTGCTGACCTGAGTAGTTGGATTATCCAAAATGTTTCCATGAGTGTTCAAACCAAAGAAAACCCCCCAATTTTGTTTAAGGTATACAGGGACTTTTTTAATTTGATCACTTTTGAATTACATTAGGGCTTACCCCTGGCCTTGCCCGTCCCTAGACAATAACACAGTTAGCCAGTCAGCTGATTTTTCTTTCCTCTGTTTGTATTGTTCACTTGTAAAGGATCACAATTCTAATCACAAAGCTGACTCGCAGTTGATTGATAATTGGGTAATTTTGCTGCATTGGTTGGTTTGTTTGTTTTTAAACAAGATTGCACAAACTCTATAACGTATTCCCTCTAAATTTGTTGGAAGGATGCGGTATGGGTCAAGGAAGAACTCATAAGAATCTTTGTGCTGATCCAGGAATTAATTTGCATTTTCTTTGAAATTTGTAGATAGGACATTTTTCCACACCTGTTAACTTTTTTAGCTTTTAATAAGTGCCCCACTAAAAATATTGTTCCTATACTCTCGTCACCTGGTAAATATTGTATATTTTATATATAGCACCCTTTTGAGATATATATTTTTTAGACGTTTTCACTGTTCACTCATTATTGCAGATTGGGATCAAACAAATGTCCTGATACTCGGTTGTCACCATATTATACAAGATTGTGATAGCAGGCATAACATTAGCACATTAACAGCCAATTTGGGGAGCCTCTGGTTGCCGTGGGGCCCTAAGCAGTAGCTCAGTTCGCTTATAGGGAGAGCTGGCTGTGGTGGTAAGCAAATTCCAGTGGGAATACTGATATTTTATTAAAGCAGGAGGGGTGGTAAATATATACACAGTCAAACAGATGTGGGGCGCTTGTCCAGATGTGTTTTGCCAAGTTTAATAGAGTTTCAATTTCAAAATTACTAAAGCACATGAACAGTCTGACTTATGACACATTCAAATGATCAAAATGTAACTGTTGCATTTCAGGCTGATTTTTAAAGGAACTGTTACAATAAATGCAGCATTACGGCGGATCAACCTCCCTGACCTCAAAATGTTTTATAAATGTTATGTTCCAAGTTTGTAACAGAGTCTTTCTAATCCCAACCTGAGGTAACCCCTGATGACACCACTATGACATCATAATCCACAGAGAACATTATACCATACTGTTATTGTACTGTTTGGATAAAATAAAATATAAGTAATTGGACCATGCTGGATGTAAACCTTCCCATGCAGTGCTATCAGGTTCAAGAGAGGAAATACAGAGGAACTGCGGAATCCAGTGCATGTCTCAAATCACGCAGCTATAAAAATATACAAATACGGTAAAATTTCAGTAGGGGGCGTGGATCTGAGGCATGGCCCCTGACAGATGAATCAAGATGCTGTTTGTGATCCTCTGAGATTCTAAACCTTTGATTTCACTGCTCTGCTCTCAGTTGAAATCTTCTTCACTGTTAATTTAAAATCTCATGGTTGAGTTGTATCATATGAGTGTAGAGACTCTATAGTCCTGGATGTGAATGTGAGCTGTCTCTCTCTGTAGTGAGAGTTGGACAAAATGGTTGTCTTATATTAAGGGCTGTGCACTGAGTGAAGTTTGCCTGCCACATGACTGCTTTATCAGATAGCCTGACCGGCCTGCAGTAGCTCAAACGCTGAGTCTCCTTCTGTTTCTACGCATGACTGTATATATTTTGCTTTTCCAGAGGGTGTATTTCTTTCAGCAGTACACACTTTCTTTTCATGTCCCCAAGCCTTGTGCCATTGTCACCATTTCATAGCATTTTGATCTTGACCCGTGGAATTGACCCTGCTTGGTGCCTGGCAGCACTAGGGTCCGTCGCCGGTGACATCATCCATCACAATGAGTCCACTGCCACCTCCTGCTCTACTGTCCACTGTGTGCTTGACAGTAAGCAGCCTTGTTCTAGCGGAGGGCGGCACTGGCACGGCACGCTCCCTCTGTAAATGATGAAAGAGAGCAAGGGAGTTGTGCTGAAAGCGCCGGCCTTGTTTGGCCGACCGCGCTGGATGCTGAGCTGATCGGAAGGCGCCTCTCTCCCCTGACAGTCACTTCTGTGATCTGCTGAGATAAAAAAGAAGAAAGAATGTGTTTGATGTCTCGATTTGAATAAATACGCTGATGTTAATCGTTTTACAGTGTTAATCACATTTGCTGATAACATGGCTCCTCATGTGTGTCTGCATGTGTGCCAGCATGAGCACATCAATTCAGTGTGTGTATGTAAATATCAGTCTGAGTTTATTGTTGTAACGTTGTGTTTTTTTGCTTTATGGTCCTTTGCATCCTCAGTCTTCATCCTTACTATTACTTTTTCCTATGAAAACATAGATAATCTGCTAGGGATAGGCCTGGCGTCCAAATGACACCAGAAGTTTAGAGTTGCCAAATCTCAGAAGTTTTGAAACGCTGCTGGCCCCGTTTTAGTTCAAAGACTCTCGGGCAGTGTTTCAGTCTGGACGGACAGAAACTGAGATGTTCGGAAGTTATTTCAAAGACACCTATTAGCTATCACATTGCTCCTTTCTATAGAGCATGAATGATCAGCACAAGTGTTGCTGACCCGGTTGTCTTTGGTAACAGTGCAGTTAAATTCTGTATTTTACAATGTTACATGCTATTGTGTTTTCAGAGAGTCAGGGATTCAAAGTGATACAGAGCCAAAATGCTCCTGTGGACAGAAATCACAAATGAAAAAGTTGTAGTTTATATATATGTAGCATGACTCCCCAATGTTTGTTTTGTCCTAATGATGTGGGTCTGTTTTATTTAAAAGAATGGGACATGATCAAATCTTTACATGTAGTTACTACAGCCTGAGTTAAGACCTTCCATTTCATGAAGACATGAAACATGTCTTCATCGTCTGTGCCGGTGTTTACCAGTGACTGCATTTGCAGTCTGTGTCATCTTAAACTGTTGTTTCTGACATGTATGAGACGAACATGTGGATGAATAGATCAGTGAAGATAGTTCTTGTTTCCTGGAATTCCGCGGGGATCCACATCTGGAACAGATTTCTGTGCTGTGTTATGAAAGCTCCGGCTGCTGAGCTGAAATCTGAAATGAGCGGCAGCAGCTCAGATATTGTGGTTTTACCCAAACACTCCACGTCAGGTAGCCCGGAGAGCCCCTTCAAGGTGGTAAACTTGTAAGCATCTGGCTGAGACTTTACTGAGCCTCTAAAGAAGTCTGATAAACTAGAGTGACTAGGATATTTTTAGCCTCGACTGAGTGTATTGTTTTAACGCAGATGTCTTGTCTTTCTTTCACAATCTGTTCTATCAGATATCGATGTTTATTGATGTTTATTACCTTTACTCGCTTGGACACTTCAGGGTCTTTTGTGACGTAAATTCAACATCTTATTGCCCGGGTCCTTGGAAGAATGGAGGAAGTTCAAATAGACCTAGATGGAGAATTTTCTTAGGAAGCCACCATAGGTGTCATGAAGACAAAGCGTGCTCCCCTCCCTTGTCAAAAAAAGAAGAATCTTGCTTGCTGCCACTCCATATGGAGAATTGTCCCAATTTCATTTCCTTTATATCAGATGCAGCGTGTTTCAAGTAGAATCTTTTGTTGCATATACCACATGCGATTTGGGCTCTTGTGTGGCGACGCAAACTTTGCAACTTTTTGATATCTCGCTGAGTGCTGTGTGACAAGTTTCTGTCACTCACACGTTCTCCTTTTTCTCTCTCCAGCAGCAAGCATATTTTCTACCCCATCGATTGATTAGCATACATCAAGCCCCTGTCGTCATGGCAAAACTTTATTTGAATCTTCAGTTCCTTTCCCGTGTCTTTCAACCAGCAGCTGTCAGCCACATCAACACTCGACGCGCTCCGTGCCAGACAAAGTTAAATTGAAGCTCACTCTAACACTATATATAGATAAAATGTCACTTCTTTCAAGAGACGAGGCACCTTCGAAGTCGTCAATACAGAGCGCTTTATCACGGACAAAATAACTTTGAAACTGGAAAAGAGAGCAAAGATGAAACGATTATTCTCTCTTCCCACTTTGTGCTTGAAAAAGGGAAGAGGCGAGATTATTCTAAAGTGGGTAGAAGCGTTTAAGGGGCTTGCTTTTTGATCTGCCTGTCCATCATCGAAAACGAAGAGCACCTCCGGATGCTTCTGATCGTTAGGTGTCCTCAAAGTGTCTCAAAGTCTCTTTGTTATCGCTGCGTGCGTCGATTAAAGGGAGGTATATCATTTATTCATTTTGCCGTTGAGTGAAAGAAAGAGAGGATTCAGGAGCTTAGCATTCATTTCCGTCAAACTCTCGAGGTGTGGTGATGAAGTCAGCTTTCTTTTGAGAGACGAGGAGTGTTGAGGTAAAGAGATGCGGCGTAAAAGTTTTGGCTCTGCAAATTTTTAAAGGCCTCCCTGATCTTTGAGATGAAATAAACAGCGTTCAAACTTTATTAAACTTTTCTTTCAACAGCGCGTTTGCAGGACGACACTACTGTCAAACAAGGTGTTACTGATGGTTGTCACTAATACATGAATTTATGCACATCCACACACACAATCTCTCTCTTTCTGTTATATCTGTATTTATCAGTCACACACACACACACACACAGGATAAACATGTATAGAAGGCATAAGTATGTATTTATTGGGATATGTCACATTGATTTTCGGGATATGGGTACACAAAGCATGCAGTATCAACACACTCTCCATCTGTGTTTCTCTATTCACCCGAGGACAATGCCATATTCATCTTCGTTCCATTTTTCCAAATGCGGTATCTGATTCTTTAACATGCCTCTCAGTCTGGAAGTCCCTTCCTTTCCCACTGTTTCAGGCCTTCTCTTTTCTTTTTTTTCAAATACTCAATCCTGTTGCGAGGTGCCTCTCAGAAGTTGAAAGTTCTTTTCAAGCCTGAAGTTTTTGCCGTCTTCACTTTTCAACTGGCAAGATGAATGTCGGTGGGACAAAGCGCAGAAAGGAAAATCTTTTGACGAGACTTCTGAAGGCCCAGGAGCTCGTCCTGTCTCTCCCTTTTGCACAGGCTTTCTCACGTGGCTGCTAAAAAGAAACCGTATCAAATGCAAACTGAGAAGTCACAGTCTTTCAAGATACATCAGTGGGGCCCTTGTGGAGATGCTGCTCTGCTTAGTTTTTTTCACAACTTTTGAAAAATGAGAAATTGGTGCATTCTCTCTTGGGTTATCAGAGCTGCTGACAGTAAGTTCATGTTCTGTATGTGCAGAAAGACGATAGCATGAATACATGACCTGGAGCATAGTCGACTTTTGAGGTGCAACTTGTCAAGACTTTATCTTTAGCCGTATGCAATTTATACGTCATGTCGATACATATGGTTCTAAGAAAATTCCAGAAATACCTCTCTCATTCATACAAATCTTAAATGTGTGAAATGCTGTCATATTAGAGGAATGAGCCAAGATAATTATGTTGATAACTCAAATGCCCACGCAGTTTATTTTTGTTTCATTTAGGCGTGAGTTGCTCTTTGTAGCTTATGCTGTCTGGACAATCTGTGTAGGATATTTGAAGTCCAAACAGTTAGTGTTTTGTGTTGACTAAGGCTGGAGGGCCAGTGGTTTAACACTTTCAAGAAGTACTTTGTGGGGCGGCATCATGGGGTAGCCTCAAGGAAACCTGAAATAGCTGAAACTAGACCTCAGTGCAAATAATCACCCTGGGCCTCTGTAAACCATCATGTTTATGCATTGTAAATTGTGAAAAGGAATGCTTTAACATTGTGTGGCATATGTATTTCAAGGCTTTGAACATTGGATGGCATCCGACTTTCACCCACACAACCACAGGCTTTTGCTTTTGCCTTTTGACTGAAATATCACTCAGATTCCAGAGAAACTAAAAAAAAGCAACCTTTTTTAGCCTGAAGAATGCGTCTGAAACCATTTCAATGCTGGTTCCATGCATTTAGCCATCCCTGCTGCAGGGTCAAAAACCTTCCACACATCTTCTGGCTATTCTAAGTTTTACTTTGGTGACCATACATTTTTGAAATTACACAACAGGCTTAGAAAGGTTCATCTTGGAGTCTTGGCTTCAAAAATGTTCTAAATCTATAGCAGACGTTATAATCCTTTAATCCTCCTCTAAAACTGGACATACAAGGTAATGACAGAGCTCTTTATAAAAACACACAGCAGGATGTATTTAGATGGGCCTCTCCTCCACCTTGGAGGGAGATTCTAGGGCCCTGTTTAGACCAGGTATCAACAAGAGACTTGGGCAATCTGATCAAATGGGGACAATTTGAAGTATAGGAGTGCAAGCACTAAAGACTACATCCATACTTGCAACCAAGCACACAAGCATTGTTTGACTCTTTATCAGTTGAAAACGCCTACCACTTGACCTCTCACCTACACTGGGCACTGGTGTATATAAGAAGTATTTTGTTATTTACAGAAAGAGCTCGGTTTCAAACAAGAAGCAGCAGTAGTGAAAGGTAGCATGCAGGATTGATCAGGACAATAGTTGTTTCTAAAGACAACAAGTTCATCAATGCCTGTAATTGATGATCCATGTTGCGTTCTACACATGAAGCCAAGGCTGATGCTAGGTGATCTCTTCAGTTCGTGTGAAGGATACATCATGACTGAAAAGACCCAATAAACAAGTAGTTGTGAGTGTCAACGTCATTATTCCTAAACATCTCAGTTTCATCTGGTCCAGAGTAAAACCAAGCTCTAGAGTTTTCACACAAAAACAGGGCCAGCAGCTCCAGAGTAGTTTGGACAGCAGGCAAATCCACAGCAGTTTCTAAAGCGTAGTAGTGTATATGTAGCTTGAGATCCAAGTTCTGAGTTTAGACCACATTCAGAGCTGGACTGCGATGTGGCCATTGAAAGACCACCACCTCAATTAGCTTTCTTCGACCTGTCGCAGCTTCGTAATGAACCAAAAATATCTTTGCTCTGCCAAGTGTTTCCCGTTCATTGATTTATTTGTGTTATGTATAATGTCAGATATGAACAAGACCTAAGAAATGTTTTTGGCAGGTTGGGCAGTTGCTTCACCGGTTGTCTCCTTCCTACAATTCAACTCATTTGCAACATACCAACTGTAATCTGTGGTTTTGAAACCTTGTCTCACAACCTGTTTACTCAGTAAGTCTTCAAAGGGACCGTGAACACACTTGGTGATGTCATGACAAACATGAAACAAGTTACACCCACTCCAAGCATGCTCAACGGTTTAACAGTGACAGTATGTCACAGACATAAAGAAGACAGTGTTGTAATTTTGTTTGTACCATTGTAACTTCTGTCCTCAACCATACCTCAATTAATAGTTCAGCCTAGTGTTTTCCAAGTGAGTCCCAAATGGCCCCAATACTGAGTTTGTAGAGTAATATTAAATGCAGTCTTTTAATGTCGTTACATTTTTGTTGAGCAGAAATATGAATTATTGAGGCAGCTATACTTATTTTTCAAAATGTTCAGGACACTGGCACTTCAAGGGGTAATCAGATGGACCTAGTCACTCCTGGCCCCACTCCTGGATCTGCCCCTGATGAGGAAATAATTTTGTTTTAAAAAACGATATCACGTTTATTAATTGAAAATTAGGCTCAGATCAGAATATTTGTTCTCAGATTTGTCTGGGAACAACGCTCCCAGACAAAACCTGTCAACACAGCAGGTAAAACGGGTTTGTTCAGATTGAAAAACTCTGCAGTCATGCTTCCTGCTTCAGCCTTGATCTTGCCGCCTTGACATGTCCATGTACATACACACACAATCATAACATCCCACCCATGCACACATATGCACTTAAACACTCCTTTGTCAAGCACAGAGGTGATTTATTTCAGAAAAGCAAGCAGGGTGACATTTGTAAATATGGAGGAAATATGATAAGATATGAACGTGCAAGGATTTTGAACTCTAGACTGTGTAGGTGCTGACTGCTGTAACTTTTGCATTCATGTTCAATTGACAGATATAATATACTAACAACATTATTATTTTTTTTCTTTCAAGCAATAACATTTACTACATTTAAAGTAAATAGTTACTTATAAAAAACTGAGTTACTTTTAAATGTTTACCGCAATTCTTTGACCTATTATTTCACACATATTATATCTTGGTTGCAATATTATTTTAGAGTAATTGAACCAGTGACAGGGTGGGACAAGACAACTGTCACATTTAATCGTTGTGTCCATTTCATTATCATGGAGTAAGTATTGAAACAATCAAACACAAGACATTGACACATTCGTTTAATATTGCGAAACTCCTCACACCAGCACTCAAACACAACTCATCATCTCTGCAGATAAAAACCATGTCCATATTAAAAGAAGAAAACGCACATACTCTCTGTAGCACTGGACTCTGCAGATCCTCTGTATTTTCTCCAGAGGAGTAGCATGTGTGGATGTAAATGTCATGGTGAGACACTCCGCAGTTTCTATGGACTTTATCCTGATCTCAGTGACTGCTTTGGTATTTACAACATTATGATAAAATGAAAATAAATGATAGCCTTAAACTATGGATACATAAATCAAGCTGTAAAAAAATACAATATCTTGCAGGATAAAGATTGAATTTGGAGAGGGAAACTGGGCAGGACCTGGATTAAAAGGGTCCGTCACATACAGACACCATTAGTCCCCAGAGCTCCAGCTGCCCAGCCTCTAAAGTCACGTTGTCCCAGTGTGATTGAAGGTCCAGCTGGTAGACTATACCTTTTGATCCCTTCCCCTTTTATGCCAAAGACAAACAGCTCCTCGTCGTCATCCACACTGGAGTGATTGATACACACACGCACACACGCGCACGCACGCACTGTGATAACGTTGAGGCACACACATGCATGCACAAATTTACATGGTGATCACAGAGACACACTTGCACATTCACACACACATGCATTAGCATTTCCTTAATGAATGCCATCTCTCCCAGAGTAATCACTCTGCTAATGACCTGCTTGAACTCAGAATGAAACCCAGGAGGTGAGAACAAAAGGTGGAGAGAGACACAGGGAAAACCATGCAGTGTGTGTACATGGATGCATTCGTGTTGGTCCACTTAACTATCCTGCTATACAGAGTAGAATAGTTTAGAGGGCTTTGATGATAGAAACGAACTATAATATGGATCTAAATTGTAGTTTTGTATGCATGATTTGTGGTCAAAACTCCACCTTAAGACTAAATTGACGATAAATATCGTAAAATTCAATACTATAATTAATATTTGGGACAAGGAAACTAAAGCTACTTTTAATTGGGTATAAATGTGCTTTTTTCAGTGTGCATGCAATGCTATAAGTGTAACTACAACGTTTTGTCTAGGAAAAGTAGCATGACATTGCCAAATCTCCCTGATCGCTGTCTATTAAATGTTCAATCTTTGTGGGAGTGGTGGTACTAGGATTTTTCCAAATCCGGGGCCATAAAGGGGCCACAATTTATACAGAGGCAATAGTTATATGATCAGAATTCACGTACAATTTCTGATTCAGTAAGGGGCACATTTAAGTCAGTCCTTGTTCACTGTCACATAATTCAAGATAGAAAATTGTTCCTTTGTTTTTAAAAAAGCCTCGAAAATACAAAATCTATAAAAAATGTCATATTTATTATAAGTAAGTGACTAGTTCATAAATAAAGATTATTGACAGGGGATCTTCAAGGACCAATCAGATTAATCTGCCTCCATGTTTCTTCATGGTTGTTGTGTCTGGCTGGTAACAAGCAGATCAAATTCCTCGAAAACTACTGAACACATTTTATTGTAATGGTAGGGTGGGGTTTGGGACAATGATTTTAATAGATTTTTTTATATCACTTATCACAAGATTGTTTGGGTCTTGGACATTTGCAGCGATGTACCTACGATTAATAGATGGATCTTGAATAAATAAATCCGGCACATTTAACGGAGTGATATCTAGAGTGTATATAATTTGGTGTAGATCCAAATAAAAGTTGGATTTAAATGTGGTTTCACAAGGAGATAGAGTGCACACTCTATTATACAGGTATAAATGTTATTCCCAGAAATATCAGAAACAGTTTGGCACTGTTTACAACCTAGTGGCCCTGTCAATATACAAAAAACTAAAAATCGGGGGGAAAAACGACTTGAACGTTTGACATGGCTGCTGTAGATAGTCACATTGGTAATATGAAGGATATGTGTGATCAAAGACCTGAGGCTGAAATCGTAAATGAAACACGTGTAGACCCAGTGTTAGATTAAAAAAACTAAAATTAGCAATAATTACAGCTCAAAGTAATCTTCATTGTTTGGTCCAGAGGGGCACTTTGAGACAAAAACAAAGGACAATGGGGCAACAGCATGAGCCATTTATACCACTATCACTGGATTTACAAACTTTTTCCTTGTTTTAAGACAAATGAGCCTCTGGGGCTAAATAACTTTCAGCTTACTGCTACAAGTGAAACATTTATATGTATCTGGAGCAGTTGCTTTTTATATAAACACAGTAACTGTTTATCTTATTGGGACTGAATGACTCCACATAACCACAACAATCATGTGATTTACAAGCTAATATCCAAACTGAATATTGGAACTGGGGTTTTCCAGTGACTGGCTTTATTTTTGTTCACTTGTTCACTGCACCTCTCTCCCCTTTTTGACAACCTGAGGGAACAATAGAAGGACAACTGAGAGGCAGTAATAGAGAGGAGGGGAAGAAGGGAATGTGCAGTCGGATCGACACGTTCTAGGTTTCTGCAGCCCCACGGGCCATTTTCAGGGCCTCTCCTTACACAGAACCCAACCATACATTGAATTTGCATGAAACCGACTTTGGTGGGATCTCCCTGCAGCTAAAGCGATGGGACACAACTTGCCTTCATATTCACAACTGGACACTGCACAGTGCATGAGGAAGAGCTCAGAGATGGGTGTCATCTTTCTCATTTGTGGACCACAGGGCGTCGGGATGTCTGGGTTGGTTTCTAGGAAGATAGTTTGTAGTTATAGTCCGAGAAGAGTGTGCAAGCAAAGAGGAGACTCGAATTAGTCAAGAAAAAGCTTGTCTCCTACTCATGTAAACAGTTGTATCATAGTACATCATTTAACGGCACAACAGCTTTTAGCAAAGACAACAGGGTAAGCAATGCTTGTAATTGATTATCCATTTGCACTCTACACTGGTAGCCGAGGATAAGGTCAGTTGTTTTCCTTCCAGAACTCTCTCTCTCTCTCTCTCTCTCTCTCTCTCTCTCTCTCTCTCTCTCTCTCTCTCTCTCTCTCTATATATATATATATGTATTTATGTTTATAGATACATATATAAGTATGTACATACAGAAGGACTGGTTGGGAACACAAGAAGATGGAAAAGATAAAGGGCTTGGAATAGACTAAGGCAGACACAGAGAAACAAAGGAAATACAACAATGACATATGGGAGAGAGGAGAAGGACACATGAAGTAAAAAAGGACGGTGATAGAAAAAAAAATGAAATGAATGAATCCAAATACTGTGAGTAGTAGAGGTCACCCCCCCCCCCTTTCTCTTATGGTAATCCCTCCAGTAGCAGTGAGCTGTTAGGCTCCTCCATAAATCAGCGTTTGTATGAAATACCACCGGGAGCCAAAGGTCAAAGGAGAAAATTAGCAGCTGTCTTTTCCTCTCCTTTCATGTTAGCCGCAGGGCTAATCGCCAAGTGCACCATCCGCCTCATTTCCACTTTAAAACAAAGTCCCCGACAAGCTGGGGAGGAGCTGTTTGCCCACTCTTACATTTTATGGCACCAGATTTTATTCTGGGGAGGGGGTATTCTTCCCCTCCCTGCCTTCTCTCACCCCTCTATTTCTGCACTCCTTTCTTCCATCGCCTTCAGGTGTGGGAGGGCAAACAGTGGAGCATGCTTCCCTCACACTGCTTTGTTGACACATGTCAGCGTATGAGGAGCATCGATGATTGGCGGCCTCTTCCCACTCAACTTCGAGGCGGTGCTGCTCGTTAATGCAGGACCTGATGGACTGTGTTGACCTTTTCACTCCCACAATCTTTATCATTCTCCTGTACTACTGTCAGGACTAACTGAAATACTCACATGTTTGTGCCACACTTGATATTATTGGCTGAAGGTTGCTGCTGAAAAAGGAAGTTTATGAATTTATGTTGGAATTGAAACTGGAAACTATTTTGTGGTTAAATTTGTATTATCTTGCAACGCCTGTGTTAGTTTTTTTCCGTCTCTTTACAGGAGATGGACAAAATTATTGAAATAGATGTACAGGATAATGCAGTCCCCTTACTATGTGTTCACAAATACAGAGAAGACGTTGCTATAGTCTCCTCTACTGTTAATGTTTAAAAGTTATTCTGATATGCTGGAATGAGGATGTGAGGTTGGGTTTCTAATGTTTATAAGAGCATTTTGCATTCTAGCGTTGTAATGTTGAACAAATATCGAATTAATAGTCACAGTGCCTTATTGTTTAAATTGACCGACCATCTGCTGTTCAAAGATGAGCAAAGATGAATCTAACAAAAGACTGGCTTCAGTAGAGAGGAATGGAAAATGGCAGTAATTTTCTCATGTTCCCACTTTACTGTGAAGTACTCAATTTTAGGAGCGATTGGTTTGCATGCATTGTTTTCCCTTGTAGCCCAGAATGTGCAGTTACTAAAAGAGCTGACCAGATTAAGCTGCTTTTCTGCAGTCGAGGAAAAAAAATTATACAAGAACCCTATTGCAGCTTTCAGATCCTTGGATTGGTACCTGTGTGTTGCAAGTGGCAAGTTTTTTAGCCTAATCGCTTTAAATGGAATCGTGTCAAACCTGTGAACAGGTCATTGAAGCAACATCACAACAAATACTGCAAACAAAAATACGTGGAAGCTCCTTTAATGTCCATGTTAAATGTTACTTTAAGTTTGTCAGACTTAAGTAGAAGTGTGTGTATTTTTTTTATACAGGTTGTGTAAATCAACACCTCAGACTCATGTTTAATACAAGCCGAACATTATGGCTTCACAAATGCATTGTTTGTGTCATGTTTGTGTACTTGATAACAACAGAGATGTTTCCATCACTCTTCCGACCATCACTGTGTCTGTGCCTTTATGTCGTCTCCCTTTTTGTGATCTCTCTTCAAATTCAACTTGTTTTTGTGGCATGAGATGTAAATTCTGAACCCTCATTCAGTATTCTGTTAAAACATATGGTCAATGATTCATGCATAAAGTAAGACTATTTCTTCTTTCTCTCTGCACATATATCTCTCTTTGTATTTCTCTCTTCTATTTGACCCCTATTTCTTCTCTATGTTTCAGGTTACATCTCTTTGCCTGCTCATACGCTGTCTCTCCATCTTTGTTTCTCTCTCTGTGGGAATGTTTTCCCTATCGCTTGCCAGTCCAGTCGGTGAGGTGCATAGCAGCAGTGCTTTGTTGCCATGTTCCTCTTTGCCTATCTGCTGTGCAGTGTGTTTTGAAACTCAACCTCCCTCCGCACACCTGCTGAGTAGCTGCATGACACTGGGAAACGTCCCACAATAGGGTCAAAACACTTTTATCTTAGTTTTAGTTATGGATTTAGAAACTCTCTCAGGAATAAACGAACAATATGCAGCTGGCCAGTGCTGAGGTCCTGGATGATTGCTCTCTTTTGCTGTATCCAGAACTTCCTTTATTCACAGTGGGTGGGTTTAACTCTTCATCGTGTAAAAATATCATAACTGCAAAGAAAGGAGACCTTATTCATACAGTGGCTATTTTGAACCCCTTTGTCTGACACACAACAGCGAGAAAAAAAACACAGATGGTCAAGGCAAAAATAAGTTCGTTGAATGCATGCATACTCATAACATGGCTGAACATTTGTGCACATTAAACAGTAACATATTTATGCACACCTTGAGAGAGAAAATGAAGCACTGCCTATACTTTCAGGGTTGTTGTGTGTTTGTTTGTTTTTAAATTAAACCATTGCATAACACATGCAAAATCACAGTTTCATTTTAAAACCAGGAGGTTTTGCTCATTACATGTTGTTTATACACATGAGTCATTGTGGCGTCTGACTGAAAATGATAGAATGCGAGAAATTAAGCTTTGAAACTGCTCTGCTTTGTAATTGCAGTTTCTGATTTAGTATGAGATACTTTTGGGGACTGTCAACAGTGTCAGGCCAGCCTTAAAAGGGTATGACTCACACCAAAACCATGAGAGTCTTCGCAAGTACTCATTAAATTCCCTGCAAAATTCAAGCAACCCGCTTGTTGTTCTGTTCCCTCACTTTGAATTTGCCATCAAGTCTGTCAAGGTCATATTTAATCGACTGTACAGATGATAAAATGCTGTCAAAAGTTGCCATCCTTTTCCCATGCACATGCTGTTTTATGCATTTCAACCGGCCCCGAATTATTCGGCTAAAGTGTCAGAAAAAAATTTGAGTGTATGTTTGTAATGTCTGACAGTTGTTCTCAAGTCTAATCGTATAGGAGCTGGTTGAGCAGGTCATACACATTTTAAATAAATAAGCACAACCTGCCATAATATCACATGTTATATATCATATGCATTAACATCTCAATAACAATAGATTCTTATGGTAAGCACATTTGTTCCCTCTTGTTTCACTGTATGTTTAACAATCAGAGACTCGTGTTTCTATGTTTTTTATATATGAGACAATATATCAGTATGTTTTGTTTTAATTAAATGTTTTGCAGACAGAACTCTGCTGAACTTAAGAAAAACACCATTCAAAGGTATGCATTGCTTTACTTTGTAATCCTGGTCCACTTACTTCAAACTTGATGTCCTTATTCATGTCAGCTTGAGCTGTGTAATGTAGTGTGTGGATGGAAAATGGGTTCGAAATGAAAGCAGATGCATCATTTCAAACAGGTGATGAGATACTTGTCAGGTTGATGCTTCACACACACAGTGAACTGTTTAGTTAGTCCCACAGAATCTGACAGTAATTACTTTTACATGGACACCCAGACTGCAATGATTGACCTTATTCAGAATAAGCCATTTTTTCAGTTGTGGTATTTACATGACTTGCTGATAGAATATTCCATTCATATTCCTGTACACATGCTACAGTGACCTTATTCGGGTTAAGGTAGTCAGGAAATGCTTTATATACAGAACAGGAAAGTTTCTTATTTAGACTGTTGATTTTAATCAGGGTTATATCTGAATATTGATGTCCACGTAAACATAGTGTTTTTGTGTATGTCGACACAGCAGTCACCTACACCCATCATGCTGGAGCGAGTTAGAAGTGGCGGAATGTGTGTTGATATCACAACGGTTTGTTGTAAAGACTGCTTCCTACAACAATTGTCACATCTGTTTGTATCTTTCTGCCGACTTCTCCAGAAGTGAACAGTCGTCCACTGGAACATTTGATCAATAGGGCCAATTCGTTTCTCTTATCAGTGCATGGATTTGCTGTCGGGCTGAGCCTCAGACGTTTAGCTGTTGTCAGTTGGAACCAGTGCTTCTCTGTAACAAGTGTTACTTGTCCTCTAATAGGCCTGACTGTTGCTTCATATCAGGCATTTTTCTACATAATTTGTCAGATCCTTATTAAGGACGGTCAACTGAACTCATAGTGGATACACACATTTTCTCGCGATCACGATTTGGATTACTTGATTTGTCGAGCATGATGAATCGTCCAATGTACTTATACACGTGAAAATGTTCCAGTGGAGTTGCTGCAGAAGCAATTGTGTGTCAACAATAGTATTTAATTAACTGAAGTTTTAAATATATAATTTTTTTTGTGGTTCAAAGCAGCAGTGCAGAGATGTTTTTTTTTGTTGTATATATTTTTTTGCACCCTTGAAAGACAGAATGGCATGTTGTCTGTATGAACAGACTGGCTTGGCAAACATTTGCACACATCAGTTAGGGTTTCGGTTACCATAAAGGTTTGCCGAGCCAAAACGGATTAGGCCCAACATCACAGGCGATTGTTTCTATACATTATTAAACTTTTAAGCCACCGAAAAACAGGATTGGAAGCAAAAAGACGGGGAGTGGGAAGAGAAAGTAATGCTCACACAAACCCCCACACCTTCAGCAGATCTCTCACTCAAGTTTAAAAAGACGATCATCTATTATATATTTTTTAACCTTGTTAAAGACCTAACTTGATTGTTGTCACTGTTGAATAATTAAGTCTTTTCCTAAGTTGAAATTAAAGTTTATTTTCTTTAATTCGGCCTTTAGAGGGAATGGTCTTAATCAGCCATAACAAGCAGATGAATGGCTGGCTTCTTAAACTTTAAGGGTCTTATGCACCATGTCCGACTTCAAAGCCCATCTTAACTCTACGCTTTAATTGTATCTTCTTCAAGCCTGTCTGCCGGACTGCCATCTGATTTTGCTGACAACTGCGCTCCTCTCTCTTCTTCATGCTCATCCGTCTATCTCTCCATTCCTCCTTCTTCGTCTTTCTCCATCTGTCATGACAGATATAGCCCCCCCCCCCCCCCCCCTCTTTTTCTTTTTTTCCCCTTTAGCTCTTCTAAAGTCACTCTGCTACAAGTGTCAACTCAGGCACGAGCCCTAAATTACTTTTTGGGATGAGGGTTGACATCTACCACTCACCCTTCAGCTCATGCAAACAGAATGATGCTATTTACCCCCTTTTTTCCCCTCTCTCTCTCCACTATTTATTTCTACTCCCTTCTTTTCCCTATTTCTCTCAGAGCCTACAAACAGACATTCACGCTTCTCTCCATATGGGCTTTAATTTGCCATTGTCCCCCAAGATATTCCTCGCTCAGGCTTGAGATAAAGGGATAATCACTTCAAAGGGAAGCTAGGGGGGAGACTGCCCCCTCCCTCCCAGCTGAAAGGAGAAGTGGACAATACGCTAATTGAGAGGGAGAACTGATCACAGGGTCTGTTCAAAGGGAAGCCTGGCCACGCCCCCTCCTCCCTCCGATGCACTTAATTTTATTAGTGTTTATGGTGATGCTTCAGACAAAATTATCACTCAAACCCACCACAGCCTTTGAACTCCAAAATATTGGGTTATTTGCAATTATCCACCCTCTCCTCGTTTTTTTCGGTGCTATTTTGGCACAAGTATAGGATTTGACTGGATGAAAGGGTGATAAAACAGGCCTGTACAGAATTTACTGTTTGCAATGTGCAGACATATACTGTGGGCTGTGATATGATGCAAATCCAATATACTTTATGCAAAAGCAACAAGAAGGGAGAACACAGGCCGACCTTGTTTGACTGATGAAACTAATGATATACCTTCAAAGTTTTGTGCAGTACATTGCGACCAAGGAAAGAAAAAAAGAAAGAAACAAAGGAAGAAGGAAAGAAGGAAAGAAACAAAGAAGCAAAGAAGCAAAGAAACAAAGAAACAGAGAAACAAAGAAACAAAGAAGTAAAGAGTTTTTTTTTGTTCTGTAAATCTACATTCAAATAATCAAATGTTCTTGGCCTGTTTCCCTGTATCCTGATATGACACCTGTACTGACGACATACTTTCTCTGTGCCTTTAATGCAGGCTCTAATTAAAGAGGCGCTTCATTTCCAGTCTGTGGTGATACACCAGATGCTTTTAATTCCTTCCCAACCAGGAGCTATCAATTAGCCTCCAGGTCACCCCATTTTATTAGGGCTTCATAGCAAGTCACTGGCGGCACTCTCGTTCTGTATTGTGCTTTTAAAGCGTTTGGATCTCCCTGTGAAATGGTTAGGGCCCCAACAAAGGGGTCAGGGCAGGGTCAACATCAAAAAGGGGCTTCTTGGGGCTACTTTACAGCACCCTCTCTCTTTTGTCACTGCTGAACACAAAAGTGGGCATTCAAGGGTCAACAGGTGTGGTCTCATGGGTTTTGGATCTTATGGCACTTCCCAAATGAATTAAAAAAGACAGCATCTAGCGTTTTGGCTGTATCTGTGGTGATCACATAGGTTTTGGTCATAGAAAAAGTATTAGAAACAACCACATTCTGAATAGTTGAGTACCCTGAACTGTGCATGTCATTAAAAGCAGACGGAGCAAAGCATGAAGGAAGCTTCCTGCCTGTCAGCAAAACTTGAAATGTCTGCAGACTCTTTTTTTTCTTTTGCAGTGATATGTGCGGCCTAATTTAATATGAGGGTTAGATAAAAATCTGATCCTGAATGTAAAATATCCCACTTTAAAGATTGTCCTGCACTTCAAAAATACATTTTATAATCCCTCTATATCTCATTACTCCTTTCAAAGTAGACTTAAAAGAAATGAGTGTGCAGATAACAGTGAAGCTACATATTTCATGGCTTTAATGTGGGCCTAGTTGATCAGCCAAGTGCCCCTTTAACGTTCGATGCCAACGCCACTGACCCATTTTGTGATTTTATGCTCCTTCTCAGAGACAGCGATCACCTCCCTTTACGAATTGTTGAAGGCTTTTTGTGCATTATGGGTGCTGGATTGTTTGGATTTGTGGCCGCAACGTTTGTCTTACAGAGCCCTCCAGTATAAACAGGAGCGACGAATGACCTCTTAACACCCACACTGTCACACGCACACATGTGCACTCAAACAGACACACACCCACAAGGAAAGAAAATGCACTATCTGCTATGAAACGGCTTTGTGACACCTTGCAGTGAATTTTCTTTAACAACGACTTGCAGCATGGAGAAAGTGGTTGGCAGGATATCAGTGTAATCTACAGGATTCCCCTGCTGTTCAAATGTATGCCATTGCACATGTATTTGAAAGTAAGCTGTCGAATAATCAAGGTGATCATGTGGTGTGGCTGCAGGATACAGCGATTAAGTGTTGAGCAAAAAATAATAAAAATAATCAGGTCGCTAAATAATCATTCTCAGCCGTCAACAGGGTCTGTCCATGTTGGATGAAATGACATATCAGGTTAACAAATCATGTATAAAGATTTGGACACAGATGCTTCCACAACTACGAATCCACATGAGGACAAACCTTGCTTACTACATATGTATAACCCTAAATTAATTAATTACAATTTGGGGACCTCAGAGAAGTTGGATTTTATTAGTTCCCTTGTCATGTACCATCATGGGAGTTTTGTGAATTGGAATCCTCTGACTTATATAATTATATTCTGCTTTAAAGTTGATTTTAAACATCAAAGGGACAACATAGTCTTTGAAGTAGCATGGGATTGGATCACTGTCTAACCCACTCCTTAAGATTCTGTCACAATGACATTAGGGAAGTCATGTGAATTAAAAGACTAGAGAACAGCTCTTGCCTTTGCTCTCCGTCCAGTTTCAATCAAAATGTCATGCTGTGCCATTTTCTCTGAATGTGGAACAGGCAAGTGTGTTAGGATGACATCTTGGTGGCTAAAAGGGTGTGACTAATGCAAATTATAGGACACTTACACTCTATAGGATATCAAATCTGGGCTATGACTAGAAATTGTTAAAAATCATATTTCATCCTCATTCATCCTATTTAGCCATATATTATTTACTGCCGCTCCTATAACACTGGCAATTCCGTGATATTCCATGGGGTGACCTGAAGATAAAAGTCCCTTAACTCCCTGTAAAAATATAGAGATATTAAATAAATATCTTGCTGTACAACAGGGGATAAATAAACCATAATGAACTGTAAAAGTTGTGTCACTGGCTTCTCCTCAGATAGGTAGGCACACTTAACTCACTGCTGTCACTTGGAAAGGCCACAGGCAACAATAGCTGCCTATGGCTTTTGTTTGCTTTGTGTTTCTGTTGGAACTTTGTGTAGTAACACCCGGACTGTACGCACAATGCTATTGGCGCGGTAGATCACTTACTTCTGACGCTCCAAAGCCTCGGGGAGTTGGCTCCGAATTGCCTGTGTTTGATAAGGTCCTGACTCACAAGTAAATATTTTCCCTCCGTCTAGAAAAGTTTATTAAACACTTTTGCGCGTATAAACATACTGGTTCACTACGAGAAGGGATTCAGCAAAACACATGCTGAAACTTGAACCTTTTTCTACTCGTTTATTTTCACCGCAGTTGGGGTTGTTGCGTTGTATTTCATCGGTTGCCGCGAAGACGAGACGTAATGTTTTTTATGTATCTTCCGGGACCACAGCGGCGGCTCTTCGCTTTGAAGTCCACAGTTAAACCCTCAACCCAGTTGGTTTAGGAACAGCCCGTAGGATTTCTACCGCTTGCCATGACTCCTTGAAACACTACCTGGGCAGGAGAGACGAGAGGAAAACGCTCCTCTCTTTTTGTTATTATTGAAAGAAAAATTGTCCGGGTGGGATTGGACATTACAGGACTGCGAGGAAAAGAGCTCCGCGGTGGTTTTTCTTTTTTTAAAGGCGCAGCGTGTTTTTGTTTGGACTACTTTACTTTTTCACGTTGTCTAATCAGCGAGGCTACTTCGGGTACATGGATGGTAAGTTGTAGGAAAGCTGTTCCACAGGCCCCCTCTCTTGGCGGCTTTGATGTGCTGCTGCTCGGCTTTGAAGTTGAGAAATGCGGGGCTATGTTTCTTGTTTGTGGGCGAGAAATGCGGTGAGATAGATAAGAAGCTTATGTGTGTGTGAGTGTGAGAGAGAGAGGGTGCGAGAGGAAAAGGAGAATGAATGTGTAGCTCGGATATAAAAAAAAAACAATATTTGTCGGCTGGTGCGTCTTCTAGCAGGGGGAAAGTGGGATGTATTCTTCAGCCAGAGCCCCCATCTCCACCTCCTCTTTTTACCTCCTCCAGATTTTGACACCCCCAGTGATCTACATAGGCTCTGAGCCTGCCTACTCTGAGGTCAGTCGCTGAATGGGACAGGGTACATTAAACTACAGCGGTTTGTTCCGCAGCGAGAGAGAACACATGTGGCATGACACAGTGTTGAAGTAGTCCGTCGTCGTAATACTATTCTTCTTTTTTTTGTGGTGGATTACGATTTTTGAGAGTTTGTGGACTGATTTCTTAAAATGGAGTAATAATTCAACTTTTGGAAACTGTTTTTTTTTTTCTACTCTGGTTGGATCTTCTCTGCGATGGTACGTTGCTTTTACGCATGTTTAGTCCGCCTCAATCCATTGGATTTTAGAGTCGCTCATGATGTGCTGTAGAGTTACGCTGCCTGTTGAGACTGTGAATTATTATGCAGTCTGTCACTCTTTCAAGCGCTTGTCATTTTTATCGTAAAAATGTTGCAGCATCTGCTTTGACACTGAGACTCTGGTTAAAGTCACTCAGGTACTGGATGAGGTTTGATGTTTGATTTTTTACTACTAATACTATTTATTCAGTCTGTGTGCGGTGTTGGTAGTTTAGACACGTTGCTTTGCCGGGGCTGTGACTTTAATAATGTGCTATAATCGCCTTCTTGAGCAGATATTAAGGCGATTGATCGTTTACATTTACGCATGAGCGGCTCGCTTTTCCCGCGGGGCTTTTTACCCCTCGTACGTTACAACGTTTTAAGGTCATTGTTGTGCAGATAAGATGCGGTTCCCCATCGTCTGTGCATGTCTGGGACGGCGAGGACAAGTGAAGGCACCGAGTGGAAACGTGTGTGCATGTGTGTGTGCATGCGTGGTGCAGACGGGGGTAGGGTACGGTCGTCCGAAACAGATTGGGAATTAATTGGAGTTGAAGCCTGTGACATGGACTCGTTAGGAAAACACGTGTAAGCCAGAGTTGTGTGAATACGGTTTTGGTAAAGAGTGAGACTGTGAGAGGATGATTCTTGTAAAATCCTCTTCTGATGTGTCAGATCAATGCACGCAGAGAATGCAGGATGCAGTTGATCTCTCATTTAGATTATAAATAGATAAATGAAACGAAAGAAAGCCTTTCATATTTCCTTTCTGTGTGAACCCGGCGAGTGTGTTTGAGAGGGACTGTTTACTTGATGTCTTTCTTTGAAGTTCAGCAGGATCTGGCTTTGATTAGATCAATACTTTGTGTTTCAGAGTGAAGAAGCGCTAAGAAGCTCCCCCGCTGCTTTTAGAGAGTGAGGAGGATTAGGCTGGAGCTCAGTGGAGGCACGACGGCACTCTCACACTGCAACCGGAGCTGGAGCCATGAGCAGGGCGCTTACGGAGCACATCAGCAGTAGCTTCCGAGAAGATGCTCCCCGTCCTCCGGTACCGGGGGAGGAGGGAGAGGCGTCATGCTACAATCCCAGCAGATCTGCCAAAATGAGAGCCCAGAGCAAGGTTAAAGATACCCCCGCCACCGCCGCGCCTCCCGGCTCTACACCGCGGAGGAACGAGGATGGACTCGGGGAGCCAGAGGGCAGCGCGTCCCCGGACTCGCCCCTAGTCCGGTGGACTAAGTCCCTGCATTTTCTCCTGGGAGACCAGGACGGCGCTCACCTATTCAGGACATTTTTGGAGCGGGAGAATTGCGTGGACACTTTGGACTTTTGGTTCGCCTGCAACGGCTTCCGGCAAATGGACTTAAAGGATACCAAAACGAATCGAGTTGCCAAAGTTATTTTCAAGCGGTACATCGAGAACAACAGCATTGTCGCAAAGCAGCTGAAACCCGCCACCAAGACCTTCATAAGGGATAGTATTAAGAAACAACAAATAGACTCTGCCATGTTTGACCAGGCACAGACTGAAATTCAGTCCAACATGGAAGAGAACGCATACCAGATGTTTTTGACCTCTGACATATACCTCGAATACGTGCGCACCGGCTGCGAGAACGCAGCATACATGAACCACAGCGGTCTCGGAAGTCTGAAGCTGATGTGCGGATACCTTCCTCCTCTCATGGAGGAGGAGGAATGGAGTTGTAATGACTTGAAGGCAAAAACGTTAGGGTCCGTGGTTGGACTCTCTACGAAAACCCTGAGGGCTACTGCTACCATCCGGACAGCAGCTGAAGTCCTTGAGAACAGTTGCAGGTAAGAGCAGAACTCACTGAGTGATGCATGTCTGTGTTTTACATCCTAGTGCCAGTTTATTTTTTCTAGCATTGCTTACTTTACTCATGATCACCATCCCTTCATTAGTTAAGCTACAGTGATTATGTGGCAGTTGGAAGTTATTTCACAAATGCCTTAGAAAGAGATAAAGAGCACTTGATCAAAGGGTCTCAGAGGAACATGCCTCTATATTTGTGCCCTCCTGCCTTGCAGTTAGCCAAGGGGTTGGAGGGGTGGAGGGGCGGGGTGGGTACAAAACATCAATGGATCTGAGCCTTCCTTTTAAGTAAATGGTGTCTTGCAGGCAGCCCTCTGCTGGCGTGCTCAAGTTTCCTGTGCTTTGAAACCCTTCCTCCGGTTCAGGCACAAATTCAGACACCAAGTCTCATGACTGTTAGAGATACATGAAACAGTAAGATGCTATTCTAAAGTTATGCCGTATTTTCCGTTCATTCTACTCACTCTGCCATTTTAGTTATTACATACCGTCACAAAATCTCCTTAAGCAGATAAATGCCAATGCATAGTTAAACAAACTTGTGAAGCCTTATATCAAAAAGAGACATCGTTCTATTGCTTAGAAATAAAATTGGTAATGGAATTTCTTTGGGCTTTACCCTAAGAGCTCATCCCACAAATTGTCCAACAGCTAACATCTTCCAGGAAATAAATTTAAGAGTGAATTTTATGCGTAAGCCTGCAACAAAGAGTACTTCAAACTTTTTCATGTAACTTTATAGATAATCTTTGCTAAACCTATCAGGTGACCTAAACATGTAGTTAGATTAGGTATCAAAAGTGGTCTACAGCATGACTTATAATGACAGTTTAAAAACTGATGGATTACTTATAGTAACAACTGAAATTGTCCCTTGAGCGTTTTATCCTTGTGTGAGCAGATCTCCGATAATGTGAGAGCACTGTTGGTCAATTGCTTCAAAGTGATCATGTTGAGTTAGGAGCCAATAAGCGCAGGGTTTGTTGACATCTCCTTGCTTCCTGGTGTGATCCCCAACATTTCTGTCTTTCACCGAAAGACGAGCGGCTGGGAGAGAACCCCTTCTTTCTCCCTTCCGTCACCCACTCTCTCCCCCTTTCCCCCTGACCCTCACCATCTCTTTAGGTCAAGCAATTTCCATCTCAAACATGTGGAACTAATATTACCTCTGCACAGATTCCCTTTTCCCTCTTTTTGAAAAACCTCCAATACTCAAATCCAAAGTGATAGAAAACACAACAACAAAACATCCTCAGCTCAGTTCCGCAGCTTCAACCACCAAAACGACTATGCCATATTGTGTGTGTGTGTGTGTGTGTGTGTGTGTGTGTGTGTGTGTTTTCCTTCCTCTTTCTCTTCTATCCAACACTTTTATCTCTCCTTTTTGTAAAAGAAAATCTGTCTGACAGAGACTAAGCATGCTTTGGTTGGAGACAGGGAGAGACAAGAGGAGGGGAAGAGGGGAATACAGGAAAGGAGGGGGGTGTCTTGAAAGAAAGAAAAGAGATGGAGAAAGGGAGCAAGGGGTGCAGAGAGCCCAGCTGTGCTAAATACCTGACTCTTTGCATGGACCTTCTAAAGGTCAGGTTTGTGCTTGGGGCCTACGGCTTTAGTCATGCTGGGGTTCTCCTCTCAGCACTCCCGGCAGAAGGCATTCTCATAAAGAAAGGGGCCCCCCTTCCCCCTTTCCATCTCTCCCTCCCTCTGTAAAGCTCAAGTTCCCCCTCCCTCTTCTTCCCTCCCTCATCCTTGTCCACCCCCTTCACTACTGGAACAGGAATGCAACACAGCAGGAGAGAGAAGAAAGACAGAGAGAGAGAGAGAGAGAGAGAGAGACTTTAAAAGGGAAAGCAGGGGAGAGTGAGTAAAGGAGGGGGCCATAGACTGGATGATAGAGAGAAGCAGAGATAGAAGTGGCAGAGTGTGAAGAGTGACGTGTGAGATGGAGGAAAAGAGAAAAAGGGGAAATGCCCTTGTTTATTCCCCCCCATTAAAGTGACTCCTAATTACAGAAATCTGCAGAGAATGTAAACAGATCAAACTCCTAGCTTCCACGTTTGCTTTTAAAATCTGATGTGAAAAACAGAAGGAACCATGTCAAAAAAACTTCATTCAACTGTGTCACACCTCACCATTGTCTTCACATTAATATCTACTCAGTGGCATCACAGTAAAGCATGACTTCCTGGTTCTTCCGCAGGTCCCATCGTCGAGGAGACCCTGCCAGCCCCTACTTTGTCAACTCCGGCTACATTTTTGCCCCTGCCACCAGTGCCAATGACAGCGAGATCTCCAGTGATGCTCTCACAGATGATTCTATGTCCATGACAGACAGTAGTGTGTAAGTGTTTTTTCTTTCTTTTTATTGAAAGCGCAAAAACTTGGTTGGTTAGTTTCATTTCAATCATTTTCATAGTATTAAAACATGCCTCGAGTTCAGTCAAAGTCTATGGGTGTGAATAAAAATATTTGGCCTCTTAGTTTAAGAGGCTCTGCTTTTCTTGGGGCCAGGGGACTCCGCTGTTGCAAAATAATAGACTGTAATGTTTTTTAATTATCCTCAAACATTGACTCCAGGTAATTCTATTAAAGTGTAGTTGTTGCTGTGGCCTCAAGGGAGATAACTCTGGGAAAGTCATTATGTCTGAAGTCCTTTTGAAGTATATTCTGATGCGTTACAGGCTGGAGAGGAGGGAGAAAAAATGAGAACGTCTTGATGTGGGTGGGGGCGTTGCCTCATTTCCCTCAAAGTTGAAATGTATCCATCCCACCCTTCTGCCACAACAGACTTGTTTTTTTCATATTATCTAATCGCTTTTTCCCTTTGAAGAGCTAGAGGAGAGGGGGAGGAAAATGGCCATTTGGGCCTCAAGACAAACTCATTGAAAAATGTTGGCACCAAATGAAAGGAGGCTTACTCACATGGTGGGTCGGTTTCCTGCCACTGGCCTCTGCGGCGTGCTGAGATCATGTGTCTGCACGGCTTTCACATGGGTTACTCATTTCTAGACCTTGGGACAAGGCATACGGAACTCCAATGGCCAGTCTAGTGTACCCCAACAAAACTTCTACATCCACCCAGTCCTCCACAGCTCCTCTCCTCCAGCCTCCAGAGCCAATAGCAGGAATAGTGAGGCTCTAAGTGCAAGGGAGTGAGAAAATAAAGTGCATGGAGTATAAAGGGCTTAACTGAATCACTTTCAGCCTATTGTTAGGTGAGGGGAGCTTAGGGGGATAAGAGGGTAGCTGGCTGCTTTGAAAATGACTTGCACAACTGAATAGGAGAACCCCATAAAGTAAGGACCCATGAAAGTGTCCAGAGATATTTTCTCTTTCTCAACCTGGACAAAACATCCAGCCGTGACATGGTTAGCCAGGGTGGGAAATGTTTAGACAGATAAAACATAGTCAGTGAGTGGGAATTTGACGAGCTTTGTTTGTTAACACTGTTTTGCTACTAAGTTTGGAGTTCTCGTTACTGTTCGTGCTCCTCAGGGCTGTTGAGTTTTACTTTTGAAGAGATTCTCTGTTTCTTCCTGCACCTTGAGGGATAATGGCGTGTACTCTCATGGGTACAGTTTGTGAAACATTGATTTTGGTAGTAGGCCCCACTTACAAGAAGCTTACTCTAACTCGAGTTGGGCGATATCAGCAGCGTGGCTCCACTACCCGATTCCTCTTTACAATGTCACTGAAATGTGACTTGCAGAACTTGTTCAGATGAATAAAGGAGAAAAATGGGTTCATTGTTGAACAGCATTATGTGTCAAAGTCATGTTCTTTTAATAGTTATCACCAAGGTCTTTGACACAGATCTCTGCTGTCCTTGTCCCCGGTTTTCGTCTCTCTCTACCAAGAACTGATGTTAATAAAAAACACAGCTTCTTCCTCTCTCATTTGACGGAACAATTTGATTAGTGTGTCCTTTTATGGTGGCTAACAGGCACACTGCAAATTTGAATCTCATTTCTCAGATAAAGAACAAGAAGAGGAGGATTTGGGAGGAGGGGTGAAAGAAAGGGTGGGGGTGATTTTCTTTCTCTTTTTGCTTATATCTTATTTATGGATTTACTTGGACGCTGGGGAATGCTGCTGCACCAACTTCAAACATTACCTTATCTTACAAACCAGCCTTTTGATGTAGCTGAGATCAGAGGCTCACAGCAGAGCGCTTGCCAAACGAAGATGGCAGCGGGTGCATATGTGCATGAGTGTTGAGATTTCAAAGAGGCAGCAGAAAAAGTAGCGTTTGGGCTAGGTCAGACACTTCTGAGCAGCCAAAACGGCCAAGATAATTGGCCTAGCCTAAATGGCAGCTGACTGAAAAAGCTGGCAGACATAGGATGAAAAATGGAGAATAAGATTCTCTGAATAAACGGTTAATTGTCCAGAGAATACCAGTGTTTCTAGCTACATCTCTGTTTTCATATTAATATATCGGCTACAAAGCCAGCAGTGCTAATGCAACATTTGCAAGGCTTCATTAACCTGTTATAGATTCTGACCCAGACCAGCAACTGAGGTTATGTGTGAATTCTTTTGGTTTTAAGCAACCACTGTCAGAGTTGACAAGGCCTGATGTAATCTTATCAGTGAGTCTCTTCTTTTGAAGCCCAAAGGGATGTTTAGCATATCTCTCCCATTGTCCTTGTGTGTTGTTTGTTCCCTTGGCTTCAAGGGCTCCATGGCCTTTTGATTTAGCTCTAATGTGCCTAGTGGGTGGTTACTGGGTGGTGCTTTGTCGATCACTTCAATGATAAAACTGCCTCCTAAGGGCTCTTTTCCACAAAGATTGACTAATGGTGCTAATGTACCAACTGCTGGTGTGGAAGCATTGTGACCTGTGTGATGAGCAGCAGTGACCTACATCAGCAAAAATAACAGCCTCTAGATAGCTGAATATAACAGTTAATAACAAATAAGGACAACAAGTATTTTTACCATCCATTTGCCTCTCGTTTACACCAAATATAAACCTGTGACATCTTTGGTATTTACAGAGATGGAATCCCTCCGTACAAGCTGGGCACCAAGAAGCAGGTCCAGAGAGAGATGCATCGTAGTGTCAAGATCAACGGCCAGGTTACACTACCCCACTTTCCTGTAAGTCCTACTTCTTCAACTTCTACTTTCTGTCTCAGTGTTTCCTTTTTTGTAATCAGTTAAACTAAAACTTTTACGCACTGACAGACAACTGGTTCCTGAATCCTCTAGGAGTTATTTAAAAAAAAAAATGTCAGAGCTTCTGTTGTGACAGAATACTATATTTCATTCCCTTGCTTGTTTTCATATAAAAGTCAGGGTAAATGAAAGGCAAGATTTGCATACCACTTCACTCCTTCAGCTGTTTCAAGCCCCTCGTTTCTCCACATCTCTGTAGCTTCTGTAGGGCCATAAATATAAACTTGTGTAGTCGTCTCTGTATTCCGCATCAGTAGCTATAGTGTGTTTCAAGGCATGATAACTTGTTTTGTGCATCAATGATAGTGGTGGTAATGGTGTAGGTAATGGACATTATGATAAATTCTACTTTAAGATTAATCTTTGAAATATTACAAAAGTACTGTCTACATCCCAGCAAATGATAGGAGGTATATCACAATTCAGTTCCACTTTCCTCTACTCGCACTCTGATATCATGTCCCATTAGTATTTGTTATAGACAGTGTATTTGCTCTGAAGTCAAGACCTGCTGAAGTTGTAGTGAGGAGGTTGAAGGAACTAGGTGACAACAGACTGTCACACATTAGGAGGTTTGTGTGTGTGTGTGTGTGGGGGGGGGGGGGGGGGGGGGGGGGACAAGAGAAGAGATGAAATTATTTTGTCTTCATATCCAAACACAGGTATGTTTATGTGTAAGAGTTGTGTGCATGTTTGTGCGCAAATTTGAAAGAGCTGTCTGTTCCCTCTTTTTTCTCTCTTCTTCTCCTCTTCCTTTTTCTCTCTCAATCTCTCTCTCTCTTTTCCTTTCCCACTTGCACTCCTTTAATGTCTCCCTCCTGATTTGGAGATGGCTCTGTCTCCCATGATGCACCAGCCCCAGGCAGCAGGGGCCCCGTGCAGGGCTGGCGCTCCTTGCCAGCAGCTCTGCTTGCCTTTCTTCTTCTTCCCTTCATCGTGTCTACAAAGAGATGAGAGGAACAACAAAAAAAGAGTCAAAATCAAGAAAGCCAGTGTGCCAAATAACAAAAAAGTGAGAGGAGAGAGAGAGAAACTGGCGCATATAGTTAAAAAAGAAGGAGGATAATGTGACTAGAGCACCTCTGAGCTGCCCTGCATGCAGCCAGGAAATAAATTACTACTTCCCCTCAGATCTTCCTAGTATTTGACTCCTCTATCCTCTCCCTCCCTCTTTTCCCTCCTTCTCTGTCTCGCTCTGTCCCTGCCACCATTGACACTTCACAAACGCACATCTCAATCCCCTTCCTCTTTTTTTCATGCTGTTAATTTTGTCCCCCTCTCCCTTTTTTCTGCTGCTCTCCTCACTCTCTTCTCCGTCGATATCTGGCTTTTATTCTGAGATTTAAAGCTGCGTGTCCCTCCCACCCCTAGTGTGCGTTTGATGTTTGACAAGGGCCCTTTGAAGTGTGCTGACTTCAGAGGCTGCCTTGCTGATGGCTTGGTTGGGCTACAGAGGGTGCAGGCAGGGGGCCTCCCCTCCGAGCGAGACCAACTGCTACCCCGCCATCACTACCCCCTTTTCTCCCTCGCCCCGGCTGCCTGGCACTGCCAAGGGCACTGGGCATGAGAAGATCTGGGAAGTGATGGGCGGTGGAGAAGGTTCAGGTTAGCTCGAGGGCAAGGGCATCTGGATTAGGTCTTTTGGAATGGTAACAGGGTTTTTGGAACAAGATAGGATTAGGGCAAGGGCAGCGGATTAATGCACCATATTGCATCTGTCAGAAACACTAAGCATTCACACTCACACACAAACTAAAGTGTCCTTCCCCTGTGTTGCTTACCCTGCAGAGGACATCACGGCTACCCAAGGAGATGACCCCTGTGGAGCCCTCAGCCTTTGCTGCCCAGCTTATAGCCAGACTGGACAAGCTGAAGCGAGAGCAGGACACCATGAGTTCATTGGAGGAGAGGCTGCAGCAGATCCAGGAGGTACGGATGCACAGAAACCTGATCTAAACAGTGCACTTGCCACCATGTGAACTGGACAATTCTAACTTGTATCCAAATTAGCTTGGTTCTCTATTGCACTTTTAAAACCTTTTTGCCAGCTTTAGCATGTGGAAGAGTAGGGAAAGGACCATGGGATTTGAAAGTCTGTCTTTGTTTAACTTTTCCTCTCTGTCCTACCATTATTTCATCTGGAGGAACTTTCAAACTTATGTTTCTAGACACACTTGAAGTTCCCTCAAATAGTTAGCACTTAGATACTCTCCAGTGGCACGTTTGCTGAGTATGTGTAGTGCCAGTCTCTTGTGAAGCACAGGCACACTCTGCATTATAGATGAAGTGCACCCAAAGCCTGTTAGTGAAGATAACAGTGCAGCAAAAAGGAAACCCAAATCAAGTTATGCCAGCATTTGCTCTCATTGACTTCAGAGTATAATATAAGTTGGTGTAAGTTGGGAAATAAACTCCTCTGCTTGCTTTATATCAACAGTCTCAACTTTTTTCTTTTATTCTTCTTATTTTTTGCCTGTCCAGGAGGAGGAAAGAGAGGACGGCAGTGACCTTACCAGCAACACCTCCCTCCATCACCCTCTGCTCCCATCTAGCACTCAATGCGAAGAAGACCCCCAGGCTATTCTAGACGAGCACCTATCCCGTGTCCTGAAGACACCTGGCTGCCAGTCACCAGGTGTAGTGCGGCACTCACCGCGCTCACGCTCCCCAGATCGGACGGGTGCTATGGTGTCTTCTGGTCAAGGGCCCTTCTTTGAAGCTTATCCTGGGGCTACCAAAGTTCTGATGACAGGCAGGCCGTCCACAAAGCACATCCACCATCACTACATCCACCATCACCACACTGGGCCGAAGACCAAGGAGCAGATAGAGGCAGAGGCGGCTCAGCGTGTGCAGTGCCTCTGCCCTCCTGGGGGAGCAAACTATTCTGACTTCACCCCTGCGTAAGTGTTACCTCCTGGCCGTGATTCCATCAGTTGTTAACCAGCATTATACAGTAGCCGGTAACACTTCATTTCTTCAGTTTTCCGTGTGGCAAAGTTGGTTTTGGTCTTAATGTGCCTGTCTTTCTCCTTTCAGTCGCTGCAGCACTTTGTCCAGACGGCCAGTCAAGGCCACAGATGAGGGCGTGTCCTCACCACTCCTTCCCCTAGATGCCACTGATCGCTGTCAGAATGTTTGGCAGTGGATCCTAGAGAGTGAAAGGCAGGGCAAGCACAAACCACACAGGTTAGCATCTTCCCTAGAATCAGATGATACTGAAGAGCCACTAGTCTTAAGGTCACATCTTATGTTATATATACATTTTTATTATTATATATAATATATCTATTTTTTTTTCTATCAGCACTCAAGGTCTGAAGAAGTCCAGCCCACTTGACTCCAAGCCCCTGCCTGGTCGGACTCACTTCTCTTGGGGAGGAGGCGGCATCGGCAGTGGGACTCACCTCCGCAGCCATCATCCTGGCCACCCATTTATCCAGGACCCAGCCATGCCACCTCTGCCCCCACCCAACACCCTGGCACAGCTAGAGGAGGCCTGCCGCCGACTTGAAGAGGTCTCCAAGCCCGCAAAACAGAGGTAGTCCAACCCAGACATTCTTGCACATTAAACAAAATTGTCAATCATCAATATTTCCCATCTTGAACCAGATTGTAAATGATGCCCATTGGTTATTTCAAATTGATGCAAGTACTGATTAGCCATTGATCTCTAACTTTGACAGGCATTCAACAGCAGCCAGCAGCCTTCAGCGAGAAAGGAACCATCCAGTAGCTTCCTTCCCCTCTGGAGATAGCCCTCTAGCCATCACTGGACTCCAAACAGACGAGTATGTTTGTCTTATTTTATCTCTCCCATTTTGAATCTACAACACAATACTGTTTTTGTTTCTAAAGTCATTATTTCTTGCTAGTTTTCCAGATTTCACTCTTCAACACATCTCCCTCTCTCCAAGCTTTTTGCTTTCACTCTCTTCCTAGCAGACTTTCTCGCTCTTTCCTTCAAAGATAGATGTTGTGAGTCAGCATAGCTATGTCTTTGAACGCTTTTTAATCATTTAAGATTAAACAAGCTTTAATGGGGAATACTAACTACCCACCCATCTCCCAACTTACACACACACCACTGGAACTCAACAAAGATGTGTTGAGTAGCCCCTGGTAACTCAAAGTTATCGGCCCCTTTCATACATATATTGTTAAAAGAGGAAGTTGTTTGATGTGAAGATACAGCCACCTGACTGTGAGGCCTCTTCATTTTTAATTGGATGACCCTCAGTGGGCCATGTGTCTGTTGGCACCTTTAATTAACGGTACAGCATAGATTCTTTGTCTTCTTCACCTACAAATGCAGCTGTTTAAATTTTTTTTTAATCATTTTGTGTCTTCAGGTCTAAGGAACTAGTGGTCACCTACTTCTTCTGTGGTGAGGAGATTCCTTATCGTAGCATGATGAAGACCCACTGCCTCACCCTGGGACACTTCAAGGAGCAGCTTAGCAAAAAAGGCAACTACAGGTAAATATGATTCTCTGACAGCAACACACGGATCCCAGTGCATTGGCACATACTTGGGCTAAACCCACAGTATTCTATTTTCAATTGAAAACGTATAAACCTTGCTATGGAAACACTTGCCATCCACACTGCTGTGTAGTTATATGGTCGCTTAAATAGAGAGGTTTTTTAAACATTGATGTGCCTGTTTAAATTTGAAAACTTAGGGGTCACATTTTACTCTGGACAGTCAGAGATGCCTGGAAAAGATGACGTAGACACTCACAACCGCTTTCTCATTGGGTAATTTCAGTCAAGACGTAGCCTTCACAGATTCGTCAGGCTCCTGTCACATGACAAATAATAATAAAAACAACTGGCATTAGCCTCAACTTCCAGTGTTCCAACACAACAAATTGACAATTTTCTAACGTTGCTGACCCTATTGTCTTTTCTTACAGCCTTTAACCAGTTAAATTCTTCATTTTACAATGATACAACTGTACATGCATTCGAGATTAGCTGTTATTCAAGCAAACTGCAACATTTCTGCAACTCTCAACTCCTGTGAACACTGGCACGTGCATGCCCAGTGCATGTGAGTGGTCATGTGAAATGTTTTTTCAGGCATGTTAGTATGGGCTGGGAGCCAAAATGCTTGTGTGGACAAAGATGTTTTAGTTTCAAATCACCGCTTTCTAACAAAAACGCAGTAGTATGAATGTAGCCTCAGATAGATGTTTATCCACAACTATTTGGATAGGGTTGTTACTTTAGTAAGGTTTGTTATATGCGAATGTATTTGCACTTTTGTATGCTTGTCTCCTGAGTGGGAGTGTGAAATACTGAAGCCCAATAGTTGAAAAGAAACTGGGCTGATCCACTGTAGGACCTAACAGAGAGAGGGGAGTTGGGGGGGATGTTCTCACATCTGGTACTGATTTCCATGGTAAGGCAGCCTCAATAAATATGGCTTTGAAGCCTGGGCCATTTTATTTTGTGCACAAAGACCATTGCGAGGCCTCTGCACTATTGCATCAGACATTAAAATCAAATGCCGCAAGCTCCTTCTTCTGTTAATGATTGGTTGCGGTTAACACAGCAAAAATATCTGAAACTAACCAAAACAATCCTAAAAAACATCAGGACATTTAAGGTAATTTGAAATACAATGGCCGGTCAGTTAGAAGACATTTGAAATCATCACAGAGTAAGTCAAGGCTTGATTTATCAAGCAGTTGTACTAGTAGTGTGCAGTGTTGTGTATTTGTATGCCACTGCATGAACATAAAGCCTGCATGCCCATGACATCAACATTAGGTTACAGCCACATGTGCTTGTTAGGCAAGAGAGAGAAGGTGGCCTTGCAAACGAGTCATTGCACCCCTGCTATCCCATAACTCTTCAGTGAGCGAGAGAAGGAAGGGGGTGGGGGTTGATGAGGCGTCTGGCTTCAATGGCAGCAGAATGTGTGGAGTTGGTTAATTTGGACATGGCAACGATACAGCGGAGAACAGTATGCCGTGGCTCTGCCAGACGAAATTGGTGCCAGATGTTGCGAAGAGAGAAAAATCCTGCCACATAAAACATGTTCCAATGGAAAGACTCCCTCGGTCTCACTCTCTGAAACAAAGTGATGACTTTGAACTATTTGTGTCAAAAATGTAGCAGTGAAAAATGTTGCCATTCAAATTTTGTAGGATATTTAATTGATTTGTTTTCTGCTAATGAAGATGAAAAGGCTTAATCTTGTCCAGCCCTGCTGAGACAACAGAGGACTTGTTTGCTGAAATGGTATATCATCAGACAAAGCCAGGTCTCCTCTGTCACATCACTGCACACTTGGGTAGAAAGTCCTGCAGCTGTGGTAACGCAACCTCCTCCTTCATTTGTGTGTAATTACAATCAACATGGAAAATAAAACAGTATGTGCACATTTTTGTATCCCCCTCCTACACGTGTTTGAATTACTTTAAGCGAGTGATAAAACTAGAACTAGAACTCCCCCCCCCCCCCCGTTTATTTCTTCTTTTTTGTAATCTGAATGCAGGCACACATGGTCAAAATGAGGCATTTTTCCATTACAAAGCTTATCATTAAATCCCCTCCCGCTGATCTTTTGCTGGGTTTAAAGTAAAGAGGAGAAATCATTAGGAGCTCCAGGAGACTTCACAGTCACTGGGACTAAGCTAACCCTTGGAGTTATCTCTGCTTGAGAGAAGAAGAAGAGTGGTCTAGCTAGGTGACCCGTGACCTCCAGGAGACTGTCTAAGTGGTCACCACCCTCCCCTCCCCTTCCCCATCTCAGGGTAAAGCCCTTAGGCGCGGACGGCATCCCAACCGATCACACCCGGTCACCAAGCCGGGGGAAGGCCTCCACTCGATCTGCTTTCTTCTCTTCCTGCCCCTGCTTTTACCCCTTTGTTCTTGGCTGGTGATCAGATAAATGCACTGTGTGCGTGTGGGTGTGCACATGTGTCCGAGCGCATATGTGCGTGTGTGTGTGTTATGAGAGAAACGTGGGGCGTGTGTTTATGTGCAAGCAGCGGAGTGTGGTCTTGCAGTCACAGGCAGACTCTCAGGCACCTGAAATGTCAACCTGTGTGACAGAAAGGTCCTTCATTTGACAGCCAGCCCAATTAGAAGCCAGGGAGACACAGAGAGGAAAGGGGGGTCACCGTTCAAGATTGGACGGGGAAAGGGGGGGGGGGGGGGGGGGGGTCTTAAGACAGCCTCTAATTAACCCATCAACCTTAATAAGACCTTGCAGGACAGATATACATCTGTAGAATGGCCAGCAGTCAAGATGAACAAGTGGATGAGGAGACGAGCACACATGGATGAACACACAAAAATACACAGGCTGTTTCTAGCAGCTTAAATTATCACAGGGAGTGTTTAAACGGCAGGTTCAGCTCTGTTTGTGCAGTGGTCTGATGTAGAGTCAGGCTAAACCTTTGAAGTGAAAAGGGATGGCATTGAAGGCTATGACTAAGTTGTTTTGAGCAGGATCCATTTCTGGCTCTCAGTGTGTTTGTTTGTGTTTGATTTGGACAAGAGGGAGTTGTGCACGAACATGTATATATATGGAAGTAGTTGTGTAGGTGCCTTAAAGCGGTTTAAAACCCGTGAAATATATCAGATGCAGTCTTGCTGCCACTGTCAGGTTTCGTTTGAGTTCAATTCTATGTTTTGTTTGTTTCTTACTTATGTAAACCTTCATGAAACATTTTCTAATCACAGACTTTTTTCTTATTCCTCAGGTACTATTTCAAGAAGGAAAGTGATGAGTTTGAGTGTGGTGCCGTGTTCGAGGAGGTGTGGGAAGACGCCACCGTGTTGCCCATGTATGAAGGCAAGGTCCTGGGCAAGGTGGAAAGGATGGACTAAAAGCCACTTCATCGCCAGCCAACCAACACCCTTCCCTGCCCAACCAAAAGCTAAACTGTCCGTTAAGAAACTAGAGCAAGAGACTCGATGTAATTAACACTCTGGACTTCCTTTGCGTTTTTTCGTTTTTTTTATATATATTTCTTAATATTAAGCTAAACAGAGTTAATATATCCAGCACAAGAGGAGTGATTGAAGGAAGATGAGCCAATGAAGTATACCGAATCCAGAGGAGGTGCCGCACCTCCCTGACTTTCTCAACCAATCAGCCTTAGAAACACAAGGGAATGACATGACAGCCAATTAAAGGCCAATACGAGGATGATGAGAATGATGATGAAGATGATGATTGGAGCCCATGGGGGGGGGGGGGCACCTCTTCCTGAATATAACCACTGAAGATGTAGATGAGTGTCTCACCGGCTTCCGGGCCGAGTGCAACAGACTAGCACGAGCTGAAGACGCAGCTCCACCAACCTGCTCTTAATCTTACGCTCGAAATACGTTACAAAAACGTCTGTACATGTGCATATACATACATGCATATATGTATATATACATGTATTATATATAGATGCTTTTTGTTATGAGATGAAAGTTTTTATTAAGTATTTATTGAAAAAACAACCAACTACTTTTACCTTGTTCTCCCTTCCTAAGTCTTCTTAAACCTTCCTCCCCTCCCTATTTCCAGCCAATGGGCAAGCTGCTTTGAATGTTGGGAGAATACTGTGGTAATATTGTATAAGTTTGTGTTTTTTGTTTGTTATTACTTTACTCAAAGGATGTGACACTAGCCTAGCACCTCCCATAGCCTTGTAGCCCCGTCTGACCCAAACTAACAACCTTAGCAGTGGTCTAGTCTGCGGCGCTCTCCCTCCACTATCCTTATGGGCAATCCCAGTCTAAAATGCTGCTGATAGTTTGTAATGTTACGTTTGTCACACTAGCTTTTCCGATTCCCCCCCCCCCCTTCACTTTCTGTCAGTCCAGCGACAGAGCTCAAATCCTTTTTGTTGTGCCTTTGTTTGTAAACCAGGCATTGCACAGGGTGGGGGGGGGTTGAATATAGTTACAGATACACATAGCAAAGACCTGTCGCACAAGTTGTACCATCTAATAATGGCAGTGTTTACAGCCCGCACACCAAAATAACTTGTGCTAACAAGAACCAGCTTGGGTCAATGAGAATGACTTCCTGCAGAAGTCAGCTAGCGTGTCACAAAATACAAAAAAAGGAAAGAAAAGTGAACATCGAAGAATTCTGGCTCCGATATCCTTTGAATGTTGTTACAATAGCATCGTATATAGTAGAGTTCCTGTATACATTGTAATTATGCATTCTGAAGTATGGAAACTGATACACGTGATACACGCTTAGAGTACATACACAGACACAATACACATCAAACACTATCGCTGGTGTTATATGAGTACAGCACCTGTGCCTACATGGATGCCATACCGTGTGCTACCCTGTTTCAGGGTTTTAATATATATCCCTTGATTCTCAGAAGGGTTTTATGTTGAAAAGATATTTTTATGCTTTTAATAATATCCTGTAATCATGTTTTGTTTTTACACCATGGCCTTTTATTGTTTTGTTTCATTCTATCTAAACTGTAAATTATACATTATATAAAGAGTTTCATTTAAAGATTTACATGGACCTATAATTATTGTAATTATTGAGAGATGTAGCCTTTATTAAAGTTTTATATTTTTCAAATGAAAGCAGTTGTGTGTGAATTGTCTCTTTCTTGACACAGAATAACATCCTCCTCATCCTGTGTCAACATGATATTATTACAAATTATTGAAAATACTGTGCAACAAGCCTCCCAGCATTAGTAAGAGATTACCTTTTGGCAACAAAATGGTGGAAGATCAGTCAGGGAAACCAGGTAAATTATCATTGTTTTAAGAAATAACAGGGTTCTTGTAATTGTGCAAATAAGAAAAAAAGTGAAATTCCCAGATAGGGCACCGTATTTAAACATGTGTTAAACACCAAGCCTCCATTTGTCCTGCTGGCCTACTGTTTTTGATGCATACTTTATATAGGCATGTCCCCTACATAATACGAGAGCCCTTTAGTACATATTATGTCATTTTACATAAATCAAAAATTGTCCTAATATGTATGAAGGAATTATTCTCCAATTCAATGTCATTTCTAGTTTTTCTTCTCGCTCTAATGTATATATCTGTTTGTAATGACACTGAACCAGGCGTCCAGCACCTTACTTTATCGTTCCAAGAATGTGATATTCCCTCAGGCATGGCACTGTTTAATGTGTGAAATGTGACAACTTAATACAAATATTTCTGGGGGGAAATAGCATTCTTTTATCAGTATTGAGTCCTGTAAACGTATATGTCTTTTACACCAAAATTAGCAGATATACACAGGTTTTCTAAATGCAGGTAAACCTGCGGACAAAGGCAATTAACGTCTCTCCCATTACCAGAAGAGGAGGTGCCTTTCGTTTTTTTTATTTTCTTGTGCTTCATGTTCAATGTTACGGATGGACCGACAACTCTCTCAGCTCGCCGTCTGTCAAATTAGTATGTTCGCCCATGTAACACATTTCTATCAGTGCCGAACACGGAGTCAATAAAAACCTGTGTCTAATACAAATTTGTTCGACCCTGGGCTGAATGGTGATTGTGTCTTATCACATTGCAGACAAAAGACAGATGTTAGTGGGTTTTTCGACCAGTAGAAAAGGGATTACATACATAAACATAACCTAAAGCAAATGTATTTATTGTGGAAATCCACGAAGAGACATCAGTATCAGCTAAAATAGAAAAGGAAACGACAGTAGAAACTACACTCTACTTTGGTAAAAAGCTACAGTCTCGTAGCGACTGACAGAAGAGTAGGAAACGTCTATGGAACCTGTCGTTAAATACTCACAAGAATTATTTTTGACAGTTACCTGCCTTCTCTCTAACCTTAATGTCTTCCTCAGTAATGAGCAACATGAAATGTTGTTAGCGGCGTCACCATTAAAGAAGTACAGTCGCGTAGTACTGTGATCACACCACAATGCAGACGGAAGAAGGAGAGGTGACTTTTCATTTAAACCACATGATTAATAAAAAAACAGTCAGTCATCGTGGGACGGTACGAGAACCTGAAAAAAAAAAAGACCCTTTACTGGAAAAAAAGGTAACATTCAATGTGAGCAATTAATTCACTGTGTAAACAGTAATCACTAAAAGCCTGTAACCTTTTGATATATTACAGCCCCTCTGTGGTTAAATGTGCGGGTTCTGTATTCAACACTTAAATGGGAGACATTAAGCATGGAAATGGGGGCATGGGCTAATTGGTCCTATAAAGAGCAACAAGGGCCGGCGCTACTCTGTGACAGTCAACACATTAATGAAGCATCCTGCATCCCCTATCAGAGGGCCTTGCCATGTTTGCCTCAATTATCTGGCTTTATATCAGTGGTAAAACGACCGTTAACTACCAAGAAATCATTCTGTGGTGGGGAGCGCGGTGCTGTCTTTCAGTTCAAACTGTAGACTAAAGAAAGGAGACTTGCAATTGGTAAAAAGCAGAGGTAGCCACAAAAAAAGAAATAACAACTGTTGTTATTTCTCAGAAGCTTTCACTTCCCCCCAAAAAATTCAGATTCCTGTCTGCCGCCAATGCTCATCACATCTATGAGATACTGTGGTTTTTTGCCCTTTCTTAAAGCACATACAAACTATGAGTTTCTGAAGGTCTTTTTTACACCACAAATAGGAGATTGATTACCCTGAATCTTTTCATGAAAGGAACAGAGAGGTGAAACTTCGACACTTTTCTACAGCATAATACAAACTCCCCAAACCTTATTACCATCCCCTTCATGGTCCTAACTTCACAATAACGAGGGTTTAATCAGGCTGAACCAGCTAGTTTCTGTTGAATCCCTGTAACGGGGCAGGTGTAACCCTCCACCCTTCTACCCCCATTCGCCCTGCCTCCCTCCCTCTCTATTTTTACAGCCTCTTGGGGCTTGGGCTTTGAAGGGAAACCCATCCAGGAAAATTGCTTGCATTTTTCCCAACCAAAGTGTTGATAGATGGACATTGACTGTCGCATTCCCCCTCTTGCACATCAGGAGCTCACCCCCTATCTTCTCTCCGGCATTCCAGTTCTAATATGTGCTTTGTTGAAGTGCATCGCAGGTTACACATATGTTCTGAAGTTCCTGTTTTCGCGGAAACCCGACTTCCATTTGGCGCCTTTGACTCCTTTGACTTAGATATTCATTTCGAAGCACAGAATTTTTTCACGGTGTCTTTTCCTCAGCGGAGAAACATTAAGTGAGATAACTTTGATTTCACAGGGTTAGGGTTAGCTTGGCTTTCCCGTCGCTACGTACGTCTATATGTCCTAAACTCCGCTACCCTCATCCCTGTCTTTTCTCCAAAATATGGCATTCATTTCTCCTTGCATTGTGGTAATTGGCATAGCATGGTTGAGGCTATTGTAAACATGGCTGTGTGAGACTGGTATAAAGAGGCACCACTCACTCCCCAGGCTAAGCTAGTGTGCGAGGCAGGCTGGGGCTGCTGCCTATTGTGCTGGTGAAGCCTTTGTAGATTTTTGCAGTGGGCCCCTTTTAATCGCCTTCTCATACTATGCCTGCCGACTCGCTTTGCATATTTAATTGCCAGGTAAAATAATTTTGTCGACAATCCGTTTAATTATTTGATTGTACAGTAACCGTAAAGAGTGAGCGAAGGGAAGAGGAAGGGATAAAGGGGGATAGAGGGAAGGAGAGAGACAGAGCGAGAGCAGCAGGCAGCGGAGAAAGAAAGAGGTCTGTTGCCAGAATAGACATCAAAGCTGTGCCTTGATGTCGATGTTGAATGGGCATTAATGGTTTCTGAAGGCAAGAGATTGCACAGGAAAAAAAAAAGAAAGAGAGAAAGGAAAAAAAATAAACCCTTCTTTTTCTCTGACAATCCCGCCAGCAATCTCAGTAAATGCATAAACATTGGGACCCGGTGCCAGATAGAATGGTTGAACAGAGACAAGGAGAGTGAGAGTGAGGAAAGCAAGTTGAATTGTTCACTTTCATTTCCTGTAATGACAGAATAATGAGTAATGTAGAAGATGGGTCAAATGGACTGACTGGAGGTTTGCAGAGATCAGGAGGCCATTATCTATACTGCTTACCCTCTGAGGGGTGCAGGGGGCGTGGAGCCAATCAAAACTGACACTGGGCAAGAGGCAGAGCTTACCCTGGACAGGTCATCAGTCTCTGACAGGGCCGACAGTAGAAAAATCCATGCAGGCAAGGGAAAACTCTGCACAGAAAGGCCCCTAACGACCAGCAGGATCAAACCATGGAACTGTGTTGATGACTTGTGAGGTAACAAATCTAACCACTGCTCCACCGTACCATCGTATGATCTAGCCACATTAAAAGCTAAGGTTAAATGAAGTTTACATGAAGTTACAGTTAACTAATACTTCCCACCTCCTCCCATAGACCATTTGTCCTAGCTGTATGCCCCTAAAACACTATACTGACAACTACTATGACTATCATTTTGCAGGGAATCTTCTCAGCAGGTCTTGTGCAGAATTCAAAATTATTCTGATCTAAATGTTGGATGGATGCTAATAAACATTGCTCTTGAAGTGATTCACAGTAGGTTGCAAAATCCATGCTTGATTAAGGTCATATCCTCCCATAATATTGGTCAAAAAGATACAAATGTGAGACGGCACAAGAATGGCAATAGTAAGATCCATGAACCTGCATTGATTGATTTTTTGGCCACTGGTGCAAAACAAAAGGCTGTGAACACAATATTGACACATCATCAACTCATAAGGTTGATGTGCTGCACATGGCTAGAAAGTTGCCTTGATGGGTAGATGAATTTTCACTGTAGTCCTAATTCTTCTTTCTCTTTTCTGGCCTGTATAAACAAGTCAAGTGCATTTGACCAGGTTTGTCCCCCCTCTGCAACGCTCCAGAATAACAGGTATCGCACATTAGACACATGATACTGAGAGGACCCTGACTTGTACCCTGAGGAACAAGTCAGGGTACAGCATCCAAAGACCTGATAAAGAAAACAACAGGCATTGGTGTTCTGACATGCAGCTGCTGGCTACACTGCCTTGATAAGTGAACCACTCACCTTCCTGAAGAACCTTTTCCACTGGTCAAGCAACCACTAATATCTGGCTTCTGTCTGCAATGTGAGCGTTATGATGCAAATTGAACTTCCGGGCGTGGACACGCCAATAACACCTTTGTGTACTTATCATTATTCAGCAAAATGCAGTAAAGAGATTCTAGCTCATTTGTGCCGTTGAGCAACGGAAGGGCAAACTCATCTATTGGCAATTGGAAAAGGGATCAATGGTCTCTGTTTCGGGGCTTGATCCATGTTTAAAAAACCTGCATATATCCACTAATTTGGGAATAGAATATGAAAAATGGACAATGCATTGCATTTAATCCTTCACTGCTACACTTGATGACATTTTGCACAACAAATAATAGGTTATAAAACTACATAGTCAAACATATTAGATATTTTTTCATCAATAATTACTCTCAAAGTTAAAAAGTGATATAATTGAATAAAACATAAGTCAATTAAAATCTTAATTTAATTCTCTAGCATCAGCAACCATAAAGACTCAAAAATTAAAATGTATACAATGGAGATGAGTTAGATTTTAGTATCAAGAAAACACACAAAGAATAATTTGAGAGATACTGGATATGATGCTGCATTTGGATTCATGAAATGAAAAGTGGATGCTGTCCTCTCACCTGTCACCCAAACACCCAAATTCCGTTTTGTGTTTCATGATGTGTGTGGTGGGGTTTTGGCATTTGCGTGTGAACAGTCCAAGCTAGAGGCTTTAACTGCAGCTCACCTCTGAAACTCATCCAAAACCACCTTGATCCTCTTTCGGCTGGCACTGCTGGAGATCTCTCTCACTCTCTATTTCTGTCTTTGCATCCCCCCCACCCAGCCCCCAACTCTCTCACTTATCTCCGGTTGTCTTTCTGTCTGTCTCACCCATCCCCTTCTCTTGTGTTGTCGAAGTTAACTTATCTTTCCAGCTTCCCTGAACTAACTTGTCTCTCTGTCATTCTGTTGTGAGGGTAGTGTGTATGTGGGTGTGAGGGTGTTGAGGTGGTACCTGCTATCTGGAGGGAATATCTACATTCAACCTAACCTTGACAAGCATGTATGCCTGTTGAGAGAGTTCATAACTCTGCTCCTTTTACTGGACAAGACACCAGGTTAAAAACAGATAGTTAGAAATTTATATCGGAAATCATTTAAATTTCATAATGTATGAATGATTCATTTATAGCCAAATAACTAACAAATGCTCAGTGAATATCCAATATGTAACTGCAAACAAAAAGGGAAACTTACAAGAGTACACAGAGGCCTGGAAATCATCTGTCAGCAAGATGGAGATGCCAGATCCCAGTTTCATTTGGCAAGTGTGTTGTGCATCACTAGGGCCTGCTCTGTCTGCTGTAAATTGCTGGTCTATGGTAACAACAAAATATGAAAGAAATTAGCTGTTTATAAATATATGCACCTTCTGATCTAAGAAAATGTGACGCAGATGCAGGACAACCAGAAAAAGTTAGGAAGTTTCAGTAAAAAAAACAAAAAAAAACTGTCTCTATGTAAAGATGTTTCTCAGAAAACCTCAACTTGATTTTAGTTTTTGTCCAGGTCAAGTATTTATTTTCCCTTATGAATTATGAGCGGATTTCTTGAGAAATTGTTGAAAATGCTGATTATATCATGACTATGACAGTTACTTGCCCACTGTAGTCAAAAATTACCCACAAGGACTCAAAAACAGCATTCAGTAGCTTTCTGGCCCTCTATTCAGAAGAGCACTCTTTTTTGGACAACTTTTCTTTATTTATTTTGGGAGCATCCATCCATCTCGCTATCTCTCTACCTCTGCCAACTTGGTGTCAGCTGTGGATAGGCATTGTCTATTTTGTCTAACGACCCCCTGTCAGGTCTCAAACCACCCCCAAGGGGAAGCCTGTGTCCTTTGGGTTAGAAAGAGCTCTGGGCCCAAACCACTGTCAACAAGGGGAACAATTTGGATGGCAAGGGCCATATTTACAGATTGGTGAACCACGGCTCCATTTAGCAGTCCTCTTTCGTCAGTAAAAACCACAGGACGGTATCTTTCTCAGATCTCAAGAGCAGAAACAGAGATAGGATTATGCCATGCAGCCCAAAGTTGGTCTATGCTGACCACCACTCGGACCGCCAGTGTTTAGATCTCAAGAAATGCCAAATTATCAGATAACACAAGTTTGTCATGGCACGCAACTTTGCCCACATTCCTCAGTGACCCATCGGAATGCAGTCCCTCGAAAGGCTTCGCCTGTGGCCTCAGTTCAGAGGGCGTGTGGTATATTTTGAATCTGTCAGACTCTTGTCTTTTCTTGTACAATCCTGAATGTTGGGAGTGGCAATTCTAAAAATGCAAAGCTTAACGCTTTGTGTTTTTTTCCTCACATGAATGTTTAAACCAAACACTCTTTGGGGCATTGCACGTACACAAATATGTTAATCTGTCAAGATATGGCAACCATGAGTCTCGTTAACACAGTGGCCCACATTACATTGTGGGCTGCTTGGTGTACAAACAGAGAATTAAGTTTGGGGTCACAAAAAGCTTTGAAGCGAAACAAACTCCCATCATACAGTTACATCTGGGGCAGATGAGAACTGTTTTCAGAGATAAAATATGTCAAATGTCTGCACAATTGGGTCCGAAGTTTCATTTTCACAAATGAATTACGCAGTGTGAGATTCTCTTCTCAGACAACTTCACAATTACTCAGAAATCTCTGGAGAGTTTAGGTAAGAGGTGATGCAGCGGGCGCTGCAGGACGTAACACACATTCTGCTGCAACGATCACATTTTTGTTTACAGCACATCCACACTAGCTTCGACCATTATCACCAATAACTCTTACATCTACATCGGTGTCTCCTACGTGTATAGAAATGCTTTTTTATCCTGAGAAATATGTACTCTGTCGCCTGTTAGAAACGTCATCAACACAATCACTTCCTGAAGTGTTCTCACGTCGACTCCTTCAGACATTCTCTGAAGTTTTTATAAGGGTACTGGCAGTAAAAACTCCAGAGACAGTCCAGAGTCTCTCACTCAGACATTTGTGTGCTCACATCAACATGTCCGGGGATTATCTGGAGTTCATGAATTACACTGAAAGCCCTGAAAGTTGATGAGTGGGAAGATGGAAATGCACAGTAGATAAGGGTTGCTACTTGTTGCCTCTCTGCGCATGAAGCAGTTGCTTTTGAAACTGCTACTTGAAGTGCGATAGCTAACTTAAAAAGACAACTGGGATCAAGGTAAAACATTCTTCCAATTCAAGCATCAAGATGAAAAAAATATCAGATAAAGGAATATTCAAATTTTGGCTGTTTTGTTTGTTCTTTCTTTTGTTTGGTGGATATAGGTTACAACATCGAGCAGGCTGTGTTTTACTTTAAGTTTAACTATCAACATATTAACACTTCAGCTAAACTCGAATCAACAACCTTATTGCAAAAGTGAACAATTAAATATTTTCTGTTGTTGTGCACAAGTACACCCCCACGTGCTGGTGCTGCAAATTAGTTCAAGATATCAATAAGTTGCACAGCATAAAACAAACATTGATTATATTTACATATACAAGATATGTTCAAACTTAAAAATCAAGCCTGTTCAGAAAGCAGTTCATGTTCCAAAACAACCAACATAAACCACAAAGAACCTTGTGCAGCAACCAGATATTGTCAACAATGCATGTCTTACTTGGGTGTGGCTGCCACGGACAATATTGAACTGAGTGCTTTTTTAGAAACGGGGGAATTTCTCTGTGCTTTTATCCTAAGACAGGCCTGGTGCTTCAGTGTTGTGCCTCACACATACCTTCAGGTCCGCAGTCCATTCCCCAGACGGCTGTGGGAAAAGCGGTGAGGCCACTCTGGGTTTGGAGGCATCCCAGGAGCCACAGGGATAAAAAGTAGCCTCTGTCATGTGATGCGGTCATGTGACTCTTGCGGAACAGGATTCATGTGAAGAGGAGAGGCAAAGTGGTAACAGAGGATTTTCATCAAGTCAGTCAATATAATGACATATGAGGAATTCCAGGATGCATATGTATATGTCTTATTTCATGAAGCCATGAAGTTTCCTATCTCATCTTTTACCCTGCAGCAAATAAATGATTAGTTTCCAAAACCATTTAGTGGCTAAAATGATCTAAACCATCCTTTATTTTTCTCACAGACTTTCAACATCCAAAACAAGTTAAACCAAAAGAGTTTACACATGCCTAAATAGAACTCTCCAACCACCTGGGTTGTGTGTGTATGAGCCCTCAAGACTGACTGTTTCCCATCGTTGAGGCTCTCCTTTGCGAAGCTCGGGGCTTAGCCATCATTGTTTACCCACAAAGCTCAGCACCTGTTAGAGATTGAGCTGTATACAACCCAGCTGCAAGCCATTTTCATCTAACACCCAAGAAGATAACTCTCCCTGTGGCACAAACGATTAGGCTAATAGTCCATGATGATGGGAAGAGACTAAGTTGGATGAGAAGGTAAAAAGTTGTGGGCGCAAATGACATCCTCCGAGAGAATCTGTTTGTCTCTGACAAGCCAGTGGACAACCTACCAAATCAGTCGTTTCCCTTGTTTGTGTTCTTCCACAACAAGAGGCCACCATTGTGAGGAAATGGCTTTGCAGGCTGCTGGAGCCCACAGCACTTCTGTTTATTTATTTTTTCAACGGACTCCCTGTCGCCAGCTTGTCCCTCTTCTCCTTTGCTTTTAACACATAAGCAATTAAGTCAGTTTCCCAATGCTGTGATCCCCTCCAACATTCTTTGTTCTTGTTTTTTGTTGTTTTCCTGTTCCTTAGGTTTTCTCCCTCTGTCTTGCGGGTTTGTTTCTCGGGTGAGGAGGTCGAGGCTGGGGGCGGAACAGAGGGAAGAAGAAAAACAAGGGAAAGGGAGGGGGGTTACATTTGTAGCTTTATGACTAACCACATGTGTTTCTGGGCCTTTGTATTTACATGTTTCTCATGGAAAAGAGGCTGGTGGAAGAGGATGACGGGAGAAGAAAGACATCCATATGTTTCTTGTTTGTGGAATTAAATTCAGAATCGGACTGTTTGTTTCCTGTGACGAGCTGAGAGAAATACATTCTTGTAATCATCTTCACATTTGACTCCTCCCTATAGGCAGTGGTGAGGCTTTTCCTTGAAATCGGATATTTATATTAATATATACAAAGTACTTAGTTTTCATGTACATAGATATACTTCAGATAAAAAGAGATACTTTCTCTTTTTTAAAGTGTTAGAAGTTGAAGTTTCGGTTCTCTGAAGGACATTTTACTGAATTTGATTATTTTTGTTAGTATGATTGCTTCTTATAAAGTAATATACAGTCTCCCTCTCTCACTTTCTCCATTGCTCTCTTTGGTCGAGGCTCAATGGAGCACACTCCCCTGTTCTAACTCTTTCACTCTGTACGCCTTGGGCACCTCCACTTCTGGCACTGGTCTCACCATTATAAGACCTCAACGAGAACCAAAACCAGGTCCTCTGCTCCCCCTCTCTTCCTCTTCTGTCTCTGAGTTCTGCCAGCACCAACACACATGAGTTGCTATTTGTCCGATTGCCTTGTAGCGGTGGCAGTGGGGGGCATTTCCTTCTGCTTTGCATTCCTTTGGCATATAATCTGCCCGAAACCAGACTTTACATACACTGTGGGAAGCATTATCGTCAAGGATCCTTGTAATTTCCACAGATTGTGGGAGGTAGAGGTTTGTTCGTGAAATAATTGAACCTGTGGGCCTGTTTTTTTATTGAACAATGTCTCCACCCTTAGATACACTGACAATGTAAAATATTAGCGTCCAGTGATTCCAGGTGTTATTGTTTGATGTGTGTAAAGTTAATTTGCATGAAGCAACAGCAGTTTGAGGTGTGATTCCGATTTGATTGTGTACCCACCTTCCCTTCATTCACTGTACTTCATCTGCAATTCTTGAGTTAATGATTTAACCCTCTATGGGACTTTGTCATTTATACATGATGCTAAGGAACACCAACATCAAAACAAAATGTTGGGGAAATTAACACTTTTCGAAACACTTTTACATATGTTAAAGATATGAATCCTTTAAAGTAGAAAAAATAATGTGATGTATAACTATTATAACACATTATTTATTAGATGTAATGTTATAAGGAAGCAAAGGACAAGGAGATTCATGCCCATATCCCCAAAATCTTACGGAATGGCACTGTGTTAAATGGTTTTGTATTTATATAGCCCTATTCTAGTCTTGATGACCACTCAAAGCGCTTTACAGTACAGTTTTACATTCACCCATTCACACAGACATTCATACAGTCTATCTATTAGCAGCACATTTTTGTTCCTTGAGGGGCAATTCGGGGTTCAGCATCGTGCTCAAGGACACTACTGCATGCAGATGTGGAAGACTGGGGATCGAACTGCCGACCTTGACAGTGACGCTAAATACTCTTCAAAAAGAGCTAGCACTCTAGCAGGCGATGACTCTCACGATGTGAAATGAGATATGAGCCTAAAACACTGAAGCTTTATAGGGCCAAATCAGTGGCAGCTTTCCAGTCAACATTTAGAGATTTTTTTGTCTTCTGCCATTTGCTGGTTTTCCTGCTCTGTCTGCATGTCCTCAATTGGGTCCTTCTTCCTGACTGGGTGTGGCCTTTGGTTTCTTGATCTCCCCGCCAACCCTCCTGAGGCTCATCATTAAATCAAGACCTCAGACCAAAGCCCTTCTGAGGTAAGCACCAGCCAACCAACAGACTCCATAGCTGCTCCACCTTAACTTTACCTGGGACACTTTCAATCTCAAAACGTTTTGTACCTTTTTGCTACGACAGGTTTGCTTGAAATGGTGTGCAATGGGCTTCAAGGTAAATTTTCTTTCCTTTGGTGGGTGTGTGAAAGGTGTTCCCCAATCAGCACTGACATATATAATCCCAGACATATTAAGGAAGCAGTGCACACAATGAGTTCTTACGTTTTCTTCGAATGCAGTAGCTGCTGCTCGGTTGTGGGTGTGATAAGACATGTTGGTCAAAAATATTATATGATGAAGTTATATAATTCAATAATATTACAGTTATTTCATCTGAATTTATTCTATGGGTTTTTGTACATGTTGTTGTATGTCGCATGTTATCTTTTTAAAGTATTCAACATTTAAGTTTGATAAACTATTTACTATATTTTGTGTGGGCTGTAAGTAGCCCTGTTTTTGTCTTTGCCTGCTCCTAGCACCACTGACCTTCTCGAACAATACTCTACCATGCCTCCATCACTACTCGCTCCAGTGGGATCTCTTCCTACAACAACATAGTGGTATGTGTGTATTTGAATGTTGTGTTTTCTCTTCCTCATTTGATCAAGCAACACATATGATCCTAAGGTCTGTACTCAGTTGTATCTCTTTGTATTCAACAGTCATTTTTTAAACAATGCGGCAGTTGTGAAGCGCCAATAACAGTGACAATAGATGAACAAATGCGCCAATGGAGACCATAGTTGAGAAAAATCTGGATCTTTCCACTGATAATATTTGGCTTCACCAATACCATTGAATCAGTATTGCAGTTGCGTGGATTATATTTGTTCAAATTTATAACAAAGAGAAATTCTGAAGCAAACATTCTGTAGATAATATCCTGGCTTAGTAATTATTGAAATGTTTGTGAGGCCAATACAACACCTTTTTACACCTGACGACATGATAAAAGATACTACATCTAGAAATTACCACTGAGTCATGCTTAGTATTTTCTGTAATTTCCTAGCAAGTGCTTCTGGAAAGTAGAAGCCGTCTGCTCTAGCTCTCATGTACATTGTATAGAGATGAGGTGTGTTTGCATGGATTATGAGAAGAAGTATTTTTGTTGTTTATGTGTTAAGTAGTTTAGCTAGCAAGTTTACTACTGGTAACTACTCTTTTTCTTTTACGCTTTGATTCTTTCTATTTGTTATGTCTGCACAGTTAAATATAATTTTGTCACATGCAATGATCTAACATATGAACAAATCTTTTTGTGCAACTTAATACGTTTCAGTTGTTAACTTTTTTTTATAATAGGGACGATAATGTCTAGATTTCCGCTTTGACACTAAACCTAATTATTACAATATGGAATTCACTAAGTTTGTTCAAGATGTACTCTAACATGATATTTGATATAGGGGCTCGGCTTTGTGGAAAAATTATCGAACAATAGAACTATAAAGACATGTCAAAACTCAGCCAAACATCAAAGAGACATGTTCATTCAAAACAGTTCTGCACTAAATGAGTCACAGACCTCTTTCAGGAAGGATGGCCTGTGGTTCAACAAAATGGGACAGTGAAAAGGCAAACACATTGTTTATTCATGTGTTGATTCAGTGATCGTTTTTGCCCCTTTTCTCACGTTTCCATTTTAAATGTTAAAGTAACTAATTTGAGCTGTGTCACAATGCACCGCGTGGAGAAAAAAAAAAGTTGTCAACGCTTTGCTTTAGCTGTAAAACTCATATGAATCACTTCTGTGTATGGACCAGTTGGAATAAAGACAAGGGATTCGTCTTCCTAATCCAGTCCTCCAGCTGGGGTTGTTGGGAGTGATTCAGAACATGTGCCGTGAGTGGAGGTTGGAGGTCATGAGGGATGGCAGACAAGTGCGAGCCAGGAAACAGAAAGAGAAAGATAGTCAACTCTGCTTTATTTGCCTGAGTGTAGGCTGATGTAAACAAACACAGAGCTTATGCAAGCTTTTGATCTTGTGAACCATATAATCTTCTTGGTAAAAACAGGAAAATCAGGCGTCACTGCGGGGAGGGAGGAGGGGCAGAGCAGGCAAAGGCTTATGGGAAAATATATTTAGTCTGAGATCGGGAGTTCCAAGCTATTAAATACACTTTCCCCCCTCTGACTTAATTTCATACAGCTTAACACTGTTTCCCCTAAATGTTTAACCCTGAGGAACTCATAAGGATTGGTATTGGTGGAATTATTGTTCCCTCATCAAAGTACCAGAGCTGTAATCGTGCCCTTTGTAGTTTAATTGTCTTTATTCAATGGCAGGTCCTCATTACCAAAAACACTTAATGTAAAAAAATATCAATGCACCAATAACTAGACAATGGATTCATTTTCATTTTAATTGGGGGGGCTCATAATGATGGATTTGAAAATCTGTGCTGAGATACTGTTCTTTTCATGCAAATATCCCATTGAGCAAGCTGATGAGGTGGACACATTACAAGACCCTATTTTGTTGACATTGCAATGGCAGCTAGCAGGAATGGGGGTAGCATGGGGTGGTTGGGTGATAAAAGTGATTAGTGGGCTCCTCAAGAGTCAGAATAGATGAATTATATTGTATTGGCCATGGCTGCACATTTTCTCTATCACGTAGCTGCCATGTAGGATGTGTGCGAATTTGGTTCAGAGGTGAGTAAGCTTCCCTCCCACCCCCCTGAAAAGCTTGTGCCCAAGAGCTATCCATTTGAACTTCAATAAGAGGCAGCCTTCTTGTGAGGACTTGAAACAGGCATCTTTGGGAGGCTGTTAGAAGTGCCCGGGCATGCCTTCTTTACCTGATGTGATGTGAAGCTCACTTTTGTTTGATGATTCCATACATAGATACAAACCAGTATCCTTGGCTGGATAGGAGTGAGAGAGGGAAAAGAGGTGGGAAGCGCAGATGGAAAAAGGGACAAGATGGACATTATAGCTGCAATACACCTGTTACCTGTTACAGAGCATGTTGTTGAGGTTCAGCTAAGAGATGAAGGAAAACATGATTTAGAGCTTTGATTTTGCAAGCCTGTCTTACAACATCTCTGACATATGTACAGTTATGAAAGAGTTAGAGTCAGTAATCAGTCCTTCTTTCCACATTGGGCCTCAGAAAATAATTTTCCAAAGAGATGACACTGAAAGAAATGAAAAAAAAAAAATGCAATCATTGTTTGGTGCCGCAAAAAAAAAGAGGAACAAAAAAACATTTTGGGTCCAGCAAAAGCTGAAATGCCGGTTTGATCATCATTGCAAATTTGGTTTATTGCCACAAACCTACCTCCAGGAAAATCCCTCTGGATGGATGGACTGCCAATGACAACACAAAGAGGAGTTACTAAATGCCATAGTGGGTGTTCAAACGGAAGAAAGTTGTGCATTAGAGCAACACAGGAGACCGCTTTGCTTTTGTTAAAGGTACTTGAGAGACAAACAAATATGGTCACAAAATTCAGTCTGAGTGAGGCTCCATGAGTATATGTGTACCATGTTCAACTTTATTATCTCCATTTCAGCATTTAATGAGACCTCTGTGTTGTTATCCCACCATTTTTATGCTAAACATGGCCTGTGATTTTGTCCCCCATCTCTAAAGATGTGAATAGACCATAGTCTGTATCTAAAAAAGACCACGCATCTTCACTTCCACCCTCTACTAGGAACTGAAGCCGAGGTAATATCCAGGATGAAAACGTTTTGATCTTGCCCCGATGACGTAATTTGGAGCCAGGGTATGTGCAGTAGCCATCAAGGTATTTACCCATGTATTAAAGTCCCAATGATACACTGGCTTGAATAAATACAGCCACCAGGGGGCATTCAGGACACTTTAGCTTCACTTTTAAGGAGCTGCCTTGTTGTCTATCTTTATATACTGTCTATGGTATTGAAAAAAAGCAAAGCAGCTTCCATACCCTAGCTTGATGGTCTCTTTAATTCCCCTTCAGGTTTGTTCAAATATAAAGTAGATTTATGAAACTCCACTATTGGTGAATTGGTGTCTTTACATTGTAGAGCCCAGTTAGCGAGAGCTATTTCGCCATAAATAATGCATGGTTTGTATCTGTAATCAGACATGAACGTAAGCTTTAAACAACCACTCTTTGCATTGGATAGAAGGATGGAAAGCTCCCAATGAAAGTTTGATGTGCTCTGTCCCTCTCTCTCTCGCCAGTAACAATTTGTGAATCCATACGTCTTGAGTTTCACCCAGCAGATACTGAGATGATATCACTACCAGATGTTTGGCGGATGCCTCAACTCGGAAAACCCACATTTCACAACACAATTGAATTGTTTGGTATTTTTCTGCATTGGTTGCTGTTAAACTAATATATCAAAGGTTTCCCAATCTAAGTCGTTTGCCTCTTGAAATACAGCCTTTGTCTGTGTGCTTTGTAAAAAAAAAAAAATATTTTCGAGAACAGAGGAAGTAGCCCCAGGATGACAGGCATCATGTTAAAATGGCCTAGTAGCAAAAATGTCACCAAAAAGCACATTCTGCAATACTTTTGATGCAGATCCTCCTTTTAACAAGTTCTCCTTTTAAGATCTTTTCATATCATAAAGGGAGAGAAAAGGGCAGAAGACAAAAGACAAAAGCACCCAAATGCAGAGGCTTCACTTCTCCCTTGAAGATGTTAAAATTTGTGTCTTAAAAAAATCAAAGGCTCAACATTAAACACTGAAAGATGCTGGAAATGTCGACACTGCAGTGTTTTAGAAAAAAGGACATAAGATGAGAGATACTTGCTACAGACTTTGGTGTCACTTCAAAGCTTTGACTTTAAGAAAGTGGGCTAATATAATACTGATAGGAGAATCTTTACCTGGCTTTGTTGACCTCATCTGAGGTTTCTGACAGTCCAGCCACAGATCCTGGGACCATGCCTTCACATCATGGGGTAAGGGGGGGCTGTGAGGGTCCGTGGGTTGAGGGGGCTAGGTTTGACGTATAACCCTGGAGGTCGTCTTTGGTCTCCTGCTCTGTGATGGCCTCTTTCTTCTCTTGTTATGCTCAGAAAAAGATGGCCGCCTTTGAACTCCACAGAAGCCATAGAAATGGCTGGAGTTCCTCCACTTTAGCGCTAGGCTGTCAGTGTCTGACTGGGCCATAGTGATGGGCCGGCATCATTAGAAGCCGGCGCACACAGGGCACACATTGACACATTTGCTGAAACAGGGTGTATAAACAAGGCTCTGTGGAAGTGTGTATGTGCGGTTGTGTTTGTTTTTAGGGGGGTACGGGGGTCATTTTAATTGGCTTGGCCTACGAACTTACGAGCAACAGAGAACCTATGAGCAACAGTGACCTGATGTGTTTGGAATACTTAGAACTTGCTTTTTCATGTCACAGATTCAAGACTTTGCTAACAAAAGAAAACTTTCACAACTCTTGTTAGTGTTACATGCTGAATCAGGGATAACAACCTATGGAGGTACAATGAACTTCCTCATAGTTCCCCAGGAAGTCACGGCTGCCAAAGGTAACAGATCAGAGGTGACCATCTGCTTTGTGGCACCATTATGACATTATTACATTAATTTACATAACTGTAACTGCTTGACATCTTCAGCCTAGTGTTCCCGTGCAAGTCCAGTGAATCATGAAACCTTTCTCTTCCTATAATTTTTTGTAAAGACTTTAATTTTCCAGTCTCTGGAACTTCAAAGAACTGACGATTTGCAAGTCCACATCCCTCCAAGCGCTCCGTGAATCTCCATTCTTTCATTTCGACGGCCCCTTCAGTAAATATGTGCAATCGGCCCGCTTTTCAAACAGATTCGTTTCTCATGTATTTATTTTAAATGAATATTATTAGCTGGCCTGGCAAGAAAAGGTTCTTATGCTAATCCACAGAAATCGCAGGCATTTCCATTTAATGCCTACTTATAGGCCATTCTTTAACGACTATTTGCCTCACAGTCTTAGTAAATGAGCTCTGCACCCCAGACTCCTCTGCGCTCATAATTTCATTGGAAAGAAGAAGACATGAAGAACACCCCCCACACACACGCTCACACACCACACCCCCCTTTTTACTTTGATCCCCGAATGTGTTTTTGAATCTGCTGGTTGTGTATTCGAACATCAATGGAGACACGCTTGCAAGTGCTTGCTTTCATTATTTTTTACAGAGATAAAACGAAACAACAGAGGGATGGGAGGGGACAGAAGGGGGGAGGCAGGGAGGGAGGGAGAAGGCACGATGGGAGGAACCTAGCATCGCCAGAGAGACAATGTGTGTCAATGTGGAGTCACATCCTTATCAGATGTGTGTCCTGCTTATTAAAACCATTGACCTCGCTGCCAACCCCGCCACAGCTCCTGCTCTCCTAACTGTAGCTGTCTGTTTTTCCGTACAACCTTATCTCCGGGCTTTCTCAGTGAAGACACAGAGACATCTGTGTCTGGATTTTTTCATACGAGGCCTCGCTGCAGCCTCCGCTCTCTGTTTACCAAATATTGTTACTGATTTTCAGGCACTTTGGGACACATAAATAGTCATGTCCTTTCCAAAGAGGCTCCCATTTTTGCTATTTCAACCTGGAAAATCTAAATTTTGGAGATCCTTTTGTTTGACCAGTCAAAGAAGACACTTTGAAAAGTTTTACCTTTCACTTGAAGCCCTGCGTCCACCCTCAGTGTGGCATCCTGCACCGTGACTGTGGAAAATGGGGATTGAGGCATCCCACCAAGGTATAATGAGTGATGGGGCTTCTTTGATTCCTAGAAAGCTTTCATCTTCAGTCAAGTCCTCCACCGATAGACTGCACTTTCTCTCTTTCTGCTCTTCTTTGTCTCTTGCCTTGATGTTTGATGGTGAAGACAGAGGAAAAGATCTTTTAATATGGTCCCCGTTTGATTACCACTCTCCTCAATGCAATGCACACTTCTCATGCATCTTTTGTCTTTGTTTTCATGGCTTCATAATTGGGATACCGTCACTGAACCACGTGAACCGATTTCAGCTAGTTTTGAGTGTGTGCTAGAAAGATAGCGAGGCAACCTTTTTTGCACATCCAACAGCTCAAAATCATTACTGTTCAAGCTCATAACAACCCTCTGAGAGAGGCTTTTCGGGGGGGCTTTAAGAGCACAGCAAGTCAGTCGGAGGCGAAAGAAAAGATTTCAAGATTTGTGGCGAGAAAGACAAAAGTTGAAAGACAAACAACAAAGAAAAGCATTTGTTCTTTCTGTGCGCTTGCACCCTCAGTCTAGGGTTCTAATCTCTTATTGTTTCAGACCCAAACAGAGACAAAGGAGTCGCAGATCAAAACAAATGACTATCAAGCTATCAAACAAGCACCACCCTGATATGATTCCAAACGCTGACTGCGGGAGAGCGAGAAGAGAGTCGGAGTCAGGCGGGTCGCATATTGTTTCCAGTCACTTTGATGCAGAACTTAAAACGCTGGCAAAAAAAAAATCAAACGTGTACCATGAAAGAAGGAGAGAGGGAAAGGAGAAGAGAGGGACAGGAGAAGAGAGGGACAGGAAAAGAGAAAGAGGGGGCGATGGGAAACATGCTAACACTGTTTGCAAATGTGCACTCGCCTTTGAATCATTAGTGGTCCAGCTGATAACCTTTATTAAGCCTGATCTGGAATTAAACTCATGGACCAGCGGTGCTTTGAAGCTACAACTGTCTCTTTTCCTGTTTGTGCTGTAAATGCAGGTTGTGGTGCAAAGATAAAGCACTTCTAAAGGATATTAAGACTTGAAAGTCCTTTGGCTATTCACTAGTACATATTTGATGCTGTTCCTTTGCTCCTTGGCTAAATTAGCATATCTCTTTCAAAGCACCCCCACCCCCCCCCCACTGACTAATATAATCCTCTGCCATTATGTGTTCACTAAAAGTCAAAAATGATACAAGTACATTGTGTACGCCACTGACACATCAAAGTATGATAACATGATTAGCTATGATGACTCAAGATTGTTTTCTCTCCTCCTCTCTCTATGTTTCTCTCTCTCCCTCTCTCTCTCCATCACTGTAATCAGCACCCGTTTGCCCCCTTCTGAATTTCTGTCTCTTTCATTTCGGCGCATAACAGTCACCTTTTCTTGTCTTCTTACCAGTTGCAGTGGGGTAATACAACCTTTTGCCTCAGTTTGTTCACTTTCCGTCTGCCTCTCTCCAGAAAATGCTATCACTGTCTAATTTTTTTTTTTTTTTTAGATTATTTTTTGGCATTTTTATGCTTTATTGATAGTTTTAGAGACAGAGTTGAAATGGGGCAGAGAGGGGAGTGACATGCAGAGAACGACCGCGGGCTGGAATCGAACCCGGGTCCGCTGCTGGCCGAGGCCCATGGGGGGGACGCCCTACCAACCGAGCTAAGGGCGCCCCCTCACTGTCTAATTTTAGTTGCGATCATATCGTCGCTGAGTGTGACAGCTCTCTCTTATCCCACTCCTTTCTCTTCCCAAATCGAGTCGTGTGCATCGGGTGACAGGGCAGATGTGCCGCGCTCCTCTCGATGAGCGGCAGTCTGTAAGTTAAACTGCAAGGCACATTCCCTGCTTCATCACAGTGCACACATCAAAACAAAAGGCAGTGACAGCCCCATTGTGATCTATTATTTAGCCCCCCACCGTATTTGATCACTAGCGCGTGCCATAGTGATGATCATGCAGATTAGGCCTGTTTCTTCCAGCCGCTCCTCTAAACTCCTTTGCTTTTATAGTTTTGGGATTTTGATTTTTGCTGCTCTTGCAAGTGTTGCGATGAGCCTAAGTGGTGATCTTTCAAGAGTGACATGTTCCCAAAGGAAAGTTGAAACTTTAGGTCATTAGGTAGCAATACATCGGTTATGAAATAAAATGTAAATCTGCATTTGGAGCAGTAGTCAGGTATCAGGTTAAACAACACCTAATTTCGCACTGGTAGAAATACAAGCTTCTTATGTTTTATATTAAAAACCTTCTTTCCCTGACAACTATTGTTTTTTTGGGGGATAACGAAATCAAACAGCCATTTGAAACTTGCTTGAGTGTTAATCAATCACAGTTTGCTGATGAAATATGTTTTTTCACAGCAGATGATCTAGATGGATAATCCTTAATATCCCCAGAGTCTGTTTAGAATTTAGCAAAATTGCCTTTTTAAGAAAACACACCCTGGGAATATTCTACAAAATAGACTTAATTTGGAGACACTGCCTGTGTATTATTCAAACACTAAAAACAGTTTGAAGATGAATTTTAACCGTTCTGCAAAGACAAGGATGTTATTTCTTTAATTTCTTTCAGTTCCTGTTTTGTTTTGCTAAATGTAAATTAACCATATGTATTTTTAACTAGCGATGAAGAGGTGATATATATATGACAATATATATTACATTCATAATTTCATTTATAATTATAGTCTTCAGTACTTAATTGTAAAGCAGCTACAAACCTGACTCTTTGAAAAACATATATTTGCCAATGCCGTGTTAGTGGATGGTATTTTATAACAGTATCAATAAGAGCACCAAAAAAGATTTCTTTAAAGCCTTTTAATTTTATTACACAGCACTGGCATGGGACATTTTTACACTCCATAAAATGGATAAATTGATGCACCTAATAACCTTTGCAATGACCATTTACTTTGTGCATAAGGTTAGCCTGATCCTTTGTTTGGAAGAAAAAAAGAACATACCTATACGCCTGAACATCTGAACTGTCTGCCAAAAGTTGAAACTTCATATTTTCCCTTTCAGTCTGACTCAAGAAAACATGAGGTATAGCATTAGGTAAATTATTCCTGAGAGGGCTGAAGGGACACCAATCAGAGCTAATCTCGTTTGATTCCAAACAGGAACGCTGCTCCCTTTAACCTTAACCACTCAGCTGTGCAATTGTTCACTCAGTAGAGAGAGCAACTCTGTGTGTAATTAGCGGAAGACCTCTTTATGAATGGAATTAGCATCATCTTTGTCCGCTCACCAGGAGTATAAGCCTAATTATCCATCCGCATGTTCCAAGGGAGTCCATGAACAAGGCAGAGCAGGACAATTGCATTGTGGCCCTTCTGATGGCCCTGGTTTGGTCTGATGGTTTGTTGAGCTGGAAAACGTGCAGACTTTTGTCCAGAGAAACGAGGACAAACTCTCAAGTGCTAATTGAAGTCTGACTGCAGATGGGGCTCGTTAATTTTCCACCACCAGGTCACGCCGTAACCTCCGGCATGGTCCTTTATATGGGTGTGTGTGCAATTGTATGTGTGTTTTGGGTGGGATCATTTCTGGGGCAGACGTGGGGGTGCCCAGAGATTAAAGTAACAACCCAGCACTGGGTGCCTGCACAGTGCCCGGCCTCGCCTCTGATTAAAAATGCTAATGTATTTCCTTTGTGCTTTGATGTGGGACGAACAATGGTGGCGGCGTTGGCGGGGGGGCGTTACCGTGAGACGATGTAATCCTTTATATGTCGCCATGCAATGACACCCAGCTGAGCGCTGTGACAGTCCAAATCAATCATGTCACAGGGAGCCACCATGAGTCCGCCAGCTAACTATCCCCCCTACTCCTCAACTTCCAAGGCTGCGCAACTCTAATTAGGCTCCCCCTCTCAACATGATTCAGAAGGAGGGAACCAAGAAAGATATGAAGAGAGAAAAAACAGCATGAAGCTAAGGTGCTAAATACACTGTCAGGAACTAGATACATGAGCCACACTAAAAAGTAACACATCAAGCCAACACACAAACAAGCATTTCAGAGGAAAAGGTAGTCTGTGGAAACCTTTCCTAGAGTGTGATGCACATGTTAGGCTGGTGGAAACTAGTTTGTGCTAAAACAGAAGAAATGCTAATACTGGTTGTAAATGGTTGTATTTACTGTATTTGTCCTGTTGCTAACTGGCTGCACCAGAGACTGGTAATGGCTGATGAACACTTGAGGGTTTTCCACTCTTAACCATTTTTTCATTCTTGACTACAGACAGATTAACAAACATAATCGTCAGAACACACACTGGACGATTTGGCCATAACAAAACACCACACACCTGCTGATGGTAGAAACGACCTCAAAGTGCAGATTGAAATCTCACAGAAACTCTCACATTTTTGGTGGCAGTTGGCTAACAACTTGTAGGTGCATTACCGCCACCTTCTGAGCAAGAGTGTGGAGCACTTGAGTGATTGGATGAGACTTCCTAAGAAATACAAAGATGGAGGAGGGCCGACGTTGTGTGTTCTGTTTTGCAGCGAAAAACAAAAACATATATCTGAATGTAGTCATGGGTTTAAGGGTGGAATTGGCTTATACATTTTGCAATGTGAGCTTAAGGTGAGTTTTTAAGTTGTTTTTAGTTGATGTGTTACGCTTCCCGGTCAGTTCGCTCTCATTGGCTTTTGCTGGTTTCATCGCAGCCGATTATTGTGTTTGATATTAACGGTTCAATGGGGAGCCCCTGATTCAATCGGTAGCATTAAGATTATCTCGTAAACTACAAACATTTCAGGATTATTTGGGTAGATAATCAGCACCGAGTGACCTCAAGTCGCGATTGTTGGAAGGGTCAAATCTGGTTTGAAAAAAAAACTGACTATCCTCAAGTGTGGAGCAGTCTTTAGTCAGCCATCACCTGGGTTTTATTCTGAGATGTGGGTAAGTGTGTGTGTGTGTGTGTGTCTGCTTTCCAGGCAGTCTAGGGTACAATTAGTATACTACAGACAAACATTAAAACATATTAAATAGTATGCCTACGGTCTGCTGATTAGATGTGTCTGGATTACAGTTCACATTAAAAAGTGTTAGAACTTAGATTGGTTTGAATCAATGTAGACATGTCGAGGTAGTTTCACTGAGTGGCACAATAACTAGTCACCACAGATGCTTTGCTGTTATTATCGTACAATTCTCTAAACGGCTTGGAGCCATTGCCCAGTTGGTGTCATTGTAGTATACTGGCCAAAAGGATCATAGCAAACAAGTCTGCAAGGATACTACTAGATGGTACAGAGCCGGCAAACAAAGTTTGTTGAATGCAGGGTTTTTGACTCGAGAATACGTTGAAATTCTGATGCCATTTTCACAATGTGAAACATATGAAACCAACTTAATCAACTTAATAAAAATGCTCACATACGATAATGATAAAATTAAAAAAAATATAAGGTAAATATCCAGTTCCCTTTTATTTACACATGAGCAAAATACGACCCGCAGCATTTCATGAAACTGAAACATATTTTCAACCATGAGCTTTAGCTTGAAGTCCACACAACACTTTAAGGAGGCTGTTGCAAGATCAAATCTAAAGAAAACCCCTTAAAAATGTATTTCTGAGTTGTGGACTGAACCTGAGACGTTATCAGGGAGAAAAGCAAATACACATTCAAAAGGTCCCCAACTTGGGGAGGATGACACATAACCCCCTCCTAATAATATTTATAATAATAATTGTCTTCTTTTTAACAACTAAAACAGGAATATATATTGAAGCTAATCATGTTGATTGGATTTTAGCATCAGACACAACCTGCATGTTCACAGTCAATATGAAGTCACGTGCAGGTAGGTGTACTTATCATTCCTTGGCTTACTGTAGCTGTAAAATTAGCATGGCATTAGTTTAAGTGCTCTGCGGCACTGACTCTGGATTAATTTGTAAAAAGATAGAGGGTGTCATGAAATGTTGTGTATGTGTAGTATAGTGTAACTTAAAAAATAATAAAGGGTGTTTTATCAGAACTGTCTTTTCATATTGACCCTTAAAAGAGCAGATGTTTCCCCGTTCCATCAGATAGAGGCATGGTCTTGTTTGTATAAACAACTGTTGATTGCTTGTAAGGCCGTGATTTAATTCAGTTTGTATTGAGACAAATATTTTGTGCTAATTACTTTGTTTTTACTTTTCTCTTCTGTTTCGTCCTCGCAAACTTATGTAAAGCGTCCTTGGGTCTCTTGAAAGACGCTCTATAAATTTAAGCTATTATTATTATTATTATTATTACAAACTTTCACTCTACACCTATTCAACAAAAAACCTAATGTCTGTTTTTAGTTAAAGCTGTTTAGACTTGAACTCTAATGTCCCACAGACTTTCTCTAGAGTTTGCCTGTTATATATGGCCTGTTATATATTGCCTGTTATATATCGCAGCAGGAGATTCTCTGGTTAGAGGTATTCCCAACAACAAGAAAATCTGCAGAGCGTTCAGGTTAGGGGTGGCACAGCATGCAGGAGGCAGGACATAACGTATGAAATCTGCTGCAGATATTGCATGTTTTTCTTTAAAGCACATCGACATGGCATCAGCCTGTATTATTAAAGTCTCTTGAACCTAGATGTCTTTCTAAGTTGACATCTTCGTCAGTGTCTTCTACTGTTATGGCCAGGGATGGGCAAAGATACGTGCATTCAAATGTACCCTTCAAATAGGCACGTTTTAAAGCTATACAAATAAACTACAAGATACAACAGCCACGCCATGTATCAAAATAAACTAGAGGTAAATTTAGGGTTAGGGTGTAGGCTGTATTTTTTTATTATAAAAATTTAAAAAAATACTTTTCCAATGCAGCATGGAATCTCATCGCAAACCATATATCAGCCTACTTACATCTATCCATTCAGCAGTAACACTGACTCAGTTGATTAAGTTGACTATTTTTGAGAGCAGCTAATGAGGCATACAAGTCAACAGTTCAAATAGTCTGACCTACAGTACCTGTTTGGTAGTGAACGGCCTACTTTGCACCAGCATCACTAACGATAATGACAGCAAGTCATTGATAAGCAGACAACTGATACAAAGAAGTTGCTATGTGAAATGGTGCTATGTAATAAATTATTCAATCATTCAATGTCCCACGAAGTAGCACAGAGTTATTTCAGAACAATTCTCAACAGCCACCACGTAGTTACAAACTTAGACTTAGAGAAGTTGTGGGCTTTGGGATAAGAACTTGTTGTTTCATGGCTTTGCAGCACAATGTTGTTCATGACAATAAGGCACAAAACACGTGTGTTAAACCATATTCTTGCACTGTAAAATAATGTTGAACAACAACTTTTAAACGCAACCGACACATTTCTTACATTGTTCTTTGGTCTGGCTTCTTGCTGGATCATACATTTTCTGAACCTCAATGTTCTGATCTTCACAAGCCGGGACAAACTACTGAGGAGAAACCAATCACAGCTGCATGCATCGATTTTCATTTTTATGACAAAATATGAATCTATTTTCATCAAACCTATCAAATACGTATTTTAAAAACATGTTTCATAAATACTGCCCATCCCTATATATGGCATCTCTTTTTCATATTTAGATATTTGTATTCTTTTGTTGTTGTTTTCAGCAACAAAATAATTGCTTGTTTGAATCATCATGTTGGCACCCGGATAATCTCCTGCTGTATTCTCACATGTGCTCATTTGGACTTCATCCAGGAGAAACTCCAGAGAATATGTAGGATTTCAGGAGTTTATCTGGAGTTCAATGCATATTTGAAAGTGATATTCATCCTTGATTTGATTTTTCAAGTTGGACATTTTAGAGCTACATGTTGTAACATTTCTTCAGCTTTCCGTTTTCTCACTATAAGAAGTCGTTAATAACAGATACTTTTCCTTTGATTCATCACAGATTACATCCAGAGTAACCACACTCCTGTTCACCAACAAGCTGTGCTTCCGAAAGACTGCATACAGTTATAGTCCACTCAGCCCGAGTGTGGATAGAGACTGTTTCACTTTTCAGAGACTCACGTCCTTTTATTGTATCATTCACTTTCAGAGTTTTGACCAAAATTTTCTGGCATGTTTACCATGTTTACTCTACTTTCATCACGCCACGTTCAGGATGTGACACTGCCGTGACTCTGTTTCAAGACATTTCCTCAGCTTGAAACCATCATCGTTGTCACACCCTGACGATCTGTCGCTCAGCTGCACGCTCACAAAGCTTGAAGATATTCTCTTCAGAGAGCTACGTGTATGGCTGCGTGTGTGTGTGTGTGTGAGAGACAGAAAAAGGGATGCTGGGATATGAAGTAGAAGGGCTTTTATCATCCTCTGAGTTGGAAGTCTTTGAGAGCCTCCTCAGAAGCTCAGCATTTCTTCCATTGTTCTATTTCCATCCCTCGCTTCGCTCCTGTCACATGTAAAATTACAAAAGGCCCCTATACCCCCGTCCCTGCTACCACCGCCCATACCCCTCCTCTTCAGTCATATTCCCCCCCCTTCCCCCCCATGTTCCAGCGTCTGAGAGGCATATAACCCACTTAGATTATTCTCAAAATACTTCACAGCTTTACAGTGTTACCACCGCAAATTGGGGTTCATGCAAAACCTGGGACTGGAAAGCTGAGGTTGTGAACTCCTTTTACAAGCAGTCCTCCTAATTTAACCCATTCATTCCCTTCCTAGAGGAAATGATAACCCTCCCGTGTACTGTAGTTACACTGGGCCACACACTGTGTACACATGTCAATGGTGTTATGAGACCTTTTCTTCCATCGTCCCTCGTCCCTCCCTTCAACTCTGTTATTGTACATATATGTGAGCGTCACTGCATCCATGATTTGAAAGATACACCTCACAAAGTCACCGTCTAACCTAAGGGATGGGTGGAGAGATTCTACTCAGTGTCATCCTCCGGCAAGATGGTGTGTTTACTGTACACGTATCCTATCACAACCAGGGCTGACTTTGTCTTCCTCTCTCACACACACATATACACACATACACGCACACACCCACACTCAGATATCGGAGACCTTAAAAAGCCTGCCTTCAGGCCTGCACCCTTTAACAGGTGATGCCGTTGTGACGTCTCGGCAACAAGACACAGAGCCCCTTTCCTTTTGCTCCCCTTATCTTCTCCATTATCTTGTCTTTGGTCCTTGTCCTTTTCCCCCTCTTTTTTTGATTTCCCCCCCATTCCGTTCCCTCTTCTCTTTCCCTTCGTCTCTTCGTCTCTTCCCCCCTTCCTGCCCTGGGGTACGAAGTGACTTCAGGTTTCAGTGGCCGACACAGGAAAAAGAGGATTAGTTGGCCATTTCCCTAAACATAAAGTGCAGCAGGTGCATTGGAAATCCCCCAGTCCTACTGTTGTGTAGCGAGGATCACCTTTGATTTTTGAGACGCATCGCCTGAGAGCACACACAACCAACCTGTGAGCCAGGGAATGCAAATAGAGTTATGTGTCTGTCACTGATATGTACTAAACATTAACTGTGCTTTGCCAGTGGTATGATAGCTGTATAGTCCACCACTGCTCCACCTTCCCTCCTCCTCTGTTCACTAACCCAGCTGATCCTCTGTCCGATGTAATCAAATATGACACCAGCTTGTGCAAACAACAACTTGGCAATGTTATCTGAACCATTTTCCTCCCTTCACTCCCCCTCTTTTCCTCCCTTGCCCGGCTACTTTTTTCTTTTTTCACTCCTTCACCAGAGATAACGAGAGGTGATTTCAGTCTCTGCGTGTCAGCTGCGTGAGAGCATGTGTGTATACGTGTGAGTGAGTGTGTGTGTAAGGTGAATAAAGGTATCATTGTTGATTGCAGGTGTGTGCTTGTGCCAGGCAGGCTTCAGCGGAGGATCTGGAGAACAATGGCTCTCTGTTGGAGGACACACCTGAGTCAGAGAGGGGAGGTGAGAGGGCCCCGATCGCAGGAAGATTACACAAGAGCAAACTTCATTAAAACCAAGGGGGGCAAGGGGGGATGGGGGGGAAAGGGAGGAGAGGGAGAGATAAAATGGTGCAGGAACATGGAGGGAGTGTTTAGAGGAGAGAGGAATGCGGAGGGAGAGGCAGAGGGGCTAGATACCAGGATAAAGAGGGTGGATTCTCAAAGTGTGCTGGATGTTGAATTAAACTAATGTAGGAATATGCAGACGGAGATGTCAAGGTTACTGTCGATACACAGCAGGTGGGACTTCCCGTAGAATGTAGCTCTAAGTGCAAGGCATCATGCGATAGGTGAGGATACAAACTTCCCCCTCAACATGATGACTTGTGCAGTGCTCGCTCTAAACATGTCTGTTTCAACGGGTTGTTTGCTTGGCCAACCCTGACGCCACACAACTGCAGTTGCACAAAGAGCTTTTCACCTTTTTCTTAAAAGTTCAGTGAACACACTGTTGTGATCAATAACGACACGTTACGGGTCCTAGCCTCGGCTGCTGATTGCTACTTTATTCTAAGTTTTAATGTATCTTGTGTATCTCATTCGCACCAAATTCAACACTGTACTTCCTCGGGCCCTTAGCAATACACATGCCAAGTGTGAAGTCAATCAGATATGTGATACTGTTTATCCTTTAAGGGAGCCAATCCCAGCTGACATCAAAGGAGAGGCGGGGGTTCACCCTGGACAGTTCGGAGGCATATCACAAGGCCAACCTACAGAGACAAACAACCATTCACACTGACATTATGGTCTCCAATTAACTATTAACCTAACCCCAATGTGCACTGTGGAAGCAGGATATACAAACATACAAACAAAAAAAATATAATATAATACATATAACCCTCACAGACACAGAAAGACAGAAAGCTGAACTGGAATTCACCTGCTGTGTTGTGACAGTTCTTAACACCGCCCAGTGGATAAAATTAAGCAATTGAATCCATGTGATGGATTAGAGCTGCAGTGGATCCCCTGCTGGATTCAAGTCGGGTGTTTATGATGCTTCTAACTTGGAACAGATGCAAAATTTTTAAAACAAAAATAAAACATATATCTCCCAGGAAAAACGCAATGTCACACACATTCATCACGAGCGAGTAAGACTTTGCCACTCCTCTCCAACACCCTGCACGCGTTTCTCTCTGGAGTGCATGAGAGAGAAATTTTTGAGCGCTAATTGAGTGATGGCTGATAGTTGAAGTGTTCATCTTTGATGTTGTTCCTCGTTTTACTGTGCAAGTAAATGAAACATCAGGAAAGTGACAGATGTGTTGTGAGGAATTAGGGTGAAGTTGGAGTTTGAATGAGGATGTGTGTGTGTGCATATTGTGAAAAAAATATATAGGCTTTTGTCAACAGCAGTGGTAAATACGATCCACAAAGTTTGTAATTGCTACAGAAGAAAATGAAGGGGAATAGAAGAATAGAGATAGGCTGGGGACTGGGTCGACGGAGGGGATTGTGACCACTGTTCCGCCTCTAAAGTCTCAAAATTCTACATGACGATTTTCTGTGGACCAGTGTTTAGCAGTTGTTGCAGGGTCTATTGTTCACACAGCGAATGTGTCTGCTGCATGTGTGTTGCGTCTGTGCAGTACAGCAGCTACATGAAGTTTCTGGAATGATCACTGTATTGACTTTAATAAAAGTAGCTTATGTACTCAACTAAATGCCAGGGCTCAATACTGTATGAAGCAGTGCATCTTCCAGTTGTGCAGTTACCCTAAAAAGCTTGCGGCTCACGCAAGAGCTGTGGCAACTCTTACCTGCTTACATGAGCCCCTGAATGAAAAGCAAGACGTGATCTAATGCACATGTGACACTTTCCCCAGGCCTAAGCGCCATGTTTGCAGAATCGGAGTTGTCCATGCAGAGCAGAAATAATCGCACGTGAGTACGCCTTTCCACTCTCGTATACTGTTCTGTGCGCTTGCAGTGTAAAAATGCTCCAGCAGGGCTTTGGTTTTGAGTTCACAAATTTTGAGACTAAATAAATACCATTTTGCTGATTCCACTATCTGTGGCTAGTTGAGGAGATAATGTCGAGGCACAGCGGGAAAAGGTCTGGATGGAGAACTAAGGATACAAGATAAAAATGTATTTTCATTGTGCTAGATTTAACTTCTTGTGCATACTATTTCACCACAGTAAGGCTCCACCAGCTCAAGAATGAAACAGTGTCATGGGCCTGGTGTGTGTCGTAAGCAGAGGTGTAAAAAGTAGAGCTGTGAAAAATAACGCGTTAACGCGTTATGATTAAATTACAGGATTAATTCGTTTTTTTTTTTTTAACGCATTTAACGCATGCGCAGAAGGACCTTCCAATTCCGCCGCCTCTGCACTAGTTGCCGCTCTAACGCCGGGTTCACACCGGACGCGGAAGCGACGCCGAAGCGAGGCGTAAGCGCAGCGCCAATCCTCTGGCTCCCATCCACTCCCATGTTAAACCGCAGCGCTGAACACACCGGAGGCTGAAGCGTAGCGTTGTGCCGCGGCTGCCTAGCGCCGTGAAGCGATCGTTTCGGCGTCAAGTCTATTTTTTCCGCTTGACGCGAGCGTATCGCGACAGGAAACACACTGAAAAATGATTTTAAACGATATAGATGACATATTTTATATGATATAAATGATCAAATATGCATCCCATACTTTGTATTCACGTTCTGTTGTCTTGGAGTTTTAATTTTACCACTTTTACCAAGCACATTATTTAATGTCCCCCTCTGCCCATCCACTACAGCCACACAAGCAGTCATAAAGATAAAAAGAGAGGGGGGGGGGCTACGTATTCTCCACATAGGCTTGAGTGGAGAATACGTAATTTACCCTCGACACCCGACATTTACCGGAGCTAATAGCGGAGAAGTTCTTCAACATGGATGACATTAAATTAATCATTGAAGTGGAGAAGTAACTTGAGTTGTTGATTTTCAGCATATGTTGTATAAAGACAACACCAAAAAAGACACATGTTGGAACGCTGTTGCTTAATGTTGGAGCAACAAGTAAGTATATGCTTGAAAAAAATGATTAAATGCCGTTTTTACTGCAGGCTGATAACAGCAGAAGTATGTGATATTATTAGTAATGCGCGGCGCTTCGGCATCGCTTCCGCGTCCGGTGTGAACCCGGCGTAATGCAGTCAGACGGCAGCTGCCATTCAAACAAACAAACAACATAGATAATTCTGATGAACCTGAGAACCTTCTGGACGGGAAGATCGTGTTCCAAAAAAACAAAGATCGAACATTCAGTAAAACCAGGGTGATATGCACACTCTGCGAGAAGTTATCGTTTCGACGTAGCAATACCCGCCTAACCACCGCAACGCGAAGCATGTGTTGGTCGGCGAGGGGCGTTCAAGTGGAATGCGACAAACCAGACTCACTCGCAGGACACATTGTGCAAAAGAAGCGGTCAGCTTTACTGTCAGAGAATTTGAACAAGTTAGTTTGCCTCACCAACTGGCTAAAGAACGAGTAGCTAAGAGGGCCTTTAGAGGCATTAGATTGTATCATGGTGTGGTTAATGGTTTTGTGACAAAAAATATAAAAAATGTCAACCATCCTATGGCTAAGAAGCTCAAATAATTTCTGTTTGATTTTAAAAAAAAAAGTTTTATTCAACCACACAATGGCTAAGGAGCCCGAATATTGTTTAGGATGAAGATTATATTAATGTTCCATATGGAAAAGCAATGATAACTGCTGAAGAACTGCTGAGTTGCAGCACAAAAGAAAAGTTAAATGTCATAAATCTTGTTTTCACAAAAATATTCCGAGAAAATCGGTAATGTGATTAATCATGATTAATCCATAGAAACCTGTGATTAATTTGATTAAAAATTTTAATCATTTCACAGCCCTAGTAAAAAGTACTGAAATATTGTACTCAAGTAAAAGTACCTTTACTTTGATGACATTTTAGTTAAGTACAAGTATAAGTACCCATCTAAAAATCTACTCAAGTAAAAGTAAAAAGTAGATCATTTAAAATGTACTTTAAGTAAAAGTTACTTAGTTAATTCCAACAACTTAATAACAGTTATTTTTAATTAAAGGAGAATCTTTACAAATATAATTGCAATGACATTAAACATGTCAAACATTTAACATGTCAACACAACATTGAAGAACTTTTTGGAGGACATGTCAAGACATGAACCACATGACAGCTAAAATAAAAAGTTAAAATGCCGCTGGCCCACTGGATATTTAAACTTTTGGTTAAACTTTGGTCCACCTTTAGAGCACCTGTCTACAAACTTCTTGTTCAGTTTGAGCATTATATAGCTGTTGCCTATTTTGCATTTGAAGGCAAACTGCTTGCTGAGATGTGGCCACGTTTTTTTTTTCATCTGCTTTAATCTCAACTGGCGGAAAGTTCGATGCTTCCGCTTGTTGGTAGTCCGCAATATCATCCTTCTCTAGCTCTCTCGACTCGGCACCGGCGGCTTTCATCGACTCCATCATCCACTCTATGCAACATCTACCACCAGTGTTGTGCAAGTTCACACCTCTCATGAACTAATTCAAAGTTCAGTTCAAACAAGTAAACATGAATAGTTCAGGTTCATAGTTCACTATTTAAATTCTGAACTAGTTCATAGTTCAGTTCATTTCATAGTTTTAAGGTGGAAAGTGAGAATGAAAGACTTAACTTGTTTTTTAAAGAAAACTTTATCCATCACTACCCCTTGCCTTAAACTGTACTTCATATGTATCAATTACTAAAATAAATGTTTTTTTTTGTTTTGTGATTGCTAATTTTGCCTGTTTATTTATTTATACCCTGCAAACAAAAGGCACAACAAATCAAAGTTTTGATACATTTATTTTGAAATGGTTTCTTTTATTTTAAAAAGGCACTTCCTGAAAAATACGGAAAAGACCGCTACCGGAAAGTAGCGATCTTTTCTGGGTATGACTACACCATAACCCAACATTGGTAGGTTCATGTTGGTTGAGCAAGACAAAAAGCTATTGAAGATTTAATTATTAAAATCTGAAATTAATCATAAGCCAATGCAATTGAAACAAGTTATACACTATCAAGTTTGATCCTTATTAGAACTCAATGCAAAGACTTTCAGACAGACCAGAGAGGAGAGCACTGTAAAAAAAAAACATTTGTAGAGTTTCACTCCATCAGCCGGCACAGGAAGGGTCTTACTTACTGTAAAGGGGGAAGTTTTTGTTATATCAGTGCAGATTTTTTTTTATTATTTAACTTTTATTCATATTTATTTTTATTTTCCTTTTTATATGTCTTTATTCTTTACTCTACCTCATTCTAACCTGCCTGCTGCTGTAACAAGTGAATTTCCCCAGTGTGTGGATCAATAAAGTTTCATCTTATCTTATTTTATGAGGCTCTGGAGATTAAGGCTAGGGTTGGTAATCCTGGAATACATCATACAACATATGCAGCACACATCCCAGCCTCTTACCGGCCCCCTCATCAAAGCTATGCCTCCAAAACACACTGACATACTGACAACTGCTAGAAGCCGAGTTTTCAGTGACTTGCCTGTTTACTTCTGGCTATTGTCTTTGCTTCAGCAGTGTGTATGTATCTCCAGACTCCGGTCACGTGCAGTTACAGCACAGGCTGGCAGGTCGCTTATTGACAGAAAGAAACAAGCAGCGTCTAATTTTATTTGGTCCGATTGAAATGATTGGTCGTGTTATTATAGTCCTGCGAGGGCCACAGAAACCACAATTTACTTATTTTTTCCGACAACTTTATTTATATATGGCTATGGGGACCGGAAGAGGATTTCAACAACTAAGATTAAAAGTGTTTTCAGAAATAACTTACCAACCATACGTTTAGGGTCAGACTGACTGAAAATGTCATCATGAACTGTTTAGTACTTTCCAGGAGAGAGAGACTAATAGGAACATATTTCTTCTCTATACAGAAACATACAGAAAAGATTATTTATAATCATATCAGCACAAAAAAAAGAACAATGTAAGTTAAAGCACATGCTTTTCAACATCATTTGAGCATAAACTTGATCATAAATAACATTCTCTTGCATAGACATAAAAGGCTTTGCAAAAGACAGAAGTTTTGCCAGTTTAACATCAGTGGTTTATCACAGCCTGTTTCCACACGAACTAAGACTGCATGTGACCAGACTGGCAGGCCTGATCCAGCTGGGCTTGACAGCAGAGCACAAATGAAAGAAAGGGATGGAGGGATGGAGTGGTGGAAGCTGGGAGGGAAGCGAGGAATGGACAGAAACACACACTGGAATCCTGCTGTTCACAGCAGCAGGTGCAGGGGAGTGTGGTGAGGGGTGGAGGGCTATTGAGGGGGGTGGAGGGCGGTTTTGTGGAAAGGAGAAAGAAAGCATGTGAAAGGGAGGGAGGGGTGTGGGTAACATATGCGCAGCATTCACTGAATCAACCCAGTGAACATAAACCAATGAGATGGAGACCCTGCATGGGTTCCAATAAACGGAATCACTGTTTGATTTTGTGATACCATGAGGCTATTCATTATGTTCCATTAAACTTGGGCGCGTTGATGACGCTCTGGGCTGGGAGAGGAAGTCAAGTCAACACGGGCAACAGCAGGAAGGCTCACACTGCGCTGTCTGCTGCCCGCTGTGTGAAAGTAAACAGCGGAGATAGCAGCGAGTGGCTGTCGATTGGCAAAGACACATCAAGAAATACCTTTTGAGTGGGTTGAAGACTGTGCAGAATTTTCAAAAAAGCATGATACAATTCTTTCATGCTACTTGAAACATGTTATGCATTCGGCCGTAGCAGTCCTCTTCCTGTCTGTTTTCTGTCCTCTCTGCTGGCTGAGCGTGTCAGATTATGGTCACTTTAAATCCTTTTTTTTCAACCTGCCTGTTTTTTAATAGGCTGTGTTAATGCTACTTCAGAATTTTCCTTGTCATGAGTGAGTTCTCCTCAAACAGTTCTGCAATATCCTGTTACTTTTGTTGTCTATTTGGGTTCTGGACATTGTGTACAGAGCTTTTTATAAACAGACTATGATGGAGAGTGAGGTTTGAAACTTTCCATTCATCCTACCTGGTTTATCTGCAACAAGATGTTTTTGTCAATATTTTTTCATAAAATGAAACTGAATTTGCTTTATTGCTTTCCACTTGTGTGGTTTATATATATACGTTTGAATGATTTACCTTAATTGTGATATTTTTGTATATATTGTATATCAACTGTTAAGCATCTAAACAATCTCCAGAACCAAGTTCACAGCCTATCAAAATATAGGCTCTGCAATTCAGCTCGATATAAAGCACTATAGCCACATACCGAATGTTGTGCTTTTACCTTGAAGACAATTTGCCAAACTTTAAGGGATTCTATGAATATTGTTGTCTTGACCAGCACCAGCAACTACCATGAATGTCTGTATCAGTTCAATATGGTGAAATGACAAAAAAACAAATGATCAAAATCATCTGGCAGTGATTGTGAGCTGCCGATTGGTGCTGTAGTTTATCGAAGAATGTAGAGAAAGACATGTTCAACTCGATCAGACTGAAAACACATTGCCCCACCTCCACTGACTGCTGCAGAGCGCTGGTCGCCTGTTTATTCCATTTCTATTAATATTGAACAAATCTTGTGTCCAAATTGCATCGAACTTAACACTGCACTTTTCTGGGACACCGAGAATACACTAAATGGCACGGGTGGAGCCGAGAAGAATTAACAGCTCACAAGATGTGCGTTTTAGATACAGGCAGACAGACAGACAGACAGACAGACAGATAGACAGACAGACAGACAGAGAAACTGACGTTTTGGGAATTAGTAGATAGATGTTCTCAACAAAAATGGATACAGTGCAAGTGAAGTAAGGGCAGCCTTTTTCAACATCTTTTTTGTTTTATTACACTGTATAACAGGATAACTAACTGACTGAACCAGAATTAACATTTTCCCCTGCATCCCCTGAGCTAGCTGGGGCCCTAACAATGATTTTTTCTTTTAAAACACACCCTAGAGTGGGGAAGATGGCGGTGTGTGTTGGGGGGGGATCAAATTACAGTACGTCAGTCTCGAAGAGAAGTATCTTTCTTGAAGACTGGGCGTTGACAGACAGCAAGAGAACAGGCAAGGGAGAGAGCTGAAGATCTGTGCCTTTGATGAGACATAACAATATCCAAATCCCCGGCCGACTCTTATTTAAGTTACTGAGGACTCTAAAAAAGGGAAGTTCTTCCAAAGTCGCTCAGAAGCGTGTGCGCTTTAGGTGAAGGGGGGGATTGGAGGGAGCAAGACGTAAAAGGGTGGGGGAAAGAAGATAATGTTTATGCATTAGATTTTCAAAGCAGTTTTTTTTTCTGCAAGGAAATTCAGATTCAAAGGTGTATTTCTTGCCGAAAGATCTAAAGGATTCTTTCTCCCTCTCCCTGTTATTGCTTGAGTGACAAAGTCTCTCTGTAGCTTAGCCAGGACTTTGTATGCACATGGTAACTGAGCGTGAGTAGGCCCTACATAGCTACAGAATATCCACCAAGGGGATTGAGTGATGTATAACTCTATACCTTATATATAATATTCTCTATGCCCAAGCTACATATTTGACATCAAAGAGAACAGTAACGCTAAAGTAACACCTTGGCTAGGCAATCTAATGCTACTGTTAACCTAAGTCAAGCACTCTGCCACCCACAAGAACACAAGAAATACCCCTGTGCCCAAAATGCAGTCAGAACTGTGCACACCCGCGCTCATCACTCCAAATTCAAACTCATTGGAGCGATATTAACTGAAACTTTTTCTTAAGTGGATGTCTGAACTCGAAAACTTCAGAGGCAGAGCACTCTAGAAGAGCTGAAAGAGCGGAGATTACAGCGGGAGGATGTGTGTACAGTGCCTTGCATAAGTATTCACCCCCTTTGGACTTTTCTACATTTTGTCATGGTATAACCACAGATTAAAATTTATTTCATCGTGAGTTTATGTAATGGACCAACACAAAATAGTGCATCATTTGGAAGTGGGGGGAAATATTACATGGATTTCACAATTATTTACAAATAAAAATCTGAAAAGTGTTGAGTGCATATGTATTCACCCCCTTTACTGTGAAACCCCTAACAAAGATCTGGTGCGACCAATTGCATTCACAAGTCACATTTGCAAGGCACATAATTAGTAAATAGGGTCCACCTGTCTGCAATTTAATCTCAGTATAAATACACCTGTTCTGTGACGGACTCAGAGTTTGTTGGAGATCATTACTGAACAAACAGCATCATGAAGACCAAGGAGCTCACCAAACAGGTCAGGGATAAAGTTGTGGAGAAATATGAAGCAGGGTTAGGTTATAAAAAAATATCCAGAGCTTTGAACATCTCTCTGAGCACCATAAAATCCATCATAAGAAAATGGAAAGAATATGGCACAACCGCAAACCTACCAAGAGGAGGCCGTCCACCCAAACTGAAGAGTCGGACAAGGAGACAATTAATCAGAGAAGCAACCAGGAGGCCCATGGTTACTCTGGAGGAGTTGCAGAGATCCACAGCTGAGGTGGGAGAATCTGTCCACAGGACAACTATTAGTCGTCTACTCCACAAATCTGGCCTTTATGGAAGAGTGGCAAGAAGAAAAGCCATTGTTGAAAGGGATCCATAAAAAAATCCCGTTTGGAGTTTGCCAGAAGCCATGTGGGAGACACAGCAAACATGTGGAAGAAGGTGCTCTGGTCAGATGAGACCAAAATTGAACTTTTTGGCCTCAATGCAAAACGCTATGTGTGGCGAAAACCCAACACTGCCCATCACCCTGAGCACACCATCCCAACAGTGAAACATGGTGGTGGTAGCATCATGCTGTGGGGATGCTTCTCTTCAGCAGGTACAGGGAAACTGGTCAGAATAGAGGGAAAGATGGATGGAGCCAAATACAGGGAAATCCTTGAAGAAAATCTGATGCAGTCTGCAAAAGACTTGAGACTGGGGCGGAGGTTCATCTTCCAGCAGGACAATGACCCTAAACATACAGCCAGAGCTACAAAGGAATGGTTTGGATTAAAGAATGTTAATGTCTTAAAATGGCCCAGTCAAAGCCCAGACCTCAATCCAATAGAGAATCTATGGCAAGACTTGAAGATTGCGGTTCACAGACGGTCTCCATCCAATCTGACTGAGCTTCATCTTTTTTGCCAAGAAGAATGGACAAACCTTTCCATCTCTAGATGTGCAAAGCTGGTAGAGACATACCCCAAAAGACTTGCAGCTATAATTGCAGCGAAAGGGGGTTCTACCAAGTATTGACACAGGGGGGTGAATACTTATGCACCCAACAGATGTCAACTTTTTTGTTCTCATTATAGTTTGTGTCACAATAAAATTTATTTTGCACCTCCAAAGTACTATGCATGTTTTGTTGATCAAACGGGAAAAAGTTTATTTAAGTCTATTTGAATTCCAGTTAGTAACAGTACATAATGGGAAAAAGTCCAAGGGGGGTGAATACTTATGCAAGGCACTGTATGTGCATGCTTGCGTCGGAGAGTTGCTGAGTGTTGCACTCGTACATACAGTGTGATTAAAAATTAAAATGAGTGCCTTTAGAATCGATGGAAGGCTTTGAGGCTCCATAATGAGGCTGATAGATGAAGTTTAAAACATTCGGAGCCGCTGGAAGTGCCACCATGGAAAGGGGAGGGAGGCTAAGAAAAAGGGGAAGATTTGGCTTTGATGCAGGAATATCACCTTGGGCCATGGCTGGTCGGCTGGCGCCGGCTGGTATTGGGATCCGGAACGCTGTCAGAATGTTTGCTACGTTCCCCAAGATGCTTTTTTTGAGAAGTCTCTCCCCGATAGTCTGGGACGAACTGGGAGGAATAAGGAGGGAGTGAAACAGACGAGAGAAAAAATGCAGAAAGAAAGCAGCTCACAGTGGGAAAGAAGAGTGGTGAAAAGAAGAATGGTGACGGAGGTAGAGGAGGGGGAAATTGAGGGTCACAGAGAAATATCGCCTATCACTTCTCTGTGTACACCCTTCAATCACAAACACACTTGCACACACGCACAAACACACACAATAGGTCAAGTAGTGAGAAGTAGTGAGAGGAGCTTTGGTGTCAGAATCAGGGACAGGAGGAAGGAGGTATTAGTACACATGCTACTGTGTGTGAGACCACATGTGGACACACACACACACACACACACACACACACACACACAACACACACACACACACACACAATGATCTACTTCTATCTTTGGAAGCAGTGGGAGTCTAGTGCCACTTTGAACTTGTCTACCATTAAAAGCCTGACAGAGTTTTGAAGAGGCCCATTGAAAGGAAACCTGTGCATTTATGATGTAAATGTATTTTTTCCAACCCTTTCTTCTTCTCCCCCCCGCTTTTTTGTATTTTGACAGCCTTTGAAATTTGTCATATGCACATCCAATTTAGCAGCCAGAAAAGACTTCTTTGGCCCCCTTCTTTCTTTTTTTCGCAACAATCCATTTTTATATCAACTTGAAAGGAACTGGCTGAATATTTTTCATTGATCTCTTTAAAGTGATCATCTCTGTTTCATTTGCTCAGTGTGTTGGCGTAATATTCTTTTAGTCTCATAATTTTCTGTCAGGTTTACTCTCACAACCAGTTCTTCAAAAGTGAAAACAAGTGGTTTCTCAAAAGGGCAACAATATCTCTAGACCTTTTCTTTCACTTTAAACTGGTTGTCGTAACCTATTCTTCAATTTGTGGCACAGGTCCTCTTTAACTGCTCTGAACTGCTGGGTCAAACAGCATTTGAAAATTATTTTTGGTATTTCTTTTAAAATGTGTGATTGTATGGGGTCAAATAGCATTCATGGTGTCCATTAAACAGCTTCATAATCTGTAAAAATCACTGCGTGTCTGAAGGCAGCTCCAATAGCATACATTGCCTACCTACACTTTTTGCTGTGATGTACAGAGATCGCTGAATACATTTTACATCTGAAATATATCTAAAATATAGCGACACTACATTCTATGTTCCAAGATGTATGTTGACATGAACAATATTTATGAAAATCTCAGAATGACATGAAGAAGTAACAGTTCTTTCAGCGGTGAAGATAAGGAGCACATAGTGTACATCAGGATTACATCACTGTCTGCACAGTTCGATGGGCTAACTGTGGATTATAGTGTCAGTTACTGCAAAATTGCAACATAGTGTGAACTAAAGTTGACTCAAATTCAACGACCAACGTCAACCCCAGAAAAGTCATCCTGACCACCTATGTTACACAAAGCGACAGTATGAATGGTCAAAAGTAAGTCAGAGCATAATGTTTCCTCCAGCTGTCAGGATAGATGGAGGCTCTTGGACCAAAGTGAGTTCATGGGAAGATGGACTAATGGCGGTGAGAAATAAACTCATTTCTTTTTAGTGCGTGTTCGGACTGTCTCAAAGCTTCCAGCTGGACACAGCAGTGGTTAACTGAGAGAGGATGGTTGAGGCATGACAGAGATGGGGGGGGGATACTAAGGATGGTGGGCCTCATGAGGGTGTGTTAAAGAGCGTTTGGGAGGGGGGCTAACGACAGCTGGAGGCCGGCAGCGTTTCGCTTGCTTTCCCACCTGTCAGGAAACCGCCTATATCCACACATACACCCACACAGGCACATTTGAACAACACACATGTTTAATATAAAGATATATGCAAGGTCAACTCAGTCACACACATACGCATTAATTACATATAGTACAAAGGGCAACTCAGAAAGGCTTTTGTATGTAGTGAGCCCCCTATGGCTCCTCCACAAACTGCGCATTATTTTATAGCGTTGTCGGCCTAATTTGATGTGATTATATTGAACAAAAGGTTTTATTCTGTTCTTTAGAAAACTCAGGCATAGAGTAAATGTGACATCAAATTTTTAGAACAAAAGTCTGTTCCTAGAAATGATACCATTATCTCACCCTGACTGATAAGTTCATTACATATCTATCAGCATCAAGACATCCACAGTACATACTGGTTTTGTACAGCCAGGTCTGTATACAATACTATATTGTAGCAACACTTTTAGACATGAGGTTCCTATTAGAGCTGATGCCCATCTTACTTCAATGAGGGGACCACCTACAGGTTGAGAAAGATACTTTGTGCTGTATCCTTCACTTATTCACTCACACACACCAGCATGCTGTGTTGTTGTGTGCCCATCCGTGATGGCTGAGTCTTAATAAAGCCTAATCCCCGCCGTGCATCCTCTCTCTGTTCCCCAACTCCTGCTGGTCGACTGTCTCAAGAGTGTCGTAATTTACTGTCATGGAACTCCTCAAACCAGCCACCACACAGTGCACTGAGGGGGACCACAGACTTGGTAACACAGATCACCGACAAAAGAAAAAAAGAGGAAAAAACATTTTGGGGAAAGAAGAATGAAGTCTTAAAAAAATAATGGAGTAAGGGGGAGAAAACAGTTTTCTACTGACTCAAACACACCCAGCAGTTCGCCCAGCTTTGTTTCGATTTCCTCTCTTTTTTTCAGAGGACAGAAAAGGAAGGGAGGAAAAATTACTTGGTGGTTGTCAACAGTCGAAGCTGCAGCCGCACCTGGCATCTTGCAACTGGTCTTTGATCACTTGTCGAGTGAAATTCCGCCACTGGATTAAAGTGAAGGTGGGGGCAACCAAGGATGGAAGGACAAGAAAGAGTTATAAAGAAGGAAAACAGAGAGAGGACGACTTGTCTGAAATGTAGCCTGTGTGCCCTGTGCCTTTAATATTGCATGGCTGTAATTAAAATCAGCATGAATTGTTGTCTAAAGCTTACACTCTCTCTTCAGACCCTCACTGCAAGCTCTATGTTTGGACTTGCATGAATGTCCCCTTTGCAATTACAGAACATCTCAATACCTTCATTTATTATTCTGTTTGTGTTTTATCTGTACTCACGCACATGCTGGAGAAGTTAGTGGCTCTTACAAAAGTAAAGGGAAAAAGATGACGATTTTAAAAAGAGGGGATCGAATCCAGATGATAGCCTCCACTTGTAAGTAATTTAAGACAGAACCTTTGTCTGTTTGTGTGTTTTAGGCTCATGTAGGTGGAAGCACGACAATTTGAGACGTTGGGTGAAGTGTTTTGACCTCCTTTTGAAACGTAATAAAACCTGCTTGTGCGGTGTCATCCATGTGTCCGTAAGCCCTGACATTCCAATTTTGAATCGAAACTGCATCATTTACACCATATTTCTAGCCTTTGTCCTTTGATAGCCTCCTCGGAGGAGCGTTCGCATACCCTCAGGCACACTGGAACACTGCACACTCTCGCCCAAGGGCCCGCGTTTGTGTGGGCTAGCATCGTCACTTCTTGTAGTGGACTTTTAGCCTTGGAACATTTTGTAAATGATACCATTTCAAGTCGATTATTGTATGTACTGGATGACACCACAAGAGCAGTATGGAGGAATGTCTTCTGTGTTCCAACCTTCTTTGCTTCTTCAAAGAGTTTTGGCCATTTTGCCTTGACGAGCAGGTTCTGTGTTATCATGCTATCCCCTCGTCCCAGCTGCCTTCACTGCAACCTCCTCATAAGTCACACTGTGTTTTGCGACAGATGACAATCCCACACTGCTGTGTGAATGTAAAGCACAAGGCCACTGTATAAGACCCTCTTTCAAACATGCCAGGACATCCAAGCTAAACTGTTAGCGATGCCGAGTTAACACCTAGCGTGGGAGCCATGACAGAGCGCAATAGCTTTGAATGGTGGGAGCGACCTTGAGTGAAGCACCAGGAATTCCTTCCACTTGACAGCTGGCTCTGACGTACGCCCTTGACTTAGCATGTGCTAATGCTGTCAGAGATGTTTGGGAAGAGAACTGTTGGCATGCTAATCTGCTCTATGTTTGCCACAAGGCTAAGCTGAGCTGTGCGTGGCATGTACAAGGAGGTGTTGACAGTAGTGCCACCAGTTGTTCGATCCTCCGCTGGGCTGGTACTTGTTGATGAAAGCGACTAGAAATTTCCCAGGTTGCTGCAGACAGAAACAAAACTAGATGAGTCGATGGTGCGAGGGACGGTTGTCCCGCCAGCTGCTGTTGGAGATATCATGTACAATATTTCCAACATGAGGGTTTGTGTATAACAGAAGTCTGATCCTTGTCCTCACAGAAATGTCATATAATTCCCACACACATAGCTGTTACTCGTTAACAACTAGTTAAATATGTTTGATATAAATGACTTTGATGAATTACACATTTGATAGAAAAACACAACACAGAGTGAACAAAGATAATAATATAATATTAAAAACAATACATTTTATTTATAGATAATAGATAGATAGATCGATTTTCATAGATAAAATGCAGCTCGAAGTGCTTTACAATACGAGGTGAGACAAGATAGCCCTACTAACAAAATAAAACCTTTCTCATTCACAATAGAACACAATGTTGGAGCGATAACTTCCTGCAACCCTCGGTTCTGCTTCTCCGCCGGTGGAGCGTCCTGCTGAACAAACCCCTTTCTGCTGAGCAGCAGGTGTAGAGGGGGTGGGAGGACGTATTACTCTTTCTTCCTCTCATCTACTGTCCAACAGCACCACTGGAGAGAGATGAGCAGTGGTGGCTTGTGATAACATGTATTGTGTGTGAGAGGGGGTTAACAAACCAGATTTAACAAAAACAACACAACACACAATATGCCAATCCTGTAGCCTCATCATAAATGTAGCCTCATTGTAACTGTGGAAACCTTTATGTCCTTTGCACTTTCAGAGAGATGTTTTAGGTCCCGTGCCCATATCATTGTCCTCAGTACCTCCATAACAAGAACGGGAGGATCCCCTGGTGTAAGCTCGTCCTGAACACTTGCTGTTGAATCTGTTAATCGGGTCGGTCCAGACCAAGCTCCTTTTTTCCTCTTTATTTCTTGTTGGGGTGTTTTTGTAAAGTAATTATTAGATTATCTTGGCGGGTCAGCACGCACAGGAAGTAAGTCAATGAAGGCGGATGTACATGAGAGTGGTTCGAGGGAGTCGACCAATCACATTAGATTAAAAAAAAACGAAGTCAATACCTATTGGCTGTAAATAAAAGTGGGAGTGTCTTGGGTGAAGAGAACTGTGTCTGGAGGAAACTCTGCACCAACCAATTAAAGAGCAGCCTCGGGTCCCCTGGTTAACTTTCATATGGCAGGTGCCTGAAACCAGGAAGTCGACTCTATTTAGATAGACAAATGCAATTTGAAAACAACTTAAATTGAATGCTCAGGGTACTTACGGTCAACCAGGAGCATTGTACAAGTAAAATGTTATTATATAATCAAATTATGTTTAACATTTTTGTATTTTGTCTGTGAATGCCGGAGGGGGGCGGTGCCTGGTATTAACCAGCCGCTACTGGAGATGGCTTCTCTGAGGAAGTTTTGCGTTTCTTAGCATCTGTCACCAGCCCCAGCACACTACTGCATACACCACACTCACTGGTGCGTAGTGGGAGAACATTCGAAGGAGGCTGCTGAAGAGGCTAAAAGTACATCTCCTTAGCAAGTAGTCTGCCATGTGTTGACGGCCTCAGTGTTGGTTTTCCACTCCACACAATTGTGTCAGATGTACTCCCAGGTGTCGAAGTCACCATCTCATCCTCAGACACCTGGATGTGTATTGTCCACAAGTCCATTACCAGGCCCTTGGTCTAACCACTTTCCCTAAACTGTACACCCCTCAACTGCAGACAACAGAAAACGTTTTCAGGTGGCAGGACTCTGAGTTTACTCTGAAATCAGAGATGAAAAATGTAAAAAGGAAAGGAGACAGTCACCATGCTGGTCCTTTAACACACTTAACATATTTGGACATAAATTAATACATCCATCATCCCAACATCAGAAGAGATTCCTGTGTGTAGTTTGTATGTGTCTGTGTGGGTTTGGTCCAGATATTCTGGCTTCCTTGCACAGTCCAAAAACATGTATATTGGAGTGCATTGGGGATTAGGTAACTGGAGACTCTGGACTTTAGGTGTGAATGTGAATATGAATGGTTATTGTCTCACATGTTGACCCTGTGATGTGATGGTGACCTGTCCAGGGTGTAGCCCACCTCGCGCCCGATGTCAGCTTGGATTGGCTCCAGCCCCCCACCACCACCCTCAAGAGGATAAGAGGCATAGATAATGGATGGATGCATAGAACCATACATCAACCCTTACCCATAAGACTTTTGGGACTAGTTGCTGGAAGCGCATTCAAATTTTGTGAAATCAATCAAAAGTTGTTATAAAGGAGTAGCCCACTGACACAATGAGAAATCTTTAGTCATGGTGTGAATTGCAATTCAATCTCAAAATTCAAGGTAGACTATAAAACACAAGAGGTTTTGATAAAAATACCAATTGGTACATAATTCTCAGTTCTTCAATTTGTCCAGCAGATGGCAGCAGTCACAACATGTAAACCAACAGTATCCTTGCGCTGTGCCCAAGCTCTGTAAATGTTCAAGCTTTGAAAAACACAAGGATGCAATGCTTATAGAAGATCTTTCAGGTACCCCAAACATTAGGTGAGTTTTGCTTTAATCCCTTCTGATACTGAGTTTGGCTACAGATGAAATTTTTCCCATTTTAAACTTCCATTGTAATTATCTCTTGTAATGGTAAGAACATGTGTTACTTTCATCATGTTTTAACTTGAATAAACAAATCCAGGTGTTTATTTTTATCTGTGATATCTTATGGTTTCGTTTCTCAATAGATCAAATTATTTGCATATTGTTAAATTGTAAAATTGTTGGAAACTAGCCACAGACCTGTAGTCTACACCCATAATAATGCACTTCAAGGACAGGTATGTATTCTTGTGTGTGCACATTGCTGCTTATTTGATCTGCATACACATTTGTGTTTACATGTATGCATTTATGTGTAACCATGTCCTCTAAAAGCCCTCTCCATCTCGCTTGGGTTCCATGGGAACCTGTGTGCAGCTAATCCTCCTTTTGGCTGAAGAGGGCTTCTCCAAACAAATCATCCAGCTCTAAGACCCGCTGCTCCTCAAGTGGGCTCCTAGCTCTCTTTGCCAAGCTTCACCAAAAAACCTTTCCCCTTTCTTCTCTCTTTTCTCATATGCTTCAAATAAAACAGCTACCTACCGTGAGACAAATCCCCTTGTCTCTGTCTCTTTTCTTCTAGGAGTAAAGGAAGGAGAAAGGAATGTGGTGTGGATAAGCCAGGCCAGCAGGAGATTGTCAAGTTGAAGAACTAAGATGACCTGTTTTGGAAGAAGCGGCGAGTCTGGATAATGGGTGCTGGTAAAGGGGTCATTGTTTGATAGCAGGCAAAAAGAAAGTGAAGATAAAAGGGTGGATCTTAATACTTTGATGCTACTCCTTCTGCTCTCATTTAGTATGCATAACAGGATAATATGCACTCCTGATCAAAATCTTAAGACCAGTTAAAAAATTGCATGAATTTGCATTTTGCACTGTTGAATCTAGAGCCCAAAAGAGCCCAAAAGTTGTGAGCAGGCAATTTATTGAAAACAACAATTTAACTGAAGTAGGCTGTTCATCAGCTGATCAAAAGTTTAAGACCACAGCTCAAAAAAAAAAAAAACCTCCTAAAACAGAAATTAAAGTGTCAAAAACTGACTCAGTAATGAGTAGCTCCACCATTATTGTTGATCACTTCAAAAATTCGTTTTGGCATGCTTGATGCAAGTGTTTCCAAAAGGCTAGTGCGAATGTTGTGCCAAGTGGTGAAGATGGCTTCACGAAGGGCATCCACTGTCTGGAACTGAAGTCCATTTTTGTAAACTTCCCTTGCCATCCATCCCCAAATGTTCTCAATTGGATTAAGATCAGGGGAACACGCAGGATGGTCCAAAAGAGTGATGTTATTCTCCTGGAAAAAAGTCAGACGGGCATTGTGAATTGGAGCGTTGTCCTGCTGAAAAACCCAGTCGTTACCACACAGACGAGGGCCCTCAGTCATGAGGGATGCCCGCTGCAACATCTCCACATAGCCAGCTGCTGTTTAACGCCCCTGCACAACCTGGAGCTCCATTGTTCCATTGAAGGAAAATGCACCCCAGATCATGATGGCGCCCCCTCCACTGTGCCGCGTAGAAAACATCTCAGGTGGCATCTCCTTGTCATGCCAGTAACGTTGGAAGCCATCAGGACCATCAAGGTTACATTTTTTCTCGTCAGAGAATAAAACTTTCTTCCACCTTTGAATGTCCCATGTTTGGTGCTCCCTTGCAAAGTCTAAACGGGCAATTTTGTGGCGTTGAAGGAGACGTGGCCTTTGAAGACGTTTCTTGTTTTTGAAGCCCTTCCTTCGCAGATGCCGTCTGATGGTTATTGGGCTGCAGTCAGCACCAGTAATGGCCTTAATTTGGGACGAGGATCGTCCCGTGTCTTGACGGACAGACATTCGGATCCTCCGGCTCAGCGCCGGTGAGATTTTTTTGGGTCTACCACTTGATTTTTTTGTTCCATAACCCTGAGGATCTTTTAAGAAATGCAAAATGACTTACTGCGTCCAACCTCAGCAGCGATGGCACGTTGTGAGAGGCCTTGTTTATGCAGTTCAACAATCCTACCACGTTCAAAGACGGTGAGCTTTTTTGCCTTTGCCATCAAGAGATCTTCACAGTGTGATTACTTGACAGGAAATGACATGGAATCCAAATTTTTGCACAGATTTTGGCTTTTAAAGGCTGTGGTCTTAAACTTTTGATCAGCTGATGAACAGCCTATTTGAGTTAAATTGTTTTTTTCAATAAATTGCCTGCTCACAACTTTAGGTCTCTTGTTCCCATTTCTTCTTTTTGCATTTTGAAGCTCTACTTAGAACCTTCCTAAGATCCAACAGTGCAAAATGCAAATTCATGCAATTTTTTAACTGGTCTTAAGATTTTGATCAGGAGTGTATGTGTATCTATCTACCTATCTCTATATCTATCTCTCTGGACGCGTATTTAATGTGTCTTATATCAGTATTACATCAAAGTCACCTTACTTACTATCCTAAATATGAGCCATGCTCACAGCATGAAATCAATTTAAACATGTGATTTAGTCTCATGTGCCAGATATGAATTAATATGCCGTGGTCAAAAGTCTAAGACGGCTTTCCCATTCAAGTGGATAGGCAGCTGGTCTAAGACCTCTGAAGACCACTATATATAACGAAACATACTGTTACTTATAGTTGACTGGAATATATGTTGAAATATTGTTCAGAACCATGTTGAGGTAACAACGAAACAAAAGTAAAGTGTTAATGTGGTTTCATTTAGTGAACATGGATTTAAATAAATTGATGGCGTGGTAATTACTTGAGTGGCTTTAAAAAAAAGTTTACTGCACCGAAATACTGGGCAATTTAGTTTTTCTTTCTTAAATATAGGCTATTAATTTATTCTTTTCTTTTACATCAAACATTATTTATTGTGTAGATAACCCTCAGATACTTGTTACGAGGACGCATTCATAGCAACACAGAAATCTATGGAGTATTCAGGTGAGGGGTGGTGTGGGATACAAAGGCAATATCAAACATTTAAATTCTTCTGTGGAGATCACATGTTTATTATCAACAGCACATATAGGCACCGGCGTATTTGGCATTTTTTTGTTTTTGTTTCCATTGGGTGTTATAAAAATCACGTCACTCCCTCTGGCGCTCCCACTAAATACGCCAAATTTAGATAAATAAATGATGGTGTACACAAATTCTTTTTAATCTGGATCCACTCTAAACTTGTATGGGTTCATCCTTGAGCTTATGACCTGCGGGTTCAAACAATTTAAAGGAAATCACTCTGATAGTTTTGTGTAATGTTGCGAATAATGAAGCAATCAAACACTGATGAAATCAATACCTCCTACATTTGAGGTATTCAAGCGCCCTCATTATTCCACAATAGCAACAAAATGTTGGGATTGTTAGATCTTGGCTTGTTTTATGTTTTTGTTCCCTGTCCCCCCTCTGCTCCCTCTCTCCTATGAGTGTGTACTCATGACAGGGCATGAGCTCCTGTAACATCGTTGCTTTGTCCGAGCTCTTGCCAGTCTTTGTTCGGTCCGGTGTTCTGTGCCTGCATGATTTGCCCTAACCCTGTTTTGTCTTTGCTTTGTCTCTGGATCACCTACTCACCTGCACAGCCAGCAAATGGAGCATCCAAGTGGGAAAGTGGAGTCCCCCAAACATGGTATAAATAAAAATTGGAGAGAAAGAGATAGCTCCACTGCAACATGAATATGCAACATAAAGAGGTGTACATGAGGTTGATACAGACAGGGCATGTTCACGCTCCACTGCTTCTCGTCCACCATGGAGCAGGAAACCCTCCATTTTCCTTTTTATTAAAAGGGTCTGAGACTTGGAAAACATAAAAGAAAGTTGCTTGCAAAAGAAACATCAGTTTAAAGTTTCCTGACACCTTTCATTTTTCTACACAAGAAATCTAAATATATTGAGAATTAATAAAACAAATCTGAAGTATATCTAATTAAGGAGAAGTTATATTAGCTTTAGTTTATATTAGTACAGTCATTTACCAATTTTTTGATTTTAGTTTTAATAAAGGTTGGCTAAGGAATACAAATAGTACGCACTTCTCAGCCATAAGTCTGCAACGCCAGGCTACCTCTGTTTACCAGCTCTCATCTGTCTTTGTGGAGTGTGTCTTCTCCCTTCTGTCAAAACACAAGTTTTTGAACTTGAGCTGTGCGACACGAGGGAATTGATGCATCCATCGTCTATTTATAACCCAGAGAGCAGGTGTGCTGATACACAGAGGCAAAGTGATTGGCTGGGATCCTTAGAAAACTCTTTGTACTTGTGTAAACACATACACACACACTTAGATCCGCCCTGTGAAAACATGTTAGCACACAAACATACACACATACATTGATCTATATACTGTGCATCAAACCTTATGAGAGTGTAGGTGGGCACATGCCTGGAAGCGTACAAGAAGACAAATGTATCCACACATATGAGAATAAGGACATATACATACAGACAATCAGAGATTTAAAGCTTGCGGCCCCCACACAGATATCCAACTCTCATTTACATTCAAGCTCATTTCCATGTGTGATCGTGGGGCTTATTCTCCCCTGAGGGTGGAGCAGATCCACACCCACCAACAGATCAAGGCAGAAACACTTCACTCATGTGATCCACAGCCCTCAACAAATCAACTGAGCTTGTCTGGACCTCATACAGCTTCAAATAACATGTAAACAGCTATTGAGAGAACACATTTCATGACTTCAACAGTGAGGTCAAAGAGTTTGAGAAGAGGCAGCCTGTCGGTGGCAAAGTAAGAACAACCTGTATCCACACTGATTTATTACTGGTTCCACAGGAAAAAAAAATGACAGCCTTTCACGAGAGCCACGAGTGGGAGGGAGATCGATATCTGTTCACCCCAGCTTTTTCTTTTGTGTTTTGTGTTTTGTGTGCACAGTTTCTGCTTGGCCGTGTTGATTTGTCAGTATTCACCTGTGATGCTTGTAATTGACTGTCTGCCATTTAATAGATAAAGTGTTGATGTGATAATTTTTTTAATCTCTGTGTTTGCTCTTGCTTTGTAAACCTGCTTTGACAGCACCACACACATTTCCACATGTTTAGATCGCCTCCTTGCTCAATTTGGAGATGAGAATGCTTGCTCTCTCCTTGAATGATGTTATACCATTTTACCTCAATAAGATATTGAAACATAATAAATGTCCACAAATGTAATATTAAAAGAATATTGCATATAGGAAGTACCCACTCCCAATATTAAAATTAACTGAATGGAAATTAGTTCGTTGACAGCAATATGATTTCTAAAAATCTGCTATATCAGCTTTATGTATTGCACTGGTCTAGTGGTCAGGTTCAACCTGGTGTAAAAACACATCCTGCTAATTCAAATAAATAATGTTGCAATACAGAGGGTAACAATATCCCACTGCAAATCTAGGGGCTATATCTGAGTATGTGTTGTGGAACAATTTGTAATGTGAACGTCATATTTTACTGTGTAATGCGCAGTCTTTACAACTAAAAAAAAAATGTAGTATAGTGTTTCACCATATGATACGTAAGTCTTCAAATTCACAGATCTGTAATTCAAACTGGACCTCTCAGATTATTGTATCTGTGGTAGCTGATACAACACACTCACACACACACCAATGCTCTTCCATTGTTTTCCCAAAAGGCTGTTTATTTTTTTCAGAATGGTTGCCTGTTGACAGAAATTCATGACAGATGTCACTAACTTCAGCATAACTGTTTCTGGAGTTTTCAGGATGTAAAATGCAAACTTTAAAATAAGTGGTAAATAAGTGGACAGTATCTTGGGGTTTTGGATGTTGATGTTGCCCAAATGACACTCTCAAACTTTTAGTGACCTTTAACCAAACTTTAACCAACCCACCGGCTGTGGCTTAGGAGGTAGAGCGGGACGTCCATTAACCAGAAGGTCAGCAGGTTGATCCCAGTCTCTTCGATTCAGAATGCCAAAGAGTCTTTGGGCAAGATACTGCGCCCCTATTGCCACTGACATATTTGGTGGCAGTGTATGAATGTGTGGGTTAATGGCACAACTGAACTGTAAAGTGCTTTGAGTGGTCATCGAAGCCTAGAAAAGCGCTGTGCAGGCCATTTAGTTATTGGATGTGGTGTTAGAGGTCCACTGAAAAACAATATTGTAAAAGCAAGATAGGGACCAGCTCACTCTCCGGACTGATTATTCCACCACAAAGTGTTTCTGGTTTCACTTTTCAATGAGATATCAGCTATTTTCATATTTCGACCAATGACCTCTGTGTTGTTCATCAAACACACACTGAAATGTTGACCAGAGCCGAACTTTCTCCTAGTTTCGAGACAGTGCTGTTTCATGCCCCTAGCAAATCATGAGCTCGGCTGACAAACAATCCTTCACCTCCATCTCTATTTCATTTCACAGTCTATATTCAGGGCAGCCTCACAGATCCTGATGGAAGTGATGCCCTTTATCTCACCTCCCAGAAACACTTGAGTGATGTAACTTGTAAGGTGTCAATCACATTATCATAGAACGTCTCAGTTTAAGGTGAAAAGGACAGATGGTAACTGACGATTCAAGCTCAGTGGAGGATATTATTGCAAGTTTGTAGCTGTGCAGCACAGACACTTCTGCCATAACAATGTTAATTTGCTCCCATGTTATAGTTCGGATCATTTTTAACTTTACTTCAGAAATGACAGGAAGACAAACATCTGCTCACTACTCACCTGTCGACGTTCTAGTTGACAGATTGGTGAAAGAAGGGGTGGAGTTCTTGTTTTGACATTTTCCTGCCAAAGGTTCTCACGGAACCTTCAACTCCAGTAGTGTCAGCAGTGGTATCAAGGTCGACTTTCCATTCTTTTGACACACTAGAGGCTTCATATTACTTTCAGGAAAATGTTTGTCAGTAAACATTAGCCCTGTCATAGACCGATGACCTTTATTGTGTGTGCACATGCCCATACCCCTAAGACACTCCAGCTTCCTACAGACTTGAAAGAGATTCATAAAATATATAGGAAGGATAGATAGATTAACTGTGTTCAGGCCTAACCGTAACCTGCAGTTTCTTAAAATATGTAGCTCAGGGTGCACTGTGCACCAAAAACAACAAACCTGTCCCCTAACTGTGAAGAAGTATCCCTATATAAGTCTAATCCTGCCCCTTTGTATTGCACAACCACACTCCAGAGATTTCTGTGTAGTTGTGAACACGTCTGACCGGAGAATCTCCTGGTTTGCTGTTCAAGTGTGAAAAACACACTCTGGAGAAAGTTGGAAACAATTCTGGGGAAATCCTCTGAAATCAGCTTCAGAGTAATAGTTCTCACCGACACTTCACACTGGGCCCTGACAAATTCACAAGCAACCTACTTTTGATCGCAGAGCGCAGTTGTCATAAGTGTGAGTCCTGTTCAAATATATGAACAATTATTAGAGTATGTAAAATATATGCGGAAAGAAATTTCCGTATTAATGTCTGCACTAGTGGTCCTTACTGCTTCCTTGATAAAGAAGTCCTGACACTGGTCGGTTTGTGGTCTTGAACTTGATTTGGCCACATCTTGCTGCAAAATAAGTTCTATCCCCTGTTGCATTTAGCAGCATCCAGCTTAGTAAGCGGTTGGAGAGGATAACCCGGGATAAACTATCTTTATCTTTTAAAGTAAACATACATAACTGGTAGGTAGAATATCAATGTCTTCATCTACGGAGTCCCAGTTTGACCAGAAGATGGTGCCATTGACATGGCTATAAAAATAAATGTCTGGCCTAGATTCTAAAACAGCAGGAAACTGACACAAAAATACCAAAGGTTCATCATAGGTCAATTATAGCAGAAGTACAGAGTGTACATCTGTTATACTCCAATAGAGAATATTAAGAGGATCTGAAAGGGCAGGTAGGTTAGTGGTTGAGGGATCTTTCAGCAGAAGTTAATATGCAATGTTAATCCTTTAGTTCTGACTGTATACAGATCGAATAAGTAGTTTTATAATATATATATAATTTTGTAGTCTTTTGGCATGGAATTTCCATATTTGATTGAGTACTGAAAGTCCTACTCGATAGCGCCCCACTTGGTTGTGCAGGGATAAAGTCCTGTATGGAACAAATTTATTTTATCTGGTCATGTTACCAATGGCTCACTTGTTACTCAACTACGGGGATAAACTTCGGATTACTGAAAATAAACACAATATTTTCCACAAACATAGGTGATGTTAGTTGACAAATTGAAAATATTCGGAATTATTCACAAAAGCCAAACCATAACAAATTGATAATGTGAAAAAACAATTTGTTTTACGTGAAATTATCTTTCATCATTTTATCTCATAATCAGCAGGTGACCTCCACCCCACTGATTTGGCATACTGCTCCTCTGACCCTCCGACATGGACCTTGGAACATCATATTTAGCACTGGGACTTGTTGTTGGAGACTCTACTCTGCAGGAGAAGGGACCATAATTTAGCAGCTTCCTGTCACTGTCCATTCACACAAATCAACCCCCATTCCCAATAGTGTCAGGGGGGTCTACAGGAAAGTCAAGGCCAATGTGTCAGCCTCTGTATACACAAAGCATACACTGGAGAACAACCACAGAGGAAATTGTACAACCTGAGCGAAATTAAATGACATGGCGAAAAAAAAAGCATTTCAATAATACAAACTCTGAATGTCTATTTCATTATAGATTGGATGAGTAACGTTCTACTCAAAAAGTAAAGCACTGGAACAGCGCTGGTATTTATCAACAAGTAACAAGTAAATATCTTTGCACTCTGGTTTATAATTAAAATATTTTGACAATCCTTTTCTTCATAATAACTGGCTGGCAACAAATCCTCCACTCCATCTTAAGTGTGAATCAGCCTTCAGTTCGTTTCCTTCCCATTCAAATATAACTGAGTCGTTATATTACAATCCATTCAACACATATGGTACACATTACATCAAGTGTTTCCAGGGGGAGAAATAACAGCTGTCAGGACAAGGTAACCGTTAATGGACTGTCAGACACAGAGGTTAAGCATTGTTCGTCACTTGAGGCCTTTGCAAACAGACAGTGCGAGTGCCATGTAAAAAGAAAAGAGGAAGTAAAACTCTGGCCAATGAATAACAGGCTATAATAACAGGAGTAACTCATTTACAAACCCATCTGATGTTGTCCGATACAAAATAAAACCGCTGTTCCCCAATTCTGCCAAGTGATCATTCTGAAGGGTCGGGCTGAAGCAACAGTTGGAGAAATAGGTCCAGAAAAAAAATGCAGTGTTGAAGTTGATTGGTCACAAATCCAACAAAAGGGATCTTTGCGTCAGAATACTAAGTCAAACTGCTGTCCTGCAGGGACTGTGTGGTGAAAGGTGAGGTCAGACAGACAGTTTAGTGGAGGTCAGAGTTTGTAATGGAAGTGATTTTCTTGGTGAGTTTGACAGTGAGTCACCATGAGTCCAATTATTGCCACACTAGAAATGTGGTCCTTGTTGTAGAATCAGGGGATATTCATGCTCAGTACGTCAGGTGCTAATGTGACATAGTGTAGTGAAGGCGATGATGAATTTTATGTTAGGATAAATATTTTATTTAAACTGAAAAGGATTTTTTTCGGTTTCAGTCTAACTAGTCTTTCTATAACTTTTGTGTGCAAAAATAAACACTCATTATAAATCCCTCAAACTTAATCCGTATATTAAATTTTGTGAGAACTAAATTGGATAATCTACTTTATAGACTGTTTGTTAAAAAACCATCAACAAAGAAACGAGTCTTACTGATTTTATATAAAAGAAATATTGTGTTATATTGAGGTCAGGGTGAAACGATATATATGGAAATTAATATCATTCTTAGGGGCAATGTTAAATCTGCTCACGCTGTATATAACCCAATATTTAATATATAATATTAATATTGTTATACTGCCACATGAGAGTGATGTCATGATGAAGCCATTCCTACTATATAATCATGAATGATTTTTTGATTTTAATGAGCTTAAGGTCGTGTCTTTAGGATCAAGAGACATCTTGAATTTTCTTTGACGACCTTTACCTTTGAACTTTGACCAATCAGCTTCAGCAGTTAATCACACCTCTGAAGTTTGGAGAAAATCTGTCCAATCTGTTGAGTTAATTTGTCCACACACACATACACACACACACAAACACACACACACACACACACACAAACGCTAACCCCAATAAAGTATTTGACCATCACAGATCAGAATTACATAGCATTGAAACTTGAAACACGGCAAAACTATCTCTATATGTATTGAATATTTGAAATGATATGTGCAGGAATGAACTATGATCTCAAGACATGCATGCAGACTTCCTGTCACATGCTGAAACTGTGCTTTCTTTCAGTGCTGCAAGTTTGCAGATGCATACCAACTAAGAATCAGACCACAAAATCTCTAACAGTAGAATATGTACAATTGATGTGTGGAAGGCTTATGAAATCTGGATTTAATCTCTTTACTCGATTATTTATTTACTCATATTTACTGAACAGTTTAGAGAATTAAAAGCTAACCCTGCATTGAATTTGACCTAGATGTATGAAATTCAGGACTCTTGTCTATTAGGTCGAGGCTTTATAGAAGAGCCTATTTGAGCCGGTCCCTAATCCAGAGAGGAAATCTGCCATTTTGAATATAATGGTCCAATTTTGTTCATTTTTTTTTGTCATTGCACTTTGAAAAACTCGTCCTTGGGCATTCATTTGTTTGGCTTCAAATTTATGTCAGTCAAGATTTTGATAATGCTAAATGGCCATTGTTTGTTTTCATTGAATAGTAGGATTGTGGCATGGCTTGGAATTTCCGTGTATTTTAGTTTTTTTTATGAGAATGGAAGTGCACTATAACTGGCCTGTACATGCAGGTCAAATCTTTATTAAACATCAGATGTCTGATAAACCTTGCGGCTTGAACATATCAACATGAAAATATTCAGTCTTAATCTTAGCGGCATCTCATGGCAACAGGAAACGACTGCAATAACACTTAGATATCCTTTCAGTAGGCTGACCACATCCACTTCAAATTTGGCGATAAAAGCCTAAAAACCTCTATTGCATCGCCATGGCAGAGAGCTTCATTTCAATTGCAAATGTGCAATTCTTTACCAGCAATGTAATTAAAATTTTCAGCTTATGTACAGAAACAGTACATTTGGTCCAAATGGATAAATTAAATGGATCTCAATTGATTTCACCTTGACATATTTAAAGGAACCTGTTTCGAAATGTACTGCGAGCTGAACTACAGAAAAGATCAGATTAGACTTTAAATGCAGATTAACACAAACCCCTGACACACAACTCACAGCCATGAGCCTGCAACGACAGACAACCTCTGTTTACCAGCGCTCATCTGTCTAGTGGAGTGTGTCTTCTCCCTTCTGTGAAAACGCAAGTTTTTTAACTTGAGCTGTGCGACACAAGGGAATTGATGCATCCACCATCTATTTATAACACAGAGAGCAGGTGTGCTGATACACAGAGGCAAAGGGTTTGGCTGGAATCCGTAGAAGACTTTATGCTTGTGTAAATACACATGCACACAAACAGATAGACTTCTCACACTCTCACTACTCACATCTACCACATGAAAACATGTAAGCACAAAAAAACATTACACACATTTCTTATTAATTGGAAATATTTTAGACGGATACCTAAACACCCATATGCAATTGAGACTAAAGTAGTCACACGCAAGAACATTGAGCAAAATAAAAGACTAACAGCTCTCCACAGGCACCCACAATTACATTAAGCAGTTGCTGGCAATGAATTGCTTGGGTCACAGGCTCTCTTCTAGCAGTGCTCAAAATATTACAAGCAAAAAGAAAAAAATTGAATAAATTACATATAAAATAGAATATCAAAAAATAAAAATAAAAGAAAATATATAAATATATATACGTCTAAAAAAATATATATATATATATATATACACCTAAATGAGGTAAGTTCAAGTCATGAACTGTTTGTGATAGCCCTAACCTGTTGCAGTTTTATTACTTTAGAGAAAAGGGAACAAAACATTTTATGAGAATCAAGAGTGGGAGAAAGATAGCTTTGTTGGCATTTGTTTTTTAATGTGGTCATTTGCACCTACCTCCAGTAAGACTGAAAGTACTGCAACCTCTAACAGGAAGTAGGCGAGACCTATTTTGACAGCAGCAGGGCTCCGATATATATGTGAAGAGTTACTTTGTTGAAGTTGTACTTTGCAAGTGAAAAGGATGGACCATTGGGGAACAGAATAGAGAGGACGTTTTTTTTTCTTTTTAAGATTTGTCTGAGGTGTTTTTTTCCGTGGACTCTACTGGACTTGTCATCAGAACTTTTTAAACCACAAGGATAAAAAAACATCCATCAGAGTGGAGACTGCCTCGCGGGTACTGCCGGTTCAACTCTGTGACGATGCCGGTGATCATACTTGAGACCAAAGACTTCACCAGTCCACTTTTTTTGGTGCGGACATGGGCAGTCTTATCCGGCTGTACCACCTTCAGTCTCGTGTCCTCGCTAGAGCCTTGGGAACTAAACAAAAATGCATCTCTCTGCCAACACCCCAACCCATTCAGGATCTTCTGCATGTTTACCTGGTGCTTTTATTTCACCCTCACTCTCCTCATTCACATCCTCAGCGTCATCCAGTTTCACAACCTCATCCCAGTTTCCTGGAAAAACCTGACTGTGACGGTGGCCTTGTCAGGCGCCCTGATGTCCCTCAGTGCTTCTATAGTTTTCCCGTGGATCGTCATGGATCACTATAACGAGTGGCAGCGCTGTGTGGCAGCGTCTGTGGTTTCCTGTCTCACCTTCCTGGCCTACTCTTCAGAGTCCTACATTCTTCGCACCCAAGCCCAAGAACAAAGAGGCTATATGGGCAGCATGCCTGGTCTCCTCAAGATATTCCAGCTGTGGGGAGGCTGTCAGATGATTGTCCTGGTTGTGGAGGTGGTCTGTGTGCTGCCTACTTCGGAACACCGTTGGCAGCTGTGGGTTACCAGCATAACATATGCCATCTGTGTCCTTACCTGTTTTGCCACAGTGGTTGTGATTTTAGGTGACTGTGCTGGGCGATGTCTCCTGCCCTTTGACAAATGTATGACTGGCTTCAATCTGACTGGGGTGTTGTTCTACATGGTGGCCACAGTGATTTGTTTTACTGAGATCCTGCACCTGAGAGAAAAAGGAAGTATTTCAGGCAAAAGTCTTCAGTTGGTTATAATGGAAACAGTTGTTGCCAGTATTACACTCTTAGCCTACACCGTTGACTTTGCCTTTTCCATTAAACTACTGTGTCACAGGGGTCATACTTGAAATAACTCATCACATTAAATGCACTGTATGTGACATTGACTATGTATAGTCTTGGGATTTTCAGTGAGGTTATCATGTGTTTGCGAATATATAAAGTCAATTTGAAGAGATGATTTTGCTCTTAAACATTGCTGTGTAAATACTCTGTCTGACTTGTAAGACAATTCAAGTTGTTTATATTTAAGGCTTAAAGACAAAGAGATTTATATATCTGATCAGCTGTATGACATTTATACATGAGTTAGCTATGACTCACATGCTCAGCAACCACTAAACCTGGGTAATTTGACAGGTGCACTGACTCATAAGCATAATTGTGAGGTGTTTGAACTTTAGTGGCAGCTGAAAAATGGTTATCAATGATAAACATGAATTGACAAACTGTGAACCTATGACAAATAATTGAATTTATACTAAAGTGAATAAAACTGAAGTGAAAAAATCAATTATTGATACAAATTTGTCATATCACTGAATGATTATGGATCAGTTCATACAATCATACAATGATTATAAATCAGAATTACATAAACCTCAATCTGGCTGGAATAGTTCCTAATCATTTACAAAAGATGGCAACACTCTATTAACAGATTTATTTAAATCACAAGATAAAATGTACCATTAAGAGCATAATAAATATTTTCCTACTCAGATGAACCAGAATTAATTGTTTTTTAACCAAATATATCATATCAAGCTTCATGTATACCACGGATAAGCTACACATAACAACAATTACGTTCACGTGTAAGAAGATCAAAATTACTTTATTTTCATTACATTTGCAAAGCAAACTTGTTTGATAAAGGGCTCATTACCTCTATTAGATTTGAGCTGCTTAAAATGAATATGCATCACACCAATTAACCTACACATTATGGGATCAATTACAAAAAAAAAGGAAACCAGAGTGGGAAAAGGGAAAAAAGAACCGAACGGAAAAATGTATATGTGTATATATATATATATATTTATATATATATAAAACACTTATATAAGTGTAAATGTTTACATGAATGAACCGCACAAAATACCAATTTAATCAAATATGTTTGTGTACATTTTTTGGTTTGCAAGGCAAGCTTAATTGAAAAAAGGCTCATTACCTGTATAAGATTTGAGCTGCTGTGAATTTGTGAATACGTATCTATCCAATTAACCTATACACATAATTAGATCACCTTTTGTTATATATTATCTATATTGATATATTTTTGTTTGTAAGGCAAGCATGATTGAAATGGAGGGGGGCATTATTTGTTTAAGAGTTTCACTACCTCTATTGGATTGGATTTGGTGTTGAGAATGTGCATCGCATCAATGAACCGAAATATTGTAAGATACAATTTTATTTACTCTAATATGTTTGTCAGTTTTGTAAAGGAGGCTCATTCGCTCTATCACATTTGAGCGGCTGTACACGAACACGACCAAACCCCCTTGTACCGTCGACGTTCCCGGAAAAACGTGCTGTGCAACATTACAATCACATATTTACATTTGACAGTGTTCGCCCTCTCCACATCTGCCTCGTCTGCTCCACCTGCTCTAGGCACGGGCAACAGCTGTGCGGAAAAATAGATGGCCTGGCTCGACTTGCAGGGACCGCACGGGCTCTGTTTCGATTGCTCAGGCCTGGGCAGACTCCAGCCTTGTGTCTTTAAGGAACTGGCTCGTCCGTTGTCAACAGGCTGCGCGCGGACACGAGCCGTCGAAACTACTCGGAACGTGGAAGTGACTCGAGACGTGAACGTGTCGAGAGAAAATAACGTCAAATCGCTTCGGAAGTTCAGTGTTTTGCTCGTCGTTTCCAGACTTAAAGTGAAACCCCCGCTGGCACACGGTAAGCTACCCCCGTCCCCTTTTCTGAAGCAGTTTGGTGGAATGACCTCGTCCAGCTTAGACTTTAATAACTACATCTGCAATTCAATTTATTGCAAGCGAGTTTATCTAATCTTGAAGTTGTGTGTGTTCGTGTTAATATGTAGTATTGTTAAGCTGATGAATGCTAAAGAAAAGTGTCTGTGTTAACGTCGTTAGCTTGTTATCCCAGTGGCATCACAAGACAGGCTGGTTTCATTGGTCGCTTTTCCCCTTAAACTTGACAAGTCTCTGTTCTGACTGCGTTAGCGGGCCAGTAAGTCGATTTAACAACACCAATGTAAAATCTTTCAAAAGATTTCTGCTGAAATCACTTGGTTTGCTTTTTGGTCTTTACAAGCAGTACACACAAACACTACCATTGTAACTACTTAAACGCCAAGGAGAAACTCCACTCCCCTTTTACTGTTACTGTTTTACTCTCTCTCTCTCTCTCTCTCTCTCTCTCTCTCTGATGATGTGTTTCTTAGAAGCCCCCTGAGCACCATGGCCATGTGGAACTTGACTCTTCAGAAGCAGATGCGAGTCCCAGACTGGATTGAATGGCAGTGAGGATCCAAGGTAAGCACTTTACCAGTACATCTGAACTCATTATCGATCCCTGGGCTGCAAATGACCTCAGTGAGGGCAAAGTCCAGATAGACAGGGAGAGAGGAAAGGGCAGAAATGGCTTAGGAGAATGATGATGAGAAATGAAAATCAAAAAGGCTTTTATCAAATCAAAAGGACGCTTAATCCTTTTGTATTAGACTGTATAGCAAGTTGTACTCCTAACAAAAACCCAGAGAGACATGCACAAGATAGCATGGGACACAACAGGTTTGGCATCTTTGTCAGTCACCTGGAGGGATGTAGGTGCATTGACAATTATGTTGGCAAATTAGATCTCAAGATACCTGGCCTCCAGGTGACTAACTGTCATGTTGATATAACTTGAGGCCTTGAGCTAATATAGAGACTTGTCTTTTATTGAAACATTTTACCAATGTAGATTAAGGGTTAAAGTTGCAGTTTGTATTTAGTGACATGAAGTGGTGAAGTTGCATGAGGCAGCTGAATACCCCTCACCTCACCCTCCCCTTCCAAACATGAGAGAGAACCTGTGGTAGCCTTCAGCTGTTATAAAGACTCAAAGGGTGTTTAGTTTGTCCAGTCTGGGCTACTACAAGAAACATTGTGAATATCAAAAAGGAAAATTGGATGAATGATTGACCACAGCTTCCCCGTGAAGTGTGAGACATGTATCTATAAAACTGATAACAAATATTGGGAATGAAAAATTCAAATGTTTATATATTGTTGTCTATAGATTCTCCAGCAATGTATTTCACAATCAAGATTGTCAATTACCCTGAATATGCTACTTACCTCCTCAACATTTCCCCCTCTGCTGTTATATGTCATCTACTAAGTGTGCTGCGAGTATAAATAATGGATTTGGAGGACACCCTATGTGACAGTCTCGATGCATCTTTCTCTGCGTTATATTCTGTATATATTCATGTTCCCGCTTATCAGAGGACATGTGCTAATTCCAGTCTATCTGTGATAGGATGTTTTGGGCTGTTAAAGTCAACTAAGTGATGCGTCAGTTGTGTTCCAGCAGCAAAGGTGTTTTACAGGTTTCTTTGCACACACAACCTCAAGGTATATTTTAAATCAATATAACTGTCATTCTCGGTGCAATATTGCCATGCAAAATGACCGCCTCGAATGAAGCCAGCTTCTAGCTCTTTATACCCAGTATTTGTTTTCAGTTTTTTTCAGTTTTCATTTTTGTCATGTATCTGTTGCTCATCAGATAATGCTTTAAGTCCAGCTTTCAACAGCTGCTGCCCTCAGGAATGCTTATTCTGAGTTGATTTTTTTGGGCCAATGAGCAGGCTTAGATATCTTTGCATAAAGCTCATTTTATAATGTAAAAAGCATACTGCATAGACTACTTACTTTTTACAGCAGGGAAATTGAGGATAAAGAACATAATTAGATTTTGCAATATTCAGCTTTTGTTTGCTTTTCAGAGCAGCATTTAGGTCTGTAATGAATTGTAGATATTCAGAGCGACGAGAAAGTCCAACACTGGGTCTAAATTGAAAGTTGGCTTGTACACTGTCACCATGTAGGCTGTATAATGTAATCGATGCATTACTTTAGCTCTTCAGCAAATTCTCTAGTTTTGTTAGTATTTAACTACTGCAAGGAATCCTTAGCTAATGTTCTAGACTTGGTTTTGCACATATGAAATGTTTGGTCTCTTGTGGCACATAAATGTAGAACATTGCTTTGAACATCAGTTTGACTTATTTGTCTATTTTGACATTTTTGCCATATTTGCCTGGTAAACATCTAAACCAATAATCTTGAATGTGTGTTTGTGGATATAGACTAGGAATTGGATTATAAGGAGACATTAAATCTACAAAGATAATGTTGGACTAAGAACAAATTACATGAGGGGACTTAAACCAAGAATTACCAGCCTACTAAGAACGATAGTCTTTGTAGCCAAAGCCTGAATAAATAGGTGCATTTTTGAGTCATCAATGATTGTATATTAGACATTTTTCAATATTTAAACTTGATTTGACTTAACTTTTCAAAAAGCATAGGATTAGATAGACGCTTAGGGTTGTATGAGCTGAATTAGTCATAGGAAGAAAAGCATCTAAATTAGCTGAGAGAAAATGTGTGGCGGGCATGATGCTGCTCTTTTCTGTGTTTTTAGTAATGATTTCTGCACAATGCATAAATATTGCTAATGAATGTCAGGTTGACTTGACATCTGTCACTGATAAGACACACCAGCAGTGCACTGTGTGTGCTTAGCTGCCATGTTTGAAAGCGTGAGTGAGCGAGCGTGTGAGGTTTCATTTTGTTTTTGAGAAAAGAAAAGCATAAAAAAACGGATTCTCACACCTTTGAGAGGCAGAAGGAGGTTTAGAGTTTGAGCAGCAGGTGTGGTGAAGGGAGATGTCCCACCTCAGCAGCACAGCCGACAGCATATCGAAATGATTTGGAGATGATCAGGCCTCTATTTACTGTCTGTGAAAGTGTGTTTAAAAATAAATGTGTGCCTAGTCCTCTGCTAAATGTTAACTGTTGAATGGATTTCACCTTTTGCATCGCTTGAAAATACTAATAGTTCATCTTTTACTTTTAGACAAGGAACGCGTGCAACTAATTCTCTGCGTAGGATTGCCTGACACCCTGATGACTATACACCTGTTCATAGCATTGACTCATTTTGTGGCTTTCCAAGTTCACACCAGGTTTGACCTATTTTTATGCAACCAAAATGTTCTTGTTTTGTCAAAAGCTCAGACCAGCTGAGATGTAGTCAGTGTTACATATATCTTATTAAGTGTGGTCTCTTGGCTGCTTCCCATAATAATTTGGCATAGATTATTTATTTATATATATATGCTGGAAGCCCCTCCTGGTGTCTATTTTTAATCATGTAAAAGTGTTTTAAAAAATTGAGAATAGATAATTGTTATTGATATGGTAACTGCATAACGTAAAAACACGTTAACCCTTTGTGAAATTGATAACTTCAAAATGGCACAATACAAGGCAGTGTAATAAGTCCCTATTTTACACTTAATTTCAGTTTAGTCTGGGATTGAGTCTTGATCTTAGGAAAGAAGGCTTGTAGTTATTTCTCAAGAATAGAAAAATATTTTTCCACTGACAGCCAATTTTTCCCTCCAATCAAGTCCTATAACATAAGGAGCTTTCAGGCATTTCTAGTTCAGTCTGTCACATTCTACTCTATTTGGTTTTGACTCCAACATTCGTCACTTTACAGGCCCTACTCAAGGTGTATTTTGAGCCTTCTCTTCAAATATGAACTCCGGCTTCAGCTAACATTGCTTTGAATGATTAGTGCCTTGCTTCAGGGCTCAGCGCTCTGGTGTTATTCAGCCATCCTACCAGGTTCTCTCTAGTTTACTTGCATTCTTTTTGATTAAGAAAATGATTTTCTCTTGTTGAAATGATGAATAGGTATATCTGTCCATTGACAGTGGCCCACCTTGACATACAGTAGTAAGTGGTCTTAATAGCAAAGATGTTAAGCCCAGCCTACTGTGAAATGGGTGTGTGCTTGAGGAGGCAACTTAGGTTTTATCAAAGGCAATGTCCAGAGCTTTGTTAAACATGTGATCTTGCCAGAATTCCTAGTACGGGTGTGTCTTTGTTCATTTCATATACAACTTTTTGTAGATCTCGAAAGATAACCTCATCAGTAAGAGACTATTAGTGCAGAGAGCAGTGTAACATATACACAATCAAGATATGTGTATTTGTTTAACTGGTGAACAAGGCTGGAACTGAGTATATTACCTCTTTTACACCAAATCCAGTGGGTATAGGCAGTTTTCTGTTAAATGCTGGTAACCCAAAGGGACTAATTTCCCATTGGGAGTTTGGCTTTGTGTTTTTTTTTCATGGTGCGTCATTTTCAACATCACAAAAACTGAAGCGCTCTCTCACATCACTGTCTTGCCATTCATTTAAAATCCATGTCTACTGCAAAGTAATTCAACCCAGGGGTAAATGCCAATTGTATCCATTCCCATTGCAGACAAGGCCAGATGTTAGTGGGTGTTTTGACTAGTGGGAAATGGGCTTAACAAGACAAGTTGAAGACACTGGTTAAAATGTTGTAAAGTAGCTGAGAATGAGGCCAACCCCCTTCACAGGTGCCAGCAGACGTCAATATTGTAACAGGCAGGTGCAGCTTCCTCACTGCTCAAATGGCTGAAATAATGACCATTACTGAATCATCAGCAGAATATGTCCGCCTGCCAGCCAGCAGTGTCTCCAGGCCTGTTTCAGGTGCTGTCTCCATTGTGCACCGAGGGTACCTTTCACCCCGCCACCGTCATAATAATCACTTGTTCACAGAGGAGGGAGACAGAGACGAGGTGGGAACTGGAAAGATGTATAAATATAGCCTGGCTATAAATATTACTTCAGAGTTTCTCACTTGAAATGGAGACATTCACAAAGTGGCAGCACATTCACAAGCATCTTTCTGTGGGAGAGAAAAAAATTATGGAAACGAAATCTAGATATCTGAGAATCAGTGCCTTCATTTTTCTGTAATAAATGTAATCCCAGAAGACAAGTGCATCTTTCTTTTAATAGATTAAAGCCAACCCATTCTAATTTCAAGGACTCATTCACCATGCTCTACAGATTAGTCTGCAATACAGTGATATAACACAGACCATTTCAGTTTCCCATGAGCTGCTCTCACACTTGATTACAATGAAGCCTTTTGTCATTACAGTTTGGCTCAGAAATGCTTTACCCAATTCCTCTCACTTTGTCTAGTAATTATAATACTATGAGTACAATTACTGCATTCCAGAGTTATTGTTCAGTTACAATTTGGCTAATTGTTGTCCTGGAATGCACAGTTATTGCGAGAATTGAGAAACTCTGTTAGCCAGAGGAGCAAATTTTACATTTGAACACCTAATGATATTGAGAATAAAACCTCTCAGTACTGTAAATAATGTTTACCCAACTATTGATTCAATGTGCAGCTCTGATTGTGTAAATTATAATTGATTAAACATGTATGACCTGGTGAAGCAGCATCTCATCAGTGTTTCAGAGGCCTAGTGTTGGAAATCTTTTGAGTGGCAAGACAAATTAAATTACTCCAGACAGATAAGGATGCCAGGTGGTGAATGGCAAATCCACAGCTCCAGTTATAGTGAGAAAAAATCTCCCCCAGGCTGATTCTGCTGGGACTGAGACAATACCACTGGACGATCGTTCATTGCCATTGTGTGTTTGCCATTATGTGTAGAAACTAATGAATATAATATGTTGACATTTGCCAAGAAGTGGTTACTATTTAGGGAATGTAGAGCAGGAAGCTAGTTTCCTGGGGTCAACCAGAATAGGCGAGCTGGGCTGGGCAGATGGCTTCCCTAAATGGCCTGAGCCATTCATGTCAATACCGTGGCCTGGTATGCTGTACCATTCATATGTTCTCATGATGATTATTTTTTTTTTTTTTAGAATACTAAATTTGACTGTGGGTGTTCTTTTGGAACATATTTTGAAATTTTCTATAGCTTAATCAGTTTTCTCAGAAGTTTAAACCAAGAACTTTCTAAGTCTTTCGAAAAGAGCACGGGGTGTCTGTTTAGCTTGTCTGCAAGACGATTACATGGATGACCTCTTGAAGTCAGTAAAAGCAGTGATCTTAACTCTACTTTGTTTTTGTAAAAAGAGCCTTGTTTCTTATAGGAAGGACTTCAAATGGAACAAGCTTTTCCCTAACAGTAAATGAAGAGAGGCTTAGTTAACTTACTTTGTCCATTTCAGACATGAACTCTGGAGAATGTCCACACAAAAAATGTTTCACTGAAATGCGTTCACAACACAAACATTCTCAAATAAAACCCCTCCGGAGAATAACAGGAGATTATCCAGCGTTTCTACTAGTAGACTGGCAGGAGAAATCTTTAAAAGATTATCCAGAGTTTACTGCGTGTCAGAAAAAAAGCTTTTGATTACAAGAGTATAAACTAACGACAAAAATGGTAAAAACAGGTCAAGTAATGGATGTGTCTCCTGTGGGAGTCTGTGTTGAGGCTGACACTGAGTGAGTTACTGTTACAGGAGGAGAGAGGCAGAGCGAGGCTTGTTTTATGTCACAGTTTTGCCGCTATTTTAGCAAAGCAGTTCATTTGGAAATAATGAGGGCCTATCAACAAGGTTAATCAGTTAAGTGAGCATCAACTTCTGAGTCATTGAGCTGACATGGTTGGTGATGGGCTGAACTTCACAGTGTGTTAAGTGTTTTCAGAAACACAAGGCTCTTTTATGTTTTTGGTGTTACAAGCAGTAGTGTATTGTATGGGTAGTTGTTGTTGTGTAAAGCCAGGGTCACAGGGCTTTAAAGTCTACTGTTACAGTGTCTCTCCCTGTTTTTCTTCTTGTTTATCTCCTCGTATGATTTTACTTTCTTGTCTCAGTGGACGCTGTGTCACATTTTCACCATGAGCCAGCATGTTCTCAATTTTGTGATCCGCAACAGCTGAGCCACAGTAGAGAAAAATTGAGCACTTGCCCTGATGACCTTTTTAAAAAGAAGTGAAAGCTCATAAGCCTATATGAATTCACACTTAAAACCAATTGGCCAACCTTTTGGACAATATCTGTCACTTTTAAATAGCCTTCTCTGTTAAAGTCTTAGCTAATGTGGGTTGCCTGCAAGAGTTAATTGCCTTTTGCTTAGTTTTTTATCATCCATTATTGCAGCATGAGGTGGCTGATGCGCTGTCATGGGACAGAAAATTGTATCTCAAAATAATTTAGGCTTGACCTTTTTATTGACGTCATATTTTAGCAAATTGGTTTATTGGGTTTAATGAGCCCAAGTGTCATGAGACACATTCACGTATTTGTGACTGTAAAATTTTAATTCGAGATAAAAGAAGCAGCATAGAAAGATCCTTGAGATTGTAACAGCCGTGATAATGAGAGGCATGAGTAAAGCGAATGCTGGATTTAAAATTTTCTAAAGAATAATAGTTTTACCTTGTGGTGACCTTACAAAAGCAGTAACATGATCATGATCCACTATTTCACTGTGTTATTCTTATGTCGCTGGCAAGGTGTGCTACATTTGGCAGAGAACGGCTGGGAGACAGTTGATTACCCCCAATGATCTCATCGGCCAACACTTCAGTCTGCGCCTGTTGCACCAGTTTGTCAGCATTCTAGAAAACAGCTTCACGCCTGGTGGCCTGCTGCTATTGTTTATTTGTCCCAGAACCTGAAATCTGAAAGGACTCTGAGGAACGTATTTACCAACTTACCAGCCTCTTAGTCTCACACACACACACACACACACACACACACACACACACACACACACACACACACACACACACACACACACACACACACACACACACACACACACACACACACACACACACACACACACACACACACACACACTCACAGGTCTCTAATTACATCCAGCACAACCAAATTGCACTACTCAATTGTCTCCCCTGTATATATTCCCACTGAAGCAAAGACAGAGGGATTGTTGCAGTATAAGAAACTTGACAATATTTTTCACTCCAGATCTGCATCCAGATTCTTCCTGCCTATTTTGTTGTCATCCAATTTGAAATCCAAAATGAGACTTAATGTCTTACAATGATGAGACAGGCTGTTCCCCAGACATCTGTTCAATAATGTTAAGCTTTCGTTTCTCCTATCTCAAACGTTACTCGACAATTATTTTTTTATGTACTCTCTGCGCAGTTGTGTATCTGTAAATTGTCTATGCCTGTGGCGCTGTTACTTTTTTGCTACTGCAGCTGAGATATTTGATGGGGCATTAATGTCATAAAGTCATTAGAAAAACTGTCAATTTAACCACAGGGAAAGCCATTACTTCTACAAACAAACTGTGGGACTACTAATCCCTTCCTAGGCAACATGGCTCAGGGATAGTGGTCTGGGATTTCATTATGTGTTCCACAGGGGAATGTGCGTTGCGTTTAAGAAATTTTCTCTTGTAGTTTAATCTCTGCCCCATAGCATGCATCACCTTAATGCCAATGATGTCATCTGAAACAGTAGTGTTTGACATTTGAGACTCTCTGAGTGGGTTGGCACATGGTGGTGTATTGGCAGAAAAAAATGGGAAGGATGACTTGCAAAAATGTGCTCTGCATGCATATCCCTGGGCTGCAAACAAAGGAAACAGGCAGTTGAGATATTTTAGACCAACATGAATTTAGATGATAGAGACAAGAATGTTGAAAGATTTAATAGTCAATTTATTGTTATATTTGATTATTTTAATATTTACCCAGTGAAACAAGGAATAAGAAAAGATTTTTAATCTCTATGCAGACAAACCTCTAGAATACCAAAATATACATGATCATTGTCTATGCGAGTAATCTGTAAAGGTGGGTGGTGTTCATCAGTTGGTATGTCTTTTTCAGTCTTCCTTTCGTCACATAACAGCCCAACAGTTCCGTGTGTTTCCCATTCCTCATTCTAATACAAAACCCTTAAAAATTGACAAGTAGTCTTAAATTATGACTTTGTAGATATATTTTTACTTTATTTTTCTTTATTACAATACCATCAGGGTTTATGACCTCACCTGCAGCAGCCAGTCACCAGGGAGCCATCACGATGCTTTGGCTTTCTGGGCTGTCACATCATCCATTTTCAGTCAGTCACCAGACTTGTCTCTTTCCTGACCTGTTATGAGGAAGAGTCGAAGTATCAGTGTGACACATGACAGGGTATGAGTGAGAATTTCTTTCCTTCCCGACATTAACATCCGATGTGTGGTTTTAAACAGTTCTTCCTCTGCAAGTTTGATATTTTTTTTTTTTACATACTACCGCAGGGCTCTAGACTATCTTTTTACATCTGTTGCATCGGTGCACCTTACTTTTTCATTTAGGTGCACCAGCAAATTGAAATAGATTAAAAATATCCTAAATAAAGGGTTAGCCATTTAGTTTGGATGGTTAGTGTAAGGGGCTAGAGAATGCATTATGCCAATGAGTGTCCTCACTAAGATAGAAGTACAAACGTGTGTGCGTGTCTCATGAATTATGGCGTGAATCAAACAAACACAAAGTAAATTTCAGGACTATTTCGGTCCTAATAACTTGTGATGACTGTTGGTGTTTATTGTTGACATGTAAAGTGAGACTCTGACATTCTACAAACCAATCACTGCTTCTGCTCTTATCAGGAATCTGCAGCGCTGGTTGATTTGTGTTAGCGAGCCGTCGTGGAAACCCTGTATTCACATTTTTTGTCGCCAGTGTTCGACATATCACCACCTTTCCTCTCATCTCTGTTTCTGCCCGGGGTCTGTATGTGAAAGTGTAATCTCTGCAGAGGAAATTAGATGAGGAAGTGACACGACTCGAGCAACTATGGCGACAGACCAGTTAAATGTTTAGCGATCCGGTGCGACCAAGAACATTTTTCAATCGCATTTGCGACCACAATGAATCCTGACTTAAAACGTCTATAGCAAGGTAGAGTATTCTGACCTTGCATTGTGTGGACATGCACTGTATACTTCTCAATCACAAAACGTGATATTGGAGTTTTAATAGCATATTGTGGCAGTTACCAACTGCTTGATGACACATGCCGTGGTTGTAAACAAAATTGAAAACTAAAAAGGAGTTGTGGAGTTTGCAAAACTAGATATAAATCACCCAAAATACAGTAGCATTAAACTTTTTCAAGTTTGGGTTTTAAAACTACATAATTCCATCATACAAAAAGGCATAGTTGACGTAATGATTTGAGAAACAGGAATATGAATGGAATATTTTGAATTGGGTCAATAGTTGCAGTATTGGTTTCCGTGCTAAAATAGTCAGTGTTTTATTTCTAATAACTGTGATTGTGTGTTTAAAAAAAAATCATGGCCTCATGTCGCAGCTTTGACTGCTGTTCAGATTATTGGCAAAAAATTAACTAATAAGACACGCTGCAGAGATTCTTTGATTAATAAGAAATAGGGTTCTGTGTGTGTTCTGAAACTTGTTTTGTTGAGTGGACTACAGATCCGTAAAGGATACCGAGAGAACAAGAGTCAGCAGAATTGGTCAGTCTGCTCTCAAAGCGACTCATTAGTACAAGGATCACTGTCGGGAAGCCGAGTAGGCCTGCTGGTCCACCGCCTGCTTTGGGGTTAAAGGTTATAACGACAGGCTGCAGTTTACACTGTAATATAGAGTTTTTTCATTTTATTGATATTGTGGTATCAACACTTGCAATAATAATGCTAAATTCATCTTATCCTTATTATCTCCTCTTCTATTTCTAATGCAAATAGTTTACTAATTAGAAATAATTGTTAAGTAAGTGCTTGTGCTTTATTTGGCTGGTATAGTAACATAAGTTGTATTCAGTCATGAAGTCAGGAGAGTGTACGCACATATGTGCCCAGACTTTTTCAGGGGTGGCTTTCACATATGAAATGCACTAGTCAATTCTCTGGTCAGAGGCGTTGACAACAACACTGAAATCTCTAGAGTTATCAGGTGTGGGGTGGGGCAGCATGCAGGGGGCAGGACGTAACATGTAAATTCCACTGTGGATATCATGTGTCTTTGTTTACAGCCCGTCGACACCGGGGAAGGCCCTTATCACCAAAAGCTCTGGAGTCTTGTAATCTTTACAGCTACATCTCTACATCTTCTACAGTGTATTCTACATGTGTCACGTGTTAGAAATGTCATCAACATACCCACTCACTTCTGGTAAATCCTTCTGTGTTCTCCCATCGGCTCATCGGGACACTTATTAGGGGGGTGGAAGCAGAAACTCCAGAGAATGTTTGGATCAACTGACAACATCAGACATTTGCTTACTCGTATACAGTCCCTCCGGATAATCAGGAGATTATCTGGAGTTCAGTGCATGGCTGACGGCAGCTATACAGAGTTATAGCATGGGTTTAAAAAGAGTGGCTTTTATAACACACCTCTATAGTTTAGGTAGGTGACAGATAAAACCGAAGAACATAGAAAGGTTACCTGTGGAGTTTTTTTGACCTGTAGTCGTGCTACGAAGCTGTTTTCCAACGACTGTCCCAGTTTTGTTTAGCGCACAGGACATGCAAACAGTCCTGTCAGTGATTCACCAATTTAGTCCAGTTGTGAAGGTTTGAGATGAAAGACAGTTGGTCCCAACCTCCCATTAAAATTTTTGATATGAGTACACAGATGATACCAGGAGTGGCTTTTTAATGAATTTATGCTGCACCTAGGTTGGACCCCGTATCAAGTTTATGCTGAGACATTGGTGCAAAGCACCACACAAATTTGATTGATACTTTCATTAAAGGGGTAGTTGTACCAAAAAATGAAAATGCACTCATAATCCTCACACCAGTATGCTGATGGAGAGTTGGCTGACGTGTTTGAGTCCACAGAACACTTTTGGAGTCTCAGGGACGACAGTGTTGCACCAAAATCCAATACAATTTAAGTTAGCGGGACCCCTTCCTCAGAAAAAAAAACATAACATGCCTCCATACTGCTCTTTGGTGGCATCCAAGTGTCCGCAAGCCCTGACATTCAAATTCGACTCCAAACATCAGCATTTACACCGGGTTTGAAGCCTAAAAGTCTTCTGATATCCTCCTCGGAGGCGCCTTCACTAATGCACAGACAAGAAAAGGAACCGCACACACGCTCACATCGCTACCTGCACTAGCTTCGCTACCGGTACTGGACTTTAAGTCTAAAAATATGGTGTAAATGATGCCGTTTCAAGTCAAATATGAATGTCGGGGCTTGCGGACACTTGGATGACACCAAACAAGCGGTATGGAGGCATGATATGTTTTTTTCTGTTCTTCTATTACGTCGGAAGAAGGGGTCACCTTTGCTGCAAAACTGCTTACCCCTGAGAGTGTTTTGTGGACTCACACACTTCACCCAACCCTCCATCTGCATAGTGGTGTGTAGATAACGAGTGATGATTTTTCTGTGAAATATCCTTTTAAGTTGACCGTGTCTTCTCACAACACCAGCATGTCCTTTCACAGATCATTTGAGCACTACAGCCTAACTGAGCCATGTATCTCCTCTCTTTACCAGTGTTTGTTGCTTGATCCAGCAAAATAGAGGTGTGAGTACATCCCTAATGAGCGAACAACATGAAGGTTAATGAGGCTGGATTACTGCTGTAATTAGCTTCTTCATCATCAATGGCAGGATGTGCTTACTCACCGTCACGAAAGTCTGCTCCGGAGACACAAGAACAACACAGAGAACATTGCTGACAGTGTGTACATATGCACTCTTATGGATAGCTAAGTACATGTTAATATTTTTTTTTTTCTTAATCTTAATGTTTTCCAGCGCTATTAATTTGTTCCATTTCCATCCTATGTAGTTGGGAAATAGAAACAGCTTTCAAACCCTCACACACAAACATGCACATACTTCCCCACCTTATCACTAATCCTAACTGCTGTTGGCAAATACTGCTAGGTCCTTTTGAGTTTTGCATATTACAATGAAAACCATTTCAAACTGACGAGCCAGTAGAATGGTTTCATTGTGTTGCTGCTGACCGAAGGCTAGGGACAGAGGTGGCTGGCCGACTGCCTGGCTGGGTCGCCCTCACTTGTGACCCATGTGACAGTGAGTGGACAAGTTGAGTCTGTATATGAGGGAGCCAGCCTGGCCTCATGCCACCTCTGTTGACTGGACAAAGCACATGGATGACAGTGCCAAATGTCAACAAGACATTGTTATTATTCTATTTTCACTACTTGAGGATTTCACATTTGTGCAAAAAAAAGCTATGAATCAGGTTGTATTGCCAGATATGCCCAGGCCTTCCTTTCCATCATAAGTACAGTTATCTGCTTTCCACCAGGTAGTACATAGCAGCCATAGATTTGATGCATCTAAATTCTGAGATTTCTGAGTCAGAATGCTCACCCATGATCAACTTTTTAAAGTTTCATTACTTGGGTTAAGCTAGTCTTTTTCAGTTTTCTGATGACCCTATAACCGTCCTTTTCACTGAAATGCAATGGCAGATCGAGTTTCTTTTTAAATCAGTGGCCATAATGGGGCCATAATTTACATAGACAGGCCAGTTCGATGACCAACATCAATGTATAATTCCTCATTCTATAAGGTGCACATTTAAGTCATTCCTTGTTTACTGTTAGCTCTTTAATTTTTAGCAAAGCCACACATCATTGATTCAATTTTTTAAATGATTCTTTGTTCAAGCAAATGTTGTCCTTCAAAAAAGCTTTGAAACAAATCTTACCAAATTGTCATTTATTGACAGAAAGTGAGAAAGTGAGAGGACATTGGTACTTCATTCAGATTTCAACTGGGGGAAATTCCTCTCTGGCCCGCTACTTGAATCCGCCCCTGCTGAAAGGAGAAACTTGCTTTGTGGTATGAAGCTGTTGGATTAGTGACACACTCATTAGTATGTCGAATAAACTCAGAGTGTACTTGCATATTGTTGGTTGAGGTTTAGCTTATACCAGCTAACTCTTATCAGCCAATTTGCCTGGTTGATGAATTTTGTTTCGTCAGCAAACAATCTGCAACATTATGCAATTTTTATTCCAATTGAGTTAATTTTTTTTGTGTCTGAACATCCACCCTTGAAGCCTGTGTGGTAAAAGGTGTTGAAATATTGAGTCGGGTATCGGATGCTTATTGGCAAAGTTTTAGAATAGGACTCATAGTCACAGACAAGACTGTTTCGTCTGATTTAAATATTCACAATCTAGTATGCAAGAGCTTGCAGGTACAGATGCAGTGTTCACATTAGCAGTGCAAGTCCCTGTCCAAATGTCAGCGATGTCAGGTATGTGGTTTGTTTTCACAAGGAAGCTGCAATTTTCATACACCTTGTTAGGCTTAAATCTTTTTTAGATTACCTATGTGTGTCCTTGAATGCAGGCCCTGTAATTATGCTAAATATTTGTGTCAAGGGTCAGCAGGTGGTGAGTGTTATTGGAGGTTCAATGGGTGTGTGTATGTCAGTATCTATGGTGATTTAAGATGCCTGGTCATTGTTGAACTGAAGACTGATGCAACCAAACTGGTTGAGCGATACAAAACTGCATTTATGAACACCCACACAATCACAAATGCAAATGTTTTTGGAAATATACACTGCTCAAAAGATTTAAGAGAACACTTTTCATCTGGATATTGACAAGGACACTAGCAGAGCACAAAACTAGAAAATAATCAGTCAGAAAGGATAAGGAGAGAACAATCGTCTATAGCCACCAAATGCAAAACCGTTGCCTTTTTGGGAGCTGTCTTGCTTTTGCCCTAAGTGGGAAAGTCCAAATTGTTACTGTGCTCCTTTTTGTCTGTACGGGATGTTGTAGACAACGTTGAGCTTCTTCTAAGAGACATGGTTTTGCTTAGGAGCTTCATGAGGAGTATACTGTCTATGAGATCCCAGTTCCCCTGAGTGTAGGTGCTCAGACCAGCCGGTGGGATTTGCACATGAAGTGGAAAGAGATGTGCCCTCTTCTTGGTTTCCCACCAGGGAATGCTACCACATTTGTTTGCTTTTTGAATTGTTCTTGCTCTTCATGCTCGAGTTGGAAATGAGATTTAACAGACAGTCAGTCTTGTATTGTAAGTAAATGTGTTTTTTATAAGCCACCAAATACTTAGAAAGACATTACATCTTTGTACATTCTTTCGATATAGCAAATTACAGTGAATAGATTCACAGCTTCTCCTATACAAACAGCAGGTCTCATGATAAGGTACGATATAAGAGATTAGTTATCAGAAAAAAAAGTAATGTGATCAAATTACTTTCTAAGCAAAAGTAGTTATTTTTGCATAACACAAGAATGTTGCATGCTAGATCGTTGCCTGTTTCTCTTTTTTTTTTGCACTTGCGAAACAATTATATATAGAATTTATGCTTCTTGTTCAAATTTAGATAAAGACAATATTTTTTCTTGCATGTGCAACAGCATTTGTGGTATCTTTAACTAATCATGTCACACCATGAAGAACAAACAGCTGCACTCTTTGTCTCTCTCATAGACATACTTTGATATATTGTCTATTAATAGCTTTGACAAAACAGTGGTAAAAAAATGCCCAATATAATTTCTCTCTATATCTTCATGAGATAAAATCTTCAGAATTTCAAAACTGAGAGACATTCATTCAATGATGAAGCAGCAAATCTGTACATTGAGGAACTAGAGCCCTATCTGACATTTGGCATTTTTACTTGTCGAGTCACTGATTGATTATCAAAATAATAGCCAATTATTTTTCTGCTAACTGAATTACTTAACAGATTAATTCAGTGTCACACCTTGTCCTTTTTTACAGACTCAGTGGGAGTACTGCAATGACCAGTCAGCATCTTGGCCATGCAGAGAGCGTTAATTCCACAGACAAACAGCCACCTGCTGTGGCCCCCAAGCTCCATGTACAGCGATCGCTGTCAAAGGACAACATCACAATCCACTTCTCAGCTTTTGGGAAGGAGGAGGAGGAAGAAGAGCTGTACAGTACATTCGTGGCCACTACCTCAACCGTGCAGGATGCCTCAAATATCGTGACAGCCGTAGAAGCCAGCGAGGTGATGTTTGAAGGAGTGCCGATGGACTCTGCAGCCAAGGTCGCTGTCATTCCTGAAACATCCAGACTTTCTCCCGTGTCAAGACATCACAATGTCAGTTCTCCCACACAATCTCCATCAAGGTGTATTGCTGAGCAAAAAGGTATATTTTCCAGCTCCTCTCCCACTAAATCTTTGAGCTTTCCCTCAAGTGAAAAACCTTTTCTCAGTTTGGTGAAGTGTCTTTCCTCCGAAGCCCCTGAGACTCATGACAGAGTATCTTCTGTTCCTGCTACATCAGTGAAGCACAGGCATCTCATGAAGACTCTCGTCAAGTCTTTATCTTCAGATGCATCCCAGGAATCCTCCTCCTCTTCCACATCCTACCGTCTTCCAGAATCCCGCCTTAACCTGCAACTTTTTAAGCAATTCACACAGTCCCGGATGCCGTCTGCTACCATGTCGTCAGCTGGTGACTCTAAAACTGCCCCTTCCTCTCCTTTGACCTCAACTGATAGCCGCAGCTTCTTCAAAGTCTCAGATGTCGAGGCACGAATTGAAGACACTAAGCGTCGCTTCTCTGAAGTCATCTCAGAACCGCTCCAGATGCTGAGTAAGATCATTGATGAAAAGAGCAGCAGCTTAGTTAGCGGCAGCATTTACCGGCCAAAGGCACTCTCTGTCAGTGCCTCAGAACTCTCCAACATTACTTCTATCAATGGTCACCTGGAGAGTAACAACAATAATTGCATCAAGGAGGAAGAAGGAGGCTGGGAGGATGAGAGCTCCAACAGTGGGGCCTCTGGTCCACCTGAAGCCCTGGTTCCCTCCACTGTGGACAGTAAGAGCCCCAACACACCATCTTTACTTTCTATTTCATTGGAAAAGTGTTCTATGTCTGCTCTTGCTAAACAGGAGGATGAGGACTTTTGCGTCCTGCACAGTGAGGACTTTGAAACTTGTACTGACACAGAAGGAGATGGAAGTGATAGAACTGATGATACTGGAACTGGAAGTCAAACCAAAGTGCTACTAAGTGGTAGTACTGAACCGTGCAGTGAAGATGAATCTGAAAGTATTGTTCCAGTACCTAGTGTCCCTCACTATACTCTCATCACCCTCACTGTACTGGTCTATGGGTACTTTGTGTTACCTCTGCCCACCTACATTGGAGGAATGCTACTCGGGGTTGGGCTTGGATTTCTTTTAGCCATCGGAGTTGTGTGGCTAACGGGACCAAGACCTTCTGGTGGTTTTAGAAATTCCAGACAACATGGGAAACTTTCGAATCTGATCAGGTTGGAAATTAAGGAACCAGAAATCTACAAGGTCAGTTAATCTTTCCTCAGTTTTTAGTTTATTTCAGAAATTTTTTTTTCTGTCCGCACCTGTAGCCTTTAGTTTAGACCCTTAGAAATCTGTCTGGTTGATTACTTCTTTGAATTTCTAAAGCGTTAATATGTCAGGTCACCTGTTTAGAATAATATAGGAAAAGGAGTGCGGGAGATCTGTTATGTATGCTATTTTTCGATGTATGACTAATTGGTTGTCATTCAGATTTGTTATTTTGTAACTCAATAGACCTTTAAGTGCATACAAATATGACAGACCAAAGCTAAGAAAAACCCCTAAAGCATAAAATATTTTTTATATTTTAGTAAGATTTTTTTTAATGCATTATCACTTGGAGCACACCCTGTTTCTCACTTGGGAAGACCAGTCTATCACAGACCTATAAATGTAGAGAGGACCATTCACACTGAAATTTGTAAATTTAAGTCTACAGTACCTGACACTGCATCACCATACCATCCTGATTTTTTTCCTATTATGTAAAACTGTGAAAACAAATTGTATGTGTTTATCATGCACAGTAGGTTAATCTTATATCATTTGAGGCACTGTATCTGTGGGATGTCGTCAATAAAGACGTGCAATTTAAGATGCACATATCCACAGTTTTCACACTGAAGTGACAAAGTTGCTAATAGGTTAGATGTGCGTCCTTAATATAGCCAGATGAATTGAAAGCTCACTCACACAAAGCAAATAACAACAAACTGTTTATGAGGTAACTTGAAAAGATGGCAGATACTAGATACTCTCATCAGTGTGAGGTTCATAGAGAGAGACAAGTAACCTTTACCGTCGATGTAGAAACCTGTCCCATGTGTGACAACACACTGTGATTAGATATTTACAGTGTCCTCATTTGCCAGGCACAGTGTTGGATTGCTTTCATCTTTCATGTTTGTAGTTGTTCAAAAGTCCGCCTCTCTCAAAGGGCACAATACATAAGAGCTGAATTTCTATATAGAGAGGATCAATCAATATGTGGAAGCTTACTGTGACAGTTTCAGACATCAATCCTTGAAATGTAATCCCAAAAATTTAAATTCATTATGTCTTCCTTACAGGGCTGGATGAATGAGATATCAAACTACGACCCAGAGACGTACCACGCCACACTGACCCACTCTGTCTTTGTCCGGTTGGAGGGCTCCATCATTCGTCTGTCTAAGCCCAACCACAACATCCCCCGCCGTGCTGCACACAATGAGCCAAAACCCGATGTCAACTACATCAGTCAGAAGATCTATGACGTTACCAACAGCAAGGTATGCTGTCGCACTACTGTGTTTTCTGTGACTTGTTAATATAAATAGAAATATATATACATCTTTAAAGATCTTTACTGACATATGTCCCTTATCTCTTAGTCACTTGTTAGTGTTGGATGTCAACTGTAATTGAGCTGATACATCTTTGAATGATTCTGAACACCATTTCTGAACAAGTCAATATGCACTTTTATATTACATTTGATTTAGCTGATGCTTTTATCCAAAGCGACTTACAATAACTATATTGCTTCATTATTTCAGATATATTGTAAATGCCATTCACCTAACAGTGTATACCTTAGCTGATGGAACTGTTCGTGAAAAACCTCACTAAAAAGATTGGAAAAAAATATCATGATATACTTTTTACCCCCAGGTATACCTAATGCCTCTGAGCCTGGCCAGGAAGCGTGTGTGGAACAAAAAATACCCTATCTGTATCCAGCTTGGCAAACAAGATGACTTCATGTCAAAGGCCGAGGGTTGGGATGCCGATGAGGGCACGAGCATAAGGGACAGAGGAGAGGGCAGTGGAGGACCACAGGAGCGAGGATCTGCATCTTCATCCAGTAGAAAGCTGACCCTTTACTTGTTTGCAAGGACTGGAAGGGAGAAGGAGGAGTGGTTCCAGCGGTTCCTCTCAGCTTCCAAGCTCAAGGCCGACGTGAAGAAATCTCCCAGTGTTGCAGGGACTAAAAGTGGTGAGAAGGCAGAAGTTTGTCTCCACAAACCCTCTCCTGCTGTTGTAGAGTTCTTATTTTAGTTTTTTTCATGGCTACAATTGTCAAAATGTATTTTTTATAATGATAGAAAAGTGGCACCACCAAACTAAAGCTTAGGTACTTTAAAATAGTAAAAAGTGAGAATGAAGCATCTGATCTCACATCTTTCTGACGTTTTCTGTGGCTCAAAGGTCAGAGCTCTCACAGCCGCAGCAGCAGCCGCAGCAGTCTGGATGAGCTTCATATTTCTCAACTAAGGCCAAAGGACTCCTCGGTCCCCACAACAGCAGCAGGTAGTGCCAAAACCAAGTCACTGTTGGACTACAGTGTCTATATGGCCAGTTTACTGCCAGAACAGGGGACAGTCAGCCCTACAACTGCCAGCACTGCTGTACTGAGTCCTCAGAGCAGCCCTGGAGCTGACAAGAAGGTAGCACTTTCTCATCCCCCATTTACACTATTAACAGCCCTGTGCTGCATGTCTTCTCCGAAAACATAGTACAATGGATGTAGCCTCACTGTGTTACAAGTTGTGTATTTGAAAACAAGGGATACTGAGAGTGAAAAGGGTAGGGTTATTGTATTGTAGTGGATTTAAATGTAGGCACAGACCCTCTGATGTTTTGTCATTTTGCCTTCTGTGTCTTTAGCTTCAGAACAGCACTTCAGCTCAGGTTCAGCCCAGAGGGGAGGAGGAGGAGGCTGTTGCCTGGGTGAATGCTGCTCTTGGTCGGGTCTTCTGGGACTTTCTGAACGAACCTTACTGGGCTGAACTGGTCTCCAAGAAGATTCAGATGAAGCTCAGCAAGATACGGGTGAGTGGAGCAAGGACCATAGCAAACCCTCCTGTTTAGAACAGAGTTGAAATTTTCAGTGGCAAGTAGAAAAAAGTAGAGATGTAGTTATGTTCACCTTCCTGCTGAAAACACACACACACACAAACACACACAACAATGCTTGTTGCATCCATGTATCCATGCATCCATGTATTCGAAGACAATGCTTATAAGCATTGTCTTCTTGTCAGAGTGTAGCCTCCATGTATTCAAATTGTTTTAGTATATTGGTTTTGTCATCATTCTTCAGATTAATTATTTATGTGCAGTGTGTTCAGCTGAGTTCCTTGCTTGTCTTTTTTTCCAGCTGCCTTACTTCATGAACGAGCTTACCCTGACAGAACTGGACATGGGCTCAGCCACTCCCAAAATCCTTTGGGCATCCAAGCCTTCAATTGACTACAGAGGCAAGAGAGAAACCGATTCCAAACAGCAACACATTTACACATAAAAAGATACCTTGCATGTCTTGCTAAAAAAATTGATAACACAGATAAACTATGCTAATAATCTATAATCATTTTGGGTATATGAAGTATTACAGTATCAGCTTTTACAAGATATCATTGAGTCGAGTTCATGAGCTTGCACCCTGGACCCCTGAGTAAGTGTGTAACCTAAACTGCATGTATGCTATCAGATGCACACACACACACACACACTTCAACAAATGTTAGCTAGAAATAGAGGCATTTAAAAAGAAATCCACGTTCGTGCAAGAATTTGTACAAAGAGACACAAACTTATGCAGGAACTTCAAATATGAAAATAAATCTGTCTGTCTTTATGTGGAACACTCATCTCAAGAGTCGTTCATCATGTTTGCTTCACACTTGAAAAGTGGATTGTGACGGAACCAAGGAGGTGTTGATCTTTGGGTGATATGTTCATTGATAATAAACTTTGTAGCAGCGGTGGCTGGGACTCATCAGTGTTAGTAACGACGTCAATCAGGACAACAGCATGTTCACAGCAGTGGGCGTGCTCATGACATTAGCAACAACTACTGATTTTCCAGTTAAGGGTTCTGAGTGGAGCTTCACAGAATTTTAGAGAACAAGTGAACAGCTCTTTGTGCAGCAGCAAATTTGAGGTTCTGTGACCTGACTCCTGCTGGAAGTCAATTGCTCAATTACATTAGGTCACTTTTACAGTTTCCGACATAAACTCCAGCATCACCACAGGTCAAGCGAACAGCCCATTCCAAACAGGCTGTTTTACAATGGAAACTGTTCAAGTTTACACAAATTCATATAAACCTGTAATGAATACATTTTTCCTGGTTCACTCTAAATATGTTTCTAGACCATTATATGCTACTCTATTGTTGCACACTCTTAAAATCTAGTTGTGTTTTGTAGTATATTTTTATATTTTGTCATTGTGAGTACAATGAAAACAAGACTAAGCCTCTTATAAGCAAGAATAATACCATATTTCACAATCAAAATTAATCACCACACAAACTGCTTTAATTCCCTGCCATAGAGGTGAAGGTGGGCTGCAAAACTTGAATTCATATGAACATGTTATTAACAAAGTGAGCATGCAGAATGTTCCTGAGAAAAGCATCTTCGGTCCAAACCAGCAAATATTTCTTTTATAGTTTAAACAATTTGTAAAAAATATCAAATGGGTTGAACACCCTAACACACAGACACACACACCGATAGTATTGACATTTTCCCTTCTGACTGCCCACTGCTCCTGTTCTCTCGTCATCTTGCTGTGACTAATAAGATCACAATAGTGAGGCTGTGTCCGCAGGGTCCAACACGAGCTCCATCCAAAGACCTAACCCTCCACTGAAAACAACACTTACCTCAAGGAAATGTTGACAACAACCATCTACAATGTTTAATTGATTGGTTTCACTTTTTCAGAGTGTCGCCTACTCTTGTTAGCTTGTCCAGGATAACCAACCATAGCGTTAATTTAAAGCAGCAGTGGATACAAATACTGAGATCGGTACAAAAAAATTATCTAAACAATGTTAACACCAAAGAGCCCATCATGATTTTTGTACTCGTACTGTGCTGGTGGTAAGTGAGTCATGTACTTATAAATCAGCATCGACATCAAAATGTAGTAATGGGTATTTGAAGATAAATGTTGTTTTTTAAAGCCCCAACAAGTGGGAAATAGTTGCATCCATAACCAATAACAATATGAACCGTTCCATTCAGTAAGTAGAAGCAAATTAGCTTTATTGTGCATCATACTGTGGTGTAACACACACTTACACCCACTCAGCTTGTCTGGCAGTGGCACCCTCATGGTTAGAGAAACGTGCTTGATTCTAGTTGGCTCTGGTTAAATAAAGTACAAACCTTTGCCTTCCTTTACAGCTGCGGCCAGAGTGTCTGATAACACAGCTCAAAGTTCAGCATGATGTTACTGGGCTGCTGCAAAGTGTTACACAATGGCATGTGTGTCTGAATAACATAAAGAAATCACTTTCATCAAAGATGTTATGTTCTTCATAATCGAAAGGCTTTTGGAGAAGTGTACTAGAATTTGATTGGGTGGTGAACTCGTAGCTGAATACAACACAGTAATAAGAGCAGCACTAAGCACTTCAGTAAATTATTCATGAATCATACAAATTGAGGTCTTAGCATTGGGAGCGATCGTATATTCACTCAATATCTAAAGTTTTCGGCGTGATCAGAAGGAGCTTTGTCTGTGTCATTTTTAGAGGAATCCTCCTATGATCTTTCAGACAAGCATCAGCAATGAGCTTTCAATCACTTTTGTACCATGTTGCTTTTCTCATTCTCTCAGAATCCGTGACAGATTTGTCTCCTCACTGCTTTCACATGCAGAGTCTCCTGCTCTCTTCCTAGTTTTCTCTTCCCTCTTGCATTCACTTTCATATCATCTTCCTCTTTGTACCCTTAGTCACTCTTTATTCCCCAGTAGGTCTCTTCCTCCCTCCTGTTCTATGAGTCACTACTACACTTTTGTCGCTGCAGCACTCACGTAACCATGTAATGAGAGAAGGAATTAATTGTGGAACCAGTTCAGTTTAGTTTCCCCTTTTGAAATTGCCACTGGTGTTACTGTTGCTGTATCCTCCAGGCATCTCAAGTTCTGCCTTTTCCTCGTATCACCCCACTCTTTCCTGGAATGAGCATGCTGAGTGCAATGGATCGATGAACCTCTCCAACTGTGTATGTGTGCATATGTCAGCAAACAATTGCCTCCGCCTGCTTATACCTTTATGTCCATGCACGTTTGTGTTTTTTCTTCTTATGCACTGCACTCTGCCTTATGATTATGTTTTTTAACTGTAATTTTAATTGTAGAATGCATACAAACCATAAACCACAGTTAACAAATCCATGCCCTGATTCAGCAGCGGGTACTGAGACTTTTCTCTCCTCTCCCAAACTAACAAAACACAATGCCCTGCACAAATCCCTGACCCGGCCGGACACAGTCCTGTGATTCTGCATGCCTTTCAAGAGAGACGAGTGAACCAGGTCCACTTGGCTGCGCAAACCCAGCATGTTCACTCTGCCTCTCTGTCTTTCTGATTGTCTGACTGTCTTTTTGTACTCGGTGCTTTCACAAACCTCCTGACTTTCTAACTTAATAGCTTTCAAATTGTTCGTCACTCTCGCTCTCTGAATGTTTCCCTCTCTGGCACAACAGACTTATTGCATTATCACATCATTTAGCACAACTAGCTGGTGTTCAGGCAACAAAGCAGTGATGAGAGGGCACGTAACTTCAGTGCCGTTAGTCATTGCTGTGTTTGCCTTCCCACACTCATGAGCATATCTCAAAACACATTCATCTTTTCCCATGTTTGTCCACTCATATCCCCGGGCTGTTTTCGGGAAAGCTAACTTAATTTAATCAAAATTTGACTGGTAACCGTGCAACAAAGCTTGCACCATGTTTTCTGACTATTTTTCTGGACTTTCGCAGAGCATATCTGCGCATGTATTTTATTAATACCCAAGTGCCAAATGTTTGTTTCAAATCCTCAATGACTTTCATTATCTGACTCCCACTCATCAGTTGTCCTTTGCTGCCTTCCAGTGGTGCACTAAGAACCCACACCCATATTTACAGTTAGTTATTGCTCTTTGTGTCACAGGAACATGTGATCTGTGTTGCGAGGAGAGAAAAAATGTAGTCAAAACAGAGATCACATAGTTTGCCCCCATACAAGCCAAGCTTTCGGTAGAAGCTTTTGAGGAGTTTGTATAATCCAGATTACAGCAGGTTTAGCAGAGCATAGAGGGAATAGAGGGAGAGCCCTGTTTATGCATCCAGTCCCCCCTGCTGATATCAAACGGGAGGCTTGAGGGGGAAGATTGCATGCTCTCCGACTGTTTCTCCTCCGTTCCAAAGACCTTGTGATCTCTCCTTCTTTCCTCTCCCTCCCTTCGCCTGGTGTTTCGCTGTGTCGCTCTCATCTAAGTGGAGGGATCAAGAAAATAAAATCTGTCGGGGTCCCCGTTTCTGTTGATGCTCCAGGAAAAGAAGGGTGCCACAGAATAGCAAGGGTAGAATGTGAGAGGTGGTAAAAACAAAGGAGTGAGAGAAAACAAGAGCGAGAGAGACAAGGCAGCTAGGATGACTGGCCTGAAGAGCTTTCCATGTCTCCACTATAATTGACTCTGCTTAAAACCTCATAAGCACTGGTTGTTCAATACAATATTTAAGATGAGAAAATGTTGTCAGCTGGTACTTTTTGACACAACTACATATGTATGGTCCCTATTAACAGTTTCACTTCTGTCATCTGCATCTCACATCAACAATTCCTCTATGTATCCCTCAGGGCTGTGGTTCGACCTGGAGATTTCTTACAGTGGCTCCTTCCTGATGACCTTGGAGACTAAGATGAACTTAATTCGCCTGGGCAAGGAGGGAGAGAGCCACCGCTTAGGGGAAGAGGGCAACGATGGGTAAGACAGTCAAGCTCCATCATTCCACATGCAAATTTTACAGAGGCCCAGAAATATTTTCTTGTTAGGATTTGTCACTCTCTCCCCCTCTAAAGTACATTCAAAAGTATGGTTGTCTCTCTCGCGCATCGGCGTCAATCTGACACCTTGCCTTCTCAATTAGTGTCTTATATATTTTGTATCTTCTCCTTTCTTTCCACTGTTATGCTCTCTCTGCCCTCTGGATTCTACCTTTATGTGGCTGTTAATTGGATGCATTTCTGCTCCTGGTGAGTGCTGCTTGATTTTCAACAATCGTCGCCTCCGTTCAACTCTCATTTTCTAGTTTTGTATGTCCAGAGTTTTTGGGATAGTCTCATTTCATAACACCATCCAGTGCTTGTTCTAAGTAGCTATCAATTTCTAAGATTTTTCAGTGAATTCTTCAATGTTTTTGGCCCTTTTCCTCTTCTTAATGCATCCTCAGAAATGAAGAAAAATGCAACATATTCTGCTACTAGTTATAAGTCTTACAACACACACCCTTTTCCAAATTTTACTGAGTTGTAAGCAGTTCAAGTCCATTGAATGACAATGTTAAATCAGTCAATATATTAAACCCTCCGACTATTTATTCGTTCTCTGCTCTAATTAAAACAACTCTGATACATTGAATTATGTAAATGTAATAATAGCTGGAACATTTGGCCTGTATGTCCATACAGTCCATACAGTAGAGATTCACCAATCGAACTTTTGGGGGTGTTCGATAGTGTTTGCCCGCTAAATGTTGTACTAACACAAATTTAACGTCAGTACTGACAACTTATGATGATTGTTTAAGTGTAAAGTGAGCGCAGGTCAGCAGGAGTATGGAGGGAGGACACTCAGACAAGAGACCCTGACACGGTACAAACAAACCAATGCCTCTGCTCTCATCCTGAAGCAGCAGCCAATCGTTTTGCATAAGCGGTCCATTGTGCAAACAGTTTTTGTTATGTCGTCACTGTTTGACATTTACCGCCTGGTTCACCGCCTCTCCTTTCTCGACTCTGCTTCACTGTCAGTATCTCCCTGTGTGAGGGAGTGAGTGAGGGCCGGGCCAGAATGTGTGAGTGTAAACTCCGCAGAGGAGAGATGACAGAGGCCATGCGACTCGCTAAAATGAACATAGACAAACCAGCTAATTGCGTGGCGCTTCGGTGCGACCGAGGAAAATGTCGCACTCTGGAGCCCTGATGTGAGCAATCTTGGTTATAAACACATGCATCTGCTCCTGTCTGTCCACACCTCTTTTTTCGCATTGTTCTGTTGGTCCAATAGAGGAGAATTCAGCTACTTGGCACAAGAAAACACTGCTGGACCATGTGCATGTCTTAGTGCATGAGTGTAGGTGTGCGTGCATGCATTTGTAAGAGTGTTCTCTCTAATCCATTCATGGTTGTTTGTGTTTCCAGATGCAGGCCACGGACTTACTGTCTGGCTGATAGTGATGAAGAGTCGTCCAGCGCAGGCTCATCAGATGAGGAAGACTCCTCTGAGCTCTCGAATGACTCTGCAGGAGCCGAAGGGTGAGTTCAAGTTTATATACATTCTTTGTATAAATGCACATGTAATCTATAATCACATGGGTATGGAATACTTTTTTTAAAATTTTACAGGGTTTAAACTTAGACTGTGATTATCATTAAAGGAAAAATAGAAGCAAAATTCTGTGTGTGTGTATGTGTGCGTTTATGAATTGTAATTTTTTTAAAATAACTAGTTAATCACTTATAGCTAAAATACATTTTGTAGGTGACTTTAACCCTAACCGTCCTTATGTTGAATACAGTTTGGTTGGAGGCCACAAGCCGAGCAAGATCATGCGCTTTGTGGACAAGATTACCAAGTCCAAATACTTCCAGAAGGCTACAGAAACGGAGTTCATCAAAAAGAAGATGGAAGAAGTATCAAACACACCCCTCCTGCTCACAGTAGAGGTGCAGGAACTGCAAGGAATGCTGGCTGTCAACATACCCCCTCCACCCACTGACAGAATATGGTACGTGAAGAGAATGTGGTTTGTCTTCCTTGCGGAATGCTGTTCACAGTCAGTTCCCATGTTTGTCTGAATCATTAATAATCACATCTTCTTTACAGATTACACTTTCTTTGAGACAGGAAAACACAGGCGATTCTGTGGCTAGCAAAGGTCTTCAGATTGCTTACTCATATTCTTATTCTCCCTCATGTCAGTCTCAATGACAAACATATTTTTTATTGCTGGATAATTCATATGAAACATCCCTACCCAAAACTCATTCTACCTTGATCCTTGAAGTTTTATTGAGAAAATGAAATGTAGCACTTTGTTTTGTGCTACACTGCCCTCTGCTGGTGCATATTGACAATGGGTGCTGCCACCATTTGTTCCTTTGTGAGCTGTTGATTGAAATTACTATTTGTGGTTGCAGGTATGGCTTTAGGAAGCCACCTCACCTGGAACTGAAGGCGCGACCGAAGCTTGGAGAAAGAGAAGTCACTTTGCCTCATGTTACAGACTGGATAGAGAAAAAACTGAACCAGGAATTCCAGGTATTTATAGACACTAAGATTAAGATTTTAACGTTCACAAAATGAGGAGAATTAGAGATATCAATAGCTCATTTGCATTCAGCTCCAAACTCACAAATATTACAAACAGTTATTTAGACTTCTGTAAACTTGATCTAACCACATTTATAAGATCAACGATTTAAAAAAAAAAAAAAATGGTTTTAGATGTCAAGACTGTCAGAATTTGTTAAAATTTGTTTTATATAACCCACTGACCCCCCCTCAATCTGTTTCTCCTTCATTAGAAAGTCTTTGTAATGCCAAACATGGACGATGTGTGGCTGACCATCATGCATACTGCCATGGACCCTCGCACAGCCAGTGGACCATCAGTTGTCTCCACAGGTGACACAGAGCCTTCACAGCCAGAGAGCGACAGCTCCAGCCAGCCATAAAGATTGTTTACAGTATTTCCAAGAGCTTATGAAGTCAAGAGATGCAAACTGGAGCCAAAGTCGATATGTGAGACACTACTATAATACAGCCACATTCCCGGGGGGTGGGTTTAAAGGATTATGGTAGAGTTGACCAAGAAATACACTTTATGACACACTAACCGTTGCTTGCTGCTCTGTTCAGTAGTATTTAAGGTGCCAGAGGAAAGGGTGACTTGTCTTTGAAGGATTTATATAATAATAAGGACCTATTAAATAGGGACTGATATGTGAAGAGAGTTGTGTGAGGTTTAAGTTAATAAGTATATATGTGGATACAGAAGTTTATAATGTCCTTAATGAACACTGATGTGGGAGCATTCACCAGATACCTTACAGCCTGCAGATGAGTCTTTGCTGCAGCTTGAAAGTGCGATTATGCATCGTAGCCCCTTTTATAATAGAAAAACAGCAAGTGGTGATTTACAGTATGATAGTATGTTGTGAATGATTACTGAGTGGAGGAGACATGTTGGTTCCATTGTTGAGGATTAAGTGTAAGCAGTTTTTGATCAGGTGTTAACTAACAGTATTAATTTGTGCTGTGACCTCACCCTGAACACCCCCCATTCATTTGCCAAACCCCTCTTTGTATACCAATGATGCCGTTATCCATATCTGTATGAAAATGTTGCTCAAGTGCAAACATACGTTATGTAGAGGGAAGCATCATTCACTCTGTAAATTCCACTCTAATGAAAACAAGTGCAATGACAGAAACGCTACACAGGCTTTAGTATGATACTGTATAGACATGATATTAAAGTTTTTTCTGATGAGAAGTACAAGGCCTCTTAACACATCTATTGAATGTATGTATGAATATTTACTTTCTTTTGTTAATGTATGAAGTGGGTAATGCAAATTATTGCACAAATACAAGTGAAATATTTCTCTATTTATGATAAACACACTCATCTTGCATATATTTTCCCAAATGTGTCTTTCAACCCTTATGTTGATGAAGTGTTGTGTAAATCTATTCATCAGTTATACATTATGGGCGGTAATGTCGATAATGATGTTGGAAGTAATTTTACATGACCATTTTCTATACGCGACAATGCTTTCATAAGACTCTACCTGCCATACTGAATGCAGAAAGACACACAGCTTGGGAAATAATACTTGGGTGAAGTGAGTTTACATTCTCTGTAGTAGAGCATTTATTTCCAAGAATGTATAGTCTTATTAACAGATGTCCTTTTTGAGACGGCCGTTTAACGCTGTTTCTAATCTTAACCAAAGTCCTCTGATTGAGCCGACAGCACCAGATCTCTCATCTCGAAGGTACACACCCTGCATTGGGATTGGTGTTGAAGGTAACATTTCCAAATGTGCTACAGTAACTGCATTAACATTGTTTACAGGAATTATTACCTAGTTTTCATTTAATGCCCTTGACACTGTCTAATGGAATTTATTTAATTTTTTTCTGTATAATTGACTTACCCTTTATGCCCTGACTACTTTTTGTTTGTTTTGAATGACTACATGAGGACTGCTAAGGTTGTATTTTTTTTCTGCATCTTTGAAATAAACAGAATGAAAATAAGAATTGAGGATACATGAAGGTTGTGTTATTTGTATCCGTGGGTTATTGAGTTTTTAGAATGTAAAATTGTATTTTAAGGCCAAATTCAGTGATTACATGTATCTGCCTTATTTATAGAGCTAAATAAATCTGTTGATGAAAAAATATTCTGTGTGTCCTCAATTGTCGACACAAATCGTTCTTGTTGGTCTGTACACAGATACCATTTGTTAACTATTGTGTAACATTAATATATTTATATGTGTAGGGAGTAATCAGTCAGTATGTAAAGATACTTCAATTAAATGTATTGTGCTGTAATACTGTAGCAGTATTTAGTTACAGTACTGTATTAATATGACAGTCCTGTAACTACAAGTTGATAACACACGAGCAATCGAAAAAATCTATGTTAGATTCATATGGAATGTTAAGATGTGGCCTAAAATTAGACATTAAAGAAGCTCCCTTGATTGTAAAGCCATGTAAATTATAGATGTATAAAATTCCATTATTTCTTTACCGGTCAAAAATGAAAGCGCACATACACATGTTTGTAAATCTATCTTAGTGAGGACACTAATGGACGTAATGCATTCCCTAGCTTCTTAACCTAACCTTAACCATCACAACAATATGTCTCACCCTAAACCTTATCCTAACCTAAACCTAATTCTCAAATTGATAGTTTTTGGATTACTTCACACATTCTTCACACTTTATTTATACCATTAGTTATTTATACTGTTATTAGGCATGATGGATAAAATAAGTATTATTACCAACATTGGATGTATGAATATTGTTGGCTTATGTTTTCAAGTTTATGGGAGTAGTCTTTAGATAAGGGAATGGGTGGTATATATATTTACGTTGGTTAGTGTCTATGTTTTGCCATTGTTGCTCCTTTCTTTCTTATCCTTTCTCTTTTTCTTGTCAACCCTTTTTGGGGGTTGTATATATCTTAATGTTATGTGATCTTATTAGGGGCCAGGGGCCACTCCTCGCCCTGCCTTGGGCCAGTGGTGTGAGTGACATGGTACTTCCCTGCCTTGTGAAAAAAAAAAAAAGAGCTCAGGAATGACATTATGCCTCATGAGGAGCAGGCTGTGGTCCCCAAAAAGGACACTGGTCCTGACCATAGAGGTCCTGACAAGGTCCTTCTTATACTGCAAAAGGTCCTGCAGTGGAACAAAAACCGGTACACTCACACACACAGAGCTGCCTTCCCGACGGAAGTTTGCGGTTGCCTAGCAACGTCGTTGCGGTGGTTCATCAGTTCTCCGCTGGTGAGTGTTGCTGATGTTAGATTGAAAGGAATCATTACTGTTGACTGGTTCAGAAATGTGCTGTTGTTATTGTATTTGTTCAGTGGCTTACGTTAGCTGTCCACTATTCAGTAAGCGTTTTACTGAAGCTTTTTGCTCTAGCTCCATTGATCATTCATTAAGCTAAGGCAAACAAGCTACCGCTAAGCTAATATCTGCTAATCAAAGCTGGTTAAAACAAAACTAAAGTCGCCCATGTCAGGAGAATGACAACTGTTTGTACGTGCTTCACAATTGACTGATGACTCAAGAAGATAAAACGAATAAAAATGCTGACATGAAATACAATAGAAAAGATTTAAAAAGCTTAAATAACAATAAAAACAACTCACAATAAATAAAGAAAAAGTCAATGAAGGGGATACAAACATGTACTAGTAATAAAAACAGACTAGAATAGAATCTAAAACATAGATGTAATAAAATAATATCTATTAACAATAGTTCATCTAGAGCCAGGCTAAAGAGATGAAGGTTTTATCGGTTTTAAGCCTGTGTTTAAAGACTTTGACATTTGTGGCTGCTCTCAGTCCTCAGGTTGTGTTCCAGCAGCTTGGAGTGTAAAAAGTAAAAGCTGTCTCACACATTGGAACAGCTAATAGACTCACACCAGACCTGTGCTGGTTCTTCCACTGGTAGCCTGTATGTAAGACCACTTGTTCGTCATCACAGGTCATACGCAGAGCGCTATGGAAAGAAGGTACAGCCAAGTGGACGAAGACCCTGAGCCACAGGAAGGAGAGGCTTCAGAGGACAGGGCAGCGACTGACCCACCAGAGGTATGCTGTGTGTGAGGAATCAAGACGATTCAAGCTACTGTTTTTCTTTTATGTTTTAACTCCTTTATGAACCCTCTGTGAAGACAGCTGCCGTGATGTTGCACTTGTAGACTTCTTAATTTCATAGTATAATCTGATGAGTCACAATTTCCAGCGACTGTAAAGGTCCACCACTGCAAAACCATCCTGTCAAATTTAAGCACAAACTATAAGATTACAGGCTTTTACTCCAAACGCTCCCATTGCATTGAGTGAATTTCACTTGTTTAAATGTCTTAAAAGAAGTCATGTTATCCTGATCCTGTCATTTTAGACGCTCTTGAAATGAGACCAAAAAGACTAATGTCAAACAATAGAGTAAGGTTAAAAACTAAATCACTTCTTTAAGCATCAGATGACTTAACGTTTTGAAATTGATGATTCCAGGGAGCAAAATTAGACAACGTTATCTCTAAATAAGGAACAATTCTCTCTGAATTTATTTCTCTCTAAATTACAATCAAACAAACAAAGGTACATAGAGAAATGCCTTTTCCTATTTTAAGCAGCAAAATTTGCTTGTTTTGAGTGAAAGGATCTTAATATCTTGACTGTGTGGCCTTAAACTTCAAAGGAAATGTCTGAGTGAAAAAGTGGTAATGTTATGTTTGTCTAACAATATACAATGTCTATATCATAATCTATATCAGGAAGCCTTACACATGCTGTTTTATGTGTGCCAGTGTGACTCACAGGATCCGATAGGACCAGAGCCTGAAGACTCGGCCCCTGAGCCTGACCCTTCCCTTAGTGGTGAGGATGAAAACTCGCCGGATTCTGGTCGGTCACAAAATAAACCTGCTGGGATTTAAAAATCGATACAAAGTTGTAACACAACATAGCACTGATCAATACATTCACATTTATAAATAAATAGGAAAAGTTACACAGAAATTATTTACAATTTACGTAAAGTAAGGTACATGAAAAAGATCATTTAGGTTTGTTTGCCTAAGATTGCTTAGTTCAAATTGTATTGCCATTCATTAATTTAGTAATGAAGTTCATTATTCATGAAGTTCATGGATCATTTTTTACATCATAATTTGTTGATTAATTTTAAGAATGACTTATTTTCTGTCTTTCAGTGCAAGACAACTCTGCTCAGATGCCGGTGAATATTAACCTCTCCAACCTCAACACTTCAGAAGACATGGAGGATGAGGAGCCACTGCTGGAAGAGGAGGAAGAGGAGGAATTTCTTGTTCTTGATCCTGAACATGTGTGTAGTATCTCCTTGATATTGATGTGATCAGTAGTTGCCTCCATTCATAACAGTTGGAATTTTGAGTGTATTTTAATAATATTAGATTTCTTCATATATCAATTTGTCATTGTTTCAACGTTTCATCTTTTGACAGCCCCTGGTCAGAAGGCAACAAGCTGCTCTGAACAAACAGCTGAGAGAGGAGCTGGAGAGGATCGAGATTCAGATAAAGGAAAAGGTTGTTTACCTTTCTTTAACTATATGTTCTTAGTATGTCCAGAAGATGGTGGTGTTGAGTTGAATTTTTGCATTTGTGCAGCAAGCACATTTTAAGGCCCAACATAAAAATATTGTCAATGAGAAGCAGATGAAATCAAAAAATTAAACACCTTTGAGAAAGAATGTGTTCAGGACAATAGAAAGCCAGAGTAAAACCATCTGGATATTTTGTTCTGACTTCTGCTTTTGCTCTTTCTCCCTCTTTCTACCTCTGCCACAGCTGGGAGTTGAGAAGGCAGAGGCCAGCCTCATACAGGAGAAAGGTTTAAAGATTTTCAGGATTCAGGAGCAGCTGGCCAGACTCCACACAAGGCTGGAGGAGCATCATCAGAACAGGGAAAAGGTGGAAAACGAATATCGGCAGGCCCAGAATCAGCTGGAGGCAGGGAATAGACACTTTTCCAACATTAGCAGCCAGCACAGCAGAGCCAAAGCTGATGGTGAGCCTGAATTTCCATTTGGGGGTCTTGATTCAGGATTATATTTCATTCTCACATGTTGCACCATGTACTTTATACGCTTATGAACAAGATTTCAATTGAAATCTATTATGAGTCTTACGTTTGGAATTATGAGTGAAATATACCATAGTGAAGTCGGGCCCGTCCTACTTTTAGGAAAAATTGTGAATTGTAATATTATTATTATCTTGTTTAGAATTCAGAAACCAGTCTGTATCCCCAACAGCAATTTGGGTTTGTCAGTATCAAATATTAGGATTATTAGAAGTTGGAGATCGTTTTTTGTAATCTAGAGTAAGATTATATTGTAGCTTCCTTTGTTCTGCCTTTGAAGGTAATTTATATATGCAGATGTAGATAAAAACACATGGGTCTAGATTTTAGTGCAACCCGATGAGACAAATTGAAACATAAAGCTAAATCACAAATTAAATTAGCTTTATATTTTAAGTTTGAATGTTTACACAGAACATTCAACAGTTAAATCTAAATGAAATAGATCTGAGCCTCATCATTTCAGTGCTTAGTTGGCTTTGTATGAAAATATTTAATCCCATTGGACATAAACACCGTTTCAGCACCAGTAAGACAGAATCAGTATCAGTCCATGTTTCCAAACTAAAGATCTGAGGCTTAGTGTTGATGTTTTAACGCTGTGTATCTTCTCCAGTGTCCCAGCTACAGGCAGAGGTCGACAACTTGTCGCTGCACCTCGTCTTCGCACAGAGAGCCTGTGAAGATCTGCATTCTGAAGTCAAAGCAAATAGGACCACCAGACGCAAAGCGGGAGCCGAGAAGAATCAGGCTGAAGAGCAGAAACTGAAGCAGGTGGACAGCATGAAGTCGGGCACATTAACAATATCAGCTCATTTGAAGCTTTAACTGTATTATACATATTCATTGATTCATTCATTCACTTTCATTGGTTAAAATGTTGTGTCATCAGGATTTATATGTGGAGCGTCTGACGAAGGAACTGGAGAGGCTGACTCAGCAGGTTGCCATGTATGAGTCCAAGGCCAGTGCTCAAGCAGAGGAGACACAGGCAGCCAGACAGGTCCTCTCTGAGGTAACTATAGGATGAAATAAGACAGTTTATACTGCATATGTAAGGTCAAAGTGCCTTAGGCATCAACATTGTAAAGTTTCAATTAAAGCTACTGTAAACAGGACAATAATGTGCAGTTAACTGACAGGATTAAAGATGCAATATAGTTTTGGCCACTTAAGAACAATGGTGCAAGCTGTAAGAAATAAAATTACACAAATGTCAGTGTTAGAAAACAATAAATAAACAAATGATGTACACTATAGTTGTGTTTCTGGCCGCATAATCAATACAAATCCAACATATATCCTCCTTTCAATCTCCTGAAAACAGCTGGCTCCTCAGCATCTCAATGGGGCTCTGTGTTTACCTGCTGTTTGTTAACTATTAGCAAGGGATCCGTTACACAAACCAAAAAAACTGCAGATGCTAAGATGCAGCATCAGGTGAATGTGACACCTTTCATAAAACACATTTAATCCAGTGTTAATGTAAAGATATTAATTTCTGTGCCTCAGAGCGATTTAAAACATGAATCAAATTACTGCAATCAATATGCACAAGGTGTTTGGCAAAAACAGTACTGTATATATTGCAGTAATTTATAGTTGACTGGTGAGATTATTATGAGATTATATGCTTAATTTGATTTCATGAGCCTGTCAGTATCAAGCGACTCAACCTAAGTGCTAAAGGCAGGGTCATTGTCCCTATTCATAGATTATCTTCTAAACGTAAGCTTCTAATATACATTGTTTGATTCTCATATTTTATGAGTGTTGGTGAAGTGTCTGAACAACACTGGCATTGCCACATGTCCACACATGTTTGTGTATCTGTGCAGGTTGAGATGGAGATGGAGTCTCTGGTGATGATGCGTAAACAGCTGCTGCAGCTGTGGAACAGCAGCGTGTTGAGCTTGAGGAGACGAGATGAAGACCTCAGCAAGATGCAGGAGGATGTACGGTGAGAATAAGGGCAAGAGAGGGATGAATGTATTAATTTGCTACTTATCCACTTGAAACAAGCTAATGTACTTCAAACATGTTGTACATGTAATGTCTCTGCTGAAAACATGTTTCACAAAAAAGATGGTGATAATGTTTTTCTCAGTGACAGATTGTTGCCATCCTCTACTTTGCAGGCTAAAGCTACAAGGGAAATGAAAACTAAACTAGGATAAATGCAGCTTTTCACCTGTTTCAGCATATGCAGATCTATGAAGAAAATACAACTGTATATTTAGATTGTATTAGGACATGTCGAGGTGTGGCCAATATGAGAATAATCTATCTTCGCCGAGTCCTGACTTGCCAAAGAAACAGCTTGATAACTATGTATTATTATCCCTACCAAAGACATAATGTTTTCATGTTATTTAGCAGCTAATCAAAAACTAAATTACTGAATTGATTTTCATAAAATTTACCAGAGGAGTTAGGTTTATGACAAGGAAGAACAATTCAAATTTTGGAACCGATCCTGATAAAAGTGCGGTTCCAGGATTTTCTTTTTCACTTTCTTTGATATAACAAGAACGGCCATTAGCCTTGGCGGAGCTATGTGCTCTGTAAGCGTCCTTCTAGTTTTACATTGGGTTTTCCAAAGAACAGAGAGAAAGATTTCGGCTTAAGCTTAGATAGAGGCCAACACAACAAACAACAAATCCATCTGACTAAAACTAACTGACCCAACTAAACCAAACTAGAGAAAATGTGATTATATTACATTACATTTCATTTAGCTGACGCTTTTATACTACGCGACTTCAACCGTGAGGGTACAAACCCAGAAAGACAAGAATCAAGAGAGTACTAGTGCTTCTAGAAAGCCAAACTACAAAGTGCTATATGTAAGTGCGATTTAAGTGCTACTAAATTGTTAGTTTAAACTTTTATTCAAGGTATAGTCTAAAGAGGTGTGTTTTTAGATGGCGGCGGAAGATGTATAGACTGTCTGCTGTGCTGATGTCATTGGTGAGCTCGTTCCACCATTAAGGAGCCAGGACAGCAAACAGTCGTGATTTTGTTGAGTGGGTAGCTAGCAGTGAGGGAGCAGCAAGCCGATTGGCAGATGCAGAGCAGATTGAGCGGACTGGGGTGTAATGTTTGACCATGTCCTGGATGAAGACTGGACCTGATCCGTTCACAGCATGGTACGCAAGTACCAATGTTTTGAAACGCATACGGGCAGCCACTGGTAACCAGTGAAGGGAGCGGAGGAGCAGAATAGTGTGGGTGAATTTAGGAAGGTTAAAGACAAGTCGAATTGCTGCATTCTGGATGAGCTGCAGAGGTCGGATGGCACTAGTAGGCTGACCTGCCAGGAGGGAGTAACAATAGTCTAAGCGTGATATGACCAGACCGTGGAACAGAACCTGCAACGCCTTCTGAGTGAGAAGGGGGCATATTCTCCTGATGTTGTACAGCATGTATTTCCATGAGCGGGTTGTTGCAGTAATGTTGGCAGTAAGGGAGAGTTGGCTATCGAGTGTCACACCCAGGTTCCGAGCAGTCTGAGTGGGGGTTAACACGGAGTTGTCAAAGGTAATAGTGTGTGAGAGCCTTTCCCTGGAAGGAAAGGCAATTCAGTCTTATCAATGTTAATTTTCAGGTGGTGTGCAGACATCCACTGAGAGATGTCAGTGGATGTCCGCACACCACCAGACAGGCAGAGATTCGTGCTGCTACCTGTGTTTCAGATTGGGGAAAAGAGAGGATTAGTTGGGGGTCATCAGCATAGCTATGGTAGGAAAAGCCATGTAAGTGAATGACAGAGCCGAGAGGGTTGGTGTACAGAGAGAAGAGGAGGGGATCTGATGAAAAGACAACACCAACACAGAAGCTGCCAGCCTGGCAAACTCTACAGAGATACAAACAATGGTGTATATTTAAAGATGTCACCTGACAGGAGCCAATTAGCTGAAGGATCTGGTGTCGTCAGCCACTCATTTCCTCATCCTGGTGCACGCCTATGTGCACACACACACACACACACAAACACACACATGCAATCACAGTTCTAAAAGTCATACAACAATATTAATGACCTAAGATATAAGGAATGGTGACAAATATCTAAATGAAAGCATGTGTTCACACGTGCTTTTCTGCTCTTTGTGTTTCTCAAAGCACAAAAGAGCACCAGGTGATCTTAATGGACAGAGAGATTGAGGGCTTCAAGAAATCCACCTCTGAAGAACAGGAGAAGAATGAGGCACTGACTCTGCAGCTCAACTGGTCCCAGATGGATGGAGCCACCTCCAGAAATCTGATCAGTCAGAAACAGGCCCAGCACGAGGCTCTACAGGCAGAATACAGCATCTGCAACCGCATCCTGAACGACTCCGAGAACACCCTCGACAGGCTCACAAAGGTGGAGAGAGGGCAAAGCCTTCTGTGTTTGTCCTGACAGTCGTTCTACTCTCTCTCCCTCGATAACCATTTCACACACTTTCTTTACCCCTATCTTCTACCTCGTCATTCTAGGAAACCAGCAACCACCAGGCTGAACTAAATAGTCAGAGGAGGCAGTTGGAGAAAGAGAATGCTTCGCGTCTGGAGCTGGAGGACAAGATCATGACCCACATGCAGCAGAAGCTTACACACAACAAGGCTGCCAAGTACTCCCAAAGGCTCACCAGCAAGAAAGCTGAGCTCAAGAAAGAAAAGGTAAAGATGTCATTTTTGAAAGATAGAAAAGATTACATTTCATTTAGCTGACACCTTTATCTAGAGCGACTTACAATAAGTGCATTCAACCCCCAGGTTACAAACCCAGAACAACTAGAATCAAGAGAGTACAATTTCTTCCAAAATAAAGCAAAACTACAAAGTGCTATAAGTAAGTTCCAATTGTTAGTTTAAAAAATGCCAATTAAAAATGGATGACGGGCTGCAGTTGGCCCGCGACTCGCAGTTTGCACACCCCTGATTTAGAGCTATCAGACAGATTACCTCACAGATCAGTGGGATCCTAACCGCCAATCTGGGATATAATTTGGAAATAGAAGTTTGAAAGTGAATAGTTTTTTTCGTTTTTGTAAGTGATCTCCAGTGTGCTCTGTGCACTCTGTTGCGAAGTGGATCAATCATCTGGCTTCAGCTAACCACCCCACGTCTGTATCGTAATATTTCCATCTCCAAAATGCTGGTACACATTAGGGGTGTAACGATTAGTCGACGTCGTCGACAAAATTCGATGACAAAAGTAGTCGACGACGGATATACTCGTCGATGAGTCGTTGGTTACGTCATATCGCGTGTTGATCGTGCCGTGCCGATGAACTAAACGTTGTTTTATCGGAGGTGCTGATGGAAACCGCTGAAGAGTGAGCCATCTCGCTTCCTTCCTATCTCTGAAAGTCGCGCATGTGCAGTAGTGACAACACATTGGCCAATGGCGGCGTGCGCTGCAACAGCATCGCGCAACAGGAAGTCCATAGTTCGGGAGAACTTCACCCTCAACATGGCCTGAAAAAAACTACCTGCATTATGTGTACGGCGGACCCGCTGTACACTGGTCCGCTCGTCGGAACGCTTACAGCCGGGCCGGATGAGCGGACCGGACCCGCTTAATGCTGGTCCGCTCGTCGGACCCGCTTACAGCCGGGCCGGAGGAGCGGGATGGCGGACACGCGCATTTGAGGAGGAGGAGGTTTGACATCGTAACGTAAACGATGCAGACTCGCCTTAGTAAAATAGCCTGTTAGCTAGCTTGCTACATAAAGGTATATACCTGTGCGCAGGATTCTAGAATCCATTACAAAAAATATGGTTTAAACTTTTTTTTTTACGAGTTTAAAAGCGTAATGTTATCCTAGTGCCTGACAAACGTCTTTTTTAATTACAATTATTTAGTCCAAAGAAGACTGCAGTTGCGTTTGTTGTTGCTACTTTCCCTGTCCTTTTTGTTAACAAGAAAATTGGATTTTTGAAATTTAATATATTTTTAGTATCAGCACTTTTCCTGTTCTTGGTTCACAGAAAAAGGGAAACTTAAATTAGATTTTTTTTTGTTGCTATTATCACTTTGCCTGTCCTTGGTTTTAAATGGACAAAAACTATATTTTTCTTTGCTTTTGTGTCAACAGTACACTAATGTGCAGCAAAGTTTATTAAAATACTTTTTTTTGCATGAAGTATCGATCTTAATTGTCTTTATTTTCAGTCATCACATGCGTCTAACAACCTCAAGCTAAATTTAAAAGCTGTTGGCTAAATAAGAGCAATTGAGAATTTGTGTCATTCATAATCCGATTAGTCGATTGATCGTTTCAATAATCGATGACTAATCGTCTATTAGAATAGTCGTTAGTTGCAGCCCTAGTACACATGGGTCAGAGTTAGCGTAAAAGTGTGCACATTCTCTCGTCAAGTTTGTTTTTATAAATCCCAACGTTTGCTTGAGAAGTGGCGTATGCACATTTCAGCCCTGTTTTGTGCGTAAGCAACAGTTACAAATGAGGCCCCAGGCCTTTTTTTGAAAGAGCTCTGTATCAAGTCAAATCAACAGTTTATGTCAAAAGTAGGGATGAGTGAGTACAACATTATCCATATCTTTACAACCAACTAGATTATCCATTAGAGAAGAGCCGGATACTCGGCTGAAACGAGTATCCGGTACGGATAAAGCACTTTTGCCGAGCACGAGTATTATATGAGTAATACGAGTCAATATCTGTGCTCGGACTGAATGAAAATCCTCACACAGCGTCACAGCGCTCCTCCCCTTCACACACCGCTCTGCTCACTCACTCAAAGAACAGCTCTCTGTCTCTCAGTCACTCAGGTTCGTGGGTCTTTTCCGTTAACGTTTAGGGTTTCTTCAGCTTGAAGTTTGTTTTTATTTCAGTTTGTACTTACTTATTAACCAGTAGAGTTCTGTTAAACGTGGGTTCGTTCAGACGTGGTGCTGGTAGAAAGCGACTCGCGTTGCGTCTCTGCCTGTCGGAGAATTTTTTTTTTTAAAACAGTTTTATTTTTTTTATTTCACGCATTGAGTGTCTGACTACTCTTTAGCGTCTGGCTACTCTCTCTCTCTCTCTCTCTCTGCCGGTCGTTGGAGTTTTTTTGTTTTTTTTAAACCGTCAGTTGGTGTCTGTCTGACACTTTCTAGGTAGTAGTGGTATAAAAAATATTACAAATTAAGCTACACACACACACACACTCCCCCTGTCTCTCTCTTACTCACTCATACACACACACACACCTGGTGTGGAAATAAATTTAAAAGTTAAAAAAGAAAGTTATGTTGAGTATGAAAACACTTATTACATTTCACTTCATAATTGCAACAGCATGTGTTGTATTGATTGTTGCAAAACTTGTTCTGTAAATAGTTTTTTTGCTATTGTGATATCAATGCTGATGCATTTAATGATAAAGAGAGGTGGATGATTATTTCACACACCTTGAGCAAGTTTCTGACACCTTGGTATGGCCAGAGGCATCAGGCCATTAAGTCCATGGGCCCAGACCTGAAATTTCACATATCGGTACCATTTGGGTGAGCAAATTCTAGTTGCTATTTTTTAACTGTTATACATCCCTAGATTATGTTTTGATGCGCTTATTAGTGGTTATTACCTCTTGAACAGATCGACCTCTATCGGGCTAATGCGGAAAGATAAATTCTCCAGTCATCATGTATAACTGTACCATTATTCTATTATCTCATCTCCATTGAAATAAACCCACCAATAAATACTTTTAATGGCCTCCTATGTACTGGAACAGTTCACATTATCGTTTTATAACGATATATAGTCTACTTTTGCGCAATTTGCAGTTTCTAATAATAATCGGTTTAGGATGTGGACGAGTTCAGTGTTCCCAGTTAGATATTTTACGTCGAACAGAAGAAAAATGTGCTTAGCTGGTTTTACCTTGCCAGCTGTGACGGCAAAGACCAAGTCACTACCAAAAGAGGTGGCAAGTCGTTTTACTTTCTCAGATGGCTTTGTGCACTTAAAGGCCCCGGTCAGCAGTGTTTGCAGGAACTGAGTGACAGATTCAGGAATAATGTTTTCATCCTACTCTACATCAGGTAGCCAAAATAGTTCATTCCTGATATACGCAAGCAGTTCCTCATTGGCATGTTTCTCTGCTGCCTCATACTGTGTTTCTGCATTCTCTCCTTGTTCAATTCCATCAGAACTTGCAACAGACTCTCCACACGTGTATCCACGGTAGCAGGACCTATGGTAATGCCACTCAGCAGCAACAAGTTCTCTACTCGTGATAGCACGTATCCTCTGGTCGAGTTTGCTGGTTGCAGCTTTTCTGATACGATCATCAGCGCGCAACTCACAACATCGTATGAGCGGTTCGCTGGTGTTTTGAGTCTTCTGGTATTTACTTTTTTTCTGACAGAATATACAATGATCTTCAAGTACCCTTGAAGTTCTCGGGGCATCTCTAGATGATCTTCTTGCAAGTTGTTCCGCAGGATTCTGGGGTGACATTAGGTTGGAGTCATCACTGGAGCAATGGATGATGCATGTCATCCCTGCCTGCTTCTTAGGCACGCTGCTGGTTTCTTCCATCATTCCTTCAGGACTGAAATTTAAATTTCTCTTCTGAAAGAGCTGAAAGTAAATGCTCAACTGCGCACGATTGTGGTCAATACATAAGTGTATATCAAGGCTTATCTTTGTGCCATCTAAAATCAAATTTTCAAGTGATAACAACAAAACGTGTATGAAAAATCAAAATTTATCCTTTTCAATAGTTGCAACATTTGAATTATACAAATAATTTAGTTAATGACCAAAATTATATCACTGTTGAGATGATATCAGCACATTAGCGATATGGGGGCGAATTTCGCTAAATCACTGATCAGTGAAAACGGTAATATAGCCCTAAAATATGAAAAGCTGCTTTTGTGCAAGGGTTATCATATATTAATAGACTTATATCAGTCCTACAAACAACTTAGTATAGGTTAAGTTTTGCTCCCTCAGATGGTACCAATATGTGGTCTGGCCCATGGACTAATTGCTTCCTCAAACTGTGCTATTGGGAAAAGCTCAGAGTGTTTATGTTTCTGTGTATTTTACTCAAAGTTCTCTACTATAAAACTGTGAAAGAGGCCATCCTTTGTGCTTAGGTGCTTGGTGCCAGAAACATATCTGCAGCAAATTTAGTAAATTGTAAAAGATTGAGTCTCAAACTCACGTAGAATTTGCAAGGTACCACTAGTGTTTCTTTGAGAGTTGGTTTTTGGATGGCTTGACAAATCTTATCCTGTTGCAACAGTTAAAGCATTGTGTTCATGAGAGAGTTGCTACTGTCATGTTATTTTATCCCAAGATATGAGAAGAGAAGGTCTCGGTTTGGTTCAACAAGTATTTATTTAGAAGCAATGAAAAGGTATGAAAATGTACAGCACAGCAATGAGCACGCAACGCACAGCCCCGGCCCTCTAGCAGCACGGGGAAGTCAAGAGTCGCGCCGAACAGACGGCAGGTATAGTACTTATAACAGTAGGTAGAGCAGGATTGGTCAATAACGAGGGGGAGTCGCCGTGGTTTAGACTTGGTTCTTCCTTGATGGTGCGCAGGCGTAGTCCCAGCCTCTTGGCACTGGAATCCGGAAATGATGAGGAGCCGCTCCCAGTTTCGTCCCATGGAGTATGGCTAGTCAACTTGGCATGAACAAGACTTATGAGCGCATGTTGCTAAATTTCTATAAATAAAACCTAAGGATCCATTTAGTTAGTTTTGTTGCAGTGTTTAGTGTTTGTTAATTGCCCCAACAGCGGCCCCTATGTACAAGGTTTTGTTTGTCTTGGGGTGAGACGTAACACAAAGTATACAAAAACAATTTAATGTGACAGTATTGACTCTCTTATTATCTCTCTCTCCCCTTTAGATCTCTCAGCTGTGGCAGCTGGAGAATGAGGTGGTGACAGTAGGACTGGAGAGCATTGAGGTCACCCAGCATCTGGAGAGCTTCTCCCTCGCTCAGGAAGCCCTCGATGAGGAGATCACCAAGTACAACAAGTTTCTTACATCCAACCAGGACAAGATTTCTTCCTTCCATACACTAATCGAACAGAAGGAGACCACCATTGCCAACTACAACAGAAAGATCAGTAAAATCACAGCCAGCACTGGGGTGAGAGATCTTGGAGACGAAATCCCAAGTTGTCTGTTGTTTATGTGTATTATTCAATAATAAAATATTTGAATTTTGAAGTATATTAGAAACAATCTTAAGATTCAGATACTGTATAGAGTAAAAACGGATTATCTTAGGATGTGATGACACCAGCTTCAATGCCTGTCAACATGCTGACTTTCCAGCTCATAAGTACTGATTAGACATTACTACATCACTACTACACTATTACATCAATTCTAACATTATCACTTGACTCAAAACCTGTCCATAGACAAAAGACATAAACACCTGCCATGACGACGGAGAAAACAATACCAGCTCTGCTGTTGTATAATTACATGGTATCTTTGTGATTTGTTTGCCTTCTTTTCCAGAATGAAGACCTAAGTCCTCTGCAAATCAAGGTGGATGCGTTGAAGGCTGCTATCGAGGAGCTTGCAGCGAATATCAAGAATGACCAGCAGCTCTGGATGAAACGTCAGACGACTCTAGTAGGACTGACGCGGGAGATAGAGGCCAACAGCAAGAACATGCATAAACTGCAGATAGAGCACACTGTCATGCAGCAGAAAAAAATACATTTCAAGAGTACGTAATGTTCTTAAAAAGCACACACATGTATGAATAGGTAAACAGGTCCAAGTCACTTAATTACAGGCTACTAATTGTCTTTAGCTTGTAAATGATATGTCTGAGAATGTAGCTATTATTTGAACTGAGTACATGTATTTTACAACAAAAGCTTTGAAAAACAGATACGATTATAACTTTATAGCAGTATGCTATGTATAGTTTAACTATAAAAAGGGAATTGCAGATACTAGTCACAACCTGTACACTTCCATCTGTGGTTGTACTCTGATGCCCTCTCCACCCCCACCAGATCAGATTGAAGCAGAGCACCAAGAGCATAGAGATCTGGAGAAGAACACAAGGATGCTAAGAGGAGACCTGCTGAAGCTCAACTACATGCTCAGCAAGAACGGGCAGCTCAACCAGGCACTGGAGAAGGAGAATGTGCTGATGGAGTCAGATTTTCTCCACAGACTTAAGGCACGCCATGGCTGATATATTCACCTTTAATTGTTTATTCTCTGCACTTTGTATGGTAAATATTATTAAACATGAAATATAATGTGTTTAGGAAGCAGAGCGGGACTCAGTGGAGATCCAGATGATGTATGAGAAGACCCATGATGAAAAAGAAAGACTCCTCAACAGTCTGGTGGAAGCTGAGTGAGTTTTTGTTTGCATGTCGCAGAGCGAAGGTGTGATCTAATTAGCATATGAATTGGCAAAAGCCTCTCTCGATTCACCATTGGATGAAACCAAAGACCCTTCAAACGAAAAGTCACTCATGATTGGCTGGTAGACGGGTTGCTATTGGTCACCCTGGGTCATTGCAGTACACACGTGGGTAAACCCCTCCCACAAAATATTAATAATAAAAATTGATATATAGTTGTTGCAAATAATGTATATATTAATATATATTATAATTTATTAGTAAGCCTTTACCAAAAGCACTGCAGTTAATTAAGACTATACATCCATTCATGTGATGCTTGATGTTATATGTGAACATATTGTTAAGGGAAAAAAACATGAACAAGGTATATTTTGAGTCAAAGCTTTATTTACATATAGCACAAATATTGTACAAACACAACTTGCCTAGCCAATGAAAAATAATCAGGTGAAGCTTGAAATGTCTCTTTGCAGCCTCTGGGTCATATGTTCTTTGTGGGACTCTGTCCGAATCTTCCCCAGTGTGTAGACGTCTGTTGTGTGTAGCTGTGAGATCCAGTGTAGCTTCTAGTCTTATCTGAAGTGTGGCACACAGGTCGGTGAGCTCCTGGCTGTGGAAGGATGGATCCATTTCATCTGTCCCGCTTCAATCAGCTGTAAACACAATCAGTACAATTAGCACAGTTCAATGACAACATACACCTATACATATATGACTCCTGAACTCCTCAATGCTGATGCATTGCCGGTTGGATGTACTGGAAGCTCTTTCATACTGGCTCATAGTGTGTCTTAGTACTTCATAGTACAGGCAGCTGGAAAACAACATGAGTAACATGAGCTTATTATTAATAAATGGAAAAAGCCTTGCTGCATTACTGTTGGAAGATTCTCAGCAAAAAAAAAATCTTAAACAGTTACTTACATACAATGGCGTCGTTTTTCCGCACTGCAAATCTGGACTTTCAGCGAGTCTTGGCCTAATGTGCAGTGACTGCCTCATTGTGTGTGGGAATCAGGCTGTGAAAACACAATGATGAAATGGATCAGATAAAGTAAGCCTGGAGAATGTATTTTAAACACCGCGCTCCGGTTCGTGGCGCCGGCTTTTTGCATCAGAGCTGTGAAGAGACGGAGAGCTTCCTACAAAAATACAACCCGAGAAAAAGTCACGTGTATGAAAAAACCTAGCAGTTCATACCTAATTAAACATGCACTAGTTCAGCTCAAGCACTCAATGCGTTATTCTACTTTTAGCAACTTTCTAACTAATCCAACAGTTGTAACACGCTTTTCAGATCTAAGAGTTAGCTTAGCAGTTAGCAATGGCTTCTCTCTCCAGCTGGGTCTCACCTTAATTTAGGAACTGTGCGACGAGCCCATCAGTTGATGTTGTGTTTTGTCGTTGCGTGGTCGTTTATCCTAAATATGTCGGTTTGGTTCAATCAAGTATTTATTTAGGAAGCAATGACAGGGTATGAAAAGTTCCAACACACTATCCCAGAACTCTAGCAGCCCTGGGGAAGTCTCGAGTCGCATCAGAAGCATTCCAACAGCCGGCGTCTGTATATCTTATAACAGTAGGTAGTCCATCCTCTTGGCATTGGAATAAGGAAGTGACCAGGAGCCACTCCCAGTCTCACTCGCCTGATAGTTGCTAAGCGAAATGTTCTCTTCATGACAGGCCTTGACACAGCTGATGCCATGTAGGCCAGTGGTGTTGACAATTGGAGTTAAGAATATTATGTTCCTGCTATATCGGCTGTACGTTCTGTTTGTACAGACATTCAAAACTAACTAAACCAAAACAACAAAACAACCATGTTACGCACATACATTTTAATTCAAGATTAAACACTTGGAAGGAAAAGAGTTATTATTAATAATTTGTTTGAAGACATACTATCTGGCAAAACTGTTCATGCCCCCCTTTTATCTTTATTTGGTAAGAGTTCAGTCAGATCCACACTAGCTAGAAGTTTGGAGTTTACAGGGCACAGACTCATAATACCTGGCATAATTTCTTCCTGTTGAGCGGATTGCTGGTAGATGTGTGGTTAACACATCAACTGTGCATTTAACCAACACAAGTGAAAAAATAACTGTAATCATGCCACTCTACACAGTGGTTGAGATTTAGGATAGTGTTCATGGGCAATTAAGATTGAAGAGGTGGGTTTTCAGTCCTATTCAGGGAAACAGACTTACTGAAACCTCATTGTTTTGGATAATATAAAAATGTTGAAATAAAGTGCACTGTTTCAAATTTTTTTCATAGCATTGACCTTTGCGCATGGTATAAAATGTAATTCATTATAGCACACTTACTTACTTAAGGGAAACAATTTCAGGTTTTATTTTTATTTTAAGCCTGATTTACTTACGCCAGATAGTTTAGTTGGTACCTTTTAGAAAAAGGTGTTATTTGCACTGGGGGAAACTATCCTGATTTGCATTTGTAAAGCTCAGAGCATTGTCATTTCCATGTGAAAGCCTCCCCAAGGCCTAGTAGCAGGGAGGTCACCTCCCAACATTCTCAGGCTTGTAAAACTGCCAGAAACTGGTAAACCCGCGTGACTTCCCTTACAGTTTTTTGTGCTGCCTGCAGATTCCTGTGAACAGCCGTTAACCGAAAATTCTCCCAAAAGTAGCACTTTGCTTGTCCTTGGTTATAAATGGACAAACAATCCATAGAAGCCTTATGAGCAGCAAAGTTCATTAAAATACATTTTTGAATGAAGTATTGATCTTTATTTTCTTTATTGTTAGTTATCACTTGCCAAAAACAACCTCAAGCCAAATTTAAAAGTTGATCGCTAAATAAGAGCCATTGAGTATTTGTATGATTCATAATCCGATTAGTCAACTAATCATTTCAAAACTCTATAGATTAATCGCCAATCAGAATAGTCGTTAGTTGCAGCCTGAGCCAAAACCAAGCAAGCATATACATCTACACCCCTCCCCCCTCGGGACATCTGATCACACCTGGTCCATCTTCTGCCTGTGTACAAACCTCTGGTGCACAAGCAACCAGCTGTGACCCACACAGTGAAGAGATGGTCCAATGAGGGAAGAGTATATTGAGGAACAGATACCGGATGATAAATGGCACAAAGCTATTTAGGAAATTTACTCAGACAAACTGTTGTTCAGTTCAAGAGAATACATCGACTCCACTGATCTAAAGTTAGATTAGCCAAGGTTTATTGTGATTTGTGGTTTATTGAGTGAGTTTTACACAGGACCATATTCGTGTGGTTTTAAGAGCACAATTGAAATCATGGCTAAAATCTAGTGTACATGAGTTAATATTTGAATAAACTTTTTCTATAATTGAATTAAAATCCTCCAGTTATTGACTGCTCAAGTCTGTCTGGTTTTATCATTTCCCCCCGCCACATTAACTGCGTGTTTTTTTACATGCATCCTTTGTTGGGTTGTGTTGTGTGCGTGTGACCTGCAGGTGGCAGATCATGCTGTGGGAGAAGAAGATCCAGCTTGCAAAGGAGACTCGTTCAGCTTTGGACTCTGAGTCGGTCCAGGGAGAAATCCAGATGATGAAGTCTGAGATACATCGTATGGAGGTAAACACTGCACACATAATATATAATCATCGAAGCAGACAATAAATGTTAACTGTTATTGATGATATGTGTGCTCGTTTCAATGTTTGTTTAATCTCATTTAATACATGTGTGTTAGGTCCGTCTTAACCAACTAAAGAGGCAGCAGGAGCAGTTGCTGAGGGAGAGTGAAGAGACAGTGGTGAGGAGGGAGACTATTGCTAACCGTAGAAAGGCCATGGTCCACAGCTCACAAAAACAGTCTACAAAGGGTGACCTGAGCCGCCAAGCACAAGGCCTGAGGCGCAAGATCAAGGACCTGCACAAGGTAGGACACATGTCATGATCGTCCATTTCTGCATATGTACCTGAAGCACTGTTATCTCATATGCATCATTCATCTCTTCAGCTTGTGACTGAGTTTGAGCAGGTCATCAAGGACCAACAGGAGACCCAGAGGAATCTGGCTGATAGGCTTACACAGCAGAAGCAGCAGCTGATAGAACTATGCCGCCACAGCTGCACCCTGGACCCTGAGTTTGTTTTTCACGAGGACACTAAAGTCAGGGTAAGGAGCAAATACTGTGCATGAATACATGGTACTATGTGAATATACAGTAACAGTGCTTTAATTCATATTCATGTATTGTACTGGTTTGCACCTGCATTCTGAGTGTAACTGACTCCTCTATATTGAAGTCGAATACACAATACATTCTTCTTGTTTAAGCTGCCGTAGTATATTATAGCTGACATGTGTCAATCAAGTCTCCTTTCAGAAGCTAAATATGCAACTTCTGTCTACTGCCGGTAAATTTAGCTATTGATCTGTCGAAGGTGTGGTGAGAATATTTGTTAAAGCACTGTCCAGGTCAAGTTGACACAGCTGTAGATTTACCTTCTAGAGCAGGGGTGCCCAATATGTGGATCGCAATCTACTGGTCGATCGCAAAGGTAGTGTGGGCAGTCACGTGGACGGGCCCATTGACGTACCCACCCTTAAACCACACTTACAAGGGCCGTCTACAGTCCCGTATCCCTTCAGACATTCAATCTCCAGCTACGTAACCCCTTGGGTTTTTTATCGCCGCCGCCACAACTGTCGACCGGGGCGGACTGCTGTAAGTGCGCGTCGACAGCATTGCGTCGCTGGGGGGGGGGGGGGGGGGGTGGCGAATGCATGGTTCATATTTGTGTTGGCAGCAATGCCAATATACTTTATTTGGTTGGTAGATCATAATGATCTAGTCATTTCAAAGTAGCTCACAAGCCTATAAAGTGTGGGCACCCCTGGTCTCGAGCATCACAGTTTTCGACTCTTGGAACCACTCCCATTTAGCAAGCATACAGGATATAGTCAGTCATTGTTTTCCACTTTCTGACATCAGTTTGAAAACATAAGTGAAAACATACATCAAATGTACTCTCATTCTTTATACGTCCCTCCCTCTAGAACTTAGACCACCTGGTGACTCTACAGAGAAGGGCCAAGAAGCTGCAGGGGGTGTGCGAGGGCCGCTACAAGGCTTTGTCCACCAGGGAATCAGTCATAGCCGCTCTGCAAACCCAGACTGAGCATGTGCACGCTACCTCCGCCATCTTGCACCGAGTCTGTGAAGAGTTCCCCCAGCACCAGGGGCCACTCCGCAGGCTAACGTTAGCGTTGGCAGGTCGTGCTCAGGCCCTAGATCAGGAGGAATCTTGAAAGTGTGGGAGACGATATAGACATGACAGTAAGGGAAGTGAGTAACACGGGGGTTGGGATGAGAAGGAACAATTACACTGAAAATAATTAGGAGTGACTGTGGAGGTGGCTGGTCAGAGCACCTCCAGGTGAACCAGGGAGAGTTGATTTGCGCAGCTGATGTTAGTTGGCCAATTAACTCGCCCTGGATGGAAAAGGCCGCAGCAAGGCTGCCACACATGAGACTCAGAACAGAGACCTGAGCTGACGAGACACCTGCACACACCGCATGTTTGCTGTTCTCACTAATAAAATCTACACTGAAACCCAAATGGTTTGTCTCTGGCTGCTGTTGGGAGACCCAGTTGGCACTGTCATTTTCCACAGTCCTCAATTAAAGTTCAGACTGTTTATAAAAATGTATGTTTATATTCCTCCTTTTGAACCCTGCAGCCTTGTCTCATACACTAATGCACTTTAATGTTACAGTATATTCAAGACTTTCCGTGAGTTTGAAATTAAACTGAGGAGGAAGCAGCACAAAAGTTGCATAAAGGGATAAGGTTCCTTGAAATTAATGTAATTTAGAGCTAGAAGAGGGGAGCAGGGTGAATTAGCACAGCCTGGCTCCTCTGTTACACAGGCGCTGTGCTTGGGTCTGGAGCAAATTATCATGTGATAACTGTCAAAGTGTATGGAAATAGTGATGTGTCGTTTCGTGAACGATTCGTTCATTTTGAACGAATCCTTACAAGGACTCTGGAGTAACGAGTCCTCTCAAAGAGAGATTTGTTCATTTTCTCGTGGCCGCGCATCGGGACTGTTGCAGGGGCTGATGCAGGTCACGTGAAAAAGGATCCAAAGACTCGTATCCGGCAGATGAACGAAACATTTATCCGAAGACACGGTCTGGAGGTGAACGATTCGTTCATCTGCCGGGTACCAGTCTTTGGATAATTTTCCACGTGACCTGCATAGGCTCAGAAGAGGAAACAGTTACCTGATTCCCTTTCGCGTGACCGCTGTTTTAGAAGACGTGAATGATATTCGTTCACAAGTCATACTGACTGGTTTTGTTATTTTCACTTTACACTTACAGTTTAGTGCAGTGTAATTGTTTGCCGTGATAATTAAATGCCAGTGTGATAATAAATGACAATTTAAAACCATACAAACTGTCATGTTTTACTGTATTTAATAGAGGTTTTCTTTAAAAAATATGATCTACCACACAAAAGCAGTCAGTCATGGCTGTCTCCAAGGGGACCGTGGCCCTTCCCCACCCTCCCCCACAGTTTTGCACTAGGTGACTTGAAATGCCAAATTAATCAAATGTGATGTTTTTATTGTAACCCAAAATCCCAATATTGCACCATGTTACATTTATTAATAATTTTCTCTTTGCATATAATAATAACACACTTTACATTATAGAAAATTCAAAACAGTATACAACAGCATGTTTTTTTTAAAGTTAAAAAAGTTTGTCAAGCAGAGCTTTGTAACAATATATATATATTTATATAATATATCTCAAAAAGATAGACATAAATAATGTAAAATCACACTATTCAGCCACAGATAGATAACAATAATAGTAATGAAATCACACTAAAAACCAAAGGAGCATTCTGTAACCAAACTGCAGTTTAGGGCCTGCTCTAAGGCAGGTTTGCATTTAAGAAAACAAGCTCCCGGACCTTGGATGGGCTGAGCCTGTTTCTCCGATCTGAAATTAGCTGCCCTGTTTTAGATAAAACTCTCAGAAGGCACAGATGTGGCCACAATGCACAGTCTTGTCTTCATGACCTCACAGAGGCTTTTGTAAACAGCTGAACATTTCATCCACCATGCCAGAGGGTCTGATGTGCGGGGTAAAAGTGGCTCAGCAAGGTAAGCCCGCATCTCCATGAGAGACAGTTGGTGTGGTAGTAGAAGGCCCTCAAGCTTGCAACCCTCTCATCAAAGTCCTCCTAAAACATGGCCCCTGTACTGGCAGCTGTAGCAGAATGTGGATCCTCCTCTTCCTCCCTATGGAGGGGGTTAACATGTGCTGCTGCTGATGTCATTCTCTTAACTGCCTCGTCTGCTATTTCGCTGTTGACAAAGGCTTGCTTTTTTAACCTCAGGTCCAAGCAGGTAGCATCAGCAAGCTTCTCAATGTACTCCACTTTACTGAACCTCTTCAACATTTCTATCATCAGGCTGTCCACGAGACCTTTTACAGGTTCATGGATGGAGGGATTCCTTTGATTGCGGGCAACAATCCTCTGAAGGCCTCTTGCCATTAAAATGACTTTGGAGGCAAAGTCAGTCACAAACCTAAAGAAATTAACAATTATTTAAATATAATTAATACAATGTATTATTAAAAAGCCAATACATACCTGTTGGTGAAAAAATTGTTAAAAAAACAATCCATCATTAAGGAGGAATTGAGTTTGCAATCTTGATTTAAAATAGGTGTTAATCACTTTATTATTATTATTATTATTATTAGAATCCTTTAATAGTCCCACAGTGGGGAAATTTGAGGGTTTACAGCAGCAGCGAAGGTACAGTGCAACAAGAGCAAAAGAAAGAGCAAAACAACATAGTAAGAAACAGTGCCTTGCATAAGTATTCACCCCCTTTGGACTTTTCTACATTTTGTCATGGTATAACCACAGATTAAAATGTATTTCATCGTGAGTTTATGTAATGGACCAACACAAAATAGTGCATCATTTGGATGTGGGGGGAAATATTACATGGATTTCACAATTATTTACAAATAAAAATCTGAAAAGTGTTGAGTGCATATGTATTCACCCCCTTTACTGTGAAACCCCTAACAAAGATCTGGTGCGACCAATTGCATTCACAAGTCACATTTGCAAGTCACATAATTAGTAAATAGGGTCCACCTGTCTGCAATTTAATCTCAGTATAAATACACCTGTTCTGTGACGGACTCAGAGTTTGTTGGAGATTATTACTGAACAAACAGCATCATGAAGACCAAGGAGCTCACCAAACAGGTCAGGGATAAAGTTGTGGAGAAATATGAAGCAGGGTTAGGTTATAAAAAAATATCCAGAGCTTTGAACATCTCTCTGAGCACCATAAAATCCATCATAAGAAAATGGAAAGAATATGGCACAACCGCAAACCTACCAAGAGGAGGCCGTCCACCCAAACTGAAGAGTCGGACAAGGAGAAAATTAATCAGAGAAGCAACCAGGAGGCCCATGGTTACTCTGGAGGAGTTGCAGAGATCCACAGCTGAGGTGGGAGAATCTGTCCACAGGACAACTATTAGTCGTCTACTCCACAAATCTGGCCTTTATGGAAGAGTGGCAAGAAGAAAGCCATTGTTGAAAGGGATCCATACAAAATCCCGTTTGGAGTTTGCCAGAAGCCATGTGGGAGACACAGCAAACATGTGGAAGAAGGTGCTCTGGTCAGATGAGACCAAAATTGAACTTTTTGGCCTCAATGCAAAACGCTATGTGTGGCGAAAACCCAACACTGCCCATCACCCTGAGCACACCATCCCAACAGTGAAACATGGTGGTGGTAGCATCATGCTGTGGGGATGCTTCTCTTCAGCAGGTACAGGGAAACTGGTCAGAATAGAGGGAAAGATGGATGGAGCCAAATACAGGGAAATCCTTGAAGAAAATCTGATGCAGTCTGCAAAAGACTTGAGACTGGGGCGGAGGTTCATCTTCCAGCAGGACAATGACCCTAAACATACAGCCAGAGCTACAAAGGAATGGTTTGGATTAAAGAATGTTAATGTCTTAAAATGGCCCAGTCAAAGCCCAGACCTCAATCCAATAGAGAATCTATGGCAAGACTTGAAGATTGCGGTTCACAGACGGTCTCCATCCAATCTGACTGGGCTTCATCTTTTTTGCCAAGAAGAATGGACAAACCTTTCCATCTCTAGATGTGCAAAGCTGGTAGAGACATACCCCAAAAGACTTGCAGCTGTAATTGCAGCGAAAGGGGGTTCTACCAAGTATTGACACAGGGGGGTGAATACTTATGCACCCAACAGATGTCAACTTTTTTGTTCTCATTATTGTTTGTGTCACAATAAAATTTATTTTGCACCTCCAAAGTACTATGCATGTTTTGTTGATCAAACGGGAAAAAGTTTATTTAAGTCTATTTGAATTCCAGTTAGTAACAGTACATAATGGGAAAAAGTCCAAGGGGGGTGAATACTTATGCAAGGCACTGTATAAGATCTCACGTTGTCAATGTCCGTTCCCTGGATGTTCACTGGTGTCGGAGGAGAGTGTTTACTCAGGCGGAAGTCCACCGCCAGCTCCTTGGTTTTTCCAGAGTTGATCTGGAGGCAGTTCCGCTGGCACCATGTTATGAAGTCCAGGTTCAGTTCTCTGTACTCCCTGTCATCACCGGCGGAAATGAGGCCGACGATTGCAGAGTAGTGGCTGATCGAATCTGTTGAAGAACAAGTTCAGGTCATTCACCCACTTCTGGTCCCCCGTAGGCTGTTGGTTGGGCCCCTTGAAACCAGACATGGTCTTCAGGCCCTACCAGACCCTGCTGATGTTGTTCTGCTGCAGCTGGTCCTCCATCTTCGTCCTGTAGACTTTCTTCTCGTCCCTTATCTTCCTCCTCAGCTCCCTCTGCACAGTCTTTAGCTCGTCCCTGTTACCTGATCTAAAGACCCTCTTCTTTTCCTTGAGGAGGGCCTTTATTTCAGGGGTGATCCATGGTTTGCTGTTGGAGAAACACCGTACAGTCCTGGTGGGGACGGTGTTTTCCGTACAGACGTTTATATAGTCCGTTATGCAGGTAGTGAGACTGTCGATGTCCTCCCCATGGTCATCACTGAATACTTCCCACACAGTAGAGTCAAAGCAGTCCTTCAGAGCCTCCTCGGCTTCCTCGGACCATCTTTTTACTGTGCGAGTCACAACTGGCTGCCTTTGCACAAGAGGTTTGTACACAGGCAGGAGGTGCACCAGGTTGTGGTCAGATCTTCCCAGGGGAGGAAGAGGTGATGAAGAGTATGCCTCCTTGGTGTTGGCATATAAGAGGTCCAGTGTCTTATTGTCTCTGGTGTGACATACCTCTCAGCGCTCACTTCAGTTGTGACCTCCTCAAAGGGCTTGACAACATCCACTGTTTCTTTAACAATTTCCCATTCTTCTAGGGACAAGGTTGGCAGAGACGCATTCACAAGTGCCAGGGTGGAGATGAAAGGATCTTTGACCTCTAAAATTATTTTCAACATGTAGAATGTTGAATTCCACCTTGTGGCCACATCCTGCTTTAGGCATAATTGCTCCTGTCCCACCTGTTGCTGTGTGGCCTTGAGCTTCTCTGAAAGAACTCAACAATGGCTTTGACCTTTTGCACTATGCTTCCGACCATCTTCAGGGCAGCTCTGACAATAAGGTTCAGAACATGGGCAAAACAGGGTATGTGGTCCCAGTGAAGGTCTCTCACAGCTGACAGTGTTGGCAGCATTGTCTGTGACACAGGCTACAATTTTGTCCTTTAAACCCCATTCTTAACTAATCCTGGTCAGCTTCCTTGCAAGATTGTCAGCAGTGTGTCTTTCTGTCATGACAAAACAGTCCAGGAGATTTGAGGTTATTTGAAAATCCTCCATGAAATGACAAGTCAGACATGTAACTTGTGGTCGTTACTGAGGTCCAGCAGTCTGTTGTGAGACATACAGCCGTGGCAGACTTGATTTTGTCCATGACCTCAGTTCTTAGTTTCGTATACATCATCGGTAGAACTTTTGTTGAAATTGTTTTTCTACCTGGTAGACTGTATTGACCAGAGCCTCATCCAGTTTACTCTGTCTTAACAGATCAATTGGCCTTGTAACAAAACTACCCATTGAGGTTTGTTGTTGTGGCCTCCGTGGCCTAACTGCTGCTTGGGTGGTGGTAAGTGCTGCTGGAAAGGTGGACGCTGTGGACATGGTCAACGTAGCAGTTGCAGGCCCAGTTGAAGAGGTGCTGCTGGTGGAAACAGCTCCTGCTGCCACAGTACCATCATCACTGTCTCCTCTAACTTGTGCTAAGAGCACAGTTGGATGTGCACATTTAAGGTGCCTTCTCAAATATGAGGTGCTTCCTCCTTGAATTGATAAAAGCTTTTTGCAAATTTGGCATTTCGCTTTTGTAGAAGAAACATTTTCTAAATGAGACCAAACATCACTCCTTTATCTATTGCTCATTCTCTTGACCTACTCCAATTTGTCTGGTGTCTCTCCTGCCTGCAAGTCACTTAATGCAAAGCTGTGGCGGAGGGTGGGGAAGGGCCATGACTGACAGCTCTACTTCAACACTGGCTCCACCCTTATGTGTAACCTGATCTTTTTCAATTAGTGTGAACTGGTAACTTACTGCATGTCCCCTTCCTATGGACATTGTCACTCAAAGTTCACAGACTTAAATCAAGTGTGTCTTACACAGAATTTTCCATATAATATAATACCATTTTACGCACATTTGTGTGGCAGGCAGATCATATTTTTTGAAGAAAACCTCTATTAAATACAGTAAAACATGACAGTTTGTATGGTTTTAAATAGTCATTTATTATCACACTGGCATTTAATTATCACGGGAAACAATTACACTGCACTAAACTGTAAGTTTAAGTGAACGAATATAATCACGTCTTTCTATACTAAAAACACAGTCACGCGAAAGGGAATAAGGTAACTGTTTCCTCTAATGCAGATCACGTGAAAAAGGATCCAAAGACTCGTATCCGGCAGATGAACGAATCATGATCCTAAGACTGTTGGCAGAATAAACGTCGTTCATCTGCCGGATATGAGTCTTTGGATCCTTTGCACCCCTCCCCCCGTTGAAATGGACGAATGACTCGAAAGAGATTTGTTCATTTTGCGAGATTCAAAGAACCGAGTCGGTAAAATTATGCGAACTTCCCATCACTAGTGTGGAAGTTTGCTCACAGGTCCAGGACGTATTGAATTTCATTCTTACTGGGGCTTTCCCTGTTTTCCCTAAGTAGGTAGAAAGGAAGAAAATCCCGTGGAGGTCCGGGGCACCTCTCGTACTGCAAAAAATAGAGGAGCAAGCCATTTAGCCCAGTTGCGTTCGTTTATGTGAATGAACTTACGGATCATGGATTTTAACGTCTTATTTAGCCGCCTGACAAGACCATCAGTTTTTGGTTGATATATGCTGGTCCGAATAGATTTAATGCCCAATAATCCTTACAGTTCCCTCAGTGTTTGTGACATGAAAAATTTAAAAATGAAAAGGCTTACTAACCATCTTGCCCCCAATAACGAGTGAAGACAAGTTAACAGCACCAAGAAACTGCCCTCAACTGACTGAAGGAAACATACATAGTGGCTGATCAAGCCACTCAAACACAGAAGGGAGATAGACTTAAACATACTAACATTGAATAAAAACTACGGCAACAACATAGCACACCAGAATAAGGACACATATTATTAACGAAGGAAAAATAATTAAACATAAATATCAAACAGTAGTCAAAGATTACAAACTAAAAATCTAAATAAGGAAACAATGTCACTCCCCATGATTCGAGAGACATGGTGCAGTCCAATTAGCGCTTAAGGTTGTAGGCTGAAGCTGTGCCTCCTTTGGATGGCTTACAAGACGATTCCAGCAGCAAACCCCAGGAACATGTCACTGGGTTTCAGTGTGTGGTTGCTGGTGCGGTCATTACAGTCAGTCAGTATCTCTTTCGGGATCCCACCTTTGGAGATGACCTGAAACATTGCCCGCCCAATACTCTTTGCAGAGATGGTGCGCAGCGTGACTGCCTTGGGATATCGCGTAGCTATCTCCTGTGTCAGTCCTACTAGAGTCGTCTGACATTTTATCCAGAGCGGCAATGGTGGTCTCCTTCTGTTCGATCAGTGTATGGAAGGAACATATCTTGTCATGGTTGGATGTAAGAAACTTGATGTACTTTGCTTTCTCCTCATCGAGGGCTTGCTGAGTGAGGGAGAGGCTCTCCAGTCCCACTGTCCCCACCTCATTCTCCAGCTGCCACAGCTGAGAGATCTACAGGGGAGAGAGATAATTAGAAAGACAATACTGTCACATTAAATTATGTCTGTATACTTTGTGTTAAGTTCGCCCTAAGCAGTGTTGCCATAGTTACTTTGAAAAAGTAACTTAGTTACTTTACAAGTTACTTGATTTTAAAAGTAACTAAGTTAGATTACAAGTTACTTGATTTTAAAAGTAACTAAGTTAGATTACAAGTTACTTTATTAGTTACATTCAGCAGCTGCCGACAACACCCCCGCCGCCTCAACATAAAAATGACAACCGGTTTTGCCAACACTAACTTTATTAGACACCGCCGGAGGTCCCCCCCCCCCCCCCTGCGCGAACGGAGGGTTCCCCCAACGGGCGCTGTAGCTGAGGTGATCTGACGGGACCGACACGCGTCCAGAGTCGCTGCCGCCGACCGCCGTACCCGGTCCCCTCCAACCGGTCCCCGCCTTCCGCAGCGCCGACGGACACCACCCCGCGGCATACTAGAAGGAAAGCCCCCGCACCGCGGATGAGCACCTCCCCCCCTAAAAAAACGTCGAGGGGTGCCGCACACCAAGCCTCCGGCGGCGTGGTGAGGAGGGTGACGGGCCGACTGCTCCCCCAGCCGCAGGACGTGCCCAGCGGGTTAACCACAAATACCGAAATAGTAACGCAAGGTGACTTGGACAAGTAATTTTAATCTGATTACTGGTTTGGAAATAGTAACGCGTTAGATTACTCGTTACTGAAAAAAGTGGTCAGATTAGAGTAACGCGTTACTAAGTAGCGCGTTACCGGCATCACTGGCCCTAAGTCAAACAAAACCTGGTACATAGGGGCCGCTGTTTGAGCAATTAACAAAACATTAAACACTGCAACAAAACGTACAAAATGGGTCCTTGGGTTCTAAAACGTTACGGTCGCCATATACTAGGGTTGTCACGATACCAAAATAATGACTTAGATACTATACCTGACAAAATATCACGAGACCCGATACTTACGATACCACAAATACGATACAATACCACAAATACGATACGATACTGGTATATTTATCTATGATAGTAATAAATAGGGATGAGCGAGTACAGCATTATCTGTATCTGTATCTGTATCTGTTAACCATATGAATTATCTGTATCCGTATCCGTACTCGGAGTGGGCGGGGCCTAACCCGAAAGTGGGTGTGATTTAACCCGGAAGTGGGCTGGATTTCACCCGGAAGTAGGCCGGGTTGTCTTGAAATGGGCGGGGCTTTAACCAGTATGTTATTTTAAGCATGCAATTGATATGGGTTGATCAGAAATTGTTATATTTATTGCTGATTAGAAAACTATTACAGGACAGCATCAGCATTGAGCTTCAGATCAATGATTTTGATCACAATAGCAAACGAACTATTTACAGAACAAGTTTTGCAACAATGAATACAACACATGCTGTTGCAATTATGAAGTGAAATGTAATAACAAGTGTTTTCATACTCAATATAACTTTCTTTTTTAACTTTGAAATTTTTTTATGATTTTTTTATTTTAATTATTTTTTAATTTATTTCCACACCAGGTGTGTGTGGGTATGTGTGTGAGTGTGTGTATGAGTGAGTAAGAGAGAGACAGAGAGAGAGAGTGGGAGTGTGTGTGTGTGTGTGTGTAGCTTAATTTGTAATATTTTTTATACAACTACTACCTAGAAAGTGTCAGACACTCAGTGCGTGAAGTAAAATAAAACTGGTTAGAGCCAACTGACGGTTTAATCTGCCGGTCCAACAAACTGACGGTTTACTAGCAAACTGACGGTTGGACCGGCAGAGAGAGGGAGAGAGAGAGAGAGTAGCCAGACGCTAGAGAGTAGTCAGACACTCAATGCGTGAAGTAAAAAAAAAAAAATCTCCGACAGGCAGAGACGCAACGCGAGTCGCTTTCTACCAGCACCACGTCTGAACGAACCCACGTTTAACAGAACTCTACTGGTTAATAAGTAAGTACAAACTGAAATAAAAACAAACTTCAAGCTGAAGAAACCCTAAACGTTAACGGAAAAGACCCGCGAACCTGAGTGACTGAGAGACAGAGAGCTGTTCTGTGAGTGAGTGAGCAGAGCGCTGTGACGCTGTGTGAGGATTTTCATTCAGTCCGAGCACAGATATTGACTCGTATTACTCGTATAATACTCGTGCTCGGCAAAAGTGCTTTATCCGTACCGGATACTCGTTTCAGCCGAGTATCCGGCTCATCTCTAGTAATAAATAAAACATCTGTAAGCTTTCCTTTTTTACCACCTTGTTCCTGCCCAGCTTTTTGAACACTTAACAAATCGCATTCATATTAGTATTAGCCTACAGCAAAATATTAATGAAAACTACATGGTGACGTCATAGCATTGATTATACACAGCTATGTAGGCCTATTGTCCGTTTCTGACTATATGACTATATAGTTATATCCATAAGTATGAGTTACATCATTTTACAGATGTGTGTTTGAGGTGAAAAAAACCTAAAGCTATTTGGGTTGGGTACATTAAAGATGGACACATAATTAAAGGGCAATTTCTCTCCTTTATTGAAAAACAACGAAAAACATGCCACCACATACCTTTGAACCAATACACACATGCCATGCCAGTCTGTCTGGCAGAATTTTGAATTGTGAATATTCACACTTGTTGCAACTTACAGCTATTGCATTTGTTTATGCACTTATTACAACTGGATAACAACTGAACTATTTACACACTAACAGTCACACTAACTCAATAAATTAACTGAAATGTATTTATTCACACTTGTTGTAACTTGCAACTATTGCACTTGTTTATGTACGTATTACAACTGAATACAACTGATCTATTTACAGACTTTTCAAACTATTTATACACTAACAGTAAAAAAGTAAAAAAATTAACTGAAATGTATTTTGCGATGGTCTAGTTAGCTACTGAACATGTTGTAACAAAAAAAGTATAATAGTCATCACGACAATGTGCATTGTCTCATTTTCTGGACAGTTCTTTCGCCAGTTGAAGGTTCTTTGCCAAAAAAACAAGCATGTCAACATCAATCAATCACTCAAATTTTATTTGTATAGCCCATATTCACTAATCACAATTCGTCTCATAGGGCTTTAACATTGGTGTGACATCCTCTGTCCTTAACCCTCAGCAAGAGTAAGGAAAAACTACTACAGGGTTCATACACATTTTTACTAATTGATTTCCATGACTTTTCCATGACTTTTCAATAACTTTGAACCAAATTTCCATGACCGAACACTTTGTGAAATCTCGGGGTATACGCGAAAAAGTGACTAAATGTAGTGTTCAAACTAACAATGAGAATTCCAAGGGATACAGTATACCTTAAATGACACAAACCCAAGTATGCCTACTTATATTTTTAGCGTATTTCTTTAAAAGCTTATGAATTATTTAAAACTCAGTGTAAATGAACTAGGGATGGGCCTTCGATTAAATTATCTTAATCGATCGTCGGGAGAATTAACGATCGACTTTCAATTAATCATTCATATTGTTATATTAAAATTCACTATTTATAGGCTATATTAAAATACAGTAAAAATAGAAAAAACACAGCGTGTTTCCTGAGGTCTTTATTAAAAGATGAAAAACTCTTGTGGCAGTTAAACAGGATCCGTTGACTGGCTACACTTGAAAATATGCGCAGCTGTACTCTTAAGCCCCGATGAGAGACCAGCTAGCCGCTGAGAGCCAACTCGATTTGACGGTACTCGACCACTCAGTCCGGTTGTTGTCACGCCCTCACTCCCGGAACCCCTCACCCAGACCCGGGTCTGTCCGGGTTCCCCTCCGCTCGGACTGAGGGTCCGTGTGCGGACATGAGGCTGAGCTGCTAACATCCCCGCTGTGCTGCGTTCAGGGCAACTCGGATATTCCGAACTCCTGCCACATAGCGAACATGCAATAGATTTCATCGATGAAAAAATTATGTCATCAAAGAAATTCTTAATGATCAATTAGGAATTAGGCCCATCCCTAAAAAGGAATGACATGAAAATATGAATATAACAAATTTATAACATTTTAAAATTCCATGACTTTTCCAGGTTTTCCATGACCGTACGAACCCTGCTACTAAAAACCCTTTTAACAGGATAAAAATACATAGAAATCTCAGAGAGAGCCACATGTGAGGGATCCCTCTCCCAGGACGGACAGAAGTGCAATAGATGTCAAGTATAGGAAAACATCATCAAGATTAAAGTTTTTAGCAGCATTGATGAGGGTCAACATTTTGAAGGATAACTTCAATATGATATGTCAAGCAGTCCTGCTGCAATCATACTCTATGGTCAGCAGCCAGCAAGACATGATCCGCCATCTAGATCGGATCCACTATAGTCCACAGTCATTGTCCACTGCCGCTTATTAGGATCCATCATCAGCCCCCGCCTCGGTCGTGGTCCACCACCATTATCTGATGCCAACGCGACACAGGATCCGCCATTACCACTACGATCAGCCCGCACAATATAGAATCCACCATACTGGATCCACCATTGCGACCTCTGATGCGCGATCCACAAATCGTATCCATGGTGCGGCCACAGCGGGCCCGGATCTGCGGGCGATAAAGCAAAGGGACTCGGGGAAGGGCTCAAGTCAGTAACATGTACTAATGAGATATGACTTACTTCGATGTGATAGGGATGGAGAAGAGAAAGGAGAAGCCGGAAAGAGAAGCTCCGTGTCTCATGTGTCATACATTCCCTTTGCGTCTTAGCGTCATCAGGTTTTTTTGCCTTGTAATCAATGATACAATGATACAGGTCGAACTTGAGGGTACAGTGAGGCTCAAGGTAATTCTGACTGGTTTGTATGGTAGTAAGATGAAAACCATGTGGCCCACTCAGTAGATCAGCTATCAATATCTCTATGCCTTTTTAAACTAAACGCTTCCTATTTTAGAACATAGGACAAGTAATGTTCTGCCGCATTAATTAGCTCTAACTATAAGCTTTATCAAAAAGGAAGGTTTTAAGCCTACTCTTAAATGAACAGATGGTGTCTGCTTCCCGAACTGAAAGTGAGAGATTATTTTACAGCAGTGGGGCTTGATGGCTCAAAGCTCTGGCTCCTACTCTACTTTTAGAGACTTTAGGGATGACAAGTAAGCCTGAATTCTGGGAGCGGAGGGCTCTAGTGGGTTGATAGGGTACTAACAGCTCTTTAAGGTAAAAAGGCGCCATATTATTAAGGGCCTTGAAGGTGAGGAGAATTTAAAATTCTATTCTAGATTTAACCGGAAGCCAGTGTAGCGATGCTAATACTGGAGAAATGTGCTCTCTTTTCTTGGTTCTCGTCAGGACACCTGCTGCAGCATTTTGAACAAGCGGCAGAGTCTTTAACGACTTACTGCTGGAGCCTGATAATAATGAATTACGATAGTCCAGTGCTCTTCACTCAGCCTGGAATGCCTAGGACTGCAGATAATGCCTGATGTGCTAAACCCTCTTTCTGATGCACAGCTTGTGGCAGGAATGGACAAGTACTGTCTGGCAAAACAAGCAAGATTTGGCAGAGTGGCTGAGTGGATCTTCAACCAGGTCAAAGGATCTTCAGTGGCACTTATTTCCTTATGTGTTTGTACTGCAAGAATTCATTTTTTATTTGGTCAGCTGGTTGCAAGGGGTCACAGTCACTAGCCTCTTCTGACCCCTTCTTTTCAAATTTTAGATCAGTTTTCCTTTTTTTCCCCCTCCTTGACCTTCTTCTTGCTGCTGATGCTGCTCTTCTGTTCGGACCTGCTCCACTGGCTGTACTGATGCTTCATGACGTTTTTGCAAAAGACTTTCCTTCACTTCTTTCTCCATTGCAACAAAAGTGTCTTTGATCCTAGGAGCCAGATATGTTGCTGTATTAAGGACAATGTTTTCTCCACTTAGTGCATCCGTTAGGTCACTTATCAGGTCAAGTATCTCTCAAACAGTCTTTAAATTTGCCACATCCGAATCTTTTGGCATCAGATGCCACTTCTTTCTGTTTTCTGCCAAAACAGCACAGACAGCTTGTTGCTGTTGACAGAATTGGTCCACCATCTCAAAGATGGAATTCCACCGGGTAGGCTCATCATGAATGAGCTTTTGCACAGGAACATTTAAGAGCGTCTGTTCGTCTTTCAGGCTCCCTTGCATCTTATTAGACCTGAGAAATGAGGACAAGGTTGTCCAAAGCCTGGACAAGCTTGTTTTAATGTTGTCCAGGCCTAAAGCTTTGCCCACTGCCAAATGTAGATTGTGTCCAAAACAGGGTATCCAAGTGAAATTTTCAAATGCCTTTTTGTTGATGGAGCTATTGTCAGTAGTTAAACCAGCCATATTTGACATGTTCAATCCCCATTTCTCACATACCATCTCCTCCAGCGCTTCAAGGATAGAATCTGCAGTATGGTCTGAATACAAAGGAGTACATCCTAAACACCATGACTGCATTTCTGGATTGTGAGTGCCATGTATGCATCAACTGCCCTGCTTGTCCAGAGGTCAGTGGTGAGAGCAAAACAAGGCTGAAATTGAAGTTGAGCCTTAATAACCTGATTGGTCTCATTGTACATCTGTGGAATTTCAGTGTTCATGAAATAATTTCTCCCTGGCATATCGTACTTCCTGTCCAACACATGCACAAGATTTCTAAATCCAGTTTTTTCGACTGTATATATTGGCACCTGATCATTACAGACTCAGCAACTGCTCTGTTTAACTTCTTCGCATCTTTTGAGCCTCTCTCATATTTCCGCTGGCTTTCAAACTAGGCTGGAAGGGAACTCTGTCTCTGTGTTGCTGCTGACTCTGCTGGCCTCTGTTTGACTGTCTGTGGGATAAACAATTCTTAATTTACTTGCATATAGAGTTTGATATTCTCACATTCATATTTTATCTTAATTCATGGAATAATAATTTTTCCTTAACTAAAAATAAAAACGATTAGCTCAGATCCACCCCCAGGCTCCCCCAGCATGTAGCCTATTGCATCAAGTGTGTTTTAATTGGTGCACTTTTGAGTGCATTCAGATCTCATGATCATATAGTCCCACATAAGTGAAATTGTAGGTTATTTTGCATGTATAGCGTTTTCTTTCTAGAGTTTAATTCTGACAATGAACTGGGCTACGTTCTTGCACACACACGCCTGCTCCTGTTTTTTTCATGCTTGCCTGATACAATGCTGATTTGACTAATTAACGTCCGCCACTGTAGAGGGGTTGAAGAACTGCATGCGGCTTCACACCAAGTGTTAATTTCGTTGAGGAAAACTATGACGAAAAATATTCGTTAACGACCTTTTTCCCTTGACTAATTAGAGTTAATAATTAGAGCAAAGTTAATTTCATCATTAACAAGTATTGGATCTATGAAGACCTTCACACCTAACAATCTAGACACAGGCTTTAGAAAGTGGTCAGATACGGGATTGGTCTACCTGCATCAACTATTTAATGAGGACAACCTCAAAACATTTGAGCAGCTGAAAAGGGATTTTGATCTCCCCAAAACAGATTTCTTCAGATATCTGCAATTGAGAACTTTTCTAACATCACACAAAGAGTGGGGAAAGCTTTTAAAACGTACCCCTCTAGAGGAGTTCTTAATAGAAATACAGATGGGGAGCGAAGATAAGAAAACAATAAGTAAACTCTATATCATATTTCTATCTATGGATCTACATAATTCCCTGCAGATAAAGCAGAAATAGGAGGCGGAAATGAACATGGTCATACCACAGAATACCTGGGAGGGGATGTGCACAGAGGCACACCTAGCTACAAATTCAAACACCTGGAAGGAATTTAAATGGAAAATAATTACCAGATTCTTCAGAACACCAGAAATATTAGCTAAGATGGGCCCGACAAATTCCAACTTGTGCTGGCGGAAATGTGGAACACGTTCTGCCAATCACACACACATATTCTGGCTCTGCCCTAAGTTAAACACATATTGGAGAGAAATCTTTGATGCCCTCAAAGAGATATTCCAACAGGACATCCCACAAGACCCCAATATAGCACTACTGGGAGCAATGCCTGAAGGCCTGAATGGGAGGGCCAAAGAATACCTGCTAAACATACTACTCACAGCAGTATTGAAATGTATAACCATCAAATGGTTAAAACCAGATCCACCCACATATAATATATGGACCCAAAAAGTATGGGACATCTACCAAATGGAGCAAATCACATATTCATTAAGGCTCCAAAGTCTTGAATCTTTTTCGAATTCAAGACTCTGTGTAGCCGATGGTTTTTTCCTCTTATACTGTTAGACACGAGAGATGGTTATTGAATCGGGAGATCGCACTCGTTTATTTTCCTTTGCACTTCTCTCTCGACAACACCCCCTTCCGTTAGAACCCCCCTTCAAAACAAGAGTCCCAACCAACACCTTGCTTATAACAGGAACTACACAACCTTCCACAATAAAGCCACTAAATAAAATAGCTTACAGATGTTTTGTTTTCTCGATGTGAATAGCATATTTGTCAAAAGTTGTTCAAAGTTGATGTGAATTCACTTATTCTAACCCTCACAACAACGCAACAAAAAAGTACCTGGCGTTCAAGCGGGGACGGGGCTCGAGCGGGCTCAGAGTGCAAGATCGCAGCGTGAATTGCGCGAGTCGTTGAATCTTCCATGTAGAGGACGGCTAGCTGCGAACAGTGCGGGGGTCGTGGCTGGAAGTCGAGCAGTTCGCTGGGAATGACCGGGAGGCGTACTGTTCGTTCTGTAAGAAGAAGATGAGCGTAACTTCAATGGGGATTAATGCGCTCTGGTCGCACATGCTAGGAGCAAGCCACAAATCCGCTGCGGCACGCAGACAACAGGTGTCCATCGAGCATTGGGCAACACCTTCCTCTGTTAATGTTGTTATACCACCAACAACGAGTACGACAGCTGAAGCTAGTAACGTTACTGCTAGCGTTGCTAACATTCACTCAGTTGCCGCCTCTTCAAGTTGTACAGACCTCAGAGTGCTGCTGGGAGCCACTCCAGCGCTGCACGCAGAAGTATTTTGGTGTCTCGACACCACAGTAAAACACCACTCTCTCACGTCCAATGAAGGCATTTCAGAAATTTTCAAAGAAATGTTTCCCGATTCGGACATCGCCAAGATGTTCACCTGCGGCAAGGACCAAACCGGGTACATAATTAAATTCGGACTAGCACCATACGTCAAGCAACAGCTTGTTGATGGTGTCAACAAAGCTGGGAAGTTTGTGCTGATGTTTGATGAGAGCCTCAATCAGTCCACAAAGAATAAACAGCTCGATGTCCACGTTCGATACTGGGAGGATGACGGAGTCCAATCCAGGTACCTTGGATCTCAATTCTTGGGACATGGCAGAGCCCATGACTTGTTGCATCACAATAAAGTAAGTATATCTCCGAGCATTTTTTGTATTGATAATTAAATGTTGTGTGGGTGTGGTTGGTTGCTGGGGTACAGGTTTGACCAATTTTCTTCGATTTAGAATTGCTTTTAAGTTAAAATTTAGCATGTCAGCAAATGTTTCCACTCTTTGGGAGTGCACTTGTCTAATTATGCAATTAACATTGACTTGAATGGCTTGGAAGTAGCCAGAGTAACATGACCTGGATGTAAAATATTCACACAGTTAGGTCTAGTGTACAAACAAACAAGATAATTGCACAAATTTGGGCAATAGTTGTACCTTACTGTCTGAAAGCCAGTGTATTTCAAGAATAAACATTCAAGGATTATTGTCATTAATAAACTTACTGCCTTGTCAATCCACAGGAATGTGTTGCAAAACTGAATATGAGGCACCTTATGTCCATCAGCATGGATGGCCCCAATGTCAACTTTAAGTTTGTGGAACTTCTCCAGAAAGAACATGCAGAGCTCTATGTAGGTGCTCAGCTGGTCCTGGCTGGAAGCTGTGGTCTTCACACCCTCCACAACGCAGTAAAGGCAGGCTTCACCATGTGGCATCTGCAAAAGCTCCTGAGAGCAATGCACTTCCTCTTCCACAATGTACCTGCAAGGAGAGAGGACTTCACTAGCCTGACTCGGTCATCCAGCTTCCCACTACCATTCTGTGGCCACAGATGGGTTGAAAATGTCCCTATGGCAGAGAGAGCAGTTGAGGTTTGGCCAATGCTACAGATGTATGTGGATGCTGTCAAGAAGAAGAAGGTCCCAAACCCTGCCACTGCCTCGTATGACACCATTGAGGCAGCACAAGGGGATCCATTCATCATTCCCAAGCTGCATTTCTTCCTGGCGATTTCCAGGACCTTCGACCCCTTCCTGACAAAGTACCAAACCGATGAGCCAGTGCTGCCCTTCTTGGCCAAATACTTGGCTGAGCTGTTGAAGGTACTAATACAGTAATTTAACTGAATTGGATTAATCTATATTAAAAGGAAAACTCTGCCAATTTTCATTACAAAATCAGTAGTATATCCAAATAGTGTAAACTGTTTTGCAGACATTCTTTTAGTGTCACGGTCATTGAGAGTTGATTTCAATTACGTTTTGTAACAGTGATGTCGTACATGCACAAATTAGATCACTGGTCAACAACTTAAAATCAACTCTCAATAACTGGCATACGTAATGAATGACTGCATAACTCTTCACAGATTTTGGATATACTACTGTTTTTTTAATGATACAAGCAGAATATTTCTTTAATTGTTACATGCAATTTTTATTTAAGAGTCTACTGAAGCGGTTTGTGAAGAGGGAACTCCTACAGGATGTCTCGCCCCTGAAGCTGACCAAAGTCGTTGCAGCTGATAAGGCAAACTGGGTCTCCACTTTGAATGCTGACATAGGCCTGGGTGCATCAAGGTAATTTTGATATATTCATTTTCAGGGTTACATGTATACCACTCTCTCCCCCCCGGGGTAGTTTCAAATAAATATCTACTTTAAGTCTTTAAGTTCAATGATTGTATATACAGTATAAAAAGCTAACCGTCTGCACCATTTACACTCTATTCCTTAAATAAATCAGGCACTTCAGAGCAAGTCAGGAAGCAAGGTCAGTGAGCTTTCTGTGCTCACCTCCAGAAGAGAATGTATGCAGGGCCTGGCTAACATGGTTAAGAAAAGCCCCCTGAAATTCCCAGTGGTCAGGAACATCGCCTGCTTGGATCCCACAAAGATGAACACAGATCCAGAGTGGTGCATCAGAAAGATGAAGAATATAGTCCAAACATTCCTGCAGGATAAGCAGTTGGCTGGAGGCATTTCAGCTGGTACGAAAAATATGGTCTATGGACAATAGATGTTGATACGTAACTGTATTTCCTATAATATTGTCCCAGGCTTTTATTTACCTAAACGACTGAGGATACCAGTCCTTTATTCAAAGCATTGTCAAAGAGACATGCATTTATTTATAATTCCCTGTTTTTGATAAGTAGATTTGCTTATATTTTAGTACCACATGAGGCTAACAGGCACTTGGCCTTTACTTAGGGCCAGCCTTTATTTGTTTGTGTCGACCACGTCCCCTGCCATTATTTGAGGAAATATGATATTCCAATTTACCAAGGCTGTATCTTAATAGTCTCAATGTGCATGACATTTTAATTTGCGTGTATTCTTGCGTAAACATTGTGAAACTGATATAACTGTCACTGATATGGTGAGGACCCAAAAGCAGCACAAGCAGACTAAATACCAGTCGGTAATGACCTTTATTGTTCACTGCAGTTTTTAACAGTTCAAACAGTGGCAGGGTGAAAAGTCTTTGCTCATAGTGATCATCTGCGGGACCTGAGCAGGAGCGAGCCTGGTGTCGCTGACTGAAGGTAAAGTCAACAGGTGATGGGTTACCTAGCTGGCAGACCGGTCCAGTGTTGAGCTGTGTAGCCACAGAGCAGAGCAGGAGCGTAATCCGGAGGGAACAGGCGAAACTCTTGGTCGAAGACAGAAGGCTGAGGTAATATCCAGGGCAGAGACGAGGCAGGCAGGTCGGCAACAGGTGATAAGTCCGGGGAAAGAACGCTGGAAAGTCAGGCATGACACAAGAACAATCTGGCAGGCTTAAATGCAGCCAGGGCTGACACAGGTGTGGAGAGTTGCCCTGATGAGGAGGTGTGGCTGACTGGCAGAGTGGAGCAGAGACAGGTGAGTGGAAAAATACCAGCAGACTGTGACAGAACCCCCCCCCTCAAGGGACGGCTCTCGACGTCCCAAGACGAATGGACCAAACCGGGTGGGAGGCAGGGGCCCGGAGGAGGGCTAATAATCGTCCGATAGTCCAGCGTCCATCTCCACCTCAATGGTCCCGGGGAGAGCGTCGTCGTCCTCCTCAGAGTAGGGGGGATCCGCCCTGTCCTCGGCGTCGTCGCTGTCGTTCGGGGAATCCGTCGGAGGATGTGGTCTGGGAGGTGGCCTGGTTCTGGATGTCTGGGTGAGGTTGCGCCGATGGAAGTCCCTGATGAGGGTGTGGTCCACGATGTTCCTCCCAGGGACCCAGGACCTCTCTTCAGGGCCGTAACCCTCCCAGTCCACCAAGTATTGGAATCCCCTCCCACGGCGACGAGACTGCAGGATGCGACGGACAGTGTAGGAGGGACCTCCATCGATGAGGCGAGGAGGCGGTGGAGGTGGCGCGGCAGGGACCAGGGCGCTTTCTCGGACCTGTTTAACCCTGGAAACGTGAAACGTGGGATGAACCCGCATGGATCTAGGTAGTTTGAGCCTCACTGCCACCGGGTTGACGATCTCCTGGATCTCGAACGGGCCGATGAAGCGAGGAGCCAGTTTCTTGGATTCCACCCGGAGGGGAATATCACGGGTGGAGAGCCAAACCTTCTGACCCGGCTGGTAGTCCGGGGCCTTGGAGCGGTGGCGATTGGATGCCGCGGTGTAGCGGTCAGCGGCCCGGAGTAAAGCCGCCCTGGCTCGGGTCCAAGTCCTGCGACAACGGCGGATGAAGCTCTGGACAGAGGGGCAGGATGCTTCTTTCTCAAGTGCAGGAAAGAGCGGTGGCTGGAACCCATAGGTGCACTCAAAGGGGGAGAGACTGGTGGCAGAACTGGTCAAGGTGTTGTGGGCATATTCTACCCATAGAAGTTGTTCGGACCAGGAAGTAGGGTCTTGAGATGTCATGCAGCGTAGTGCCGTTTCCATCTCCTGATTTTTGCGTTCGGTCTGGCCATTGGACTGGGGGTGGTACCCTGAGGACAGGCTGACGGTGGCTCCCAGGAGCGAGCAGAACTCCCTCCAGAACACTGAGGCGAACCGGGGACCCCGATCAGAGACCACGTCCACCGGAATGCCATGGAGACGGATGACGTGGAGAAGGAGTAGTTTAGCCGTCTCCTTGGCAGATGGAAGTTTGGGCAGGGGCACGAAATGTGCCATCTTGCTGAACCGATCTACCACCGTCAGGATAGTAGTGTTGCCGCTGTGGTAGACTGGTGACAAAGTCCAAAGAAATGTGCGACCAGGGACGATGAGGCACAGGCAGAGGATGTAGAAGACCGGAAGGGGCATTGTGAGCCGGCTTGTGCTGGTTGCAGGTGGGACAGGCATTGACAAAATCCCGAATGTCCTCATCCAGTGACGTCCACCAGAACCGGCGCTGTACGACGTCCTTGGTCCGTTGGATCCCTGGATGACAGGTAAGTTGAGTGCTGTGGGCCCATTGTAGAACCTCGGACCAGAGGTCAGGCGGGACGAACAGACAGTTGGGAGGGCAAGCACTGGGTCCGGGCTGGTCTTGGGCGGCGGCCATGACCCTCTCCTCTATCTCCCAGGTGAGTGTGGCCACCAGACGGGAAGAAGGCAGGATAGTGTCTGGGTCGGTCCTGTCCCCCTCCTCTTCCAAGAACTGACGGGACAGGGCGTCGGGCTTGACGTTGCGGGACCCCGGTCGATAGGAGAGGAAAAAGTTAAAGCGGGTCAGGAAAAGTGCCCATCGAGCCTGGCGGGAGTTCAGTCTTTTAGCGGACTGGAGGTACTCGAGGTTTTTATGGTCAGTCCATACCAGAAACGGCAGTTTAGTCCCCTCGAGCCAGTGTCGCCACTCTTCCAAAGCCAACTTGACGGCGAGGAGCTCTCGGTTCCCAATGTCATAATTCCTCTGTGCCGGGGTCAAACGTCGGGAATAGAAGGCGCAGGGGTGCAACTTCTGGTCGGAGGCCGCTCTCTGGGACAAGACGGCCCCCACTCCTAAGTCGGAAGCGTCCACCTCGACCACGAACTGCCGTTCAGGGTCCGGCATTTGGAGGATGGGGGCCGAGGTGAATCGTGTCTTCAGGGCCTGAAAAGAGTCATTGGCGGCCGTGGACCAGAGAAAGGGCACCTTGGAGGAGGTAAGAGCTGTGAGGGGGGCCGCCACTGAACTGTAGCCCCTGATGAACCTCTGGTAGAAGTTGGCGAAGCCCAGGAAACGTTGAAGCTGCTTGCGGGAATCGGGGGCTGGCCAAGTGGTGACTGCAGAAACCTTGGCTGAATCCATCTCCACGGTCCCTCTCCCTACGACGTACTCCAGGAAGGGGACAGACGAGGCGTGAAACTCACACTTTTCGGCCTTGATGAACAGGGAGTTTTCCAGGAGACGTTGGAGGACCTTCTGGACATGATGCACATGTTCCTCTCTGGGGAGAAGATCAGAATATCATCCAGGTACACGAAGACGAACCTGTTGAGCATGTCCCTGAGCACGTCATTAATCAGAGCCTGGAAGACCGCAGGTGCGTTGGTGAGGCCGAAGGGCATCACCAGGTACTCGTAGTGACCGGTGGGGGTATTGAACGCCGTCTTCCACTCGTCCCCCTCGCGTATCCGGACCAGGTGATAGGCGTTGCGCAGGTCAAGCTTGGTGAATATGGTGGCCCCCTCTAGGAGCTCGAAAGCTGAGGAGATGAGAGGCAGGGGGTACCGGTTCTTGATGGTAATGTCATTTAATCCACGATAATCAATGCAGGGGCGGAGTGTCTTGTCTTTTTTCTCCACGAAGAAAAAACCCGCTCCAGCCGGAGATGAGGAAGGGCGGATGATGCCCGCCGCTAGACCGTCATTGATATATGTCTCCATCGCCCTCCTCTCAGGAACGGACAGGGAATACAGGCGTCCTCTGGGCGGCGTGGTCCCGGGTTGGAGGTTGATGGCGCAGTCATAGGGCCGATGTGGGGGAAGGGAGGTTGCCTTGGCCTTACTGAAGACCTCCCTGAAGTCCAGATACTCAGGCGGGACCCCCAGCACATCGGTCGAAGAACTGGTCCCGGCAGAAGATCTTGGTGGGGCGGCTTGATTGAGGCAGACCTGGTGACAGGAAGGACTCCACCCCAGGATCGCGACGTCGGAGCCATGGGAACCCCAGAAGGAGAGGATGACGAGGAGAGTGCAGGATGTGAAACTGGAGTGTTTCATGGTGGTTCCCAGAGATTAACATCCGTATAGGCGCTGTCAGGTGGGTAACAGTTACCAGAAGTCGGCCATCCAGCGCGTTTGTGGAGACTGGAGCTGGCAGGGGAATCTGACCGACACCCAGCTGCAGAGCTAGGTTAGAATCCATAATGTTGGCATCAGAGCCAGAGTCAATGAGGGTGGCGAGGGTCTGGGATCCCTCAGGCAGTAGCAGGCGGACCTGGCACAGGGATCGTGAGCTGGAGGAGGAGCTAGATGTATGACTCACCAGGAACTCCTTCCTTCCTGGTGAGCCCGACCCCTTTAGCGGACACCCGGAAGCCGCTGGTGACGGGGCAGGCTGGCGTCGTCCTGTGAGCCCCTGATGTCTCTCCCGCTGTCTCGCTTGAATGCAACGGTCTATGCGGGACACCAGCTCGATGATGCCGTCGAGAGTGGAGGGAAGTTCGTACGAAATCAGTTCGTCCTTAATGTAGTCAGCAAGCCCCATCAGGAATGCGTCGCACTGGGCAGCCTGGTTCCACTCGCTGGAGCTAGCCTGGGTGCAGAAGTGAATGGAGTAATCAACCACTGAACGAGACCCTTGGTTCAGACCCAGAAGCCCTCCTGAGGCGTCCGGACCTCGAGAAGCTTCTCCGAACACTTTGCGGAGCTCAGCGGCGAAGGCTTGGAAAGAGGAGCACGCTGGAGTGCGACACTCCCACTCGGCCGTTCCCCACAGCCGAGCGCGCCCCGTCAGATGATTCACGGTGAACGCCACCCTGGCGTCTTCAGAAGCGAAGGTGTGGGGCTGGAGGGCGAACAGGATGGAACAGTTCGTGAGGAACGGGCGGCAGCCCTCTGCGTCCCCGGCGTAGCGTTCAGGAACCCCCACACGAGGCTCCGAGACGAAAGCAGAGGCAGAGGCAGCCGGGGCTGGTGGAGGCTGAACTGGTTCTGGAGGCAGAGGGACAGCTTGAGCAAAAGCTGAGGCGAGCTGTTGGACCTGCGAGGCTAGCGAGGTAAACGCCTGCTCCTGCTTAGTCACTGCCAGTTGAACCTCTGCTGAGTTTGAAAGCAGCAGCGCCCCGTGGTGCTGGAGCATCGCCTCTACATTCTCCAGGCGATCCATCGGCGTGTGTGCTGGGTCCATGTCTGGCCAGATTGTACTGTCACGGATATGGTGAGGACCCAAAAGCAGCACAAGCAGACTAAATACCAGTCGGTAATGACCGTTATTGTTCACTGCAGTGAAAGAAAGAACGCTGGAAAGTCAGGCATGACACAAGAACAATATGGCACTGAAGCAGAGACAGGAGCAGGCTTAAATGCAGCCAGGGCTGACACAGGTGTGGAGAGTTGCCCTGATGAGGAGGTGTGGCTGACTGGCAGAGTGGAGCAGAGACAGGTGAGTGGAAAAATACCAGCAGACAGGAGATGAGCAGACTGTGACAATAACTCTTTCTGAAGAAATCTACAATACACAATTTACCTTTTTATGTGCACAGATGCATTTGTCATATAAATGATGAAGCAGTTTACTGGAATGAAATTTAATGACCTATGAATAATAACTTCTTTAACTTCTCTCTTTTCCATGTCAATTCTGTAGGTGATGTGATCGTCCAACAGTTCGAGAGCTTTCTTTCTGTTGAGGGTAGAGATGAGAGAATCCTCTCCTTTCAGCCACTCAAGAGGAAAGCAGTCGTGGATGAGCTGGAAGAGCTGAAAAATAAAAATAAAGTCCTAACATAGGTTTGCGAATTCCTGCAAAAAGATGAGGATCAGCTGGCAGAGCAGGCAGAGGGAAAGTCTTGATCGCTAATGGCTCAGCTGATAACAAAGTCAAACACCCTCAGGAGAAGGCACAAGGAAAAACGCACTGAGCTGGTTGAAACTGAAAAGTTGTTGGAAAACAAAGGAACTGAATTGAGGCACATGCCATGAATCCTATTTGTAAGGAGTGAGCACTCCCACAGCTCAGTTCAATGTTCAATGTTCAGTTCAATGTTCAATGTTTACACACATACATTTCTGAGTTCTATATATAAATTATAAATTGTGCCTTTTGGCTTAGTACCTCAATTTATTCTTTTGAGCTTTATTCCCTCCCGGCCTATCTGAATTATGTTGTGTTGATACATTGCTACATAGAAGTTCTGGCAAACTTCATTTAATTTAGCAATCTCAAACTCAATTGTGTCGCTGATGTAACCGGTTACAGCTCCTAGTGGCGCTGGGGTCTCGAAAAATATTAGAAGGGTCTTGAAAAAGGTATTTAATCTCAGGATTGCTGCATATACCCCGTATTTACTTCCTCTACTTCTTCTTCTACGATCTGAAAGGAAACGTGGCTCTTCTCTATCGCCACCTATAGGCCTATAACATGTTTACATACAAGACATACAGAACACTGTACGTAACAGATCTCAAAAGACATAAATTCTTGTGTGCATGGCCACTGACAGTTTTCTTACTTTGGAGGTACGTGGTAATAAATGAGAGCTATTAGTCTTGTCTCCCCATTTGTATGGAAAAGTCTGAGCCATCTGATTTAGAGCATCAAAAGAGAAATACTTCTTGGCTATTTTAACTCCAAAACATTCAGCTAGCTCAACAGGCACTATGACCTTGAAGAGATCGTAAACAACATCAGGGGGGAAGCCTGAAGTAACCTTGAAGAAAGAAAGGCTCTCAGCTAAAACACATTTAATTTCACACCACAACAGTGTTTTCCTTCTTCAAGTGCCCTTGCTACATTTACACGTTGCAGCTTTTCAGTTCTGAGTTGACCAGTTGTTACCTCTTTTTTTTGAAACTCTGAGCGTGTGGCATTACAGAATCGACAGAAAACTCCAGATAAAATTTCAACAAAACCGGCCAATCTGTAAGCTCCAAGACTATCTGCCACTACACACTGGACTGTGCCTTTGATTAATGCTCCTAGATGGTCAATGAACACCCCTTTCTGCTCTAAAATGACACGGGCATGCAAAAGTGGCTGAAATATTTTCTGATAGACAAAGGTCTTTATATCATCACTTTTACATAACAACGCAGGATAAATCAAGGAGAGAGATGAATGAGAAACTTTCCTAGAACCCATTAAACTGAGCAAAGTTTATGCTTTTTGCGTGATGTCCCTAACGGATGCAGATTACAAAATCATCTTTATAGAGGCACAAAGAAGTTCTAAGTTCCTCACCTGATTGAAAATCACTGTTTAGAAAGTGAAGACCATCTCGATAAGATCTATACTGCTCCGGGTGTTCTCAACACTTGATAAACAGTGGACCCCAGTATCCTGTATCTTGTTATGGACACGAACAGAATGTCCCGCAGGTAGACCACCTAACCCAGGGGTGGGCAAACTGTTTGACTCGCGGGCCACAATGGGTTCTAAAATTTGACAGAGGGGCCAGGCCAGGACCAGATGGTTGTAGTGTTTTTGTGAACTAATATAAAAGAAACATTCACTGTTTCATACGTCACATACTACGTTGCACTGATTGGTTGTAGGTCTATCCAATTGAGCGAAGAGGCTTTTTTTTTTTTCTGGTTCGGTTGAAACACGCCCCATAATCACAGCCCAATGGAGCGGTATCAGACTCACATTCTGACTAGAATTGTGAGTTTGACAACGTCAGGCTAGAACAAAGGCGCTCTCAAAACTCAGAATGGATGTGGGCTGTAGCGGTAAAGCCACTCTCTAACCAGTAGGGGTGCAATGATTAATCGGCTTCGTCGACAGATTTGTTGGTTACATCATAGCGTGTGTTTTTCGTGCCGTGCAGCTGAATTAAACGTTGTATTACCTGGGGGTGCTGACGGAAGTAGCTGAGGAGTGAGCCATCTCGCTTCCTTCTGTCGTATAATTCAAGCCGCAAAGTGTTTGAAGATGATGAAGGAAGAATTCTCCGCGAACCCAGTACTTGCTTGTTTAATAAAGTTTATTACAAAGAACTTATAGATCAGGACGGGCTCTAGAAACCCGGAGACATGCCAACCAATAGTGAAGTCTGACTTGCTGGGGTCGAACATACATTTATGTCGAGAGGATGGTTCCGACCACAACTTGAGGTAAAATTATGTCCCACATAGGACCTCTGACCAAATAAGGACATGTTTCGTAGCTAAAAGATGAAGACCTTTGTTAAAGAACATTCCTTCTACACCCATCCATTAGCAGGTCAGAGATCATTCCCAGAAGACCCAAACTGTTCAGAACAAGTAGGAGCAACAATCTTAGTAGTACCTCCCAGTTGATATTGTCAAACCTCCTTCACCGAACTCTTGCCAAGGCTGCCTGAGATATGTAGGGATGGATTTCATACTGATGGCACAACTGAAGTGCTCACTGCCAGTGCTCTGGGGCTTCCATTATGGCAGGAAGGTCAAACAACTTGGAGCCATACTGGGAAAAGAGCTCATAGTAACAACCCTTAATGATGTTTATACCCAAAATACTTGGTACCTCAGGTGGGCCTGTTTGTTCTTAGGTCTCTTACTACCAGAACATGTCGTCTAGGGATCACCTTACCCAGCACCTCAAAATCTGGCTCTACATATCCAAAAGAAGGGATGGTCTTATCGAGCTGCTAAAGACTCATCCACCAAGTGATTGCCTGTTGAGTCTTGTATGTCCCCACCGATTATTTGATTCTGAACACTCGGGGGAACTAGATTCCTGCCGACTGTCGGGTAGTGGCTGCTACAACCTGGGGAGCTCGACAGGGCCCCGCCAATTATCACACTCCTAGCATAACAACCTGTTTTTTGGCACCGCCTGCATATCACACGACAAGGCCTGGGGCATGGGGTGTCTGGATAGCCCTAACAGCCTAAGTGAGCTGACCAAGCTGCTCCTGTTAGGTGGACAGTCAAGCTGGCGCTTGACACTAGAGCTTTGCAGAGGACCAAATGAAGGAACAGAATGGGATTTACTTTTACTAGCCGGCCCCATGTGATGGCCTCAGCCAGAACATCAAGGAGGGAGAGCCCGGGGTCGTCACGGACCAACCTCTTTAATTCCCTCCAAAGGTCAGAGTCAAGAACATTCTCCACAAACTGATTGCATTGGGTGGTAAGGTGTGGTGTGAGACTTCCGCACCCCTGCCATCTCCAAAAGTTCCTTCAGGAGGTTACTCTCAAAGTTGGCACCTTGATCCAAGTGGATCCTCTTTGGAAAGCCATAAACACAGAAGACGTCATCCCACAATCGGCGGGCAACGTGTTTCCCAGATTGACTTCGACAGGGGGGGGGGCATGTGGCATTTTAGGGAAATGGTCAGTGATGACCAAAACATCAACTGTTTTCTTGTCAATCAGTTCATTGGTCCAAAACTCAATGCATACCAGTTCCATTGGTTCAGATGTCTGAATGCTTTCAAGGGGTGCATGGCATTCAGGTTCGAGAATCTTAGCAACAACACATCTCTTACATCTCTTTTGTCTCTTTCCATGCCAATCCAGAAAAACCTCTCCCTGGCGAGGGAAAGGGTTCGTGTACGGCCCTGATGACCAGCATTATCGTGGAGGCCAAGGAGAATCTGAGACTTAAGGCCATCTGGCACAAGGAACGTACTTAAGGTCAAAGTTGTATGCTGCTAGCTGGGCCACCCATCTTTGTTCACAGGCTTCTAAGCGTGGTTTTGTCAGAATATAGGACAAGGGTTCGTTATCTGTCCAGGCGGTGAAGTGTTTCCCCTTCAACCAAATACCAAACTTGTTGCATACGGCCCATTTCAGCGGCAAAAATTCAAGCCTGTATGCTGGATAGTTCATTTGAGACCAGGTCAGCATCTTGCTGGCAAAGACAACAGGCTGCGCAACTGTCTCAGCAGGTGATGCTTGTGACAAGACAGCTCCAATGCCATCAAAAGAAGCATCTACAGCAAGGATGAAAGGCTCGTCAAAGTTAGAGTGAGCCTATGTGACACCATGAGTAAGTTCATTTTTCAGGGTTTGGAAGGATTCCTGACATGCAGCTGTCCAATCACTTGGTGTAAGAGCTGGTGGAGCAGAGAATTTCTTCTTGGGCTTCCTGCCTTTCTTGGCCTGTGCTTGAACTTGTCGCCCAGAAAGGAGCCTGAACAGTGGTTTGGCTTTTGCAGAGCAGTCAGCGATGAAATTTCCCGATAGTAAAAGACCATGCCCAGAAAAGACCTGATTTTCCTCCAGGATGGCGTGACACCTAGCCTGGATGACGAATTTAGCCCCGCCCACAACATTTTTGGTCGGGCAGTTCGGTCTGGGAAAAAATTATGTCCGACCGGGCCAATCAGATTGTCAGGGCGGGCTTTATACGATGATTGACAGATGATCAACGGTAACGTAATCAACCACGTCATCAAAGTGCCCTTGGGTTGAATTCGTTTTCAACAAACATGCCTGCCGCTGGCGAGCTGAGATGTGTAGATGCTGCCATTGAGTCTGTTTTAGAAGACATCAACAGCGCATTCATTTTGAAAGAGGAACACAGAACGTGGAGGCGACGCCAAAGCACAGCGCTAATCCCTATCGCCCCGGCGCTTGGCTGTTCACAACGGACACTGAAGCGACGCTGAACCGCCGGGCAGCGCTAATAATATCACCCGTTGATCCAGTAGATCGCTGCACGGCTTTGTGCCAGTCACACCGGAGGCTGAAGCACCGCGCTGCGCCAAGGCTGCCTCGCGGTGCTTCAGCCTCCGGTGTGACCGGCACAAAGTTTTAACATGGGAGTGGATGGGAGCCAGCTGTTATTTAAGGCTTGGCGCTGCGCTAAAGCGTCCGGTGTGAACCCGGCGTTAGTAAATAACTCACAATGCGTTGCTTAGCATACGTCACATACTACGTTGCTCTGATTGGTTGTAGGTCTATCCAATTGAGCGAAGAGGAATTTTACTTCCTGGTCAGTTGAAACACGCCCCATAATCACAGCCCAATGGAGCGGTCTCAGACTCACATTCTGACTAGAATTGTGAGTCTGACAACGTCAGGCTACGTGGCACCATCACTCTCCATCAACCCTGTCTCTCGTACATCAGCAATGACTTTCACCTTGTCAGAATCCGTCCTAACCCCATCTGCACAGATGATATGTCCCAGAAACTTATCTAAGCTCTTCGGAAGATGCATTTCTTGGGGGCCAGCTAAAGTTTGTGATTTTTCAAACGTGAAAATATCATCTAAATACGCTCAAGAGCAAGCTGCTCGTTGGGGGCGAAGACCAACAAGTCGTCAAGGTAACAAAGTAAGCTGCTGAAGTTTTTGTCTCCGAAGATTGATAACATCATCTGCATGAAGGTTGCAGGACTGTTACACAGACCTTGGGGCATCCTATTATACTCATGGAGGCCAAAGGGTGAAGAAAATGCTGTGTAATTCTTGTGTGCCTCATGAAATGGTACATTGTAAAATCCAGAAGTCAAGTCCATAGTGGAAAAGAAAACATTCCCTCCAAGCGCAGAAAGGGCATCTGCTTGATGAGGCAGTGGGTGTGCATCATTCACAGTCTTTGCATTAAGCAATCTGAAGTCAGTACAGATGCGCAGACTGGCATCTTTCTTCCACACCAAGACCAGTGGAGATGCATACTCGCTGTGTGACTTCCGGATTATGCCCCTTTCCTCCATTTCATTAAGTGCTGTTCTCAGCTTCTCATACTGGCCTGGTGGTACTCGGCGGTAGGGCAGGCGAAATGGTCTCTCATCCACGAGGTGTATTTTGTTGACGAAGTCCGTAGCCTCCCCACATTCCAACTTGTCCCTTGAAAAAACAGACTCGCACTTTTCAACAAGCTGCTAAAGTCTATCTTTTCACTGGTCAGACACCTCACAGCCATCCAAGTCCAAGTTTGTTGTCACAGAGCCCTGTGTGACACCATGGTTATTGACAGAAACTTTCTCAGGTGAAGACAGCTCCTCTACTGCGACACACGGGAAGACATCTGCAATCTTGCAGTTTCTCCTAATGGCCGGCGCATGCTTCTGCATTTTCACGGGCCGCAAAAGAGCCCTTCCGGGCCCCTTACGTATTTATGTATCCCTTCTTACGTGATTACGTGCGTCGCCTAATTTTTCTGACTTTAGGGCAAAGCTCCACGAGCCTCAAGCAGCCCGCAAGGGATGTGATTGGTCTGCTAACTACATCCTTTCCGGAGTCCTATTTCCGGTTTCATGCCCCATATTACCGGCAGAAACAACGGAAGATTTAGAAGAACGAATATGGGCCAAATAGAAGAGCTTTTGGCAGAAGAGATCCGAAAGTATGACCACTTGTATAACCCGTCACTGACTGGCGGATTTGTCCGCCAGAAAAAGGCTACGAGGAGTCGCAGTGGCGATGTAAATAAACAGTCGACGAAGAAGAAAGAAGGCGTCTCTAAGGTCGTCTTCAACAAAACACGTTACTCCGCCTAGTGTTCCGGCAGGGAATTGCTTTGTAACACACGCAACGCTTGGAAAAGCATGAATGACAACGAGTCCTTCGCAACAGCGGCATGAAAAGCCGCAGACGCAGTTGCAGAAGCATGCGCCGGCCTTTAGAGTCACTGCCATACTGCTAGTGTTGATGAGTTTAAGAGGAACCCACCTGTCGGCCCTAAGAGGCGTGACAACACGGCCAACCATCACATTTCTGGGCCTTGTTGTGCAATAGTAGTAGACTTGACTTTGGCTAATCATTAATAATCATGAAATAGGATTATTAAAATAATAAAAATGATTTATTAAAATAATAAAAAATGATAAAGCTATCAATTAAGAATAGTAAAATAATTAATTACAAATGGTACGGTTATCAATTAAGTATAGTTAAATAATTAATGAAAACAATAAAATGATCAATTAAGAATAATAAAATCTGTAATTATTACTTATCATCGCGGGGCACCACCCTTGTTACAGGGACCGACTAGTCAATCTGTAAAGATCAGTATCAGTTTATAAAAGTTAAATTAATAATCTCAATATTTAATATTAATGATTATATAATAAACAATGAAGGGTTTAAGTTCAAGCACAGGCTATAATTATCCAGCTGTATTCACATACATATGCACAAATAATCACAAGATACAGATACTTTAATTACAAAAGGATTTATTAAAAAGGGAAATAAAGTTAATGTTATTCAATGATTCTTCATTTAACAAACTCCAATATTTCAAAGATAACAACAGCAGCAGCACTTTAGAACACACATGTAATACTGAGGATATCTCGGTGTGTGTGTGGGTGTTTGTTTGAGAGAGAGAGAGGTGGGAGTGGCAATGGCGTAATGACGATGTGACGTGGTGACGTAGTCTGCCCGAATTCAAGATGATGTTACGTTCATGTAAATTCAAAATGTATTCCTGGTACCAAACTTGACAAAATCTCTGGCTTTGCCTCTAAGGTGAATGAGGATCTCCTCGGCTTGTTCCACAGATCTCAGGTTACCCAGAGTCATTCCAACCCAGGGATTAGACGCACCCTAGCCCTATTAAAGCAACGCTTCTGGTGGGGTTCCATAGAGGTGGTCACTAAGGAGTTTGTCGCGGGCTGCCAGATTTGTTCACAGCACAAGAGTGCACGCCATGCTCCTTCCGGTCTGCTCCAACCTATGCCCATTCCTCATCGTCCTTGTAGTCACCTCTCTCTCGACTTCGTCACTGGACTTCCCCCATCAGAAGACAACACCACTATTCTTACTATTGTGGATAGATTCTCCAAATCTGCCCATTTCATTCCGTTACCTAAATTACCATCAGCCAAGGAGACGGTCGAACTTATGCTGCACCACATTTTTCGTCTGCATGGCCTCCCCAGTGACATTGTCTCCGACAGGGGCCTACAATTCACCTCTCAGTTTTGGACAGAGTTCTGCAGTCTTTTGGGGGCCAAGGTCAGCCTATCCTCTGGGTTCCATCCACAATCCAATGGCCAGTCCGAAAGGAGGAATCAAGAGATAGAAACTGCTTCGAGGTGTGTGGTCTCCCACAATCCTTCTTCCTGTTACAAGCAGCTCCTGTGGATGGAATACACTCACAACACGCTTCCCAGTTCAGCTACTGGACTCTCACCTTTCCAGAGCTCCCGAGGTTACCAGCCCCTACATTTCGCTGTACAGGAGCGGGAAGCCAGCGTCCCATCCATAGATATATATAAAGTCTAGATGTCTTCCGGCAGAGTCTAGAACGTCATCACAGGCGGCCATCTTGCCAGAGGGAAGCTTTCTGGAAGGATCTGTTGTACCTGGGGTAGGGTCAGTGATCTGCACAAACGCTAATACTCTTATCTCGCTAAAATCTTGACGGATTTACAAATGGGTTGGTTTCTTGCCAAACGTTATTAACGTGGTTAGAATTCTGGATCCTTGAACATGTTGAAATCGTAGCTTTTCTCTTTGAAAAATGATTTAATCTTGCAGCTTAGTTGTGTATCATGGCTAGGCTAGGCTAGTACCGAGTAATTTTACATTTATGGGAGAAGCAGAATTGTTCTTTCTTTTCAATATTACTTAAGTTGTACATGATTCAACTGAAGTTTCATATGATATCCGATCGGGTTGGTTTGTTAAAATCATCTTACATTATGATTTCTACAGGAAATGCTGACTTTATTGCCAGTGAAGATGCCAGCCTTTTGTGCAGCCTACGGATGCTCTAATAGCCATGGGATCACCTTTCACCTGTAGGATATTACAATATTATGATTTTTAGGATAATCGTTAATTACTCAGTGGAAGTATGAACAGGAAAAGCGGGGCTATGACATAATAGTATTGCTAGATTTTTGTTGACACAAGGCCTTTTAGAATATGTTTGTTTACACAATCACTGAATGCTTCTTTTGAACACCTTTTTATTGTTTTTAGTGTGGTTATCTTATTCTCAATGTACATACATGCATGCATACATACATATACATACAATTACCCTGAAAATATGATAATTTAGGTGTGTATTTGTGTCCTTACCCTTAATGTAAATGGAAATATGGATTGAAAATGTTGACAATAATTTATATATCTGGGTACATTTCTCACTTTTTTAAGGTTTCCCAAAATAGGAGAGAGGAGGAGGATGTGGGAGGTTGCCCTAAGAAAGGACCGTTTTGCTGCCTCTGACAGTACACTGCTCTGCAGTGAGCACTTCAAGAGGGAGGACTTTGACAGGACGGGGCAGACTGTCCGGCTTAAAGATGGTGTTGTGTCAACCATTTTCATCTTTCCAGCTCATCTTCAAAGGGTATGTGTATCATTGACCAACAATAATTTAAGGTGTGTAAGATTGATGTATCAATATAAATATGCGATTAAATGTCACATTCTAGTTTTTTGTTTCTGCAAGTTATATAATGTGTGGTTTATTACAGTCCATTTTAGACATTCAAAACTTCTTTACTGTTTATAGCAACAAGAACCACAACCACTTCTCGAAGGGCGGATTACAACCTGCCAATGGACTTGATGCCTGATGTTGTGAGTATTTGCCTGTGGAATGTCACAAACTAAGGAGAGCATCATATGGCTTGTTATATTAAATCCTTTATCTTGGTGGTACCCAGAAAGGTCTATGATGGTGTTAGTAGTCTAAGAGCCCGATATTATTTGAGGTGGTACTCAGTGTTAAAAGTTTGAAACCACTGGCTATCTCACTTTCTCTGTCACTTATACACTGGAATGAATAAACATACGTGAACATTGAAACTACACCCAGGGGTAGACAACCTTTACATTTTTGTCCAGAGCCACAAAACATATTTTTGCCTTACAAGTGGAGGAGCCTATACAAATTTCTTAAAAGTATGCTGTTGTGTTTTCTGTTGGAGAATTTGAGAACCTAAAAATGTATTCAGGCTCACAGAATTGAAAAGTGAAGATTGAATTGTTGAAAAACAAGTTATTAATTTCCGTATTACTATAATTTATATATTTGTATATTTGTATATTTTGCCAAAACAACAGGGAGCCACTGGAGAGAGGAGATTGGAGCACAAGCGGCAGGCCACTGACCACTTATATGCATTGCCTGCTTCCCCTAAGGCAGGGGTTTTCAACTGCTTTTGTCCCAGGGGCCACCATTCTGACTAGAAAGTAATCCGCGGCCCATTGCTGTGCCTACGCGCGCGCGTGTCTACGTGTGTGTGTGTGTGTGTGTGTGTGTGTGTGTGTGTGTGTGTGTGTGTGTGTGTGTGTGTGTGTGTGTGTGTGTGTGTGTGTGTCTGTGTGTGTGTGTGTGTGTGTGTGTGCGTCATGCAAGTGGATAGAAGGAAGTTTTAACATTTGGTTTTCCATGTTGGTTTTATTTAAAAACCTCAAAAAAATCTAGAAAAATTTGTAAAATACTAAAAAACAGTTGCTTTTCAGTGCTTAAGAATTGAAAACAAAATTAAAATGCAGTTTGTAGTTGTGCATCTCAGAACCATATGTACGTCAATATATAACGTTCATGACTTAAATGTACAGACATGTATCCAACATGTTGAGAGAACGTTAAAGTAATGGTGATCAATAACAATCAACAGAAACTGGGGCTACAACTGAATAGGGAAGATGACAAAGTAATGCAGAATATTTCACAAATGATAATCATGCAATATCACACAAACAATTGAGGGCTACTTAAATTTAACCTCATGATCACCAGCAGCAAATCCCACCTACTGCGTGAGTAGTACTTCGGTGTGTTTGTGTGTCTAGAGCTCTCCTAAGAAATTGTTTCTCAACCAGCGAACGTGGTAAAGTTGACTGTTATTGCAATTAATTGTTTTGGCTATTATGCCAATTTATTTTTCTTATTACAAAGTATTTGTTTTTCGCTCTTTTGTTTTATTTAATATTTTCATTATAAATTCTGCCCTTTTGGGCCTTCTTTTTGGGAAAAATGTCCATCATACAAACTACATCTCCAAGTCCTCCTGAGAGTTTTTCTACCTAGCTCAACCGCTCTTCTACATCTACCTTTAACACACATGCACAGGAGAAAAGTATTGGCAGTTTCTAGCCCTAAGCCGGTTTCAGGGTTCCCCTCATCATGTTTATATTATTTTAGACATATTTTTCTTATTTTAAATATTTTCATGATATTCAAGAGTAATCTGGAAATGATTATGGTTCCATCTGTCCAGATATTTAACCAGCGCTGTCGTCGCAGCTGGTTGAAGGCCAATTCTGCTCTCTTACGCTCTTCGGACCGGTACCAGAGATGGGCCAACCGACACCACACCTCACTACACTCCCGGTCAGAAGTTTGGCTGTCCACTCGTGACCTCCCACTCCGGGTGGAGTCCAGGAAATTGGCTCCGCGGTTTGTGGGACCAATTCCTATCGCCCAGGTCATTAACCCTGCTTAAGTCCGTCCTCACCTTCCCCGGTCTATGAGGGTCAATCCTACATTTCATGTATCCAAGCTCAAACCTGTCAACGAAAGCCTGCTCCTTACCGGATTTGTTCGCCTCCTCTGAATTACTGCCTGACGTCTGACCCCTGCTACGTTAATAAACCAAGAACTTTGCTTATTCCAACACTGTTTCATTGTCATGGTTTTGGGTTCACGCTTGCCATTTTGCCAGTGAAGAATCACTTTTTAAAAGGGATTCAAAGCAAAATATTTTACATAATTACGGTAATGTTGTTATAGTTGTGTACACTTATATGTATTTTAGTATATGTAAATAATATTAGTAAATATGAAGTTTATTTTTATTATTAAAACACCTTATTAAACCGTGTCCAAGGTTTAATATTCTCTAGCAACTTTGGCATTACATTGTAGTTTCTACGACATCAAAGACACATCAGTGGTTGCAGGGTAAAATACAGATGGAATGTAAAGGATCGCCTTTGAAGACAAGATAACAGGTATTCCAGCAGGTATAAAATTACTGTGTGAGCCTTAAATGGATGAAATCAAAGCATTTTGAACAGAGGAGAAGAAGAATAAGGATTTTGAAATTGGATGCACCTTGATGTTGTTTGCCACGTGGCAATACACTAAACGAAGAAACAGAAACATACTTAGAAAAATACTGAGAAATAGCTACAGACCAGGAGCTGCAATATAACCGACAACTAAGAAGAAGCTACATTCACTTTTCGGCAAGAGAAAAAGGAAAAGGAGCGGATTTCAAAATATTAACTTGGGCCAAGATTAGGTAAAAGAATGCAGTCTTAAGGATGATGGCAACGAAGGATTTTCTTTATTTAATATGCAACCCATCCATAAATATTGTTAAGAAAACATCCTCATCCCCCCCCCAAAAAAGCTACAATTGTATTTTTAGTGCACATTGAGCTAGACTTGTGTGGGGAATTTCGAGTAATTGGACAAAATAAGGTCTGTTCTGATTGTTTTGGCTGGAAATGTATACATTTCTTTTTCAAACTACCATTGTGAACTTTCAGTAATTTCAACCTAACTAAATCCATAACCTTAGATGCAGTGACGAAACTTTGATTTCAGAGGTGGGGGGGACACAAATATTTTTTATAAAACTCTTCAGTTCACTGTGTTTTCTAGTAGTTCTTCTAGTTTTCTGTTGCTACTTTTAAGTTTACTGTTCCCTTTTTTGGTTTGTCTGGTTGTAAAGCATGTAGCAAAACATTATTACCCAATTCTGTGTTTCACCTTGTTAGTCAACTTCACTCCATCTCAGTAGCACCAATTTTACACTTATTTTTGGAATATATGGTAAACAGACCTCATTTACATAGCACTACCCAGTGGTGGGCAGGTCAAACTGGCAGGAATATCACAGGTGGGGAGAAATTGAATAAAATGTCCATAATTCAGTGTAAGTAGTCAAGTGATCAAATTTATTTAAAATTAATGTAACACAGAACCACTGTCATTTTCTTTTTAAAATCCGTTGCATTGTTGAGGCTCTACTGTTATAATAATAGTGATAATAATAATAATAACAACAACTAGAACATTTCTAAAGAAATTTTGTCAGGGCCTGGTGGAGCCCACCAATCAGAGCAGAGCAGTCACCCGCAGCGGTTCCGGTGACATTTGACACCGCTGAGAGACAAACCACTGAAACCGAAGCATTTTTGGCCAAACTGTAGTTAGTTCCTATCATTGAACCGGCTTCACTGTGAACATCCTGAGCTCTTCCTGAACGTCTGCATATATATTTTATGTGGCTAAAGTTAGGAAATGGGGTTTTTAGAGCGATTGATAGAAACTGGTACCTCTGCTTTCCTCCAGAAATTTTCGCGCCTTTTTTTAACAACAATACATTTTATTTATCAGCACTTTCAATAAAACTCAAATACACTTTACAAGATTACTGAGAGCTTTGTAATTGATGAGGAGGATCTTGAAGTGGACGTGCTGCTTTACTGGGAGCCAGTGAAGGTGTCGCAGGATGGTGTAACGCATTTCTTTGAGTAACTTACACTTTGACTTTGAAAGAAGTCTCTTATGTCCACTTTTCTTTTTTTAGACATCCTGGCTGCGCCTAATTACCAAACACACACACACACCGATTCAAACGTTAATGTAAATGAAACCTCTGATATTACAATCCTTCCAGCTGACGTGGCCCAGGCAAAACAAACGCCCAACTTACAGCGGAAGATTAACACGGCCTCCTCCCCAACTGGCAGACCGGTGTGCGTCCTGGTGCTGTTTATAACCTGATGGAGTGACAGCGGGGACGGCCAATCACACAAGGAATGCAGAGCCAATGGAGGAGCTTGTGGGCAGGTCTAAACGAAAGCAAACTGGCTTCAGCTCGAGCGGCCGTTTCCGCTTGGTCCTAGTGCCTGACGAGTCTCTGTTTACCATAGCGTAACATGGTTTTCCGGACGGTGAAAACTGCAGGGGACCAGAACGGCCTTTTGAAAAAGCGCAGGGGACATGTCCCCTGTGTCCCCCCCCCAAATTACGTCCGTGCTTAGATGTAATGTCACATACAGAGGTAATAATGACAAACACAAGAGTGTGTGCTTTTTGTGTGTAGTTAACCTTTTGCACTAAATGCACATACATGGAACAAAAATCTGTAAAACAGGTGAAATTAAAGCTATTCCTCCTCCATCAATCATGACATTATGATGACATCAGGAGAAGGGGGGCTGCCTCAGGGGAACGAGAGATCAATAACAGAGACCACATCAATGACAGAACATGAGACATGTGTGGTTACAACATTTCACCCATAATTTCTGTCCCATAGTGTGAGGGGCGTGGCCTGCCAAATGTAATAACGCCACCATGTGGCAGATTGGGCTGTAATTACTTGTAACCAATTAATGTACCAATTTCTATGATTCTAGCTTAAAATCTGTAGGAAAAAAATCACTTCCTCCAAATGATTTGGTACTTTAGACGTCAATTATGTGTTGTTGGATCAGTGGATACTACTCTATAGATTTTGGGAGACTTTAGCATCCCCCATGCTCAAATATGTAATACTATCTCAGTCTCATAATGCTGTTTCCCAAATTTGTTGTTGATAGTATAAAAAAAAAGGTCATGTCACATTAGCAAAAACATCATCATGACGGACTTTTATGGTCCTAGAGAATTTTTTGTAGAACACATTGAGCTGTAGTTGTGCGTCAAATTTCAATTTAATTAGTCTTAGGGTGTTAGGGGCGTCACCATGAGGCCGAATGAGCATATGTTTCAGAGAAAGTTGATGAACACACATTCCAGTTATTGTGCCAAGTTTCGTGTGTTTTTAGCTCAATCCCTCTAACGGGAATTTGTGCTGAGGCGGAGGAAACCGAATAATAATAATAGTAATAGGAAAAAAATCAGACCGGAGTAAAAACAATAGGGTTCCGTCCCTTCAGGCCTCGAACCCTAATAAAACCTCTGCAAATGAAACAGATGAGGGCCCGGTGAAAGAGATGCCTCTGAACAATATTGAGCAGCAGGTACAGTTCCGTTTCTGTGGCACGAGCGCTCAGCCACATCACTCGGGCCATAGAGCGCAAACCAGGCAGCTGGTCAGTGCTGTATCTGTTGTGGCCATCAGTGCCCTGGCAAGAGGGCTGATGCTTGTGTTTTTACTACTTGCCTGTGTTTTCTTAAGTTGCAGTGCGTTTAGCTCTGAGGCCCACCGTATCTCTCGGCCCTCAGGTTGTGTTCCAGCAGCTTGGAGTGTAAAAAGTAAAAGCTGTCCCACACATTGGAACAGCGAACAAACTCACACCAGACCTGTGCTGGTTCTTCCACTGGTAGCCTGTATGTAAGACCACCTGTTCGTCATCACAGGTCCAACGCAGAGTGCTATGGAAGGAAGGTACAGCCAAGTTGACGAAGACCCAAAGCCACAGGAAGGAGAGGCTTCAGAGGACAGGGCAGTTTCTGACCCACCAGAGGTATGCTGTGTGAGGAATCAAGATGAGTAAAGCTACTGTTTTTTCTTTTATCGTTTTATCTCCTTTATAAACCCTCTGTCCTTTTAGCTCACACAATCTTGAAATTAGATCAAAAGACTAATGTCAAGCAATAAAGTAAGGTTAAAAACTAAATAACTTTTTTTAGCATCAGATGACTTAAAATTTAGATTTTTGAGATTGATGATTTTAGGGAGCTAAACTAGACTAGAAAACAAAAAAAGATGGCAAATCTCGCTGAATTTCTTTATTTCTAAATTACAATCAAACCAGCAAATGCCGTTGCTTATTTTCAGCAGCAAAATGTACTTGTATTGATTGAAAGCATCTTTATAATTTGACAATGTGACCTTAAATTTCACAGGAAATGTTTACAGCGAAAAAGTGGTAATGCTATGTTTGTCTAACAATGCACTATGTTTATATCATAATCTATATCAAGAAGTTTAATAATTTTTTTTAATTTTTTATGTGTGCCAGTGTGACTCACAGGATCCGATAGGACCAGAGCCTGAAGACTCGGCCCCTGAGCCTGACCCTTCCCTTAGTGGTGAGGATGAAAACTCCCTGGATTCTGGTCGGTCCCACTCTAAACCTGCTGGGATTTACAATTCGATACAAAGCTGTGACACAATATAGCACTGATCAATACATTCACATCTATAAATAAATAGTCAAAAGTAACGCAGACATATTTACAATTTACATAAACTAGGTAATTACGTTACGTTTTTAAAGATAATTTAGGTTAGTTTGCCTAAGATTCCTTAGTTAAAATGTTACTACTATTAATTATTTAAGAAATATTTTAGGAAAACTCTTTTGTGCATAAACTTACAATAATTTTTTTTACATCTTAATTTGTTGATTTATTTTAAGAATGATTTTTATTTTCTGTCTTTCAGTGCAAGACAACTCTGCTCAGATGCCAGTGAATACTAACCTCTCCAACCTCAACACGTCAGAAGACATGGAGGATGAGGAGCCACTGCTGGAGGAGGAAGAGGAGGAATTTCTTGTTCTTGATCCTGAACATGTGTGTAGTATATTCCTTAATATGTATGTGATCAGTAGTTGCCTCCATTCATAAAGTTTAGCATTTCGAGTTTATTTTCATAATATCAAATTTCTTCGTTTATCATTTCAACGTTTCATCTTTTGACAGCCCCTGGTCAGAAGGCAGCAAGCTGCTCTGAACAAACAGCTGAGAGAGGAGCTGGAGAGGATCGAGATTCAGATAAAGGAAAAAGTTGTTTACCTTTCTTTAACTATATGTTCTTAGTATGTCCAGAAGATGGTGGTGTTGAGTTGTTTAGAATGTGGACTATTTTTGGATTGTTATTTCTTAATGCAGCAAGCACATTTTAAGGCCCAACATAAAAATATTGTCAATGAAAAGCAGATGAAATCAACAAACTAAACACCTTTGAGAAAGAACGTTATCAGGACAATAGAAAGCCAGAGTAAAACATCTGGATACTTTGTTCTGATTCCTGCTTTTGCTCTTTCTCCCTCGCTCTCTTTCTACCTCTGCCACAGCTGGGAGTTGAGAAGACAGAGGCCAGCCTCATACAGGAGAAAGGTTTAAAGATTTTCAGGATTCAGGAGCAGCTGGCCAGACTCCACACAAGGCTGGAGGAGCATCATCAGAACAGGGAAAAGGCGGAAAACGAATATCAGCAGGCCCAGGATCAGCTGGAGGCAGGGAATAGATACTTTTCCAACATTAGCAGCCAGCACAGCAGAGCCAAAGCTGATGGTGAGCCTGACTTTCAATTTGGGGGTTTTGATTCAGGATTCATTTCATTCTCACATGTTGCATCATGTCCTTTATACGCTTATGAGCAAGATTTCAATTTAAATCCATTATGACTTCTATGTTTGGAATTATGAGTGAAATATACCATAGTGAAGTCGGACCCGTCCTTTACTTTTAGGAAAATGGTGAATTTTAATATAATTATTATCTTGTTTAAAATTCAGAAACCAGTCTGGATCCCCTTAAACACCCGAATTAGTCAGCAACTTGTGTTTATCAGTGCCGCCATGTCCAGGGAAAGAACAATAGATTCACCCAGCAGCATGAAATATTAGGATTATTTCAATGCTTATTTGGCTTTGTATGAAAATACTTTAGCCTATTGGACATAAACACTGTTTCAGCACCAGTAAGACAGAATCAGTGTCAGTCCATGTTTCCAAACTAAAGATCTGAGGCTTAGTGTTGATGTTTTAACGCTGTGTATCTTCTCCAGTGTCCCAGCTACAGGAAGAGGTCGACAACTTGTCGCTGCACCTCGTCTTCGCACAGAGAGCCTGTGAAGATCTGCATTCTGAAGTCAAAGCAAATAGGACCACCAGACGCAAAGCGGGAGCCGAGAAGAATCAGGCTGAAGAACAGAAACTGAAGCAGGTGGACAGGATGAAGTCGGGCACATTAACAATATCAGCTCATTTGAAGCTTTAACTGTATTATACATATTCATTGATTCATTAATTCACTTTCATTGGTTGAACATTTTGTGTCATCAGGATTTATATGTGGAGCGTCTGACGAAGGAACTGGAGAGGCTGACTCAGCAGGTTGCCATGTATGAGTCCAAGGCCAGTGCTCAAGCAGAGGAGACACAGGCAGCCAGACAGGTCCTCTCTGAGGTAACTATAGGATGAAATAAGACATTTATACTGCATATGTAAGGTCAAAGTGCCTTAGGCATCAACCTTGTAAAGTTTCAATTAAAGCTACTGTAAACAGGACAATCATTTTCAGTTAACTGACAGGATTAAAGTTTAAAGCTGCAATATAGTTTTGGCCACTTAAGAACAGTGGTGCAAGCTGTAAGAAATAAAATGACACAAATGTCAGTGTTAGAAAAAACAATAAATAAACAAATGATGTACACCATAGTTGTGTTTCTGGCCACATAATCAATACAAATCCAACATTTATCCTTCTTTTAATCTCCTGAGAACATCTGGCTCCTCAGCATCTCAATGGGGCTCTGTGTTTACCTGCTGTTTGTTAACTATTAGCAAGGGATCCGTTACACAAACCCCAAAAACTCCAGATGCTAAGATGCAGCATCAGGTGAATGTGACACCTTTCATATTACACATTTAATCCAGTGTTAATGTAAAGATATTAATTTCTGTGCTTCCAAATGATTTAAAACATGAATAAAATTACTGCGATCAAAATGCACAATGTGTTTGGCAAAAACAATACTGTATATATTACAGTAATTTATAGTTGACTGGTGAGATTATTATGAGATTATATGCTTGATTTGATTTCATGAGCCTGTCAGTATCACGCGACTCAACCGAAGTGCTAAAGGCAGGGTCATTGTCCCCATTCATAGATTCTCTTCTAAACGTCAGCCTCTAATATACATTGTTTGATTCTCATATTATATGAGTGTTGGTGAAGTGTCTGTACAACACTGGCATTGCCACATGTCCACACATGTTTGTGTCTGTGTGCAGGTTGAGATGGAGATGGAGTCTCTGGTGATGATGCGTAAACAGCTGCTGCAGCTGTGGAACAGCAGCGTGTTGAGCTTGAGGAGACGCGATGAAGACCTCAGCAAGATGCAGGAGGATGTGCGGTGAGAATAAGGGCAAGAGAGGGATGAATGTATTAATTTGCTACTTATCCACTTGAAACAAGCTTTTGTACTTCAAACATGTTGTAAATGTAATGTCTCTGCTGAAAACATGTCAAGATGTGGCTAATGTTTTTCTCAGTGACAGATTGTTGCCATTGACTTCTTTTAAGGATTAAAAGGAAATGAAAACAAAAATTACTCTCACTATGCTAAATGAAGGTTTTCACCTGTTTCATGAACTGCGATATAAGGAATGGTGACGAATATCAAAATGAAAGCATGTGTTCACACGTGCTTTTCTGCTGTATGTGTTTCCAAAAGCACAAAAGAGGACCAGGTGATCTTATTGGACGGAGAGATTGAAGGCTTCAAGAAATCCACCACTGTAGAACAGGAGAAAAATGAGGCACTGACTCTGCAGCTGAACAGGGTCCTGATGGATGGAGCCACCTCCAGAAAGCTGATCAGTCAGAAACAGGCCCAGCACGAGGCTCTACAGGCAGAATACAGCATCTGCATCCGCATCCTGAACGACTCCGAGAACACCCTCGACAGGCTCACGAAGGTGGAGAGAGGGCAAAGCCTTCTGTGTTTGTCGTTTGTCGTTCTACTCTTTCTCCCTCGATAACCATTTCACATACTTTTCTTAACCCCAAACTTCTCCTTCTTCATTCTAGGAAACCAGCAGCCACCAGACTCATCTGAATAATCAGAGGAGGCAGTTGGAGAAAGAGAATGCTGTGCGTCTGGAGCTGGAGGACAAGATCATGACCCACATTCAGCAGAAGCTTACCCACAACAAGGCTGCCAAGTACTCCCAAAGGCTCACCAGCAACAAAGCTGAGCTCAAGAAAGAAAAGGTAAAGATGCCATTTTTGAAAGATAGAAAAGGCATCACGACACAGTGCAGAGTCCTTCCATGAACATAAGAAGTCATGTTGTCATTGTTATTAGTATATTATTTAATAAACAGTATATTTGTAATCCTTTAGTTTCAAACTGGGGTGTTTTAGAGAAATATAGTATGTGTTCCATTCCAGTATTATAAGTCCAGAAAACTGAAAACTTAAAAGAGACAGACGAGAAAATAACTGTCCAAGTTAAAGCAGTAGAGATGTACTGGTTTTTAATTTCTCTATTTTTCGTCCAACTGAAAAAGAGCTGGATTTTACAGTGCCCGCAATCCAACTTAATAGCTTCTGTCATTAAACCTCCTCTTGCCTCCTAGTTACCCAATTTTTTCAAATCTTACACAATAAATTTGTCACTCAGGCTTTCTGTCTCAAACCTTGGTAAGGTCCATTCAGAGCCATAGAAGGTATCATAGACCTTATTCAAGGCCTGAGTGAGGCTAGAGTGTCTGTTTATTATGCAAAATACCATGGGAAACTGAATTTAAAGTGATTTGTTTAGAAAGAAGGATTCAGGAATGTAAAAAAAAGTACAATAAGTATAAGTTAAGTTATGTATACAGTAACAATTTAATATTACAGTATTGTCTCACTTACCATCTCTTTCTCCCCTTTAGATCTCACAGCTGTGGCAGCTTGAGAATGAGGTGGTGACAGTCGGACTGGAGATCATTGAGGTCACCCAGCATCTGGAAAGCCTCTCCGTCACTCAGGAAGCCCTCGATGAGGAGAAAGCAAAGTACCAAAGAATGATCACGTCCAACCAGGCCCAGATTACTCTCTTCAATGCACTGATTGAAAAGAAGGAGACCACCATTGCCAACTACAACAGAAAGATCAGTAAAATTACAGCCAGCACTGGGGTGAGAGATCTTGGAGACGAAATCCCAAATTGTCTGTTCTTTAATTGTTTAATTCAATTTGAATTTTGAAGTGCAATAGAAACATCATAAGAGTCCGACACTGTATGTTACGGTGGCCCTGAGAGCTCAACGAACAGCAACTTAAGAAAACACATGCAAGTTGACAAAACACAAGCAAAGTAAGAAAACATCTTCATCAATTTCACAACACAACACAACACATTACAGAAACGCGCAGCAAATAGACAAACGCCCTGCAAATAGACAAACGTGCTGCAAATAGACAAACGCGCTGCAAAAAGAGAAACGCGCAGCAAATAGACAAACGCGCAGCAAGTAGAGGAGAAAACACAACGGAAGTGTTTCCAGAGGACAGCTAAAAGTGATGGACACTGCTGCCACAAAAACGTCCAATACGCCATTCAAATTCGGTTCCACACAGGGTTCGGCCACCCGCGGCTCTGGAGCCGAACGCGGCTCTTCAGCCCCTCTGCAGTGGCTGTACAGTTCAGTTGGTGTTCATATGTTTCGCGAACGCTGAATTTAACGAATCAGTTTTCATATTATTTACGTGAACGTAACGATGAACGTGAGTGAACGTCACGTTAATTTTAAAATCATCATCGTATCAGGCCATCATGAAATACGAGGAGCGGGCGTGTGTGTGTGTGTGTGTGTGTGTGTGTGTGTGTGTGTGTGTGTGTAGCGAGCGCTCCGGTCCCGGGCATAGACTGTATATAGGTCCCGGGTCCCGGGGCTCCGCCCCCGCCCACTCGCTCTTTTGATAGTAAAGGTTTCGTACCCCTGCACACTATGGACAATATATTGCCTCACAAACAGGGGTTTGCTTGTTAGCGCTGTTTATTCAGTTTAACAGGAGAAGACGACATGTCTCTAGATCGGACCATCTTCCGTGATCAGATGGGTCTCTCCGAGTGAGTGGGCGGGGTCGGAGCGCCGGGACACACGCACACACACACACACACACTCGCCCGCTCCTGGTATTTCATGATGGCCTGATACGGTGATGATTTAAAAAAAATTCACGTTAATAATATGAAAACTGATTCGTTAAGTTCAGCGTTCGCGAAACATATGCACAACACTGAACTGTACAGCCACTGCAGAGGGGATGAAGAGCCGCGTTCGGCTCCAGAGGCGCGGGTGACCGAACCCTGTGTGGAAACGAATTTGTATGGTGTATTGGACGTTTTTGTGGCAGCAGTGTCCATCACTTTTAGCTGTCCTCTGGAAACACTTCCGTTGTGTTTTCTCCTCTACTTGCTGCGTGTTTGTCTATTTGCTGCGCGTTTGTCTATTTGCAGCGCGTTTGTCTATTTGCAGGGCGTTTGTCTATTTGCAGGGCGTTTGTCTATTTGCTGCGCGTTTCTGTAATGTGTTGTGTTGTGTTGTGAAATTGATGAAGATGTTTTCTTACTTTGCTTGTGTTTTGTCAACTTGCATGTGTTTTCTTAAGTTGCTGTTTGTTGAGCTCTCAGGGCCACCGTAGTATGTAGTAAAAACGACAGATTATCTTGGGATGTGATGACACCAGCTTCAATGCATGTCAACATGCTGACTTTCCAGCTCACAAGTACTGATTAGTCATTACTACATTATTACATAACTCAGCGCTCATGGGTCAGACCACACCCATCTTCCTACTTGGCCTCCATTTTGATCTAGATTTGTATTAAGTTTCATGGCAGTTTTTTGAACAATTCCAACACTATCACTTGACTCAAAACCTGTCCATAGACCAAAGACATAAACACCTGCCATGGTGACGGAAGAAAACAATACCAGCTCTGCTGTTGTATAATTACATGGTATCTTTGTCATTTGTTTGCCTTCTTTTCCAGAATGAAGACCTAAGTCCTCTGCAAATCAAGGTGGATGCGTTGAAGGCTGCTATCGAGGAGCTCGCAGCGAATATCAAGATTGACCAGCAGCTCTGGATGAAACGTCAGACGACTCTAGTAGGACTGACGCGGGAGATAGAGGCCAACAGCAAGAACATGCATAAACTGCAGATAGAGCACACTGTCATGCAGCAGAAAGAAATACATTTCAAGAGTACGTAATGTTCTTAAAAAGCACACACATGTATGAATAGGTAAACAGGTCCAATTCAGTCAGTAAAAGCCAGTTAATTATAGGCCACTAATGGTCTATAGCTTTTAAATGACATGTTTCAGAATGTAACTATTATTATTAGTACATGTATTTTACAACTTTGAAAAACAGACGGTTATAACGTTATTGATCCAAAGCTAAGGAAATTCACTTGTTTTGAATGAGGAGATATTTAAATAAACGTCTACACACACATACATATATAGACTGTTAAAAGCATATAGACAGGTATGGTATACAATATGAACATGACTATAAAAATGTTTTGTACTATATATATATATATATAAATGGGTTAAATTTCACCATAGTATATTAAATAGCAGTATGCTATGTATAGTTTAACTATAAAAAGGGAGTTGCAGATACTATGCACAACCTGTACACTTCCATCTGCGGTCGTACTCTGATGCCCTCTCCACCCCCACCAGATCAGATTGAAGCAGAGCACCAAGAGCATAGGGATCTGGAGAAGAACACGAAGATGCTGAGAGAAGACCTGCTGAAGCTCAACTACATGCTCAGCAAGAACGGGCAGCTCAGCCAGGCACTGGAGAAGGAGAATGTGCTGATGGAGTCAGATTTTCTGCGGAGACTTAAGGCACGGCATGGCTGATAAATTCAGCTTAAATTGTTTTTATTCTCTGCACTTTTAATAGTAAATATTATTAAACATGAAATATAATGTGTTCAGGAAGCAGAGCGGGACTCAGTGGAGATCCAGATGACGTATGAGAAGACCCATGATGAGAAAGAAAGACTCCTCAACAGTCTGGTGGAAGCTGAGTGAGTGTCTTTGTGACAATTATCACAAGTATTTTTAATTATGAAATATTTTGCAACAAAAAAAGCCATCAGCATTAGGGCAGAAGCACATTAGGCCTGTTTTTCTACACACTCCCCCACCTGCCTGCGCTTACATTGCTCTTAAACATTATGCAGCAAAGCTAATCAGAAGTTATTAGGACCTGTACATTACTTGAAGTTTACATTCTGTTTGTATGATTTGTTCTAAAATTTATGAGAAACGCATTTAAACACGAGGAGAAAAAAAGTCTAACATTGTGCACAAGCAGATTCCCATGCTACACACAACATGAGTTGAGCACATTTTCTCAATTTTAATTTTTCGTTGAACTATCCCTTTAAGTTAATAAATGTCATATCAATATGAAGACCATCAAAATATTTAATTAACTATTGGGGGGGTGGGGGGCTAGAGTTTTTCACAGGACCATATACTTGTGTTTTTAAGAGCACAAAACCATCACATCTAGTGTACACAAGCTAATATTTGAATAAACTTGTCCTATAATTGGATGAAAATCCGTCAGTTATTGACTGCTCAAGTCAGTCTGGATTTATCATTTTGTTGGGTTCATGTGTTCTGTGCGTGTGACCTGCAGGCGGAAGATCCTGCTGTGGGAGAAGAAGATCCAGCTTGTCAAAGAGACTCGTTCAGCTTTGGACTCTGACGTGGTCCAGGGTGAAATCCAGATGATGAAGGCTGAGATACATCGTAGTGAGGTAAACCCTGCACACACAATAAATAATCAACGAGGTAAACAATACATGTACAATTTTATTGATGATATGAGTGCTTGTTTGTTTAATCTCATTTAATACGTGTGTGTTAGGCCCAACTCAACCAACTAAAGAGGCAGCAGGAGCAGTTGCTGAGGGAAAGTGAAGAGACAGTGGTGAGGAGGGAGACTATTGCTAACCGTAGAAAGGCCATGGTCCACAGCTCACAAAAACAGGCTACAAAAGGTGAGCTTAGCCGCCAAGCACAAGGCCTGAGGCGCAAGATCAAGGACCTGCACAAGGTAGGACACATGTCATGATCGTCCATTTCTGCATATGTACCTGAAGCGCTGTTATCTCATATGCATCATTCATCTCTTCAGCATGTGGCTGAGTGTGAGCAGGTGATCAAGGACCAACAGGAGAGCCAGGGGTATCTGGCTGACGCGCTTGCACAGCAGAAGCAGCGGCTGATAGAACTGTGCAGCACCAGCCGCACCCTGGACCATGAAATTGTTGCTCTCGAGGACACTAAAGTCAGGGTAAGGAGCAAATATTGTGCATGAATGAATACATGCTACTAGGTGAGTATACAGTAACACTGTATCTGTTTGCACCCGCATTCTGAGCGTAACTGACTCCTCACTATATTGAAATCTAATACACAATACAGTCTTCTTTTTTAAGCTGCCAGAGTATATATTATAGCTGACATGTGTCAATCAAGTCTCCTCTCAGAAGTGAAATATGCACCTTCTGTCTACTGCAAGTAAATGTTGCTATTGATGTGTTGAAGGAGTGGTGAGAATATTTGTCAAAGCACTGTCCAGGTCACGTTGACACAGCTCTAGATTTACTGTCATCACAGTTTCCACTCTTGGAACCACTCCCACTTAGCAAGCATACCAGATATAGCTAGTAATTGCTTTAAATAAAAACCACTCTCATTCTTTATATATCCCTCCCTCTAGAACTTAGACCACCTGTTGATTCTACAGAACCGGGCTAAGAAGCTGCTGGGGGTGTGCGAGGGCCGCTACAAGGCTTCGTCCACCAGGGAGTCAGTCAGAGCAGCTCTGCAAACCCAGACTGAGCATGTGCACGCTACCTCTGCCATCTTGCACCGAGTTTGTGAAGAGTTCCCCCAGCACCAGGGGCCACTCCGCAGGCTAACGTTAGCGTTGGCAGGTCGTGCTCAGGCAATTTGAAAGTGCGGGAGACAATGTAGACATGAAAGTTATAACAGGAAGAGGAAGTGAGTAACAAAATTGTGTCCATTACAAAGTGATCAAATAAAGTCTCGATGGAAACTCGATCAGAAAAAACTAAATCCTTCTCTGTTTGTCTTTTTCTATCCAGCTGCCAGTTTGTAAACGAACTGAATCAGTGACAAAAACTATCCCCAGTCCTTAATTGACAATTTAAATGGTTCAGTATAATTATATGTTGACCTCTTGCATCAGAAAAACACAATCAACAAAGCAGAGCACAATTTTACAATACAAGGAACTAAGAGAAAAAGGAATGGAGAAAAACTGTCTCCCGGAGTCGTAAAACACAAGAGATGATAGAGTTTTAAAATATTCTAAAAGACAGTAAGACACTAGTTTGAAGGCAGTTTGCAGGTCACGCCTTTTACGTGTTGCATAATACATGAAACCAGTTCTGCCAAAGTTAGTGTCTAAGTGTATGATTGTGTGCTGCACTTACTGTTTTTAAATAACTCTTATTTACACCAGTGTCCCACAGTGCAATGCCCAACAGAAATGGAATCTGCAAACATTGAATTATATTGTGGATGGTGGTGTGGCAGCTACAGCAAAAAAATAAATAGAAAACAACCTCACATTTTTGGTATTGTGCTTTGTTAAATTTAATCAAGTGAACGTCTGTAAGTGCATATAAAGAATCGTACACTGAGAAAAGCTGTTGCTGTTTAGATTTGGCAATAATATTATGTTTAATGATTGGGAAACTAATCTGTGATATGCTTAATTTAGTGCCATTCACCTGTGTGGTGGTGTGTCAGTACCTGCACATTTACTATGGGCAAAGGCAGTTACACCGGATCATAATGACATTTCTGTTAGTTCAAGCACAGATATCAACATGTTACTTGTTCAATATGTCCTGGATTTAATACAGCTGATTATCACAGCAGCTGCAGGCCTTCCTTGATGGCAGCACATCATCTGCTGTACGCAACAGGGACGTGAACGTGAACACTTTCTCAAAGAATGTTGTGCAACCTGCTCAAAGAGGTTGTGTGTTCTAGACGAGCACCATCCTGTACTTTCCAGAGCACCCAGAGGCCCTGTGTAGAGTAGGACTGTCACCAGAACTGTTAGCAGCCGTGCACAGGCTTGGCACGACAAACAGCACACCAAACTAGTACTGAGTGGAAATGGCTAACACTTAAACATTATTTTGTAATGGCTGCTTTTGGCTGCAGCATACTTCCGAAAATACTTTATTTAGTGTGTTAGAGGAAAACCCTACAGATTTCTTTTAGAGATGGAATTTGCTGAGGTGTGTGTCAAGGCATGTGCACTAATAAAAGGAGTGTGTTGTCAGCTGGTATGGAGCTTTTTTCCTATCTTTAAATAGCGAGGTATTTCAGTTTGAGAGCATGACTTATTGAATTATGTTCAGATTGTGTATTACTTTTCATCAAAACCCTGCCCTTGCACTCAAATAGCCCATTTTTATGAGGGTAGTGTAGCTATTATTATATACAAGTATATAGACTTGAACTTGTTATCATGCTTTAATTAGCGATTGCTTTGGAGGCAAAAGAAATTACAAAGACACAACAAATATTTTATATAAATTCTAATTTACATAACTTGTTATATATATCAGATAAACACTGGATACAAACCCATATTACAGGAATTATTGTCAAGAGATCAAGACTCACGTTTTTGTGAATTAACAAAAGGGGTTAACTGCATATGACACCGACTGCACCTTGACGCCTTGCAATAAAAAAAAATGATCTTATAAAAATTGCCTGTTATACCAACCAGGAAAAACTCAGCTTATCTTAATAACTAGTAACCATGTAGTGTTATCACTTAGTTTTAGACTTTGAGAGATGACTTTGATATTTTGAAAAACATGTTGAACTCTACATTTAACTAACTATGTTTTAGTGCAATTAACCATTTCTAATTTTCCACTTGTCATGTGGCTAATTATGAGGAACAATAACAAATATTGTTTCCATAATTTGTTTATGTACTTTACATACACACCAGTGTCCCACAATGCACTGCCCACAGGAAATTAATGGAATCTGCATTGGGGTGTGGCAGCTTCAGCTAAATCTTAATCAAGAAAGAAGGTGTGTTATGTTTCCTGGTATATTCCAACCCACGATCTGCGTTAAGGTAGGCTGCTCCGGTTACACTGCAACATCAGCCTCTACACAGCAGCACTTTAGAATGGAGGTGACATAATCATATTTGCTCATGGTCGTTGATGCTGATATTAATGCTGAGCAGTGGTCTTGACGAACTTTGTTAATTTAATTTGCAACTTACATGCACCTCTGCGCCCTTTGATCACAACTTCCTATATGATTGTAATCCATGTCGTCAATTAAACATAAGATATAAACATAAACACAAAAATTACAGTTTCAAATCTCTTGTTTTCATGAATACAGTAAAAATGTATCGTATCAAACAATCTCGTTCATTGAACGTTTTTCCTGGAACTGGTGAGATCACTACATTTCCTACACCCTCTGAACTCTTTATGTCAGTGTATCATTTACATTTGGTTGCTTCCCCTTGTTTGCATAAACTATTTACAGTACAGTAAACAGGGATTTCCCACAGGATGGTGGTAAGTTAGGTAACAGCAAGAGGAACCATCTGACCTTGCACAACGTCAGCTACACCTCCAACCTTATTTCCTTCCTAAACACAGGACTTTGAACTTCACGCATCACTGTTTGCTGCTCTCACTGTGGTATGTGTGTTTGCTCTGCTGTGATTAGAAATTATTGAAGCCAACATGCATTCAGTCTACTTCTGTGCTACGAGAGGCCTTGCTCTCTTATGACTCAGGCTGCACCTTGACTCCTGTCAACAAGCAGATCTGGCTTCGTTCACTAATAAAGCGAGGTTTATGATGGGATCCGATATTGAATCAGCTGCTTAAAGCAAATTTAGGAGACATATGTGTGGCTCACTTGACTAATGTGTGTGTGTGTGTGTGCATCTGGTATGTAAATGTACGTGAGATGCTGTATTTCAGCTCTGTTTACACCAGCGTGTATTTATGCTTACCTCACAGAGGGCCTGTCTGACAGGTTTTTCCTACACGCCCACACACACAAGCATTGCTTTGACAAAAACACCCATGGGGTGGGGAAAGTGGCTGATCCTATTATAATGCTTTTCTGCTTCATCCGGTAATATTTACTTCCAGGAGCGAGTATGTGAACAGTGTCTATTCAGCTGTGGAAGTCTGCTTGCTCTGTCTGCTCCAGGCTCAGAGGGCAGACAACGCTCTGTCCTTTAAACATTTACCACTCAGGATGGCAGGGGAGTGTGTTCCATGTGAGGGTCCAGACCTGAAGAAGATGGGTGAGGAGGAACTATGGGAACTGATAAATGACAACCGCCACCGGATCTCATTAGGGGTACGGCCATGCATCTTGATCCCGTACCTGAGGCAGGCCAGGGTGCTCACGGAGATGGACGAGGACGAGATCGTCTCCTGCCACAACCTCACTAACCGCTGCATGAGAACCAGTGAGATTTGTTACTTGACCTGTTGCTGTTCTGATGTTATAGAAGGTTTTTGTATTGTAGTCAGTGTGTAGTCGACAAATGGATTCTGTTTTGTCCCCTTCTACTGTGCCTGAGTTGTTTACACTGACTGTTGAGAGTATTGCCTAGAGACAGCTGAAATCCCTGCATAACTGTAGTACTAAAAACTCATGTTTATTAGTAAAACCTGCATGTTTTGCCACCTGACGCTTTGAAAGTGTATTTGCCAGCTTTACTCACAGAATACTCTGATAGAACTATAATTGGCTTGTTTTCTCTCAGAACAAATTTAAATTGGTTTGATTCATATCTTGATGACCTTCGTGGGTTTAGATTGAGTCTTTTGGAGCTAGAGATATAATCAATGTCTACTGTCAACAGGCTACATGCTTGATTTGCTGAGGACTCAGGGGAGGAATGGTGCTGTGGCCTTACTGGAGAGCTTGATGATCCACTACCCCACCCTGTACACCCAAGTCACTGGACGCAAACCCAGCACTGAGCCCTCAAGATTCAGCGGTGAGTGGTTTGAAGTCGTCTGACTTTTTAAAGGAGTTATCTGTCTCTTTGTTTAATTGTCTGTCATTTCAACCACTGACCTGCAGCGTTCTCCTTTCAGGCCTGATAAAGTACTCCGAGTTGACGGAGTACCTGGTGAGAGCAGTGACAGGGATGCAGAAGGAGCTCCAGGAGGCTCGTCGTGAGGCCGGCAGAATGACCAGTCGCTGCACCACCCTGGAGTCAGAGATTAGGCAGGTTACGGAGCAGGAGGAGAAATCCAGATGCCTTCAGGCTGATAGCGAACGCATGCGTAGGCATTTGTGCTCACTGCAATGCGAGGTCACCAAGTTGAAGGATGAGAAGTGTGACTTGTACGTGCGCTACACAGCAGCCATCGAGGAGAAATCGGCTGTGACCAAGCGTCTCCATGACCTCAACCTGCAGGTCAGTGATGCTCAGTAATGTTTCTGAGCTTAGAAAACCAGAACTTAGATTGAGTTTCTTCCCCTTAAAACACAAAGCTGTGATCTCCGGGGAAAGTCCTCTAAAGGTCACTTTTAAAGAACTGAAATCCGAGCATTTGCATGTCCCACCCAGGGAGGCACCGTGAACACAGACTCTGAAAACGGTTGTATAATTTATTTTATGGCTGAGACTGAACTTTGTCTGAGAAAACAGCTCAAGTGACATCACATGATAAATCTTTGAGACAATTTCTTTTTAGCAGCAAAGCCTGTTTAATAAAATATTTGGTGTTACGTTAGCTGGAGGAGTACTACATGGGAGGACTTCTTGCCAGAAAGCCTGACTTGCATCTTTTTCAGCTACGTTTAGGCAACAATATTACCGGTTATGTGTAGGAAAAGATCATGAATTAGGTTAAAATAGACCCTATCACAAAAGCTTCCTTTGCACTCTGCCCCTTGCATAACCCACAATGAAGCTTGGCCACGAGTGATGGTATGTAACAAAGTAAATTTACTTTGTTACTGTACTCAAGTACATTTTCCATGTATCTCTACTCTCTAGATTTATTTTCTCGTACTTTTCAATTTTATTACACTACATATATCAGCTAAATCTGTACTTTCTAATCCAGTTTTTACAAAGCATTACGTTACATGTTCACATAGTTGTTATTATTTTTAATGGAATCAATAAGGAGAGGGTAATTGTTTAACTGATCAAATCTGAGCAGACAGGTAACATTAGACTTTGCCTCCTTCAATGAGAGCAAAGCTGAAGCAGCATCACTGGTAAAGAAACACCTGAAATGGATATAGAAGAGGCCACCCACTTCCTTTAAATTTTTTAGAGTGTATTTAAAAGTACTTACTTTAACTCAAGTAGAAGGTATGTGGTACTTTTACTTTTATTTGAGTACATTTTTTTCTATTTATACTTTTACTTAAGTTAAATGTTTGAGTACTTCCCTTGCCACTGTCTACTACCATACATTTCAGCAGAGAGGTTGAAACAGTTTGTTATGCTGTAGCCTCTAGCTTCAAGCAGAGATGAGTAACAAGGCCGGATAAACTCACTTCTTTCAAACTCCACATATTCCATAGAATCACTTGAGAACATTCATCTGATCTATATAATCTTTTTTTCACATGTAGTACTAGCCCTAGCCCAAGACTTGTAAACGGACCTGTTTTCACAAGTTCCCCAAAGTTATTGAAATTTTACACTAAACTGCTGATCTGAGCAACCTTTAAACTAGGTGTCTCAATAGTGTCAAGATAGAGCAGTTTAGTCATCAGAGAGGTGAGAAGGTTTGGGTCAGTAGCTGGGAGATACAATATGTCAAGAAATATATCATAATATATCTGTCAATATCGATAATTATCACAATAAATGTTATACTATTATTTCTTTGTTTAATTAATTTATATAAATTTTCCTCAGAGTTTACAGACTTATTTCTTCTCCTGTGTGAAGGTTGTGATTCTAAATGACAAAAACTTTGTTATATTACTATTGATGAAATTATATTGGGATAATTATTGATTTAGCTTAATTGCCCATTCCTTAAGGATATTATTCACTACATCCTATATGACAGAGGCACATTTAAAAAAGCAGAGAAATACTTTATGAGGTTTGATCTTTTTAGTTCTATGCCTCTCATGTTCATGTATGTATTGTACCTGAGTTGCATTGTATAATGTTAAAACAATAAGTGCTTTTATAAACACTGATGACTGAGGAGACAGGGCATCATATTTTAACAATCCCACGATAAATAATTGTCTTGTGTGGCAGGTGTACCAGCTGCAAACGGAGCTGCAGAGAGTCCAGCTGGAGAGTAAGTTGCAGAAGCAGTGCTCGCTCAGACGGGCCTCTCTTGCCAAAACACCACAACTGCAAGAGGAGGTTCAGAAGCTGCGCTGCCAGCTGATGAAAGCAGAAAAACTGGACCCAGTGAGAGCGATCACTTCATCCCTCTGTGTTAAATTAGCTAATTTAGTGACAGTTTTCACTCACTCCTCGTGTCTTTGTCTGCTCTGTCTTTGTCAGGCTCATCAGGACATCCTGGCCCAGGATCTGGCTGAGGCCATCGACAGCCAGGTGGAGCTTGCAGAGCAGCTCAGGTGCTACAGAGAGGAGAATGAACAGCTGCACATGGACAAACAAGGGGTGAGTTGTGTTGGTCTGCCAGTGAATGTTAAATAGCAATGCCAATTCAAGGGTGCGCCATACTGACTACTCCACTGCGACGCAGCACAATGGCGTGCAAAAGTCGGAATCTAATTTGAAGAGCAGGTTTTTTTTTTCTGTGTGTAGCTCTACAAACATTGGGTGTATTTATGTTCAGCTCATGGACCAGAAGGAGGGTCTGAGCCTTCAGGTGCAGCAGTTAACCCTGGACTGTAACATGCACCAGCAGAAGACCACCATGATCCACAATCAGTTGAGGGAGCTGCAGTCCGAGAGAGACCAGGTAAAAGCCAGATAACAGTCCCTTCACTCAAACTCTCCTGTCTTTGTTAAACATTTACACAGTTTTACGGGTCAGTATTTTCCTGTTTAGATTCTCTTTGACTACATCGGAACTGTACGATGTACATCATTAGAGTCATATAAGGAAATCAAATTCAGTGATTTTGAGGATCTGATTTTAGGAGAATAAAGTTGTAATTTAACGAGATAGTCACAGTTTCTTACACAATCTTTTTCAAAGTCCTGGTGCCTATGATAATATGGTGCTAATGAGCCAAACGATATTTAGCTATATGGGAAACTTATAGTACAACTTAACAAGATGCTCCACATTCCTTATTTTATCACAGCAGCAGCCCCCCCTTAAAAATTATGATTTTTATTCTTGTAATATTACGACAAGAACACAGCTCTATAAATACAGACAATTTATCATTTCACAAAGTAAACCTAGCAGAAAATTCTTCTCCAGAAAATCCCTTCCACAACACTCGATCTACCAATTTTTCGAATATGTTCATCTTGTTGGTTTAAATAATTAAGATATATTTTTTTTAGAATGAAGTGAGTTAGTACATCACTTTCCTTACACATTAATTCTGCTTTATGAATGATGCATAAACATCGAGCGACATATGACTCATACATCATGCCTTGGTAGCTGATGTTGTGAAGTTGTTATGAATCTTCCCTTGTCTCTAGGCGTACCAGTCCAGAGACGAGGCCCAGGCCATGATCGCCCGCATCCTGGCTGAGAAGGACACCCTGAGGTGCCAGCTGGTGGAGCTCCAGGAGAGGGCCTTCAGCCTGCAGGACAAACGCAGCGCCAGGCAGCAGCAGCAGAGCTCTGAGGTCATTTCTCACACACACACACACACACATATCAGCACACACATAAACACAACACACATAGAAACTACAATGTCACGTTGTTGAGCACATACTGTACCTCGGCCAAGACCAACCTGTCCCTTTAAATTCAAGCTAGCTCAAATTACACACACATATAGATATCAGATCCCTTAACGTGTCTGACTATTTCCATCAAGATCCATGAATTATTCTTTGGAGAATTCACGCCCTATCTCGCAATGTTAAGGAAAGTTATAACAAATTGCTGAATCCACCCACTGATCTGAATCTGCACCAAAACTGAATGAAAACATAACCTCCTTTGCACAATTAATGAGAATGCTAATACAGTTGCCTATGATTGTGTCGTAGGAGACAGATGATGGCTGGGCGAGCCCTGGGTCCAGCTTTGAGGAATGCCCAAACTCTAACAGACGGAGACTTCGCCGCATGGACGCAATCAATCCCATGTCCCTGAGCTCCTGCCAGTCAGACGTTTGTGTATGTGTGAGATCAGCTACAATCATTTTGACAGGGCTGGTCAGATCTTGAGAAGGACATTCTTGACTTCTTCTTTAATCAGAAATGCCCTGATCCAAACATAATTTTCTCACTTCATATTTTTTTTAGATAAACTTTTTATACCCCGGTTTGTGAGAAAATCAACGCAACTCCTATACCTGTATGGTGAATATGAAGCTACAAGCAGACAGTTAATTTAGTGTACAAGTGACTTGAAATGGGGGAAACAGCTCACCTGGCTCTGTCCAAAGATCCATCTACGTCCGTCTACAGCTCACTAATTAACAGCTTGTAACTTGTTTGTTTAGTCAGTGTACAAGGAAGGAGGCCAAGAAATCCCCCAGCACATAGAAGGTAACCATCAGACAGAACCAGGCTGGACCAGCCTCTGATTCCAGTAGAGTTAATCGGACCAGCTCAATGGTAAATTGAGCTGGTCTGTATCTGTTTCTCAAAGACAAACATTTGCGAATTAAGTTTGGTATGGCTTGCTGAAAACAAAAGCATATTATATTTCTATATCTATATTTGTTCATATTTTTTGTTCTCTAAACTTTTTGGTCTAACAAGATATACAAACACCAACAATGCGGCACAAAATAATAAATCATTTAATTTAACAACATTTATGGAGCAATACACAGTAGCACTAATAACTGAAAACGAGAGGCTGGTATTCTAACAAAAAATACAACTAACAGTGGACTGAAAAGGTGAAACCAGAATCATCCGTGTTCAACCACTCATCTCCACCTGATCTGATATTAGTGGTTGTTGAGGAGGGACATTCCAAATGAGACCCTGCCTTAAATTCTATATAATTGAATTGATTGTTTATTAAAAGCTTGTTATTTTTGTTATGATGCTGATTGTGTTTTTGTTGGTGTGTGTATTTGATGTCCAGAGTGAAGATCCTGCAGCAAGTAGTGTCCGATCCCGAATCGCAGAGCCACCCAGTTCAGATTCCCTCCGCAAAAGGGAGGAAATACTACATGCAGACAACAGGTGTGTAGGTGTGTGTGTGTGTGTGTGTGTGTGTGTGTTTGTCTGTTGGCAGCACTTTACAGGAAGGCATCAGGAAAGATCCCTCTTCTGCATTCCCTTGTGTCGCTGTAACATGACATGACTAGTTTCAGGTGGATTATAGATTTACAGCAATGAGAGGATCTACACGACAACTCACATGATTCCAAGAGAGACACAAATGAGTGTGATCAAGAGTAAATTGTAGAAAACAGGAATTTGCTGATTGAGTCTGTTTAGGAGCTAAACTAACCCCCAGAGATTTCACATTTTTAGTGTGTGACAGAGACAGACAAAACACTGACGCTTTCATGTTTCCATCGTCTTTTTTCTCTTGTAGTTTTGAAACAATGGAATCTGATTCTTTATTGGACGACTTTGTGTTCCTCCCCAACAGTATGTATGGAAAACCTCTAAACTCGTTGTTTACTGCCTCTGTTGTTTGGCAGCTCTTTCATTAGCCATTGTTCAATGTTGGACCTCGGCCAGGGCTACATACAGTGACACATTAACTCTGGCAGATAATTTACGGGGAAACCACCCTGCCAAAACATTTAACAGCCTCTCTTTTGTTTAGTGGGGATGGAAGACATGCAGCCACCCAGGCTGTGCTCCTCTAATGGCTCCAAGTCTGACGGGTGAGGAGATCCACTGGACCAACAAATAATGAGTTTCATAGTAATATTTTTCGTGTGGAATACGGCACTGCATATCTTTAAATAGACAAAATATTTAAGAAAAGGGTCGTAAAGACGATTTGTAGACTAATTTGAAAGTATATTCCCATGAATATCAGTACAAATGTCATTGTAATCCAGGCAATATTTCACTCCGGAGAAAATCAGTGAAACGGCCAACGAACTAAATGACATCCCAGTTCATGCCACTAATGTTCACACTGCTCATCTGATGTGAAAGAAACCATCAATGTTAAGTTGAGCTACAGTACCTTAAAGGCATAATAATTCAGAAGAAAAATGAAAATTCTCTCATTATCTACTCACTGCTAGGCCGATGGAGGGGTGGGTGAAATGAGTCCTCTAAACACGCTTTAAGGGGTAAACAGGGTTGCAGCCAAATACAATACAATTGAAGTAACTGGTAAACATGAAATGCATCCATACTGCTTGTGTGGTGTCAAGTGTAGACATTCATCAACAGCATCATTTACACCGTAGCCTAAATGTCCTCTGATATCCTCCTCTGGATTCAAATGTGAATACCGGGCTCCCTTAACAATTGGACGAAACCACAGGAGCAGTATGGAGGCATTAATTTATGTTTTTTTCTTTTTACGTTTGAAGAATCTCTCACCATTTACTTCAGTTGTATTGGATTTGCCTGCGACAAAGTGTAACCCTGAGACTCCAAACGTGTTTTGTTGACTCAAAAACTTCATCGGCATAGTAGTGAGTAGATAATCTGAGAACTATCCCGTTAGGATTTGTTTTGTTTCAGATGAATCAGCAAGCAAATTTTATTTGGAAAGCCCATATTCACAAATAGCAATTTGCTGAAAAAGAGGCTCTCTCTGAGGTAGAAACCTCAGAGAGAGCCTCAAGTGAGGGATCCCTCTCCCATGGACATCAAAAGTGTTCATCCTGAGACAGCACTACTATAAATGTTTCATAGTTCTACCACTTCATCTCTGGGTACAGCTGTATTTTCGGTCTTATTGTTTTTTCCTTTCCTATGAAGCCAAAAATCGAAACTTTCACCTAAGCACATATATCCTTTTCCTCATCTTCTCTCACTGCTCACCAGCCTGTCACAGACTTCAGTCCCTCCCTTCCTGATGCGCTCCCGTCCGAAAGCTATCCGCATCAGTGGCCGAGTTGTCAGCATCTCCTTCCAGGGGGAGGCAATGCTCAGCCAGCTGGTGGTTGTGGGGGGGAATAAGACAGGAGTGTTTGTACACCAGGTGACAGAAGGGAGCACTGCTCACGCAGTTGGCATCAGCCCAGGGGCACAGATAGTTGAGGTAGGTGCACTGTGTGTGTGTTTTTTTTTTAATCCCTGTTGCAATGGTATTTTTCTCATCGTACTCTTCTCTCCAGGTGAAGTATGAGCAGAATAAGAAGGCTCTGAGGATGGTGCTGGAGGACTCCACTTTAGAAGAAGCTATGTGGGCTCTTGGCCAGGTGACAGGCCTCTGCCACCTCTCCCTGCGACCCAGGCAAGATGGTACGTCCCACAGCATTTACATAAAACACTTCCTGTGCTTTGTCTCACCACGAACCATTTTGTTTAGTTGTAGTGAAGATGCTACTTCCAACATTTCTCCACTCCTCAAGCCAAAATATAGATCACTGTAAAACTATTCACATTGGATCACGTTTTGGATGATAAAGAGCATCTTTGTCCTTATAACGAATTTCTGCTTCCTTTAAAAGCCTTATTCATTTATTGCCTAACTTTTGTTTTGGACAATTTGTGCTTGCGATGTAACAGCATCATACAACAATATATCGATGTAAAACAACTACTAAAAATGTAATGGCACGCATTAGAGTAAAATCCTTTCCCGAGGCCCAACAGTCCCCTTATGAAATCACATTTAAACAAACAAGATAAATATTTTTATTTGGATCTGCACCAAATTGAACACACTTATAAATATCAGTCCTCTAAACAGTTTGGATTTTTTCATCACGATCCATGAGATATACTTTGACAAATGAACGAAAATGTTGAAAAACATCCTTTACCACAATATAAACAAAAGTGAAAAAAAAAGGCCATCAGGAAGCAGCTTTTGTATTTTTAGATTTGACAGACAACCAGCTGCCACATGAGGTAATTTATTGGTTAACCAGACCTGCGGTTAATGTGTGGGTATCACTGTTCTAGCTGATCTACAGCATTCTTTAAAGTACACAAGCCTGTTGGACTCCACGTTCCATAGATGAACAATGATCTAAGAGACAAAACAGAGCAGGAAAAACAAGGATTAGGTATTGATTATTCTCTTGGTTGTGTAAGAGCCTGGCATTTTTTATTTATTTTATTTGTGAAGTGTCAAATGATGAATGAAGATTAGCTTGAATATATACATGACCTTATCAAAAAATCATGTCTGAACAACAACACAGTGAGGAGTTCACAGCAGCACAGTAAACGATCTCAGTTCTGACAAATTAGCACTACTGACAAACTCTGAGAGGGGGCACATACTGTATTTACCAACCTCCTGTGACGTTTGGGTTTCAAGGAATACATCCAATGGTTTCAAACTTACTAACTGATTAACAATTAGACTTACTAGTCCGGATACATGGTCCATTCATAACACAGTGTGTGGGACACACTGAAGCGACAATCTGAGATTCAGTGTCTTTAATATGCAGAATGGAGGGGCTTAATTCACTGATCTCTTTTTCATAAAAACACTGATGATTAGCTATAAGCAACTGATGTCACATTTAGATACTCATCATAAGCACTCATGTACAGGAATGTATATCGATGCTCTGATTACTGGCCAACCTGCTCTACCTCATCCCCAGACACAGCTGCCCACTCAATATTTCAAATCATTGACACTGTAGTTGGTTAATTTATAGACCTGAGCCGTGTGCCACTAGGTTTATTTTTGACATTGAATCGGCTCAAAATAAATCACAGATATTAAAATACCAGTCACACAGTCTGGTGTTAGTTTGTTGTTCTTTCAGACTTTCCACCCAAGGTTATTGATCAACAATGTGTGCATGAAGGGTTAAATTGCGATAGATGTTAAACTTACTTCAAATCCAGTCACACGTTGACCTAACAAAAGTGACTAGTAACATTTGCCTGCTGCTTGATTAAACAAGCAACAGATCACATCACATGTACAGAATGTACAGTTCAAGCTACAAAGTCACTCTATAATGTTACTGTGTAGGTTGTCATTAAGTGTCCACTGTCTGTTGTTCAGAATATGAGGCGCTGCTGCAGCAGCTGCACAACAGTGAGATATCATCAGGAGACTCCTTCTATGTACGCGTCAACATGTCTCTGCCCGCTGGCCCCAACACAACCCTGGCTGTGTCCTGCGACAACATTCTGCATGTGACCAACACGCGACCCGCTGACACTGAGGACGCATGGCATGCCAGCCAAGTTCACCCCTGCCAGCTACTGGACCTCCAGAGTGGAACCGTACCCAACTATTACAGGTGTGGTTGACTGATGAGGAATATACTGTAGACACATTGGAATGGGGGCAAAAGTAAGGTTCATTGAAGTCACCTAAGTAAAAATGAGGTGAGATCACTGCTCAGTTTCTGAAACCGATTTTTTTTTTTATATCACAGAGCACAAAGACTTCTGATTCGAGCTATTGAGGAAATGAGTTTTCAAACAAAGAAATCTCTCAAGGTAAGAAGAATCTAATTTTACCAAACGCAAGCAATCCTGTTCACAAATATCTGTAAACCAACAGTATCCTTGGAATATTCCTCCCCTGTAGGTGGGGCGACTGGTGGCCCAGAATAAAGAGAAAGAAGTGAGGATTGTTAGCACCGGGCGTCAGGGCAGGAACCCACTGTGGGTCAGTGTGGTGGATGAAAACTCAGGTATGACATCCTGTAGTAACACACAAGCATCACAAAAGTGCGTTTGTTTTGAGCAGTTTACACTTGCTTACAGTGTGCATACTTTCTCCTGTAGCTGATGCATCTAGACCCAAAAGTTGTGTATCCCTCATGCCCTACACCCTGGTCACCCCCCACTACCCACCCGTCTGCAGACCCGTCCTGCTGCTGCCCACCGTCCTGGGACGCATCCTGGACAAGAAGCTGGCAGGGTGGAAGGGCTTTCAGCTCTGTGAACCTGGTATGAAACACTGTGGTGTGAAATGTGCATTCATTCATTCATTCATTCATTCACAGGTGCAGCACATGCCATTGAAAACTGACTGCTAGATACAGAAGGGCGATACAGTCTACTGAACGGACAGATAACATTGTTTGACTTCACAGATCACAAGTTTTATTGGTGACAGTTTGTTTAATTCCTCCTCTAATTTCCTGATGTAATTGTTAACTGTTAACCCCTGTTAACTGTTAACCCCGAAGGAAATAAAATGTGTGAATAAATAGCAATAAAAGGCTGTAACCAAGCTCACCAGTCGTCCCTGCAATGAGGAAGTTAAAATAAAAGTGTAATGTTCTTAGTGGGATAATTGATTATAACAACAAAAAAGGACAATTTCAAGAATATTTTCATGAACCAAAACACAGGATATGCAGAAGAAATTCTGCATGTTTGAGGTAATGCAACAAAAAAATTATAAAAGAAAACAACAACTGAATAGTTAAAAATACTGTTGTCATGTAGAGATTAAAAGAAAAAATATGATATACAAAATTATTCTTTTATGACTTTACTCTCATTATATGATATGTGTTATCTTTTAATCCCTCCTCTCTGTTTCTATCTCCACTGCGTCGCCTGTCACTCTGCTCCTCTGCAGAGAAGTTGAACTCCTGTGAGCACGCAGCCCGGCTGCAGAGGTCTGAGATCCTGGAGGAGTGTGAGCAGGGACAGCACCATTGCTACACCCTGCAGAGTGTTGAGAAAGTCATGAAGAAGGTCAGAACAAAAGCAAACATTATATTTGCACACTTTCAGTACTTTAGGTGAAATATGGAAAAAAGATGACAGCGTTGTTTGGTCGTCATTTATTTAGTATGGTCATTCACTGTGTGATCCAATGACTTGAGTGTAAATAAAGATGGATGACATGGCAGTTCCCCAAAAGTAAAGCCAAAGTGTCTCAATTGCCCCCTGGTGGTTGACTGCAGTATAGTTTGTTATAAATTAAAAGAGTACACATCATATAAAGTTTTTCATTTTGAGTAGTTCTTATCACACTGATGTTGTTAGTGATAATACTATAGCTACAACTGGCAGCTGTTTGCAGATTATTGCTATGTCCTTTTATATAAAGTTTTAATGTGCTGCCATTTCCCAACCACGTTCTACTATACAGGTTTGCGAAAGTAAACAGATTTTGGTTATTTTAAAATTGCATGATGCATTTAAATAAGTTTCACTTCAAGCCCTGCTCTTAAGTCGTGCTCAATCTTCATCCTACAGGGGATTCACTGTGTGCTGCCCCTGGGCCTGGACTGTGTGCGGCGGCTGCACCGGGCCGATATCTTCCCTATCATCATCTACATCGGCCAGTCTGCACGGAGTGCACGTAAACTGAGGTGAACTCTTCTTTCTTCTTCCTCTTATAAACACTCAGCTAGTGACCGAAATCACATTTAGATCATCACCATTAGAACTCATGTACAGTAATGTGTACTGTTGAACTGATGACCTCACTGAGAAAAGCTGGCAAACTGTGTTATTAAATCAACTTGCCAGTGATAAGTCCAAAAAAAAACATCTGATTCTGTGAAAAGGGGAAGTACAGACCAAATGATACGAACATTTACATGTGATTTACAATCATTCTCATTATCTCTTTTGTCACTCGTTGCCTCCATATTTTCTCTCTTATTTATTTCTGTAGTAAAAATGTGTTTTGCTCTCTTAGTATAACATCAATCACAAAATGTGATCACAGCTGCCGTGTTATTCAGTTTAGGGGTTTGTCTTATGCTGCAAACCAGGAAGGAAATAAACGATGTAAGTAAATAGCCATTATAATAACAACCGAGGCTATAAGAACATGCTCTTCTTTGGTGGTGATTGGGTTACTACAGATACAGAATAAATGCTCTTCAAGGTTTATAAAGTCAGACACCAGATTTCATGTGGCCACCTTGGATTGAAAAACATCATTAGACCAGAAAGTGACTGAAGAGAAAAAAGACTAAACATGTCCTCTTGTGAATGCAATGTGCTCTGCTCTTTTTATGCTGCTTTCAGTGCTAATAAAAACTGGTAGAACCGCCTCTTCTATTCTGTTATTTGATTATTTAAACTATTTCTACGGCAAAATCTGTTCTTTCAAATTCTGAAGGACCTGAAGTTCAGTGCCTTTTCGTGAGTCAAAATCAAATGCAAATGAGATTACAAATGAACCTTGTCTTGCCTCCATCACTTCCAGGTCAAAGCTGCAGCGCCATGGCCAGTCGGAGGAGCAGCTCCTGGCGTGCTCAAGGAGCGAGGAGCCGCTGCTGGACAAGCTGCCTTGTCTGTATCACAGCGTGGCATCAGACTCGTGGTGTGACCAGACGTCCCTGCTGACCAGCCTGCGCACCGTCATCTGGGAGGAGCAGAGGAAGATCGTCTGGGTGGAGCCTGACCTGTGGTGAAAGAGAAATATAAAGAAATAATAGAAATTATCATTTTTAAAAGGGGCTTTTTATTACGATTGTAGAGTATTAAGAATGTATTGATTCGATAGAAGTACTTTACAAGTGATATTTTTGTAAACATGAGTATGTATCTGTGATACTTATGAGTAACTGCAAAGATGGAGTCTGATAATGTGATAAAGACATGAATATGCATGTATTAGTTATTTACTAAACATTTTCTGTAATATGTGTAATGTGCTGCCTCCTTTTTGAGGCTTGTTGTAAACACAGGTGTGAGGTGTTCGTGACATTGAATATGTAGCTTCTCTACAAAATGTTGTGGATCATTTCCTGTGAGGGATTTGATTTCAGTGCTCTGTATCTGTTACTATTCCAAGTGTTTAATTACACTGCTTCTGCCTGTTTTAATTTGAATTACATTTTTTGTTCATTAGTACGAAACTGGATTCTTAAACAGTGAAAAATGATTCATATACAGTGGTGATTATTGAAGTTATCATATCTGTTGTTCTGTATCATGTGCGCTGGGCCCATGACACACATTGTATGTTATTGTAACTCCTCTCTTCACTCTGGATGTCCCATTCTTCTTCTTCTTCATGATGCTGCCACACATCCATGAATGTTCAGTCTTTTGACTTAACCCGTCAACTTTTACAAAACATGTCAGAACATCTTCATTGATTTCTGTGAATGTTGTCAGTGTCCACATAATATGAATATGGTGAGATTTAATGGTTTATGTTCATTCAAGTTTGACAATCATAATTTTCATGCAGCACCGTCTTGCTTTTCCAGCTTGTTTTAAACATGTGGCAATGTTTAGATGTGCAGACTTCCCAGCATGCATTGCTTCACTCTGGTTCAGGAATGACTCAGAAAAGCAGCAGCATCAGCTTGAAGGATTTTCTGTCAAATGAGGAGCTGACAGCTGACATGAGATTCAGGGAACTGGTTTGTAGACCAGGCTGGATACTGCGTTTGATCCCTTTGGTAAATTCAAATAAATAAAGCTTTCAAAGTGTTTCTCTCTCCAAATTATTAATGATTATGTTTCTGTATCCTTAAAATGTCTTCACTGCATTCACAATGTGAAACTTTCGTTATTAATCAGGTGCATGACCAAATAATAATAACAACAACAAATACAACAACAACAACAATAATAATAATAACAATAATTATTATTTTTATTATTTATTTTTATTCGGATCATGATTACCATTATTATCATTATCATCATATTGTTATTATTATTATTATTGTTATTATTCATGTGCTCTTCTGATCATGAATATAGGCTTTGAAATGTTCAAGTATCACAGGACAGTCTGTTTCCATTGCTTACAGGAATATTTTTTTAACTTACAGCAGGTTACAGCACTTTACATAAGGTAGACCTGCGCCACAGTTCATTAGGAGATCCAGAAAACACATATATATTCTACAGTTGACAGATGGTTTATAGAGTTAATAAATGTAAACACTTTCATAAATGAGGAAGGTACCAACAGGTGCTTCTCAGTAAAAATCCATATTGTGCATACAATAAAAGGTGCTAGGGTGCCTGTTTATGAGGCAATTTATTGATTATGTAAGGATCCTTTATTTAAGTTATTCACAATTTTGTCGTAGGAATTATTACTAATTTGCAAGTGCTTGTTGAAATTAGAAGTCCGTATTACACATATTGTAGTGTTACTACATGATTGAAATGATTAGCCTTATTATATCTGAAAAAGAAAGAATTCTTCTTATCATCGGTAGCTCTTCACGCTCACTGATTAGTTTTTTGTTGTTGCAAAAGGCCATGAGCTCTAGCTGCCACAGGGGGGAGGCAGAGAGGAAAGAATGTGGATTGGAGGAGGGAGTGTCCTGCAGAGGAAAACATGGATTCTACTGAGAGAGAGGGGAGAGCAGGGAGGGCTGAGAGGAGACATAAGCACCACTGTCTTTCTTCACACTGCCATGCTGTTGCCTGGGCTGTTTTCTGGGTTTCGACTTTACTGCCTGTGTCCACTGGGCAGCAGCGGTAATAAAGGTAATCAATGTCCCCACCGCACCCCAACCCCCTATACCCCTACTTTTTTATCCAGTGGTGATTATTGACTGGATCTGAGATTTTTTTAAGGCTTCCATTGAATTCCCTCTCCTGGAAGACGTGTTTGGCTCCATCAGGTTCCAGGACCCCGGCTCACACCCTGTTGCTGGGAAACCAGCCCAGTGTGTGTGTTGTCAGGGTGCATCATAGAGAGAGAGAGAGAGAGAGAGAGAGAGAGAGAGAGAGAGAGAGAGAGAGAGAGGAGACAAAATATTTCATTTCGGCTCCCTCTCTTTCTTGTGGTGTTCTCTCAAATACTCACATGGATACAGTACAACACACACACACACACACACACACACACACACGCACAGACACACGCACACACACACACACACACACACTAACACTGCATACATGCTATGATTCCCTTGTCTCTCTCTCTCTCTCTCTCTCTCTCTCTCTCTCTCTCTCTCTCTCTCTCTCTCTCTCTGTCTCTCTCTCTCTCTCTCTCTCTCTCTCTCTCTCTCCCCATTGGTATTTTAACTAGGTAGAGTTTCAGCTTCTCAGTTTAAAAAGATGAAGAATGTGTTTGGCAGGTAAACAGTTGGGAAGAATATCTTATGTTTAATTGATAGACTTTGGATGTGAGAGCAGAAGAATCAAATCACAGTGTGTGTGTGTGTGTGTGTGTGTGTGTGTGTGTGTGTGTGTGTGTGTGTGTGTGTGTGTGTGTGTGTGTGTGTGTGTGTGTGTCCAAGTGTCATACTATTGTTCAGAAACCCTGTTCGTTGCCAAATCACTCTCCGCTTGATGTGAGAGTTGAACTTACAGGTTGATTAAAAAAACAAAGCAGCCAGTCGGATCTGTCACCAGTACATGTGCTTATTGTAATTCAATTTTACTCGTCACAAGAGTGGCATAATTTGTATTTTATTATAAATACTTATGTACGGTGAATGCAGTATAAGTGACCAGCAAAATAATTCAGCTCAAAGATAATGCATTTCTGAAACACAGTGAAAACTGAACACGTTTACCACATTGATAAATATGCAAGTCAGAATGTGTGCTGCAATCATCAGTCAATCAGATTTTATTTCTATAGTCCATATTCACAATTTACAATTTGCCTCATAGGGATTAACAATTTGCGACATGCTCTGTCCTTAATCCTCAACAAGAGTGAGGAAAAACTACTCCAAAAAAAGATAGCGACCTCAGAGAGAGCAACATGTGAGGGATCCCTCTTCCAGGACAGACAGAAGTGCAATAAACAGCACTTCAATGCAATAACATTTACAATCCTAATGAGAAAGAGTCTTGCATAAACAGAGCGGTGTATGAATGTTTAAAGTATTTATAATATAAATATAATGGCATAGCCAGTAATGGTAGTATATGTGATTAGGTATATTATATATCTAACCAATCTAGTTATATAGATACTTTAGAATCATCTTAGTTTTTTACTATTGGCAATATTTAACATGCTTTGTTTCTGTCAGCCATCAGTGTTTTACTTATTTAGCCTGATGAGAGCTCTTCTCAGGATTGTGTCCCGGTGTACAGACAATGCATAAGAGCAGGGCTGGTCTATTTGGCCAAACATTTACTCGCATAAAAATTATCATATCAGTCAACATCAATGATTATAACGATACATGTCAGGTTATTATTGTTATTATTTTTCTCCTGAGAGATGTGGTTTTCTTTATGAGGAAAGAATGTTTTTGATAAAATTGTACAAATCTGAGGTCCATCAATTATGTGTCTTATCTGCTCACTGTGCTTACACAATGCTTATGCAACTTATCACTATATATTGGACACTATAATTATATTGCTATTGATTACAATTAAATTGCAATAATTATTGATATAGTTTTATTGCCAAGCCCTACATCCTTAACACATGTTTATTGTATAAATTATTTATGTTTATCACCTTTTCAGAAATGCGTTTAACATTGGGTTATGATGTGTATCCTATATTTCAAAGTTTGATTATAATTGTGTATTTCCTATTTATGGTTATTCCTTTTTTTTTACAGCTTTCTGTAGTGTAATCGTGTAAAGGCTGATTGAGCACTGTAAAAATATACAGATAAAATACATTCCCAGGATTAAGGACCATGAAATTGCAGCAGCTGGAATTTAGCTTTCTTAATCTCATCACTCACACCTTTGTTTGTTTTCCACTAGTAAAACACAATGGTGTGAAACCTATGAACCCGGACAGTGTCTTCAAGAATTCCTACAATGGAACAACTTGTCAATGGAATGTTCTGTACATTTGTTTCTGCTGACAGCCCCAAACATTTCATAGACATGAGTATTATAGTTCTGTAACTCTACACCTACCAACGACTACACAAACATGAGGATTCCTTTGTGTCAGACACCTCAAATTACTGCTCAGTTTAGTACAAGCTATTGTCTAAGGAATGAATGACAAGTAGTCCTTTATCCTTAATCCCTTGTATTAGCTTCTTAATTACTAGTTTCTGACTTGTTGTTAGTGTTCATGTTAACATTCACGGCACAAGTACTGCTGGAAAAAACGACACAGACAGCTTTGATCAGGTTAAGTCTGTTGTTCAGTCTTAAAATATGTCTCTTCCATCCCTCCCATGAGATGTGAACACAGCGGCCTTATCTGTGAGGGAGTGTCGGGCCTTATGTGAAAGGTCATACACAGTCTGCTTATTATCCAGTGTTTTTCATCATACCTTTGGATGTTTTCTTATTGTAATATATTTAATATATATTTCTTCAGAAAAGGGAATTGAGTAGTAGGTTAAAATGGAGATATTGTGTTATAGTTGCATAGTGCTGACCCTCTGATGACCCAGCTTGCTGTGGAATTTGTCACATACTGTATGAGTGGCTGTAAACACACAAGTGAGTGTGTCTGCATTCATCACGTGCCTCTGTGTACCAGCACGGATCGGATGAAGCCCTCTGGTCAGTCAACAGTGTCTTAGTACACTAATCCAGGTCTATCATCGTGGTTTCATTCTGAACCCTGAAGGGCATGAATACAGTCTCATGGCACAATTTTGTAACATGTGAATCCTTTTCTATGATGAATGGTAAATGGTCTCTCTTTATATAGCTCTTTTCTAGTCTTGATGACCATGCAAACACTTTACTGTACGGTTTTGTTTACCACCTTTCCAGAAAGTGTAATCCTGTAAAGGCTCATTGAGCATGTAAAAACTATTCAAACCAAATATGTAATTATTATTGTATTATTTCATTTGAACTAAACAATGCCAGGATGAACAGAGCCAGGACCTCGAAACTGCATGTATATATATATATATATGTCTAGATAGATATATATTTAGAATGTAGCCTCTGGTGAACTGCCTTGTTTGAATGGATTTAATTTGAATCTTAATTTTGCACCTGCCATAATAGGCCTCTCAGCTATTGTTAATGAGAACCAACTAATAGGGTCCTGATGTGTTTTCTATACATTATTCTGGTACATTAAACATTAATGATGCAAGTTTAAACAAACCCGAGCAACAAATCAAATTTGTGACAAGAGAAAATAAAAGACAATGAGAACAGGAGGTGCAGGATGTTTGTTGTTTCCTTCTCTTCACCACAAATCTCCTCCTACAAACCTGTCTGCACATATTCTTGTTAAGATCCACAAGCGTTACTTTAAAATTAGCTCATGATCCCAATCTTTCTGGCTGATATATAGGAGCATCCACTGAAAGTGCTGTATTGTAGTTTTGTAGCAATTGTGACATTACTCAGGCGGAGAGCAGATGATGCACAGTAAATATACAGTATACTATATGCTTTTGTAAAAAGTATTTTCATTTTTTTGTAAAGCTAGTGTTCACATAAAACAAATAAAGCAATTGAACTGCTGTCAATGTGTCATACTCACAATTTCACTGCCCCACCCATCTCCTCCCTCACTGACTCTTTCCTCCCCCTCCCTTCACTGGCTGACAGTCAAGGTTGAGGCTGGATGGCTGTGAGTGGAGCCATTGTGCCCAGAGGTCAGTGAGAGTCAAACACACACAATGCCAGGGTCGGAGTCATTGCAGGGGTGGCCCGACCTCTTGGCAGCAGGGTTCTACTAGCCCACATAAACCACCTCAGTTTGAAAAAGAAGGTTTGAATTAAAGAGAGGGGGAAGAAGAAAGAGGATGGGTACAGAGAGCAAAGGAGAAAGAGTTAAATGACACAGAAAATAAGAAAATTAAGATTTCAGTATAACTCTTTTTACATAGTGGAGCATTGAGACTAGAAAGAAGGTAAAACCTAGTTTTATAAAAAAATATATAGGGGCTATTGTGAAAAATATTTGGGCCTCTGTAGAGAGGACCCGCTCCTGATGTAAATATAGAGTGTTGAAATACAAAGGGCCCATTCTAGGGTAAAGAAAACAACAAATCGATCAATTCAGATCGTTTAAAAAACATACTAGTTAAATCATCATTAGGATTATTTTATATTCAAGATCCCTTTCACCTAAATCTAACACAGTGAACCTTTAAGTCTTTGTCTGTTTGTTGTTTACCACAACAGCAATATGCAGCAGGAAACATGAGTTGTGTTAAAATGGCCTGTTGTATGATAAATGTGTCTTTATCAGCGTGCACATTCAGGCGACAGAAGCTCTAAATCACACTGTAACGCAGCCAGAGATGTCTTCATATCTTCAGAAATATTTATATAAATGGGAGCCATAATGTCAGTGTTGTGTTCGATAATAATGTCCTTTTGTTTACTGCCCATCTCCACTGAAGTGCTAATGTGTTGGTCTGAAGCTCTGTGCAGTCCATAAACGTAGCCTCAGCCAGAATAACCACCATCTATTAGCTGACCTGCTGTCACCCCGCCAAAAGACAATCAATAGCCCTTGATAATGATGTCATTTACTCACAGTGAAGCACAGATAATGACGAGACTGGAGGTCTCCTGTTATTACCTCATTTCATGGCTTTTGTCTCGATGCAGGGATCAAACGTTGCATGAACCCTCTTTGTAGCATGAGGATGAGTCTGTTACAGAATCAGTTTGAACCGAGGCCTTCGCCCAAACACTATAGTGAAGCAGGTGGAAGCATCTATTTGATCTAATTGTTGATTTACAAAAAACTAATACAAGTTTATGAAGAAACAGACTGAGGTTAAGCACATCAATTTGGGATTTATCCTGATGCTGAGATTAAGTAAAATGTTAAGTTTTTAGTATATCAATGATAAAACAGGCAGTGCAACAATGAGCTCTGAATAAGGTTTTAGTCTTTTTCTGATACCGTTGCTAAATCGATACATATAGTTTTTATTTTTGTTATTTTAAGGCCAATTGGAAGATGAAATGAAAACTGTTAATAGTTTAAATTAAACTAAATAAAAAAAAAAAAATTTAAACTGACAATAATTTAACCCTAATTAACAGTTTCAGTAATACAGTAAAATACTCAGCTCTAATAATATCATGCCTCATTTAGTTTCCTATGTTCTGTCCTATACACAGAATCGTCTTTTAAAACAAATTGTCCTGGTGTTTGAATCCTTTGGCATTAAATTCAACCACACATTGGACTGTTTAGCTTTGGGCATTTAATGGTATATCAACTAGGCATATGCGGTTATGTTTATGTTTCCTGATAGCAGTTCAACTTTTAACCACTATTAGCACCTGAAGTCTTACAAAGAGAACGTACTGGACACAGTGTATTTGCATGTAGAACAGTTAACTTACTGTGTTTACTTTACCCCCTCCTCTCTGCACACATGTGAAATGAAGTAAACATGCTGTGGAGCTGTGTAAATAAAGGAGGCCACAACAGCATTGTTTTGTGGACTCAAACAGTTCACCCACCCCTCTATCGGCATAGGGGATGGAAGATAATGAGTGAGTTATCATTTTTGTGTGAACTATTCCTATAAGATTTAAATTGTGCCTATAGTTACTGCACTAAATTGTAATCAAAGTATTTGTATTCACTAGGAGCCTACATGCTTTATTTGAATCCTTGCAGTGATTCACAAAAGAAAACACCCCGTTACATTTTTAATCAATTAGCAGTTTGTCAGAAAAGGATCCAGTTGATTTTTAAGACTTGTTCGTAAGCATGTCAAGAAAAAGGAAGAAATGTACGCAGTGTGTGTAGCGCAAGTGTCTGTGTGTTTATATGTCTGTGTGTGTGAGTGTGCGAGTGTGCAGGTGCGCACCTGAGTTGTAAATTCATGCTGAGCTGAGGTCTTAGCCTCAGGTTGATCCACGGTCGATCTGACAAGAAGCACAGGGAGTCAGAATCCGCCTCCAGCCCCCCCCCCCCCCCCTCCCCCCCTACACACACACACACTCACCCCTGCTCCCTCATTTACTACATACAAAGCCTCCCCCCTGCATCCTCCACTCCCCTCTCCTCCCTCCAGGATGCGGGTAAAGACAGCCAGGCTGAAGTGGATGTCGTGGGGAATTACTTGCTAGCAGACAATTTGATTTCTTCGTCTTCAAGGCTTCCTTCCCCTCTGCACACACAGGCAGAAGAGGGTTGATGCTCACAGACAGCAGACAAGCAGGTGGACAAGCACACAGAAACAGACAGAGAGAGAGAGGGAGGCAGATGAAGGTTAACATTCATAAAGGAAGAAGGAGATGGAAGGTGCGGGATACAGTTAGAATTAAAGAGAAACATATGAGGACTAAAGGTAATCATATTTGATGAAAAAAAGACATATACCCATAACAAGAAACCAGAGTGTGGAAAAAACGAAAGGTTGAATTTGTCAATGTAGGGGAGAAACAAAGGAATCGGTAGCAGAGACCATCAGGCAGCTACTCATTAGTCCACCCACTCTCTGCTGTCCAAATGGGCAGATTGACGCCTGTTAGCCCTTTTAATAGCTCCTATAATGGACCACAGCTTAGGTGGGAGGTGGGAAAGGGAGCCATCCTTTCCAAAGTAACTCAATTCTTTGGTTCTGTTCTCTGGTTTCAGCCCCTTTCAGCACATCAGGGCGCCGAGCAGATGCTGCGCTCCTACCTCACGCTGAACCTGCACAGATAGATTTACTTACCCACAGAGGACCAGGTGAATTATGGCCCGAGTAGCTGGAAACAGTACTTCACTATAAGGGAATATGACAGTGAACCTGGATGAGTCACAATATTACACTGTATTTGGCAAAGTGCACTGGTGTTTTCACTTCAGTTTATTTTAACACATGTATCTTCAAATCCTTAATCCTCAGTTACCTGCTTCTGGGTGAGGTGTATACTGTGCAGCCAAGCATTGTTCAAAACCACAGGACTTCATTTTATCTTTTTATTTCCAATTGTGTGGAGTCTTGGATTTGAATATTTCGTTCAGCTTTAATGGATCCTATAGGTTTAATGGTGGGTTGGAAGAAGCTGATAAAGGAAATAGATGACACTGTCAGACGGTGGGGAATATAGCATCTAAGCTACAAGTTGCAAAAGGGATGGTGTAGGTGTGATGACTGGAATTTAAGGGGTTAGATATATTATAGACTTTTTAAGATGTAATGTGTCTGGTAGTTGATAGCCAAACCTTTGCATTTGTATGCAAACTATACACGTTCTCCTGCACTCAGTTTGCATCTAAAACTTCTTGAATCTCTTAGCGGTCATTTTGAAATAATTTATCTATCCACATTTATATTTACTTGATCTCGCTAATCTTTGGATCTGCACCAAATTACACACACTCATAAATATCAGTACCCTGAACATGAACATATTTTCAGTGAAATCAACGAAAATATTGCAAAATCTCTCAATGTAAAAGATCTGGGTCTGCATATGTAATTGGCTGTGCTTTGGGTCATGTCCCACTTCTCCACAGTAGATAAATCCTGCTAACAGGGAGAAACAAATATACCCTCCTTGGTGGATGTAATAAATAGTGTATTATTATGAGAGGAGTTGAGAAATAAAAAAAATGTCACATCTTGGCATCAAATGAGTATTTGTGTACATCTTAGTGACCTGCCCGTTATATCATAATATCCTACAATGCGTCAAAGAAATTCAGCATCTTGGCAATAGAGCACTTGAAAGCTTATTAATATGTTGCACACAATAGCAAGCACAAACACATAAACACACTTTTACTTCACCTGGGCATAACAATGCCTTCCCAACACGCCCACTCAGCAGTGCACAGTCCACACCCAAAGGCAACAGTCCACCTTGTGTTCATTGGATCTCTACGGTTACATGTTGCCTTCACCCCCCCCCCCCCCCCCCCCAGCCGTACAGTTATGTGGCCGTTGGGCTTATAGCAGGGGAGGAAACAGTATATCCGCTCCATTGGGGGCTGCCAGGTCCTGAAACCATCCAGAGTAACTTGTTAACTGTTCACTGTTGGTGCCCAACAGCCTAGAGGCTACGCTTTACATGTCTCCGACACCCCCATCCTCTCCCCAGCTTTGGGTTGCCAGGTCTTCAGTCCACCCAGATGCGGTTTGGCAGATCGTACTGAGCCCATGCAGGGTGGAGGGGGTCTGAGACGCTGGCTGTGGCCCGGTGCCACGCTGGGCCCAGTTATTATCTCCAGATGACATCAGCATGAGCAGCAGATGCCTTTTTGGCCACAGGGGCTGAACACAGAGAGAGAGAGAGAGTTTGTGTGTGTGTGTGTGTGCGCGTGTGGATGCTGTTCACAACAGGATCAGGCTATTTATTACCTCCCCACTTATCAGGCCATCTCCCTCATTCAGCTGGGAAGGAGTGTCTGTTTCATTCCAAAACAACCATTTCTCCTCCTGATGATAATGTAATCATACATACAGACATACACACACACACACACACACACAGACACACACACACACAGAGATGAGCCATTTAATACTGGTAATCGTTATCTATTTGCTGTGGCAGATGCTAGCATACATGTGAAAAATGACATGTTAATTTGCCCCATGAATAATTATGATACTAATGAAACTAAGAGTAATTGATAGTAATAGTAAGAAATATATAAAAGCCAACTACCTGATGTCACATGGAAATATACTTTACTATGCAATCAACTCAGTAGCAGTGTGAATACATGAATAATGTCGGTTACTCTCAAACAAAATAGCAGAAGATATCACAGTTAATGATGGTAATGGGGTTTGTTATTTAGGTCACACGAGGTACGTGTGGCTACCTGTGTGTGTGTGTGTCGGTGTGTATGTGTGTGTTTGTGTGTGTGTGTGTGTGTGTGTGTGTGTGTGTGTGTGTGTCTGTGTGTGTTGCTGCTGTTTTATTTATGCCTGTGTTTTCTTTGAGGGACAGGCTGAAGAGGCAGGAGATTAAACTCATGGAAGCAAATCAAAGCAGAGGCAGACGATTTAGATTAAAGTGCCTGCACCTCACCAGGTTTTGCAAGTGCACAATTCGTGTGTGTGTGTGCGTGTGCCTGTGTGTGCCCGTTAACATGTGTGAGGCAGCAGGCAGTGCAGCCGTTCCCGTCTATCACCTCGGTTATTTTACAGTCTTTCTTCTCTGCAGATTATTATATACAGTCTATCCCTGCTTGGCTTTGACCAATTTAATGGAGGAAAACAGACGGGCATCAGGAAATGATATTTCTAATCAGACCACAGCAAAGGGCCTCTTTTATTAAAGTGGGGGTGCTGGCTCTTTCTGCCTGCCTGCCTGTGTTCAGAGCAGTCGACAAGGCTGATAATGGCCTCTGCCAGCCTCGTGTCATCATATTAAAGCACCCCCCCCACACACACACACACACCGCACACACACACACACACACGCACACTTCCATGTGCACACACACACATTCCCTCTTGTCTCATCCCTCTCCGAACAGTTCCCTCATATTCCTCCTGCTGCACACTTTTCCAGCTAAAATGGACACTTTTGTTGTTATTTCTTTTATTGCCAGATGCGAGAGTGTATTTTACCCTTTGGAAAAAATCTTGAATTCCCCCGAGTTCTCAGGGCGAAGCAATCGCACCTCATAAAAGCAGCTCTGGATTTGTCGGGTAGTAATGTGCTGGTGATCTCATGCACTGTGGCAGGTGGATGATGTGGCAGAGTAAATAGTGCTTGCCTGCAGAGTAGACTAGTGTTATTACAGTAATAGAAATGGAATTGAACAATATTTTAATATTTGATTTGATGTGTAAAATGAAATGTAATGGAGGATTTATGTTAAAGTGACTGTAGCAGACTTCCATCCATTCAATACGAAAATTAGTAAATATAATTGATTTAAAATAATACATTTTTATCTAGGGCAATCAGATTTTTTGTGAGGTTACATACGGGTATATGGAACTATGACAAAAAACTAAATTAAAGGTTATGTCCTTGTCTTTGTTGTTGTGATTAAAAACACTAAATGAATACAAGCTTTTGAAGTTGTGACTGATGAAACAAAGGGCTGCAGAGATCCCCAGCAAAATGTCTCTATGGATACTTTGAACTCTGTAATTAAATTCATAACGTTTGAAGGTCAGTCATCTTCATGACAAGAGAGAAGATTTCTCAAATAGAAAACATTTCTTCTAAAGCCACAATAGGTGGTTTAGGACTTTTGTTTAAAACCTCCCGCTTAAGCTGTTACTGCTTTGGGGAGCAGGATTGAATCAAGCAAGAACATTGTAATTAGCCTGCAAAGAAAAGACCTTTTTAAATGCATTAAAAATATTTCTGCTGACCAACCAACCCTCCTCTGTTCATGAAGCCGGATTAAACCCGTGCAGACAATAAAGAAATTCTCTCTCTCGAAATATTTGTAAAACTCAAGTCAGTCAGTCACACCACAGTCCAAAGATTTAGAGCTTGTTTCCAAAGTGGCAGCTCCTTGTTTGCTTGAAAGCTCATAATAAAACTGGGATTTCCACGGTGGCTCCGTCTGCACTTTTCATTTCAGAAAGCAATGATGACACACTGGGTAAACTCCTCATCAGCTGATGGATGGATGTTTTTAAACTGATGTTGTAATCACATAGTAACACTCAACTATAAGGAAGCATTTAATTGGTTTATTATTAACTTATAATTTAAATGTTTTTTTCAAATGACAGGGGCTATAGCTGTGTCTCAATTCTTCAGAGGATGCAGTCCACCCAGCCCAGGAAGACCACCTCTTCCATGGCTGGCTGAGCCAAAATAAGACCTGATCCTGAAGAGGCTTTTCCTGATCGGCGTCACAAGCTCATCCCACCCTAATTGCTGTTGCCTGGCAACTGAAGTTGGATTCAAAAGGAAAGTTTTAATACCCCTTGGTTTTCTACCCCTTGGTTGAGTTAAAACATGATACTCAAGCATTGGATGTCACTCGCTGGCATCATTACATCTTTGAAATACGTCACCGCAGCGCAATGAATCCTGGGATAGGGTAGGCCGGGATGGAAGGGGGCATTTGTCGGCCGCATTTGAAGGAGCCTTTGAAATGGAACAGTCTAGTCTCACTGCTGTAATGCAGTCGGTCTTCAAGTGCACCTTCAAAGGATGCAGCCTCTGAATTGAGATGCAGCTTATATGTTCATGCAGTGTAGATGTTATTTCAATAGTATGTCCCACCAGTGATTTTCTATTGGCTTTCACAAGCAGTTTACCTTAGGTTACTTGAGACATCTTCTCCAGTGGAGTTACCAGACAAGTATAGCTGTGTGGATGTACCTACGATGGAATACACATAGAGAGTGTCACGAAGCAAATCCAGCTTCAGTCAAAGCTGGGAATGTAGATGGTGTCTGAACAGAAAGAGACTAAACAGTTGCTCTGGTTTGCATCACTTTGCACCATATCATAACAGTGGAGCCAAATCAAACTTAAGTCCAAATTACAGGCCGTGGATGGCTACGTGGGAGTTGTCCCAGCGATAGTCAGTGGTTAGTGAGGAAACACAGAGGAAACCGAATGTGTCACACAGGTAACAGAGCCTGGTTGGTCAGATCTGAATCCTGTTGATCTTTCCTTTCTTTTCCCTCTCCTTATATTTTCTTCAGTTGCATCAGCTGCAGAAAATAGATCCTCTCATACACCTCTCTGTCCCTCTCTCTCACGTCCAGGCAGCGTGTTTTCACCCGGAGGCCCCTCCACTGTCCCGGAAGTTGACCGGTGACCACAGGTGACGACCCAGACCTTGAAAACCACTGGTATTTTGTCAGCCAAACTCAGACGCCACCTCCAGGATTCAGCTTAAGGTAAACATGAGTGTCGCCACCGCAAAAACAAACACACTCGGTCCAAGTACATACAAAAATACGTGGCACTAAGTCGCACACAGTCGGACTGCTGACATGCCAAGTAAGCTCATCAATTTGGGTTTCTGACGTGGGCGTTCACATGCACTGACGCACACACATGGGTATATTGACACAAAGCAAACATGTCCTTCCAACTCATTTACACAAACACACACACACACACACATATCTCGGCTGTGACCTCTGATATACACAGCAGCATATTTACCAAACAGTTTATAGTGGTTGCTGAATACTCGTCCTGTTTCTTGACAGTGTGTCACTCCGTCTTAATCCCTCTGGTATTTACAGCATGTGACAGGCGACACACAGTCACGGAGATTCCCAGGGCGTGGTATTGCTTCTTTTTGTTTTCTAAGCCAGCAAACATTCTTGTCGCATGCAACTGCATTACTTATTGTGTGTAGGAAACACAATAGTCGAAAGAAAAAAAAAACAGCTTCAAATTCATGCTCAGATTGATGTGTAATCTATAAAAGAAATGAAAAGGATTGGTGCTGTCATTGATAAGACAGAATATTTTCTAGGTGTAAAATGTATAGTTTTTCTCAGTGGCTGTTCTGCCACAATTAAAAAAATCTGTCTCGACAACTGCACTTTTGTTTCGTACAATAGAGACTAATGCAGGTTTGTGATGCCTCTGTACAGTTTTATGTACATTCTCTGCCGATACTTCTAGCTTTACATGGAGTTTCATTACAGCATTAAACTGGTTCAAATGCGATAAAAGACAATGGCTTTGAGTCGATGGCCTTGCCTGTGCTGCTACAGCTGAGGCGGCCATTTTAATAGGTATTGACGCCCTGTTTTAGCCACTTTCTTCCACCACACTTAAAAGCCCATGTTCTACTGATTAGCTAATTAAAACATATAGAGCGAGGGCTATTGATTCAGTGGAAGGGCAGGGAGGCATATGTCCCTCAGCTTGAGCTGGCCCTGGTACTCCCCACACCACCGTCACCCACCCACCCACACACACACACACACACACACACACACTCACACACACACACACACACCCACACCCACACACACACACACACCTCTTCAGTTAGGGCCTAAAAGCATTACCAAGGCCTTTTACACTTCACTAGATCTATATATTGGCTTTGAGTAGAAGCTATCACTTCTATTTTGTGATTCGTGATTACCAGTTGAGTGATATTCCTGTGTGTGTGTGTGTGTGTGTGTGTGTATGTGTGTGTGTGTGTGTGTGTGTGTGTGTGTGTTTGTGTGTGTGTATGTGTGTGTGTGTGTGTGTGTGCAGTCAGTCCCCTGCCAGGCTCTCAGTAATGGAGGGTATTTATATCCAGAGCTATCAGACACCTGATGGCTGTAGATTACAGAGTCGTGGCTGGACAGGTAGCTCTAGAGGTGTCAGTCCTCTCTTTTACAAAATCAAGTCTCTTTCCTTTTTCTGTCCACCTCACATTACGGCTAACACCATGATGAACGTCAGACCGATGTGAGACAAGTTAATTTTTCTGGCAAAGGATAGACATAAATGCTGCATGTAGCAGGCTCAGGGAGATGGAAAGGCACAGAAACAATTGATGTCACACTCTGGAGGAATTTCTTGGAAATGGATGACTTCAGAAACACACTAGATATGATGAACAGTGAAAAATAGAAGATCAATGTAGTAAAGTGTGTTCATTATTTGTCCATAATTATGAATAAAAAAAGAACTGTGAATTCTAAAGATGAATCATCCTTTATTGTTATTTAATCACAGCTAAGAGATGTAATATGGGCTGTTTGTTCTTTTTGTGTTTCAATGGCATCACTCCTTTAGGGTTGACTAACATTGCATTAGTTAGTCGGTATCTAGTAAATTCAGCAGCCTCATGTTTGGTCGCTCTTTGTCTCAGATAAATTACAAACAGAAAAGTAAAGCTTATAAAACACTCATGAAGCAGGAACAAGAAAAAAAACGTATCCTTGTGGACAAATCATTATTTGAGCTCCTGCCTAACGACAGTGAATATTTCATTGGCATGGATATACAATGTGCACACACACCTACTCACCTGTGTGAAAATAGGCCATGTTCCATAATCACTCTTTCATAATGAGACTTATCTTAACACTAATCCCTATTACTCAGCAAATAAAACTATTTTTGTGTGTGTGTGTGTTTGCATTTGAGTTTTTCTGCACGGCATATGTGTTGATGTGTTGATCCATTCATGAATCCAAAGGCTAAACAATGAGTGTACGTGTGTGTAACGAGGGTGTGTGTTGGACGGTGTGGTTCATGCAGCACCTTACAGACTCACATTTCCTCCTCAGTATTCATTAGGCTCCCGTTCATCTCTCCTGGGATGGAGGATTAGGCCGAGGATGGAAATGAATGCTTTCTGGGTAGACGGCGTTCTCTCTGCCTGCAGCAGGAGGTCCATTGTCTGGCTTGAAATGCGCGCAGAGCACGGGACATCTGATCTGGCAGCCCTGACACACATGACACCGTGGTTAGCACAGGGGGTCCGGAGAGGAAGCTGAACCGTGTTGACAGGAAGTGCTGTCGTTTCCATCTGGCTACTACTGTCTGAGAGCAGGAGAGAAATGGACTTGTGACTTACTTTATTTGAAAGAGTTGTAGGTGGGAAGGCTTCCTCTTGACAAGTAGCCACACGTCAATAATAGGTTTATTTGCACTTGCGGGAATCATTAAAATATGGTGAGTTATATTGGGTCGCTTAGAAGGTAAAATAAATACAGAATAAATAAAGGTTTACTTGTGGATGTTCCGGGAGGGGATTGGTCAGCATTAAATTAATGTATTTGAGACAAAGCAGCTCTATGTTGAACCGGGGGGGAGTTGGAATTTTGAGGCAATCAATGGCAGTGGGGAAAAAATGCAAAGAGGTTTTCATAATGCAGTAGTAGCTTATTGTATTATTCTGCTTCATTACTGAATAACGCTAAATCGAGACGCAGATTTTTTCCCGAGCTTAAAAAAAATCTCTATGACAAAATAACAAATGGCTGCATTAAGCTTCGGAGGATGCAGAGCTGTGTGTTGCACCACACCACCCCCTTCCCCTCTCCTCTGTCCAAAAAATCCATCATGGGAGTTTAAATAGCTGTTAATTACTTCCCCCGTCACTTTTGAAAAGAGGAAGGGAGAGAGAGAGAGAGAGAGAGAGAGAGAGAGAGAGACTTTAAAAGACCTAAAGCTTCACTGTGGTGCAAATCCTCTCTGCCTAACAAAAAGCAAATCAATCTTTACCCCTCAGCCATCCACAAACCGATCCAGCTCGCACACACACACACACACACACACACACACACACACACACACACACGCACACATTTACACACACACACACACACACAGCAAGATGATCCTGTAAATCTGTGATCTCGAGAGGCTGTTTGAGTGCTACTCCAGGGTTTTTTGGGAGGGGGTGACCACGGGTGTTCAGGGATTGAAGGAAAGGCGTAAATATCCCCAAATTACAGCTAAAATGTAACATTAGGATTGGTAAGCCCCACTCTCACCCATAATGTGCCAAAGCACTAAACCATTGCACTAAATGACCTCTATTACAGAGCCTGAACCCATTAAGTCAATCCAGGAGAGATTACCTGTGAAAGCGACTAGCTGCCTGCTATGACAGACAACCCCCCACCCCCCACACCCGTTTCCAACCAGCCTGGGGTAACATTCGATTTGGGGCCAAGGCATGTGCCCGTGGGCTAGAATTAGAGGATGTAGTATCGACTTGTGCTTGTTTGTTGGTGAGGAATGTGTCTACGGCACAAGGGCTAATCATAGTGAAAGTGGCAGAGATCAAAACCAGGGCCCGACTAGATCAACTGGGTGGTCAGGTGGTTTGCAAGGAATCTCTGAATGTCACATGATGTCCTGATTAAACCATTGCATAAGATCTGATAAACTCTGAACATGCAAACATGTAAAAATTATATTTTTATAATCTTAAACTCTTAAATTCTGGTCTTCAGGACGTTGTCTTTAGGTTTTTAAGAAATCAGTGCAGTGCCTGTTGTAAACCTTTCTGTTTAGACGGTCCTGTGTTGCTCTAGAGCTACCTCAGAAAGATTTCTTGTCGTTGGTGAGTCCTTCTCCAACAGTTCTACAATATACAGTAACTTTTATTGTTTGTGTGCTGGACGTTGGTTGCACAGCATTTTATAAACAATCTATGGTGCAGAGTGAAGTTAGAAAACTTAATCTAATCAATGTTTTTCCTGAAATGAAACTGAATTAGCTGTATTGCTGTTTCGTTAGTTTAAATATTTATATAAGTTTGAATGTAATTATGTTATTTTTTTGATACATTTCATGTCAGGTATTTCACTGTTTAGTTGATCAACTGACAGGATTTTTCAGATCCAAGTTCACAGCTTTTCAAAATAAAAGCTCTGTTACTCCGCTCGATATAAATCATGGCAGCAACAAATTAAGGTTTTGCTTTCACTTTGAAAACCAATTGCTAAGTAGTTGAATTAACTGACCTGATTTGTAAAGAGTATGTGGCCTACAGATAAAGAAACTAATAAATCATGAATCAGCTTTACATAAACACAATCAATTTTAGCTTATAATAAAGATTTACAACCATTTGCCATCATGTACCAAAAACAAAAAAATACCTTATATAGTCACTTCAAGTTTGAAGCATTTATACTTGTGATTGATAAATTTCCCCTGCACCCAAACAAAACAAAACGTGCTTTCATTGAACAATAATGCCTGAGTATCTGATATTTTGCCATTTGGAAGTGTCCTACCAGTTCAGATGTCTATAATATTTCCAGTGAGAGTCTCTTTGTGTTGTTCACACAATCAAAAATAACATTTCACACCCACATTGATGAGGGGTTTCATTGGAACTATATATAAAAAAGGAATAGTCATTCCTGAAACAGTTTACACTGTCTTTAGTGGGTTATCCACAATTGCATTCACCTCCATCGTTTTGTGATTGTTTAAAGACAGAGATTTCAAGACAGAGATATTAGATAGAGAAATCTCGAAGCTTCCAGAAATTACACAATAACCAGTTGCAGGACTAGATCTCGTTAGGGGGAAATTAATTTGTGTGTAGTTTGGGTGAACAAACCCATGAAACACTTTCTTTATCTGTATAAAATATTGCGCTGTGTTTCAAGCAAACCCAAACCAACATCCTACAACCTCTATGTTACTTTCTCTGTGAAACCTCTCCCTGTCTAGCTCTCTCTCTTCCTCTTCCCTTTACTACACGTAATCCATTTCAGTCCATGACTCCATATGTTCACTATCATGTCGTCAAGGCACAAAGCGTAGTTGCATTTTTGTTTGAGCGACTATGTTTTCCTGTCAAAGGCAATATGATCAGAATGCAAGGATTGCAGTGTTGTGGTCACGCACTGTGATGCTGCTCTTTGTGTGATGCGCGTTTAGATTACAGTTTTTTACGATTGCATAAACACTAAAATCCAAAGTATAACACAATTATCAAACCTGACACTCAAGGAGCAAAACATGGCCCAGATCTGCACCACTATAAGCACAATGTCAGCGTCACACTCTTTGCAAAACAATACACACAGTGATCTGCAAAACACTAAACACACTTGTATACATTAAACACAGTAGGATATCAAGATGTCACTTCCTTGCAATTCCTAAGCACAGCCTGTCAAATGACCACCCTATGAGCCAATTGGTTAAACACAACATGTTTAACCATTTGGCATTTAAACACAGCATTGCTTACAGTTTTTTTCCATCGCTAACGAGCGCTTACCTATACTTAAAATACTTTTTCTAAACTCTTAACACAGACTTACACCTACAAAACACAATTGGCCAAATAGATCATTTTCTTCTCAAAAGCACATTTTGTTAACTATATACTAACTCTTCATTTCAAAATAGAAGACATCTTTCTCTGCACACACTAACTTTACCAAAACACTGGACATCTGACTCAAAATTAAATTATTCTTTCAAAGAATAACTCTTGTTTTCACTTCACAAGGAACATGCAGCCAATCAAAGTACACCAGGTTTCAAAATACTGGCTATTGTGGACATTACAAAAACTGCATAGACTTTTATGTTTCAGTTTTACAGGTATTTGCATGCAAAACATGCAATCCACTGTTTTTTACGCCAAATTTTTTGGTTGGGAACTGTACTGTATATCCACATGTAATGTTCACATTCAAAAGCATTCCAGTAAAAAGCGAATCAGTTTTTTTTTCTTTACTGTTTACTACAGGAGGTATAGTAGAAATACTGTTTACAGTATGATACAACAGAAAACGTTTTACAGTATTGTTTACTGTAAAGTTAACAAAATATCCATGAACAAAAAAGCAACAGCAAAAAGCCCAGTAAAAAGGGAGAACTAAAAAAAAGCACAAAATTCCTTTATCTAATCCCTGCGATCTTCAGGGTTAGGCCACAAGTTTTCATCCACATCGCATCTGATGTTATCCAAGGCGATACACCTTGGATAAAACCGCTTGGAATGCCTGATCCACCCTTGACAATCATCAACTGTGATGTCCCTGCAGCCAGCATCCATGGCTTCAAGGAGGGACAACTGGTCATGTGGCTGATGGTCATAGACTTTCCACCTCCATGTAGAAAAGAACTCCTCTATGGGGTTGAGGAAAGGTGAATAGGGTGGAAGAAATAGACGAATCAGTCTTGGGTGGACCTCAAACCATGCTGTAACTGCTTGTGAGTGATGGAAGGCCACGTTGTCCCAGGTGATAACGAAGGTCCTCCTGTTTTCACCCTCCTGATCCTGCTCTGGAACCAGGCGCTGGTGGAGATCATCGAGAAAAGCAAGGAGGCGCTCGGTGTTGTAAGGTCCAACCTGACATTTGTGGAGGAGTGATCCTGCATTTGAAATTGCCGCACACATAGTGATATTTGCCCCTCTCTGTCCAGGAACATCAACTGTGGCCCTTTTTCCAATGACATTTCTTCCACGTCGACGCCTTTTGGCCAGATTAAATCCTGCCTCATCCACGTATACGAATTCATGAGGGGCCTGGTTGGCCTCCAATTCCATAACTCTCTGAAACAAAATTTATGTAAATCATGCCATTATAGTACTATATACCATACAGTACTGTAACCTATTACTGAGTAGGTTACCTACTTGAAAAGTGCAAAGCTTATAGAACTGTACATTGAATTGAATATACACACTATACCTGGACATATTGTTGTCGTAGCACCTTGACTCGCTCACTTTTCCTCTCAAAGGGAACAGTGTAGAGCTGTTTCATCCGCACTCTATGTTTGGACAATGTCCGCGTAATGGTTGCGAGGCTGATGCTATTGATATTGTGAAATATCTCTTGGTCCTCCAAAATTCTGCTTTGAATCTCATGCAGTTTAATTGCGTTATTTGCAACAACCATATTTACTATGGCAAGCTCTTGTTGATGATTAAGGAGATTACCTCTTCCCCCAGAGGGAGGAAGACGTTGCATTCTTTTGAGGGACAAAAAAAATCAACATATGCATTACTGTATGGCCTCATTGACATGTCAAGTGAGAATAGAAACAATCCATGTAAAATGCAAACTTACCTGTTGGTTTGTCTCCCTGGGCCCCTTGCTCTAACTCTTCCTCGTCCAGACATCTTTTTCGGTTTCTGTTTCCAAAAACATCACTCCTCAAAGTCCTCCTTTTAGTAATGCCATTGATTCTAAGCCAGAGTGGAATCAGCTGTGGTTGACCCAATATACCCAACATACATCAGCTGTGTGTCAATTATTCAATTGTTTGTTTATTATCAGCTGAGATATATTGTTTTAGAACTGATATTACTGTATTACAGAAGCAGAGGTTTTTATACTGTATCTAAGGTTTGGAATATTGTGTTTGCAATTGTGGGATGTTGTGTGTTAACATTTGTAAATAATACAAAAACAATCCATAATTTTGTTTGGAGGTATAGCTTGTCTGTTAAGAAAATGTAAGCATTATATAAATGTGTTCACTGACTGCATATTGTGTGAAAACAACATGAAATGTGTGAATGGTATGGCCACAAAGGACCGATGTTGTGCTAATCGTGTTTAGAGTTTTGAAAATGTGACTACTGTTTAGAAAACGCTTGTTAGCGACTGAAAAAAACTGTAATTGTAGACACAACTATCAGGTTTAAGCACTATAGCAATCACATGAATTCATATAAATAGATGAGGCAGGGTTCATAGGACAAAATCAAAAAGGAGAGGCAGAAATATCATTGTCCACGAGGCTATAATCCATGTCCCAGGGCAACGTGGGGGTAACATCACCCTTTGCGCTGCCACTACACAGAATGTGGTCCTCCTCCGTCACACCATGGGCCCTTAGAACACACCTCACATTCTCAAATGTTTTGACCGATTACACAACATCATCACAGCAGTAAACCACAGGCACCAGATGCAATCCATTGTCATCTGGGACAATGTGTCATTCCACTGCTATGCTCTGGTCCAGAACTGGTTTCAACACCATCCACAGTTTACAGTACCATACCTTCCACCATACTCTCCGTTTCTAAACCCAATCAAAGATTTTTTCTCGGCATGGCGGTGGAGGGTTTACGATCTCCAGCCCCAGGCTCAGGTACCCCTCATTGAAACTGTACTGGATACAGAATTTTCGGTTTGTCTGATATTTGTCGAGCTTACAGTGTTATGCACACTCCTGTAGTAGCATGACAACTGGGACATGTTTTGTTGTGATTCTCCATGTTGACATGTTGACTGATTTGGGGATATGGAGAGAAATACATTCAATTTTCATGAGTCTGCAGCATTGGTCTTGTGTAGTGTTTGGTGAATTTAATGTATATTTGCACTTTCTCACAGTACTTCACTTACAGTAGTCTAATCACTGAGAACTGGAATTGCTAAAAATGTTTAAGGTTAGCAACAGCAGTGTGTAACTGGCTAAAGCAGAATTAAGTAATATGAAGCGTGTGTGTTTCATATGGCAAAATAATATTGTTTTGATAAAAAAGTGTATAGTTTTTACAAGAGTGTTTAGTTTTGCAAAAGATCTGAGGTGTTCTGCTGATTGGGTGTGTGGTTGTGCTGATTGTGTTTAGTGTTTGAAACACCGGGCCCTGTTTTGAAAATCGTGCTTAAGCAATCGAAAAAAACTGTAATGTATGTGAGGTGTGTGTGTGTGTGTGTTGGGGGGTGGGGGGTTTGTTGCCATAGCAGACATCCCACAGGGAACAGATAGTGGTGGAGATTGAGAGAGGACGTTTTTAAGCACTTCAAAGTGGCCTCATTCCACACAGCTGAGAGCAGAGGTCTGTGTGTGTGTGTGTTTTTGTGTGTGTGTGTGTGTGTGTGTGTGTGTGTGTGTGTTCTGTTCTGTGTTTGTCCGTCAATGTATGTGTGCACATAAAGGTGTATTGTTTGCATTCGTGCACATAGTGTGTGTGTGTGTGTGTGTGTGTGTGTGTGTGTGTGTGTTTGTGTGTGTATGTGTGTGTGTGTGTGTGTGTGTGTGTGTGTGTGTGTGTGTGTGTGTGTGTGTGTGTGTGTGTGTGTGTGTGTGTGTGTGTGTGTGTGTGAGGTAATGGTGAACTGCTGTATTTGGCTTTTTTATCCCCTCTTTCAATCTAAGCACCTCTGGGGAATGAACAACAAAGAGCATTGCAGTGTTTTGGGCCTCTTTTTGAGAAGTGTGCGAGAGTGAGAGAGTGTGTGTGTGGGTGTGAGTATGAGCGCGTGTGTGTGTGTCCTTTGGAAGCGGTTTCCTGTGTGTCTCACATGCAGAGTGGAAGCGCAAGGTAAAGTGAGGAAAGAGAAAAGCTAGAGAGTGTCACAGTGACTGATGTGTTAGTGGTGAAATCCACTTTCTATTGCTTTGTCTCCTCTCTCCCCGCAGGAGAAAATGGAAATAGCTAACATTGAACCGATGCAGTCAATACCACTCTCCAGTAAAGGGCTGAGAGGTACGCTCTCCGCCAAAGAGCGAGACTGATGGAGGGAGGAGTGGGCGATAGCCAGAGTATGTCAGGTTTCATCTGGCCTGTGTGACACACATCGTTCTGACAGCTCTGGTACACTCAAACCAGACTTAAATCTATCTCTTATACGCTCACACACACATCTCCATGTGTCTCACATACACTCTCTCTTCCTCTGTTTTTCAAGTTATCACTCTATCTATACCAGTCTCACACCCTCTGGGCTGCCATTTTGCAGCACATGGCTCTTCCACACAAGTGCTCATAGTCACTGCCATATGTGTTTGTTCATGTGTTTTGCTCATTCATCTTGTGAAAAGGGTGCTTTCTCCCCCGTTTTCCCTAAGCCCTGTGTCCCCACATTGAACATTTGGTTATTTGATTGTTATTTGAATTTTGGATTACCAATTAGACTATGTAGAAACTCTTTTTTGAGTTGTGTGTTGTTTTACAGCAAGTATGTGTTAACAGTTTATTTTGCTATGTCTGGGATGTTGCTCTGATTGTTGTGTTTCCAGGGTCAGATCAGCAGGTCAATCAGGGACAATGACAACAGGTCAGCACCATCAGGTCTCTGAGAAAAGAGGGGATGGGCAGCAGACTCAAGGTGGTAGTCAACCTATTGTATTTATCTTCTGTATTTGTGTGGATAGATTGAATTGAGAGGTCAGCAGTAGCCCAGAGTCCAAACATGGTCTTATCTTGAGTGTGGTTTCTATTTGTCTTTCTGTTTCGGTCATCTTATACTTCCCAGAGCAGGTTGTAGGTTCCAGGCAGGTGAGGCTACAAGGCAAAATGCCAGTCAGTAGTGTGGGGGGGAGAGAGGAGTTGGCAGCTTGCGGTGAGGCTGCAGAGTGTTCTAGTTTGGTGCTCTTTTTCTTTCTCTACTATGATTTAGTTTTGCATTTCCCAGGGATCTTTTTGTCTTTCTCTTGTGTTACCTTTTTTATCATAAATGTACATTTCTTTCATCCACTCCTGTGTCTCCAAGTTTTCAGTGCCAAATAGTATCCTCCACCCCTACCTGGGGGTTACAGTGCTACACATCTGCTTTATTTCTCCTGTTTACACCTTTATTTTATCTTTTGTGTCTTCATTTCAATAACACACTGCATTTATATGAGCTAATTAAAAATAAATTGTGAGACAGGACCTTATGTCATGGCTGAAACATTAGAGTAAAATGTTGTCTCACTGAGAAGTTGAAACACATGCTAGTTTAATTGAATTTGAACGTGTAGGCAGAAGCTAATTATTGTGAACTCTTCTCAACAGAACAGGATCATTTCTGTTTCCAGCTCTATTAGAGTTAATGTGATAAAGGTAGGGTTAAATCTAATTACAATCATTTTAATTAAGAATTCATCTCATTTTCAGTGTTGCTCTGTTTCTATAAAATTCGATACATATAGACACATTTGCCGTGGTAATGTGGTATTTATTATATATATATGTGAGCAATTTCTATGGCATGAGATGCAACTCTTAGCCTGCAGCCTGCATCTGACCTGTCATCACCTCCTCTAACTCTAGACCTTATTGAGATTATTATGAGCTTTAATTGTAAACATATGTTCCACATCGTTGGTCCAGTCTGTTCAGACACCAGTTATAAGCTGGTAGCTTATAAGCAAAAGTTGATAGTTTTGCCGCGCAGGCCACAAAGTTGTCGTACGAATTAACATTTGTTAACACAAATGGCCAAAATCTGACAAGCAAATGCAAAGTGATGTTTTTCAGTCTGTTTATTGCAGGGACATTACATCTGTATAAAACGACAATATATATCAAATATATTAGATATATCTAATATGTGTGTGTGGGTGTGTGTGTGTCTGTGTGTGTGTGTGTGTGTGTGTGTGTGTGTGTGTGTGTGTGTGTGTGTGTGTGTGTGTGTGTGTGTGTATTGAATATATATTCAAATAAAAAATATTAAATATATTTCAAATTAGCTGCTAAGTAAATCATTAATAAGAGAACAGAAAATGAGGAAGTGTGTGTGTGTGTGTGTGTGTGTGTGTGTCTGTGTCAGTGTGTCTGTGCACAACACCAACTAGCCCTCTCAGCATTTGATGGGGATTATAGTTCTACAACCAAAAAGTATCACGTAATTTTCCTCCATTTAAGTTAATTTACCAAGTTGTTACGTCTTTGAGCTCGACATGCTGAGGTTCAAACAAACTCACACATAAAACCGTATCACACGGTGCTACAGCAGTACACCTGTTCTTTGCCATGAGGTTTATTTTGTAGCACTTGCACTTGTACAGCCCTGCTCCATCAGCTGAGGCACGAGTAGGACAACTGTGTAATTTATGATGTCAGACTGAAGAACACAAAGAGGCTTTACTTTACCTGCTGTATAGGAAGGAGAAAAAAGACGTAGAAATGCACTTCTTACAAGCCGATCAAATTTTATTAAATTTGATTAACTGCAGTTTTTATAGTGCAGAGGAAATGTCACCTGTCTCTCTCACACACACACACACACACACACACACACACACACACACACACACACACACACACACAAACACACACACACACACACACACACATACACACACACACTCATATGAGCCCATGATCATTAGTTCTCTCTCTAATCAGTGAAAGCTCTGCCTCACTCATTCCTTCTGTAATTAAATCCCACATACTGCATCAAGTGGCAGATTGAATCCTCATCGCCACGCTCAACCATTTTGATGAAGAAAAATGGAGAGACACACAGAGAGAGAGAGAGATCTCACAGTCTGTAATTCTGTGTCTCTCCTCCCTGTCATCACTGTGAGTGTGTGTGTGTGTGTGTGCGTGTGTTTGTGTGTGTGTGTGTGTGTGACACAATGGGTTCTTATACGATGGCTTGATCAAACAGAGACACCCGCTCCACACGCATCAACACCAAACACACACACACACACATTATGTTTGATCACAGCATTATTGTTTAGGTGTTTTTATTATCTTTTCACAAAAATTCAGAGCTGAGTGTATTTTGTTGTGTCCTTAATGAATGTGAGCAGCGTTTTAATTGACTGCAATTGTTGGCAGGGTGTGTGCCTCATGAAATATGCTGACTAATGAGATCCTAATAAGCACCACACACACCACACACACACACACACACACACACACACACACACACACACAGACATACACACACACACACACACTTGCACTGCCAATAGAATTGAATAGTCCCCATTCATAATCGATATTGCAGCGGCCTCACTTCCAAGTCTGCGTATATTGATCTGCCTGTGCTGCTAATTTAACATGTGCGTCTTTGTTTTGTTTCTTTTTCCCTCCTAAGGCTCTGCATCCCTCTGTTTCCTCTATGTGTGTGTTCGTTTCTATGTGTGATCATGGGTTTGAATATGACCACAGGGTGAGCGAGTGGGCGTCTGTTTATTTGGATTTACACGTCAACTTGTGCACAGATGTCTTCTGGTGTTCTCAGCGTCGGTGCCAAGAGATGATATATTTTCATGTTTCTTTTTGTGTGCACATACAGGTTGTCTGCCAGTGAACCATAATGATTAGTGACACCTTTTTTTTCTGGTGTGTGCGTGTATGTGTGTGGTGGGGGTCTCAGGCGCTCCTGTGGTGAGATTGCATTGACCGCTGTGTTATTGCTCTTTAATTATCAATTACTGCACCCCCCCATCCTGGGCGGAGTGGGGGGGGTGGAGGCGTATGTGGAGGTGATAATGAATACAGAGCTGCCATTACGACAGTAACTGGGCTCTCTGTCTGGGGCTGTGGAGCCAGCCAGGAGGAGGAGGAGGAGGAGGAGGAGGAGGAGGAGGAGGAGGAGGAGGAGGAGGAGGAGGAGGAGGAGGAGCTGGCTGGTGTGCTAATGAAACAGGCTGCAGCTCAAGACAAAAGAAGAGCCGTGCACCATCCCTCCATCTTTTTCGTCTCCTCTCCCTTCCCTCTGTCCCATCTTGATCCCTGCATCATCCCTTTTATCTCTCATATATTTTCTCTCTTTTCATCACGCCGCCTCAAACACGCACGTCGGCCGCAATCATCCCCATAGACACCATGCGCACACAAACACAGTCACAAGGCACTGAGGTCTCACAGACAAACAGCGTCTGTATTTATTTGGGGGGTCATCTTTGAAGCTCTCAGCTATTCCATTTGAAAGTGCGCCCGTTGTCTCACATCACATCAGTATTCTGAATATTTCAACATCTTGCTTTTACTGTTGATGTTTTTCTCTTCCTTTTATAGTCTTATTTTATTTCCACGTTGTATGTTGATATTATAACTGCTGCAAATTTGAGGATATGTGAAAAGTGTGTCAACAAATCTGAAAATAATAATGAATAAATCATAGCTTATATTTTATCTTAGTTCATTGGGTTGGTAGGTGTCCATAGAGCCAACTCTACGATAATAGAAAATAATTGAATTTAATTTCTATAGCACAAGGTTACAAAGTGCTTTATACAAAACATGTGTGTTAAACAATACAGGAAAAAACAAGGCATAACAAAAATAGAATAGATAATACAACCTGCTAATAGATAATTAAACCTGCTAAGAAGGCAATAGACTACTTTCCCACTGCCAGTGTAGGACTTTATCACTCTGAATTCCTAGTCATGTTCTACGTCACACTAGCACCACAAACTGAGGCGATCTCTGTCTTCACTGTCTTGCCAAACAAGCGTGTTAACCCAGGTGTCAGGTGTTTGGAGCTGGAGCCGATAATAACCCGTGTTTACTGCAGTCATTTGACCCGGGCGTCTCTCCATGCTCATTGCAGACAAAACCCAGATAGTTGTTTGTTTAACCATTGGAAAAGGGGCTTTAGTTACCAGCCTTGACTTGCGAATTACAGGCAAGTGTGCTTGTTATTCCAGGTGTCATTGGTGGGCGTCCTTTTAATTCTCACAGGATTATAGGTGGTTGTTAATGAGACAGGAGCTTTTAGTTAGCAAGTTCTTAAATCTTTAATAATATCTCATCATCTTAAGAATGCTGTGCTAATGTTACATGACAGAATATAAGTGGTGGGAGAGCACAGCACAGTTTTCTGCATACGAATATTTAAATGAAAACAACAAGCTTTGATGTATTCATATATGTTCAAAATCAAAGTGTTATTATTCCCCTACACGGAATAAAGATTTTAATGCGCAGCCTCTCAGGACAAACAGTCAATAAATCAGTGTGCCTGCCCACTGTGTCTATAACGAGCGGCCACATGACATTATGTCAGCACAGATCACGTGTAAATAGCCTGTTTTATTTGGCTGACATGTAAATGCCATCAGAGCAAAGCACAACGGGACAGACAGTGAAGAGCTTCCCTTTGTCCTTTCACTGCATGACGGATGTGAGATGCTCCTAGAATGCAGCCGGCAATCACATCCCATTTCCCTTTTAGAGGATGAGACACATTAAATTTCTCCTGGGGGGTAGCGTGAAAAATAAACAGATATAAGCACGGCCTCTACACCAGCAAATAAGTCTATTACCAAATATAAAAACAGGCTTTAATAGTCACAGGGCAATAAATATGATGGCATGTTTTCATGTAGAGGCACATTTTCAGGGTGGCACCAGCCAAGAAGTAATGAGCAGACAGGAAGACACTCCTAAACGCTAAATGAAGCTTAATGTTTGTTCTTAAGAACTGAGAAAATGGAATAGTGGGACAGGAAACGTGACTGAGAGGCAGCCGCACAAGCTTTGTCACATGTTCTGTCAACCTGACTGGGCTCCGAGCCAGGCTGGGACATGCTGTTCCACCTGTTATACATCTGCAGTGATACAGTGGCAGATAAAGAGGCGTGTAAACCCTGACCTCCAGTATGTGACAATCATCAAAACAAAAACACCGCCAGATAGAGATGGCCTTGAAGATTTTTTTTAAGATAAAATGTATAGCATAGTACAGATCGACCTTAAAGTAAATGCAGTGCATTATGTGGAGGTTTGCCCGCAGGGTCCAAATCCCTAAATCCACCCCCGAGACCGAAGCAGTGAATTCCTGATCAATAGTTCAGATAACAAACACTGGCTTGTTCCTTTTAATCATGAACCCATGTTTGTATAGTTAAGTTAACTATGTTAAGTTAACTCTGTCAGGGTGATAGAAAACAATGATAATGATCATTGAAAACTGTATAGCTGCTTTAGGTGTGAAAGGCAAACTCAGTAGAAGTCCGGACCCAATTGGCGGACATTCTGCAGAGTTGATGTCTGAAAGTGTGTGTGTGTATGTAAAACTAATCTCTCTCCCTTTAATACATGTTTAATACCAGGTTTGGTTACATATCCCTGCTGCAGGAAGAGTTATTTTTATAGCAATTGTTATGTACATCTAAGACCTTGGGGCTTCAAATGTAGCCGTGTGTTATTTCAATAGGCTTTATTCAGTGTTAGTTCAAAAGGATTCACAGCTGCCACATTATGAAACCGTAAATGACAAAGATATTCCCCAATCTCACTCTGAGAATAAATGAGCTCTGTGGGTAAACTGGGTTAAGGTGGTTTTACCCTTCAATATCTATGAACTGAATTCATTTGCAGTATCTTTGTCAGTTGGGTATTCAGAGAATCGTAGTTTCTCCTGAGCAAATCAGCCACTTAGAGGTTTGGACCTTTCACATTCCCATATCCTCTCGCTCCATTCAGGGGACAAAACACGAGACTCCCGTCCGTGACTTTCCAGCTACTCAGGCTTCTTCCAGAGGAGATTAATTTACCTCAGGCTTTATAGAGGTCAGGTTGATTTTTGATTGAAGTCCACTCAAGTCTATAGAAGAGGAGAGAGATTATTAAATCACTTTACCCTGGTGGCATTTTTATTTCCACCCTTTTTAATTTTGTCTGACTACCTATTTAAAGTGGATCTAACCATGTCTCGTCTAAATTCGACCTTATTTGCTGTGTCTGTATATTTCTTTTTGAAAAACATTGATCCTAATTCACATTTAGTTTTTCATCGAGGTTATGAATTAGATTTTGTATTATTATTATTTATTGTAAGATGTGGCAATGTTTTTTACATTTGAAAGTAATGGATGGATCATGATGATGGGATTGTTTACTCTTGGCAGAGGTATCTCCAGGTGATTGTTTGTATTGTTTTATTTGTTTGTCAAACCTTCATAGGTGTGTTCCCCAACAGGGTGTTAGAGTGTGGGAAGGCGTATTCTTGACACCTTTGTTTTTATAGGTCAAACTTTGAGGGCAATACGTTTCCTGTTGAGTAACCATGTGAGGTGTCAGTTTACCTCACACTCTCTATCACAGAGGTCAGACCTGTCTCTCAACAAGTGCAGTCAATGTTTGGGAAAAGGGTCTCAATGTGAAACAACAGTACACTTTGAAATGAAGGACATATAAACGATGTTTTGTGTCTAAAGTGTACAAGCATTTCAGAGGACAAAGGAGGAATGTAGTAAAAAAAAATATGGGACAATAATAAAACCCCTCATACCATTTTTGGCTTCCTAATTTAGCTTTCAAAAATAGAAACTCTTCAGGCTATGGAAGTCCACTGGGCTTTCAGTCAATGTGTTCTCTGATAACGGCAGCAGAACATGCAGCCATGTTAAAGGTCATGTTTTCTCCTCTGAAAGCAAACCTTTCAAAAGCCTGCAAACAAAGACTAACAATCAGGTTTGGTGTACACAGGAGGATTTTCATATATTAACAGATTTGTATTGATTTTCTAAATTTTTTATGTTTTAATCGCAAGAACAGACAAACCAGACAGTTTTATAAGATGGACTTTGTGTTTTCTTTGTGTTGTAATTTCAATGGAGGGACTCCAGGGACTCATTGATCAAATGACAACAGAGCAAAGCAGAGGTTTACATGAAAAAAGATAACAAAATATGAGGGGAAATAATGTAGTGGCTGCAGGACTGGTGCAGCATGGTTTACATGTTGCAGCCGGTAGTGAGTGGAAAATCTGTGGTGGAGGAAATACTTAAAATGTTACTCATTTAAAAATACAAAAAAGAAACAAAAAATGTATTAAATAAAAATTAAAGGACCACAGTATATGTACTTGTTGAGTTAAGCCTATTACCAACTGCAACAGTCATACATCATTAACTGTGTCAAGAGTATATTTTGTACAGTAATGAAATAAATGTACTTTGTTACATCCCACTGTTGGAAATAAATTTTGACTGTTAGTACACAGCATCCGTTAGATGACACGTGTCAGCTCGTTCTCCTTTCTGCTCAATGCTCCATCACAGTTCCTCTCACACCACAGGATGTCAGGTTGTTGTGGTGAAAATTGAGGAGGGTCTGATCCAGTCGGTAACATGAAGATGATGAAGATGATTAGATTAGCAGGTCAGTTCAGGGCCATCATGACCAGAATGAATCATTAATGGACCATACTGTATGTATGATATTTTATAGAAGGAAATCTCTCAATTTGTTTCATCATGTTACTGTGGCAATAAAGAAAAAGACAAACACAGGTAGGCGAGGAAGCACCTGAGCTGCAGTGAGATTAGTTTCTCCTCAAGGACCATTCCCTCCTCTGAGACCAGTCCTCAACCTAAAAAAACTAAAACCACATTTAGTCTCTGCTGGGAGTTCAAATTGCACTGGAGGACCACTCAGAGGATGTTCGAGCTTATGTCCCAGCAACACCTAAATCCCACGCCAGAGGTACAGACAGGCAGATTGGACATCCAGGGGGAGAGGGGAGGGGAAAGCGGTGTTTACGGAGAACCAGCGTCCTGCCAGACACAGCCAGCTGTGCAGAGAGAGGAGACCCACCCCTCCCCTGTCCCCATCTGTACGCCTCCATATCCATCTATGCAGTCTAAAATCTGGTCTCTTTTCTATGCTGATTGATTAGCTGTTTATGTCTCTTTCTTGTGCAATCACCACACCCCAATTTCCACATTGCTGCATCGTCTGCTATTCCCTCTATAACCTACCTCCTTCTTTCTCTCTATCCACCCCTCCTCTAATTTCTCTCCTCCTCCTCCTTCCGTCTCACACAGGCAGACCCCCCCCCCCCCCCCCCTTCCTCATACCCTCCCCCCCTTCTTATCTGAGAAAAATAGACTGGATGCTCATGCTTGCCAAAGTGCCCGCGGAAAGCCTGGCCAGGGCTTTCACAGAGCTGTACCAGCAGTAATGGGCAGCCAGAGGAGGGAAGAAAAACACGGCCCAATTTGGTCCATGTGTCTTGTTTCAGGAAATTACATTTTAAAGGGCAGCAGGTCCTTTCTGCACTCAAGTGAAGGGTGAGAAACCTTCACCTACACTCGTTTGTTTGGGAATATCCTGTGTCTGTGTACATGTTATTACACTGCAATCCTTTTTTTTTATTTGATGAAAGACGAGATTCTAAGATAAAACATTTGAAAAGATAGCATCTCCAGACATTTGTAAATACCGAGCAGATGTTATATATGCTCATCTCTCCCCTGAAGTCATGCTGGTGCACACATTAATGTTATTTCACAGAGCCGTTTTGTTCTCCAGATTATTGCAGACAGTTCTGTGGTTACAGTGTCACATACCGTTCCTGTTTTTGTGTGCTGATGCCCGTAAGGCACAAAGACAGAGAGAGATGAAAAAAGATGAAGAAAAACCGATTAACATGCAGCTAATTGTAACGGAAACGCCATCTCCCTGGCCCCATTGTCTCACCCTGCCCGCTAAAGACGCCACATAAAGACATAATTCCCCTAATGTTTGGTATTTGTAACGCTGGCTTTGTTGGCAGCGGCATGTAACTCTACTGTGAGGAGCCTCTGCCAGCCTCACACAATGCATCACCAGCAGAGGTGCCAGGCAGGCAAAGGCCTGGTCCTCTTGGACGGTATCAGAGTGTGAGCGTGTGTGTGTGAGTGTGTGTGTGTGTGTGTGTGTGTGTGTGTGTGTGTGTCTCATCTCATTGTCACTGTAAACAGCACTCTTTTTGTTCTCCCACAAGCCACAGTGGTGTGTACTTACAGGTCAGCAAGTGCTCAGTACTGTTGCAACTGAAACCATTTTTACTTCATCACATGTTCTTCAGTTTTCTTTACAATGTATAATCCACCTAATAATTCCACAGAAATCTGTCTGTCCTTGTCTGTGGGCCGAGAACGTATATCTTCTTCTATGGCCTGTGTATTTAATTTTGAAGAGTTGTGAACCTAAAATAACAGCAATTCACTTAATCATTCTTACTTATATGAACCACACACATGAACAGTAAAAAAGCACATTAAGTTTCATTTTAAGAAAAACAGTTACTTTAATATTTTCACTGCAGATAAACCAGGTAGGAAGAACACAAAGCATTGTAACTTGAATCTGCACTATAAATCCACACAGACACAACATCCAGCACACAAATAATATAGTGACAGTATATTGTAGAACTGTTTAAGGAGAACTCCCTAATGACAAGGAATAATAGTGAGGTAGCTCCACAGCATTTATACAGGACGAGAGAAGAGAACATTCCGAACAGACAGGTTTACAACGGTCACTGCATGGATTTCTTAAAAACCTGAAGAAAACGTTTGCAGAAATGTTTCTGACAGCTGTTCAAATATGAAAAACAAAGATTTATTAGCTCCAACCTACACTTCATTCTTTTCTCTAGCCTTTTATAGACAGTCTATCAAAAGTAATTAAATTCATAGCGAAGAAAACCTTAATTACTCATATAAAACCCTACAAAAGAGTGTATTGTGTTGCATCACATTGTGAACAAAGCTCTGATCTTCAATTTTAACTGCGTCCGTCCTCTGAATGGCTCATTTAACCCAACGCTGAGCTCACTGGCATTGTTCACATTTCTTGGCACTGTCCCACCGCAACTGGGTCCACAGAGTTCAGGAAGAGACGGGGTTAAGCCTGAAACACTTTAGTCATTCAGTCGCTCTGAAAGCAGTCAGACTCCGAGGATGTTGTTGGCTCTGGGGTACTGCTGGATCAGCTTTTGTCGTCTGAAATCCTGTGAGAAATAGATCAGGAGCAGAGAGAGATGTCAAGACAAGTGAGGCAACTCCCACGCAAAACCACACAATCATAAAGTAGCACACATCGGCCTGGACGTGTCACCGACAAGCAACCGTGTGCCCGTCTATGCTGCATTTGTTTACTGTGTCAACATCAGCTATAGATTTTCCTCCCTTCCTGCTCACTGCTGTCTGTGCCATAAATGCCAGCAGTCAGGAATCAATCTAATTCACAGCCCCAGCAGCAGTATTTCCCATCCCCCTGTCAAAACAGAGCTGTATCCAGACCATGCACCTCCTTGTTTACTCTGCTGCTTTATTCCTCCTCCCTGGCATACACATGCAGCCATGACTACAGTGTAGACAAACACAAATCTGCGTAAGAACTCATTGTACTATATAATAACACCTTTTAATACTGAACTGACGTCTGGTCTCAGCTTCTATTATGGCTGCCAGTAAGCCACACGATTGATTTTGAGGTTTTACTGGTCATTTTTTAAATCTCTTAATGGAGCTGCTCCCTAATACATAACAGACATGATAGTCCAATATAACCCTATGAGACCTCTGAGGTCATTGGGGAGTGGTCGGCAAGTGGTACCCAGGACAAAGACTAAACCTGGGGCTTTAAGTCACTATGCAGCACCAGATCCAGCTGCCTGATGGTTTTAGGAATGCCCCATCCATTGCAAGTGCCTTTAACTACCGTAAACTATTCACAAGGTCATTGTGTTTTATTCCATTTTTATTTTATCACTTTTATTTGGATTATTTTTCTCCTTTCTATTTTGCTTAGAACTGTTTCTGTACTGTATTTGATTTCTTTTAATTTTGTCTCTGTGTTGTTTTTAATGTCCTTGTACAGCCCCTTGTATCTGACACTGAGTATGAAATGTGCTTTGTAGATAAAACTGCCTTTCCGTCTGTTGTTTTAATTCCAGTTAAACGTCACAAATGCACCACAAACCAAAGCGTTCTCTCACCTCGCTGTCTTGTCAAAATTAGCGCCTTGACCCTAATGTCTTGTTTTCATCACGACTGATAGAAGCCAGAGCTAAGATGCCTCCATTTCCATTGCAGACAAAAGCCAGATGTTTTTGTTGGGAATTTTGGTTAATTTATGAGTTTATATTTGTACATTTCTTTCACCTGAACATCAGTTTACTTATAGAAGACTTGTCATCAACTAACTTGACATTTTTGCATCATTGAAAATGAAATACTGCTGAACTCAAAGGTAAAGATATTTGATTATATCCGATTGCCTGAGACGTCTCGTCTCAGCCTTCAATTCTGCCTCTTCCCCAAAGGAAATTAACCGACAGATTCCTCCTGACAGACAGCTGTTCCTCCCACAGTGGGTCTTCTTCATAACCTGCACCTCCCCATGACACACACACACACACACACACACACACACACACTGTTCCGAGTTACTCCTTCCTAGGGGAATAAATCTGCAATCAACTGTGCCTATAAATAGCTATGGCACACTTCACTGCTGCTGAGGCCCCCTGCTCTTCCCTAGGAGCTCCTGACACACACACACACACACACACACACACGCAGACACACAAACACACACACACACAAACACACACACACACAAACACACACACACACACACACACACACACACGCACAGAGCGACACTCTCCACCCCTAATCCAAAGCAGGGCTCCCAGCCTTTCTTTGCTACTCTTTGCAGTTCCTCCCGCTGAAATTTTGTGCTCATATTTCTGCGAGCAAACACATTAACAGAGGCTAATTAAAGTAATTTGTCCTTCACATATCTGCACATTAGTTCTAATAGCTTTCAGGCAATTAAAAGCCTGAACCACCAGCCATATTAGCCATTCCATCTGAATCACTGTGCTTAAATCCTCGGAGAGAGCCGTTAACGCTACGCTGGGCTAACGCTAGTTATTGGTGGTGGAGGCTAATCACCTCATTAGTCAGCAGGATTAATGAGATGTGTTATTTAAGTAGATACTGTATCACAGGGCCGACCTGTTCCTCCTGAGCCAGTGTTCGACAGAGAGGCAGAGAGAGATTTTTGTTGTCATTAAGCTCACAAAAGCACACACACATTAAAGGTTTCACAGAACAAAACCACAGAAATAGATTCATAATGAACAATTTCAGTAACTGTACAATCACAGTTTGAATGTTTTCAAGCAGCAAAAAGCTCCACAGAGACACAACAATGAAAAGGTGACTAAGAATAAAGAAACATTATTTGGACATTAAAGGCCGACATCCTACTGGTCATCATAGAATATTTAGCTTCACATTTCAATAAATTTATTGTTTAATGTGTGTGAGACATAAATTGTAAACAATGGAAACCAGCGACCAGCTCCTTCCAGGCTCCTCTGCTTACTGCTGAAAGTCATATGTCTGGAACTTTGTCCATTTTAAATTGTTGCTGTGTTTTCCCTCAGGCATGGTGAGGCAGGAGAGGGATTACCACTGAAAGGAAATGATTTCTCTGGGCTTTTGTTGACAAATCAAATCCTTCAGAAATTGTGCATTTCTCTTGGTTGATCTCTTCTAATAGTGGAGATCAATCAATCACATTTGATTTGTATTGCACACAAATCAAAATTTCTCCTCATAGTGCTAAACAAGGTGAAATATTTTCAACATCCACCTCATTTTCTTAAAAATAAATAGGCTTCTAGCGATATTTTTATGAAATACCTGTAGCTGTTCCAGTCAAGTCCAAATTTGTAAACTAAAAATGATGACATACAGTATGTGTCTTCTTAATTTGTCAAAACAATTCCTAACATTGCTGCTTTGTACAAATTAAGAAATGGGAGAGGTCATTTCTGGCAGCTTGGATAAGAATTTTTTTTTTTTTTATATTCTAAAAACGACATATGTGTATTGAGTGTTTAGGATGTATTTCAGGATTCAATGCTGTGAGAATAGAGTATACATTATTTCCTAGAAGAATTAGGGAGATAAAGAAAGGAATTTTGTGACTTCTCATGAGACTCATGAGCACTGACTCACTGGTCTGTTTACTCTACAGTAGTTTTGTTTAATAGATATTCAAGTGAGACTCTTGATTACACTCCAAACTCTTAGAATTACATCAAGGGATTTAGGTTTTGGTCAAGGTTTCATTTTCCAACAGTAAAGTGAAACGAGTTTCCAAACGGTATCTTCAGCTGTGAAGCAAATTAGTTGAAAAAGGAACATGCTGTCAGTAATTATCTTGCCTTTAGTGAAAAAGTGAGATAACAAACGAGAGAATGGAAACACCTCAGAAAGGTCAAAGCGACTTACTGATGAACCGTGTTGATTACATCCGTCTACAACAGTTTGAACAAGGGATTATTTATTGATCAATCAAAACGCCACTGAGACGATTGTCTGCAGGGGCCCTGTGTGTGTGTGTGTGTGTGTGTGTGTGTGTGTGTGTGTATCTATGTGCATATGTGTGTACTGCTGTGCTGCTTGCAGACCCCTGACCTTTCCATGTCCTGATAGGGTCCCTGGGGAAGGAGGGATGGAGGTAGAGGGTGAGCAGGGGGAACATAAAGAGCAGAGGCCATACTGGAAACGTTAATGTCACTGTAACCAGAGCTTTGATGAAGCAAACAAGCAGCTTTTTTTCTCTGCATCATGAACAGTTTAATGAGATACATGCAAATATGGAAAATATGTTGGTGACCCTGTCTAGGATTTTGTGAGATTTGTTTTGCATTTTTTAAACATTTTTGACAAATTTCCCAGGGAACCATTCATGGAGCGTGATGCAAAACATCAGGCACATTTAGGGAACTGATTTCTTTGAGAGCGTGGAATTCAGTGGAGTTTGATTGGATTCAAGGAGACTGCTGGGCCTTGACAGAGTTATGCGCACTACTTCGTGCCATCTTATTTTCTTAAAGTGGAAGCTGCAAACACAAACTGTTAACAAAGCCCGATGTTCTTCCTTTTTAACACAGACACACACCTCCATCAGAGGAGAGAGCATCATGTGCAGTGAAAGCCATCCAGTGAGTTGATGCCAGATTTAATTGTCTGGAGCGAAGGCGAGTGTAAACTGCACGCCTCACAGGCAATAAGTGCTAGTGTTACCAGACTGCAGTGTTAATGGAGAAGCAGGCATGGGAGGTCTGAGATGGGATTTTTTTTCTTTTCTGGTGCTACCGACCTGCGAATCACATCACCTCCTCCCTCCCTTCCTCGTACCCCCTTCATGCACCCGCCATTTGTTCATCCATCACCATCGCCTCTCGCTCCCCTCTCCTCTCCATCTTCCAACACTCCACACAGACAATTTAGTCCTCATTCATTTTTGTCTCCTCCACAGAGTGCGTGCTTTTATCCTCCGTCCTAACCTCTCTTTCACTCGTTTCCCTCACCAGCATTCTCCTCTCTGTCGGTGTCTGATCACAAATATGTCTCTTTTCGGAGAGGACATTGAATGACACGTGAAAGTGTACGCGTGGTGTTGTGTCTTCCCTGTGTGCACGCAGTCTGTCAGTGGTCTGTTTTAATACATGTAAAAACTGAGTATGTGTGTACTGATGCAAGTTTTTGTATCTGGATTCGGATGGTAACAAAAACCAATGACGACCAAAAAAAAAGAAAAACTACACCCAGGCTTTGCCATCTGTCTCACCCTAAACCTGATACTCTTCTTTCTCTTTCTTTCTCCCTCTTTACATCACACACACCTGTCATACGCACACACACACACACACACACACACACACACACACACACACACACACACACACACACACACACACACACACACACATACACAAACACACACACCAAACACAAGCCATTTTCGAGGAGTTACATTGTGAGCCACGAGCATCCAAACCAAGAATTAAAGAGCATTAGTCATGACTGCAGGGTACAGCACCCTGGCTTCAGCCTATCATGTTAACACCATTCCTACAACAAACACACAAATATAATACCTCATATACACACATACACACACACACACACACACACACATACACTGACACATACACCCCCCCGGTCCCCAGGCTCTCTTTGCCACTCATTAACCCTGTCACGTTTACGGTCTGAATTAAATGATTCCAGCGATGCATCCCCACGCACCGAGGGAGCCACAGCCAGACCTGCCACCCCCCTCCAAGGCTGGAGGGACGGCCCGAGGCACCACTCTGCACCCTCATTATCACCAGCATGGTGGTCGCTATAGCTGCCACACTGTTGTTTTAGCATGGACACGTACCAGTCTGTTTACTCTGTAGGTATAGTGTGCTGTGTCCGAATGGAGGGAGAGGCATCAAACCATTTGTATTCAAATCTGTAAAAAAAATAGATTATAAAGTATATATGGTTCCAGTCAAAGATAAAGCAACATCATGAAAAATATTAATATGCCGAATTTTTTTCTCAAAACCCTTGTATATGTAGTTCCTCAACGCTTTGTGTCACCAAGTTCTTACACACACAGGAAGTGATGCATTCACTTTACTTTCCATATACTGATGTCAGAGACTCCACATCCTGTTGTATGATTAAAAAGATACAAATGTCATTCCAGGAGACACAACAATGCCAACATGATCAACATCCTTTTGCTTATCCGTTAATGTCTGTCAAGTGTGCTTGAAATCTGCTTATGTGCGTGTTGACCTATGAGCTGTGCATGCTCATTACTTTCTTTTGAATTTGTACTTATGATTGACACGTCCACTTGCAGGTGCCTCTTGGTTTTCTGGAATCATTCTTATTCTGTACTGTGATTTTGCTTATATGAAAGCAGCGTCCTCTAGGAAAAGAAATATGGACAATGTTAGAAATGAAAAAATAAAGGAAACCACAGGTATGGGATAATAAGTCTAACTCAGCAAGCTCTGTGACTAAATAAAACTTTTTAAATTCTGGACATGATGGTTTTTATTATATTGGTAAATCAAGTAAGACATCATCAATCATTAATAAGACAATAAATAATTTGTCCATCTATAAATAAGATGAAGAGTCAAAATATTCTAACATTCTTGTAGATTGAATGACATGGTAACTCATCATTTGGATTTTGTGTTTCATTTTGTAATTATAACAAAATGAATATTTGTTGCTATCATTTCTAAATTTTCATTCCAGATTATTTTCCTTTTAGGCCTTTATATGTTCAATAACTGAACCTACTTAGAGCCTACAGATGAAAATTAGGCTTTTCTCAACCTGGCACGTTTAAATCACACTGATGTTGATCAATTTGCCCTGTTCTTAATAAACAAATTCTTGTACATTGTTAATAAGCAGAACAAAAAACCCTTTACATTAAAGATGTCTCAAAAACCAAAACAGCAATAATCTGCAAATTAAAGCAGCTTCTAAATAGCTCTATTGTTAAACAATCATGAACCTTATATTTTTAGCACAATGAATGAGGTCAAATTTTGCCTGAAAGTCTGGCAAGCACACACAGGTGTTAAAAATAGAAAAATAAACTTGTTCACCAGCAAATTGTTGTTCTTTTTGCAACCGAGCCACAATCGATCCAAATAAAAACCCCACCCACCTTTTTCTTTCACTCTCCCTACAACTGCTGAGGTGCGTGTGAGTGTGTATGTGTGTAAGTGTGTGTCCATGTACGTGTAAGTGCTGTCAAACGTGACCCTCTGCCTCCTTAGTAAAGCAGAGCCTTGACACGTGTTCGGGTAATGGCGCTAATACACTCATAAATCGAACCCAACCGAGCTGTGTCAAATAAAAGAGAGCATGGAGTGTGTGTGTGTGTGTGTGTGTGTGTGTGTGTGTGTGTGTGTGTGTGTGTGTGTGTGTGTGTGTGTGTGTGTGTGTGTAACAGTGAGTGTGGAAGGTTTCAAGCTGCCAACAGTCCTACAAGGCTTATCATCAGAATCATCTTGTCCGTTTGTGGCTTTAAGTGAACACACACCTCCTTGATTTCTCTCTGATAACACACTGCTCTGCTGTGTGTGTGTGTGCGTGTGTGTGTGTGTTCACATGCATTCATGAGCATGTCAACTACACCCACTCAGACATCTCCGTGCTGTTAACCTGTGTGTCCTCCTCATTACGGCCTATATCCGTGTTGCTATGGACGATATGAGAGGAGGCAGATAAAGCCCAAGGAGGGATTTGCATGTTAAAGCCCCCTTCTCTCACCCTCTCCCCCTGAAAGCCGAGTGGCTCACCTTAAATACACAACCACGCACACACACACACACTGTATCCCACTCTTTACCGTGCTCCTCTGGATTGAAGTAGACAAGTTGTCCAACTTCATGAGGCATCAGCTTGAAACAAACAGATGAAAGCCTGCAGGGGGAGATTCAAATAAAGAGAAGGGGAGCACAGAGGAGACACTCGAGAAGGGGAATTTCTGCTGTAGGATGAGACGCTTCTATATTCAATATCCTTTCAGGAATTAATAAAAAACAGATTTAATTTCAGATTTATGACCATGCATTCTCAAAACTGTCCGATTGCTCTCACTGAGGCTTTCTGCCAAGACGGTGAAGCTCACTTTACCTAGTCAACATGTCAACCCTTAAGTAAAATATACAAATGACCAGGCTTAAACGTTGTGGTTTAAATGGGGATCGCCCCACGCAACAGCTTTATGTAAGATTTAATTTGAGGTTGAATGTCTGTGATAAATTATTATTTGCTGTGGTGTTTATTATTTACTTAAAATGGATGACCCCAACATTTTTGAGGTTTGTGGTCAAACCCATGGCCTCTCGAGGGATTTTGGGCTGATCGTCCGGTGTTCATATACGTGATCCGGCTTAGCGATCGCATGTTTTCCACCAGAGTGCAGGTTTTTTTCATGCCTTAACAAAATCATGAAAGCCAGATACTGCAAATACTTTCAGGAGGAAGTTTCCACGGTGGAAAATATTCAGACCAAAGATGTCTGTAAAGTCATCTCTCAAAAATGGAAAAAATGTGCAGCGGAACAGCTGGTGTTCCGGTGCGAGTGTTTACCGTGCTGGCTACAGTACAACCACTCAACTGTGGTCAACTGCACTCAGACAGAGTTAAGGTTTACACCTTGAGTCTGTCCGCTCGGTCGGAAAATGTTCAAATGCTTTAAAAAAAAGGCCCACGTTTTTTAGGTTCGACTCATAAAAGTTGAGACGCAGAGGGAAAGTATTGAAAGATTTGAAGAGGTGGAAGAATTGTGTTGTACTTTAGTCTAAAGGGGCAAAAAAGAGTTAGTGTCAGAACAATAATTATATTTGAGTAAGTTTTAAGAAATGGTTAACATATTTTACATTTATATAACTGTCCCTATGCTGTAAATCATACTCACTGAACGTACAGCCAGAAAATGGAGGAGGTTTGCTGTGTGTGTGTGCGTGTGTGTGTATGTGTGTGTGTGTGTGTGTGTGTGTGTGTGTGTGTGTGTGTGTGTGTGTACGTGTGCTGTGTATGCATGTGCTGTCTGCATGTGACTGTGTGTCTGTTTACTTTATGCAACAGCCTTTGGCAGCTCACCCCGTCCAAAGCACTCCTCCCAACTTTAATTAACTACAAACACATACACACACACAGAGAGAGAGACTCACACATAGCTACGCACAGAAACACACACAGACACTCACAGGCACAAAAACATACACAGTACCTCAGAGAGTCCGGGGGAGCAAAGGGAACCAGGGAAGGAAAACTAAAATATTTCTCTGACTGAAAAAGAGGACCCTGCTTCCAGTAAACGGAAAGAGGAAAGAAGGGCCTTAAAGGTGTGTGTGTGTGTGTGTGTGTGTGTGTGTGTGTGTGTGTGTGTGTGTGTGTGTGAGTGTGTGTGTGTGTGTGTGAGTGTGTGCGTGTGTGTGTGTGTGTTTGTGTGTGTGTGTGTGTGTTTCGAATAAGACCTGGAGGACGCAGTGACTCACTGCTTCTCTGAGTCATCACTAACAATGATGGAAGGAGATGAGGACAAAATGTGATGTAGAGGAGAGCATAGTGGAGTCAAACACACGACTCTTCACACATCACTGTTGTTTCAGAAAACAAGTCGAGCGTGAAAGTGCACATCTGATTCTGCACTGACCACAGTATGGAGGGTCTGTTTATGTGTTTGAGTGTGATTCCTAACTAAGCATGCACCGTGTGTTTCGGCAGTGTGAGTAGGAAGACTGTCCTTCAACCCCATGTCTCATCAGTCTCAGTGTCACTGAGCAGTCGTGTGTTTACACAAAGTCCAAAAGTCATCTGCATTCACTTGTTTTGCTTTCAATGGCAACTTAAACCTGAAAAGTAGAACCTTAGCCAGCTGGTGAGAGGAGAAAACTGAGAGACATGCAGAAAGAAAGCCGAAATGAATTTGTAGGATTAGTCACACCGACACACACACATACACAGACTCATGTATCCATGACTTTGTAAGTCATTACATTGACTTAAATTGATATCCTGACATTCTTATCTGAACTATAGCTACTATTTGCCAAACCTTAACCTAAACTTAAACCTGAAATCAACCTAACCCTAATCATGAGCATTTCCTCACCTTAAAGTGTCATAATTTATGTTAAGGGTATTTGCTTTTTTGTCCCCATAATTTGACTGTCTTAACAGATTTAGGTCCCCACGACATTAGTAATAGCCGGACCACACATATACAAATTATTTGCTTGATATCATTCATGATAAAATGGCACAGATGTGAAATAATAAAGAACATCACTTAAAATAGGTACAAACCAAGTTAAAAGGTTTGACATCATGGGCTTACAGAGAATTACCAACTAATGAATTATTAAGGTTCTTTGGAAAAGTGAATTCCAGGTGGAATTCATTACGAGCTCAGTATGAACTTGAGGGATATGGAGCGTAAAGCAGTGATTAGTTCCAGTGTAATGTGGTCCTGTGGCGCAAACTAACATGGAAGTACTATATGCAAACAGCTTCCCAAATGAGGGCCTTATAAATAAACAAATACTCATGCAAATCACAATTCTCTGAGAGGGGGAGAGAGAGCGAGAAAGAGAGAGAGGACCAACAAGCCTTTTATACAGAATGAAATGACGAGTGTTTAAATAATCACCAGTGAAGAACCTGAGAGCAGAGTCGTCAAAAACATGACCTAGTTGTCTTTTGTCTGTGTTTTACTTATGGTGGTTGACTTCAACTTCGAAATCAGCAAAGCAATGATGGTTAAATTAATCAGCTAATAGTACAGTATTATCTAAATGAACATTTTGGGCCAAACATTATATTAAGATATAAATTCACATCAGTGGCTGTAGATAATTATATTGTAATTATCACGATAAATCTCACAGGAATACTTTACTACTAATTTTCAAAAACTCTTTTTTATGAGCAGAGAACACACACTTGAAAACAGCTAAATACATTACTTTGGAAGATTAAGTATTTGTCATGTCACTTAACTGCTTAAACAATGCATCAGAAATATGTTGATGTATTTTTTATTGCTATTGATGAAAATAAGATTGTGAAAATTATTAATTTTGTTTTACTGTCCAGCCTTGTGAATATGCAGAAACAATATCCTTTATATAAGAGTAAACAGAGCAGGTCATTTTCCTGTTGCTACACATTGCTATCTATCCATGAGTGAACTCTGGAACCAGTGGTATACAACTTAATCAAAAACTATATGTTGAGGTTTTTGGAAAGAGTTACGCAGAGCCATATGTATTGAATGCTTTTCAAAGTTCAGAGAGCTTTTTATTTTACAGAGTTGAAATAATTTCATTTAAAACCAATAGTGGCAGCAGTGACCATGTTGTGCTTTCCGCCACAACCAGACTGGTGCCTTCTAAAAGTAGAATAAGCTGAAATTAATATTTGAATCACTCTTTGCAGCCTCCATACTGTGGGTACTGCACCAGTTTATCAACTAGCAGATTTGTAGTTATCTGCTACTAGCAAGGAATTGGTTACACAAGAGAGAGAACTAGCATATAAGTTTCAGGAGTTTGTCTGGAGCTAGAAAAGGTTTCTCAAAAGCAACACAAATAGTGTTTATGATCCAATCTTAAAGATCCTTCACCAGAAGCGAGGAAAGTGAAGTAGAGACTTCCAGAATTCTTATGGATTTTTTGATGGATGGGGAGTAAAATAAAAAAATAAATACATTCCTGTGCATCTGTTTCTAAGGCGTGAAAGTAAATCAGTGACCAGGCTCGTCAGAAATTATGGCAACTGCCCAGGTTTTAATTCTCAGACAGGAAGAGATGTCAGCTGAGAAGAATTGCTTTTCTGTCCTGTTCACGATTTTCCACTACACAGTTACAATTACGAATTTCGTCAAGAGTTCAGTCAACATTAGGGGTTTTAGTGTGAAGTGCCACGAATGTAACTTTCACATGGACCAGACAGAAAGGCGTGTTCAACAAAATCGTTTAAATTCTTACTAAACACCATGTGAGGACATTGTGTTCTCATATTTTTTATCAGATCACTAAAACCAAACTCCTACACATAGTTATTTTGTCATTTCTGTTACACAAATGTCAGTCAGTCTTGTTTGGCCTTGTAGGATCAGTAAATAGCTGTGAGAGATCAAAAATGTTCAACAGACTTCTTTTAGATAAACACAGTTCAACTGAAAGGATCATATCGGATTTGTATGTGAAAATAAAACATCAATGAGCTCAGGATGTAGCAGGTCCTTTCATTATTACGCGGAAGATTCACTTTCACTGAAATTCTTTTGAAACCTTTTCATAGCCAAGGTTTTAAAACAACTTTCATTATTGCCTCACAGCAATTCAGGTCAAATGCTGGTTCTTTCTCTGTGGAGTTAGTATGTCCCCACCCCCCGTGTGTGTATGAGTTTTCTCCAGATACTTCGGCCTCCTCCCACAGTCCAAACACACGCAGGTTGGGTTAGGTTCATTGGACATTCTTAATGAACCCTGAGTGACTGTGTGCATGAATGGTTGTTTGTCTCTAAACACTGTAAGTTGTTCAGGGTGAACCCAGCCTCTTGCCCAATGTCACCTGGGATTGGCTCTAGCTCCCCCACAACCCTCAAAGAATAAGTGGTATAGATAATGGATGGAAATGAGATGTATAATTTTCCATTTTGTAAGACTGAAGGAGTAAGCATCATAATCATCATCATCATCATCATAATCATAATCATCATCATCATCATCATAATTTTTATCGTGAGCATTATCATCCAGCTTGCCAAGCTTGTCAAGCCACATTTCAACACTATGATAGCATGTTTGTTACACAATTGTGATATATTCATACTTGTGGTTTGTGGACATTTTAAATATGGAATATGAGTTAATGTATTTTCCCTCTTGTCAGCCTTCAGAGGCCATTTTCTATCAATAGAGTAATAAAACCAGAATAGCGCTCAGGAGAGCACATATGTGCCAAGGCCCATTAGTCCCCATGCATTTAATCAGGCTGCATCACATTGTACACACTTGCACAAATCAGTCCCCTTAATGTTCTTTAATTTTTTCATCAAGCTCCATGGATTATTCTTTAAAAAATGTCATAATGTTTTTACCGGCTGATCTAAATCTGCAACATAATGTAATGGGTTCGTCCTCGACATAATTTTTCCAAGTTTTGTGGAAGTCCATCCAGTAGTTTTTGCGTAAACTTGTTAACATTCATATAAACCAACTGTTTAGACTGTCGTGGAAAACATACCTCCATGGCTAAATTAATAAGGTTCTATATATTCCCGGTACAAAATGTGTTCATATATGAATTTTACCGCATGGGAAATCATGTTCCACATGTGATTTTACTACACAGGTGATGTCTCACATTGTTGTGTCAAGTGTCTGAAAATAATAATAATACAGTAATAACATTTGAGAAATAAACAAAGAATTCAATAAGATGTTTATTTTATTTATTTTTGCAAAGCATGAATGCAGATTGATTCCGTGTGGACTGCAGAGACACTGCTGAGCCATCTGATGCGTGAAGCACCACGTTAGAGTTTATTTAGACACTGCTGTGTTGCTGTTCACCTTTATACCTCTGATAAGTGATGTAAGCAGATCAGCTCACAGCATCAGCATTAGGTGTGGTCTGGATAAGTGATAAAAACTCTTGTCGAAGCCGATTCAGTCAATGTTGACTCGCTGTGGATTCTAACCAGCAGAGTGGCTCCAGCAGTTTGGATGGTATGCTGTTCCACAGAGAGAAGTAAACAAAACAAAGAGGAAGGAGGGTGGGGGGGGGGGGGGTAGATGTGAGAAACGCACATAGGCGTTCCTGTACACATGCACCAACACACACACACACACACACACACACACACACACACACACACACACACACACACACACACACACACACACCTGTCCAGTGTTTTCCCCAGCTGTGAGTACAGTATGTTTCTCCCAGCGACTCCGACAGAGAGACGTTGAGTGCCACTCACACACATGTGCAAGCTTTTCTCTGTGGTTTAGAGATGTCACGTCTGGCTAAGTTTGAAGTGTATCTGAGGGGCTATGATTATTATTCTCCACTGCACACGCACACAGACACAGTCACAAACCACAGGCTCTTCTCTGGAGAGCCTCAGTGGAGCTGGGGACTCATACAGTGTGAAGGCTGCAGTGGATGACTCTGCTCAGTGTGGTTTAACGTAGCCTCAAGTCATTTTGATCCAGACCTGTGCTCACTGTCTGTACGCTCCACTGATCGTTCTGCCGGCTGCATTCACACATAAACAACAAGCTCTGCTCAAGCCCTAGACTTCTACAACACTGGACACAAACACGAAAAACAGCACATGTTCTTTTACAGGATATATATATATATCTCCTGTATTTGTTGTTATTTATAATCCATCCAGTAGTTTCTTCCTGATTGTTCTATACTTCAATTTATGCTGCAGTGTTTTGCACACATGTCATTTATGTGGGCCCCTCCCATATGTCTGTATTTTCTCTATGAAATAACGGGACTGCAAAAGCTTCATAAGTTAAATCTTTACATTTTTTAATTTTTAATTGGAAGCCTTGTTTGTGCTTCTATAAAAACAACACAAATACTTTTCTCTGATGTGCATTACATGAATCATTTGGGGCTTAAAGTGCTGTTGTCTGCCTGACACATCAATAGGCCCCTGGTTTCTGCATGAAAGAAATATAGTGACTCATTCACTTCATTTCCAGATATAAAAGATATTTTAGTCAGACAACTCACGTTCAAACGTTTATTGAATCAGTAGAACAGGTTGGTGTTTGTGTCTAGCCTCCCATTTAATCCCTCCCCCAAATAGGATTACATAGATATGATGGGAGTCATGAGCAAACACTTGTTACTCACTAAAACCACACAAACTCAGATCCTGACGTTATGGATCAGTATGTAAGCGCCATTCGCCGCCACAATGTGGCCATTCTCCGTAGGTGTATTGGCCTGCAGGGGAGTGAGGGGTGAAACCACTGAGAAGAGGCGACTGAGCTTGCTTCTCTGTTTTTCAATCTAAAATCATAAATATATGATTGTATAGTTTGTCACCTAAATCATCCTCATAAACAAAGGACCAAATGAACGTGAACTAGTTTGTTTTCATCTGTAGGATCTGGCCTTTGAACTTTTTCTATGTAAATTAGAACTGGCATGTAGCATATGTTTTTTTCCGAATGTTGGATAAATTAATGAAGAGTGAAAAAAAATCATAACCATAAACTTATTTGGTGTTTTATGGGGCAACTGGTAGTCCGGTGGGCAGGGCAATTGCCGACCTTTGACTAATGGTTATTTTTTAGTTGAACCTTCAATGTAGAGATGGCTTCTGCCTCCCAAACCCAAAGAGACACTGTGTTATCTCCACCCTAAATATCTGCAAATGTTGGGACGCTGTTGCTTAATGTTGGAGCAACAAGTAAGTAAATGCTTTTATACTGATGGATCAACGGGTGATATTATTAGCGCCGGCGCGCTAGGGGTTAGCTCGGCGCGGCACTTTGGCGTCGCCTCCGCGTCCGGTGTGAACCCGGCGTTACTGTTTCTCTCAAAAATGCTGATCGTGTTGGTAAGTTCTCCGTGTGTCCTTAAATTATTACAACACTCGAAAAAATAGTTTTTACTGATCTTCTTCTTCTACTTCTTCCAGCCTGCGTGCAGTTGAGTTCTGTTGACAACAACTATGCGCCGCTTAACATAAGTCACATACTTGTGCTCTGATTGGTTGTAAGTCTATCCAATTGGGCGAAGAGGCATTTTTTTTCCTGGTTCGGTTGAAACGTGCCCCATAATCACAGCCCAATGGAGCGGTATCAGACTCATATTCTGACTAGAATTATGAGTATAACAAAGTCAGGCTATCCACAGACAGCAAAAACAAGAAAAACAGCAGAAGCATATTAAACTCTGCATGACTCTCAATGGAACTTGAGTGGAAGTTGGTGACGTGTTTCATTGAGAAGTAGATTTGCTCCGTTTGTCGACTATGCAGCGCCGAAATGAAGCTAGCGTAAGTTCAGTCAGGAAGACTTAACCTGCGGACGATCAGCTGATCGTGGGTGTTCCTAAACATCCAGGAACGCCAACAGAGGACTTAACCTGCATAGTGATCAGCTGATTGTGGGTGTCCTAAATATCCAATCAGGTCGGGCGCGGTCTCTCTTAGCCAGTCATTCAGCAGCTGTCAAACTTTAAAAATCCCTTCTCCTCTCTTCCTCAGTCAGCCTTCATTCAGCGACTCGCGCAACCCCTCCTCCACCCAATTCTCTTCCTGGCTTGAAGGATATTCATCACCTCATCCGGATCCCGACATCAACTGATCTGTGGATCATGTCAACGGATCGAGAATTATGGCGGGACCCGATCATGGTGGCAGCTGATCACGGACAAAAAATCTGCAAGACTGGAAGAGGGATCCCTAGCATGTGGCTCTTCCTGAGGTTTCTACATTTTGTCCCTGTCAAGGTTTTTGTAGTTTATCCTTACCCTTGTGAGGGTTGAGGGCAGAGGGTGTCACACTCAGCGGGGTCAAGACCCGGGGGGTATTCCTGTTCGATGCTCCGCTCCACCACTTCTAATCCTGATGACATCTCACAGGGCTCTAAAATGCCAAAGACTGTAAAACATTCACATTTCTTTTGTGCGGTTGTAAAATAAATAAATATTGGTAAATTGGAAATCAAGTCTCTCCTGATTGAAATATTGTTAAGAGCCTCAGAGCTGAAACTCTTCCAAGCCAACAGTGTCATTAAGGCTCTCAAAGAGGGGATCTTGTCTCTACAGCAGCAGGTCCACCAGCTCCAGGAGCAGCTGAAAGTAAGAGAGGATCTCTCACAAAAAGAGACCAAGATAGACCTTGGGTACTGCTTGGAGAGAAGGGAGTATCTGTAGAATGAGCTGATGTAAAGTGTGAGGATGGTCAAAAATTCTCTCACATGCATGTGCACTCTTATCCAGATGAGAGTTGAGGATACACAGTCCTGTGCCAATGGTTTCACAATAATTAAAAAATATAAGCAGACATTTAGCACTGGAACTAATGAGAGTGTCGTGTTGTAGTTTAAACACAGAGTGGAACTTGAACTTGTTGGTTGGACACATGAGTTGAAAAGTGAGTCTCACTTTTGATTAATAGAATTGCCAACCATTCTGTCCTGATGAGTAGTTTCATTATGACTTTATTCTGGGGATTGTTCCAAAACCAACCAAATATTTCATATATAATCAATAATAGAATCATATTAAATCTTCAGATGTAATTTTCCAGTTTAACTGAATCCATGAGCTATGGCCTTCAGCCTTAACAGCTGTTAAGGACATAAAGGTTCTCTATGTGTGTTTGTTGCTGTGGGTTTCTGTGTGTGTGTGTGTGTGTGTGTCTGTGTCTGTGTGTCTGTGTATGTGTGTTTGTGTGTCTAGAGAATAACCTGCTGGGATCGAGTAGCAGTGACACCCTGATGTATTCCCAGGCCTTGAGTATGACCCTAAGGAGAGTCCTGTGTTTGTGTGTCTGCTTGGGCGTGTGTGTGTCTTTGGACGATGCAGTTGAAGAAAAGAATAATATCATAAAGAAAAGTGAAGGAGAAGAATGGAATGTGTTTAGATTGGCAGTTAACATATGGCGCTAAATCGTATCAGTAAACGGTAACAGCTTTGGGGTGTGTGTGTGTCTGTGTGTGTGTGTGTGAGAGACCGGTTATCAGCTACCCAGAGTTTTACTGCTTGTGTTAAAGCACTTTCACCAGAAAAATGTTTTGATCTGTTGCGACACATGGTTAAGCATTCACCACCTGACTCTGCTTCGTTTCACACGGCAGCCTGGGGGATAAAGACAGACAGAAGCAGCACAAGAGAAAGTCCAAGTTGTGGAAAAGGAGGGTTGGACTGGTCACACGTGCCTGCCCTTTAACTCCCTGCTCCTTCACACCTGGCCCCGAAGCTCCCAAAAGCAAATATACAGGATCACTGTTTTCCATTCCAGGGTTTTTCTCTCGGTTCACCTTACACAGACATTTACTTTCTTTTAAGTATGGCTTAAGTCACGGGCTCAATGAATCAAATATTTATTAGGGGATAAATGTTTGATTTTCAGGTGGGGAGATGTTACGACCCTGGATGTCTATATGTGAAACTGATTATATAATCCGAACACCTGACCGCAGAAAGAAAACTCGCGTATGCCACATCAATATGCTTAAAAAATATGTGGTTCGTGAGAACTGTGCCGACCCGTCCCCTGTTGTTGCGCCTGTAGCCTCCATGTCTGTCATACAGCCCCCATACAATGCCGCGGATGATGGGCTGAATGACAGGCACAACTCTGTCCCCTGTGCGCGCCTCCAAAATGCTGAGGTTTTGACTAAGTTAGATGTCTACCTTGAACATCTACCCGTCTCCGCCAGGTCCGATATTCGTGGTCTCATCCAAGACTTTCCGACTCTCTTTGGTGACATTCCCACCCAAACTAATGTAATCAAACATGATATTGTGGTTGAAAATCACAAACCTCTTAAACAGCGGGCTTATCGTGTCCATCCAATAAAACGTGCCATGATGCAAAAAGAAGTACAATATCTTCTTGATCACGGTTTTGCTGTCCCAAGCAGTAGCTCTTGGAGTTCCCCTTCGATACTTGTCCCAAAGTCCGACCAGACCCCACGTTTCTGTAATGATTACCGTAAGGTTAATGCCATTACCAAGCCAGACTCCTTCCCGTTGCCGCTCATGGATGACCTTATTGATCGAGTAGGATCTGCCAAGTATGTGACAAAGTTAGACCTCCTGAAAGCGTACTGGCAGGTCCCACTTACTCGCCGTGCGTCCGAGATCAGCGCCTTTGTCACACCTGATCATTTCTCACGGTACACCGTCATGCCGTTCGGGCTGAGGAATGCACCTGTCACCTTCCAGCGGGTGATGAATACTGTCCTTTGTGGAATAGGTGACTGTGAAGTCTATTTAGATGACATTGTGGCATACTCATCTACTTGGACCCAACATGTAATAACCCTCCGTATGATTTTCGACCGTTTGTGTGCCGCAAACCTTACCCTTAACCTAGCGAAATGTGAGTTCGGAAAGGCCGTCGTTACATATCTGGGCAAACAGGTGGGGCAAGGTCAGGTTTGCCCGGTGAGAGTAAAAGTGCAGGCCATCATTGATTTTCCCGTGCCCCAAATGCGTCGTGAGCTCCGTCGGTTCCTGGGGATGGTGGGGTACTACAGGGCTTTCTGTAGGAATTTCTCTGAGGTAGTAGCTCCACTCACAAGCTTGGCAAGCCCAAAAACCCAGTTCAAGTGGTCAGAGAAATGTCAAGCGGCATTCGAGGCCGCCAAAGCTCTCCTTTGCAGCGCTCCGGTTCTGGCCGCTCCGAACTTTGTACGTCCCTTTAAGCTGGAGGTAGACGCCAGCGCTCTCGGTGCGGGCGCGGTGCTCCTACAGGAGGATGAGTGTGGCGTTGATCACCCGATTTGCTATTTTTCAAGGAAGTTCAAAAAACATCAGCTTCACTATAGCACCATCGAGAAAGAGGCTTTAGCCCTTCTCTTGGCGCTACAGCACTTCGAGGTGTACCTCGGTTCCAGCTCGGTGCCTACAGTCGTGTTCTCCGACCACAACCCGTTAATGTTTTTGAGCCAGATGCAGAACAGTAACCAGCGTTTGATGCGCTGGTCGTTATTAGTGCAGGACTTCAACATTGAGATCCGTTATAAAAAGGGGTTGGACAACGTCATGGCTGATGCTCTGTCACAGGCTCAATGAATCAAATATTTATTAGGGGATAAATGTTTGATTTTCAGGTGGGGAGATGTTACGACCCTGGATGTCTATATGTGTTACTGTCTATATATGTTACTGTTCTGTTCCTCCTCCTAGTGTGTGAGCAGTCTTCTTGAGTGAGTGTGTGTGTGTGGGTGCCTGATTGCTAGCAGGTTGGACCTGCTGATTGGCGTGAGCCGCCTGATTGATGCTCCAGGATTGGCCAGGCTGAAGAGAGGAACCTACTTGAGCCACTGACTGACTGCAGTCTTCCTCTCTCCACCAATTCTCCCAGATCCAACTGGGACCAGTGTCAGGCTAAATTATTGTTGTGTCTTGTATGTATAAAAATTAGGGCTGTGAAATGATTACAATTTTTAATCAAATTAATCACAGGTTTCTATGGATTAATCATGATTAATCACATTACCGATTTTTTCGGAATATTTTTGTGAAAACAAGATTTATGACATTTAACTTTTCTTTTGTGCTGCAACTCAGCAGTTCTTCAGCAGTTATCATTGCTTTTCCATATGGAACATTAATATAATCTTCATCCTAAACAGAATTCGGGCTCCTTAGCCATTGTGTGGTTGAATAAAACTTTTTTTTTTAAATTAAACAGAAATTATTTGAGCTTCTTAGCCATAGGATGGTTGACATTTTTTATATTTTTTGTCACACAACCATTAACCACACCATGATACAATCTAATGCCTCTAAAGGCCCTCTTAGCTACTCGGTCTTTAGCCAGTTGGTGAGGCAAACTAACTTGTTCAAATTCTCTGACAGTAAAGCTGACCGCTTCTTTTGCACAATGTGTCGGGCGAGTGAGTCTGGTTTGGCGCATTCCACTTGAACGCCCCTCGCCGACCAACACATGCTTCGCGTTGCGTTTGTTAGGCGGGTATTGCTACGGTGAAATGATAACGTCTTCTCGCAGAGTGTGCATATCACCTTGGTTTTACTGAATGTTCGATGTTTGTTTTTTTGGAACACGATCTTCCCGTCCAGAAGGTCCTCAGGTTCATCAGAATTATCCATGTTGTTTGTTTGTTTGAATGGCAGCTGCCGTCTGACTGCATTAGAGCGGCGACTAGTGCAGAGGCGGCGGAATTGGAAGGTCCTTCTGCGCATGCGTTAAATGCGTCAAAAAAAACAAACGAATTAATCCTGTAATTTAATCATAACGCGTTAACGCGTTATTTTTCACAGCTCTAATAAAAATAGAAAAACTGTGTGTGGTAACCCTGTAGGAGGGAGAAGCCATTTTCTTTTACCTTTTTTCTCCTGTGTTTTGCTAATAGAAGAGTTAGGTAAGCTTTTGTCTTTTTGTTAACATTTTTGGTTTGCAGAAGGAAGGTAGGGAAATAGATTGTTTTTGTTTGTTGTGTTGGCCTTCTCTTCCTCTGGAGTTAAAATAAAAAGCTACCCTTAACCTAAAATACATTGTGACACTGGCCTGCTTGGGAGTGGGAGAATGGGAGAAGCACCACATGTTATGTCTCTGGTTTCCCCTAGACCAGGGGAGTAATACACTGTTTCTGTCTCTCTCGCTATCTTAACTTGCTTTCTTTCCCTCATTCTCTGGTTTAACCTCTCTATCCATCCCTCTCTCTCACTTCCACACTCCTGCAGCAATGGGAAATCCTTCAAAATCCATAATTCATGCTTCACTGCTCCTCTCCCTCTCCCGTTTCCCACCATTTCTCCCTTTGTAAGCCAGTGTGTGTGTGTGTGTGTGTGTGTGTGTGTGTGTGTGTGTGTGTGTGTGTGTGTGTGTGTGTGTGTGTGTGTGTGTGTGTGTGTGTGTGTGTGTGTGTGTGTGTGTGTGTGTGTGTGTGTGTGTGTGTGTGTGTGAGAGGGGAGAGAGAGGGTACTGAATACAGATGAAAAATACCAACAAACATATGGTTCAGCCTTTACAAGCAGAAACACACACACACACACACACACACACACACGTAATGATATCACACTCTTCCAAATACACATCAAATTTATATGCACACACCACACATTACACTCTTATGCAAAGTGTTGCTCATTTTAATGATTATGTATGCAAAGCATAAAAAAAGCCATTTTAAGGATACTATATGCAAATTAGAGAAAGATTTCCATTGACACATGCTGCACACGAGAAATATCAAAGAGAAAACCACAGCACACAAATTAAAAAGCATGTAATGAACAGTCTACTCCCTCCTAACCCGCTGGGTCTGCAGGTCATTTGGGATAAATTCACTGCACTAATAAATTCACAACAAGGCTCGATGAAAGTAGGAGGTTTGTCAGAATGAGTTTTTCTGTAACGCAGAGTAGAGACTAATTTGCTGTTTAAATTGTATTTATCCTTTACATGAAAAATTAATTCCCAGTTGTTAATAGAACATGACCCTGAAACAGAATCATCTGAACAGAATTCTGACATCTTCTTATTTTTTATGTCTGGGATTTTTCTACTCTGACAGGTCAAAATGTCTGGAATGAAGAACGTTATGTAAAAACTACAAGGGCAGTCAGTTGAGTGGATACCTACTCCAAGGTCCACTTAAATTCATTCAAACTGCATGGAATTCAACACAACTATCGATATCACTCCTCTGAATAGGCCAATTTATTTTAAGATCCATGAATCTTTGCCTAGGATATCAGTGAAAGTGTAAAAAAAAAAAAGGAAGCCCCCCAGATCAAACTTTTTGGATCTGAGAAAAATATAATGGGTTCCTTGCTGACCCATATCCTTCCACCAAGTTTTGTGGAGATCTGTCCTCTGATTTTTGCGTAATCCTGATAACTAACAAACAACAAATGCAGATGAAAACATAACCTCCTTGTCAGAGGTAATAAAGGTCAGGACTTTTCTCTGGACGTGAATAGCCATTTGTTACAAATTTGACAGTTGTGTGCAATTTAGAATAACTGATAGAAGTGAGGGCCCAATCTGCAAGAATAAGACCCCTGTTATGATTGAAAGTTCACTCTTATAAGTTAATGTCACTTGAAGGTCCACTTGGCATCTTTCCCAGAGCTTCACGCAGTCGTCATCCGTAGATGGAGTTGTCCAGTTGTAATGAACTGGTAGATGTTCAGATTTCTGTTTTTTCTCAGCACTTCCATGACTTCTTGACCATGAGGGCTTCAGCAGCAACAAGGCAGCAACAGAGAAAATGTGTCAAAATTTGTGAAACTATTGTGGGACAAATTAGAATATGAAGGTTTGCCACTGATTATATAACTTATGGGAAACACTGCAATAATAAATGCTCATATGCTCATATCCACAAGCAATATATATTAGAAACATGCATCAGAATCTGCAGTCCTGACTCAGACAGAACTTTCTCGGAACTATTGTTGTTACTAAGAGCTGGAAACAGTTGGTCTAGTACAGTGGTTCCCAAACTTTTTACAGTCTCGTACCCCTTCAGACATTCAATCTCCAGCTGCGTACCCCCCCCGACGCACGTATACAGCCTATAACACTTGAAACTTTGAAATTGTCAGGGATTTCAGGACTTATAATAATCGTAGATGACAAAAATAATGTCATCTACGAAATTCTTAAGGATCAATTAATCGATTGTCGATTAATTATGCCCATCCCTACTTTTGACTAACGGTCACTAACCTACCTGTCACTTTTTTTGGCAGTGTAATTATTTAGCTGAATATGGGTATTTTTGGCAATGCGAGTTGGCTATTCAGACTATTTAATATTGCACGATTATTTATAGCTCAGTTTGAAAATGTAATGGGCTTTTTCACTTTGAAAACGCAGATAAAATGTTCTCCCCACGTACCCCCTGAACGACTTCGCGTACCCCTTGGGGTACATGTACCCCAGTTTGGGAACCGAGGGTCTAGTACAACCTACTCTAGGATTTTTATTTATAATGATCAGCAGTGCAGGATTGACTCTGTTTCTTCTTTAAGCATTTTTGTTGGGATAAGGTGATAAGCTGCTTTTACAGACAACCCTTGGACTCATTCATTAACAGTCTTATTGCTGTAAAAGTCAAGATGGAAATCATCACCACTTTCCCCCTTAAATAAAGTAATGTACATAATATGTACTCTCCACTTTTGCATAATATATTCATCTTAGTCACTCTCAAACAGTCTGAAATGCAAACACACACACACATACACACACACACACACACACACAGTGATCCGACTCATAAATCAGCAGGCTCTCTTGAGAGGGCTGGAAACCCAAGGACAGCTCAGACACGTGGAGCAGACACAGCCAAGACCTCCTGGTCCCATGCCACCCGCACTCCCCCACTCTGCATTTGTGTGTGTGTGTGTGGGTGTGGGTGTGTGTGTGTGTGTGTGTGTGTTTTGTGGGTCGTTCACTTCGGTCGGCCCTCACAACTTTAGTTTTTTAGTTATGATGGTTATGGTTAGCGGTATGTGCTTTGGAATGCATCACATCAAGGAGAGTCCTCAAAAATATTAAAGTAAAGAAAACCTGTGTTTGTGTGTGCGTGTGTGCGTGGATGTGTGTGTGTGTGCGTGTGCTTTACTGCCAGATTGGCCTTTTGTCTCTCTCTCTCTGTCTCTATGGCTGTGTGGATTTGCACAAGGTTATGAATTTGTGGACAGCCCTCCCTCTCTGGCCTCCCACCAACTCTCTGCTTCCTCACTTTGCCCTGTACATGAACAGCAATCAGTTGTGTCTGTGTGTGTGTGTGTGTGTGTGTGTGTGTGTGTGTGTGTGTGTGTGTGTGTGTGTGTGTGCATATTAATTTATTTTATTTTTTCCGCTGTTGTCTCTCACATTGGATGTTTACTGCTGACATTTTCTCCGTGGTCCTGCCAATTTTATGTTCCTCAACAAAACACACTCTAAACTCACACTTAACAAGCTTCTGAACCCCAATTGAGCCTGACCCCCATTAACGGCCACCTGTCTTAGGCCTATGGGGAACGTGTTGTAACCAAACACAGTGTTGTTTAACATGATTAACACACAACAATGCAGGGGGTGGAGGATGGAGTGCTATTGGTTTTTAATGATGTTTTTCAGACTCCATACAGCGACACAGGGTAGAGAGCGTTGAAATAAAAACAGCAGCAGGAGAGCGTCTTGTTGTCTTTTGTGTGGTGATGGGACTGTGAGTTATTTATAGGGTCTTAAACACACTGAGCGGACAAGGAGGAGGGCTGGAGAGGTGAGCAGAGGGCTGGGTGGAGAGGACGGCTCGCTCAACAGAGTCGCTGCCAAAGCAGGTCAGCTTTTCTCCGTCTCTTTTTTCAAAAATTCTCTTCACATCCTTACAGTCCCCCCCACCCCCTCCCTTTTTCATTTTATTTTTTCTTTCCGCCCATCCCCAATTCTTTCCACAGATCTGAGGGATAATTCGTATTTTTCCTCTACTATAGCCTCTGAATTAAATCTAATATCTCTCAGGTCCACTCGTGCTAATTTGGAATTAATGCTTCAGCACAGTCTCTTTCTCCTCCACCTCTCATATCTCCCCGCAGCTCTTTTTCCCAGAGTGAAATTCAAGTGTAATTTAAAAATCTCCCCCTGAATCAAATCAAATTTTTCTCACTGTCTCTCTCACTAATGTGTATTAGTGCTCTAATGCTCTGTTTTCTCTCTGGTGAGCTCTCTCTGGTTATACCTCTCTCTTGCATCCATGTCTTCCTGTTTTTCGGACTTAGATTGTGAGCAGACTGAAAGAGAAACATTCATTGTGTTGTAGAAGAAAAGGGGGGGGAGGGGGGGCAGTTGAGGAACCTGATTCTTTTTGACATTCTTGACATATTCAAAGGTTCAAAACATTTCCGACTTAAATTTTTTCACTCTTTCCTCTCTTCTCTTGTTTCCCATCTCACTCCTTCTTTTCATCTCTCCTCCTCCTTTATGTCTCAACCACCCCTCTCCCCCCATTCCTCTCCTCCAGAGTGTAACCAAGGGTGCGAGATGTCTGTTCAGAGAAAATGTTCCCACATATCAAAAGGCTCCATGGGTTCTGAGTGGAAGCGGCCAAGAGAAGGAAAAGGTCAAGTTGAATACAGTGGGTGAGGAGAGAGGAGCTGAGGGCCGAGCTGTGAAGAACAGTGATTAATACGAGCAGCAGAGAGGCAGTGGCGCTGAAAGGGCACCGAGAGGGAACTCATACCACAGCGCTCTGTCTTTTATTTCCACTTCTAAGTACTTCTTCTATCACTTCTCGTTCAGTCTTTGCATCTCCTTCATTCTAAATACACTTTAAATGCTGTCGCTCTAATAAACCACACAGGCATTTAAGCAGGTATTTGATACAACACATCATTCAAACTGTTTTGAATATTTGTGTGTAATTGGGGGTATTATCAAACACTTTCAAAGTATAGAAAGAGGTTTGAATGATTTTATAAAGAAGCAATTTAAATATACTAGTTGTGTCATTCTAAGATCAAGGCAAAATGTCTATATGCTTTTTACGCCCTTTAAAAACATTGATAGTTCCAATGTATTTGTAAATTAAATAGAACATTACATCTAAAAAATATACACTGTAATTTATGTGCATACCCATTTATTTGAGGAGAGTAAAATAACTATTTTCTTTTGCAAGAGATATGTTTCCATTGCTTTTATATTTTAACAATGCTCCTTAACCTGGTCTGATGAAAACCCTTTATACAGAGGTCTCTCCAGAGCCCTCTCAGTGGCAGCCATTTTCACTCCCCTTCTCAGTTTCTTTGTGTCGTTTCTTTCCTTCTTCTCCTCCTTCGCTTTCTTTTCAGTTCCCCACACCATGTAGCACCCTCCAAAAAAATAATAATTAAAATACAATCACAATAGACAAATTTGCTCCCCCACAGGACATCGAGTGGTGCAAGGTACTCCAATCAAAGGCCTTGTTCCTCCAACACAGGACCAGAGCTTGTAATTTGCATGACAGTGGACGAGTTAGCAGATCTCTCTCTCTCTCTCTCTCTCTCTCTCTCTCTCTCTCTCTCTCTCTCTCTCTCTCTCTCTCTCTCTCTCTAACGCCATCTATTTCTCAAGAACAGCCGCAAACACTATTGCATGCATATTATGATCACACACTTACTGCTCTCCATAACAGTGTAAAGACAAGGACATTCATACATACACAATGCAGGCACAAACAGGCTCTCTCACACCCACGCAAGCACGCACACACACACACACACACACACACACAGACTGAGATGGAGAGAAAATGCAGTAAAAGCAGAGGTGGGTTGTTCTTATGACACAACGTGTAGCTGTGAAGTTTCCTTTGCACATTAATCCAATTTACTGTGGCCCTGATGTGCTCTGGTTCCTGTCTGCTGCTGCTGCTGCTGCTGCTGGTGGGCGGATGTTCGTTTGTTTATGGGTGCTGTGCAATTTACTGTTCATTAATTCTTCCCCCAAGAGCTAACTGTCCATTTCTGTTTAGTGTCAGTAACTAGGCATAGCAGGTTAGTCAAGTGTAGGAGTCATCAACACAAGCGGTGTACATGGGCCTGTAGCAAACCTTTAGCATACAAATAGTTTGGTATCTTCTATCCTTTCCATTGTCAAAAGTTGCAAAGTTTAAGAAATCAACTGAACAGTGTGTTCAGATGCTCCCATGTAAGCAACTCACGTTAGCATGTTTAGCTAACTAGCTTTTAAAATCACACTTGCAACCTAGTACCTATATTCTGAGGTAATAATGACAATAACAATGATAATAAAATTGATAATGTACTTTCCCTAGCACTGTTAAATAGTGCTTTGCATAAAGAAATAAAGCATACAATGGAGATAAAGAAGAATTAATCAAAAGTACATACATAAAATGTATTTGAATAAATAAATAGGAATAGTCTGTATAAATAAAAGCAGGTGTCACCAAAAGCTTTCATAAAATGAAAAGTTTTAAGAAGGGATTTCAAAGAAGCTATAGACTTTATAGGTTTGAAGTTCATTAGACGGAGATTTCAATAGTATGGGAGCTTAAGGGTCACAAGCAGTGACCCTGGAGTATACTAACTGGACAGTAACACACCATGGCACATGGATGTGTCAGCCCATGATGGCACGTCGACATGCTTCCATAGGGTTCCATTTGGAGATTTTTCTGCAGGTGTTTGGATGTGTTTTATACTGCAGTCAAAGATACAATATCAAAATGTCCTTTTGGGAGAGGTAAATTCACTGTGATAAATATCAGAGTTTAGAGTAATTGTCCATTATTCTGGAGGATTCGGCCACGACCATTTGCTGTAACGAATTGGTTAGTTTGTGTTGAAAATAATCTAAACTAACAACAAAGCAACCATGACATCGTTGTATGGCTTCTCCAGTTTTTTTTTCAAAAACATCAAAAAAATGAATAATGGAATGGAATGGACTGCAACAGCAGTTCATAGGATAACTCTACCAGCCACAGTAATTTCTGTCAGTTAAATCAACAGTTGCTGAGTACAATGAGTTTCCATGTGTCTGAAATCAAGGAGCTATTGTTTCCAATGTTACTTTGAATTTTAAGAGAAAATCTTTCACTGTTGTCATTGTGAGCTGCATACGTGCTGTTGAAAAGGAAGATGGGCGTAGCAACAGTAACTAAGGGAGTCAGGGCCTAGTAAACACACACACACGCACGCACACACACACACACACACACACACACACACACACACACATGACTGTCTTCCCTTACAATCTAGCAGGTGAAGAGCAGAGAATAGGCTCTTGTGCGTGCGGCAGCTAAGTGGCTCAATATGCTATCGACTGGCTCACCGTGGCAACCTGCAGAATTCCACCGCCTCCCCACGAGCCTGGCAGACTGTTCTGATCTGTTCACCCTCCCTCCTCCTTCCTTTCCTTCCTACCTCCCTCCCTTCCTCCCTTTTCCCCCTCGCTCCCATCCCCCACTCTAGCAGCAGCTCCAGGGAGGCAGTGACGTGAGGGCTGCCTTCTTCAGAGAACAGATCACGGACAGAGAGCCTGGTGTAGAGGGTGAGGCGAGGGAGAAAGGACAAAAAGGGAGAGGAAAAGAGCAGGAGAAGAGAAAAGATAAAGATCCTCCCCCTACCAGCACTCGTTGACAATGACACCGGGAGAGTCATTTCGAAGCAATGAGCCAGAAAACGCAGAGCTGCCTCTGCCATTCATCCTCCTAAGCACGACACTCAGTCACCACCACGCCACAGACACATTCATCTCTGCGGGAGAAGCTCTGGCTAAATAAGATGTACAGCAGAATGCTCATATTATAAAAACAACCAATTTGAAAGCACTGACTCATATTCATGAAAAATAGCATGATGAATAATATAGACGTGGATAGAGATTGTGCAGCACAGTGCACTCCTGCTCAGTTTATTCAGTTTTTAGATATATTACAGTATTTGTGTTTATATAATTCTTTAACAAAAATCAAAGGAATAAATATGTTGTGGATTGAATGATTGATTGATTAACATGTCCCCCACCACATTGTATCCAGCCTGTATGGCTTGCAAGACACTTGACAACAACAACCAAGACAACTCAGGAGAATACAATATCTCAAATTTTAAAATAATCTGATATGTCCTATCATGAGGAATACACACTCATATAAAATATCAGATCTCTCACCTTAAAGGAGCTTTACATCATCATAAATACATTTGTAAAAAAAACATTTGTAAGTAATATCCCCTTCATTTGAGAGGCTAAATATAGAGATAGATAAGCTAGATAAACGCAGCCATGTTGACAGCAGTGCAGTGTCACTTCACGTATTTTTTCTCCAAGTAGGACATCTTGTAATTGCCTCAAGTGAATATTCATGTCCCAGCTCTACTCCACTTTCTCTCTCTCTCTCTCTCTCTCTCTCTCTCTCTCTCTCTCTCTCTCTCTCTCTCTCTCTCTTTATGTGTGCAAATAATCAAAAACACCATTTCATTTCCACCAATCAGCCCCAGGTCATGTGCTGATGATGAGATGGAAAACACAGCATGTCGTTAAGTTGCCAGCTAATCAGTGTTGGCTAGTAATCCACCACCCCCCACCCTTTCCATCATGTCTTCCAAACAGGCCCCTTGTCTCCCTCCAGCACCTCCACCGCTGCTGCTGCTGACTGCTGCTGAAGTCAGTCTGTGAGATGGATGGCACAGCACTAATCGCCCCCTGCAGCGCACTGTCAGCATGGCTGCAGGCCACTCTTAACATTTACTCCACATGATCACGCTCGCACACAATAAACACAAGCCTATAAGTGAGAAAATCTACTTTCACTCCTCTCCGTCCCTCACTCTCCTCCTCCAGCTCCCTCCCTCGGCCCAAGGGCCACTACACACCACCACTTCTCTCGCTGTCACCTTGGACCGATTCAGTAGGATGCAGCTTTGTCCTGAGGGTTGAGGGGAGGTGGTTCACCTCCTCCTTCTTCTCCTCTTCCTTCATCTCCTTATACATTGCTTCCTGCCGTTATCTCCGGGCTGGAGACTCATCAGCCTGCATAAAGTAGCTTTGGCTTCTAGCTGTCTCACCAGCAGCCTCGACAGGGGAGAGGCCTGCCAGAGGAGCCGGGAGGGAGGCCGCTCCATTATCAGCCTCCTCTATGTGGCTTGCTTCAAGGTTCCTCTCAGGCAAGCTTTCAGTCAATTCTACTTCACAGTGCACACACACACACAGAAACACCGGAGTTGTCTTGTTGTTTATTGGTTGTATGTATTTTTTTATTCCAGTGAAAATACAATTTATTCACAATAATAACAATAATAATATAATAATATAATAACAATAATATTTATACAGCACCTCTCATACCTAAAATGCAGCTCAAAGGGCTTTACAATAAAATCATATGAGTGCATTCATTTTCATATTAACCAGAAACATTGGGTTTATGTGTCAGTTCCTCTGAATCAGAGCGCCTGTCTCCACAGTGACCTTCAGCAGTCAATTGGGGAGACATCAGTAAGCAAAAGTATGAGAAACCCACTCCTTTCAGACAGGTGGAGGCACTGGGAGTTGGGTCTGGACCTTCTCCAGATGTTTCCTTTCACACATACACAACACAGCGGGAGGTTCTCGCTGAGTCGTGTTCAAAACAAAAACAAATCCCCTGGAGGATTCAGGTGAGGGGTCGTGCAGCAGGCAGAGGCAGAATGTATTGTTCGGTCGCAAAGACACGCCATCTTCGTCGGTTGTTTTCTATATGTATGGCTCCTCTTTTTCATCTGGGCACATTTGCCTAATTTTTGTTTCGTTGTTTTCATTTTGGGGTCTGTTGCATGCTAGCAACTCCCCCACACACTCTCATTGAAACCTGCAGAGCATTTCTTGCTGTGTCCTCACGTGAGCTCATCCGGTGTTTCTGTGGGCCCGGCGGCGAAGGGCAGCAGAAACTCTGTTGCATCTCACTTGGACATTTGCATTCACACATACATTTCCGGAGGAGGATCTCTGGAGTTCAGTGCATGTCTGAAAGCAGCTTCAGAGTAGCCTCAAGTGACCATGCCCTGTATTTTTTGTCAGAGAGTGAAAATTTGAATGTAAGTGAAAGATTAATGTAAAAATGACTTAATATCTCTGCTGGAAAAAACAGGATGCCCTGGTTTATGGCATTAAGTGCAAAGAAGTACAACAGTGAGACACAAAAAAATATTCACAAGATACTGAATAAACAGCTGAAACAGACATTATCAGCCATTGCTGAATACCAGATCATAACCCACACAAACCCCGGTCATCGAATAGGTGGATCTGGCCATCGTTTTAGCTCGCAGATAAAAAATTGATCTGCACGAATTAATTTTGATCGAAATGCTCCAAATGGTTAAAAACTATGTTAGTGGAAAAGTATCAGTGTATCAGTGACCTTCAAGAGGATGAACTGTTCTTATTTCATTTTCCTCTTCTTTTTGATTTTTCTGGCATCGTGTCCTAAACTCTGCTCCAAGTAGTCTGAGAATGAAGATTTTCGTGAAGGGTGGGCATGTGTTCTTCTTTTCTCCCTCGCCTCCTTTAAGGTTTTCATGCATTCGGCCTCCTGCACTTCAGTTCTTCCCCCGGCTGTGAAGCGTTTCCTCTGTAGAATTTTATTTGGTGCGGTTGCTCAGTGGCCAAGTCCTGCATGTTAAAACAATAAAGAAGTCATGTCATGGCTAATATAAGTACATGGCCCAATTTCATTTAGATGGTTTTATGACATGACTGTTTGAGTTGGTGTTTCTCTTGGCACTCCTCGGTGTAACTTCCTCATGTGCCTTTACTTTGTTTTCCATGACGTCTGCCAGTCAAACGTCTGCTCTCTCTGGGAGCGTGTGAGTCCTCCGTGTGTTTGTCTCCTTGGTTCATGAACATGTCTGCTCTGTTCTTGACCTGCTGACCTGCTCATCAAATGAAATCAAGAGTCAACTCTACAGCCAGACCGTCTCTGTTCCAGCCTCCCTGCCAGATACATGATTACGCTGCTTTCCTCTGGCACAAAGGGCATCAGACCTAAAGTGAACAAAGAACCGGAGGTGAAATGTCACCAATCAGCACCAGGAATCATTTGAGACGTTTTTAGACATGATCTCAAGAAAAGCCCAATGGCTCCACAATTGGATCCGGAGTTTATCCAGAGGTTGACTTTCATTTATTCACTGGCATCAGCTCTGATCACTGAAAACTCTCTTGACATCATCGTCGGGGTCTTCTGAGTGTTTGGCACAGCTTTTTCATCCTGAAATATTTGTATTCAGTTATTTATTTTAAGTTGCTTATGCCGCATGTTGTTAATGTCAACCAAACACCTTGCTGTGAGTCCGCCAGAGGATCTCCTGCTTAGATATCACATGACCTCACTCAGATATTATCCAGAGCTTTTACTAAGGGGCTGGCTGTGGAGCCTCTCAGTTGGACATTTGCGTTCTCACACACAGCCCCTGCAGAGAATGTCCAGAGATTATCTGGAGTTCAGTGTATGTTTCAAAGCAGCTTTGCTACGATGTAAAAAATAGAAGCCTGTTAAGCACCAGTTTGTGGTCACAACCTGTTGTTGTACACTGGATTTCTTGTTTTCATTTTGTGTGCCAGGAGCTGAGCTGGTAATGGAAACCACAGCCAGCTAACGTCATAAACCAAACACTGAAGTCAATATTCACATCTATGAACTCATGTCCTCATGCACAGCTGATTGTGGGTGAGTCAGACAAAGGTGGGGGAGGTACTGTTGACTCCAGAATGTCAATGGAAAATTAATTTACTGGTGAATAGTTTCAGTTTGTGTGTGTCTGTATTATGTATAGAGACTGAACCCACGTCACTGCACAGGATTCATTATATGAACCTTTAAGTTGTGAGTCACTGCTCAGACAGTCGTGACTGCTACCTGCCTCTGACATACACACACGTACACACAGAACGTACACATCTTCATCAGTTACACATCTAAATGGGAGTGTGAGTCACTGCGCCGCCAGGGCACATCTTTTCTCCTCTCTGTCTAAATGCACAGGAGACGCAGGCAGCTTGTGTCGTGAGCAGGGACGCTGCGGACGTAAGCAGACATTTAAAGCTAACCTCCCACCAGACTCATTTCACCCATGACTCATCTGTGCCCATTAACTTCCACGTCAACGCATTAAAACAAATCCTTCAATATCAGGACTCTTGGATCTCGAATTGCGCGATGGGGATTTGTGAGGGTTGGATACTGTGAGTCTCTATGACCGTTTGAATTAGACTCAAAGGACGAGGTAATGAGCGGAACTTCATGAATCAAAGACAAAAACATCCGTCACACACCAGCACGCAGTGGGAAATCCCATTGTGTTTTCCTGTAATGCCTCATATAGAGAGACGAATCTCTGAGATGGTGAGATGTTAGAGGTGTGTGTTCATTTACCACTGCCGCTGTGTAAGTGGTAAATTAACTGAATTTATATAGCAATTTTAGTCTCCTACAGTTTTTGCCATTCAAACACACAATCATTGAGTCTATGTGCAGCGCTCTCTCTATTAAAGCTGTCCAGGACAATTAGGGGTTCGGTATCTTGCCCAAGGACACTTCAGTGTGCGGAGCCTGGAATCGAACTGCCGATTTTCTATTTGTTGTAATTGTGTCATTTATAACACAACTGTATGTATCGCAGACATCAGTCATTTTATAAACAATCAAATGGTGAAATTGGATCAAATAAATAAATGTGTATTGTGTAAAATATATTATATTTTTCTCCTCCTGTCCATTTATCACTATCAAAATCGATAAAGTGGTAGGGTGATGAGCACGAGCAGAGCTGCTGCGGTTGGTGCTGTGTATGTGGCAGTGGTGACTCACCTGTTGGATTTTCATTCAAGTGAGAAACAGTCGGAAAACAGAGCGCAGTGACACATCAGAGTGACGAAGATGACCATTTTGGAAATGTTCCATCTGTGAAGAGCGACAGAACCGGCATTGTTCGCATTATAACTAACCCCACTCAACATCAACTCTCACATTATCACAATGGTCCCTTTCGCAGAAGAGACCCTCAGGCACTTTGAGACTTTAACAGGTTTGAAAACATTTTCCTAAGACAACATGGGATCATGGGATCTTTCCTCTTATGTTGAAATACTTGACTTATTTGGTTTATATAAGCGGGTCCTTGATACTTACTTTCAGGTCTGTCAGATTACCTGTGGTTATCTGCTTTCCTGTCATGTTATGAACACTTAAAAGAAACTGTTCAGTTAATTAATAAAAAAAGCTTTTAGCACCAAGACATTTTCTTTACCAGTGCTTATTCAAATGCTGTCAGCAGCCACACTTTGCTGCACTTTGTACCCACTTGTGAGCAGGAACAAAACCCTGCAGGGGGCTATGATTGAACCTTGATAGCAAGAAAATATTTTTTACTTAGGACCATTCAATTCCACTTCAATTAAATTCTGCTACTTAATTCTGAAGGTCTGATGACTCATTTATAGAAAAGCGAGACAATGTGAGTCTCTGTTTTAAGGTCTTGAAATGGTTTTCTGTAAAGAGTGCAGGTGATCTGAAACATCCCCTGTGGCTTTCTGCGTGTCTTTATGTTATATGTTATTTGTCAAAAATCCTTTCCACTGGGCTCAAAGCTCCAGGTTCACGAGTCCTTGTCTCGCCTCCATCCTCCTGTTTTTCCTCTGCTGCCACCTGACCTGCAGACCGGTGCTGTGACGCATGTGGACCGTCATTTCATCATGGAGATGTCATCTCAATCAGATGTAGCCACTCACAAGAAAGGGCAGTGGAATTGTCATATTTTATTGGATCCAAGGGCTGTCACTCTAAACTCTCTTCGTTTTCCCTATTTTTACAAATGTTTGGTTCAGTGTCAGTGTTCGGTGGTCAGTGTTTTGTTCAGTGCTCGGACCAGCACTTATGAGGAAGCAAAAAGTCTCATGTTCACATCTCGTCCATCACTGTCTCGGCTACAGAGAAGAATCCCATGTCTCCCTTACTGAGGCACAGACATGATCAGTGTTCATGTGAATGCTGACGTCACTGAGTTATCTACCCTGAACAAGGTGCAGGTGTAAAGTTGACTTATTTCTAAGTGACTGTAAACATGGAGTCACCTGCTTTATCAGCCTTGCCTTATGTTCCAGTGACTCCCCGAACGTCACAGCGTTAATGACTGTGAGGATATATTTCCCCGGACGACAATAAAATGAGCTCATGTCACATGTTGCATTCACTGTGGGAAAGTCAGGTCATAATCACCAGAGCGCATTACAATTAACAAATAATAATATCCAGTGGTCCCAAACGAAGGAATGAAGAAGGATAAGTAAGAAATTAGTCTTTATATCTTTTTTGTTCCTGACAATTTGGCTGCCACTTCCCCGCGCTCCTGAAATGATATTTTATCGAAAGACGTGATGGATTAAGCTGTAAAGATAGATCGAATGTTATTCAGACATCAGACCGATGTGTCGGCGTCTGTCACTCTGTTGTGCTCGTTCACCTGTCTGCGGTAATTCAGCTGCAGACAGATGTGCAGCTGGGGATCTGATACCTGCTCTCACTTTTTCGTTCGTAATAAAAAAAGGATGACGTGCGGAAGCGGGATCCGCGCCTGCTGCTGCTGCTGCTCAGGTGAACTTTCTGAGCGCAAGGCGCCATAAATAAAACGTGCACATGCGGCGTCACATTGCCACAGCGCATGAAGCACGTGCCAAATTATTTTACACAAATGTCTCACGAGCGCCGCTTGGGCATCATGAGACAGCCACGGCTTCGATCGAATATGTAATCGAACTGAATGGGCCTGTCATATCTGATCAATACAGGGTGAAGCATCATTTGGTGTGTGGTGCAGGGGCAGCGGACCGGGGGCAAGTGTCCTGGTCGTCTGATAAACGCTTGGTGCACTCGAGCCGGTTTCTTTACACCAACACATTCCACCAAACCCCTCCAGCTCCCGATCGAGTGTCTGAAGTACACGTCTCTCGTCGTTCATTTTGGGAATGACGCAGCTGAATTATGGCAGCCGGGGCACGGCACTGCGCACGAGCCCGCGAACCGTGCCTCACACAGCAAAGACCGTGAACACCCATGGATGTGTGGACCCTCACTGTGCTTTAATCAAACGGTGTGTGTGAAGCGAACACATGTGTGTCCATGTAGATTTCATGTGATATTTCTTGCGGCGTATTTGCGCTCATTGCCTTATAAGGACAGAGCATCGTGCCGCTCCGCTATAGGCCGAGAGCTGCAGCGCTGCTCTTTAACCCTCTCGCTGCTGAATTTTATTTGCTGCCACCGCCTGAAACAATGCGAGCACGGCACGTAGGCATGTGGGCATTTTAGATTCGAACGAAATGCATTGAAAACACACTTCCCCTTCTTTAGATCTGCATGTGCTAATACAGCAAACAGCTGGATACGCGCGCCAGTGGCCGGTTAACATCTGGATGTGTGATTAATCACCATCTCTCTGAGCAGCTATACCGAATTATTTCCGTCTTCATTCAGCTGCTACCGCGGCGCTGTCATTTCCAGGCAGATCCCCAGGTTTGGTGCCAGAGCTCTGCGTCGGGCCTGCACGTTCTCTCCGCGCTCTCCGTGCGCAACTGCCAATTGAAACGGGGGACCGGCTGGTGCCTGTCCTGTCGGGGCTCCGCAGTCAGAAATAACCCCGCTGGAGTTAACCCCGGCGGGGCAGGACATGATGACCTACATCGGGTCCGCCACTCAACCGGGGGGGGTCCGTTAACACCGTGAAAATCGAGCAGAAAATCCCCGCCACATGTCTTCTCGCTGTGTGACCTTGACTCGAAGGGATATTGAAATCTATTCATTGTGATGCGCATGACTGCGGCCGATTTCACCTTCATCCTCATCCTGCGTCCATCATCACAAGAGCATATTTAAGATGCGGATGTTTTCCCTTTTACCCAGGACTCCCTGCGGCGGCTGAAGAGGCCTTACTGGGATTGAGCAGTGTCAGACACACGGTGCCTCTGACTGGGAGCTGGGCCTGTGTGTACAACATTTCGTTGTTAATATTGATTGTGAACAGATAACTGCAAACTAACCCAACAGAGTCATGAGCCCTGATCATTCGGGTGGCTCTGTCGGTGAATGATGCGGGTGCAGACAGACTGAAAAGCCTCCAGACATTAACAGAGTCTGTTGTGGTTTGTCAGTGGAAATACAACATGAAGCCAAAGGCCCAAAGCGGCTAGATTCAGGTGTGTGAGCCGCACGTTTCAGGCCACAGCTCCACAGATAGACGCCCTCCTCCTCCTCCAACCCCCTCCTGCAGTTGGATCTCTTCACATCCAGGGACACGGAGGCAGAGGTGATGCCTTCAGGGTCCCGTCTCATATCGTAGTTTTCACAAGCACAGTTATACCCCCAATTGTTTTAAATATTCTTGCTTTCGATAGGACCCTGTAAAGATGATATGATCATATAATGATTTGCACATGGGTCGTAATGAGTGGTGCTGATTCATGTGCCATGAAAACCATATTATTATATGGTTTCCTGTCCAATAGCACCAAAGAGAGGCCTTTTTCCAGTGGTTTCATTTGGGAATAGCTGAATATAGCTATTGCACAATAGGTTTGGTGTTTGTTTTATGTTACGTTTTCCTCATTTAAGTGTAATATTTTCTTATATGTTACTGATTGACCTTTTTTCATTACTTACAGAGCCTTATACCTTCATGTTCACTTCTACCTCTGCGGTTCTTAAGCTTTTTGCTTTCCCTGAATGTGTTGTAAAGGCTCAGCGTGTACAATTGTGTGTTGAAGTTGCATGTTGAAGCTGAACCCCCCTCAACTCATCCTTCCCTTTCAAACGTGAAGAGGAACCTGTGGTAGACTTCAGTTATCAATAAAACTCAAAAGGTGTTTAGTTTGTCCAGTTTGGACTACTGTAAAAACCGGACCCGATCCTTTGAATATAAATCATTTAACCTTAATCCTACACACTGAACCTCTACACGACTGGATGCCTACATTTCTTTCGGGATCCCTACAAATCTACTCAAAGAATTCCGTCTTTTTTTCCCGACAGCCCCTGAAGTAAGCACGGGAACAACCCTCCTCCCCCTATCTCCGCCCCCCTCGCGTGACGTCACACGCACGGCTATTTGCATGAAGTGTTTTGTTGCTGCAGCTTCGACTCGGCTGCAGAGCGGGTGTCTCCGAGGGGGAGCGCAGGGAAAAAACAGGAGGAGCGGGGGGCTCTTGTGTTTCACATCAGAGGAGCAGAGGGAGAGGACGCGGCCTGGAAGAAAAGAGGAGAACGTGTCAGATATTTCCAACAGCACAGCGAGGAGGGGGGGATAGAAAGGGAGAAAAAACACAGACGAGCCGCTTCTCTTCCTCTTGGATTGGAAAATGGAACTACCCGCCGCGGGAGAGCACGTCTTTGCGGTGGAGAGCATCGAGAAGAAGCGCAGCAGAAAGGTTGGTGTGCAGAGCGGTGAAGGACATGTTTAACACACATCGTGCACGCGGAGATGAGGAGGGTCTCACTTTGGTGGGCCCTTGTCTGTTTATCTTTCACCAGATCATTTTTTTAGGATGACGGTGCGGTGCATTTTGCTGCGTAAAGTAACGTTCAGACGATAATCCCGTTTCTGTCCGTTCACAGGGGAGGGTCGAGTATCTGGTCAAGTGGCGAGGATGGTCTCCAAAGTAAGTGCCTCCCCACACACACCACATAGCAAACATCACAACCACTAACGCAACATTCACAATACAAATATGTGTGTGTGTGTTTGTCGAATGTCGGCGCGCATATATGGGCGGCTGCGCGTCCTTGCTTTGGCCGCTCGATGCGTTTGGCCTCGATGATGGATGTAGTCTTCCAATGAATGCTATCCCCAGTGTTCCAATTAGAGGAAGACACGTCTGTAATTGAACCCAGTGTTTACGAAATGTGTCTACAGTTGAGTCGAGGCTCGGCCGTTGCACCCACCTCCCCCACCGCCGTGCGTAAAAGTTACTCATGATTTATTACACGCGCATCCTCAGGGAGCGCAAGTGTCTCCATTTGTTGTTTACACATGTAGAACACAGGACTGCAAATGTGAGCCGTGGGAGAACTAAAATGATCGTATGGTTGGAGTCTGTCGAGGCTCGATGTGCAGAAATCATCAGCCGTTGTTTATGAAAGTCCTCCGCTGCTGACAGGCCGGTGTGTCCTCACTGTCCACATTCTCCTCTCTGAATAGATACAACACGTGGGAGCCAGAGGAAAACATCCTGGACCCAAGGCTGCTTGATGCTTTCCAAGACAGGTAAGTGCAGGGCTGGAAAAACCAGCCTCACGTGTGGTGAGATCCACACAATAACAAGACCAAACCGGTTTCAATTGCTCCACCTATTCACTTATGTAACTGCCAGTCATCTATAAAGGAGGAACTCTTTGAGTTTCTATAATCAGGAATGATACACCCTGATCACACTATGGGGATAATCCCATGTAGACCATAAACTCTGCACATAATGTGTCATTCATATTCAGTGCCCAGAGGGGGTTTGGATTAGGATTAACACCGGTGACATCAGTGGGTCGGGTTAGGGTTAAACTCCGGTCAGGGTTACCAGAGCAAACGGTGACACTTTGTCCAGCATCAACTTTTTGTCACCTGATAGTTATTTGAGTGTCAGCATCAGGTTATCCTGCTCTCCCACCATGTAGTCACCAGATGCTCCTGTGTCCTCTTCCACGGGAGGCAGCGACCAATCACAATACACAATAGGCCACATATTATGGATTATTCCAAATTCCAAAACAAAGGATCTGTGTGGCTTAATGTTCAGAGTTTACTCATGTAATCTGTTATATTGATACAAATTTGATGACCCCCTCTCAACATGCGAGGGGGCATTTAAAAACAGGCAGCGTGTAATAATGTTTCTGAAATGAACTTTTTAAAGTCTTCCGCACTAGCTTGAAGTTAAATAGCCAACCGCCAGCAGAGGGTAGGGACACTTGTTGGTGGAGAAAACTAAATCCACTTCTTTGTCTTTATTAAAAATCCAGATGCTTTAAAATGCAATTTGCATAATTCAAAAGTTTAACTATTGAACTTCAGATTTTTCCTACTTCACTTTTGATTTACTTCTCAAGTCAATTCAACTTCATTTATAAAGCACATTTTTAACCAAAGTGCTGCACAAAAAAAATAAGTAAGTGCAAAATGCTAAGAACAAATGGCAAAGTAAGACAAAAGTGTAAGGATGTAAATGAAATCAAGTTAAGGGCACCCAAAATCCTGCAAGAACAAAACGGTCTTATATTTAGTCAAAAATGTGTCGACAGAAGGGGATCATTTATTCATAAATGGCAGACTGTTCCAAAGCTTTGGGGCAGCTATACAGCAAACGCACAGTCACACTTTTAGCCTCTAACCCCGCCCAAGGAAGAGCAAGGATCAACTGATCAGTGGATCTGAGAGATCTCTGAATGGAGAGGGGCCTGGGAAGCTTAGATATGCATTTATGGGCCAGGCCATTTAGTTCTCATTATAAATGTGTCAGAGTTGTCAAGTCTCCACATAAAACTTGTGGAAGTTGCATACAGTACCATGTGGGTGATGTCATTGAGTCATGATAGTACCTGCAGATTTTAAACTGAGCAGCGGATCCCTGCACACTCATCATCCTGCACAGTGAAGATCAAACCTCTGAGTGAAGGGACAGTAGGCGGAACACATTTTTGGAGTGGGATTTAAATTATGGTGCACATCTTTTCTTAATCTGCCTGTGATGTAGTGGAAAGGCATGAGGAAATGAAGATTTAGGTAAGCAGGGGACTAAATAGCAGCTCAGGAATCGCCATAAATCAGACGTTCATGCACCGTCTCAAAATCGAAGCCAGAGAAAATTCCTCATGTTTCTCTTTAGTGAAGGGGCCTTGTGTCTTCAGTTTTCAAAGTGGGCTACCACGGTCAAATTAGCTGCCTAGCTAATTGCTAAATAGTCTATTGAGTGACTGAGCAGACAACTGCACATGAAATACACCGTATTTGAAAATCTTCAAAGCGCGGCGTGTTTAACTGTCACTGGCTTTTCTCAGCTCCTACTTACAGAAACCTTTCAGGCGCAGGTCACACGTTAAAGCAAAACACCACGTCGCTCGGCGTCTGTTTTTGCAATTACCCCTCTACCTCTAAAGGGGAGAGATTTTATTGAAACTAATTGCGTGTCTCTCCGGGGAGCCGAATCGTCTGAATGCCAGGCTATGAAAATACACCGAGTCGTCATTGTAATTAGATGTGATGGAGTAGGATGGGGGAGGGGACTTACATCACTCCTGTCTGTGGTATTGAGTTACTGTCTCAGAGAGACTGTAGACTGGGGAAAGCTAAGGAAAAGTCGCCTGTGTGTCCTACTGTGGACAGACATGTTAAGAAATTATGAATTTTACTACAGGAGGAAGGAAGAGCAAGTGTAATGTGATATTAAACAGGCAATGCTTTAAAAACTAAAGGATAGAGAGAAAAGATAAATACATGTTAATGAGGGAGAATGACTGCTCCTTTAATGCGTGTTGAATGACTGTCACGGTGCATCAGGGAGTGTAACTCCAACCTGTAACATGGGCTCAGTGTTTTCTAACTGATCCTGAGGAGGACACCCATGACGTTGTGTTGCCAGGCAACGGCAACTCATCTCTGCGAGATGGTTTCACTGATTGGCTGCTGTTTCCCTGTCCCACAGAGAACGTCAGGAGCAGCTGATGGGATATCGCAAGAGAGGCCCCAAGCCCAAGCACCTTCTGGTCCAGGTAAGAAGTGATACTCAACAAGTCCTTGTTGCACACACAGTTCCACCTGAAATCCATGAAATCCCAGGAAGTAATGTAGACAAAAATTAATTTCTCAAACAAGGTAGGTTTAATTAGATGCTCTAGATATGTAATATTGCAGGCCACAAGGGGGACTAAAATACATGTCAAAATTAACCAGCGAAAGGCCAATACATCCTAACCTTTGGCTTTAGTATTGATAGTATTGAAGCTCTGAAAATGCTGGGTCCTACATTTCCCATAATGCACCTCAAAGTTTGTTCGAAGTGATGTGACTGTTTTGCAGCCTGAATAGATTAGATAACTAATCTTCTCGATTAATTGGTGGCTTCCCTCTTAAATTCAGGAGTTGGAAATGCATGCACTCTGAAAACTAAAATATTTATTAGAAACATACATTTTATTATCTACGTGAATTGTTTATATGGACAGTTCCCTGACCTAACACGTGTAGCTCAAAGACTGTGAATTGTACATTTAGTGCATCCATCAACCTTCCGAAAGGCCAGGGGACCACCTCAGAGGAGGCTTTTTGTTCCTCTCAGGAGGGTGTTGGTGCTAACGCGTGGGATAAAGTCAATGACAGGACACAAAGCAGCCAGTGACATTCTTCCAGGCTGAGGTCAGAGCCACAGGAGACACTTGGAAATATCACTGTGGGGCCTGGGCTGGTGGCTGGAAGAGCTACACAGGACCTGTAGGAGGGCTGTGTGAACATAGACCAAGGCACCTGAAATAAACTGCTCCAGTCCAGGCCTCAGAAGGGCCCCTTCACACATTCCAAGCACAGCTCAACTCATGGGCCCCAGTGAACCGCGGCTTTTTGTTGTAGCTTGACACAGACACATGTATAGATACTATAGACAGTTTCGCTATTAATCAAATTCTCTGCCTAGAGGGACACCCTTTATTTTAAAGACTCATCTACACACAAGAAATCCCATAATTTGTCATGTAATGTTCATTAATTGTTATTTTTAAGGTTTCTTAACACTAATCTCTGTTTTGTTTCACAGGTCCCTTCATTTGCGCGGAGATCCAGCATTCTGGCTGACCTCCACGGGGCGTCCCTCGACGAGGACAGCTGCGAGAAGTCCAACCCCATCCAGATGCTCCGTCCCCAGGCCCAACAGTACCAGCTGAACAGCAAGAAGCACCACCAGTACCAGCCGCTGTGCCGAGAGCGCGAAGCCGAGCAGCAGACCAACGGCAAGAAATTCTTCTATCAGCTCAACAGCAAGAAGCACCACCACTACCAGCCCGACCTCAAGGTGCACGAGCCCATGTTTGCCAAGCCCAGAGACGTCAGAGCCCCAGAGCTGCCCAACAAAGGGTACAATGTGCCCCCTGTGCTGCAGCAGAAGTGGGCTCGGGACAACGACTCTGGCTGCCTGACCAAAGTGAAGGATATCGCTATGGAGCTGAAGAACCTTCCAGCTGACCTCAACAACCATAAAGAGCCGGAGCTGGTTAAACCTAAAGAGGATGCGTCTACACAGTCTAATGGTGTCAGCAGTAGCAAGCTAAAGATCGTGAAGAACAAAAACAAGAACGGGCGGATTGTTATCGTCATGAGTAAGTACATGGAAAATGGAATGAAGACAGCTAAAATTAAAAACGGTGAAACTGCAGAGAAGCCAACGCAAGAAATGGACATCAGCACAGAGAACAACCTTGAAAAGATGAAACTTGTCAAGAAGCTCGGCCTCATGAACGGATTTGCGAAAACCCCCAAAGACAAACCAGCTATTCCAAGTACTGGATTTAACGTAGATCGCCGAAAAGAAAAGGAGCAGTCCCCCAAAGTGGAGCCAACTGCTACGGAACAGGATAAACATGTCGAGGTCAGGGGTCAGGGGCAGCTTCCAGCGGATCAGCTTTTACAATTGACAACCAAGCCTAATCTTCTCTCCCTGCCTTTGGATAGGGGAGTTCCCTCTCCACTGGACAAAAGAGGAACCCAAGGTGGATTTCAAACTCTAAAGCGACACCTCTCTGACACAGACTGCGAGGAGCACGGGAGCACTAAGAGGTTTTTGAGTTCCAGCAGTATCAGCGTTCCTAACATGGTATCTTCACCCGCCCAAAACATCAGCTTCGACCAAAACGGACACGGAGGCCACATCGGCCTGCAGGTCTGTGGGTACGCAGATCAAGACGAGCCTATTGACTTGAGCATTGACAGGTCCAGGCCTAAAGCTGCAGCTTCCACGGCGAGCCAGCCAGCAAAACACACACAAGCTGATACTCTAGCGCACACACAGGAGGAAACGCACACACAAGCTGAAACACACACGATAACGGACTCGCAAACAGAAATGCAGCGCCAGACTGAAACCCAAAGCGCTGCAGAGAAGGTGAGAGTCGACTCATTGTCTGTTTCTGACAATGACAAGGGAAAAGAGGAGACGTTTCCCTCCTTCAAGCCGTTCCTCGGGAATATAGTGATCACAGACATTACGACAAACTGCCTCACTGTAACCTTCAAGGAATACATAACGGTGTGATCCCGCTGGATACCAACTGTGTAACTGTATACATGTATATTAGAGAGATTTAATTTAAAGATGCTTGAATGTACAAATTAACCATCAATGTTGTTTTCATTTTGTTTTGCTCAGATAACATAACTGATCTTTTATTGCGTTATTTGCATATTGTCCTCTTATCTTATAAGCTCTATCTGTTGTTATTGCTGGAGATTCTATCACATGCAGTTTCTAATTTACGCTCTTTCAAACGTAGTTAGAAAGCAAAATTAGATCATAAATAGATGCCGGATCTTTGATTAAAGATGCACTTAACCCTTGTACATACTTTTCACTTTTCTATGGATGTAATTTGGTTTATACCCTCAACTGTCTACATCTCAGATAACGATAAAAATGTAGGCTATATGGAGAGTTTTGTAAGGAAGAGAAATTATATTGAATCATGGTCAATTACACTGTGCGAGTGTATGTGCTTGCAAGTGTGTGTGGGTGCGCGTGTGTGTGCGTGCGTGTGTGTGCATGTGTGTGTGTGTGTGTGCATGCGTGAACAAGTTGACAGGTTTAAACAAGGATAGATGCTGCTTGGACAGATTATGCCATTAGGCGTGCTTAAACAAGCAGGGGGGAAAATGAGGCGTCTCTTTGTCAATAAATGTGATTTGTGTTGAAAGGGAAGAGGTGATTATTAACGGTTAACGTTTGATATATGCTTCTATTATTTGGTCTCCATTCAATGTGTTTTCTGGGTCACGCATCTCAAGATCGAATATTGAGCACAAGTCACTGCCATTAACACAGGTGACGTACAACCATATATATTTTCATGTTTTGCAGTGAAAATATATCAGTGACTAAAATAAAAAATAATAATCTTAATTATATCAGCCTAATCTAATCAAACATTTTAGCATCACCAGATGGGGTTTCATTTTTCAGCTTTTTTCCGTTCTCTCACACCATGACACGTGTGACACAGATGGACAGAGTATAAAATTATTCATATTTTGTGTAACTAAACGTATGTAAAAGCACACGCAGGCTCTTGTCATGATCAGATCTGTTCCCTGGGTTCATTCATTCTTCTCCTTCCCTTTCAGCACTGTGTGGTCTGAGGTGCATTGAACTGCTCTGTTGAAAACTGACCAGACGCACTTTTGATGTTTTCTCTGCAGACTAAAAAGTGAAGGCTTCCTATAATACGTTTTTGCAATAATAAAACTGTTTGCAAGTAAAATATGGAGTGTGTCTCTTTCTTTATACTCAGTATACATAGCACTCTAAGCATTTTACTATGTTAGAAGTACAGATAAAAATTTACTCCAGTAAAAGTAACTCATTAACTTTTCTTCCTCAGTAACTACTTGCTTTTAAATATATTTGAAATATTAAAAGTAAAAGTATTCGAAGAGTGTAGCCTATTCTCTAATGCAATAGTCTACTACTTCATAAACTGTATCTAGTGTATATTTTGTTAAAGACAAGAAAAATACAAACTGTAAATGACCTGTTACCGTTCTGACTTGATAAGTGGAAAAATTCACCTCTAATTATTGATTACTTTTATATATATAATAATACAATAAACAATGTGAAAATGTAACACTTAAGTATAGTAGAGATACATGAAAAATGGACTAAAGTGCGGCAATGAAGCATTGTTACATCCCACCACTGTTTAATGCTTATATATGATCATAAGAAACCCCCCAGCTTGAGTCCGACATCATATCTGACCTTCGCCTATAAGGAGCTACAGATTTAAGAAAATATGGCTGCTGTAAGGATCTCACTAACCCTACTCCAGAAGTTGCTAAATCTGTACATGGCTCTATTTGTGGCTGTAGACTGCAGACCGTGAGGATTAGCCTTACAGAGAGTTTATTTTCAGATAGGCATCATCTAGCCCTGCACGCTGCCCAGGGCCAACTATTGACGTGCCCCTTGTTTATACTGTAGCTACAGGTCAGGCCTGGTTTACTGCTACATATGGAGAGCAATGTGTTCCCATTCATTGAAACCCTGCACAACACATTAAATGGGGAAGCAGCTGTGCTACATGAATACATGTAGGTTTCATTGTGGCCTTCAACGCCACTGATCATCTTGTGAATGTAACATTAGAACTTCTTGTTGAGTCATTGTGAACAGCTACTTTTGAATTTGAGAATAACATGGTAAAGGTCTGACTGCAGGCTGAGGAAATTCTGCTTCATGGTTGAACTAAGACTTAAACATGTCTGTGAGGTGGTTATTAGATCTTAGTCGACTCGGTTGAGGCTCATGGTTTTGACCCGAACAGCTGTTCATGTCAGATGAATAAATCCTCCTAACATACCGGGGGAGGCACAGCGGGAGACTGCGGGGACTCTGTGTGCTTCACCTCCATGTTCATTTTAAAATGACATAACTCAGGATGTTGTCTCCTTATTTTAATGGTCTCCTGCCTCTTTTCTCACATTTCAGCCCCAGATTTAGTTTCACTTTCTGTTCCTCTGGAAAATTTAAATGAAAGCCCAGTCCTCTGCTGCTCTGGTTTTCACACACAATCTGAGTGTGGTAGATTGTTCACTTTGTTACTGCACTTGGATACATTATTCATGGATCTGTACTTTACTTAAGCTCATTTATTTTGAGGTACTTATTTATTTTACTCCGCCACTGATCCAATCAGAGCAAGCAGCATCTGAAGAAGAAACCTGAAATGGATTCAGAAGAGGCAGAGACTCGGCCATAACCATGTGGTAGACTGTTGCATTATCTATAAATATCACTTCTTATTTTCATTATAACAATCAGTCGGACAGAGCTTAAATTTCACAGGTGCACATCTGTTTCCGGTCTCTCTCTCTTTTCTCTGCTCCTCTTCTCTCCCCTCTTTTCCATCCACTTTCTTTCTCTTCCTCATTTTATCACTCACCCCAACTGGATGAGGCAGAGGGCCTTCCAAACCAAGACTGGTTCTGCCAGAGGTTTCATCCTTTTAATGACCGAGTTATTTCTCCCCATAGGTCTCAACCTATGTAATTATGTTATCTACTTTGTGATGTGTACGAATTAAATTGAACTGAATTGATTTTATGACGGTATGGGCTTCCCTCTACACGCACTCACTTTTACTCAAGTTAATGTGGTACTGTGGTACCCCACCCTGTATGTACTTATAACAGGGGGAATAAACTGCCAGGCTGTGATTTAGCTACTTGTGTAATCCTTTGAATTAACCAACATTTGTATAAAACCAGTTGATCCACCTTCCTTTCCTCACCCTCTTCTCTGCAGCTCATACTCAGTCTGTGCATGCAGGGCTGAGTTATGGCCTGTTAATGTTCTATGACACACTGGCTTTTACACCATAAACTCACAGGAACTATGCTTTTGATTTACAAAACCACACAGCTATTCAGGGAATATACAGGCTGCTGATTTCAGAGGGACATAATATAAACTCTGAGTCATACAGTCCTCTCCAGTATAGAGGCCTTAATCACAACCGCCCCCACATTTATATGCACAGAATTATAAGATAGGCCTATACATGCCACGCATGCAGATTTGAGCTCATAAGAGATTTCTAAATCCAGCCACACACCATGAGGAGTAGAGAAATATACAATATACCATCACTACAGCTGATTCCATGTCCTTAACCTCAGGTGACAATGTACAACTGCACAAATTAAATGATTAAACCTCCAAAATTGTGATCTCACATGTGTAAAACTCCTTAATATTGTTCAAATTAATTAATTCAGTAAAAGAAAAATTATCATATTTCACAAAATCACCATATATTTTCACTATGTAAGTAGGTAAGGATAATTTTCATAGCACTTTTTACAGAGAAGAGTCACAACCTACTTTACAGGGTTAAGGAAATATAATAATGAATACAAAAACAAACACAGATAGAGATACAAACTAAAATGACTAAAATGTATGTAGAGTCCAGTAAAGTCCATAAACTGACAGATGTGGTTCACATAATTCGCATATGAGGAAATTCTTTAGAATATGGCATTAGTAAGCATATCATTTACAGATTTATAGATTTCTTTCCTTACTCTCTGCCTTTATAAAACCAGGTTAGAGGGTGTTGGGGCGTGAAAACAGCTGGATATGACAAACAGCTGCAGGGATCAGCTTTCAGTCCTGCTGGGCATCAGGCAGCTTAATCCACTTCACCAACAAAACAAGTGAGTAAACCTCAACTGACGCGGCGGTGACTGGTCCACGTGTGTGAGGTCGTGGATGGGTCCACGCGTCGGGCCCACATCCCTGTGTCTCAGTTGAGTTAGATGGAGATGTGTCCTCACTGTTCATTCATTTACTGGACACACGCAGAGCTGTTGTCTGCGTCGATTGGACGTGGTTAACCCTGGCAACCGGTAGATCATGGGGATGTCTGAATCCAAGGGAAGGAACACCATGCGTAAAACCAACTATTTATATTTAGTTGCTTTACAGGATATTTTCAGATGGTTTTACGCACGAACGATGATGATCAGTACATGTATGACGTGAATCTGCTCTCAGATAATAATATAACACAGACAAAGAAAAAAGGGGAATGTCTTATAATATTGTAAAGCTTGTTTCTTAATTCATATGACGAACTCCCCACAATTGACATTTAAATGTAACATTCCAACAACAGTCTCTGTGGCTTCATGTGAACGGGGAATTTCGCCGACCTCGCTCCACCATCGTTGCATGTGCGGTGGTCGGTTTTTCCCGGTTTGAGCTCTCACCGGGATCTCGCTTCTTGCCCGGATACAAGGCAGCCAATAGTGTTGTACCGGCGGCAGCGGCGCTGCACTGCAGGCGCGCCGAGACCAATCGCATCCAGAGAGTGAGGAGCTGCGCCCATCACACGCACAGTGTGTGCACCGAGGAAAGGATGCGCTGAGGAGACATTTAAAATGGAACATGGGTATAATATTATATATTGAAAACACGTCTTCATTCATGAAGGTTGGGTTTAAGAACAACGATGTAAGATTTGCAACATGCACCTAATCGGATAATTCAGGTGATTCTAATAACAACCCGTACACCTTAAACTCACTATCAAACCTAATAAGACATGTGTGGTCAGACGGATTCAATTTCTACTCATTGGCATTTCCACAGAATGAAATTCGGACTGACACAAATATTTAAATTTGACCGATAGCCTTCCTACTGGAGATCTTCTATAGTCGGTGATTTGTGCAGCAGTTTGAACTGATCCATCCTGACAGGAAACGAACATGAACATTAATATACTGAACCTTTTTACACATAGTTCATTCTTTACCACAGGTCCCAGCAAACGGCTAAGCACTTAATATCATAAAGGTGGGTTGTACCTTATAGGCTGATTTAACGGGATAAGTGGATTAAAATATGGTTTGTTTAATAAATCATTGAATCTCTAATCTCACTGAGTCCATCCTCATGGTCTCTGTGGTATTTCTTCTGATCTGAATTGACTCAGAAGTCTGTTTATTAAACTGAGCTCGTCTTGCCACTGTCGCCTGTTCTTGTCTTGAATTACATGTAAAGGATTTAGTTTCGACTGGCTAACGATTATATCATATCAGACACGTTTCATTGGTTCTGATTAAATGTGTGTTGCCAACCTCATAACGTACAGCTGTTCATTCATGTATTACAACGTTCAGTTCATAGAGCTGCACTGTGACTCTTCACTGTCACAGGGACAACGGTTTCAAAAGACAGGTTTTAAAAATAGGCTACATGCTTCATGCGTCTGCTTTTAAATTAATGTATTTTCTATTTAAAATCTGACCATCTACGCGATGAGTCTGTACGGGAATAACAACAACAGTATAATAATAATAATAATAATATAATATAGTCATACTTATAATACTAATACTACTAATAATAATAATAATAAATATAATAATAACTTAGGACAGGTTTCTTGAATTAGTCAATTGGGTAGACTTTTTTTCAATTACCTTAAACAGCGCTACATAACGCTAACAAACGGATGCAACTGTCTATTTATATTTATTTTGTTTAATAGACTATTCAATCCTTTATCACATAGCAAATTAAACGACTACTAGTAGTAGTAGTAGTCATTTATTTTCTTATTTATATTTTATTATATATATGTATTTATAGCGTCACTGCTTAATATAATGTTCTGCCTTGAACATTATATTAACTAAAATTAAATTAAATGAACTGATATGACTAAGGGGCCAGTTTTGATCAAATATAATTTAGGGACGCCAAATAATAATAATAACAACAAAAATTATAATATTAATAATTATAATTATAATAATATGACGTTGTGAATTAAGTATCAGTTTACTTAATAAAACATATTGCTTTATCTCTAAATGTTTAAGTTATATATTTTTATTTATTTTCCTTCTACATGTGAGTGGGTTGTGCACCTGAGGCCTGAGTAGGGACAGTGAGCTGAAACACGACGCTCACTCACGTTAATGTAAATATTTATTTTTACTCCACAAAAAAAGCTTAAGGAATATAATTGGGATTGGTTGATCTAATCTTGTGATCTTTTTTTTAATGCTGTTGTGGGCCATTCTGTAAAATCCCGATTTCAAGATGCTAATAAAGTATTTCTGTTCCTGTTGGTTAAGGTTTGCTTGGTGCATTAAATAAAACAAAAGGCCCAATGAAAGCCCGTGCCAATAATTTCCGCATTCGCAGATCACTGTAGGTGAGAGGTGCCATGCTGCTTAAAAAAAAGAAAAGAAAATGCCGACATTAAAAAGGCTCAGAGGAGATAAGCGCGACATGTTCTCCGGCTGCGGTCTTCGAGGAAGAGGACAGGAAGGACCCTTCACAGGAAACACAAAATATTTTAAAAGATTTCACTCACACCAGCTGATCTCTTCTTTACTATTGTGGCGAATAACAACCACTTCATGTCCTTAACATTTATGAATCACCTCATTGAACTGTTCCTCCACCTGACCACATATACTTTTTTCTCTGGTGGATAACAGGTATTTGTCTATAAATCTGTAGCACGACGTTATATGTATATTTCAAACAACATGTCACTAATACAAATACAAACAACGAAAATAAAATAACAAAATGACCAGAAATACCCTGACGGACGGTGATAGTGATAATGTTTGGCCCGACAAACAAAAGTCAAGACATGTGTAAGGAGATGACTGCCACAGCCTGTGATCATAACAATATACTCTCTATTCATATATTGCGCTGGTAGAGTTCAATGAAAATGAGGAACAATCTCAATAATTAAACAAACAACACGCGTTATTTTCTATATTCTAGTTTGTCTATTTGCGCGCCAAGGCTGCCTCGTGCACCTATCTGGTCATTTCTCGTGACCACGTGCATCTTTTAATGTCTCCCATAACTTGCACGAGACGTGTCGGTCGTCGCGCGGGGAGAAGAGCCTCCATTTTCTCCCCCCGTGAAGAATCCTCGCAGCCGCTGGCTCCTCCCTTCGCTTAGCAACCCGAGCACGTAGCAACGCCTGCACCAATGGGCGCTCTCCTGGAGGGTTCCACCGACTGCGGTTCCCTAGCAACGCGGTGGAGTAAAAAAAACTATGCGCTGACGTCCATTCTGCTCGGGAGTATTATGGTCTGTCGGGAATCCAGAGCGGCTGGGACCGAAGAAAAATATCCGCTGCGCTAGCGTTAGCCACCGCAGAGCTAACTGAAGGCAGCACTGGAGTAAACATGGAGCTGTCCGCCGTCGGGGAGAGGGTGTTCGCTGCCGAGTCCATTATCAAGCGCAGGATACGGAAGGTTAGTGCGAGATGGAACCAGCCATTTTCCGGCCAGAGCCTGGAGTGTAAAGCGCTCTCATGCAGTGGTGTTGCCCTGCAAGCTAACCAATTGGTTTGTGTTTGTTTCTGGTGGCACGCAGGGTCGCATGGAGTACCTAGTGAAATGGAAGGGCTGGTCTCCCAAGTAAGTGCAGCTTCCTTGTGTCTCCTGCCTGTTGTCAGCCCGCTGCGGTGCTGTCTCCGGTGGGGACTGTCTCCGCCGCGGCTGCCGTTAGCTTGTGAGCTAACTGCAGCCGGATTAAAAAATGAGGTGAAACAGCGCGATGGAGATCTTAGCTCGCAGGCTAACGCCGCGGCCATCCTCACACTGTTGTCTATTGATATAAATTGTGTGTGTGTCAGTGTCAGTGCTGAGTCTGACCGCTGGTTTTCATTCCCAGATACAGCACCTGGGAACCAGAAGAGAATATCCTGGACTCCCGGCTGTTCGCCGCTTTCGAGCAGAGGTAAGAGAAACGGGTTCGGCCTCCGGGGCCCGAGCCGCAGAATGTAACGCATGTCCAGTAAATCCCCGGTGGTCTCCGTGCACTTTGCTCTGCGACACCGAGCCCGACAGTGTGTCGCTGTGTGTTCCCCAGGGAGCAGGAGAGGGAGCTGTACGGGCCCAAGAAGAGAGGACCAAAACCCAAGACCTTCCTGCTCAAGGTAAACTCATCAGCGCGATTTAATGTTGTCACGACTTAGGGCCACGTCTATTTCCCCTGCATGTTTCCTTCTCTGTGTAATGTGTATTCTTCTCAAACTGTCCACCGACAGATCCTGTAAATTAACCGCATTGTGTGTAGTGGTGAGTCCAAATACGCTAATCACGCATATTGGAAACAGCGCATTAGCGGGTGTGTATTCAGTTTGTCTATTAGCTAATGTTGAGATGTTGAAATACTGAAGCTTTAAAAACAGTCAGTCCTGTTCAGAAGCAGTTCTTCACAAACTCTTTACTCTCTGTGTAAAATCCTCTTAATTGTTATCAGCTCGTCATTAAACTCAGATCTTTCGGTCCTGGGTTAATGGTTTGATAGAAACCTGAAGAGGGTCCAGCTTCTCAGCACGATGAACCGTGAAAATTGCTAAATGAGCGACAGTTTGTCTTGAGCTAAATACCAGGATCTCCGTGCACAGGACTGTTGTTTAACAGGAGCAGCAGTCGAATCTCACTAATAAGCACTGAGGCCTGACAGGAGCTGTTTGCTGCAGCAGAGGTGAAAACCTACCAGTGTATGTTTTGTAACTACATTCCACTTATTATCCACATTTTAAAGTTTGATATAAACTGACTGTAATAGTTTCTGGCTTGAAACTGTCATTAGGCCTTTTCGTGGAATTCATTTTGATGCATGAGAAGGGAAATCAGAGGTGCAAATAATACGACGCATTTAGAATTCAATTTATTAAGGAATACAAATTAAAGGGAGTGAAGGGATTATTGTAATTTTTTTTATATCATTTTGAATTAAATGTCCCTATAATTTGTATTTTCTAATAGGCTCAGGCAAAAGACAGAGCCAGGTCCTATGAGTTCAGGAGTGAAGCAGTGCGAGGGATGCACATCACCTTTCCGGCTCCAGAACCCGTTGTCACCCCCAGAGCGAGAGAGGGCCTCAGAGCCGTGGTTCCCACCATCTTCCCACCCAGCACTGTCAACCGTGGAGAAATCATACGCGTCCGCCCGCCAGAGCTTAGCACCCGCGAGCACCAGTTGTCCCTCCAGCAATTGAGGGTTGACGGACTCATCCACGCACCCAAAAAAAGGGGCCCGAAGCCAAAGCCCCGCTTTAAGGACAGTAGCTGCAGCCCTGAGGCCTCCGAGCCACACAAGAGGAGGGCCGAGGAGGGGAGCCACAGCCCTCACAAACTGGCCAAGTACCACATGGCAGAAGAGATGAGGCTGTTCAAAGTGTCCCACAGGCATCCAGAGAACCACGGTCACAGCCATAAACACCACCACCGACACCACCATCATCATCACCACAAACCACACAACAAGGAGCTCTCCGGTGGGAGCTCCTACAAGCAGGTCTACTCAGACCGTAGCCTGCATCCTCACAGGATGGAAACAGACACACACAGGACAAAGGAGGGATCAAGCTTCCTTGCACCTGCACATTTCAAGCACCAGTCCAAGATGAGCCAGAGCCTGAGTCGCCCTGCTGAGCTTCCACTCATGGAAAAGCCTTACTTCTTGGACAGGCCGTCCCCGACCCGGCTCAATGAAGACCTGGACGAGGTGTCATGGAGGCCCTCCCTCGGCAGCGTGGAGAAGGTCCTGGTGACAGACGTGACCACCAACTTCCTAACTGTGACCATCAAAGAGAGCAACACGTCTAAAGGCTTCTTCAAAGACAAAAGATGATTGATTGTATCTTTCACTGCCTATTTTTTTTTTTACACCATGAGGCTTTGTTTTCTGTGATTTTCATAAGCATCATTAAATTGTTTTTGTACGTAGTGTTTCAAAGCAGGTTACATAATTTGCTGGGGGCGGTAATGAACCTTGAAGTTGGTTGCCAACCATAATAAACCGAACAAAGAAGAAGAAGAAGTACATAATGTGCATATGTGTATATATTACAAAGTTTGACATCTATTTAATGTATCGACCAAATCAACTGAAGTCCATTTTACTTCATGCATTGGTTCACATGAGTGAGTTGCATGTTTCCTTTACAGCAGCTGGCTAATTACTGTACAGAGCTTGTGAATTTTACGATTTTGAAAATACAACTAACTAAAATGTATTTTTTCTCACTCTTATCTGTCAGCCTGAACTGGTGTTAGTAATCTGTGAGAAGTGAGGCCTGGATTTGAAATCAAGTCTGTGGAATGAATATTTCTCCATAATTTGAACTGATTAGACTGAAGTTACCTTGTTCGATTTTCCTAAGGTTTATATTTAAAAAAAAGAATTTATCAAGCACTTTGAATTTAAAGTATTAAGAAAATGGCGGTTATTATTTGTTTGTGTTTAAAGACCGTTTGTAATGTCTCTAACATTTCTAATTGTGAACTAAATTTATTCACCCAACATGGACACTTTAAGTTTTTCCCAAGGCTCATATTTACTACATTATATTTTGAATTTCATAGAAAACCTTTATGGAGCATTGATGTAATAAGAAAAAAACAGAGCTGGTGTCGTTTTGCTTTTTAGACGCTTTTCAATAAAATACTGGATTTTCGCTTCTCGTTGTGTTTACATTTTGAATATCTCTCTGTTCCTGCGCCGTCGGCCTTTCAAGCCATAAAAAGAAATTACCTTTATCCATCGTTTTGACACCGCCAGGCTTCGAGGCCTCCATCTAAATCAATAGATTTTATTTTTCTTGACATTTTAATCACATTTTTTTCTGAAATAGGTCAATGTGTGTGGAAATGCGCTGTTTTTAAATAAATAAATAAAAGACATCCCCGCTGTTGGAGCAGTAGAGGTGCGAGGCCCTCAGGCTTGGTGAGAAAGCATGAAATGAGTTAAAACGAAGGCCGCAACAAATCAGCCGATAGACCTGCTGACAATAACCTGTTTAATAACATGTTTAATGCTGCTCATGTCCGATCCTCACAGGCCACTTTAAATTCAGTTCACGTCGGATAAATGAAACCAAATCTGCTCTCCACCGCCACGGGGCCATATTCCTTCTGTTCTGTCCAATCAGCTTCTGTCCTTCCAGAAGACGCGTTCTTTGTATGGATTAAATTTACCTGTTCCCAGATGAAAATAGACTGCATACAAAAATCAATGCCAATAGCCGACACCTATAACCTGAGCAGGTTTGCTCTGGTCGCCCCTGCAGTGGGGTTTTAAAACACATTCAACTTTCACCTTGTATTTGTGATGTGTAAATTAACACAGGGTCAAGATGGCGGGTCAGCACAGAGATAAGAGCAACAATTAAATCATATCAAGTCTAAAGAGCTCGGCAGAAAACCAAGTCAAATACAATCGGCCTATTGTATGTAGTGACAAAGTGACAAGTGTGTGCTGTAGAGGAATATGTTGCACATTTTCCAGAGGTGAGTAGACAATGTTCTTCAAGCTGGTGGTGCGTGCAGCGCTGATCCCGAGTCAGAGAGAGGACAGGGTATGTGCTGGAAGCTGCGGTCCTGAATGATGCTGGTGCGGTATATGTCCTGGATCACCGCGAGTCTGGGAGCTCATCGTTTCCCGTACCAGAATGGGATGCAGCCGCTAGAGGTCTGCGAGGATCCCGGTGCTTGAACCAAATTTCACCTGTCTCCTAAGAAAATAAAGAGCCACTGACGAGCTGTTGTATGAGATAGACAATATTTGACCTTTCCTTTCTTATTATTCGGGGAATACGGGTCTATTTCCGCTGATCTGCCACTTGCTGCTCGGCCATTTTTATTTCTCTCTGACACAAGCAAGAAGAAGCTGAATTGATATCTTCAATTACAAAACATTAGAGAAATAAAACGCTTCCTGTGCTTCAGTCTTTTTAATGACTCACTGAGAAGTAAGTCTAAAGTGATACACAAGCAAATAGAAGCACCAGGATGAGCCGGTCTTTCTTAAACATTAAGCCTTTGACGTCTATGGTGGTGAATACTTTATAATTAATTAAATATGATCTTCATCTATTAATAGAAAACGGGTAATGGAACAAATCAAATAAAACAGCATCAACTCTTTTACCCAGATTGAAGGCACTCATGCATTCTGATTTATTTGTAATTGCATTCACTGTTCTCTCATTCTGTTACACAACCGAGAATACATGTTGAAACTGCTGGAAACAGCAAACTACACTGCTGCTATACAATCAGGTTATATAAGCATGAAGACCATTTATTTTGCACTCATTCTGCTCATGGTCATTTCATTTAAGTAGAAGGGGATAGTCTCTCTGTCCTTCTGGTTGTCAAGAGTTTTCACTGATGCCATTGTTGAGTCCATGTTGTCACGTCTGGTCCTGGTGTGAAGAGAGAAAATTTGAAACAATAAAGGAAAGCCATAAATGTATAATGACAAGATAAAACAATGTAGTAACAACTATCCTACATCAGTTCTAGGCACATTTGAAAGGAGTTATTATAAATCGGACGGACTCATGCTCATTATTATGAAGATAAGTTCCTTATATTTATTATTTGGTATAACATACATAAGAATCTGTTTCCAGGATCTTCTTCCTGCTTTATCAACCATCCACAGCGTCAAATTCTACATAAACAGTGCTAATAAGTGATGATGAGACTCAAAATTACCTTAAAACATTGACTTAACCTTAATGTTGATGTCTATTCACGATATTGAATACTTATTATTTAAAACCTGTTTGTGCTATGAATGATTTAAACAAGAAAAGTTACAATTACAGTTAATTTTTTTTTACATCTATTGACATTTTGGGGTGTTAGGTGTTTATCCAGAATGGCAGCGACCTTTGTCATCATCCTCAAACGGGGTGTCCGTAGTTCCTGTCACAGCGAGGGGGGCAGTGAGGATTGAGCCAGTACTCCATGTTGGTCTCCTGGGCCCTCTGATCAAGGGCCTGCATGTGCAGCAGATGCTCCTGCATGGGGACAGATGTGGTTGAGAGGAGGGCAGAGACAGAATAAAAATACACTGAAAGAAACAAGACAAGATAGGCTGAGGAACACGGAAAGGGTTTGTGACTCACATTTGCACAAATGAAAATGAATTCTGAGCAGGGGAATCACAGAGTCAGAGTAAAACTCCACTGACTCAGAACTATTTGTCGCCCTGCTGTCATTGTCACCATGGCAGCGCAGCTAGAGTGAAATTACAGAGATGACTGGAACTAAACATGCTTGGACTTGAACAATGATGAAAGGCTGCGCTCATAGCATCATCAGGTCAGAGGAGAACAACCAAGTATAATGATAAGGTCGATTTAAATGAGGTGGTTCAGATCATTATTCAATAAACACACATGATGGGTGTCTGGAACATCATGAGAGAAGAACAGTATTAGTTGGAGGTTGAGGCTGTGAGCTCATCTCAACAATGACACACTTTATGATAACACACACACCATAGTACCCATGGTGCATAACTGATATTAAATCATTTAAATATAACGTCAAATTATGAATGTGAAGGTTTTTATCCTTTAAAGCTGTTCTGTGTTCACTACTGACTGTCTTAGATTACTCCTGCATAAACCCAGGAGTACTAGAGCCAGTGAGCTGTTCGTTAATATGGGTCTAACCACCTTCATGGCCTTGCTGAGGAACCTTATTTTTAAGTTTATGAGTCGGCTGGACCGCTCAACAAATTCTATAATTGATCTGATGACAGACCCTGTCCGCAGCTCTGTTAAGTACACATCTAAGATCTGGGAACACTGGCATGAGTGCCTTTTTTTAGCCCTTCTTTCCTTGTATATTTCTGTGTAATGTATTGATTGTATGTTTTGTCTTTTGATACTGTGGGCCTTGAGCCTGTAATAAAGTTTAATAATAATAATATCTTTATGTTTATTAAAATTACCTTTACTGACTTATTTATGTTTTATTCATTTTTTATTTGTCCTTCAGACTGTTTTGGTCATGTTGCTCTGAGCATTTGTTGATCTGATGTGGATTTGATTTCATAACTTATATCTAGAGAGTTACTCATTTATTATAAATTATTCAAAAAACAATAAGATAATGAACAAATTCTAAACAAATGTTTTTGTTCGTTTCACTATTAATAAGCACTATAGAAAGCTATAACGTTCTTATAATTTGTTATATCATAACTTGCTAGGCAAGCAGGATAGCATCATATATATAATTGTTAACAACAAAATTAAATAACACTTTATATATCATGTTGATACAGTGCTTATAAATGCTGCACAGAGTGGATTTTGATAGGATCAGATGAATCAACATATATACGATATCTGTGCTCTTTGCTCTGGATGAACCTTACCCTCATTGGCTCATCGGGGTGGCCGGCCTTCAATGGCCGATCCTGCCTCTTGCTGCGGAGCAGCTGCTTTGCAAGGCTCTCCTTGATGATAGGATTGGCATCTGAGGTAGAGAGACAGATAAGAGTTCGACACCGCCTGATAGAGAAAGTGTTTGCTCATACTACGTCTTGTGATTCAGACATCCAATAGTGCTGGGGAGGACAATTCAATAGAATTGACAGAATGAACATATCACTGATAGAAATGTGTGTGTGTGTGTGTGTGTGTGTGTGTGTGTGTGTGTGTGTGTGTGTGTGTGCGTGCGTGTGTGTGTGTGCGTGCGTGCGCGCGCGCGTGCGTGCGTGCATGTGTGTGTGGGCAGTTTCCTCTATTTTCACTTCCTCTTTACAAGAACTCAGCTTGAGCTATTTTGTTTTTGCTGCTAACAAAACAGCCGTTAGCTTGGCAGCTGGGTATTGGCTAATCAGGATAACATTCCTCTCAGTGGAGGCTGTGTTCAGGCCCATGAATAAACCGCCTCTCTCCACTATCTGCTGCTGCTGGTGGGCTGTGGCTAACCTGATCTGTTTAGCTTGTCCATGTGAGGCTGTTTATTCCACAAGGACAAGCGCAAGGAAGCTGCTCTCTCTCTCTCTCTCTCTCTCTATCTCTCTCTAACACACACACACACACACATACGCCCACACACATATGCACAGAGAAACACTGGCCTCTGCAGAGTGAGGACCCCTTCTCTGTCTCCCTCTCTGTAAACCCAGGCCTGTATTTGGAAGCCTGGTATTTGGTGGAAGGTAACAAAGTGCCCATTCATCCTTCTCACTCCCTGGGGAGTAAGGCCTGTGCGGCACGTGACCCCAGTGAGCAGCAGGCTGCCTCGCTCTCCCTCTCCTGCCAGAGGGAGCTGCTGTGGAAAGGAACCCAGATACAGAGAGGGTTGCTGCTGCTGCTGCTGTCTGGGCCCTCACAGCAACGTGGCAAAACACCTAACACAGACTCCAGCTGTCTCATTTTGAAAGATAAGTCACTGTGAATATCTGTGCAGTTTCTGTTTGTGTCCAAAGCCAGAATGCATGCTGAAAAAGTCATCAGGTATACATGAGATTACAATGGCTGTATAATTTTATATTGGTGCAAAACCATAGAACCAAATGAAGCAATCATCAAAGTAAAATGAGTAAAGAAAAACTATTTCATGATCAAATATATATTGGTGCATGGCTAATAGTTATATATATATTACTGTTATTGTTTCCCATTTCACCCTCTCCTCTTATTATCATTACTGTATTTTACACAGTGTCCGTTTATCGTTGCATCGTTATTGTTATCGTTATTGTTGCATCTCAATATTTACCAAAGTGCCTTTTATTGCAGGGCTGCACTCAAATCAGCTGCTTAAGCAATTATGCAAAAACGCTTTTATTTAGAGACTTTTAACTATGCAATAATAGTTATATTGTATCATTATATAACTATGATATATTAGCCATGCAGCTAAAGGAAGACAGGGAATTATGCAAAACTATCCTACCCTCATTATTCACTATTCCTCTTTGTCCTTTTCTGTCCTAACAGAACATGTTGTTCTCGTTGGGCAGATCCCTGGGAGTTTCCTACCTGTGTAAGCAGTCAGCAGGACCAGGCAGAGCAAAAACACCACCAGCTTCTTCATCTTCTACACTTGGTTTGCCTGCCTGAGCTTTCTCTGTACTGAGGTCCTGACCAGAGTCCAGTGGGGGTGAAGGGGAAAATTCTCCTCCTCCTCTTCCTCCTCCTGCTCCTCCTGCATACCAGCCACAAACCGTCCCATATACCTTGTGTGTTACTGAGGCCATATTAACAATAAACCCATCAGTGACAATAAATCTAAATCACATATCTGTAATTAATCTAGATCTATATAAAACCTCTAAAGTTTAAAACATACTGGTTCATCTTCACAATCGGAAAAAAGGTTAGAAAACGTCTTTAACAATCATAAAGCAAAGACGGGGAAACAAAAAGAGAGTTTTAATAAAGGTCAGAATCATAGCATCACCCAACTGCTTATTTTCCTCAAATATCAGGTAATTTCAACTTGGTTCCTCTGGTCATCCCCCTGCAGTGGCTCTATATTTCTCCTGGTGGCCCATCCCCCAGTTTGAGAACCACGAACCCACTGTATGAGGTTGGCTGAAGCAGTGAGCATGCTGTCCACTAGGTGGCAGTGTAAACACACAGTTTTGTAATGGTTTGGTATCATGGGTGAACAAGGCTATAACAATACAGACCAATGTCGAATTTGGTGATGATGATGATGTGATGGTTTTTATTATTCTAACGTACATTACAAGGTAAAATGTGAATTTGGGAGCTGTATCTACATTGAGACCAGATGCCAGAACATCTTAACTTTTGCTGCTTAATGACTATTCTTTTTCAATCTGCCAATTGGAGTCCATCAGCTTTATGACAATAAAACTACCGAAGCCGCCCCTCTGATACTAATGGGCCAACAGATACAATTCTTGAATACAGCCTCTAAAAATTCAGAGTAAAAGTAGTCAACACAGAACATGAGTAAGAATTGAAATAATGAAAACACTTTCTGTGCGGCGAGCTAACACATAAAGTCTTCTACTAACACTACCAACACTATATATATATATATATATATATATATACTAGCATTTTTTAAAATCTTTTTTGGTTTATTAAAAACACAGACAATTACCAGATGACATATAATATACAGTGAGCGGCCGACTTCCAGTTAAAATTTCACAAAATTACGAAATAATAACGATAACAAAAATGATAATAAGAATGACAATATCAAGATTAAAGCAGGATTGTACCACATTCTGTGTTTAAATATGTATCCGTCAAAGTATAAATGTATAGATTCATCTTTTCCTTTATCTAAGTCATGGTAATGCATTGGCTACCTGCCAGTGACAGGAAGAGAAGACGTCACTGTGCGTCATGTTTTCCATTTCCGCATCTAATCGAGCCTCGTGCATCAAAACGCCTGTGTCTCCTGCCCTCGTGCGGACTTGAATAATAGTTTGCCTTCTTATTATCTGGCGCTTCAAAAGCTTTTATTCCCTTATGCGATGATGAATGTGATCGCGACGCAGCTCACGACGCATGCGCGCTGGAGACTGAACGTCAACCCATTAATATCCGAGATGATAAAACATAATGAGACTTAATCTGTATTTACTTCCTTGTTCGCTGAACAAGTCTGTCTCTCTGTGATCTTCACAGTGGTTTTCATTATCAGAGAAAAAGCGACTGAGGCTTTAAACCTCCATTTGCTTACAGTGACTATTTGCTAACACTGTGTTCGATCTGTCTCCGGAATTAAAAAAAATAATAATAATAATAATCTTTACATGGCTGTACAAGTGTACATGGCTCTTGTATTAGTGGTGGAAAGTAACATTTCCACCACATTTCCACATTTACATTTACTCAAGTACTGTCAACTATAGAGCAGTTTTAATGCAGGTTACCTATCCTTTATTTTAGTCTATTTGAGAGTTTTTACATTTTTAAGAACTTAAATTATTATACAAACTTAACGTGTCATGGTTCACAATGTATTATACACAAATTATATGTATATTAGTTTAATTCCACAGCATTATTTTACATTTAAGTTTATTGTTAAGTATTTACTCGTTTCATTATCATTTAAAATACTTTAATTAGTATTTTGTCTGTATATTTTCACGTGTAACATTTCATTTGGTGCTGCACGTCAACTTGTCAAGGAGTTGATCTAGCCAGCCATTGTTTCATCGGGACAAGTAGGAGTGTAACATGGAGCAGCCTCATGCTAGAGTCGCGTGAGAGGCCTGTGTGAACCTCGTGAGAAGTGTACTGTTTTGCTGTGTTGGTGTTTAGTAAATGAAGACAGGAGAAGAATATAACTCCATCTTTTAAGGAGCAGTGGCCACCCTGTTATTCACAGTCCAGAAATCCGGAGGAAGCGATCAACCAAGAGAAGAGGGTCACACTGGGAAACAAACGAATCTGGAAACAGATAGTGTCAGAACTTTAGATTTCCCCATGAATCCTCACGGCCCCTCAGATTAACCTCAGTGAAGTAAAGGGATCAGAGCAGGGGCTGTAGTCACGTGGGTTCACCGCTGTGCGGATGTCCTGTGGCGACTCATCTTGACGTGTAAACACTCTCTGACGAAGCTACGTTAGCGGGTAGCTCCCGTGTTCAGCTCCACCTCGTTTCCTCTCTGCTCACCGAGCATCAAACCTCTTGGTCCTGTCGGTGTGTGTGAACATGGAGGAGCCGTGCGGTGCGTCCGGTGTGCGGCCGCTGGTGTCTACAGAGCTCTCCTCCTCCTCATCCTCCTCATCCTCCTCCCCACTGGTCTCCTCTCGCTAGCATCCTCACCGTCCAGCAGCAGTGATGCACAGGGAGGGGGACGAGGCGCAGGACGACTGCGGCTCCCGGGAGGAGTGGACCCTGCTCTTCTGGACCTCTGTGGCCGTCATCGTCCCGGTGGTCATCACGCTGTGGTGCAGCACCCAGCGCTCCAAGCGGAGGACGCACATGAAGGATTTCTTTCGCAAGAGCAAGCACGGCTGGCACCACACCGACCTGTTCACCAAGCCCACCTACTGCTGCGTCTGCTCCCAGCACATCCTGCACGGGGCTTTCTGCGACTGCTGCGGCGTGTGCGCAGACGACCAGTGCCTGCGCCGGGCCGACCGGAGCCTGCCCTGCAAGGAGATCATGGGCCCCTGCAGCCCGGACGGAGCCATGGAGCACCGCTGGGTCCGCGGGAATGTGCCCCTCGCTAGTTACTGCCGTGCGTGCAAACAGCAGTGTGGAACCCAGCCGAAGCTCTGCGACTTCAGGTACAGATGTTGATGCTGCAGCTCATGTGAGGGGAGAGTGGTGGATTTAAAGGGGCCACAGCCTACAACAATTCAATGTCTAACACCCATCACCGTTCCAGATTCAGTGAGGTGCACATTTAAAGTAGCAGTGGGTAGGATTTGGTGACATTTAGTGGTGAGGTAGCAGATGGAAACCGGCTGAATATTCCGTGAGGGAAAGGCTTGTGTTGTTTATAATGCTGCACAACCACCTTTCACGTGATTCTGTCTTTAATCTGCTCTAATGGACCCCTGCTCTCTGTGATGGCAGGCACAAGCTGGTATAATCTGTCAGATAAATCCCTCTGCTAATCCTAACAGTGACCCTCTCACACCGCCCACCTCTAGAGGTCAGAGGTCGGAGCCAGACCAGCACCCCTGCAGCTAGTGACGACTCAGGGACTTGCTCCTTTTAGCAGGAAGTGCCTCTGTGTATTTTCCTTCTGCTCTGACAAATTGTCGCTCTGTCCCTCCTGCAGGTGTGTGTGGTGTCAGACTACGGTGCACGACGACTGCATGGACAGCCTGGTGGGGACCGACCTGTGTGACCTGGGCGAGTTTCACAGCCTGATCATCCCTCCTCACTACCTCCTCTGTGTCAACAAACTCCGCCGCAGGCAACCCGAGGAGTACAGCAAGGTGCTGGAAAATTAACGGGGAGCTTGAGCAGTCCCATGCTGTGAGTGTTGTGCGATGTCCCCAGAGCTGTTGTAAGCAACGCGGGTGTTGTGTGCTTGTGTGTCCGTAGCTGGCGTCTTCCTGCGGCAGTGGCTGGACTCCAGTGTTGGTCTTGGCTAACACACGTAGCGGTAACAACATGGGGGAAGCACTGCTGGGAGAATTTCGCTCCATCCTTAACCCAGTGCAGGTCAGTCTGCAGCTTGTGCAGCGTTTTCATTTGTCTGCACTAAACATGAGTGAAACTTGTATTTCCTCTCCTCATCTCTCCAGGTGTTTGACCTTTCTGAGCTGACTCCCTCTAAAGCCCTCCAGCTGTGCACCCTACTGCCCCCCGGCAGCGTCCGGGTGCTGGTGTGTGGAGGTGATGGCACGGTGGGCTGGGTGCTGGATGCCATCGATACCATGAAGCTAAAGGTGAGACAGGGCTAACAAGTATTCAAGTGGCTTCTCGTAATTACCACAAGCTTGCCAATGTTCAAGCATGTGGATGTTTATCAGAGCCCGCTATCTGGTGGTGGGCAAACAGACTCTAGCTGTTTTCAGACATGAACACTGGAGTTACCAAGTTTCTCTTTGCCGGCATCTTCTAAATGTATGGCTCCTCTTTCAATGTCAGAGTTCAGTTCATGTCTGAAAACAGCTTCAGTGTCTCCACCTGCAGTTTTTACCACCACTTCTCGGCAGAGTGAATAATTGACCTGCTGCTCCTTTTGTTCTCATGTGTCAGGGCCAAGACCAGTTTGTCCCAAGGGTGACCATCCTGCCCCTGGGGACAGGAAATGACCTCTCCAACACTCTGGGCTGGGGCGCTGGGTATGCTGGGGAGATTCCTGTGGAACAGGTTCTCCGTAACATCCTTGATGCGGAGGTGGTCAAAATGGACAGGTGGGGGCTGTGCTGTCAGGACATGTGTTCCATTCTATTTCGTCTGTCTCTGTGTTTTAGAATGCAGTGTTTTTCAGTGAAGGAGCCATGGAGGACCTTATGTTACGTCAACAGCTTTAGAGTGGTTTCTTGTGATTACATTACTAGTGTTTAAATCCCTCTCAAAGTCCAAATGAATTTGAAGGAGCCTGTGTGCGCCCAGTATTCAGGCACAGTCACACATCCACGGATTTACACTTTTTCTTCGAATCAATATATTTAAGTTTAACTTCCATCCCCAACCAGAATTGTATTCAAGTTAGTTTGAACAAGGCTTTTAATCAGAATTTAGTAATAATGAATTTATAGAATTACTTATGTATTTAATACAACTACTGGCAGGGACTGTGTTTATATATTGAGTAATTTTTTCGCCTGTTCTAATTACCTCCATTATGGTTTTCAGATGGAAAGTGCAGGTGGCTTCAAAAGTCCTCTACTTCCGTAAACCAAAGGTGAGTCTGATCTCTGCCAATCTTTTATTAAACGTTAGACAGATTTTTTTTGGGGCGGAAATGTCGGATTCTGATAATCAGCAATGATGCCTGATATGCTGTTATTAAACCCTCATAAGAAAGAAATCCAATTTAAGCATATATATTTTACAGTTAAACCAGAAACTTATTTAATAAATAACTGTAAATTAAAAGGAAACACAAATACAACCAAATACATACAATTGAAACATAAATGCACATCTTTTATACATTGTTTATTCTATCAGATGAAAGTTTTCATGTGGATGTTTATCAGTAAAACATAAACATTTATATTGCTATGTCTATATAAGACTCACATCTGGTTGATCAGACAACTGATAAACTGGTCGGGCTCAAATTCTAATGTGACTGAAGCTTTGTAAGTTGGGTTTGCAGTGCAATAGATGACAGATGATCCACTGACACACTTAATATTACATGCAATAAAACATGTCCTCCATGCTTCCCTCAGGTTCTCTCCATGAACAATTACTTCTCTGTGGGGCCCGACGCTCTGATGGCTCTGAACTTTCACACACACCGGGAGAAAACACCGTCCTTCTTCTCCAGCCGCATCATCAACAAGGTCGGAACCACTTCATTTGAACATGTATATCATGTGCAAATTCTTTTTCTCCTGTATTTGAATTTGAATATGAATTCAAGGCATGGACTCTGGAGTATGTCACCTGTCTGTATTAATGTCTGCGCTTCTCTTTCCTCAGGCCGTGTATTTCCTGTATGGCACCAAAGATTGTTTAGTGCAGGAATGTAAGGATCTGGATAAGAGGATTGAGGTACAGTAGCCTTGTCCATGTGCTGAAGCAACACTGTCACTCTAGAAGGGGTTTTCTCATTGTTTGACTTGTTTGTTCAAAATGAATTACACAAACTATGCGTGCGTGTGCGTGCGCGTGACAGTATCGGCCTCATAAATCCACCCCCATTCATCAGCCTGTAGTAAAACAAAGCAAACGTTTGTGTGTATGTGTTCTTGTTGTAGTTGGAGTTGGATGGGGAGAGGGTGGCGCTGCCCAGTCTGGAGGGCATCATAGTCTGTAACATCGGCTACTGGGGTGGAGGCTGCAGACTCTGGGAGGGTATGGGGGATGAACCCTGCCCACCCACAAGGTGAGATGAATGTATAGTGTGAGGGTCTTTACAGTTTTAAGTCATACACATTTCAAGTGACCCACAGAGACAAGAATTAACCTCCAGTTATTGCCAAGACGCTTCTATTCTTACTGCATCAAGTGCTCCAGGGTACCATGGCAACCAAGAGTGAGCAGCAGCGTTGTTTCCTGTCTCTTCCTGCAGATTGGATGATGGCCTGCTGGAGGTGCTGGGTGTGTTTGGCTCCTTCCACTGTGCTCAGATCCAGGTCAAGCTGGCCAACCCTGTGCGGCTGGGACAAGCCCACACTGTCAGGGTGAGGCAACAATACGCACAAACACACACACAAACACACACCACTGGGCTGCACTGTTTCCTGTTTAGTGGGTATGGAGAAAGACAATGATGGCGCCAAATTAGTTTTCACTGCCATCTGGTTCCTCACAGCGCTTGGGAATCTAATTTGAACTAATCTGATTATCTGATTAAGTGTATACCACTGAGCTCCTGCATGGGCTCATAGTCTTTGCTGGTTTTGACACCAATCTAAGCTCTTTAGGAAAGACTCCATCCTCACACACTAAAAAGTATAGTTCAAGCAATTATAAGTGAGAGACGATGGAGGAAGTTTACTAGTATTTCAATACTTTACACAGGGAAAGATTGATGTCACAAGTGGGGAACATAAAGTGTTGCATAAGAGAACTATTTCATGTTGATATTTACATCAGTTTACCAAATATTCTCTTCAAGCCTTTAATAATAATGTTATTTAAAAGAATTAGAAGTGCCATGTAAATGACTATTATTAAGGACCTAAATGACCCTGAAATTCTGTCTCGATTAGATTCATTGATAGACGCTAAACAACGCCAGATATCATTACACATTTCACAAACATAATTAGAAGGGAATATATTGTGTTTAACTTCAGCACAGTACTGAGAGACAAAAACCCAGGGCAGCAGTTTGTGAAATGAAGCCCTTGTGAACCATTTGTTCTATTTTATCCCAAAAAGCTTTTGTCAGTCCTGTGTTAATGCTCTGGACTTAAGAATCAGTTCTCGTCATTAGTGGTTCCTCATGAAACAGTTACACAATAAACTGTCACTCTTTATTTTTTGTGTGCTGGACGTTGTGTGCAGAGCTTTTAATAAACAGTCTATGATGCAGAGTGAATGTGGACAACTTTGGGTTCATTGTCTTCAAGATTTTAAAGATAATGTTTTTGCTAAAATGAGATTGAGTTTACTTTATTTCTATCAAGATAAGATGAAACTTAATTGATCCCATGGCGGGGAAATCACTTGTTACAGTAGAATATTTTTTTTTAGGTTTGTATGTAGTTTGAGTGATTTATTGAACTGCTGTTACTTTTTCATACTTTACACATAGGCTATTTCTGTTTTATTGAAAACCATCTTCACACTCAAGAACTGTGTGTCCTACCTCCTGTAGCTGGTTCTCAAGAGCTCCAAGATGCCCATGCAGGTGGATGGGGAGCCTTGGGCCCAGGGCCCCTGCACCATCACCATCACCCATAAGACCCAGGCCCTCATGCTGTATCACAGCAGCGAGCAGACGGACGATGACGACGATGAATCCAGCTCCTCCGAGGCAGAGAGCCACACCCCTCACGACTCGCCCCGGCCTACAGGGCCAGCCTCCGCTCGTGCATGACCCACACCGAGCCTCACGTGATCTGAAGCTCTTCTTATCTTAAGTTTTTGTCTTCTGTCTTAAGCCCAGTTTCTATTAATCCCTCTTCTCCAAGGGCACTTGATTGACCCCCTCTAAGATCCTTGAAAAAAGCTTTATCCTCGAGTCATGTCCATGACAATAGATATTGTAGGTTTCCCGTGTTGTCATTTCAGATCCTTTCAGAGAGATGCAGGTTTTAGAAAGATTTCTTTGTAAGTGGGTTGGTGCGAGTTATTTTTCAGTTCCATCCACACTCCACTTATCCTGTAACGCAGAGCTCAGGCAGTTCCTCTCCACAGGGGCAGTCAGTAGGAGGGGAATGTTACAGAGAAAGATTGCCGTTTATTTGCACTGATCCCTTCTGCCATAGATATGTATAGTCAGATATACTCTATTTATTATATTGTATTTACCATTGAATGCCCAGTGCAGTACTGCAGGTATCAGTAAGCCATTTTTTACAACTTATCCAGGTTGAATTGACAAATTCCCCTCAAAGCCATGTCTAATTCATCAGCAGCTGGTGGTAATATAGGAGACAGCAGTACTGTTATGTGGAGGATTTGCTGGAGGTAGCCTACGTGCAAGTTATTGTACATTAATCATATTTTGTTACACAAAAAAAGCACAAACAACACAGTTTTCTAGTGGGTGATGCGTAAAACATCTGTTAATTCAACTGATAGTCAATGATTTTTAGTGTCTCCTACATTTGTCACCCTGGGTAAGGCTTTGAACTGTGTCTGAAGGATACAACATTTTTTAAATCTGGAGCAATGGCTCTGTTCCACCTGTAATGTGTCAATCACTGGACATCCATCTTGGTTTGTTTACTTCATGATGCTCTGTCCCAAGTTGCTCCCCCACAAACTGCTGGATTACACTTCAGTCTTCAAACTATATCTCACTTAACTGTAAGGGCCACAGCAAACAGACCAACATGTTGGGGTTTATTTTGAAAGCACTGCCAAGTAACTACTGTTCAGAGGATCCTCTTTCCCTCCATGTAAAAGCTTCTCCGCCTGTTGACATACTGTATTATGTTTTTATATCTGACACTGATAAATACCTTACATTGCTTAGAACGTAGGCACATACATGAAACCATACTGCTGACCTTATGTTTCTGCCGATAGTGATAACTGCTGATGAGACTATGCTGTGTCATGTTGTTTTACATTATTCAAGTCGCACTCTTGTATTTCATTATTTGTGTTTTACCAAATAGTCACCACAAGGTGGTGGATTATTTCAAAAAAGTATAGAGAGGTGGAGTAGAGTTGAGTTTCAGAATCAAACCTTCACTATTAGTACACTGTTTGTGGGGCTGCACAATATATCTAAAATGTGTTGCTGTGGAGCCGATTGAGGTCCCTGCAGCCGGAGCCAGGTGGAATCGAAATAATATCGTCATCGCAATATTCCACGTTATCCCATGTTTTCCTAATATCGTGCAGCCCTACTTGTTTGTACTTTTCTGGGTTGTTCATAAGACATAGCTCTTCTTGTTAAGTTGTATTGTTGCATCTGTCCTCTATTCAGTTTGTGAAGCAGCCGTCCTGTAAGGAAAATATTTTTGCCATTCAAGGTGACCCTGTATTTTGCAGAATGCCTGTTGCTCTCAGCCATGTGAGAAATTTTTCAGTATAATTTTTGTTTCTGTTTCTCAAGAACCCTGAGCCAACCTGCTGCTCATTTGGCTGAACAGGGATCAGTTATTAGCCATGTGATGCCTATGCTTTTGGAATATGCACCTCTTTAGCAGGTAACCAAGTCCTGGTGTCATCACCCTTTGTTTGGTGAATGTCTTCTCGCTCAGAGACACCAGTTTGACCTCTTACCTGATCATCCATGTTTACCAGACGTGCTTGTGATGTGTTATGTTGCTCCAATGTAACTGGGATTTATCGGCAGGTTTTTAGCCACACCAGCAGCATGGTTCTAGCGGGACAGATTGTTTTAGAGTGAATTTTCGCAATAACTGCAGGACCAGGAGCGAGCGGTAACATCTATTCTTAAATTCAAACGATCTGTCTTAAATCTCACTACTCTCAATAATCTTTGTTTCCAGCAGCAGCAGACGCTGTTGTACATAAAATCACTCTGATACACCCACTGTACACCCATGCCTCAAACACAGAGTAGCTGGTCAGCGCCTGACTTTGTGCAAGCTCAGTAGCTAAACAGCAAGGAGGTGGTGGAGACCAAAACATAGTTAAAGTGTGGTGGATATTTGTTAGATATCCAGAAACTGGACTTCAAATCGTTGCCAATACCACTGATAGTGCACATGCTCTTTGTTTGCTAACATATTTTCCTATCAGCTTTACTGTGTGTGGAGTAGGAAGCCAATAGAAAACAAAACCCCGATCAACACAGCTTTGAGCTGATAAAAGATGATAATGGTGACACCAAGGGTTGCTAGTGTGGCTAATAACTGTCTGTTTAATATTATTTGTTAAAACTCTGTAAAACTGTCATATACAGTTGGGCTTCTGCATTCAAAGTCAGTTGTTACTCACATGTTGCTTTGTTGTGCATAGCGAAATGTGTTTATTATTGTTAAAAGCTTTGTGTATGATTTAGGGGGATCTATTGGTGGAAATGAAATATAACATTCACAACTATGTTTTCTGTAGTGTAAAAATCCCCTGAAAGAAATTGTTGCCTATGCCCTCACCAATAGATGCCACTAAACCCTGCTCAATGAACCTTTAAATATCTGAATGTTTACTTTGTTACTGTCAAATATCTAAAATAAGAGAATCTATTGTCTGATGAGAGTGTGTCAAACATTTCATGATTTCATGTGTTCAATGACAAGGTCGTAAGAAGCGTGATGTGGCCTCTACTAAACACAGATGAAAATCCAGAGACACTGTTTCTGGCAAATGAGAAGATTTTATTGGTAAAAATTGTGTCAATCATAGATGTTTACAAAGATGGTATAAGAGGGTTTACTGAATTTGCTAAATCACAGATTTTGAACTGAATGTAATGAAGCAGTCTTTTGAGTTTGAAGACATTCTCTTAAATATTTTCATATATAAGCCATGTGTGTCTGTGTTTTCATTAAATCGGATTCAAAACCATCACATTGTAGTAGAATATGTTAATCAACCTCTGACAATGATATTATGTTTTCATTCTACTAGATGCATTTCCAGGAAATGATTCATGCATCTTGAAGGGAAAATATTTTATATATTTAGGAAGCTGATTTGTAGTGCGAGTGTGTGAAATTTGGTGCAGCTTGGGAAATGTCGGGCCTTGGTGCAGGTATGCATTACTGTGTGCCATTCTAGTTTGCCAATGTAAGAAACACTTGGATCAAAAGAGCTGAATATTTGACATTGAGTTCAACTGCCAAAACAACCACACTATATCAATCATTCATACATTAAATATGCCATCTTTTCACAGAAAAATCATTTATATCCATTATTTATAAGTAAAGCTAATAGTACACTTTGTTTAAGCAACACATCAGTATCATTCCCTGTTGTCTTAATCAGTGATAATTTCCACATTTCTATGCTACAGAGAGGGTAAGTAGTGAGATGTGAGTACTAGGAGTGCAGAAGCAAATACATCTGCTGCTGCATATAGTTGTTAGTGTTTGACCGTCCATGGCGTCCAGTTGATTTCTCAGAAGGAGGACTGCTGTTGGGATCATCTTTCTTGGGTAATATCAGATCAAGTCTTGCTTGTTTCCACCTGCAGCTCTGGGTTAATGTTTGCCTGAAGAAAAATATACAAATACTTTAGTAGTTTGCAGATAAATAGAATACTTTGCAATCTGCCTACCAGATTAGAATTTTCAAAATTTGTATTCGTTAGAATTTAATTGATTCTGGCAAGTTTAATTCCCCCTGACAAAGTTTAATTCCCCCTGACAAACAGTGAGGGAACAATGTCAGAAAACACAAGTCTGTGGTGGTGTGTGTTGATTAATACATCGTCATTGAACATACAGTATATGAACTTGTGCTATAAAAACAGAGTACAAAACAAATGCCTTTATTTAGGGATGATACCAAAACCTGGTATCAAACCGGCCTCAGGGGAAAGACTAGACCTCCATCTTTACTGTCTCATCTCCACTGCTATCTGTGTCTCTCTGGCCCCCGAAACACCTGGTATTAACATGTGGTTTACGAAGACCAAGCTATTGGATTGGTTATTGTTTTACGCAGTCTGAGTACATCGCTTTGCATGTGTTCTGGTCTCTGTCATTCACTCACGCACGCACGCAGTCACACACGGATATGCACCTACTGAGAGTGACAAAGGTTAGGTTGATTGTGTTCTAAAATCTTGGCAAAGGGACGCTGCAGCTGGTCTATAAGTCGTAATGTAAACACTATAAAGTCACACTGTGCAGATCCAGGCCCTCGGCACAGACGACAGAAGCATCTGGACTCCACGAGGCAACACAGGTTTTGTGTTGCCTCGTGGCAACACAAAACCTATAGTAACATACGTATAGTAACTTTAACTCTCGGCCAATGGACGATGCAAACTGTTTTCAATAAATGTTTTGTTTGCTTTAGTGTATTCAGACAAAACTTAAACTCTGTGAGTTAATAAGGCAAACTGAAACTAGTTTAAAGTATCAGGATAACGAGCAAAAAGAAAATATGGCCGCGGTACAGGCCTGGAGAATCAACCTCCAGATGCTTATATTGATGTGTACCCTCCTGTTACTTTTTAACAGTAGATGGTATCTACCTGGTTTCGGACTGAGTTGAGGTGCAGCCGAAAATCCCAAATCCAACAGGTTTTCCATCGATCGAGCTTGAATCCCTTTTCCCATCCCGCTTCGAGGTTTTCTGGTTCGTCCTGAACGAGAAAAAAAACTAAGTTTGTCTCATAGCTGAAGTAATTGAGTATTTCTTTTTAGCATCTTATATTCACTAAAAAGCCCAGCAACAATTAATGATAAGGCTGCAGTTGTCAGGTATTTGAAAATAGAGGAGAGAGTAAGAGAACATGAGAATTTGTGCCCGAGCAGTGATTGACTCTCCTCACACACTCATCCAGGCTCTGAATGGTGGTTTAGACAGGGGAGCATTGGATTCTTCAAAATTGCATTACCAGCTGTAGGTGGAGCAAGATCTTTTCTAATATTATCTGAGTCATGTACTGCCAAGTTCTCTACTGCTCCTTGAAAGTTTAGAAAAATAGTCACAAAGACGGTGTGGGCGTGGCATCAGATAAGTCACCTGTCAACACACCTCGATTCAGATGTTACTAAAATGTTCAGTGCACGGGAAGAGAGTCACATTTTCTTCCAATTTAGCCCCACAAGCTGATTGATGCCATATAAGATGTTGTGACATAAATGAAGAGATGTGTATAATAAGTGGAGTCCATCCCTCGACCAAAATACAACAATCCCCTTATGAAACCCCTTTTAAATTCACTAGATCTGGATTTTTATGTGGATCTGCACCAAACTGGTGAGAGATGGATCAGTCCCCTAAACATGCCCAATTTTTTTCCATAAAGAACCATGAATCATTACTAATGAAAATATTGAATTGCACGCACAGTAGTTTTTGTGTAATGTTGCTAACTAACAGACAAGCGAACACAGAGACAACACAACCTCTTTGGCAGAGGTAATGTAATGAATGCCTCAATGTTGTCAATGTGCTGCTGTCAGGGTCAAATCATTGGGTCGCATGGCTGTCTGCTAGTTTATGAATGTCTTAATCATACTGTCATGATAAATGCAAAAGTTTGGTATTGAGTGTATAGTTTCAGATCCTTATCGGACTTACTTGTATTTTGTGGTTGATTGATTGGCGGAGCCCAGTTAAGGCCTGGTGACACATTATGTGCATACTGGGGTGAGCTCCAGCCTGTGTGGGCGCCCATATAAATCCTAGGTACAGGAAGTGGATGGAAGGGCCTGGGAGGCTCGGGTAGAACTGAAACACAAGAGTCATTATTTACACTAGAGGACATAAACATAATGACAGAGGACATAGAGCCCCGAGCTTCAGCGGTCACAATTATGCTATGTAGCTGCTTTTTAAATGCAAACACATTATCTTTAAGGTTTAAGTGCTGTACATGTTTATTGTTTCTCTGATTTCAAAACCAATTTGAAGTTAGACTTCTTGCTAGAGTTCAGCGATGAAGATATCAGATTCTGGGGGGATCCAGCTCTTGAGACAATAGCTGCTTTTTCACCTGCCATTGGTGAATGGACGGTGAACATTTAAAACGATTTCCTTATTTACCACATGGCACAAACTCACCCACATGCAGCAATACTGGGACACAATTCGATTCATTTTACTATTACAATGAACCTCCAACTATAAAATATCTCTCTAAAAGTGCAACGTTTCTCTTTTCAGTCACCTGGTTTTATTATTGGTAGTCTGGCCTCAACAGGCAGTTTGAGGATCTCGGTCAGATGCACCTTCAATGCTCCAGCGAAGGTCTGAGTTAAAGTCACCTTCCTGGAGTCCAGGCTGATTCGAGGCACCTGAGGCTCAGACTTCACAGCCTTTGGCAAGTTAAATGAAGCCTAAGAGGAGCAAGGGAAACAAGTTGTGCGCATCATGACTGTGGCAGGTTTATAGTGAAACAACATGCACTTCTCTACTTGATGGTACCACGGGGGGGGGGGGGGGGGGGGGGGGGGGTCAAATTAAAAAAAAAATTAAATTATGGCTACAATGAAGGATTATTTTCAACTTTATCAATTTACTGATATGCTGATAAAAGTCAGAAAATAGTTGTGTCAGTCTGTAAGTGACACCTCAAGCTTATAAAGTTAAATAAAAATGTTTTTTTGTTATTCAACCAATTCAGTTGTACTTGTAAAGTGAAATCAGAACATGCATTATCTCATGCACTTCAAATAGTAAGGTCGAGACCTTAAAATTATATAGAAACCCAACAGTTCCCACAACGTGCAAACACTTACTCCCACAGTAAAAAACAGTCAAAAAATGATCTGTAGATAATCTCAATGAGCCAAAGGTCACTGGGAGTCCTCTTACTGGTATCCTAATTAACCTTAATGATAAACTATGCATTCAATCATATTAAATCATGTTAGTCTAGTTATTAGACCAAACATGTTAAAATATGCTAATTCTGATATGTTCACAGTCCGGGCCTTGACCGTGAACGTAAAGTTGACAGCTAAAAATAATGGATTAATCCTGGATAACGATTAATCAAGCACTTTACTGTTAATGAATGCAACACTGGCAGTTGTCCTCCCAAATCAAATTTGATCTGATTTCATTCTGACCAACCAGCCAGTCAACTAGACGAACAGGAATTACAGGCTGAGCACTTACAGGCCACTTCTATATTTATGGAAGAGGGACCCTTTTAGGGAAATATTCCAAGTGTGTACACCATGATTTAATTCTCTGCAGTCTATCCCATCTCAATGATATTTTCCCTCCCCACCACTTCCTCAGTCTGTGATGATGATTATGTCACCTTCAGAAAGCCCATGGTTTGGGAGAGACTTAGCTGACAGCTCAAAGTTTCCTGGGCTTTTCTCATCTTTGCAGCGTTGTCAGTTAACTTCTTCGTGAAATCCTGAAGTTTCGTCTGACCAATCTCCAGCTCGCTGTCCACCTCATTTAGGGCCTTGCATTCCTCTTGGACCAACTCTTCCCGCATCTGCTGATACACAGTTGCCAATGCCTTCTTTTTTTGGGCTGCAGCATTCTTGGACAAGGAAACAGGGACAAGTAAACAGATGGAAAGACAAACTGACATTATTGGAGACATTCCGATGCCAGCATCTTAAATGCCTCTGATACAGACGAAAATGCCCGATCAGACATCAGTGAGTACGCAGATTATGTACTAATCGAAAGTATTTACAGTGTATAACTTTAGATACATTCTTATATGATTTTCTTTTCCAAGAAAGAACTTCTTCACTACAGTGGTGTGTAACATAGGCCCGATTATGCTTCAATCACATCGAAAGCGACACAAATTTCCGGCACTCAGTGCTCACAGGTCTCCACGACATGAAAATTCAAACTTTTCAACTCTAGCGTTGGACGCGAAATGATGCGATACGAAAGATATTTGAAAAGTATTGTCTAATCGCATTTTGCATTGACTTCGTATCTAATCTAGACGTTTATTCCTCGATTTCTTTATTTATCTGTGATCTTTTTACGTTTTAAATAAATAGATATAAAAGAAGTTCATGACATTCATTCTCTGTATTATTGTTCAAGGGGTTTGACCTGAGCCAAGCCATACAGGGTGAATATGATACAGCTGTTAGAATGTTATATAGGTTGTTATTTTAATTTTTTTAATTCACTGGTATTGGAACAGAACTTAGTATCAGCTCATGAAAAGTCCAGGTAATGGAATCAGTATCAGAAGGTAAAAATGAAAATGTTTCCTCTGGGAGAAGTAGTGAGTAAAAAGTACCTCCAGCTTGCTGTGGTGGTCGTTCATTTGAGACATTACCGTCTCAGTCGTCTTAATCTTCCCGTCCAGCAAACCCAACTTGCCCTCGAGTTCAGACTGAAAAGATATGTAAATAAACAATAATGGAGATTTAAAGATCCTGTTCAGGGTCGCATTAGAAATGCTAATGATTGTGTGGGTACCTGTGGATTATAAAATTTAAGGTAAATGAACTGAGTTATAACTGTCTAGAATAAAAATCTTGAACGACTCTCCGTTTGTTGGTTGGTTTGGTTGGAAGAAAGATTACACAAAAACTACTGAAGAGATAATCACAAAACTGATATGCCCTCTACTGAGTGCCATTAGTGTTGACTCTAGGTTTTAATGTTCTAGTTGTTAGTTACTCGTTTCCTTACACACCTTAATGCACTAGTTTGTAATTTGGAAATAACAACAAACCAAATCGAGTGCCCTGTATTCACCAAATTATAATCACATTAAGTAGAAAACAAGTTTAGTTGTGTCCCTTAAGAATGAAACTTCCTAAAATGTAAAGATTTTTTTTAATTCATTTTGATTCAATAATATGATAGTGATTGATACATATGAGTTAAAGATAACAAACTTCAAAATCAAACATTTGTGGTGTAATGCAGAGATTTTCCAAAGTTAAAGAACCATATTTGTACCACGAAATGACTTGATTTACAACTAGCCTGTGAAAACAACTCTGGCAATGACTGAATTTGTAATTCAACACTGCTTAGACTGTATACATTCTAAAATGTAAGGTTTTCACTGTACCAATGAAGAAAATAGTAAACAACAACATAAGCCTGGTTCAACTCCACACATCAGCAGCATCTATAAGGCTAAATCATTTACTGTTTGTTGAGTGAACAGAGCCAGGCTAAGTTGTCTTCAGTTTCGAGTCTTTACACTAAGGTGAGTAGCTACTGGCCCTAATGACTCAGGGGCAGTGGTCCCAGCTGAAACCTGACAGGCTGCTAAAGTGCCCCTGTCCTGTCAGTAGTCTTTTTTAAACCCTCTTTGGAAGAACACAATTTGCTCGAACAAGGAACAGTTTTCAAAATAAATCAAAAATGTGTGGCTTCACTCAAAGCTATAGAGCTAACAGTAAACAAAGAATGACCTAAATGTGTATCTTACTGAATCAGGAATTGTTCACCGATGTTGGACGTGTAATTGGACCCTATTATTAAATTGTGGCCCCTTTAGTACCCAGATTAAGAAAAAGTGTAGATCCGCCACTGACTCCCAGTGCTAAGGTAACAGACCTCTTTGAGCTTCCTCTGGTCCTCGTGAGAAGTGAAGGAGCAGCCTTTGTGGTCCTGCTGGAGACAGAGGCTGCAGATGGGGCGGACATGCTGGCTGCAGAAGAGATCCATCAGCTTGTGGTGGTCCGGGCACAAGCGATCCAACAGGTCCCCAACTGGCTCGATCAGCTGGTGGAGACGGAACACCGGGTTCTCCCGGTGAGGACGCAGGTGCTCCTCGCAGAAAGAGACCATGCAGGTGAGGCAGGTGTTGGCCGCCTCTGCTTCCATACAGGTGTCACAGCGTATGACAGCATCTTCCTTGATCTCTTCCATGGTCTCTTCCTTGGTCTCTTTCTCCTCTGCTGACAGGCTCGACGCGCTCCGGACCAACCTCAGGTTTAAGGTCTCCACCACGGTGCTGAGGACCGTGTTTTTCTTCAGCTCGGGTTTGGTGTGGAAGAGGGTCCGACACTGGGGACATCTGTAGGGCTCCGTCCAGGTGGTGAGCAGGCAGCCCTGGCAGAAGTTGTGTCCGCAGGGGATGGTCACCGGACAGTCAAAGGGGCTGAGGCAGATGCTGCAGGTCAGCTCATCCTCCAGACTCATGAGAGACAAGTCACTCTGCTCCACCGCGGCCATGACGAGAGCTCAGAGCCGCTGCAGGGAGAAACGAAACCTAGAAGAGTGTGTGTGTGGGGGGGGAGAAACGAAACTTAGGAGTGTGTGTGTGTGTGTGTGTGTGTGTGTGTGTGTGTGTGTGTGTGTGTGTGTGTGTGTGTGTGTATGATAAACATCACGCCCTTTTATTTGGTCACAGATAAAGCAGTAATTCTTGTTACTTATACACACGACTCGTAAACGTCTCATGATATTATTCCTACTGTATTCTCTTCAAGCTCTTCATAGGGTAGTAGGGAACACTTGTACTATCCACATCATGGAGAAATGGTCACGTAATCACAGAGAGCATTAGAAATCTGACAGATGAGCAGCATGAATTCAAGCTAATGAAAGCTATTTTATTAGTGACTTTATTATGGAAGGTTGATGTGTTGTTCCTGTTATGAGCAGGGTGTTGGTCGGAACTCTTGTTGTGAAAGGGGTTCTGACGGAAAGGGGTTCTGTGAAGGGAGGAGTTCTGAAGTAGACGGTGAATAAACGGGTGTGACGTCCCGAGTCAATAATCATCTCTCGTGATCTTTTTCGGCTGAGGTCTCCTGACAGTAAAAGACAACAAAACGCTCAGCTATACTAACACCCTGATAAATATCCAATGACTATTTATATATAATATTTTGTATTGAAAAAAAAAAAAAAAAAGCATTTGTATTCAGGTAGGTGTCCATTTATACTTTAACTTCAGAGACAGTCAAATAAGTAAGCCAAGTTTTAAAAGAACAACCTTGTTATTGAGACCAGGCATACTTATTGTTTCATAGCACGGGGTGTGTTGAGGTGTGTCTGTCTGTTCAGGAAACACCTCTAGATGAAAGACCAGTTTATCTGGGCACAGCAAATTGTTCAATAGGGAACAAAAGCTGTGTTTTAGTTTAGGGTTACATTTAGGTCAAGGTAGACTCTACTCCTATTTCTAAACCACCAATATGAGCCAGGTGGAGTTTCTCCATGTTTATTTTGTTGTTGTTGTTGCTGTGGTTACCTGCCTGCCCTGCATAGATATGGTGTAAGGAGTTGAAAAGGGAGGAGGGGCTTTGGAGACTGTGTAAGAGTGGCCTGGACATTGTATCTGTCATCTAAATCCAGTAACTTCTGAATGTCGCTTGCATATCTTGAAAACCGTTCAACTTATTGTCCTCACACTTGGAATGTGTATTGTTAACGGCTCGAGGAAGTGCAGTGTTGGGACACTTTGAATAAACGGACAGCCAGCGCTCTGTAGCAGCGATGGCTCAGTCTACAGCAGCTACAACTGATCCTTCAATTAGGGGTTTTGTGTGCCGAGTTGAATCCCACGGAACTTTGAATTAACAGCTCTCTGTGCAGCAGGTTCAGAGTCCTGCAGCTGGTCTTTATGCCAAAGCTCAATTACTGCAGGTCATTTTTAGAGGTTTACAATGAACACTGCTCCAGTTCTAGATGGTTTTTATTTAAATTACAGTAGGTAGCCACAAAGTACCAGGAGCTCTGATCACATATACTTTGACGCACACTGCTTCAACTGATCATTTCTGTGAATCGTTTATTTATATTACTGAATATTGATGTCATCTGTAGATAAGAAAGGAGCAAAACATATATCCTAAAATGCACGTCTGCTTCTTCAATCACTTTATTACAGAGAAAGACCATGTAACAAAAATGTTAATTAAAGTAAATGTGGTACAATTAATTTTTTGCATTTTAAGACTGTCATATAAACCCCCTGTTGGGTCCACTGAATCAAATCACCACAGATATGACTGTGGTTCATGAACCTGACCTTAACATTTTACCCGTTTCACAGACAGCGAGCACAGGGAAATTAAACATACAAGGATTACAGACAGGCTGATTCAGTGTCCACTCAAACTGTATGCTGTCTAAAGTTAAATCCAATACACTGGGACACATGTTGCAAACAAACAAACATAAGACCCTTGATTCCCCTGATCCCTGACACCCATGCAATGCATATTATTTTAGCTTGGTCCTAAGTGTCAACACAATATGAGGAGTTGAGTAAAGCTGTGGTAAAGCTCTCCATAAGTTGTCAAAGCCATCTGTACCATTGTGAAGAACTGCAACAGCAAACAGTGCAGTGAGGCATGGAGCCTTTAATGTCGGCAGGTGATCCAATAAATAAAGGTCCATACCTGAAGTGCACTGGCACAATGCCTCACAGATCTTTTCAATTGACCAACAGTGAACTGACTGATTCACAACAGTGGCCATCATATCTGAACCTGGCTCACTTATCAGTTCAATCAGACCATGCAGTCTTCAGCACCTATTTAGTGCAGAGAAGTTAGTACTTAGCCTGAACCATGTTCAAACCTCACTGCTCATGTGCTGCAGTAATGATGTGTATGTAGAAGTCTACTGCTGATGCCAATTTTTGATTTCACACCATTTAGCATCAACAGGACGAACAAGCTTTGATTTTAGGTGATCCGTAGGCATACTGGCCAAACACTTTGGTGCCACAACAGGCAACAAGCCACTAAATGTCACCAGTGTTATAGGAGCCTGACACATCAGTGAAGGCTCCATCTTGACTGAAAGCCCTGATCAGCAAGCGGTTAAGAGATTCTCCATTTAACCCATCCTGACTAAAACGCCATCCTGGAGTTTTCAGACTAAAACAGGCCGGCAGCGTTTCCAAACTTCTGCTTAGGCTGTTTAAACACTAGAGCAGTGTGGAAGCCAGATGTATCCTTAACAGAGTTGAGGTGCTTTCAAACAACAACAACATCGTAGTATGGCTGATGATGTGCTTACCACAGAACAGTATAGCATTTAATTTCAACGGAGAAAACCACATCCAAAGTTTAAATCCAAACAAGGACCCTTGCTGATGATCTCTCTCTCTCTCTCTCTCTCTCTCTCTGAAGGGAATCTGACATTAAAACAACTGAAGACCACAGATGAGACAGACACTGTCAGAATGTAAAAACCAAAGTCTATGTGACTTCTGGTCTCGCCAACCAAACAAGTCAGAGAGTTGAAGACGTGGGCAGATAGAGCCAGGTGATACAATATATCCACAACACATCTTAACTTTAACTAAACGGCTATGATGAAAAAATAAAATTATATGAAAATCAACCACCTCAATATGCTGTCTGTAGATGGCTTGGGTATATCGGATTGCATCACAGAAACAGCTTTTTCTATCCAGTCACATGGCAGACCTATATAAGACATGCTCAACCATAGAGTTTAACACTCATGATGTTCAGCTTTCAGTTGAATACATGGAATACATGAGTGTTCTTTTAGAGCAAGCTGTGACACTCCAAGTTCTGTACACATTTATAAGAATTTGTACTGACAAGTTGTAGTCTTTATCTTTTCAGTCCACAAAGATGTCATTTTCAATAACTGAATTCTTACGATCGCTAGAAATGACTCAATATCGACTGATAGGAAAAAAAGTTAGTGTCACAAAATCTTTTGCTGCATGACCCAGACCTATAACTTAAACTGCCTCAGTCCAAAACTATCTATCCTTTCACCTTCAGACTTAATTTCATAACACTGGACTGACATGTGTGATGAATTCACTTCTTTATTCATCACCAATCTACAGTGTATAAAAATTTGTCGAAAGGGTTAACACAAGCACAAACACGCTGTACAGCAAGTGCACAGGAAGTTGTGTGTGTTCTGTTAAAGTGTTAAGAAACACTTAAGTGCATTAGTCACATTGGACGCAGGACATGCAAGTTATACTGATCCAATCTGATGTTTCTTAAACCGAAAAAGAATGGCTCTACCAGTTTAGAACGACAACTTCAGCGGCTGTAGGGCAAGGTAACAGCTAATGACTTCAGCTATGGCATGCTATTGACTCCACACATCCATTTCAGTTGTGACACTCCCAAGTTCTATAATCTACTGGAGTAACCACAACCATATATTCCTGTATTTCCTTGTTGAATGCAGAGCTAACCACAGTGTGTAGTGAGTGGTATGAGTGAGGCTAATCATCCTGTAAACTCACTATCACATAAAGAATAAAATGTCTCAATGGTTCTACTTTTAATTTTGGAGCTTGTTGAAGCTTGTCGGCCTCTTACATTTGTTAATTGTCAATTTTCTTTAACATGCATTTAGAGACAAATTGTTTACTGTAATTATTGTGATATTAATTTCAGTAATGACATCAAGGGGCTGATTGTGTGTGTGTAATTATGACAATATGCTCCACATCCTTACACCTTGCACAAAGTAATGGAGGAACCACTGGAGAACATCCAGAAAGCTGGATACACTGCTTCAGCAAAAGGAAACTCAAACGTGTGGAAGGGATATGCCCTGTCTGCCACGTTGTAGAATGTAGCCCTGCCCCCCTCGTAATCTAACAGCACACCTACGCGCTTCGGATTGGGATTGCACAGCACGGTTTCATGGCTGTTATGCCAAGCGGATAGCTTGACGTTAAACCATTCGACACACCAGGACTGGGCGTTGCGGCCCAGGCGACTGGTGGAACCTTTACGGTCAATGCTGCTGTAAGCCAAACCAATGCCGATAAAGTTGTTGCAGCTCAGTCGGACTTCCCAGTAGTGGCGCCCGCTCGAGAAACCCTTTGAGGTGAGCACTTGGGAGCAGACGACAAAACGTTGAGGGCAGTTGGGGTAGTTTGCTTGCTCATCTGTCACAGAGGCCTTAGTACACTCCTCAGTCACCAGGATGCGTTTGTGGGCAGTCTTGCGGTCCAGCATTAGTCCTGAAGCAACTAAAAAGAAACAAAAGAAAGAACATTCAACCAACAAATAAGGTTGCTGCTGTCATAGGACAGAAACATACTCACTACATTCATAAACTTACATTTCAGCAGGTCACTTCTTTTTTCTGCACATGCAACGTTTGCAGGAATGTCTGAAGGTTCTACATTAGAGGAAGACAAAAAATGTATTTGTTTTAGAATAATCACCTTGCAGTTACGTTACAATCAAAAATACATTTGGAAATGAATCTACTATGCTACAGATACATCTGGCATCCAAATTACTGCAGAATTTTAGAGTTGGGTTGCTGTGCGTGTAACGCGAGCACATGTTTTTCACAGGGATAATAAAATATATCAGTTTCTACTGCTTCACTTTTGATCTTTCATCAACTTCCATCATGGTCCAAAGGTCATAGGAATGTAACGGAAGTCGATGGAGAATATTTTAGGACAAAAACAAAAGAAAGAAAATAGAAATGCCATCTCCAGATGCTACTGTTGAGGTGTAGTGTGATGTGTTTGTATTCAGTGTAGATGGGGTCTACCTGTTTTCTGATTGGGTTGGAAAACAGGAGGACGACCTGGGTCTTTCCCACCAAACTCTGCGAAAGGATTATATCCCACCAGCTTTTCAGTGGGTTGAGGTTTTTTGGTTTGTTCTGAGGCAGACAAAACAGTTGTCTTCAAAAAGCTTTACAACCTTCGCGGACATATTTCTTTTCTTTGTGTGAATTAGATGTAAACTAAGTATGTGTACCTAATAATCTAGTTTCTCAGTTTATGAGTCAAAATAACTTTTTCTTACTTGAAGGCTTCTTCTTTAGGCTTGCTTTAGACTGTGGACCTGGATCTGGACTTGGGCACAAGGGATATTCTGGATTTCCTAGGGGCTCTGAAATAGGAAGACAAAAAGCTAGATGAAAGTGCATTTTGTTCTTGAATCGTCAGTTATCTTCTGTTATACAACTCTTGACACGCATAAAATATTTGCCGGAAAGATGAGGTTTCCAGAAGGAAGTTTCCCAGGGAATAGATGAAATCCCTGAGGCAGAAGCTGCTGTTGTACCTGAGAACATGTGAGATCATTTTCATTATGATTGTCTTTTACTTTATTTTTATCCACACAACTTCATACAGCTACCCTGATATCCACCCACACACAAGTTGTGCAATTTAAGGAACTAGTAGATTTTGTAGATAAAAATACTAATAAATACAATTGTCACTGCTTATACCAGGGCTCTCAGTAACACACCCAACAACTTTGACACTGATTGGATGAACAGTTGTTGAGTAAATACAAATTTAAGTGGACACATTTCTGAACTTTTTATATAATAAATACCTACAATATTTACTACAAGATAAACTACAATTGTTTAGATTAAAGCAATGTCAGTGTTACTTTCTGCAACCAAATTGTACAAAACTGATTTCAGTATACTTTCTTAATGCATCTTCATGTGTTAAATCTCCAACCTGTAAAATGCACCTGCATATTCACCTGATTTAGCCAGTGGCAGTCTGGACTCAACAGGCTGTTTAAACAGCTCGGTCAGGTGGTCCTTCAAGGTAAGAGCAAAGGTCTCATTGGCCATCACCTTCTTGGAGTCCAGGTTGATTCGAGGGGTGTAAGGGTCAAAGTTCACAGCTGCAGGCAGGGTAAATGACACCTGTGAGGAGAGGAACACAATGTGGTTTTCTTTGATGGACCCTAGCTTTTCTCCAAAATGGTCAAGATTAAGCTATATTATTACTTAATGTGGAAAATGACCCAGGCCTGGGTTGGAATTCATACACAACAACATATGAAACTGACAAGAGCTTCTTCAGCTGTTTGACATGAGCTCCAGATAATGTCTGCACAACGGGGTCTGCTTTTTTTCCTTTTACACAAAGAGTGCAGTAGATTCTCCATTCATACGCATTCACAAAACTCTACAGAGCATTGAGGTGAGGGGTGGAGCAGTGAGGGGTGGGGCATTAGGCTTAGGTAGGTTTCCATGAATTTAGTCTGCTGCAGAAATCACATGCCTCTGGAGAAAGTACAGAGGAACTGCAGAGTCTAGTGCATTTCTGAAAGCAGCTTAAGCCTCTCCTTCCCCTCCCTTTAGAGCACATCCTTCTGAGGACCATCGGGGCCTGGCACCTCTGACGGCCAACCCTTGTATTTGGGCATTGTAGCTCTTTTGTCCTGACTGAACCTCATCTGTTCAGCCTCCTTTGCATCAAGCTCCTCAGAGCGACTTATTCTAATCAGGTCCTCCACTGTGTCCCCATGCAGGGACCCTTTGTCATCAGATTTATACCTCATCTGTGCTGGGACTCCGGTCGTCTATAAATATGTGCTGAATACCGCTTGGTGTCAGCACTGATTTCACAAATTGATTTAATTCAGATTCACAAGATATTGATATTTAAGTGGACATTTATTTATTTTTTTGACCCCAAGTTTGGGGAGGGTTCTTAATTAATTTGGTGTTGGCAAACATTTGAGTTTCTGTTTAATACTTAAAAGTTAGCTCGGTTTAAAGACCCCTGACACCAAAATGTTCTCACTTAACCAGGCCTTGATAATAGTGTCACAATAGCTCCTGAACTGTTATAGTAACTAGACTTAAAACTTAAACTGATTGTTAGTGTGGATCTTCTAACCTGCAAGAAGGCCAGTGATTGCGACTGACTGAGCTGATTGTTGATATATTCTTTAGCCCCAGTCATGTGGTCGATGTTCTCAGCGAACTTCTTCTTGAGAAGGTTCAATTTGGTTTCACCAGTCTCCACCTCTCGATCCACTGCATTCAGAGCAGCGCTCTCCTCCTGAGTCAACATGTCGTGCATCTCTTGATACTCGGCTACCAAAGCTTTCTTCTTGATGGTGGCTGAGGCCTAGAGGGGACCAAGATAGTATCCATTAACAGATCAGTAAGGAAAAAGTTGAAAGCAGCAGTCAAACAAAATAAGGGGAATGCATATTCCATATTCTTTTAATTTAAGCATGTTAGATACTGAGTTGAATGAGTATGTGTGCAGAGTCATCAAGCTCATGTGTATAGTATGTATATTATTGTAGATGCAATAATTCCTGAAAAGAATCCATGCTTCTGCACTTATAGTTTAAGTATTTACAGGCCTATTTCAAACATCACAATCATAGGCAAGGTTAGTTAGAAGGTGGTTATTAGCCAAATCTATAACTACCTGAAGACACATGTTTTTTGTTAATACCACATTCACTGAAACTGTAATACTTACGATTTTAAGTACTTAAAATACTTCCATTTGGGAGCAAAGACAGAAGGTTCCAACTCGGTGCCTACCTAGAGTCTGGAGCATTCAAGACTTCAACCCATGCTAACAATCTATTTGTTATTATGAATAGAGATTTTAATGAAAAAAATGTTGACATCTCAAAACCAGTGTGAGTTTTTCTGTCTAAAAGAGACATTTGGAATCTTATTCATGCATTTTATTCTCCAGACTTAACATTACATTGCTCTTCTCACTAGCTTCACCAAAAAGACCAATAGACAGCTGATTTAGAATGTTGCTTGCTAGAGTTCTAAATAAAGTAAAAGAGCATATTACTCAAATGTCCAGTTTTTTTCACTGGCCTCCAGTTAGCAAGAGGACTGAATCTACAAGTCTTACTCATTTACCAAAAGCTCAGGACCCAACCGCCATTCCTAAAATATTAGATGTTTATAAACCTAAAAAGTCTCTCAGACCAGCAGGAGCATGTCAACGAAAGTTGAAACAAAATGGGGTAATATTGCATTAGGAATGTGCTGCCCCTGCTGGAACAGCTTCCAATGGATATCTAATCACCTCAATAACCTGCTTTACAAAAGGTAGTCATACACAACTCTATTTTCCAGTGCCTTCACTAAATGACCCAATTACTAACTTAAATTAAACATGATCTGATTTATCATTTGTTCTTTTGTTGTAATGTTTTACAACTTTTAATGTGTTTTTAAGTTTCTGATCTGTACTTGTATTTCTTTAAGTGCATTGAATGACCTCTCTTTATGATAAATTCTGAATATTTTTTACAGATGCTTAATAAGGTAAATATAACATTTAAAAATGTTTTGCTTTCATTCAAAGTATAGAAAACCAACCAAATTTTACTTGCAACAACATGCTGAAAAGACATGTTTCATCAACAAAGAATTTAAGCAAGGTGCAATATAGTCTATATTTAAAAACATACTCAGTGAGTTTTGAAGGCAACATAAACTAATATAATTTGTTTAACAATCACAAAGATATGACAGCATTTGCATTAGAAACAAAGACATAATGTAACTATGTACCCTTTAGGACAATAAGGACACTAAATTCCTACAACATATTACTGTTTTTAAAATTGGGGGCTGGTAAATTTCAAAACAGACATACCTTCAACATATCCTCCATGTCCCTCATCTTATACATAATGGTCTCATTATGCACAATCTTTGCATTAAGAACGTCCAACTTGTCCTTCAGTTCCGACTACAAACAGAGAAACATTTTATATTAATTTGACACACAAACACAGTTCACAAAGTGTCACTTACACTTACGGATTATTGGGCTAATCACAAACTTTATAGTGTTAACGGAGTATCCCTTTCAGAATATGGGATTTTTCTTAAAAAAGGACTAGTGTTAACATTTGATATGAGAAATTTGGAGTTCCTCTGGAATACAAGTTGAACTGTTTTCCTTCAATGTTGAAACTAAACAAGCTTTACTTTATCAAATCAAATCAGAGTATTTGTGTTGCTGGATAACAGATGAGTGAGAATTATTTAATAAGTGCTAAGGGCAGATGAAACATCACTTTGTTAAAATTGTGATTTTTGAATATGGGCTGTACAGATCAATATGATTAAGTTGGGTAAGGTGGTCCTCTAAACTCCCTAAGGGGAAAGTGAGACACATGCAGACCTCTTTGAGCTTCCTCTGCTCCTCAGGAGAAGTGAAGGAGCAGCCTTTGTGGTCTTGCTGGAGACAGAGGCTGCAGATGGGGCGGACATGCTGGCTGCAGAAGAGATCCATCAGCTTGTGGTGGTCCGGGCACAAGCGCTCCAACAGGTCCCCAACTGGCTCGATCAGCTGGTGGAGACGGAACACCGGGTTCTCCCGGTGAGGACGCAGGTGCTCCTCGCAGAAAGAGACCATGCAGGTGAGGCAGGTGTTGGCCGCCTCTGCTTCCATACAGGTGTCACAGCGTATGACAGCATCTTCCTTGATCTCTTCCATGGTCTCTTCCTTGGTCTCTTTCTCCTCTGCTGACAGGCTCGACGCGCTCCGGACCAACCTCAGGTTTAAGGCCTCCACCACGGTGCTGAGGACCGTGTTTTTCTTCAGCTCGGGTTTGGTGTGGAAGAGGGTCCGACACTGGGGACATCTGTAGGGCTCCGTCCAGGTGGTGAGCAGGCAGCCCTGGCAGAAGTTGTGTCCGCAGGGGATGGTCACCGGACAGTCAAAGGGGCTGAGGCAGATGCTGCAGGTCAGCTCATCCTCCAGACTCATGAGAGACAAGTCACTCTGCTCCACCGCGGCCATGACGAGAGCTCAGAGCCGCTGCAGGGAGAAACGAAACCTAACTTTAGAGGAGCGTCAAAACGAAAGTAAAGAGGCTCGATTCATTTTCAATGTAAAATGTGATCAGAGTTTACGGCACCTTCCTTCTAACACGGTGCATTTATACATTAAATAGGTTACAACAGAGTTAAATGTCAACAAACATTCAGCGCGACGTCGAAGCTGGCGTTCAATTGGTGATTCAAACACTCAAATACACGGAAGTCAGCGAGTAAAAAGCCACATTGTATTTATCATGAATGTCCCACAATGGTCTTTACCTTTACGTCCCGAATGTGCAGCGAGTCCAGGAGAAAAGAGTCAATAACAAGCAACCGACGGTGCTTCAAGCTCAGCTGCGTTCAGAGAGAGGGTGCAGAGCGCAATGACGCAGTTACAATATGGAGCCGTCACACTGGGTTGTGTGTGTGTGTGTGTGTGTGTGAGGGAGTAGGGGGTAGGTGTTTGCGTTTTATCTGAAATATTATTATATCTCTGTCTGAAAAATATTTTTTATCTTATGAGTCAAATGTATTCTAATTATGTCAGATATTATACGTGAAAAAGTGGCAAACACCTCTTCCTGGTAGGTGGTTTTCTTCCAAAAAGTTGTTTTCTCCAACAAACATGTCTGCCATGTTAAAGAGATAGCTCACCCAAAAAGGAAAATTCAGTCATAGTCAATTTACCACTAAGCTGATGGATTTTTGGCAGAAAGCTCGTGGCATGGAGGCTTGTAGTGGGGGGTGCTGTTGCAAGACCATGGTCGGTACATATCCGGTCATACAATTTAAGGGAGCTCTAAAAAAACTGTCATTGCTGGACAGTTTCAAGCCTGGGCTTTTTTAACACACAATACCAGTTAAAACGTTTATAGACATTAAAGACAAATATTTGTGAGAACTTCTGAAAGAACTTTGGTACGAATTTTCTTATATTTGATTTGACCAATACTTGATTTGGGGTGTTTGGTTGCTTTATTGAGTTTAAATTAATAGATACAATTTAGTTCATGTTAGGAATTCAATATTTTAGCTGTTGTGTGGGTCTGACTGCACTCTTTGCAATAAAGGCAGGAGGGGGGGGCCTTGAAAAGTTTGGGCCAGATAAAGGGCCTTCCCACAGATGATTTGATAATGACCTTTTCATTCCTAGTGTTTGGTCTTGACATTAGAATGTGTGTGTCACATGGGTGTTTAGTCACCTGCCTTGATAAAAGGTCTGCTAAGAGCTGCTGCCTGTTGTGAGGACTGTGTATTAGCGACATTCAATATACTGTACTTTAAACCTGATCGCATTTCTAACTTTTACATATTAAGGCGTATTTCCCTCAGACTCATTCGCCATCACGTAGAGTTTCGGACAGATATCCCAGGTTCAGAGTGACTTTGTTTTGGGATAGCCAGTGCAGCTGAGGGAGCAGAAAACAGAACATTCTCTACTCAAGGCTAGTTTATGAAACAACATTGAGCTATCAGGAGAGGGAGGGTTGTCTAGCAACCGGCAGCGTAGAGTAGGAGCGTGACGGAGACGGCTTCTTGTCACTACAGCTTCGGACCAATAAGGGAGAACCAAATTGATTTGCGGTGACCCCCCTCAAATCTTTTATAACCAATCACATTAAATCTACTGTTATAATTATATCAAACCCCTTCTGTTCGGGGCCATAATTGACTAACTACTGCTAACTGATTCAGCCTAGGCTGTGATAATTGTCCATAGCTATGTGTTGTTCAACTTTCATTGAGTCTCAATAAATACTTGTATTGGACCAGTCCGGCTTATCTCTTATTTAGGATAAACCAACACGCCTGACATTCAACCAAAAGACTTTGAATTATTGGATCAAACAATCGGCTTGTTGCTCCCTCACTGCGAGCTAATAACTCAACCAAATCACAACAGTTTGCTGTCCTGGCTCCTAAATGGTGGAACGAGCTCCCCAATGTCATCAGGACAGAAGAAAGTCTACACATTTTCCATCGCAAACTAAAAACACATTTCTTCAAATAATAATAAATTAAAATAAAAAGTAGCGCTTTAGTAGCATTTATTTGGCCCTTACTTATAGCACTTCGTAGTTTGGCTTTCTTGAGGAAAGGATTGGTTTGTATCCTCAGTGTTGAATGCACATATGAAGTAAGTAAGTCGCTTTGGATAAAAGCGTCAGCTATATGAAATGTAATGTACATTTATGTAAAACCTGGAAAGTTTAGGTTTTATAAAACCTTTATCTGTGGTGTATTTTCCACCACGGTTGCACTTGTATGAATTAGTGCAAAAGGCAAAGAGAGAAACACTTCAGGTGGTATTTATTTTATTCATCAGAAAATGTATTAAACTCAAACAGCTGTAGCTTACACACAGTAAAAGCTGAGATGCAGAGAAATTCAGTCGGTATAATTTACTCCTGAGTCAGAGTTTGCCCACTCGCAGTTTATTTGAATATCTTCATAGAATTAACTTACATCTCATCAGGGAATCAAAATTGCGACTCAACGCAGATGTTTCTAGATGAACTCTATATACTGCAAGTATTTATACAAAACTGCGAAACTAAGCTATTTGGGTTCAGTTGCTGTTGATGTGTGGCTTTTCAGGATGCTGTATGTTGTTTTGGCCACTGTTAGAGGCCTCGCTGAGCTGGTGAAGGTCCCTGAGCAGGCCTGCAAACTGTTCCTCCTGTGAGCACATAGAAAACAGACATCAATATGATTTATTCATCTCATGCACACACTATGTAAGCAACTGAACTGCTGTGTACTGTCGATGAGTGGGTCTCTGCCACAACATCAAGACAACATAACACTCTGTAAAACTGGGTTTGAAGCAGTTATCTACAGGAAGTCACTGATCCTTAGAGCCAAAAGCACGGCCATCTTTAGACTTTGAAACAGCCAGAAGGGCCTCACCTGAGGTTCTTCTCTTCACCTCAAAACTGCAAACATGTCAGTTTCAAGATGAATTGATAAAATGTGAGTTGGGAGGTGAACTACTCCTTTAACAAAACTGTAGAAGTTAATGTCACTTCAACCCTGATTGTAGATAATTGGTTATCTCTTCTTTTCTTACCAATACGTTCATTCGCTCAGCTGCTGCAACAGCGACATTCAGCTTCCTCTCATCTTCCTCTCTTTCTTCCTCAATCACACCCAGCCTGTGACACACAGAAACAGAAGAAGGGAAGCATTTAGACAAAAACCAGGACACTTCAGTTATATATGTTATGGATTTATTTACTGATAATTAGTATTAACAATTTCAACACATCGGAGCCTACTGCTCGAGTGGTGCAATATTTGTATTAATTTGAAAGGGCCAACAACATTTTAGAACAGTTTTACAATACTTTATACAGACACTAACCTCAACAAACACAATCACCCAGTTACTGTATGTCAAAGCCGCATTCCGTTAGTACCATGTTAAGCTAAGGACAGTTCACATGGATTACAGGTCTGCTCTTCATTAGAAATCCTGGCTAACTTTATTTAGTTCTGTCATCTGTGCAGCAAATAGACTACACACTGAATGCTGTCACAATGAAATATATTTATATATCCCCCCCCCCCCCCCCCCAGACTCATATGACCTTTGACCACTGCAATCTAATACATATAGAGATATCATGTTCAAGACGCCATGAATATGTTTTGTTAGGCCACCATGTGAACCATTAGATGCCATATCCACTGTGGTATAAAAAAGCTACTGTGCTACAATTAAAACAAAAAACATTAAAAGTAAACTTTTTTACAGTTACAAACCTTGCCCATAGGGGATGCTGCTACCCCTCATCAACATACTTCCATCGTTCTTGATACAATTAAAATGCAGACAAAATACAAAAAACTAAAATATTTTATACTGAATACATGCTGACAAATTGAGCAAGCACATCACAGTTATACTACACAATGTTACCTGAAGGTGGCGCTGGCAAGCTGCTCGTCCCGCACCGCCAACTCTTTCTGGAGCTCGTTCAACTCAGCCTGCAGCATTGAATTCTGATCCTGGCTCAGGCTGATGAAGTCTTCCAGGCGCTTTGCCATGTCCAGCTCTCGCTCTGTCACCTGGTCTATCCCCAAACGAAGCTCGGACAGCTCTTGAGCGTGCTGGTGTGTCAATCACAAATTGGTATTTTAAGGAACGTGCTGATGAAAGAATACACTATAGGTACAACCAGTATAAGGTCAGTTAAAGTGAGTTGCAGGTGTTTCATACCCTGTCGAGTAAGTTGAACCCCTCATTCCCAGCCTTCATCTCACTTGACTCTTTGTTGTGGCTGTTTTTGATCCAGGGAACAGGTGCATGTGTACGTTTGACACTGGCACTCTGACACAAGAGGAGAGATCGTCAACATGATTCCGTCTAATAAAAAATTCAAAGCTATGCTATTTAAAATGTAAATATATCTATCATTGATTTTATATCAATTTTTCCTCCTAGAAATCCTGAGATCATGATCTGCTTAGAAAAGCAGCCTCGCTCAGAGTTCCTCTTTGTACTCACAGTATTAGGTGGAGAGATAAGTGGCTGGTTGGTCTCCAGTTCCTGTTCAGGGTCAGCTATTGGCAGAGCTTCAGAACTTGTCTGCCTCTTCAAGACATGTTTTGCATGACCGGGACGTCGGTGAGGAGCACTCTGAGTTCTGGCGACCGGCTTCCTCTCTCTCCGATTTCTACCATCCCTTTTGAATACAAGAACAAAGGTATTCAGTATTCAATTATAACCTCTGGCATTCGGGAAATTTGCTGATCATGTTAGCATGTTAAACACCCCAACAGAACTCGACAGCATGGTTAGAGTTATGGTTCAGATTTTTGACCATAATATTTTTACTATCCAAGGTAAACTTACCACAAGCTACTTGATGTGAAACAATGTTATATTCTCCTGTAGAAGCCACAAGTCTGTATGATATCAACTCAATTTCAAGAAAAATTTGTTTTTATCCAAATGTGAAGAAGGATCCACAAGGTGTAAACACTTTGTCTCTGATTGGTTAGGGTTAGTTTTTTTTCTGTCTCTCCAAATGTTTTTTTGCTGTGCATCAAATGTTTTATGGTCACGATTTTTCTCCTAGCTGGCTGACCTGGTTCACGGCCTTAAACCCAATTTTTTCCCCCTGAAACATCAACAGAGAAAATGAATGGGAAATTTACTTCTGGAACCAGGGCTTCTAAAATTGTTCGGTCAATATATATATATATATATATATGTATTGTGCACTATTGTATGAGTACATTTTGAACTGAGGAAAGGATTCCTTCCAATCAGGGGTATCTACTAATATTGCGACAGAGGCATTTTGCCATAAAACATAGCTGAAAACATACTTCTTTAGCACATGACGCAACAGCACTTGTACAGCATGTGCGCTTTAGTTTGACTGTATTTGGAATGTACCTATACAGGAATAGTTCTGGACTTTTTGGTTTGTTCTTCTAACAATACCAGTTTGTTTTGTAAACTAGAGCCCATTTCCAGGTGAAATACAAGGTTAATTTGACTCTTATTCATAGTTCATTATTTCATTCTCAATACCAAAGAGAAAATAAAGAGAACCAGATAAAATTGCTGTTGAAGTGGTGAGTGTGCTTTATAAGGCTTCACTTATAATTTCCATATTTAAACAGATTAACTTATAATTACTTTTATTAAACATATCCTTGTGCTTGCCTGTCCTGAGAGGCCTTATTTCTCAGTCAAACCTCTCTGCATTGTCATGACCTCAAGGTAGTGACAGAAAGAATACAACAACTTACATATGTCACTGTACAGGATGAAGAATTCAGAATACAAACATCCAGAATAAGCATCATACCTAACATCATGGTAGCCACATGGTGACTATTAGAAAAGAACTGCATGACTGGATATATCATTGGTACACATATTGTGGGTCAGCCCAAAAACCCATTCTTGGCTACTGACATCCAAAAAAGCACAAATACAATGTCAGGGGTACAATACCCTTCTCGTAGGCCTTTGGAGTCCAGAGGAAGCTGCTGGAGGGATGGCTGGTGAGGGCTGAACTTGTCCAAGTATTTAGGGGGAACATACACCGGCTTGGCTTGTCCCATTCCGCTGAAAGAAAAAGCAATCTCCAGTAAATGTTTCAACACTATGTTCAAGTTGGTAATTACTCACATGTTGTAGACCTGTTTAAGGCCTTTTAACATACCTATTGACTAGGATCCGATGTGCTTCAGGTCCGACTGACTCTGTTATCTGGTTAAGAATCGTTGGCAGAGGGTGCAGCTTGTCGATTGTGTCCTGAGGAGGAAATAATGTTAGACCGCGTTCATAGAAAGTAATTTAACATGTCAGCAGCATCGTGATACTTTGTAATGATAAGAAAATTATGCTTATCGAAAGCTGAACATGCAAACGTCAATCAGATTTTCACAAAATGTGCCAGACTGCAATTGAAGCTGGTCTGTTAGGTTGAAAATAAAATAAAATTTGCTTGAAAAGTAAGTCTTTATTTCAAAATATGTATATATATATGCTCTGCTTTGTGCTTTTTAAAGCACAAAGCAGAAAGCAGAGCTTTAAAAAGCTCTGCTGTTGACTGTTGTACGGCGACCTTGAGTATCTTGAGTATCTTGAAAGGCGCCTTATAAATAAAATGTATTTATAATAATAAAATGTATTATTATTATTATTATTATTATTATTATTATATAGGGGATATGGGTGATGGGGCACATAGCACAGAACCTAGATGAAACTGGCTACCGGCATTTTCTATGGCCTTTGAAAGGCACTTCTTTTAATTCTGTGTGGTCTACCATTCCAGATGAATGATGATATGCAACTATACAATGAATTAAAGACTGTTTTTATATCAGGATTGGTAAGTTATGAAAAAGTTAAATACATTTTCGATAACATGATCATTTCAGCTGGCTATAGACAGGAGGTTCATTCACATAGACTTTTCTTTTTTACATTTTTTAATGGGTCTTAGACATACAAAATAGCATTGTCTGTATAGCCATATTTTGTGTGTAACGCCCCTCTGTTCTATACCTAGGTTAATTTCTGATTTTTTTTAAGAGCAATGGCTAGAGCTACAATCGAAATGGCGAACAGTAGAGGGGATAAGTTACAAACCTGTGTGTGTCTACAATGACCAACCCATTTTAGTCTACCTTGAGGTGTGGCTTTTTTCAATGTGGTCAGACAACATGAACACATTTTTTATTTTCTAGCATAAGCAGACCCTGAGGGCTAGAAAGCACAGCAGCTGAGCCATAAGTTATTGGGGTCACGGTAAACAGCGAATGGCTCAAGGACTCAAGACACTAGATAACACTAAAATAGTCTCAAATGTATTAATCTGAATGTTGGGCCTTAAAAAGTCTTATGTGCTGTATATTATTTTAAAACCTTTAGATAATTCGTTAAAAAATTATGTTAAATTTGCTACTTCTGTAGCACAGTAAAATTTGTTTGTATTTCAAAGCCATTTTCATGGGTCTTGCATTTCTGTCTTAAATTTAACTGGTCGAAACCTGCAGAAATCTTGTATAAACTGTGACCATCAGGTACAAACAGATGATAAATACTGTGGGCTTGACAGACCAAAGGGAGCCCATTGGTTTTCCATCCTACCTGGCCCCTCTGATAGATGATGTCTACTAGCAGGCCATGGAGCACAGCCAGGCGCAGAGGCAGATCCACATAGCCGTCAAAAGAGGTCATTGGGATTTCGTTGACCTGACTGGACACTGTTTGTAGAAAACTCCTCATTCCATTCCAGTGTTGCTGCAAGAATTCATTCATAAAAAGCATGTACTCTTCCTTATCACCAAACCTGGAACAGAATGAAAGATTTAATTTACTTAAAATCTACTTTAGGTTTAGTATGATTATCAGTTGTCAGGTTAAACATTATTGTTATCTTTCTCATTTCCAGAAAATATATTTTTCATCTTGTCGAAAGATGTTTTTGCTCCAATATTGTATTAGACTTCCAATCCAGATGAGAGGATACTCACAAGGTGAAGTTTGCCAAATTCTGGATGACTTTGGCAGTTAAGGTGAGGGTACGCAGGGTGTTTGTCTCGGGATAAGGCTGCGTCAGACCAAAAAGAGAAGGACTGAGGATAGCGGGGCATAAGAAGCGAAGGAAGAGGGAAGCAGAGATAAGACGCTGACCGATCTCTGGTCTGCCCTGGTCTTCGCACAGCTCCACCCAGCTGGAGAAGATCTTGTGCAACTCTTCAGGAAAGGTTCTGAGGGCAGGAAACATGTTAAACATCAGCCCACGGAATTCTGCTCAAACATTACTGCTGGCCTTAAAATTGTATCATTTGTTTTTCTCTGACTTTTCCATGATGAGCTCTGATCTCACCCATGGATCTCAATAATCTTCATCACCACCTCCTCACAGGCCTCGATCAAGTGTTTCTGGTTGTTTAACAGTTCAGAGGCGGGGCATTTACGAGGATCGACTTCAAAGTTCTCCACCGAGTCATAAAGACGGGTGATAAAGTCTCCTGTAGTGAAAAAGAAAATTGAGAAAGAGAGAGAAAGAGAAGGGGGAGAGAGAGATCAGGAACAGTTGTGTACCGTCAATTTGAGCTCTGTCAGACTGGTTGTTATAATAAAACATTTATAAAAAATAATCTTCAATGGATACTACCTAGTGTATCAATGAGGTATTTCTGGCCAACAAGCTTCATATATTCATCAATTGCTTTAGTGGCCAGTGTGTTCTCTCTGAAGATCAGTGCCTCCCTCTCTTGAAGACGCTCCACCTCTGCACCACCCAAGTCAATGAGGAACTCCTGAAACATGCATTCAATTAAGATACAAGTTATTATTCCTTATTATTATGATTATTGCTTTCTGTGGGGTTATTTGAGATTGTGTTTTAGTCATATTTCCACACTGTGAGATTTCAAAATTATGATTTCTTTAGCTCATTATTTACCTTAGCTTTGCCAATACTCTGCAGTACATGGACCAGAGCTCCTGCCAGCTCTTCCTTCTCCTTAACATTCAGAAGCGGCTCCAGACTTCTGCACATTTCCACATAATCCACCGTCACATACTCGGCAAACTCTTTGTATTTCTCCATGGGCAACACTTTCAAATTTTGGAAACGGGCTTTAATACGTATCGACGCCTGTGGTCCCAGGAGCTCTTTGGACCCTGCTGTGCCTGCCGCCTTGTATGGAGTGATCGGATACCATTTCTCCTGATAGGTCCGCCCTCGGATATCAGATAAAGGTATAGCCACACTGCCCAGTGGGTGCAGGCTGGGCTCCTCTCTGGAGTGACGCTTTTTCTTGGGGTCCTCCTCGCGGAAGAGATGCAAGTTGATTTGGGAGACGCAGGGCAGGTTGTCGAGCTCAAAAAATTCACCCCAGAATAGTTGACACCCTCCAACCACACCTCCACTGGCCCCCAGGCCTCCTGAGGACCCAGAGGAGCTGTCCCCTGCCAGGCCGGAGCGGTCCAATGGCTTGCCAACAGCTCGACTGCTGGTACGTGCAAACAAGGTCCCATCTAGGTGTACCTCACAGTAATAACGCCTTTTGGGTGGCAGATCCTTGGCTTCATTTATCCACAGACACAGGGAGTTCTCTGTGCGCTCAATATTATCCTGGAAAAATTGATAAACTTAGATGTTTTATTAGAATTTAGATTTTCTATGGCACATTCTAACAACAGATATTTAGTAATTCATACCTTATTGGGCTGAGCAGCCCGTCTCAGGTCCTCAATCCAACGGTCACGTTCGGCAGCTGAGGAGCAGCCGAAACAGTGGGTGCTCTCAGAGTTTATCACCTGTAAGTACATTGAAACCAGAAAGTGTTTCTTTTTTGGACACAGGCACCATATGATTCTCCCTCAGGATCCTGAAGGAACAAACACAAGTCACTGTTTACCTCGAAGCAGTACTTCTCCCCCAAAATGGAGCTGTGGACGGGCCTGATGACAGTGCTGGTGTCTGCACTCAGATCTAGACTCCCAACTGCATTGACTGGAATTGACACAGACTCCCGGGAACTATAATGTCTTAAATAAGAAAAAAAAAAATTGCCATAGTAAAAATTATAACATTTTAGTTGTCAAAATATTATGCTGGTGACTGCTGGTGTCATGAAAGGACACCAGAGGACATGAGATAAATATACACTGATAGATAAGAATATCTGTAATTAAAATAGATGCCTTGTAGACAATACAATTATTTCCATGATTTTATGTGGTGATACCCGTGGCTTTTCCTCATGCACCACATTCAGAGACTCTTCATCGCCCCCAAACATTTAGTTACAATCACTTATATAACAATGATTTTAAAAAAAAATGTAATCCTTCAATTGTTTTATTTGTCCAATACTAAGATGTAAGACAAAATTCACCTATCAGAAAACTCAAGATATTTAACATGCTAAACTAGGCTAATGAACATGTTAATGATGTGATTGTGAGCATGCTGATATTAGCATTTAGCTCAGCCCAACAAAGAGAGGCCGGTGTGGCAGTAGACTCTTAATTTACTCATTGACTCTAATTGGCCCCCCAATTGATTTCAAATCCAATATTGTGGAGTACACAGAAAGTATCAGTACTTGTGGACTGCACTGTGTTTTGCTTCACAGTAACAGTGTAGTTTACCTGCTTCCTTTGTTTAGCCCCGACGGTTGGGTGTTGCTATTCCTCTTGGCCTTGTTCTCCAGACGTCTCTTGATCAGTGCCTGAGGATGAAGAACACAAGCATTATATCAACAGGAAAAGTGGAGCTAGCAGAAAGATTGTTATCTGTTATGTTTAAAATACTCACCCTCACACCACCATCTTGGTTCTTTGGTCGCGGGCCACCTGACAGGCCCACATTGTCAGGACTGCATTCTAAGAGTCAGGCCAAAACAAAGTCATTGATATTGACAATGGACTAAGCTTATTTTTATACCCCGGTTTTTGAAAAAATCCTATCCCACTTTCCATTTAAGGTTTGTCCACAACATTTTGTCTTTTTATAAAATGTTTCAGTCAATTGTTTGATGGAAGGCCCTGTCTTCCAACCCTTTGCCCAAACTTCTGACTGCTTCAACTCCACTGGCAGCACTCATGTCTGTGCTTCAACAGATGAAAGATTAAACCCTCAGAACATTAGCCAAGATTATTATATTAGCAAATACAAAGAGATGAGCCCATAGAGGATGTGGTTTTCAGCCAGGGCTGCAACAATTTGATTAGGTCTGCTATTGCACTGTGCACACTTGGCTTGCAGACATTCTTATATGTGAAAAGCTATTTAGAACTATGCAGATAATAAAATTAGAAACAAATCATATTCTGCCAGGATTCTGCCTCATTTGTAGTTTCAGTATCGCTGTTTTTAATTATTCAGTTACTAGGGAAAAAGCATCTTTAAAGTCACAAGTTTACAACACAATTCATAAAACGTAATGTCTTACCCAGTGCCCCACCACAGACAAACCAGCGTCTGAATCCCATCATTTAGTCTGCAGGTGTCACACAGTCTCGTTACTTGGATCTCGGACTGTGCAACATTTCCCTCATCTCTTCACTAAACTCTGTTGATGGTGACAGCGAGCACCAGCCAAGCAGCCAAAATGTTGTACGAGAGCAGTAACTTCCAGTGCGCAGCCTCTTTATCGAAGCAGACACTGACTGTGCCCTCTCTCTCTCTCTTTACGAGCTCTCATTGGACTGGTAGAACACACAGGCGCGATGCTATCTTCCCCAAAAACGTAGAGGAAGCAATTTGAAAGTCTCATGCATAAACATTCAGCTATTTCCTCTGTGACTGTCTGCAGAGCCATTAGAGTGGACATGATGTCAGAAGCTGTGATGGCGGTCGTGTTTAGTCACTTTTCTGATGGTTTTACTCAGGGTTCACTGCATTTTATTTAATGCACATATTTGATCTATATTTTGCTTAATTTATATACATGGGGGATGGGTGACAAAAAGCAAGTCCTCATAACGTAAATCATTACTTTTTAAGGTCAAGTCATGTTAAGGTTAAGGTTGGGTTTAGGTGTAGGTTAGGGTTAGACAAGTACTATTCAGTTCACTTAGGTCAGGATGAGGGTGAGCGCTAGTCTCTAAAGTGACTTCCTCTGTGTGAGTGTGTGTGTGTGTATGTGATGTATGAACCTGTGTCGATATCTGCAAGGTTCCGCATGCTGATGTTGGACAGGCAACTGCTGACACGGTTTCGAGTCCACATCGTGGGCTGTAAAAAAAAAAAAAACTTCAACTTTATTCATTTAGCACTTTAAACACAACATTGTGGATCCACAACACACATACAGTAGTTGTGTGTGTGTGTGTGTGTGTGTGTGTGTGTTTGTTTGTGTGTGTGTGTGTTTGTTTGTACCTCCTCCTCTGGGGATATGAGAATTTGTCCATCTTCAAGGTTACAGTTGCTGATGTCCCATATGGGGACCTCTTGAGGTGGGGCCCATTGTAGTCGTGGCAGTTCAGTAGTCCCTCCCACATCTGCCACACAAGAGCACATGTGCACACTCATACTCATATTTTATACTATTCTATACTAATGCACGGCTTAAAACGACACATGAACCTGCTGTAATTGCTTTTTTCTTAAAATGTAAATGCAAATTAAACATATTCTACAAAATAGATGAACAGAATGGTTTCTCTTCCTCTGGAGAACCAACTGTATCCTTAATATCCTATTTAATATATGGACATTGCAGAAGCATAATTGGAGCCACATGCTGGCTCTTGTTTGATTCTTTTATTGTTGGTAATTATGGTCCGTTATCTCCCACAGCACTTGGTCACTCCCACTTGCTGACCCACTGGGGCTTCAGATGATATCGCTCTGCTGACACACCAGGATGAGCTGCACACATCCTGTGGTTTCTCTATAGTTTTTGTCTAGACGTATTTTCATGTTGCTACAGATTTTACTTTCTTAACTGCCATTTTATGTCATCTATTTTCAAAAAAATGTATAGAGTAGCTCAGTAGTAAGTGTGAGGAGAAATAGATATAATAGATAATAATGCAGCCATATTTATTTGCAACGAATGTGGCAGGAGGTGACATTTTCTCCTTGATTTCACTTGTTTATCAGTTTGAAAAATCCCTGAACTTCTCTGGGCAGTCATGTTCTCCTCGTACCTTTTAGAGCCAGATGTTTGTCGTTCATTCCCCTAGTTAGTGTTGTTTTTCTGTTTCTGTGTTCAGGCAGTCTGCCATAGTGTCAGATGACAATCAAGTATGTCGCAAACATTTATTGTGGACATGATCTTTGGCCAGGTGTTGCTCTGAAGCTGGTCAGACGTTTGCTGGGGTTTCTAATGTCACTAGATGAGAGGTCATTCAGCCTCTGTATCTGCCGACTGAGCAAACTGTTTGAACTGGTAGACAACAAGGATGGAAATACTGAAAAGCTAGTAATATTGAATGAATGTCTTTTTTTATTTATAAATGGAAGAACTAATTTTAAACAATCATTTTGGTATAAAGAGCCCCAGGCCTTGGTGCCCCTAAAGTGCAGTTGGTTTAAGAATAAACAATACTTATTACTTAATACTAATACAGCTTCCTGCTCTGCAGAGCAGTTTCCTGTAGCAGTGTTTTGTAAATCTTAAGGTAATTGTTGGGAATGGCATAATTTTCCTCACTTATAGCAGACATTTTTTTTGGAAGGTAATTTTGGTCCTTGTTATGTCTACCATGAATTTGTGACAGTAATGCTTAAAACACAAAAATATTGTGACAAAATTAAGCAGATTAATGTATTTCGATTTTGTTTTGCTCATTATTGTTCCATTAAATATCAGGGGAAAGGGGTAAAAAGAATCATATACACCAGTCTATAAATCTAAGTAGTTCCTAGACGCTACCGCTGATCCAGATTCTATTGTGGGGCCTTCAAACTCAGATTTGTTCTAAGGTGTGATCACACTGTCTCTTCAACACGATGAACCACCAAAACTAAAAAATCTGAAGAAGAAGTTTTTAAGATGCCATTTGAATAGTTTTCAAGCTTAATTTATTGAAAGGGTAACTACATTATTTGATTAAAAAAATGATATGTAACTTTCGAAGAATTCAATCCAGAGATATATTTTTACAGATAATGTTCATTTTTGCTCTTTTATTGTTTATACTTTTTCAGGCTGTATGTTCTTGTTTAATGTTGTCTTGAGTTCATCAGCATCTCTTTTAATCACTTAGTTCATCTACTAACACATGCCTCACAAGTACCTCACCTACTCGACTGTGTCACTGATCCTACGTACAAACCACATAGAACGACCATTTTGATAAATGACAACAAAATGTTGCCTTGTGCATCTTGCACATTGGTATACACCTTTTATCAAATTTATTTATAATGTAAAAATGTGTCATTACGAGTAAGAAAATAAGTCCCATATTCCCATTCCCGTGCTTAACTCAAACATGAAATTGAAAGACTGTTGAAATACTCTTTAAATAGGTGGAGTATGTATTATAAGTTGAGTATGTAATATGTATTTTATTACCTTGTAGTAATGTCTGGGTGCTGCTCCGACTTGGCAGCTTGGGCCTCTTGAGCTTCTGGGAAACAGTCCTCAGGTACTTTTTAAAGAGCGCCCCTCCGCCTCCCCTCTGTGAAGGGTCTGTAGAGGAGACCCCCGGGGCCTCTGCAGCAGCTGAGCATGAAGCTGCGTCGGCTGAGCCACCTGCGCTGGAGGAAAGGGCCGTAAACAGGGACCCCGGAGGCTCAGACAGGGCCCTTCGGAAGGGGTTCTTTCTGGTTCCACTGGCACCTTTATCCTGCTTGGCTCCCTCTCCACCTTTCCCACCTTGTTCCTCGCTCAGGGCCTTGCGCCAGTTCTGCATCTTGGTCCATTTGTTGGAAGAGGCCTTCTGAATCTTGTCGATTGTAGATGAAGAAGAAGCTGCTCCTCCTTCTCCTCGATCTTTCACATCTTCGAGTGCCCCCTTGCCCGTTTGCCAACTGTATGTATCGATGGTGTCGGTGGTGTCAGATATTTGTCCTGCTGGAGGCTCCACAGGAGATTCCTTCTCCTTCTCTGGTGATCCATGCTCCTTTGGTTGTTGAGCTGCAGGCTCTAAATCTTTCTCCTCAGTGCCCATATCAGATTTTAAAGGTGTGTGACTCAAATGTTCTCTTCTCTTAAAGATGCATCAAGCAAAATTCAAATACCTTCTCGGGAGACGTGTTTCTGATTCACCACTAACTTGGAGACTGCTGTCTGTGTTAACGATGACAAAGTTTACCGCGCCTGCACCAGCTCAGTCCCTCTGCTTCTCTCGTTTCCTGTCTTGCAGAACGCTATCCGGCAGCAACACACGACTGTCGTCTTTCTGTGGTTGCTTTGCTGCAGTAAACAAATCCTCTTACCCACGAGCTGTTTGCTTCCTCATAAAATGACAGAGAAGTTCATCCCTTTACAGAAATCTGTTCTTCTCTGGTCTTTCTGCTTTCATTTGATACTTCCTTTCTTTCTCACTTCCTGTTCTGATGTATAGTCATCATTCCTCCACCTGCACCTCAGAGGACACCTGTTCTCATAGCAGTTATTATCTGTTGCCTTATGAGTGTTAGAAGCCTTATTTCTTTTATCAAGATACTGATTGACTAACAGAATTTCATGAATCAATTATTAAAATGCACTATTGTGTTAAACTAGGAGGAGATCAACTTTAGGATAACATCTCTTTTTGTATTCTCTATTACTAATATTGCATAGCAGGGCGTAGACCCAGTTTGACTATGACTTTGAATAAGACCATGATGAATAAAGCAGTCTGACGGTATCCATGTGTTATCAGCTACCTGTGCGAGTATGGACTGTTGACTGTTAATATCAGTTTCCTGTCACAGGGAGGTTGCACTTCCTGCTGAGATCATTTTTTCAGACTCTGAAAACCACATCCTGTGCTCATGCTGCTCTCTACTCATCTGCAGAAGATTGCTGCGTCCAAGTGGGGCGAGATGTACGCACTAATGTTAATAGGTGCCTGATGTTAAAATATAAGTGGACGGTTGGTTACTGATTCCACTGTAGCATTGTAAAAATTGTATCCGGACATTCAAGTGCATGAACAGGACTGTTAATATATTGCATTGTTGAAAGATTCAGGATGTCAGATATGTGTCTCATTCTATCGTGGCCCTCTGCTGGCTGTGTTCTCATATTGTCAATGGCAATGGAATTCAACTTCAATGAAAATGTGTGTGAGGTGTTAAATGAAGTGCTGCAATGAACTGGGTCAATAAATTGATTAGTCGATAGAGCATTTATCAGCCACAATTTTGATCCTTAATACATACACATTTTTTATTTTTTTATTTTTTATGACTAAAATTAAAAGGCTTTGGATTCTTGGACTGTTTGTCAGATAAAATACGTCATTTGAAGATGTCACCTTGAGCTTTGTGAAACTATTTGCTATATTTGCTATCATTTTATCAATCAAAAAATCAATCAATTGTATTTGTATAGCCCATATTCACAAATCACAATTTGTCTCAATGGCTTCTTGAACTTAACAGTTAGATAATGTATAAAGGAGATGACCTGCTGTAGTTAACTTAATTATTAGTTGTGTTCCTGTTGACTGCAGGCTGCAAAAGTTCACAGCAAATCCAAAGAGTAACTAAACCACTTTTTTCAGCTGAACATCAATGTACCCAGGTATTTAGTAGTGGAGTTGAATGATTCTGGTCCAAATCTTGACATCAGCAAGTGTTTGAATTAAACACTTTTTGTGAATATGCATAGTGACTGCCCTCTACTGGTTAAAATTCAACCATTGCGATTGAATGTTGCCATTGGTTGATCTGGAAGCAGGTGACATATGTGGAGGCAGTTTCCCTCATAAAACCTCTCCTCATGTATTAATCCAAATGTGTGATCTAGTCTCTACCTCTGCTACCTCCCTAATCTTGTCTGAGAGAGACATGCAGTGCACACACACCTGTCAGAACAGAACGGACATTATTGGTGGGGATGGCAATGTGTTGCTACAAAGACATTTAGTAGTTACATAGCTTTAAAACCTATTGCAGTGTCGGCAACCTGTGGCTCTTCAGCCCCTCTGCAGTGGCTCCCTGTACAGTGTTGTTCATGTTGCGCATATTTTTCGCGAACGGTGAACTTAACGAATCAGTTTTCATATAATGAACGTGAGTGAACGTCACCCCCTGTATCTAGGCAACGGTACACATTTGTGGTCATGTGACCATTATGTTTTCAAGCCCCTCCCATTCCCCGCTTGCCATGAAGGAGAAGTTGGTGCTAGTGCTTTAGAAAGTATGTTTTTTCACAAAAATTAGATTTTTGCAAGTAAAAGTAATTTTTCTTTCTTTGAACTTAATCAACTGTTGTGTCAAAACAAATTGATTCAGGTAGAAAAACTTATATCATACATGTTGATGAACGTCCAACATATAAAACCATGTGATTGATGCTAGCTGAAGATTAGCTTGAATTGGTAAGAGATGTTTTTTCAAAAATGTTGGCTGTGGGGTAAAGTGAGACATGAAGCACAAGTTAAGTTTAGTCTTAAACATATTTTAGTGTAATATTACATTATATATGTTTTAATTTGTTATGTCATAAACATTGTAGAAAACCCATCATGCCAAGAAACTACACCAGGAAGACAACCTGGGGCCAAACCCCCCCTCGCAGAGATGGAGAGTGCAGCCGCTGAGGTCATGCAAGGAAAGAAGTCCTTAAGAAAAGCTGGAAGGGATAGAAATAATGACAAGACAACCCTCAAAAGATTCATAAAGAAAAAAGAGAAAGGGAAAGTAAAATCAGTAGCCTGGGGTGCAGTAGCTGAGGTAAAGAGAATATTCACAGATGAGATGGAGGAGGAGCTTGCCAAACACTTGAAACAACTAGCTCACCAGTTTAATGGCCTTGCTCAGTTAAGTGCCGTGAACTGGCATTTGAATACACAGAGAAAAACAATATCCCTGTCCCTGCCAATTGGACAGAGAAACAATGTGCAGGTAAGCTAGGGTGTGCAAGAGATCACATGAATCATAATAATCATAAATGTGCTTAATTGACCAATCCCCATGATTCTGTTACTAGTCCGATATTAGTTTTGGAATGTGTGGTTGTCAATATAGCTGTCAGGATTTTTACTATTACAACATGTGTTGTTATGATGTTCACTGTGTGTGAGGAGCCGGGGATCAGCGTCTACTAATTCTATGTCTATTGGCTGGCGGGCTAAAAACCTCCAGGCTGCCTGCGCGCGTTTTAATGACGTCGTGTAATGGCACTCACTTGATTGGCTGTACAGGAGTGAGACATCTGATTGGCTACAGACGATCCCCTCTTAGAAAAAACGCATTTGTGAAACAGAGTCACGTCAGGGGAGTCTCAAAAGTCTCAAAAGTCTCACACACAAATGCAGCGAGGTTTACAAATTAAAAGCACTTTGTAAATGCAGGTCCAACAGTTTATATATGAATGTAACAAGCTCCAAATATGTATTTGATGAAGATTGCAAATACTTTTACATGCATATATTTGTGATTTTTTTTTCTATTTGTGTGTGCATCGGAAATATGTTTATGAATCTTATATTTTACATGTGAATTTGTTTTACTTATATATGGAATGAAACATATTTGTGTGTGCATTGAAAATGTATTTGTGGATCTTTTTTGCGCATGTATTCATTTCTGTGTGCATTTAATCCTTTTGAGACTGTTCTGGCTCCATAAAATGCGCTCCCTGGGCCACAGGGATGAGCCAGCCCCACGCCACTAGCCGCCATGGGTGGAACCAGGACACCAGTGGACACATGTGGAGCTGTGTCTCTGCGCTCTAAGCACGCTTTGCGCTCTCTGCTTCTGATGGCTCAGTCACGTTCACTGCAGTGAATTATTGATACACGCACAGTGTTAGAAGATATTATTAAAACCTGTTAATGACTCAGCTCCATAACTCCGAGGTTAAATCTAATCTGAACGTAATTTACTGTCAATTGTTTCATATATTTTTTAATTAAAGGGCTCGTGTGGAACAGATATGTCGTGCGAGCAAAACTGAAGGCCTAATTATACTCCTGCGACTGCAACCGCGGAAGGCCACGCAGCTGCATCGACGGACTCGTTTTGGTTTATGCTTCACTCACGTGTTGCGCATGTTGCAACGCAATTCACCGCCAGAACACTAGGCGGAGTAACGTTTTGTTTCGAAAACAAAACACACAAAGAAGAGACGTCTTCTTCTTCGTCGAATCTTTATTTACATAGCCACTCCGGCTCCTAATAGCCTATTTCTGGCGGACAAATCGGCCAGTCAGTGACGGGTTATACAAGTGGTCATACTTTCGGATCTCTTCTGCCAAGTGCTCTTCTATTTGTTCCATATTCGTTCTTCTAAATCTTCCGTGATTTCCGCGTATTGTGGGGCATGAAACCGGAAACTAGACTCCGGACGGGATGTAGTAAACAGATGAGCTGTTGGTTTTAATGCAAATTATGAAATGGATCAATAATCTGGCTTCAGTTCACCACCTCACATCAGCGTCGCCACTTTCCCGTTTCCAAAAGGTTTATAGCTGACCAATTGGTTTCCACTGTGAGTCCTGACGGAGGCACGGCATCAAGCGATGTGAAGAGGAAATGAAACCTTCTGACACTGACATCGAGGTGTTTGTTAGTGAGGTGGAGAGCGACTTAATGGGACAGCAGTGATGTCACTAATAAAGAAAATACACTGATACTCTGCCGCTGCTGCTGTGGATAACACAATGTGTGAGATCAGAAATCGCTAAACCCTAGCGTCCTCCTCATCCTTCCATTTACATGCACTAATCGTGTAGAACCCCGCACCGGTGTCACGGCAGTATTTATCTATTTAGAGCATCGGACCGATTCCCTCACTTGCACACATCGTGCACAGTGGCGGTTTTGGGCACGGGCGAACCGGGCAGCCGCCCGATGCGGCACCTTCTCATGTCACGTGGGGGGCGGCAGGAGCACTTGAAAAAAAAAAAAAAAGTCATCTGGCCAGTGAAGCGGTTTTCTATTATCTATTATATCACTGTGTGTGGAATTGGCAAATTGCGCCCCCTGCAACTGCAGCGCCCCAGTTCACCTCTGGGTCTCCCAAATGGAACGGACAAGGGGGGGATCCACTGTATAGAGCAGTGATTATCAAACTGTGTGGCGCACCCAATGTTTTAATGTCCGCATCTCTTTAACGGCGGAGCAGTAAACAAATCGCTGTTTCGCCGTAGACAGGGGTCTGCAACCCGCAGCTCTGAAGAGCAGCCCCTCTGCAGTGGCTTCCTGAACAGTGTTGTGTGTGTCGCGGACAGCACACACACAGGCGCCGGGGCTCCGCCCCCCGCTCCGCTCTCTCTCTCAGAGACACACATTTATTCATTATTCGTGTGCAAGTCGCTCCCAGCCACACATACAAACACACTCACAAGACCACGACGTTGCAATTACAACTTTATTAACATCACACACACTGTATCAGCAAACAAACACAACCATGGACAAGTTTCTGATTCGTAAAAGTCAGGCAACCGATGCGCCAGTTGCGAAGAAGCCAAAGCTTTGCAAATATGACGAGAGCTATTTGCAGTTTGGTTTCACCGTCACTGGCACGACTGAGCAACGTCCTCAGTGTTTTGTGCCAAGGTGCTGGCAAATGACAGCACCTCATGAGTCATTGAGTTCAGTCTCTTCATCGATGCAGAGTCCACATCGTGATACATCTGAATCGAGACATTTCCAGACCTCTAACTTCCTGTTTCATTCCCTAAATCACAATAAACCTAAATCACAACTACGACTCTATGATTAATGTGGAACGTGGTGAAACTGAAGCCTTTCAGGACCCTGAGTGCCAGAGTGTCTCCTTTGGCTCATTTTGCTGGTCCCAAGCCCGGATGAAGGAGGAGGGTTGGATGTAGAGCTAGCAATGCCGCCCCACTTAACAGTGCGGCGCACATCATCCTGCGGCGCACATCATCCTGCGGCTCACATCATCCTGCGGCGCAAATCATCCTGCGGAGCACATCATTGTGCGGTCATATCATCCTGTGGCGCACTTCATCCTTCAGCGCACATCATCTGCGGCACTTCATCCTGCAGCGCACATCATCCTGCAGTGCACATCATCGTGCAGCCCACGTCCTGTGGCGCACTTCATCCTTCGGCGCACATCACGGTGCAGCGCACTTCATCCTGCGGCGCATATCATCGTGCGGCGCACATCACCCTTCGGCGCACTTCATCCTGCCGCGCACATCATCCTGCGCCGCACATCATCACCGCACATCATCTTGCGGGGCAAATCATCCTGCAGCACACATCATCCTGGCGCACATCGTCCTGCAGCGCACATCATCCTGGGGCCACATCGGCGCACATGGCACGTCATCTTGCGGCGCACATCATCCTGGTTGCACTTCATCCTGCTGCGCACATCATCCTGGCGCACATCATCCTGCGGCGCACATCATCACCGCACATCATTGTGCGGCGCACATCATCCTGCAGTGCATATCATCACCGCACATCATCCTGCGGCGCACATCATCCTGGGGCGCACATCGGCGCACATCATTGTGCTGAGCACGTCCTGCAGCTCACATCATCTTCGTCCCGCAGTGCACATCCTCCTGCCGCACATCATCGTGCGGCGCACATCAAAGGAGGAGGGTTGGACCTAGAGCTAGAAGTTCCACCCTACATAACAGCCTTTTGATTAAATTTGATATTCTAACATTTAACAATACAGGACAAAATCTATTTATGTATGCGGGTCTAGATACAGCATTAAAGTCATGAAGTTATTTTGAGAAGTGATGGCCTATTTCAATGGCCAGATGAAAAAAAAAGAATCAACAGAAGAATACGGAAGCGTATTGCATTCACTTTTTTTATTTCACTGAGCTCTATGTGCGCTCTGCGCTCTCTGCGCTGTGCGCTCTCTGCGCTTTCTGTGCGCTTTGCGCTCTCTGCGCTCTGCGCTCTCTGCTCTCCGTGCTCTGCGCTCTCTCCTCTCCGCGCTCTGCGCTTCTCCGCTCTCCGCGCTCTGCGCTCTCTCCTCTCCGCGCTCTGCGCTCTCTGCACGCTTTGCGCTCTCTGCGCTCTCTGCGCTATCTGCGCAAAAAAAGCATAGTTCTGTGTTTCATTTATTTCAAAGTAGGCCTACACATGTATTGAGTTGTCCTCTTCATAAGAGTTTGGTGTTTTTTGTATAACAGTTAAATGTCAACCGTTTTTTTATTTTCGTTCTATAATTTAATAAATGCAACAAACTATAGTTTATATATATATTGTATAAATATATATATAACTTTATAATCTGTGTTATAAAATAAGGTTTGCGGCTCCAGATAGATTTAATTTGAGGGAAGAGGGGGCAAAATGGCTCTTTTGATATTAAAGGTTGCCTACCCCTGACCTATTGGAACGTTCACTAACATCTGCCTTCTAATTAACGGGACCTGACCACTCAGAGATGGCCCTCCACCCTCTCTTGTACTTGAACTGCCTCGGCCTTCAGGCGTGACTAGGGCTGGAGCCAACAACTGGAACATATACAGGTGGAGACCACTATGGTCTTCCACCACACTAATGCCCATTTCAGGGGATTCTGGAGGAAAAAAAGGCCTCCAATTATAAAAGCGCTCTGTGGCATAGGTGCCTTGACTCTCCATTGTGTTATGGCCTGAAGACGTCACTGACACTGACATCACGCCCTGCCTTCCTCCCTCAGTCTGGAGTGATGTGGAGGTCTGATTACCCAACACAGAGAATTCCTGGAGCCCAGTAACTTAAATAATAATTTGGTTGGTCACCTTAGCCTGAGAGATGAAAAGGCCACCTGTTTTATTTCTAACTTTTATTGTCACTACTGTTGGATATGAGTTAGTCAGGAAAGGGAAAATGCTGAGGCCTCCAAGCTGATTGGAAAATTTAATTGTTCCACCATGGAAATAAATTGTTAGTTCAATGAAAAAAAGCCCTGCCAACTCTAACATAACAATGCTCTTATGCTTCAGTACTTGTAACACAGAGGATTTGAGATGTGGCCTTGATAAATTTCTATTTCCTTCTTAGATTTCAATGAGTTGTAATTGCAGCTATTGGCCATTAGAGGTCTCTGCACATCCATTGAAAATGTTGTCAAGCCATAAAGTAGACTTTTTATTTTTCTGTTCAAACAGTATTTTTTTATGATCTACTCAGTTATTGATCCAATGTGGCATATCACTAAGATGCATGATCAATGGACCTCAGGCTCTTGATCACACTGATGGATTTGATTCTAGGACATCACAGTTACCTGGTATATGCTTTCAGCCTGGCCAGCCCACTACACACCCAACTTAATGGTGTCTTTGTTCTGTTCTCACTCGAGGAAGGTGACGTTTGCATCCTGATCCAATGAACAGCACACAACACAACGACCTTTTGCAGTGACCTGGATTGAATCTCAACCAAAGCAGCTGCTGCCACCTATTTCATGCTAAATCAGGGAATGGTGTATGACTTTGCTGCTATGGATTCACAATAGACCACATTCTCCATAAGCAAATTCTCCAGTCGATCATTATATGAACATACAATGACATGTGTAAGTATTTTTAATGAAACTTTTGAACTTTCACATTTGCTGTAGGGACAGACCTTGGTGTAAGCCATGAATTCAACTAGCATGCCCCTTGAAACATAATCCCCTTAATGCTATCATCCACCGCCATCGCTACTAAACCTCTTACATAATTAGGATGTGAGTATATTTAACTCTGAGAACTAAACCGAAGCTTATAGGCCACAGAAGTCCAGACATGTGAGATGACAAACAAAAAACTAATGTCCGGAACATATGAGCTGGAAAGATAATTTGTCAAAAACTTACTTAGGCTTATTAAAATGTGTTTTTCCTCTTTATTACCTCCACCAAGGATTACCCCAAAAGACCTGGATGGATAACCATGAAACATAGTAGAAGAAGAATGCAGTATAGGTCAGGAGTTAACCAACAAAATTTTTGTGCAGATCTGGATCAGGGGGCAGATCCAGGTTCTTCTTTCTATTCTGTCCCATTTATGGAGACAGAGTTTCTAGAAAATAATTTCAAAAGGATTCATTGATGTTATGCCACAAAAACGACATTAATGTGGATTGCTCTCGCTGTCATCGGGCTCCAGAAGATATTTGTCTTATATTTTTTGGTCTTGTCTCCACTAATTTTGCTTTTGGCAAGATATTTGTTTTATTTCCCGGCATATTGACTCTCCAACAAATCAAAGTAAAGTGATATAATTATTTGGAATATGCCACTTGCTAAATCACATATTCACAAATCTAAATATTGTAATAAGTCATTGATGATTACCTTTGACAATGAAATGAAATCAATGTAGGGAACAGTCATTTTTCTTAGAGGTACTCTGAGTTGTGCGACATTATAAATTATTACCATACTCCCCAGTGACCAGGCCTACTCATCAATCAATAACAAAATACCCCTGTGTAAGTGTGTGTATGCGCAGAGGCTTTGAATAAGCAGGATCAGTTCAAATCATCCCCATTTACTGTTAATGCACAATCTGATAGTGTATGTATCTGTTCTCCATTGCAAGATATCGAGCTTCTGCGGACAGGAAGACTGTAGGCATATGTTACCTCAGGCACAACAGACACTCAACACTGCACTGGAAACATGTGACAATCATCTGGTTTCGTTGAAAAAAACATAACAAATAATATTTGCATTGTGTCATATATGACTGCACTGGAATTCACATGAAATAGTTTGAAATAAATCCATAAAGGCTGCGAACAGAGGTCTACAGGTCTGATTTGACATGAATCATACCATTGCTCACTCTCCTCTGGTGTTCGTCATTCACCGAGCAGACGTGTTCTGTGAACGCAGCACTGCGCTGCTCTGAGAGGTAGAAAAGAACTGAGCTGTGGAAACTTGTGGAACTGGGGGAGGAGCGAGCGACGGCGTCACAGGCGCGAATACCCGGCGAGAGAGGAGGAGGTGACAGGCAGAGGGACTCAGTCCTCCTCCCGCGACACTGCTCCTGTGTTTGTGTGTACGATTACACGGTGAACGGTTCTGGATTTTCCGGTTATCCCTCTTACTATGCCAGTCATCGCCGGACTGTGAGCCTGCTTCGACGGTTGGCTTTGTAGCTACATGGCCAGCTAGCACGGCCACGCTAACTGTTGTTAGCAGCTGGCTTCATCTCTACACGGACCCGGCGAAGTGAAGAGCCGAGGAGCTGGAATGGCCAGAGTTCCCTCGGATACCTCTTTCAGAAGACAACGCGACTAAGCAGACGGAACAGATCCACATTTCTTTGGAGGTCCGAGTCACCGGTAAGCACGAGTTGTTCAATTTAGGTCAATTTAGCAGCGATCTGTAAAGTTAGCGCTAGCATGCTGGCTAGTCTCCGCTAGCCACTGTTGTGTAAGCTAACGTTAACAAGTCGGTGTGGCAAATGTTACTCACTAGGTGTTTGTGTTAAAACAGCAACAAGTGTTGGGATTTCCTTTCTAACTAGAAACGTAACACCTGCTGACAAAGTGTGATATTCCTCAGCTGTGGCTCAGCTCAGACTGTCACCACATCCTGTTCCATGGACACCATACCAGAACAGACCACAACAAATGCTAGAAATGAAAGCATTCAAAACATTGGCTGATATCTGCCGGGTCCAGTGGAAAGCGTGGTTAACCAATACTAACACAGACATTAAGCATAGACGTTGGAGAAGGATAAACCGATGTGATACTTTAATAGTTGTAGCCAATTACTTAGACTCGGAGAGACCCAGAAAGAGAGAGAGAGACTGCTGAATGGTGTGTTTGGAACCCTGTCATCCTCAGTCTCTTGATGAAGTAATTGTTTTGCTTTGACGTGTCTTTGTTGACGTTGCGGACAGATCCTGAAGCATGGCGGTAATTATGTGTTCATATATGTGTTGTTTAGTTATCAACACTGTGGCGACCTGTTTGTGTTCTGTCTGTGGATCCTACAGCCCGGTTATTATTAGTCCGCCTGCCCTGATCCCTCTCAAAGTAGTGCTGTGCCGGGACTAGGCTCACACCCCTCCTTGCAGCCTTGTTCCCACGGCATAGCAGTGTTTAGAAACGTGTATCAGCATGCTGACTGGAGATAAACTTCAAGCCAGAGGGTTTGCTTCATGAAAACACATGAACATTTGTCTTTTACAACTGGCACCTTTCAAACGACCAGAAGACTCCTTTCATTCTGCTTTCAGCTCAGATGCTTCGTTGGATCATTTCTTGTACGATTACATGAAGTGACTTGTATATACCTGTGACCTGAGCTCCTGCCGTGACTGTAGTTGGACTTAGTGGAATAAATCCCCAGTAGTTAGTAGTGAAATGCCTTTGCAGCGGGACAGTCCCTGATAAATGAGCATGTAGAACATTGAGATCCTCATCCATGGCTCCAAACACCCTCCTCGCTGCTCATCACTATTCATGCTTTTCTTGTTCTTAGGGCTGCTAGCCAACACACACACCCACACATACACCCCTGTGCCTGGCATCATACAAACATCAAGTCAGCCAAAACACACCTTTTATTAAATCACACACAGAGACTCCTATAATGGTGTAGTCCTGACACTCACTCACTCAGCAGCAGCACACAGATCTCGGGATGATGCCAAATTAAATGCAGCCCTAGATCAGGTTTGATTTATTACACAAAGATCATGACTCTTTCTTCTCTGATTGATTTATTCTTCAGGTTGTTGGTGTCAATCTAATCCCCATCATGGTGCAGAAGTACCAGTCCCCCGTGCGGGTGTACAAGCAACCCTTTGAGCTGGTGATGGAGGTAAGTGTCTCTACCTGTACACTGGTCAGCCCTGCATTGCACTCCATAGATTAGGAATGGGTGAGAATTGTCAAATGAATAAAAATCCAAACAATGACTCTAATTATTGTCTGCGAATGGTCAGTTTCTCAGTTATTAGCAAATGGTGTCTCTGCTTGCATCCTGATCACAGATGCAGCGTTATGTAATGCTGGTGGGTGGGCGCTTCAGGGGTCACCCTCAGAGGGTAGTCATTGAATTACACACCTTGCTTGTCATTTGTTCACATAATCAAAATGCTGTTGCTTAAGCTAGACTGCAGTGCAGGCAGTTTACTGCCAATGTTTCTGCATCTTCATTACACTGAGAGTGCTTTCTGAGCAGCTCTGTCAGCATACATTTTTGAATCAAATAAAACCGCCATCACAACTAAAGCGTTGAATTATAGGAACAGAGTTGAAGCTGATTTAGTGTGATCTGTGAACACACCGACCGTATCCGCATACTGGCAAGTGCTCTACTTGCTAGAGAGAGGTTATACCTCTACAATATACACCACTCTCTTATGTCATGTGGGTAACTCTTCACACACGCTGCCATGTGTTCTTAGCCCACCAGGCTCCAGTTGATCTTTTTTTTAAATAGAGTGTGAATTTGAATGTACCTATCTTTTTTCTTTGGTGTTTCTGTTAACATCTATGCTTTCTGTATGTGCATTTTTCCACTTATGTTAATTTTCATTTTGATGTCTGAGAAGCTGCACCGACTAAAAGCTTCAGAGGTTGCACATAGAGCACATAGAACACTTTGAGCCACTGATTCTCTGTCGGGTCACATCTGTGACATCTGTTTTATTTTTAACACTGAAGCTATAGCACATATACTAGGACCTATAATCAGGTCACACAGCAGATGGATGGTTTACTTGAAATGATTTGACCTCAGCTGCTTATTGTTGGTTATGTTGTGTTGGTGCATCCCTGCAGTCTTGGTCTTATTATGCAAACTAGGGATGGGCGTTCGATTAAATTGTCTTCGTCGATCGTCGGGAGAGTTAATGACGAATTTTCGATTAATCATTAATATTTTCAAGTTAAAAAATCCACTATTTATAAGCTACATTAAAATGCAGTGAAAAAAAAAAGCGTGTTTCCTCATTGAGATCTTTATTACAAGATGAACAAAATATGCGCTGCCGTAATCTTAAGCAGCGGAGCCGACAGCTAGAAGCCGGAGCTACCAAACACAACTGACCCCCGTTTTTTCCCCCTCTAAAATAAAATAATAATAATTTAAAAAAAGTAAAAACATAATGTTAAACAACAACTACAAATATATAATACTTAGGTCTGACAGGTTTTGCCAAATGTAACTCAAAACTATCAAACAAGGTACCGAGTCGAGAAAGCTTCATAAAAATAACCAGTAACTCACATACAACTTCAGCACCAGCCTACGGATTTGTGTTGAGAAAGATGAGCATGTTAACATGCTCTGGGATCAGACGCGAACGCAGCCTGGTGACCGTCAGTCCAGCCGCCGAAAAACCCGCTCTGAGGGGACTGACGTCGCCATGATACACAGGTAGCTCCGTGCTAACTTGGCTAGCCTGGCCGCGGCTCCGGTGTTTGCGCTCCCCTCGTCCGTGTCAGACAACGCAGGCTCCTCATCTCCCCCAGTCTCTGGGATAGCTTCGCAGTATTGGCAGTGAACCAAGTAATTTTTTAACTCAAAATGGTCCCATGCAACACTTCGCCGTGACCTCTTCATGTTTACTTTGGAAATGGAACTACACGATAACTCGCAGCCAGTCGCAGGTAACTGAGTAGGACTGTGGCGTTTTTTTCAAACACTGCCCCCCGTGGTCAAATGTGTAATTAGCGAATTTCTCGATGAAAAAATTATTTCATCGACGAAATTCTTAATGATCAATTAATCGATCGTCGATAAATTATGCCCATCCCTAATGCAAACTGTCTTTTAGTCAAACATTTGAACTAGCCAGAGGTCCATTATTTTTGTGCTGTTCCTTTCTCTGCTTCACTTGTTTAAATGACGTCAAATGAGGAAATTACTTATGTTACTTTTAGCTCTGCAGGTTCGAGACAGGTTCCGTTTTCTTTAATTGGAAATCAGCTTTGTACACCAGCCTGAAGGAGGGTGCAGAAGACTACATCTCCTTAGCACTGACTGGATTGAGCACTGGGCAAACTGATGGCTAGAAATAGAGGGCTGGTGCTGACACCTGGATCTACACATGAAGTCAAAGGGGGGAATATTAATAATACCAGGTCAGACCTGCATGGGCTTTATGGGTTAGAGTTACTTTTAAGAAAAACGACTGGAGTAGCTCTGAGTGCTTTAAACAAGGAAAGCAACAATACAGTGTAAGTCAGATTTTGTTGTAGAAATAAAGGTTTCCTTTGTATTGTATGACATAATGGGTGGGACACGAGCAACATGGTCAGAATCTATTGTAAAAAAATTACATTTTAGTTTTTTTTAAGCTGGGTTTGCGGCGTTCAGATTATTTCCCCCTTTTGTGACTTTCCTCTGCAGTGAGTGTTTCTGCAGACACTGCAGAGCAGACTTAATGGTGCGTCACAACCCTTGCTGGCTCTTTCTATTGAAAATCCAGTGAAATCTCTTCCCTCTCACTTCCTCTAAAGCAGGTCTTTCGTCATTGCAGCATAGCAATGTAACAACATCCTGCGTACTCGTTCTGTTTTGCTAAAAAGAACCAGCTGGTCATTTTGTAGAGTGGTTTAAAAGAAATGCACATGGCTATTTATGTGTAGTTCAACCATGTTATTTCTCTCTGCAGAGCCTCGGTCAGTGGTGTCTGAAATATCTGTCAGCAATGGCTTGTCCTTTTCGTCTGCTGGGGGATTATATTTTACATTTTGCTTTGAGGAATTTAGTGTTCTCGCTCTACTTGACTCTGTTGTTTGGATACTGTCAGTTCTTTTAAATACCAATTTATTCGGGTGAGGGTTAAATCCAAGGCTCTACATTCCTCCTTAAATGCATTCCTTTAGTCTAGATGAAATACAGCCTCTCCTGACTTTGCCTCAAGGAGCCACTCGGCTCATTGACAGGTGCAATCAAAGTATTTCAACCTCTCGTTAAAACTGCTGTGTCTTGCATGTGCGGTTACATAAGGCAGGCCAGGATCTCAGATCCCCTTCAGCTGTTTTTGTTCTGCAGTGTTTATTGTACCCACAATTGAAGATGTTATAATCTGTATTGTGGTTGCTAATAGCTATTTGGCAGATTTGACACTCTTCTTGTGAATTGAATTGAAAAGAGTCCAATGTGATAGTTTAACAATCTGTAAAAACAATTATGAAATAACTGCTTTAGAAAAGAATGTACTGATATAGCTCTGATTTAAATGACAATCAAGTTTGTGTTTAAGAATGTTACTTATCGTTGGGTATTGTAGTTTTCTAAGGATTTGGGCATATGGCTTTTGTGAAGTGCTTTTAGATTGCAACACTTATGAAGAGCTGTGCAAGTAATCTGAACAGGACTTGACTTGACTCTTAATTGAAGACTATATTTGATGATGTCTCACAAAGTGATTTATTGCAGAAACAATGTCAACTGAAGATTGACGCCTTCTCCTCAAAATACTGACAAGACACCAACGGTGCCAGAGTGAAAGACACCACGTCACCTTCAGTGTGTGCTCCTATAGGCAACTTCCTTTGTAGAACGACTGTATGTTAGAAAAGTAAACAACACAGCAACACTCTCATCCTTAACGACAGCTACAAGTGTAGTATTGAGTAGCTTGTTGCCTTCTTATCACTGCACAAAGTTGGCTTGTATTTGTTGAGGATCCCTTACTTTAGGCCCAGGAAGAGCAGTATTTTTTTAGTTTTGTTATATCACCTTCAGCCACAACGGTCCCTTGAGTCAACTGCGACATATCAATAACAGGAAATGTATTTGATGCTGTTGCTGCTGTTATCGCAGCAACTCAGTCTCAGAGCCCCTAGTCTATCCTTAGGGAGTCAGCGGAATGTCTAGAGAAAAACACATTACCCCCTCCTGTTGTTGTTTCAGGCCCAAAGGGACAGTTGCATCTGGCACATATCCAATAAAGAAGAATGACTTCAGTAGTCACCAGTGGAATAAAACCCTGACTGACCCTGTGATAGACACTAACTGCTAACTTCACGCTGTCATAGTTGATCTTGAAAGATAATGGCTTTCCCTAAAGTCCCCCAACTCTCAGATTAGCACAAATTCAACAGAGAGAGAGAGGGTATTAAGTGAGCCAAAGCTCAGCCCGCTCCTTGGAAACGTGCAGGTCTGTGGCTAATCCATGAGGACAAAGTGCTTCGGTCCTGCCCCTGTCCCAGTAGAGTTTCTAGGAAGGAACAGGATGTGCCATGCTAGCGTAATGCCACCATCAGGGAATGTTTCCTTCAAAATTTGATCCTCTATATCACACTCCAAGAAAGTGGTGGACTGAAACCTGTTGCTTATTTAAAAGCTAATTTACCTTTTCCACTCCCCCCAACTTTTGAGTAATAATGCCCAAAACTCCTTACCAAAATTAAGATGAGTGAATATATATGAGTGAGATCTTGCCTCCTGAAGATTTTTCATGAAAGGGTCATATGAGCAACTTCCCTGCCTGTGGCATTGTCTAGGCAGGTAAAGGACAGTATTAGAGTATAGCCAATCTATTAGTAAACACCTGTCTAGAATTTGAAGAAGTTAACAAAGTATAGCCATTCTACAGGGGTTTTTCATGACATAATCCAGTCAGATCTCCAAATGAATATTTGGAGACTGAGAAGGGCTTAGCCACATGCTAAGTTTGCACCGTATTGAGGATCATTTAAAATGCTTTAGGATCAGGACAGACGCACATTAAAGGTCCGGTCATCTTTTACCATGTCAGAATTCCTGTCTGGATGTCGTCACTCCGATTTCCCGTCAAACCGCGTTCACTTTACACTTTAACAATAAACATTAAATACACTTGAACACACAATACAATATGTACACAGCCAGGGCATCAGTATTAAAGTGAAAAATAGACAATGTATAGAAATAAAATTCTTTGATAAAGTATTTTGTAATTCGATAATAGTTTTCAGAATCAAATCTTGAGGTGCTTTGAGATTCCCAGACCTATTACATCAGTCAAAAATGGGTTTATAGTAAATCTCTTAACATTTCTGAAACGGCTAGTTCCATGCTTATGTAAAGCTTTTTTCCATTGAAATATGGCAACATCTTACTTTCCTGAATTTAGGCTGATCTTTTTTCAAAATACATAAGAAATGATAGAAAGCCAATGCTACTTAAGCAAAGACGAGAACTATCTGACTCTGTTGATTGTGACATCTTCTGTCTGCACACCATGTGGGAGTGGCTGCAGGGAATTTTTTCATTCTGAGCTTCCAATGTGCAAAACAGAAACATGAGCGTTTTATTGCAAAAAGCACACGTGCAGTAGATGCATATCTGTGATTGCCTGTCAGTAAGTTAGCTAACCAACACCGGCACCAAAACCTAACTGTTCAAGATATAAGTTGTCACATTGTTAATGCTACAAACATTAGAGTTTATGAAATTAGGTCAATCATACTTCAAACCTCAAACTTGATTGACTGTCAGGAGCACTAATTAACCATGTTCAGTCAGCCTAATCCCACAAGTAATCTGCACATGCATATGGTAAACATTTTTTTTTTGGGGGGGGGGTTTCTAGTTTGGTGCTGCAGTTCATATCCTGTGGTCTGTTAATTGTGTTATCTTTTGCCCCCTTATCTACTTAAAGTTCCTTGCTCATCCTCTAACTGTTTGTATGTGGGTCACCTGTAACAAGTTTGTCGAAGTGTCAGATTGCTAACACATTATTTTTGTGCCTATTTAGTGCAGCGCCAGCGTTTCTAAACGTGGCTCATCCCTCCTCTCCATGTCTAACCTGGCTCAGTGAAAAGCAGCCTTGCCAGGGTGACATCCTGTCCCACCATGTCCTGACCCACTTATGGCCAGGTCTGGTTAAGGCTTCGGCAGTCCAGTTCTCTAGCGCCTTACCATCACAGATTTACTATTTTAATCCGCCTGTGTCTCAGGCCGTGTCTAAAATTAAAAGTTTGATCCATCTGCCAATGAATGTAAAAATGTATGAAAGACACATGAGAGCTATTTTAATTCACATATTTCATTGATTTATTTTACTTAGCAAGTTTGTATGTGAAACTCACTCTTGTGTGGCACAACCAAGTCTTGAGTCCAGGGATGTTAGCCCATTAGGGGGCCATCCAGACTTCCAAAGTTCTCTCTCATCTCCTCTCTCTCGCTCTGAGCTCCAACTTTTATTCCAAATTCCTGTTTGCTCTGTGTCTATCGACGTATACAAAACAATATTGCAAGTTAATACAGATTAATTATGTTGTAGTGAAAGTCCACTGAAAAAGAACTAACCTATATTATGAGTCTGTAGCCGTGTGTGAGATAACATTTTGGGGCAGCCACATATAAGTGTATATCCCATTAGCGGTAGTCATGTTACTTTAGTCAGCCATGAAGTTGGTGCTGAGCTCAGGATAAGAGCTAAGTTAACCCAATTCTGACCTAAGAGAGTGAGGAGAGAGAGGTGTACTTAATGTATTCACAGGCTCACCAAAGCGTTGGATTAGATTAATGTTGTATATGTTACAGAACCACTGATAAGATACCGTTAATGTGCCGCCACATACTTACAGAATCTCTTAGCAGTTAGCCATAGCTCAACACAGTTTCCCCGGTTCTGAAAATGACATCATCTCATCTCTTGTGGCATACCATAGTGACAGTGAACAGTGAAAGGTCAGATAAAGAATTGTGAAAACTAGTGTCACAAGTATACTTACTCAAACATTACTGTATATGCCACTGTACATTATGTATATTGTATATTACACTATATCTGTATAGGAGAATAGAGCCTGTCTAATTCCACAGATACTCCCTTCTCTCTCCAAGCAGTACCCAAGGTAAGCTTATAGATAAAGGACCAACCAACAGTACATTGTTTTGTCTACGCTCATGGACTTTCATATCTAACTCAGTTACGCTGACAGAGAGACCCCATCTTTAACTCTTTTACATATTTCACCAGTGGAAAGACATGAGGACATAACGTGATTTAGGATTCATACTTTAGACTTAACTATTCAATAGAATGTGAACACCTACAGGTAACATAGATAGTGACAGCAATTCTAGCCATTCATGGATGTGCTGTTAGAATGGTTGACACAAGTAGAGGAAGATATACTGGGAAGCTGTGGGAGACATTCAGACTGTGGGGGTGACAATTGCTCATGTGACTCTGTTAGCGTTTGTATGTTGTTTCACCCTCTGGTCTCCTTGATGCATCCAGTCTACATTAAAACCTTCTGCATAAGACATCAGCTGCGACTTCCGGTTTGGTGAGCATGTGAGAGCGGTGTAGTCTCGGTCTCCCGTAACCCAACTTTGCAAAAACCCGAACTTTTCATATACCCTCAACGACCCAAGTAAGGACTGACGACCCATAAACCCTGTATAATACTGTGGAACCAGGAATAATGTCAAAAACAACGAAGCAGTCAAAGAAAAACGAAAATGAAGCTCCGAAGGCCTGCGCTAACACATGCTTAACTAGCATCGAAGATCTGCTGGAAAATCACAGAGCCAGCATGGCGATGGATCTTAAAAACTCCTTCGCTGCCCTGGAGTCAAGACTGGAGAAGATGCAGACCACTGTGGTAAATCATGGACAACGTATCAGCTCACTGGAAACCAGCGGCCTTCCAGAATCAATCGAGGGACCGGCACCCACTATGTTTTTCTCGAAGCTGCTGGTTGAACTACTCGGGGAGGAGATCTTAGATTCCCCTCCAGAGCTTGACCGGGCGCACAGGGCGCTAACTGCCAAGCCACAACCTGGATCGCGGCCGCGGCCGGTACTCATCCGCCTGCACCGCTACCGAATCAAGGATCTGATCATACGAGAGGCTCGCAAAAGAAGAGGAAAACTACAATATGAAGGAACTACTGTCCTGATCTTTGAAGACTACGCTCCAGAGGTGGTGGAAGAACGCGCAAAGTACCGGGCGGTGATGGCAGAATTGTACAACCTCGCTCTCAGGCCTGCACTACTCTTCCCGGCTCGCCTTCAGATTTCACTCAGCGATGGGGCGAGGAAGCGGTTCTCCTCCCCAGAGGAGGCTGCGGCGTTCGCCTCAAGATACAAACAGAGCCCGGGGCCTAACTAGCTTAGCCAGCCAGGCTATTCAGCTCCGGTAAGGCGTAAGATCACCGATAAGTATAATTCTGACCATTTATGCATAGCAGGCCAAAGGTATATGACTGTTGTTAAATCCTGTTTAATGACAATATGTGACTGAAGAGTATTTGCTCAGGGCTACTGATAGCCGATCATTGTGCTAGCCGGTGGCTAACGTGCCAGCTGTGTCTCTGCCTGGGGAACCAGGGGACTAAGCTGTCTCATTCAAAGACACTCTCTTGCAGTAAACTGAGTTAACTTTGCACTCGGACAATTTAATTTTTTGTAATTATTTTCACTCTATTTCATGTTTTACAGTTCTCATAATGATTATCTGGTTGTATGAGAACTAAATGTTCAGGAGTATACTGCAGAATTTTCTCTCTTTATTTACTTGAAACTGCAATTTCTACAGAGCCAGTAGTCTTTATTTAGATGTAGAAAAGCACAATAATTATAAGTTTTGACTAAGGTTGCGTTTAACTAAGCACAGGAGTTGGCCTGTTCTGCTTGGTTTCGAAGGCTTACTTAATATGGTAAGGGTAAATAATTATATTCAACACTGTACATGGGTCATAGTTCACTATGTAATAGCCCACATTCCACAGAATATTTTATTTTTTTATATGCTATCCACCTCATGTTGGGGGGGTATTCTGAAGTATTTTGTTAAAGGTTCAAAGGGATTATATAATACATTATAATACTTGTTCAGTTACGGGTTCTGAGATGATTCTTCGAGGAGAGATGCTTCAGAAAGGGAAGTATGAGCAAGTTAGTTTAGGAGTGGATGACATTCCTAGGGGCAGGGGGGGACATGGGAGGGAGCAAGAGCAGGAGACTAGGTCTCCTTGCAGATGGGGTTGGGGGGTGGGGGGAAGTGTGGGTAAAGAGACCTTTTTTGTGTGTTCAGTACTGACAAGCTTCACTGTTTTGTGGTTTATTAAGTTTTTGACATTATTTGTTATTATTTTACTCATCTCTTGCTGTCTGCGTCTTAGAATTGACCTGATACACTTTATACCTTTTGCTGTAATATGACTGGCTCACTAGATGGAGGGACCACCGGTGGGCAAGTGGTAAGGTTCACCTCTTTAAACACGGGGGGCTTAAATGCCGCATTAAAACGGACTAAGGTAATGACATATATCAAAAATCTGAATGCTGATGTGATTCTACTTCAAGAGACACACCTGCTAAAAACTGACCATAGAAAGTTGAACCGACCATGGATAGGACAAATCTTTCACTCTCAATTTAACTGCAAGACGAGAGGGACAGCCATATTAGTCAGGAAAAATGTTCAATTTACTTCCAGTAATATTATCACAGATCCAGAAGGACGTTATACAATTATCTCTGGTATGTTATACCAAAAGCCTGTAATATTGGCATCAATCTACGCCCCTAATTGGGATGACCAAAATTTCTTCAATTCAGTATTTTCTCTAATTCCTAATCTGGACTCTCATACTTTGATTTTTGGAGGGGATTTGAATTGTGTTATCGACCCAGTTCTTGACAGATCGAGCCACAGAATTATTCCGCCCTTAAAGATGTCACAAACCCTGTCTGCTATCATGGACCAGTTTGGCTATGTCGATCCCTGGAGATTTACGAACCCATCTTCTCGTCAATATTCCTTTTTCTCCCACGCCCATCGTTCTTTCTCCCGTATAGATTACTTCCTAGTGGATAAAACTCTTATCTCTTCTCTTATTGATGTTCAATACTTACCCATAACAGTTTCAGATCACTCAGCCTTAGTACTAGATCTCCGTTTCGACCTAAAACCCAAACATTTTAGAACCTGGCGTCTCGATCCTCTTTTACTTAGAGAAGAAAAATTTTGTAACCATATTTCTGACTCAATCTCAGTCTTCTGCGACACTAACAAAAATGAGGAAACCTCCCCATCATTGCTATGGGACACATTGAAGGCTTTTCTTAGAGGCAAGATAATTTCATATGCTTACTATGCAAATAAACAACGCAGAATGCGTAGGGAAGAACTAGACAGATTAATCGCAGACCTAGATAGATCGTTAGCAGTAACAAATACTCCGGACTTATATAAAGACAGACTTGGATTCAAGACAGAACTTGACTTGCTCCTTACAACAGACGCTGAACGACTACTTCTCCGTTCCTATGGATCACTATATGAACACGGCGACAAGGCTGGGCGTCTCCTTGCTCACCAGCTAAAGGCCAAACAAGCATCCAACCAAATCATTCAGATAAGAGATGAATCAGGCATGGTAGTGACCGACTCTATTAAAATGAATACCTCATTCAGTTTATTCTATCAACAACTGTATAAATCTGAATCCCCCGATGATGAAACCCATATAGACACTTTCTTTCAAAATCTAGATGTACCAAAAGTTTCGCGCTGGACGCTCCTTTAACACTCTCTGAGATTAAAGAAGCAATAAGCTCAATGAATAGTGGCAAATCACCGGGCCCTGACGGATATCCCGTTGACTTTTATAAACGGTTTTCTAATCAGCTAGCCCCTCTACTTTTGGAGATGTTTGACTATTCATACAGCCAGGGCTCTCTGCCACCCACCCTAATGCAAGCTTCCATTTCACTCATTTATAAAAAAGACAAGGACCCTCTAAACTGTGCATCATATGGGCCAATTTCACTACTACCTGTAGATGTGAAAATACTTTCGAAAATTTTAGCACGCCGTTTGGGGCCAATTATGCCTTCAGTCATCTCGGAGGACCAGACGGGGTTCATCAGCGGGAGGCACTCCTTTTCTAATGTCAGGAGACTTCTCGACATCATTCATACTCCATCCTCCTCTACAGATCCGGAGATGGTTATCTCACTTGATGCCGAGAAGGCCTTCGATAGAGTAGAATGGCCTTACCTTTTCTCTTCCTTGCAGCGATTCGGGTTTAGCGCACGTTTAGTGTCTTGGATCAAATTACTGTACTCATCCCCTCAGGCATTAGTATGCACAAACACACAGCGCTCCAATCCTTTCCCCCTCTTTCGTGGCACACGTCAAGGGTGCCCTCTCTCTCCACTGCTGTTTGCGCTTGCCATTGAGCCGTTGTCCATAGCATTGAAATCAGAAGGGGGATTGAAAGGAATAAGGAGACATGGAGAGGAACATAGGGTCTCATTGTATGCGGATGACCTACTCCTGTATGTAAGCGATCCCCTGTCAAGCCTTCCATCTATTCTCTCAATCCTGAACTCTTTTAGCATATTCTCCGGATATAAACTCAACATCTCCAAGAGTGAGTGGTTCCCAATAAACCAACTAGCTACAGAAATCCCAACTCATCTCATACCATTTAAGTCTTCTGTGGTTGGCATAAAATATCTAGGAATAATGATCACTCGATCTATGCGCACGCTGAAAGAACAAAACTTTTCGGTACTGACTGATGCAGTCAAACGGGATCTTCAGAGATGGAGCCGTTTGCAGCTGTCTTTAGCAGGTAGAGTGCAAACGGTAAAAATGAATATCTTGCCAAGGTACCTTTTACCTTTTTCAATGCTTACCAATCTACCTCCCCTGTTCACTTTTTAACCGTATCAATAGCATCATATCCACGTTCATTTGGGCAGGTAAACGAGCCAGAGCCAATAAATTCTTGCTCCAGAGGAGTAGATCGGAGGGTGGCCTAGGACTGCCCAATCTCCTTGGGTACTATTGGGCGGCTAATGCACAAAAGATTTTATTGTGGTTCACCTCTCCTCAACAGGGCTGGTGCCCATTGGAAGAGAGCTCATGTTCCACATCCCTTCAAGCACTAGTATGTAGTACCCTCCCCCTCTCTCTCACAAATTTCTCATCCAACCCCATTGTAATTAATACATTAAAAATCTGGACTCAAATCAGGAAACGGTTTGGATGGCTCTCCCTCCCTCAGGCTACACCTCTGCGTAATAACCACTTATTTATACCAGCCAAGATTGACTCCCGCTTTGCAACTCTAGAAAATAAAGGCCTGAGATGCCTGGGAAACTTGTACATGAACGAACTTTTTGCTAGTTTTAACCAACTATGTTTAACCTTCGGATTGGGTAATACAGACTTCTTTCGCTTCTTCCAACTTCGCGATTTTGCTCGAACCTACTCTTCTCAGTTTCCACAAGCCCCACCCCTCAGCGGCATGGATCTGGTTCTCCAGGCTAAGTCGTTGCCTAAGGGCCATGTCTCATATCTCTATAATCTCTTATCACCAACAAACGATTCATCTGTGAATAAGAGCAGGACCGGCTGGGAAACTGAGCTCCAGATAGGCATCTCCGATGCTCTTTGGAAAGGAGCGTTGAAAGCTGTTAACTCCTCTTCTAGCTGTGCCAGACTTTCTGTTATCCAATTTAAAGTACTTTTCAGGTTGCACTATAGCAAAGACAAACTCTTCAAACTTTACCCAGACAAGACATCTGAAATTTGTGATAGATGCTCTCAGACGCCATGCAATCTGACACATATGTTCTGATCATGCTCCAAGTTGGTAAATTATTGGCAATCAATCTTTAAAACTATCTCTGACATCCTAGGTATACCAGTTAGTCCTTCACCACAGATAGCTATTTTTGGAGTACCTCCGGATGAACTTGTAACCACATCCCTGCAGGAAAATGTTATAGCTTTTGCGTCCTTGATTGCACGTAGAAAAATTCTTCTCTTATGGAAATCTTCCCAGCCACCTTCCTTCAAATCCTGGCTACATGATTTATTATTTCTATTGAAACTGGAGAAAATCAAATTCAGCCTTAGAGGCCGCCCTGACAAGTTTTATTCGCACTGGAAATCACTCCTGGATTATGTCGATAAACTTCCTGCCACTGAAACGTCCCCCTGATCCTTTGTTCACACCTTGAATAGTCCGCCGACCCCCACCCCATTGGATATGACTCTTGGTACTCAATCTGACCCTGAATAATGGGCTGATCAGTTAAGCATGTAGAGACGCAGGCAGCAAACAACTTATATTACACCACCCTTCTTTATCTATTTTATGTTATTTTATTTATTTATTTTTATTACATTATTATTCTATTATTGTCATTGTTTATTATTTATTTATTTATCTTTTTCTGTATGTCGTGTTATCTAAAACTGATCTGGTATATTATGCTGTTGTTAAAATGTTTGAAGATCTCTGGGATGGGAGGGATGGGCATGGGGTTATACAAAATGGAAATGAAACTCTCTTTGATTGTACTGTCCACTGCAAATGTGAAATCAATAAAAATGTTTATAAAAAAAAAAAAAAAAAAAAAGACATCAGCTGCTGCCTGAGTTCTCCTTTCACCTGCTTCCAGAAAACTTCCATAACAGTAGTGATGAAAGTTATTAGGGAAGTAGGCCTATTTCAGCAACCGACCAATGGTCACTGACCTCATTTGTTGCAGGCTAACAATTTATCTAACATTAATTTGATTAATCCATAGATTTTGTGTTGTTGAGGTAATGTGTCCATTGAAAAATAGTGTGTTCAGGTTTAGTGTGCCTGCTCCAGTGACAAGTTTTACGATTTAGCGGTTCATGTTTGATTTTTTTCATCAGCTTTCCCAGTACTGTACCTGTCTATTCTGGTTCCGAAAATGTTTCAACCACTCTACTGAATGAATCTGTCAGAGCTGTGCCTGCAGTGACTGATTCACTTACTCAGCTAGATGCTTTCTGCTAAAAACAATGAAGAGTAACAGCCTTGGGCGAGGAGCTTATTGTCCGGTGTGTTGCTTTTAAAGGAGGACTGTACTGCCAGCACCACGTGACTTTGGGGGCCTGTGAGAAAGTTCTTTAGCGGATTTCATTCACCCATCACCAGTATATCCATTCAGTGTCTTTGCTGCTGCTGCAAGGTTGAGATGCTGCCCCAATAGCTCCCCTCCCCCACCCAGCTCTGCTCTGCAAGACACAGATGAATGTGTACGCACATACTCGCCCACAATGACCCTTTAGAGCATTTTAGCCTGCAATCATGCTGCAGTGGATAGTGACTCAGACCTATGCAGCAGCTATGTGACAGTCATAGGAACATGGGCAGTATATTGTAACAGTGTTAACATGTGTTTTTGTGTTTGCCATTGCATTTAGCTGCCAATACGTGGTAGCTAAATGCTAAATGCGTGGCGTATTTTCTGTTGGTTGACTTTCTTTCATTTCATCCTCAGCTTTAGTGTTTTGAAATGAGTAGCAAGATAACTTTGGTCTGAACTCTTTTAATACAGTTCTGTGTGAAGCTTTATTATCCTACCCTGTTTCTTATCTGTGTCTTTTCTCTTCCCATTTGTATGCATTCTCACATGCATACCATAGTCAAACACAGAAGCGTTCATTAATCTCTCAAGAGCAATGATCAGAAATCCCCAGGCGCTCTGTCCCTCTCTTCCCGCAGCTGTCAGTTGCAAGAAATCTGATGCTAGGGAAGTTTCAGCAGCATTTACTGTAAGCATCCAATTAGATCTTCATCACAGTTGATAAAATAACTGGACTTTGTATTAATGGTGTTGGAACAAGCAACACAACATGCTTTGCCAGCGGCTCTCTTTGGAGGAAGTCCTTAATGCTGCAGTTTTCCGTAACTTGTTGCTCATGAGGAACTACAGTAATTCATACTGTCATTCATTGTTTCAGCCGTTTTATGTAATAACCTGAGTTTAAGCTTTGACCGAGTAATGTCTTAGTAAGCCTTATAACAATGGAAATGTGTGTAATCCAGAATTTCTTGTTCTTACTCTGAGGACTTTTTGATGGTCGACAGATGGCCATCCTGCTGCCATCAGTTCCCTAATGTGCACACTTATCCAGTCATTTATACATAACCAAGTAGGCAAGCACTACAGTTAAGCATTTTGCACAGCCTACCAAATATTTAGGACTTGACATTTATATAAGGTCTGTGCATCATGCAGATTGTCCCCCTCCTCTCGAGGGAGGTCAGTGGAAGGAGAGAAGTGGGTGGTATGGCATGCAGAGACCAAAGGCTCTATTGTTGTCTTTTCAATCTGGAGATTGTTCTCTATCATATCCCACATCTAGTCTACACCTAAGCTCAAATGCTTTTGGAGCCGAGGGTGGAGAGACTTTGGCCAGTCTTGAGGTAGTGTTGCTATTACCCTCGTTGACCTCCGCCTGCTGCACCACTCCTCACCTAAGTTCTGGCTCACGTGTGAAAGGAAAACTGTGAGAAAGTCTGCTCCAAATTCTAGGGCTGCTCAATTAATCGAAATTTAATCGTGATTACGATTATGGGGTCAAACGATCTCCAAACTACTATAAGCGAGTTGAAACAATTATTCAGCATTTTTTTCGAAAGAGACGCGCATGCGCAATTCAGTCCTTCCCCCAAAGCATTCAGCGGCCCAGCTGACTAGCACTCACTCTCAAGCAGCTGTAAAGTGAAGGAGGCGAGTTGTGTGCGTGGTGATCGGCAGTTAAAAAAACAGCGCGAGTGGATAAGCAGGGAGGGCAGCAGCAGACCATGTAGCGGCCACGCCACGTACCGCTATTCTCAAGCGCGCTCCCGCCTGGCTGTTCAGACCGGTCACACCGGACCTGCATTTCTCCGCGCCGGTCATAGAGTGTTAGGGTTGCCATCATTAAGGGTTTGAATAACGGGGCACCAATATCCTGGTTTCACAATAAGACACGCAGCCGTCATCGGTGTTTACCGGAACCGGAAGTGATTACAAAAATAAAGCATAGACTTCAGAATAAGGGCACATATTAATAATCGTTTAAATAATCGTGATTTTGATCTTGTCCAAAATAATCTTGATTATGATTTTTTCCATAATCTAGCAGCCCTACCAAATTCCCTGGAGATCCTCTGCAGGACATGTCTGAAATGGCTATGGTAAATAAATCTCACAGAAAACCTTATTGGATCAAACCATGGTACTGCCAACTTTCTGTGGATCCTAAAATTTAATCACGGTTAAATTTTACTGATCAATAATGGATGTCAAGTAGACTCTCTAAATTGCACATAAATTTGCATTGTTACACAGCATATGCTCAAATATACAAACGACTCTAAATCTTCAAGGCACAGTCGCATACATTTTCACAATCTTCGAACACTGAAATAAAAGTATATAGCCAAGCTTTTGCAAGATAATTGTCATTTTGCAATTGAATGGGCAAGGAATAAATACCTAAATTAAAATAATTGCTGGGGTTTTTCTTGTTAGGTTTCCCGAGAAGATGCAGTAATGGTAAATACAATACAAGGAAATACAAATAAACGCATATCTTCACTTTTTCGTTTTGGCATCAAAGATGAGGGAGTTTCCATTATTATCTATCATCACCATTACCCTGATAAACCTGTCTGAAATGAAAACCTGATACTTCTCATGTAAAAAGATATTGCAACCACTTCACGCATGTGTTTTGTCCCATACTTTAATTTTGGATTTTGAGTTAGTTAGGAGCAAGACAGACTTCTCAGTAGCCTCCCTGCCTCCCCCCATTCATCATCAGTGACCTAGGTTGGAGTTTATAGCCTTGCTGTCAGAATTTATGTAAACGGATGCCAGCCAGGTTTTGTGCGTAAAGGCCGGTGCATGCTTCTGCGTTTTCACGGGCCCGCAAGCCCGCAAGCCCTTCCGTGCCCCTTACGTGCTTATGTATCTCTTCTTACGTGCGTCGCCCAATTTTTCTAACTAGACGGCAAAGCTCCGCAAGCCTCCCGCAGCCCGCAAGGATTTGATTGGTCTGCTAACTACATCCTTTCCGGAGTCGCATTTCCGGTTTCATGCCACATAATACTGGCAGAAACAACGAAAGATTTAGAAGAACGAATATGGACCAAATAGAAGAGCGGTTGGCAGAAGAGATCCGAAACTATGATCACTTGGATAACCTGTCACTGACTGGAGGATTTGTCCGCCAGAAAAAGGCTACGAGGAGCCGCAGTGGCTATGTAAATAAACAATCGACGAAGAAGAAAGAAGGCGTCTCTAAGGTCGTCTTCAGAAAAAAAACATTACTCCGCCTAGTGTTCTGGTGGGGAATTGCTTTATAAGATGCGCAGCGCTTGCGGAAGCTTGGGGAAGCATGAATGACAAAGAGTTCTGCGACACAGCTGCGTGAAAAGCCGCCGACGCAGTTGTAGAAGCATGGGCCGGCCTTCAGGCCATTATTGTCAGAAGTGGGTATTGTCTTAATGACAACCATCCTCAAAAGTTGTTGTGACTTTGATTGTCCACCACGCAGCACACTCGCATCCATTCAAGCCAAATAGTTGTGGTCATTCACATGGTCTACAATACCCAACATTGATCCAAATAGGTGACTGGCCAGCGTCTGATCTCAACCACTTTAGTGACGTCCTGAACAGGTCCCAGGATTGCCTGAGGAGGTATGTGGTAACTCATACTGATTTCTGTCAACTAACATTGGGTGAGTGACGTCATACCCTTATCAGTGGGCCTCACTCAGAGCCATGTTTTGTTTGTATGTGATGTCAACGCTGGTGTATAGTCATTAGTGTCATCCCTCTGGATTCTATTGCCCCTTTATCAGTGCGACTCATGTGTGAGACACAGAAAGGTCTTGAAAGGGTAGAAGGATAGTGTTTGTTTCTCAGGCAGCGCTTGCTTGCACATGCTGGTTATCCTTTTGTGTATTATACAGTTTTTGTATGCTCCTGGCTTCTGAGACAAAATGTCAGTCTCATTTGTGTGTCAGGCAAACAACAGGCACAGTTTGCTATTTACACATTACAATGAATGAACCCATGAATAGAACATCTCAACTCTTTACCATACTGCACTGTTAGTCATCTTCTTCCGTGAGTACTTAGATAACTCATCCATTTGCTGCATCCAGCCTTTGTGCACTCTGGGTGTTTTCGCCTCATCTCTAAGCATTCGTCATCAAATATCTTAATCTTAAGTGCACCCTACCAAAATGTTCCCATTTTCCCAGCCAGCAGGCTGTGGTCTCTATTACACAACAATTTTCATAAGCTCAAGAGACGTGATCCTACCACAGAGGAAGTGATGAGTGTTCTCCCCTCAGAGTTTTTCGGCTTCATCTAAGGAGACTGGCCTTTCTCTGACCTTCAGGTAGACTAGCTAAGCAAACAGCCCATTAAAGATCTAAGTAGTTCTGCTCCGTGTAACAAAAGCTGGTGGGATTTTATCCTTGGCTGTATTGAATTTCCTGTCAAGGCTTCATAAAACTTGTTTTATCAGAACATCTACGATCAAGTCTGTTGATGTCTTTCACAAGTTGCAGCTCGATCTATTTCTTGTGAACATCTGTAGATAATAACAACCATTTCATCAGATTGTGCATCAGTTGCTATGTTACAACAGCTTTGCCCGTGGGGTTTTCTTACTTTCCTACCAGGAAGAGGTACAGTTTTGTGTCAGCATATGTGCACTCTGGAGCCCTAAATGTACACATATAGTTAATGAGTCACGCACAAATATTCATATAAGCTAAGTATATGTACACACAAAGAGTGTGTACAACCTGTGTTGTACTAGCCATTGGGCCACTGGCAGAACCACTTGGCTCTCCTTTTCAGTCACGAAAAAAGAGAAAATTCGTTGGCCTTGTGTGACCCAAACAATTCTAATGACATTATTGTTAAAGGCCGGGAGCAGTGAATACAATTTATGATAGTTTTGCTACATGTTAGTGCTGTACATAAAATTGTATAGGAGATACTAATTCCTAGGAAGCAGCGTCAAAGCTCAGTGCAATTTCCTGTTTTTGTTAATGTTAATATGCATGTGTGACTACACATTTAAATGGCTCACATATCAGGTAGGAGGGCCCATGAGCAGAACTTGGTTTAAGGCCCTGAAGAACGTTTTTTGGGGTAGTTTTTCCTTACGCTTGTTGAGGGTTAAGGGCAAAGGATGTCACGCTGTATTAAGCCCTTTATGTGCTGTGTCCTAGTTAACTTTACCGGAATTTGTTTGCAGGTTTGTTATGCTTTAAGATCAAGATGGATAATGACTGGGCTGTCTGCCATCATTCCAGTAAATTAAAGGCGTATACGTGCATCTTGTAGTCCTTTGTATTCCGAAAGTGTTTTATGTATCCCCACGGAGCTACTGGATTTCCTGAATCTCCCTTCCTGAGCAGAAAAAGATCTAAGTTTCATACCTATGCCCTTATCCACACTGCCTGTGTTCCAAGGGGGAAATGTTTTCTGTGTAAGCAGGAAGGGTTTACGAAACCATGCATTGTTTTTGTATTTTCACTTATGTGACCCTGAAAAGCACGTAAAATCTCCAGCCATAATTCCATGACCATTACAAATGGATGACATGTTAAATGTGTCCTAACTTAGCTTATCATCATGGTGACCAGAAGACTCGGTTTTCCTGGTCTTTCTTATTCACGCACTGGGTTTTGAGCAAGTCTGGAAACTGGGAGTTTTTTTGGGTATATTTGCTTAAATTTTTTCAGTGGGCTGAAGTGTTCCAGCAAAGAGTTGAAGCAGGGGACAAATAATATTTATGTGATGGAGCTTGGTTACCATGGTGGTTGGCATTGATATGCTGTCAATGCTGTCTCCTTTTCGCAAAGACGGTCTAAATGAAAGGGCGGTGTCATGTATGCACATGATTGTTTGCTGTTAAAATTATGCTTTGGGCGCCGACTGAGAATTCCCATCTTGCATTGTTTAAATGAAAGATGGATGGAAACTGAACATCCTGGTGTCAGATTCATAGTGTATTGTTGTGCGGCTCTAGTTTTGTTTATTTTCAGCACACTTGACTTGTAATGCTGGATCCATTACCTGTTGTTGACTTCAATAGATTCAGCCGCAGGTTCAAGGGCTGTATCGCATCTTTGCAGTTATCTCTATGTAATATTGGGGAAAGTTAGTAAACAATGAAGAAAAAATAATTGTAAATTGTTATAAACTTCCACACTGTTTTCAAGAATACAGCCGTAGCATAGGTCAGTTTAGACTACTAATTATCTGGGTAAATACCAAATGACCTGGATATTGACAAAGTGTCATTTAAGTGACTTTAAGCTGTGTGTTTTGAGTAATGGCCGAGGACTTCAAAACATGATGACCGGTTCTCTGTAGTGTCAGACCACATGAATGTTAACATGACATACTGGAAAGATTAGCTTTCAAGGTATAACTAGATGCAACCGACCCCCGAAAAGTCGTAACTTTGTTACTTTGCTAAATTCAGTACAAGTCTGATGGTATGAAATCTGTATGATGGAGTGTATTATAATGATGATGGACCTACTTTCTCCATCATTGTTTTCAATTTTCAATATTACTATCATCTATTGTGCAAAAGTCTTATTATATATTTTCCTGATCGCAAGCATCAAATTCACACCAAAAAATGTTTGATTAATGTTTTGGTATCATAATGATTAAAGTGTTTTAGAGACTTTATTGGTGAAAGCTCATCAGTTGTGACCAGATTATGTCTTTGTGTTTAAAAAAAAAAAAAACAGCAGCAGCAGCATGCCCTTACTGACCTTCTGTGCACAAGGGACAGCTAAACATTGTGCTGTGTGTTTAGTCTGTTTTTCTCAAGCAAAACATTATTCTAGTTTTTTTGTTGTTCATATAGTGGTTGGTTATGACTGTTGCTCTATGCAAGTCTATTGTGTGAGTGAAAAGTAATGGTGTTTTTGACAGTACCTGGCATTCGTGGTTGTGTTTTTTTGTTGAGGTACGGTTGTTTTTAAAGGGTGAAACTAATGTTTACAGTCACTGCTGTTGTGCTGACGGAAGGACAAAGCCGGAACCACAGTGTTCCAGAGCATCAGGGCTGAAAAACAGTATTCACAATTCCCTCAGTGGACAGTAGGCAGCTGAGTGATTCAGTGGCCCTGGTAGTGTGGTATGCCAGGAGCTATGAACCCTACTGACTGCCTGATTGGACACAAAACAAACCTGTCTGAACCTACTCTCACGCTTGTTTCTTTATGTGAACATGTTCTGAATGTGGCAGGTTTATTCACACTAGTCGTACAAATGAACCATTTATATTGATAGTACATGCAAATTGGTCGGTAATTACAAATAGCTGCGATTAAGAGCAAATAATTGAATTTCAAGCCTCATCTTATTTCACACCCTCGCCTGTTCTCGTGGTTTTCACAGGACCTCAGACATATGGTGTGTCCTATGCTCCACAGAACACAGCACTTTTATCAGCAAGGTTCAGCTGACACTAATTCAGCCAACCGCAAAGGTCTTGTGAGAAGCACTCGTTCTTTCAGTTGGTCCTGCACAGTCTGTCTTCGCTCTTTGCACTTAAATCTCAATTGGCCCCCTCATTTTCAGGCATACTGTATATCTGCGGTCTATAAACCCGCTGATGAAGTGGTTGTATAGCAGCTGATAGCAATACACAATTTCCTACACGACTTCCTGTCTTCTTTTTCTTTCTATATTGATTGTCTTTGCTACCCTGATTTTATTTTAATGTAAAAATCATTCGCTCATGAATGCATTCCTTCACTTCCTGGAGACTCAAATTTCAGGGTTGATTGTCAAATGAGAAAACATGTTTTTTTACAGCGAGTTCACATAACGTAAGAGTCGCAGACCAGCTAAGTGTTATGACTACCTTTTATCACAAGCATCATTCAGTGTTTGAACTTGCCAGTTATGAAACCATGCCAGTCAGATCGAAGATGGGAGACTGGTGGCGATAAAAACAAAAGGGGAAAAAATAGGTGCTGCTGCACATTATACCAGCCACGACCTTGTTGCATAACTGCTGGCTGGCTGCTTTACAAGAGCCGAGTTTGCCTATGTTTTGCATTTGTGACAAAACGTAATTTAGAGACACACAGCTGAGCCTATAAGTTCTTCTACTTTGCAAAGGAGAGTTTGTTTGGTGTCTCACTTGTTTGGCTGCACTGTATTCAAAGATGTGTTCGTTATCAGTAAAGACCCATTGCAGTTATGTAGTTATGTGTTTTTATTTAACTCATTTACCCTGAACCTTCAGTAATTTTTATGGAAATAAAGCTAAGTTTAGTGGTGGAGCTATAGCCTGACTTATTTATATCCGCCGATATCCACATTACATAAAATAATCTCAATGATTCCTTAGATGTTGTTTTCAAGCCCTTTACGACAAAGAAAAAGTAATCGAGGCTAGATATTGTACATATTAACCATAATTTGTATCATAAATATAGAAAACAAGTTGAAAGTAAAAAGCTTTTATCAGACATTAACTTCGACATATCAGCCTGGCTTTACTGGAAATCTCGCCACACAAGAATTTTGTGTTGAGGGTTTAATAAAGTGTATGGTTCTCATTGGAAATGAGCAGCCACATGATGAAGTAAAGTCACCAGCCAGTTAGTTTTTTTTCTTCAACCAAACGTTTCCCCACAGAGTGTAAACTTATTACTACTGTGACTCTGAAGAGAGGATGGAAACTTTTATAAGACCCATTGTGTTAACTGACAATTCTCTTCCTCTTTCAGGCCTATGAGCGCAGATTCCCCACCTGTCACCTCATCCCCATGTTTGTGGCGAGTGACGTGTTGGTTGAGGAGACCAGCGAAGACGGTTCAACCAACAGAATTGAGCGCCGCTGTGCCCTGGACGTGGACGCTCCACGCCTGCTCAAACGGGTTTGCCATTTATTAGATTATGGGCATCTCATGTGCAGTGCCCTCATGGTTATTATGGTCCCCTCCTGCTTCAGAGGATCAAATCGTTTTTAACTACAACTGAAAACGATTAATTCGTTTTTTAATTTGTTCACAACCTTTCTTACACATACACAATAGGGGCTGCAATTGCGATTATTTTGAAAATCGAGTATTCATCAGGTAAAAAGACTAAAGCTACATTTGACCCTTTCCAGGAGTTTATTCGAAAAGCAACTTCATTTTCTGCTACAATTCTGTTTTTATATGTATTATAGACATCTGCAACTTAATTATGATGATAATTCCAGATTCAGTTATCTACAATTGAATTATGGCTATTCATAATCCAAGTTCAACGTATCTTTAATTTTCCTCAATTTATGATGCCTTAAACTAAGTTTGAACCTGTTGTATGTATATTATGTTGTATATGTCATGAACTTGAATTATGAATAGTCAGAATTCAATTGTAGATATCTAAAACTGGAATAAAAATATTAATTTAATGTTATTTTCTATAATATAATAATTCAACTGAATTGTAGATATCTATAATGATAAATAGGGAGTTTGCAGCTATAGTCTCTGAAGGTTTTAATGTAAAGTGATCCCACACTTTTGACGACTTGTCACTGCTGTGTCGAGAGCGATGCTCGTCTCTGCCATTTCTCAAATGTATATCCATAGAGGAGTCACATGAGCTAAACAAGGCACAGGATTGGCTCGTTTACTACCCCATCTCAGGAGGGATGTGTGTGTGCCAGGCATTATAACTGACCAGACGAATCGATTACCGAATGAGTTGCCAACTATTTTAATAATCGATTACAACTGATTTAAGTTAGTTTATTAGTTAGTTGTTGCAACCCTAATACACAATGTAATATATTTGGGTGTGTTCATTTTCAAGCTAATGTTAAAATGTTCTGCCTCATGTTAGTTTAGTGTCTTGTAACTTTTGTTGTTGTGTGTATGGTTTGCAGATCGCTGGTGTGGACTACGTCTATTTCAGCCAGAAAAACACTCTGAACAGAAAGGAGAGGACGCTGCACATTGAGTCCCATAATGAGACCTTCTCCAACAGGGTCATCATTCATGAGACCTGCTGTTATTCGGTCAGTAGAATACATTCCACCACAAATCTTGTAACACATGTGTGTGAGTTTGTTTTTTTAAAGCAAAGGTGAATGCAGGGTGAAAATCTAAATCAACCCATTGTGTTTTACTCAATCGCTTATCTACACACACAAACAAGTGAACACATTTTGTGAAGCTGCTCAACTGCTGAATGACGAGCTGTTGCCAGCACACCAATCTTGATATTTTTGCTTCCTCTAATCTCTGCCGTGCCTCCCTGCAGAATAAGCCAGGTTTAGACCAGTACTGAGCATATGGCCAGCTATCACATATCATTGGGGCAAAGATGTTTTTAAATAAACAATGGGAGAGACTTAGTTCTCTGTTTGGTCTTCACTGAGATCCAACAACCAGCACAGTCTGAGTTGCAATGCACTGTGTGCGTGCTTGCATCTGAGTTGCGAGTGTTTATATTTGGGAGATGCAGATGTAAAATATAGCTCGACAAATAAAGTTCATTATTATTTTATTTAACTAAATAATAATAGGAAGGGTAGGGGCAAAGGAAGAACCCATTAAAGTTTGAAGTGGATCTGGATAGATCTTGCTTAAACATTTCTTTAAAATGGTGAGATAGCCTTGGCGGAGGTATGTGCTGTCCAAGTCTGGAATGTTTCCTTCAATCATAGATTTCATGTTAAAAATATGTCATTATATTTTCTGTTTCGGGAAGAGACAAAGCAGATAGTGAGCCATAGATTCATAAAAAACATTAATCTACTAATCTAACAGATATTCGAGAAAAAAAAATCTCTGAAACCATTACCAGCTTTACTTTAGAGCTCTGCATTCAGATCCAGCAGTTCATGAATGGATGTGCTCTGAGTTAATGAGGTCAAGCACATTGAATTAGCCTCCAACCAACTAGCGTGCTAAATTTAGGTCCAAGGCCACAGAAGCTCTTATTGTGTGCTTAAGCACACTGTGCTAACAGTAACTGGGATGGACAGCTCAGTTGGATGGAGCTAATGGACCTTGCTAAAGCTGAAATATTTTGGTAGCCAAGGGTAACAAAGTTACCAGCACACTGCCCTCAGAAAGCATTTAGCGTTTGACTTCTTTTAAAAGTCTGAATGAAAAATTATTTAACTTTGTGGTATAGAGTGAGTTCTCTTTGGTCCAATAACAGAGAGCTGCGAGAGCTGCCCTCGCAGTGCTCAAATCAGCTGGAAGATGGATAGAAAATAATTGTGCTTAATAGTGATAATTGGTGTTAGTTTAACTGGGAATTGCTGATATGTAAAAGGACTGGCTAATTTTATATGGACAGAATGACACACACTCCCACTGGCAGTGCACAGTGTGAAAATTGTTCTCAGTGTTAGTCATCGTTGAATGACGCTGGGTGTGTGGTGACCATAGAAACATGCATGTGCATACAGTATAAAATATACTTAAAACATTTGATATGATTGCACAGGTTCATCCGGAGAATGAGGAGTGGACGTGCTTCGAGCAGACCGCCAGTCTGGACATCAAGTCATTCTTTGGCTTTGAGAGCACGGTGGAAAAGATTGCTATGAAGCAGTACGCCAGCAGTATCAACAAGGTGTGTGTGTTTCGGTTGTTACAACTAATTAATGATATGTTACGACCAAATTGGATAAGGTAAGGAGAAGCATACGTTAACAGCTTAATGGGTCCTGCTCTGATAAAACAGAACAAACATCAGTGTATTATGTAATTTTGCTATCAAGAGGTTTCTGCCGCACAAGTCTGTCAGTCCATCTCATGCTGTAACAGCAGAAAAAAGCTTGTATAATCTCTTTAGCCATTTTCATATATGAGCGACGCAAAATGTCTGTATAGTTGGGCTCAGACTTTCTGTTGACCTCATCTCGTGTTAGAAACATCATAAATTTGCATCTCATTCAGACTTTATTACCAGGGGGCTGGCAGGAGAAGCTCATAATCTCACATACAGACCCTCTGGAGAGGGTTATTACTCGGTTCAATACAGGTCTGAATGCAGCTCTAGAGTGGACAGGAGTCCACAGATATAGGTCCCTGTTAATGTTAATTTCCTTGAATTCACATTCACTTTTCCTCACAGGGAAAAGAAATAATCGAGTACTACCTGAAGGAGCTAGAAGATGAGGGGATCACGTGCGTACCCCGCTGGAGTTCCTCCTCCCATTCCCTGCCTCCCCCCAGGCCGACCAGCCTAATTACCAGCCCACCTGACCCCCCAAAGCTCGTGATCACGCCTGCTGTTTCTATTCCACTGCCTGCTAACGCCAAAGACAGCTCCTCCCAGGACACCAAGCAGGACTGCACCACTCTTCAGGCAGACAGCCTAACTGAGATTCTGGCCGGTACACCTGAAGGTCTGTTCCTGCAGATGCTTGAAAAATGAATGCTGCTTATCTTATATACACAAGTTATAATGGTGACAATCTTTGTAGCAAAGCAACATTTAAAAGTTATCCATCAAAGGCATAGAAATGGACAAATAAAGATGTAATGACTTTGGTTTCAGTAAAGCTGTGTGTCTCATTATGTTGGTCGCATTACCTTTGCCTGAACAATTTTAATCAGAGCTGTTGTGTTTTTGTGTTGCAGACAAGCTGGATGCAGACTATATCAAACGTTACCTAGGCGACCTGACCCCCCTGCAGGAGAGCTGTCTGATCAGACTTCGTAAATGGCTTCAGGAGTCACACAAGGGAAAGGTGATTAACACATTTCCCACTCTCACATTAAATTATTGTCATGGACCTGTACAGAGGAGAATAACACAAAAAGTCAAGTAGATCAATTCATTCGGACTCAGATGATTTTATACTGACCGCTATCAGCTACGTGTTACGTGTAACTCAGCAGTCAGTTTAAAATGATTTAAACTAGCAAACTTGCAGTGACACTGATAGTTATAGAAAATTCTTGTGATTTTTGTTTGTTTTCTCACAAAATAATCTACAGCTTAACACTCTCCCCATACTCCCTAGATCCCTAAGGACGAGCACATCCTGCGTTTCTTGCGGGCGAGGGACTTCAACATAGACAAGGCCCGTGAGATCCTGTGCCAGTCGCTGACCTGGAGGAAGCAACACCAGGTGGACTACCTGCTGGAGACCTGGAGTTCACCACAGGTCCTGCAGGACTACTACACCGGGGACTGGCACCACCATGACAGAGGTTGGTTTGCAACTGCAGACGAACAAACAAAAGTTGATCAAGTTTACGTGCTGCCGCCTCACTTGTGCTAGCATATGAAAACACGTGTTCACGTTTGATTTATGTTGACCGTCTTGAAGTTGGCTATGTTTGCACTGTCAACAGTTCTCCAGTTTCTCCCATTCTCAAGTTGCATGCTTGCACGCACACTAGTCATTCTCAGCAACCCACAGCCTTTAGCCATTGACTTGAATTAAATATGAAGCCAATTTTTTGGCTCAACTCAGTTACCCAACTAGCTTACGCAGTCACACACTCGCACAGTTGCATTTCAGTAGCTTTAAAGGGATAGTTCAAAATTTTTTAAAAAATGTACTCATTATCTACTCACCACTATGCTGATGGGGGGGTAAAGTGTTTGAGTCCACAAAACCCTTTGTATTTGTTCCAGATCAACAGAGGCAAAACATGAAAGTACTTCCCATTGTACACAGTCACTTACTGCTTTACGTAACAGAAGAGCAGAGATGCACATAATGCCGGCCTTTCCACTTAACTTTCGGTCTTGCAGAATGTAAACAGTGTGATGGGTCATATAAATATTTGTTTTGTTTGTCTAGATGGTCGTCCATTGTACATCCTGAGGCTGGGCCAGATGGACACTAAAGGACTGGTCCGGGCTCTGGGAGAGGAGTCTCTACTCAGACATGTACGTAACACAAGCTGCAACACACTCTGAGTTTGCATGTTTCAGTATGGGTTTATAGGACAGGCAGTAGGTAGTTGGATTACACATCAGGGAATGAATGTGCTGTGGCATGTCCTGACTGGTGTATTAACAACAGGATGTATACAGTACAGGCCATGTATAAATAGTCTGCTTATTTATAATGCTGCTCACACTGTACGTTGCTCTGGTTACAAATGTGAAAGCCGAACGCTCGACATGTAAAAGCAAAGAGCAATGAGTGTATATCGTGTCATTGTAGGTGCTGTCTATCAATGAGGAGGGTCTGAGACGCTGTGAGGAGAACACCAAGGTGTTTGGTCGACCCATCAGGTAAACCTTCAGTACTGATCAAAGTCCATCAAGTTGTCTAGTAAAATGTCAACTTTCTCTAGTTGTTTTTTTCCTCAGATTTGTGCATTTGTTATTTTACAAAGTTAAATATATATATATATATATATATATATATAATATTTTTTATTACATTTTCTCATCACACAAAACATACAGAACTGCTCAGACACGACACAAAAGGAAAAAAACAAATGTGGGTATGTGGGTACAGTAGATAGAAAATAATTAAGAAAATAAAAATAAATGACATTGGGCACATTTTCCAGCCCGGCCCCCCCCCCCCCCCCCCCCCCCCCCCCCACATCAAGACAAGGCAATACAGAGCATACAAACATAGCAAGGCCACAAGGTGCACATAACCACTCAAGACAAAGTCACAGAGACAGGCTAGGCTGATCTGGGAAGTTAAATATATTTTAATTGAATCTCTTTCGATTTTTAGACTGTTGGTTTAAAAAAAAAAAAAAGCAATTCAAAACTATCTGTGACTCCTGGAATGCGTGATGGGCATTTTGTAAAAAAAAAAATATCATAAGGTTGTATAATTCAGGTGAAATGTAGATTTCATTGTCTTAAGACTGTGATATAAAGACCAGAGTGCAATTAAGACTACAAACTAGACTAAGTAAAAACACTTAGAATTAACAATGATTAATCCAAAAAAAAGGAAATCAAAGATAATAGTATATTATAAGCTCTTTAAAAAAAAAATAACCATACAATTCAAGCTGTCTGGATTCAGTTCAGTAGTTGCAGCCTTGATAGTACACACTAAATCATTCACACACCCCATGAGTGAGTCCAGAGGAGTATTATCACTACCTAAATGGAAAGAATGCATGAGGCCCGTCTTTGAGTGCACTGATTCAATTGGAGAGACAGGGTGAGAGTGAAGGAACAGAGATGGAATCTGTCCTCTGTCAGCCCTCGCAAACAGGAGGAGGTGGCTAGGATAAGAGCCTCACAGGAAAGCCTGGGAAGCATGAATGGCTGGTACATCAAAGTTCCCATCTGGAGCGCATGGAGGGAAGACAAAAGTTGTGGAGATGGAGGAAGCATGGGGAGGGGCGAGAGCAGATCCCAGATTAGCAAGCATGGCCTTCACCACTTAAGCTTCAGTGACGGGTGCTAAGTGGTCAGAAAGATGCTGTTACCCAGTTGTGTGTGTGTGTGTGCACACTTATACACACTCTAATCCTCTCACTTCCTCCTCTGTAGCTGTTGGACTTGTCTGGTAGATCTGGAGGGGCTGAACATGCGTCACCTGTGGCGTCCGGGAGTCAAGGCGCTGCTGAGGATCATCGAGGTTGTGGAGGCCAACTACCCAGAGACTCTGGGACGGCTGCTTATACTAAGAGCTCCCAGAGTCTTCCCTGTCTTATGGACACTGGTGAGAACCAGGACAAAGTCACAGTAACTCGAAAAATAGAGTAGGAGGAAACAACATAAACATCACCATATCACAGCCCACAACAACAAGTATTGCCTTAAACATAACTAACTAGAAAATGCAAGCTTTACAAACTGGTAACTCCATGTGCATCCAAACAACACATGCACACATTCTTCTCTGATGTAGTTGTTGCTGTAAATTCACACATTTTGCCCATTTTACAACCAATTTGATAAAACTCACTTCTACCCCTGGCCTTAGGTGAGTCCATTCATTGATGAGAACACCCGCAAGAAGTTCCTCATCTATGCAGGCAATGACTACCAGGGTCCTGGAGGTCTGGTCGACTACATCGACAAAGATATCATCCCCGACTTCTTGGGAGGAGAGTGTATGGTGAGAATCTGATGAAGATTTTAACTCGTTTTTTTTATCAAAATTTTCCGGGACATGACACTATCTGAGATCTCAGGTGGTGTCGGGAGCAGATCCCTCAGATATGCTGACCCAGTTCCATGTGTGCTTCTGTCTCTGCATGTGTGAACATGCATTGCTTTTTCTCTGCAGTGCGAGGTACCAGAAGGCGGCCTGGTTCCCAAATCCATGTACCGCACAGCCGAGGAGGTGGAGAATGAGGAGATCCGCCTGTGGACGGAGACAATCTACCAAAGCGCCAGCATCTTCAAGGGAGCACCGCACGAGGTGAGACTGAACACAGAGCACCGACATGAGAAGTAAAGATGATAATCCTGTGATGATGTTTTACATGAATGTAGGGCAGGGCAATGTAGATCTGCATTAGGTCACAGATGCAAGTTTTGTTGAAAGTTCTGCCACCTAGTGGCTGTTACTTGTAGATGACTTCTTAATGGTTTCTGAGTTCAGATGTGGACCAAATGTTGAATCATAATCTGCTGTTACTGCCCCGTTATATAATTTATTCCAAAGGGAGGGATGCATCGTTGGGCATAATCAGCCTTCTGGAAGCAGTTTAGATTTCATGGTGATGAGCCTGTGACAATCACACCCAGATGTTCACTGATTCCTCTATTTTTTTATTTATCTTATTTTGGTAAGATTCTCAAATATGGAGCAACATGAACGAAGAGAACAGTATGAGATTAATTTCTTTATCGCAGCGCTGCCTTTAATGGCATTAAAAAAGAATGTGAGGAAAAATAAGAAACGAGAACTAGAGAGTTGTAAAATGTTTCTCAATGGTTTTGTTTGGTCCTTTTCTTTCTTTCCCGAGACATCACTGAATCACTTCTCTCCCTCTTCTCTTTCCTCCAACTAGCTGCTGATAGAAATCATCGACGCCTCCTCAGTCATTACCTGGGACTTTGACGTGTGCAAGGGCGACGTCGTTTTCAACATCTTCCACTCCAAGCGAGCCCCCCAGGCGCCACGCAAAGACGCCTTGGTGGCCCACGGCATCACTTCTCCAGTCGTCAACAACGTCCAGCTTATCGACAAGTCGTGGACGCTCGGGCAAGATTACAGCATGGTGGAGTCCCCACTTACCTGTAAAGAGGGAGAGAGCGTACAGGTGAGCATCCAGGATCATGAATAACATTTTAAGATTGAAAAACCATAAATGCTAACGTTTCTTTGCTTGTTGGTCATTGACGCTATCTGTATTCTGTCTTTAGGGCTCCCATATAACGCGATGGCCAGGCTTCTACATCCTCCAATGGAAGTTCCACAACATGCCGGCCTGCTCGGCCACTAACCTGCCCCGAGTGGACGATGTGCTGGCCAGCTTGCAGGTCTCCTCGCACAAGTGTAAAGTCATGTACTACACTGAAGTGTTGGGCTCCGAGGACTTCAGGTTTGTGAATGTGTCAGTGATTAACAGAAAAAAACAAGATTTTGTGTCCATTTTACATACATGTAGTTTGTATGTGTCCATATTTCTGCAGTTTTTCAGATGTTTAACCATGATGTATAGTTTGGATTTCAAACTTTTACTTTCCTTTATGTTTTCTCATTTCTCACTCCTGTCCTCTTTATGTTTTCCTTCTCTACAACCTACTACACATTTAATCTGTCATGTTCCTATAATTACCTTTTATGAAGTGCCTCAAGAGCATCAGGATTTTTTTGGCCAAGAGTATTAAAATGAGGATACTTCTCTCCCTTGGAAACTCTGTTAATCTTTTTCTGTCCAATCCACTCCTTTTTTGTCCCTCACAACCCCATCTTCGTCCTCCTTCTACCCCTTCTCTTCCTCCTCCTCGTCCTCCTTCTACTCTGTCTTCTTCCAATGAAGAACCGCTTGCTGTGATGTGGAGAGTTTGTAAGTGGCTCAGAGTTTGCCCCTTTTTTCTGAAGCACTAGATCCTTATCGTCATTGCTGCTAGCCTCAGTGAGAGTCAAGATTCTAATGCAGCAAAGAGATGCTTGATTGCATCTGTTTTTGCTCACAATTTAGAATTCTTTAGCGCTGGCTAACAGGACTTTGCTACTTTATTTCCGGTGGAGAAAGTGTCCTTGCACGGAACTAGTTTAGTTCACTTTAGCAGTGAACTAAACTAGAGTTTAGTTCACTGCTTCAGTCACCCTGCTTGCATGACTAACAATATCAGGAATCTAAGTTAAGTTCAGACTTGTTGTCAGTTTCGGTGTATCCAATCGCCCACACAACATTGTTTATCCACAGACAAATTAATTTCCTGGTATTTGTTATTCAATACTCATTCATGTTTACTACCCAACCTACTGAACCTCACTTTGCTTTCAGTTTCCCAGTTTTTTTCATTGAAACTTGCTGTCTAAAACTGACTTGATCACCATCTAACTCCTTTTAGTGGTATATAACAGGATGTTTTTCTAATGGATTACACACTTGGTTGAAATTTACATATGGAATTCAACCAGAACTAAGTGAATGTGAAATTTAGGTAATATTTTCAGTGATGTATTATGCCTAATTACCCTAACCCATTTTTTTTGGGGGGGGGGGGGGAAGTATCCTGTTTTTTGCTTATGACGCAGTGACACTTGACTTTAAAAGGTCAACATTAATATAGAATTGACTTTTTATCTACATTTTAAAGGTTTTTATGTAAGCACCTGGCAAACCGTTGGTTGCTCCTGGCCCCAAGGTTAGAATCGCTCCAATAGGATGGATGATAACAACAAAGCAATACAAAAGTGATCACAATACTACAACAAATTCATGTCATTTGTCAGAAGCAGTTAATGGTTTGAGTCATTTATGAAGCAAAAGTGTGATTCGTGGCTCCAGCTTTATTATTGTTTCCAATGGAAACAGCCTGGGTCGTCCTGCAGTGGTTTCATGTTGGGTTCTGACCCGACCCTTGGCTGCATGTTTTCTCTCTCTCTCTCTCTCTCTCTCTCTCTCTCTCTCTCTCTCTCTCTCTCTCTCTCTCTCTCTCTCACTCTCCTTGTTTTATGCTTGCAATCGCCTTTAGCACTTAATACCTTTTTAAGTTAAGATACAAATTACATATTCAACTATTATACTAGTAAAAAATTAAAATTGTCATATTTGACTTTTTTATGATTGTATGTATATTTCCGTTCAGCTGTTAATGCAAGTCATTCTATTGGATTATGATGTGTTCTGAAGGTTTACATACAGTTGTTATTTAGGTTATAGTGTTACAGTTTCAAGAGAGTAGTTCGTTGAACTTAACAATCGTCAGGCGGCTGTAGTCTGTGGCGCTGGTGATCTGTGTCCTATTGTGCAGAGAGCTCTTTGTGTTATTTAGCCTAACCTCTGTAGTATCACAGGGTAGGATGAAAATTGTGGCACAATTCAACAACACCATGAACTGCAGCAGACTATTAGACTGTATTAGTTTTAACTAGGTGCAGTAGAATGTTAATTAAAAAAGAGTAAACTGAGTTAATAGAAGCTTAATGACTCTTTGATCCAAACAAAAGCATCAAGCAGCTTCCTGCTGCATATACTTTGAATATATATGAAAGGTCTTAATTTAAAACATGTTTTGATATATTTATGCAGAATTTGATGAAAAAACAATCTGCAATTGCCAGTTCTTTTTATATCCACTAACACATCCTCATTGATTGTTACAGCCGTTTGTGGAACCTGAGAGATTTGAGCTAAACACTGTGGGTACACTTCCCTCCAGAAGGTGCAAGTTGTCTGCATGGTTCTGCATCACAAGCACGAGTTGTGCGCACAGACTGCTTTCAGTTAGTCACAGGCAGACTGGGGGCTGTTTAGGTGCTGCATAAATATCAGCTGAAATGAGCATCTCCTCACATGTTATCTGGCTCTCTCTCTTCTCTCAGGGGTTCGATGACCAGCCTGGAGTCGAGCCACAGCGGCTTCTCTCAGCTCAGCGCCGCCACCACCTCCTCCAGCCAATCACAATCCAGCTCGATGATCTCCAGGTAGAAAATGGAAGAAGAGGACTTAATTTCCGATAATCCCTCCCCCTGACTGACCTTACCATCAACATCGAAGCCATCACCCCCACCCCCACCTTCTTGTTTTGGACTCTGTTCCTATTGCACAGCCAGTCTCTATAGAACTGAAGCATGCAAGCTTGCACAAACAGAAGACAAAGAATACAAATAAATCTGAAGCAAAAAGGAGACTGTGCAAATTAAAGGGCTGATTTTTGCACAAAGGTCAAATATTTATTGTGCCTGGCGTCTCTGCTAGGTGGCAGTTTGAATCAGAATATTAGTGGTATGTTTGTTTGCATCACGTGCAGGGTGGGAAGGTTAAAAGTCAAGAATTGGGTCGAGGGGCCTTTGTGGCACTGGAAGCGGGAAGAAGCAATATTCTCACTCTGGGAGCGATGGGACGACGACACTGGAGGCGCTGTTACATATATGCACTTACTTATGTGTACATTCACATACACAGCACTGAGATGAGGAAGAGCTCATTCCTGTGCGATGGCTGAAAAGCCGGGATGTGCTGTTACATACATTAAACAACATGTTAACATACAAATGAGACGTTTGATGCAAAAAAGGGGTGTTTGCCATATTACCAGAGAGGTTTGTTTATATCTGGTGAACTGTTTATAGGTCAAGTGTGGGTGCTGTAAACTCTTAACTAGACCTGGGTCGAATATCAGCTGCATATAATGTTGTTTCTTTTCAAACAGTCTGGAGTTAACAGAGTGGGTGGAGCTCAGTGAATCATGACAATTCAGATGGAGTAAGCACAGTTTCCACTTGACAGGATAGTGTGATAACGTTTTCCTGCAGCTTTTTGGAGCCATTGTATTGTCACATGACGCAAAGCTTGCGCATCTGTCTCACGAGGGCTTTATCACACCTTGGAAAGCAGTTGACTATTTGACCTGGGTCTGACTCTCAGCGAAAAAATCCACTAGAAGCAATAATAGGATTTTGACTTTCTTCTGTGTGAAAAGTTTCTATTTATCATTTTGAGGTTTCAGGAGGATCATGGGTGCCGATTGCAGATCTTGCTGTGGACAGGCAGACAGACAGGCAAACTGAGCCAGTGAACGGCTAAATTCTTTGGCATCAGCATTATCACTTGTTGTCTCTGTTACCATTATGTCAGGAGAGAAGCAAAAAAACATGTCTTCCCAGATTTTCTCCTGGGCACCTTTTTTATTATCCTTTTTATTTCAGTAAACGTTACCTGGAAATGTCCATTGTTAGTTTGATTTATGTTCGTTCTGTGCACAGTTGAGGGATTGAGTCAGAATCAGGTCGTCAAGGTGACGCCTTGTCACTGATTTGTAAATGTGCTACTGATTGGTCAGCACTTGCTAACCAATGAAATGCCTGAATTTGGAAGGTTCTTGTGTCATTGGGCAGCACGGCCGTCATTCGATGTTTGTTTTTCCAGAGCGGTGTAGATTTCAGTGTGCATTAGGGATGAATGTTACTTTGTGGTTATCATTTGGAGGCATGTCAACATGTTGAAACTGTACATGTACTAGTGTTGGTTGGAGCTAAAATGTTACTGATATTTTGGGGTGAGTTTTTGATGAGGTGAAGCAGTGTGGTGTTTTTGCTGCATGGTCACGTGGTGATGGGTTTACAGATGCATTATATAAAAGTTAAGAAACCGCCATCTTAAGAGCCAAGTGTCAATAAATACCATTTTTAGCCTTTGTAAGAATCACTTAGAAACGTACCTCCTTTTTTTTCAAGGTCATCACTGTAATAGATGAGCGATTGTGAATTAAGAAACATTTCTAAATGCAACACATTCATGCCACAGTTTTTTAAATACACTATTTGGTTAATGAGCACTGATGACTTCACATAGATCCGACTGCCCGCAGAGGGCAGACACGATCCCCATGCCAGGAGTCATCAGGTGCTGTCGCCATGGTAACCGAATGCAGCTCACAGCAAAAAGAATCAGACTAAAAGAAACTAAAAACATGAGATGGAGGCTTCCTCCTGAAACTCCTGGCTCTGCCTGTTGTCGTTTTTGATACATGCTTGTTTGAAACTGTAAATGAAAGGTCAAGGGTTAACGTGTGATAACTATGTCATAACTGCAATAACATGAAATGCTTTAGTGAGAAAAAGGACCTCCTCAGGCTGAGGGGGATATTAGCTGTGAATAGTTGTGTAAAGGAGTAGAGGTTACAAACGGTGGCTTTTGAGAGAAGACTGTAAAATGTGTGTAAACTCTGACTCGGCCGCACAGAGCAAGTCTTTTTCCACTATCGAGTCCGGAGGAGCATATCTCCAATCACACAACTAACCTTCCTTTACCTGATATTTCTTCAGGAGACTAGATTTCCTTTCCTTCAACGGTTCAACTGATGAAACAAGTAGCATCAGTTCAATTAACTCCTCATATTTCCCTTTCTCCCTCTTTGTCTCTTGTACACTACAGTTTTACAGTTTTGCTTTCCAACACTCCATGGTGTGTATCTATTGAAATCAGAGTGGACCTTTTGATTGAAGCCATAGGGATAAACACTGAACCTGTTCATCAAGATCTCAATGACAAGTGAGGGCTATAACTGTTTGTCTTGACTGTTCAACACATTTGTCTGTCTCTGCTTCTTTTTCTGATATCGTTGCATATCTTCTCTTTATCTTCATGTGAGAAATAATGTAAAAAGTACATGTTTGGATTAATGTGACTATGGCGCCTTTACATGTTTTGAAAACATTAAACTTGAAATATGAGCAAATACACGTGTCAAATTAATTTGTTTTCCTGTGGCTGTGCAAGTTTTCATTGTGATCACGGAGCATGGTTACATTGTATGTAATGCATTGTGAATGAGCATGAGCATCTTTAATTATTTGCAGTGTCTATTGCAGCAAACTTGGTCAGTGGGTCTCCTGACCCTTTGTATTCACTGTGCCACTGACTGCATTCATTTTTTAATGACTTTAATTAATGAGAATTGGTGGCTCTCAGGTACTGTTAGAGCAGCTGTATGTAAGTGATTATAACAAACATCTCTGATTTGCCCAGAGGCAGGGATTTTTATGAGACAGATTTTCTAGCAGATAGGTAAGAAGCCTTGGATTCATGTTATTGTTGTGATTATTAATTAATAAAATCTGTTTAGCACGAAACTCATTCTAGCAGGAAAAGCAGGGGGCTGAGAACAGAGCCTTGAGGTACACCACATTTCCTATAAAATCTTGAAAAAATATACAATAAATGTTCCACAGGCAAATTAAGTTCTGCTTTTGTGTCATATTGTATTCAGTTGAGTCTGTTTCCAGTTACTGCAGTGGATGTGGAGGATGAGATCATATATCTGTGATCCATCACATTGCAATGTGTTGCAAATGGTCTGCTTGGGGGAACTGTTGAGTTTCTCTATACATTTTAATGTCTTGACTTTATTATATAATGATTTGATGTTTTAAATAGTACTGATTTGATTACCTTTTATTTCAGTTTATTCAGCTTTTTGACCTGGATTTTTTTGAGCACTTTGTAACCTTGTTTAGATAAGTGTTATACAAATACATGTATTATTAACATTATTTCATATATTTTAGTATTTTTTCCATTATGCCACTAGATGGCAGCATTTGCCCAGATAAAACCAATGTACTGTCTACGTCAAAGACTATACAGACTCTGATAACACCACATTCCTAGTCTCGTCATAGGCTCCGCCTCCCAGTGACGTCGCTACACGGAAGCAAAACAGCCTGTCTAGTCCTCACGTTGTTTCTGTCGGTTGAATTGTTCTGAATACATTTGATTTTTCCTATATATCATTCATATACATATTCAAACAAACGCAGATGTCTGCTCCGCCAGCAGAGGAGCTGGTCAAACAGTGGGAGAGGTGAGTCACACACCTGGATTCACACTGCATGTCTCTACAGACCTGAGGCAGGAGCCTGTCATAGAGCCGACTGCTCCATGCCACCTCCTCAGTGCTCTGTGGGTTTGGAATGAGACTCTCTCTCTCTCTCTCTCTCTCTCTCTCTCTCTCTCTCTCTCTCTCTCTCTCTCTCTGTGTCACTGTTTTCATTTTTTATTAAAAAAAAAACCTCAGACCTAAAAACTACTTGAAAAAAGTTTTGACCAGCCGTATACCAAACTGTACCAATCTCCAGAGTGAGAAAGTTTTTTTTTTCATTATACATTTTGATAAATTTCTCTATATTTAGGTGTAAGTGTAATGAATAAAATACTAAAGGCTTTTTTCCATATTCGTTTTATCCAAACTAGTTAAGTGCCTTTTGTCAACCTGGCTGTTCTCCTGTCCTGTGTTAAAGCTTTGGAGCCACTTCAGAATTATTCCTTGACATTAGTGAGTCTTCTTCGAACAGTTCTACAATATACCTTACTGTCTTTTTATTGTTTATGTTCTGGCCGTTGTGTGGAAAGCTTTTTATATACTGTTTAAGGTGCAGAGTGAAGTAAGAAAACTTTGTGTTCATCATTCACCATTAGTGTCAGCTATTTCAGAGGTCTGTTAATATACCGACACAATCTTCAGAACCAATTTCACAGCTTTTCAAGATAAAAGCTCTGTTATTTAGCTTGATATAAAGCATTGTTGCATCAAAACAAACGTTGCACTTTTACTTTGAATACAGATAACAAAGTCTAGAGCCAAAAACACAGGTAAAGGTCACACACAGCGATGAAACACCAGGAAACACACTGAAATTAATGAACACAAGGAAAACAGTGGACATGGAAGGAGCAGACTATATACAGAGGTTTATAGGCAGGAAAAACAGGGATAGGAAAGTGAGCAGCTAATAGGTATGTGTGTATGGGAACCAGGATCTAGAAAGAAAGGATATGTTAGTAATGCAGAAAATGAAAGAGGAAGTGGAGAAACTTAATTAGATGTAACAGCTACAGTATTTTTTACTTATTATTAAATAAAATCTACATGAAGTTTGTTTTTCAGGTGGTTTGTATAACTAATATTACAAATGCAAACAAATCTCAATATTGGCATGTCCTAAAATATGGACAGTTTACTGGAGAGACTGTCTAAAGGAGTAAAAACTCAATGATTCGCATGAGAGGGGGGTGATTATGTCATATTAGAATTTGCTAAATAAATATAAGCTTGTAAGTAAAGGGGTCATGTGGAAATATTTACAAATTAGACATTATATTGTAAATAATTAAAGATGGTGAGCTGCTGTATAACCAAGTACTTAGCATTACAGCGGTGACACCTGTAATTACACATGATCCAGCATGGTGACCAACACAAACCCTATTCTGGTGTGAAACATCTGAAATATTGGGGAGTTTGCAGGTTCAGCTCTACCATCACACCCATGGTTTTGTCTTCTCGGGACAAACCAATAATACCACATGCAAGGATTAGCAAATTCAGCTATAACTGCAAAACTCATTTACAAACCTGGAAAAATCCTACATGTCCCATGGCAAAATAATGAAATGATTAAAATTTGTTAGGTAATATGAATATTGGTGGAAATGTTACTGAGACGTAGAAACAATTCTGTCTTCATGTCCAGTTGAGCCTAAAATAAATTCTATAAAGAATGAGCATTTGAATTACAAAAAGATGTTCTCACATGTGTGTGCACGTCAGTCTCTGTTGAGGCTCCACAGCTCCACTGAGTGATGGTCTCTCTGTGCAGTGAGCAGGCTCGTCTGAGACAGCAGGTGGTGGAGGAGGACACTGAAGACTGGCAGAAGACTCCAGGCTTCTCTGGCCTGGAGAGAGTCGGTGGAGTGGACCTCTCCTTCATCAAAGGGGATGACGTCAATGCCTGCGCCCAGCTTGTAGTGCTCAGCTACCCCGACCTGGAGGTGAGCCGTTCCCTCGCTACACCCAATGATCACAGGGGAACAGCAGCAGTGTCGGTAACGCAGCCTCCCACCTCTCACAAAGCTCCACTTATTAGAAGAAGTCACAGCTAATTTTATTCACGCTCTCGATGATCTCTGATGTCACAGAAACACAGACAGATTGGCTCTGATGTCCTATAGTCCATAATTTCCTGACATGACTGACAATGATACATTTTAAAGATCACCTATGAACACTGATGTGTCTCTGTCATCAAATTATTGAGTTGTTGATAAACATCCGTTTTCATGCTAGTTCTAAGGATGTGAATTATTCAGGACACACAACTTTAAAACTAGACATATCATCTATATATTGAATGAGTTACTGTTTTTGTCTGTCCTTCAGCGAGTGTGAACATAAAAAGTTACAGCAAAAGCTCCGTAGAGCTGAAGGTAATTGCGAAGTTGAGAGACACCTTTCACTTTATGCCTGGTCTTTTGATCCATTGTTAACATAGAACTGTTGATGAAAGCAGCTTTGAGCCATTTTTTCCATCTTGTATAACTTGTATATTGCCACTCTATGAGGAGAATGGAAGGATCTTGTATTATTAGGATATAGAAAAAACACAGTATGTCCCGTACAATATCATGAAGGGATACAAATACTGCTAAATGATCTGTGAAATGTGGGAAATAAGTTATTTGTCAAACCTTTCAAAAGAACATCCAGATTTAAAAGGATGTTATTGTTTCATTTTGTGAAAATATCTTCTAATCACTAACCTGTTCCTCGTCCAATAACTGCAATGGTCTTGAACATTCTTTACAATGATGGACATCAGATCTTAATGAAAATTTCCAATACAACCTAAGCAGCCTGTTAAATTCTAGTAAGCACCATGAATAAACGGCCGGGCTTTGGTTTAATAAACAGCTCAAGGTTGAGTCCTGTTAAACTGAGCATTGTTAGAATGACCTTCAAAGTCCCTATTTTCGTTTCAATTACTTTTCCATGCAGCCTCTCACAGGCTCTCTCCTCTCCTGCTGTTGATCTCTGCATTAATAACGGCTGCCGTCACCTTCCTTACATACAGCCCATTATGATTAATGACGTTTTCCAGGGTACGTTGTTGATACATGGTCCCAACAAGGCTAATGAAATGGGGCTCAGAAATGCTGTCCAATAACGAGACCATGTTCCCTCTAAACCTGCAAAACTGCCCCCCCCGAAGGCCATTTGTGACGCAAAGTATGACGAGTATCATGATGCACAGTGAAACCACTGCTGCTGAGTTTTTTATTTTTATTGTGAAGGTTGCATTTAAATAAGTTTAGTCTAAAACTGGAGCTCAACATATTTTACACTATAAATAAGAACAAGTATGATTTAAATTTTAAACAGCTTCAGTTGTTGATAGACTCTTTTTATTATCGATGTAGGGGAATGAAGGTCAGTGCGGTCATGACAGATTCTGAAATGGAGCTGACATTTCTCATCTGACATTTCTATTCAGATGACATTGTTGTGTCAAGGAACCGTGGAATCATCATGGGAGATATGTTCACCTGCCATTGTGTAGCTCAAAATAGATCAGTGTAAGATAGAGAGACGCCCAAAGCCTGTCAATGTGTACTAACTGTAAAGTAACACATTACTGTAAATCTCAGTATAGGGAAAATCATCAGCTCATTAAGCCATCCAGAGCTCTAGTTAAGTCTTTCAGCTGCAGAGCCGTAACCTTAACTAACAGATTGTTTTTTAATTTTGCACAATAAAAGCTCTGTTTACTCTTGTCATCACCTCACAAAATGCATACTGACATACAGCTGGGCTGTGGACTGTCAGGGGAAAGGTACATGTTTCAGTGCAAACCAGCAAAGCAGACATAAAATGTGTGAGGTTTACCCTATTTGGCTCAGAAATTAGAAATAAGTATAATTATATATTTTAATGTTTGAGAACCTTCTGAACTAGTTTGTTGATAAGTTTCAAAACATCAGCATATATCAGGGATCACAAGCAGATATCAGGGATCACCAGTACATATCAGGGATCACCAGTAGATATCAGGGCTCACCAGTAGCTATCAGGGATCACAAGCAGATATCAGGGATCACCAGTACATATCAGGGATCACCAGTAGATATCAGGGCTCACCAGCAGCTATCAGGTACAACCATCAGATATCAGGGATCACCAGCGGATGTTAAAGACGTGTTGTCAGTTGTTTACCTTTGTGCCATTGGCTATTGTGATTTTTAATCACGAGACACCCTCTTCTAATGCAGGCTAGTCACAGGCTGACCAGACCTGGGGGTGTGTCTTTAACATCTGGCTGCCCTGTTGGGATCTTCCCTCCTTGTCCAGAGCCATTGGCTGCAGCGTTCTGCAGTTCCTGATGTTGCTTTAATGATCTGGTGCAGGGCAGCTGGAAGGTGGATGTTGGAATAAAGCTCCTGCAGCCAGCCTCCACTGGTGGACTTTTGCTCTGCAGCCTTGTTCCTCTGACTCAGATGCCTTTTCCCATCCTCCCAGGTTATGGGAAGTAGACAACATGCAGGGTTTTGGACCAAAGTACCAGACGCTGGTGGTGACAAATTATGATGGGACGATAAGCAACTGGCCTATATTCAGCAGCATTTCCCAGTCTCAGGCTCACTCCAACAGAACTTTGCTTGGTGGTCTGGAGGGCCAGATATTGGTAGCAGTTCTCATTGTTTCGAGTGTTGCTTCCAGGCATCTCAGTTCTTGGTTGGGTCTCCATGTGTACCTACCTCGGGACTACAACCAGTGAGAATGTGTCTGAGTGTAGCTGGAGTTGAGCATCGCAGGCAGGATGAATCTTTATTGAGCCACAGCTGGAGGTTTGGGAGGAAGGCTGTAGTGTCTTTGACAACTTATCTGCACTAGAAAAATAGTATCAAAATAGATTTAAAATGTGTTGTGAATATTTTGTAAATTTCTAAAAGGAAATAAAGAATAGATTGAAAATAGATTAAATTACAGAAATACTCCTTTAGACTTAAAGCCCTTCAGTGAGTGAGGTCATTGTGTGTGTTTGATTGACAGCTGAGCAGGTGGCAGTATGAAGGCACAATGGAATCAAACTTGTGTTGATTAACTGTAGCTTTATTTTAGCCTCAGTGGTCTTCAACGTAAATGACCACAGCCATCAGCATCACTTAACATCTAACCTGACTCGTGTCGATGAGTTCAAAATAGCTGTTCTCTGTGGTAACGAGTTCAGAAAGCTAAGGTGTAACACAAGGGTTGTGTGTCCCTGCTTTTAGATGAGGAGACATGTTTATGCAGTAGCAGGCAAAAAACTGTTTTATCGTGAATCTGTATAACCTTGATTTAACAGAATCCAGTTCCAACACAGCAGGTAAATCATGTATGAAAACTTTATGCAGTGTTCAGAATATGTCCAGAGCTGTTAAACAACAAGAAGGAGCAGATGTTTCATTTTGTACCAGATGGGGGGGTGTTAGGGATCATCTTGCACAGCCTGTGTGTGACAGTGGAGTGTGGACTCACACACACACTGGGCTGCACACGTTATTTTCTCTGAAGCCTGCAGCTCCTGAACCCTGACAGTGTGACTGTCTGAGCTCCACTCAACAACACACATTTTTCAGACTAACAATCAGTAGTGCACTACTTTATTGATCCTCCAGTGAAATTGGGTTTTGTTCCAGTTGCTCCAACCAAGAATAGAAGTATGTACAGATACAGAATTAGAATATGAATTTAAGTATGTAAAGAAATTAGAACTATATAAAAAAATATATGCATTACACTACAATTAGATATATTTGTAATTTGATTAAATTAAAGATAATATAAACAGCTGACACACTAATGATATTATACTTAAGAGAGAGGACAGACTACATGGCCTCTTTTAGCCATGGAGATCCAGCGAAGAATGTTTAATCCTCTATTCCTATGATCTGTTAAAGATTGACCACTGCAGATACTCACAACAGGAAGAACTGATATTTCTTAATCTCTGTTATATACAGTCCCTGACAAAAGTCTTGTCACTTATCCGTTTTGTAGAGACAACAGCTTATAACCTGACTTTTAATTAATCCATTGGTTTTAGAAATGGCTCATATGAAAGCTAAAACCCTCCCAAATTAGGTTTAATATACTAAAATAAATTTGCTTCACTGAAGAAAGATTGATCATTTAATTAACACAAAAAGGTCAGATTTTGGCAAGACAAAAGTTTTGTCGCCTACTGTGTAATGTAGGCGACAAAATGTGAATATTGAACAAATCATTTACTTCAAATACAAAAATATGTTCCATAACATCAGTGAATTAAGTAGTGGTGCTGCGAGATCCATATTTAATATCTTGTATGACTTCCATGAGCTTGAAGGAATGCATCCATGCGGTTCGACAATGATTCATACAATTTATTGATGAAGTCATCAGGAATAGTCTTACATGCCTCCCAGAGTTCATCAAGATTCTTTGGTTTCGTCTTCCATGCTTCCTCTTTCATTCTGTCCCAGACATGCTCAATGATGTTCATGTCTGGTGACTAGGCTGGCCACTCCTGGAGCACCTTGATCTTCTTCGCCTTTAGGAACTTTGATGTAGAGATGGAAGTATGCCATGGAGCACCATCCTGCTGCAAAATTTGACCCCTTTTATGGTTGGGAATGTAAGAGGTAGCTAATACTTCTTGATATTTTAGGCTATTGATATTGCGTTTCACCCTGCAAATCTCTCGCACACCCCCATACTGGATGTAACCCCAGACCACTTAACTTAACTGTTTTCTGGGTGAATCTCGGATCCATGCGGGCTCCGGTAGGTCTCCTGCAATATTTGCGGTGGCTGTGATGTAATTCAACCGAAGACTCATCTGAGAAATCCACCTTCTGCCACTTTTCCAGGATCCATCCTTTTAGCAAGCTGTGGATCTTGGCAAATGCCACAATTTTTTTTAATTGTCTTTAGTTTAGTACTGGTTTCTGGGCACTGATTTGACCATGGAAGCCATTTCGAGACCGAATTCTACAAACTGTCCTGGTTGACACAGGGACTTGAGGTGACCAGGCCTGGTGGAGCTCTGCTGCAGTGGAAAAGGGGCTGGCCTTGGATTTTCGAGCCAACAAACGGTCCTCCCGAGCAGTTGTCTTGCGGGGTCTGCTGGACCTGGGCTTGTCAAAAACATCTCCAGTCTCTTCAAATCTTTTTCTTATTCTTTGTACTTGACGCTGAGACACATTGAAGGTGTCAGCCACCTCAGAAGTGGATCTGGTCTTCAGCCTCTTGATAATCAACGCTTTGGTCTCCGGGTGAATCTTAGGCATGTTGTCAGAGGTCAAGTTGCAGTTGATGTGAAGGTCTGGTGAGCTGGGGTTCTTTTTATACACACCCACTAATTGATTGATCAATTATTGATCACAGGTGAGGCTGTAATCTAGGATTGGGTGCATCATATGACAAGGCGACAAGACTTTTGTCTTTGCAAAAACTGACTCAGTGGGCTTTACCAAGCTGTGAACGTTAGAATGCTTTTCAGCAGTTTCGTTTGGCACCAAAACATTATTTCAAAAGCTGTTGGGATTGAAATTAGCCATTTCTTGTAAAAAAAAATGTATTACATATATATTTGAGGGGCACTTAAGGTCAACTTGTATCCAAGCGACAAGACTTTTGTCAGGGACTGTACGTTGTAGCAAGCTCACCCCTCTTCTTACACACATCTACAAGAAGGATTAAACAGACATACAGTGCCTTGCATAAGTATTCACCCCCCTTGGACTTTTCCCCATTATGTACTGTTACTAACTGGAATTCAAATAGACTTAAATAAACTTTTTCCCGTTTGATCAACAAAACATGCATAGTACTTTGGAGGTGCAAAATACATTTTATTGTGACACAAACAATAATGAGAACAAAAAAGTTGACATCTGTTGGGTGCATAAGTATTCACCCCCCTGTGTCAATACTTGGTAGAACCCCCTTTCGCTGCAATTACAGCTGCAAGTCTTTTGGGGTATGTCTCTACCAGCTTTGCACATCTAGAGATGGAAAGGTTTGTCCATTCTTCTTGGCAAAAAAGATGAAGCTCAGTCAGATTGGATGGAGACCGTCTGTGAACCGCAATCTTCAAGTCTTGCCATAGATTCTCTATTGGATTGAGGTCTGGGCTTTGACTGGGCCATTTTAAGACATTAACATTCTTTAATCCAAACCATTCCTTTGTAGCTCTGGCTGTATGTTTAGGGTCATTGTCCTGCTGGAAGATGAACCTCCGCCCCAGTCTCAAGTCTTTTGCAGACTGCATCAGATTTTCTTCAAGGATTTCCCTGTATTTGGCTCCATCCATCTTTCCCTCTATTCTGACCAGTTTCCCTGTACCTGCTGAAGAGAAGCATCCCCACAGCATGATGCTACCACCACCATGTTTCACTGTTGGGATGGTGTGCTCAGGTTGATGGGCAGTGTTGGGTTTTCGCCACACATAGCGTTTTGCATTGAGGCCAAAAAGTTCAATTTTGGTCTCATCTGACCAGAGCACCTTCTTCCACATGTTTGCTGTGTCTCCCACATGGCTTCTGGCAAACTCCAAACGGGATTTGTTATGGATCCCTTTCAACAATGGCTTTCTTCTTGCCACTCTTCCATAAAGGCCAGATTTGTGGAGTAGACGACTAATAGTTGTCCTGTGGACAGATTCTCCCACCTCAGCTGTGGATCTCTGCAACTCCTCCAGAGTAGCCATGGGCCTCCTGGTTGCTTCTCTGATTAATTTTCTCCTTGTCCGACTCTTCAGTTTGGGTGGACGGCCTCCTCTTGGTAGGTTTGCGGTTGTGCCATATTCTTTCCATTTTCTTATGATGGATTTTATGGTGCTCAGAGAGATGTTCAAAGCTCTGGATATTTTTTTATAACCTAACCCTGCTTCATATTTCTCCACAACTTTATCCCTGACCTGTTTGGTGAGCTCCTTGGTCTTCATGATGCTGTTTGTTCAGTAATGATCTCCAACAAACTCTGAGTCCGTCACAGAACAGGTGTATTTATACTGAGATTAAATTGCAGACAGGTGGACCCTATTTACTAATTATGTGACTTGTAAATGCAATTGGTCGCACCAGATCTTTGTTAGGGGTTTCACAGTAAAGGGGGTGAATACATATGCACTCAACACTTTTCAGATTTTTATTTGTAAATAATTGTGAAATCCATGTAATATTTCCCCCCACTTCCAAACGATGCACTATTTTGTGTTGGTCCATTACATAAACTCACGATGAAATCAATTTTAATCTGTGGTTATACCATGACAAAATGTAGAAAAGTCCAAAGGGGGTGAATACTTATGCAAGGCACTTTACATGAGCTACAGAGGCAGCGTTCACTCTTTTGTTTTGTTTGGGGCGGCTGTGGCTCAGGAGGTTAGAGCAGTTTGATACCCATCTTATCTTGTTTGATAGAGAAAGGGCTGCACATAGAAACATATAAATACGGACCATTTAACATTTCTTTACTGCTGTTAACCATGACATCATACCGGATGTATTGCAAATCAACACTTTAGTGGTTACATGATGTAGTGGTTCAATCACTCAACACCATCCATCCATTATCTAAACCACTTATCCTTTGAGGGTGACATCATGGGAGAGGCGGGGCACAGCCTGGACAGGTCACCAGCGGATCACAGAGCCAACAAACAACCATTCACATGCACCCCTACTGTCATTAGAGTCTCCAGGTAACCTTACATCAATCTGCATGTGATTGGACTGTGGGAGGAGCCAGAGTACATGGGGAGAACATGCACAGTCCATGAAGGAAGAACACAACAGAATCAGGATCATCTTGGCGATAGTGCTAACCCTCGCACTACTGTGCTGCCCCCACTGACCGACTCATGGTATTAATCACTGTATGCATTGAAAGAGACCTATGTGTATAGATTTGAATAAGGGCTGAGTGGAAAGTCCCTTTTGGACATGAACATTTAACATTGTCCATACAGGAGCTTCATGCACTGATCAGACATAGGGATTTCAACTCCTCTTGACAATAGATGAGACTAAATGTTGATAATGTACAGTATAAATATAGTATTGATGCAGAGTAGTGCACAAGTCAGTTATTTTTACATTGTGTGCCATCCCAGTGCTGTTATATTACAACTGTGGATTGACCCGTGGATGGACCAGCTCTTTGTACACCTGAGTTTACAATCACGCAGCCACTGTGTTCACCCCCTCCTGCCAGGTGCTGTATGAGGACAGTCAGATGGTGACTCTGACAGCCCCCTACATAGCTGGTTTCCTGGCCTTCAGAGAAACCCCCTTCCTCCTGGAGGCTCTGCAGCGGCTGCAGAGGAAGCAGCCCACACTTCTCCCTCAGGTCAGCTTCTACACACACGCACGCACGCACACACACACACACATCATGACTTTGATGCTTTTTTAGTTTTTCTTCCCTAAGTGTCTGATGACTGGCGGCATGAGTGTACAAAAGAGAGGTAGAGACACGAGTCAGGAGAGCCTGAATGAATCTCGTGCAGCTGTGAAGAAATATCTTTTCGTTTTTGGGAAAGTATTGAAATTAGTTTTGATCAGTGTTGATGAGGACGTCAAACTAGTGGACCCATATGGACCAGACCACCTCCAAATGTTCTACCCTATCTGAGTGTATTCACACCTGTATCACACAAAACACATAATATCAGGTGTGTAAGGACCTCACTTTTCAGTGTGTGTGTGTGATGTAAAAGTTGACTCACAGGAAAACCAAAATTGGCAGATCGCTACTAGCAATGGGAAATGAGTTTTACCTGCGTACACCTGCTAATGTTGCGTAAAAGATGTATAAGCCATGGGAGTGTGACAGTGGACTGCATGCACAACACCACAACTCTAAAAATGAAACAGATAAATGGAATTGAGCCAACATTTCACCTTTGTTTTTCCTGCTGTGGCATGTCAAAATATCTGTTTTGAAATAGGCATATAGGAAACATTTCTCTATAATACACCCTTCATCTGTTCCCATGTGACTCATTGTATCATAGCTGTCAGGATGTTCCCCCAGAAAGACTTCTTGTCCATACTCTGTTAAGGGTTTCATTTCAAATGTCAAATGATATTTTACCTCCCCAGTGTGTTAACTTACCTTCTCCGCCCTGATGTCTCACACCTGTGCCACACTTCCTCGGCCCCCTGTGTGTATTTAGTCACGTGTTCCCCCTCACTCTGTAGATTCGTCTGTTCAGCTCCCCTGCGTTACCCAGTGCTTTTGCTCAGGTCCCTTGTGTTTGAATCACCTGTTTTGCATCTGGTTTGGAATCTCCCTGCCAGAGCATCTGAAGCATTGTTTTAGAATGAGAATCAGAATATCTTCACTGCTCCTATCTGCCTTCGCCTGTGTCTCTGTTTGGGTCCCTGAATCCTTAATGATGTGGCCCTCTTGTTTTATTTGCAGCGAAGTTCTTTTTAAATGTCAAAATATTTAAATATCGTTTTGAGTTGAGTTTTGGTGTGTGACTTGTTTCTGTATTATTTTGCATTTATTTTTTTATTTATTTTTGTGCTAAACCAATGCCCCAAAAGCACACACTAAGCTGGAGTGCTTATTACACATAAATTAATTAAAATAACTTTTTATTACTCTAAATTCAAGTTTTAGGAAATTTACGAATTTGCTTTCTTTCCGAGAGTGAAATGAGAAGATAAATATTCTTATGTCTTTGCGTAAACCTTTCTTTGTAAAAAATAAATAAAAAAAGCCATTTTTTGGAGTAAGTATATTTGTTAGGTGAAAAATGGCACCAAACATAGGCCCTGCTGTGAACTACTGTATATCAAGGTAGATTGTTTGTGTTAAAAAAGATCTCAGGTTCGATTATCGTACTTAAAATTACGCTTAATTGTACTAATTAGCCTTCAGTCAAGCTTGGCTCAGTTTTGCTTTGATTTCAATGCTAAAGGCAGCATTCTAACACACTTATGTTAGAATTAGTCATTATTATATGCTAACATAGAAGAGACGTGTTGAATTTGGTTTGATGTTAACACGCCATACGTTCAAATTTAGAAAAATTTGAATAAACAGGCGCTCTGTAGCAGTCAGTGGGGGCGGGGCAGTGTGCCTTCAGTCTGTGGACCAAGTTGAAAGAGTCTTCTTCTACTTCCTCGGAAGTTGCTCCGTAGGGATTACCACAAACAGCTCACATCGAAACAGGCAGGTTTAAAACTGGCATTGCACTTGTTAATCTGTGGAAGTTATGGAGCAGTTGAGTTCTAGATAATTAATTTTGTGAACCTTCCCCTCATTTCATGCATGTGGAAAAACCCTGAATGAGTTTCAGTTTCTGGGACAAAGCTCCCGTGTTCCATCTCTCACTGTTTCTCCAAACTTCAGCTCTGTTTTCCTCCTCAGCCGCACAGTCGTGTTTGTTCAGCCCACGTCCTCCCCTCACTCTGACTGTCTCTCTGTCACAGGAGCTAATGCAATCTCACTTTTGCACACGCACATTTTTACCTCCACTACAGTCCGTTAATATGCATATATCTTACTGTTCACTACAGCAAATAAAAAGTTTTGCATTTTAAGAATGTATTGGTGTGTTAGAGCTGGAGGAAGGAGAATATTGCTTTGAGGATCTTGTCTCTTTCTAACTTTAGTCTTTTGAAGCTCAGGATGAAGATGCTGGGCTTCCTCGCTCCACATCCGACAGTGTATCAGACAGAAACTGCAGTTGGGACGAAAGAATATAGATCATCATAATAAAAAGTTTCTCGGCAGGCATCTTGAACTTTTCATGTGAGAGGGTTCAGTCAGAGCTAATAAAATTAAAAATGCGTCTGCGATTCATATATTACTTGACATTTATGGTGTCTTAGAAATTAAACAGTATCAGCTGTAGCTTGTGTTGATCTCACACTGACCTAAGAAAATTATTTACCAGTTTAGAAACGATTTAAATTGTTCACACACAAATGAATTGAGTTCTATCTGATTTGAAGAAACATTATACAAACAAATTTTACCAGTTGAAGTATTTTCTGGTGTTGGTTGTGAATTTGTTGTGTCTTGTCTGCAGGTGGTGTTTGTGGATGGGAACGGTCTCTTCCACTACAGAGGTACGTCTACATGGTTTATTCTTCCCCGGTCAAAGTATTTCTTCCCCTGCCTGTGCTTTCTTTTTGATTTATGGATGGATATGTTTAGGTGAGACCTTTTTCTTCCATCAAACTCCTGTCACACTTGTGCTTTTCCTTCTCCCCACATGTCAAAATGTGTGCTGTGAAGGAGGTTTACTGCCTTCAGATCAACAGAGTGATTTATGGCAGGAGTTCACATTGTGTTAACAACCCTAGTGGCCTAGACAGTGGTCCTTTTTTATTTTAAGAAATGCACTCATTTACTTTGTTTCCGGGAGTGAGATGAAAAGATCAATATTAAATCTCATGAGTTTGTGTTAAGAACAGAGCTGGAGTTACTTAGCTTAAAGCCTGAGGAAAGACTTCAACTCCCTCTACAATCACAATGTGTTAGTTTACCTTTCTCTTAAGTTAAAAGGATATAACAGAGTAGAGGTGTAGAGGTTTCCTGTCTTCTTGCTAATCGAATCGAACTGTGTCCTGACTTGAACTCTGTACTTTCATCAGTAGCTGTATATATAAATGAAACAGAATAAGTGTATAAATAAATAGATAAAGAAATAGCCTTTTTCATAGCAAACTGTATTTATCTATTTACTCATTCACGTATTTGTTCCGTCACTTTTATCCTTCATATAAAAACCCACTAGTTATTTTGAGTCAATCCCACGTACACTGCCCCTGTGCCAGAGATCCTCACTAGAACAATGTGTATTAATGGGCAGCTGGAAATAGTCTCCAAGGAATTCACATCTGTTGTAGTTTAATAATTTTGACCAATCAAACTATAAACTTCAATCAAATGAAGTCTGAATGTATTTAGAGACAGATTAATGCAAATTAGGATTAGGACCTCTCAAAATGTTGAGCTGCTCCTTTTATAATATAGTATATTATATTATCTATTGTATAGTCAAATACTTATATTTATACCTCTACTATATATCATATCATATTATATCATACTCTTTGTATATTATTTGTATATATAAGTCTATATATACATATTTATACATGTGTACATGTTATTATTATTATTATTATATTTACTATATTTACTATTATTATTATATATACTGTTGCTGCCCTTATTACTATATACTGCTATTATATTGGTATAATTACTATCATATATAAATTAAGGCTGTCAACGTTAACGCGTTAACGCGTGCGATTAATCCGGAAACCTTAACGCCTTAATTTTTTTTAACGCAAATTAATCACATCACCAATTTTGACCACAATTTCCTGCCGTAGTCCTCCAGCGCGGATAGCGAAGAAGTAGCGAAGTGATGAGTGAAGAGACGGACCCCGGTGTGCTTAACGGCAAATTTAGATTAAAAAAGCTTCTGAATGGGATTTTAGATAACACCAGAGTTGTGTGTACATACTGCAGTGATGAACTGTCTTTCCACCGTAGTACAACGAGTCTGAAGTAACGTCGTCGTGCAAAGCACATCTTTGCTAACACAGACGCTAACACCGAGACGAGTTCAAGCCGTGCTCGTCAAGCTACACTGGCGGGGTGCAGCAGAGCCGTTGCTCTGTCAAAAAGACGATAACAACTAAGCTAACTAATGCTATCGCTAAATGGGTCGCAATAGACTGCAGACCCATCAACATAGTTGAAGACAAGGGGCTTCGAGACATTATCCAGATCGCCTCAGGGGACTCATCCTCATCATCATACAAAACGCCATCGAGGGGAACTATTGTCACAAGAATCCATGAACTCTATGGAAGTGAAAAGGAAACGAAAGTGGAGCAGCTGGCACGAGCTTCATTTATTGCACTGACAGGAGACCACTGGGCATCAGTAAGCACCCATAACTACCTCGGCATAACAGCTCATCTAATAGATAAAGTTCACAAGTATCAAATAATGTTATTCATTGTAGAGTTTGAAAAGGGACTTTTTATTTTGTCTCTTCAAAGACACCATGGCATTCATTTTCTTTTTAAACGTTAAGCCTATGTTAAAGTCATGAGGGTAATATGTCATTTTACAAATTATTTACAGGTAAGCAGTTATTCTTGTACTTGATGTGGTTGTCTGCCTAATAAATTAGCATTTTATAGGTTGTTGCTCAGTGAATAAAGATATTGTAATTGCCTGAGATGTAAAATAAAGTTTAGAAAAGCCCTAACCAGTTTGTTATACATTATTTTATTCAAACACCGTACTTGAAAATAGTATTAAATAATATTTAAGTGTGTCATTAATCATGATTAATCACAGCCTATAGACGTGATTAACTTGATTAATTTTTTTAATCGATTAACGACACTAATATAAATATATATTATGTTATATTATATACTATATATACTGTACTATTTTTATATACTGTCTAACAATAACATTACCAGCATATCATCAGTACTACTACCATCATCTTGCCACTGCACCTTATCTACCTATTTATCTTGTGTTTCTTTTTTTATTCTTTCTACCTCAATATTTTAATTTTATTCTATTGTATTGTATTTTATTGTATTCAAATGTACCGGCTGCTATGACGACTTAATTTCCCTTCGGGGATGAATAAAGTAATCTATCTATCTAAACAGTTTTCCAACACGGAGACTTTTTGCCAGAGACTCCTGAAAAACATTTTATTTTAGTGATGTAAATACATTAATTCCCACATTGAAATTCAGGATAACTTGAATTCAGCGGCTGAGGGGGTAGACCGCTCTACCCGGTCAAACTGTAAACAGAAGATCGGCGGTTCGACTCCCATCTTCCCCATCCTAATGCCAAAGTGTCCTTGGGCAAGATACTGAACCCAAATCTGCCCCTCATAGTAAAAGTGCTGCCCACAGATGACCTGTTCTGTAAAGTGCTTTGAGTGGACATCAAGACTAACATTACTGATTCATCAATTATGATTTATTAATTGTTCTCTGTATATTCTGTGCATTACAATGGGCTATTTGGGGAGTTGCAGCTCATATTCACTCGAACCACCATTACTCCTCAGCAGGGACATTTTGATCTCAGTAAGTTTTTTCCCATTGAATTTGTCGTATTTCTTTCATTTAAAAAATATTTTGGGATTTCATTTTCAATATATCTACCCTTGCTCTCAAAGATAAAGGTGCAGTTGTCCATCATTTTACATCATCTTTTTGAATCATCTTTTGAATGGTTCATAATGACCTTGAACGATTGGATTTGAAAATGATTATTTATCATTGGTCCAAGTCTATTTCATTCATTCATCTTTCCAGAGGTAAGGGACTGTGCCTAATTAAACTGAACAAGTAGAATCTTTCACAGCTTCACTTATATTCCAGTTTATGTTATATTCTTAAAAGGAAACAAATAGTTTGATTAAATCCAGCACATTCTGATATAGAGGTCAGAGGATCGGATTGTGACAATAAGTAATTATGTCCGCCCACTGAGGTGGTGAATATTTCTGGATATACATGAATGACACAGGCTTAAATAAATATGAAGGATATTGGGCCTCCTGCTGTGTCGCACTATAGAGAAGGCAAGGGTCAGAAATAATGTAATTGCTTCTGACTGGTTAATTGTAGAATCCTCTGAACCAATTCATACAGACAGGAACAAAACAGAATATTTCGAAAATACTATATATGGTCTTCCTATCCTGTCGAAGGCTTTCTCTGCATCCAGTGCTTATTTCATCATGGGGTGAGAATAAAGCCACGAAGAGCTGACATGACCTGAAGCAGCCTCTTCATATCAGGAGGGGAATGACACAAAGCTTGGAATCCCACCTGGTCAACCTTCATTAGAGACTGAATAGCTTTCTCCAGACAGAGAGGAATGACCTTACCATCTAGTGGCCAGTGCTTTCAAATCATGGGATGTGTTTTGTGGGCTATGTGGTGTATAATTGTCTGATCATGTCTGCAAAGTTTTGCCTGCAAAGTTGGAAATTAGCTGGTTTTTGAAGACACATTATTGTGGTGGCACAACTTAACCAGCAGTGGAGACAGCATTTCCATTTATAGTAGCATTTATAAGATTTGATATTGAAGCTGTCATGTCTCGTGTGGGTCATCAGGTACAATGGGAGTTCCAAGAAATTATCCAAGCTCTACTTTTTAACTGTGCAAACTTTGGATATATGGTGAGTAACTTTGGGATCAACCTTGGTCTCAATACAGTAGAGTAAGCAGAGTCTACATTGATGATTAAATATATTTTTTATTTTGAACTCAGGAGATAAAAGTATTGATTTAACTGAATTATTCAATCTTTATTCTTTAGAGTCGTTTCTGTAAGGAATTATTCGGTGAAAAGTAATTGGCAAGGGGTCATGATCTCATATTACTATACAATATGTTTCAGTGTTAAATACATGTTCAATAAGAGGGTCAGATGTTAAGAGGCAGTTATGCACCAAATAATAGAATGTTTATTCAGCAGTGGGGTGAATCTAGGCAGCTTTTGACCTTTGTTATATAACATTGAAGTTAAAAAAACTCTGTGTTGTATGATAAACTGCTGTAACGACTTCTCGCCCTTCTGCAGCCTGTGTGTGCATGACCGTCTCTGTCAGTCGCAAAAACTGATAACCACATGTATTCGGTTATTAATCGATAGTGGTCGCTCCAGTCACTTTAACCCTGATGTCCAGACTGTGCCTGTCTCGTGTTGTGTGCAGCTGGGGAACTTGCATGAGTGTTTGAATACATTCCTCATAAACTTGTTTGCTGCAGTTTGGGATTATTGTATATTTTACCACCAACAAACTACACCATCGGAAACATTTGGGACCACCAGACGGTTTTACAATCGTCTGTCTGTCATTTCTGTCTGTGAAATTCAATGGATTGCACACAAGCCATTGAATTTCACATACAGAAATGAATATTGTACAGTTAAAAATTCCATAGGTGTGTGTGGTTGACTGGGAGAAGAGCTGGTTGTGTAGTGTTACTGCTGCAGAACGGAACGACCTGTGATACCGCTCCGTCAGACACTTATGGTGGATCAGTCTGTCGCTGAAGGAGCTTCTCTGTGATGTGATGGTGTCCTGCAGGGGGGGGGGGGGGGGGGGGCTGTTGTCCATGAGAGAAGACATTGTGTTGGCAATTTCTGAGCATCTAGCACAAAGTCAAACACTTGTCTTTCTGTAAGTTTCATTCAGCATCTGCAGATGGACTCACAGTACAGGTCTATGTTCCTATAGAGATACCATAATGTTGAGGCCTCAAGAGGCCATAAAGTTAAAATCTCTGAGCGATAATCGTAAACCTAAAGTTGCCCTTTTAGATAATCTATTTGGTCAATCTTCCACGTACATGTCTGCTCATGCAATATCACATACACAGAAGACAACATTTCCATTCCAACATCTTCGCCATCCTCCTCCTCTTCTGTCCCACCACCTCCACTGGGTCAAGGGGTTATCCCAGGACTGAGCTGGCCCTCCTTATCAGTCTATCCAGTCACTTCCTGTCAGCAGTTGAAATGCTCACAGCGCCTGCGGGAATCTGCCACTGGTTTCCCCCGCGTTGATCTGGAGGCCCTGTCCCGTGTCCGTCCTTTGTATTCTGTCAAAATGGGAAAAAATATCTCTAACTGAGCTAGTGCTGCTGTAACACACTGCTCCTAGGGATGCAACATCTTACCAACTGTAAATGTGAGTTTTCAAAATAAAATGGGCAACATGCAGTATAAAAAGTAACTTTAACTAACTCAGGTCTTGTCACTGTTTGCACCCTGCAGAGTTCGGCCTGGCGTGTCATCTGGGAGTGCTATCAGGGTTGCCGTGTGTGGGCGTGGCCAAGAACCTGCTGCAGGTGCAGGGGGTGAACAAGGATGAGGAGCACCAGTCGCAGGTGAGATTATAGCCCCTTTGAAGGTTTTATATATAATGTATAGGTGATGTTGGAGCAGGCTCAGCCTCATGAGTTTAAAACTAAACATTTGGTTTGGCTGTCGTTCCGGAATTACAGCGGGTCCTTCACTAATCAGAACCAGGCCGGTTTGATCCCTGACTCCACCATTCTGCGTGCCGCGATACTGGCAAGATGCAGAACCCCAAGTTACTCCTGACCGCTGTGCTGGCAGTGTTTGAGTGTTTGAGAGAGGAAGTGCTGGTTATTTAGTGACTTACAGGACGACACCCTCTTCATTTCCTCGCCTTCGCCTTGACAACTAGGACAGGAGGCCACCTGTTACTCTCCTAGTCCACAAGCTCCATGGTTAAGTTGATATCGACCTTCGATAAAGAGAGATAGATAAAGATCTAGGTGAAGAAAACTAATTCATTCCCCCCAAAATAAATACTTAATATCTTAATATCGGAGAGGTGGTGGACTAGTGGCAAAAACTTGGACTATGGGCAGAAAAGGTCTCTGGTTCGTCTCTGGTTCGACTCCACGGAGAAACAACAAAAAGATGAACCTGGATTGATCTGTCCAAAAATCCAAGAGGATTCTCCCTACCCTGTCTAGTGCCCCTGAGCAAGGCACCTTACTCCCCCAACATCTGCTCCCCGGGCGCTGACATGGCTGCTCACTGCTCTGTGTGTCCTCCACCAGATGGGTCAAAAGCAGAGGTTACATTTCCCTACCTGCATGAGTGTGCCTGTGCATGTCTGTGCATGTGTTTGGGACGAATAAATGCATCTTAATCTTAATCTTATATTGAATTATCATAGTCAAGGAGAACTCTTAACTACATATATTAAAAGACAGCTGGCAATACCATTTCCTTTAAATGTGTACATATGCCTTGTAGAGGAGATGCAAAGTCAAGTCCATAGATGTTTTATTTGAGTTTTCAAAGTGAAAGTCACCTTTTTCTGTTGTGTTTACAGCTCACTGGATTCTAAAAAAAACAAATGTCAGAGGGACGAAGGACAGAATCCTCAATTGCTTTTCAATGTGCGTCTGTGTGTGCATGTGAACTCACACTTGCAAGTCTATTTGTATGCTTGTGCACGTGTGCGTTGGTTTCTACAGTGTGACTTTTAATACAAGCCAAGGCCTCCTTGTGTAGCTAATGCTAAGGCGACATTTTGAATACAAATCAAGCTGGAATAAATGGTCAAAGTATACCTGCGGGACAGCAGAATGTGGATGTCATTAATATGCAAATGTTCACTTTGCTCCTCAGTAACCTGTTGAGGAAAAAAACAAAACCAGCTGAAGTTAGGTTTGTCTGATGAACTGATCTGATGGGAGCGGCAATACAAGAACAAACATAGAAAGATCTTGTCATTATGTAGAAGGATTTAGGGTGAATTGGGATAATCTGAGACATTGGTTCATGTGGGACACTTAAACACTGCCACACACACCAATTCTGAACAGGATTCTGATTTATAAATCACATTATCTGATAAGATTTGTACATTTGAATAACTTATTTGTGTGGACTGTTATACAGACTGCTGCTGTATACACCTGGTGTCAGAAGAATTGGAAAAAGTTCCCAACTGGGACATTTCTAGTGAACACCGTCTCAAGTTGAAACAACTCATAATTTTACTATCAGCTCTAAATCGAAGCTTTAATTGTTAAGTTTATAAACGTTTGCCACTTGCAAACTGTGTTCCTCTTTCACAAGCTTCATATATCAAACTTTTTAGCCAATACAGATGCGTTTATGATTAATGTGCATACATTTTAAATCATAATATGCATATGCACCATCTGATCCTTGTTCTCTCCTATTAAATATAATGCAAATAGGTGGCTATGTGATGTTTAAAAGCTCTGAAGCTCTGAAATGCATGAATAATACACATTTTGTTTACATCGTCCATGTTTTTGACACATTCCAAAAGCACATCATTTAAGTTGAGTGATTTCACAACACGGGAAATTGGACCGTCAGATGAGCATGCACGTGAATGCACACTGTGTTTTTAATGCATGCCATCCCCATTGGTGGGGTGGTTAAAACAGGATCCTGAGTGATTCAGGGAGCACAACCTGATTCAAACCAAAACAGACATGAGAAGAACACGCAGAGCTCTGATGTGACAGTGATAATAAATGAGCTCTCTCTTTGGGGAAAATGTCAAGATGCAAATTCTTCGTAGATGATGTTAATCTGTGTCAGATCAGCGACGGGCATTTCCTGTGATGCTGCCGACAAGTGCTTTTCAAAATGGAACCTGAGTGCACGGCTGTAGCATTCGTCTGCTACACTGTTAACTCAATTATCTGGCATTACTCTGTTTGTAGCCTCAGACATCCTCACGCAGTGGTGCTACATGCTCATCCAATTCTCTGTAGGAGCATATCGATCTCCCTTGATAAGTGTTAGTGGCGTTAATAGTCCAGAAAATGTCGGTTTCTATCTGCTGTGGGAAGCAGAGCCACCTCCTGAGTATGCAGTCACCCACATCCTCTGATACAATCTGTGGCTCGGACATGTTCATTTTAGGTATCAGGTATCATCTGCATCACACGCCCATGCCACCGCGTCTTTGGGCTCAAGCGATAAGATTTGGCTCAGTGGCAGTGCAGGAAACTTTAGATCTCCCCTCCCGTCCATGCTGATCTAATTGTCACTCCCTGGGGCTCGGTCTAATTTGTCCACAGTCACGCACATTATTGTGAGGCCTTGAGTCAACACCAGCTTTGCCGTTTCATCGCTTGGTTGGAAATTAGCTTTGAAGTAATCTGTGAAACACGAGCCATATCAGGCTCCCGACCAAACTTCAGAAAATTAGCCATTAAGAAATACGATTATCCATTACTGGCTCTACACGATCACCGCCACGTACCATTGACAAGCAATATGCTGCCATACTCAATTAAATGTTATAGAGCGTGTCCAAAAACATTTCCAGCACTCTGAGAGCTTTCAACAAGCAATATGCAGTTTGAGAAGTGTCTCTGAAGGTTCCAGACAGAACTCTGTCTCTGTTACACAAATTAAATCTGCAGGTCTTGTGTGTGTGTGTGTGTGTGTGTGTGTGTGTGTGTGTGTGTGTGTGTGTGTGTGTGTGTGTGTGTGTGTGTGTGTGTGTGTGTGTGTGTGTGTGTGTGTGTGTGTGTGTGTGTGTGTGTGTGTGTGTGTGTGTGTGTGTGTGTGCGTACACACATACTAAATATGTAAAAAAAATACTAGCAAAAGTGTTATGTAGTTATATTTCAAATACACAATTGGTTACAGGATGTAGTTAGATTGTTACAGATACATAATAATCATAACTGCTAGTTTACACACTCAACTTTTTTCCTGACTTTGGAATATAAAAGCTATTCTACCTCCCCTGCAGACCAAATTAATAAATCTTGTGATATTACAAATTGGGAGTATATCATCACGAGTGAATGTGACTAGGTTCTTTTAAATTAGTTGAATTAGTTGCATTGATATGGCACTTTATTTAAATTAAGCTGTCCCTTCCTTTTGCTGAAACTCTTCGCCAAATGTTAAATAATGAAACTGTTAAAATTTGCTAATAATTGTGAGTTGTTTTTCCAACTCATAGTAAACCTTTAAATCAAGAAAAAAAATCTAGCAGTAGTATGAGAACTTTGTTATTCCAGTCTGATATAGACATTTTTACTTTTTTTCACCCTTCACCATTAAATAATAGTCCCACTGATTTGATTAGTCGAGAGTCTTTGCAGTGTAGTCCCCTCAGTAGTCCATTAAAAGACATTCTATACACGCATCCTATTGACGTGTTGTTGAACAAAACCCTCCATCGCTCCCTGCTCTCTAGCTGCTCTGTAGCTTGCAGCTGAATTTCCACAGGATGTAACAATGTTTCTGTGCTCGAACAGAACCAGGGGAGTGCGGTGTGTTCTTATCTGAAACAAGAGATATGAAAGAGGAGAGAAAATGTTTCCTTTCTCCTGTTTTGTTCTTGATTTGGAAAATGATATCCCTGTCGGAAGTTCCCCATTGCTCAGCTCTCTTCTGATCTCACCTCTCTCTCTACCTCCACCTTGCTCGCCTCCTCTCTTACTTCGTTCCCTTTTGTCCCCTTTCCTCCCTTCTCATCTCCTTTTCTTGTCCCCCCCCCGCTTTGTCTCTGTTATTTTTTCACATTGATAGCCTGGCTGTAACTCAAACTAGTGTGTTATTGATGACTTACGCTGTCTTTCTGCTGCACTTGCTTCGTAAGGGCCAAATCTCTTGCTAACACACACACACACACACACACACACAGACACACACACACACACACACACACACACATACACACACACACACACACACACACACACACACACACATGCCGCTGGCCACATCCCAGCTGGGATTGGAGGCCCTGTGTGGCCCCTCCTGTCTCCCTGCTGGCTGCTTGCTGTAATCATTCATAGTAGAGTGGACACGCCATCCATCATGGTGGCTAAGCTCCCTTCATGGCCCTGGCCCATAACCCACCGCACACCTGTCAACAACAGACAACATCACTGTGTCTGACTTTGCTCCGTCTCCTCGACTGTGAGAGCAAAACTTTTGTTCTATGAAGGGAAATGAGGAGGTTGTTTTTAAAATGCAGTTACCCTGATGTCTCACAATCTCCACTAACTCATTAGATATCAAAGTCTGTGCATCAAGTTTTATTAAACTGATATATTGTGTAGGTTATTTTTCTTTGTATGATTTTAATACCAGATTAATATATGAACCCACTGATGTGAGAAGAGAGCCAAAAACGTAGGAGTCGGTTTGGACATCACCAGATATTTATGGGTGGCTACTGGCTTATTATAGATTCATTACAATTACATTGAATCAGAGTCTGCCATAGACATTGTGTCCATAGAGTTTAAAGATATAACATATCTATTCATTCAAATATATACATATATATATATATATATATATATATATTTTGTTGTTTATAGCTTCATTCATATATATATATATATATATGAATGAAGCTATATATATATATATATATATATATATATATATAAATGTATCTGAATGAAGCTATAAACAACAAAAAAAGATAAAATTGCATATCCAGAGTGAAGGCAGTCATACAACTTTTAATACAACTTTAAAATCACATATACTGTATTTCTGGGTTTGCAATGATGTAATCTCTGTGGAGTGAAATGGAATTGGGGAAGAAAATTTGTATTGGCTTCTGTGTGTCTGTAGGATTCACACAGTGGCTGACAAACTTTACACAAGGCAGCATTAAGTGTCAGTTTAGGTCTGAGTCCCACCTCTGTCTGTATTGATATAAACATGGGGGACCTCCATCCATCCACGACAGTCATGGAAGAGAAGCAGCTTTTACTCTCACACTGTTCCTCTTCAGTCATTAATGACTAAGTGTGTATACATGACCATCGGCATCTTCAGAAGTTGTACATGTACATATAGACTTGGTTGTTTTTAATCAAGATATTTCACCTCTCATCCAGGAAGCTTCTTCAGCTCTGTCTTATTAATGTGAGGACTCAGACAAAATCCCTTTAGTACATGAACTCATACAAGAGCTTTGTGGAATGAATATATGTTGAATACTGTAATTATTAACTTAGGTTTATGAGTAAAAGTAAAATTATTATTGAGTATATTTGAGTAACTTTGCTCTTCTTCAACTGGTTTCTTCATGGTTTTAAATCATTGCAGTCATCTTGTCTTCTTTAGTGTGTCACTGTTTATCATCATGTTGTGTTCTTTTTTTTAATCCTTATTGTTGCTCTCAGCATGAACAGTTTTTGGTTAATCTTTATTTTTACCCTGACTTATTTACACCCTGATTTTGTGTTAAGACACCAAACAGAACAGTAGTTTGACAAAAAGAATGTCAAGAAATTATGAAAGTTGATAATTTGCTTTAATTGATTCTTATACCCCCCCCCCCCCCCCCAAGAAACACTATTTCGTCAGCCACAGACAAATTTGCTGCAGATGTTTGCCTTTTGTTTTATTTGAAGAGTTGTTTTACAATCTGATATACTTCACTGATGCTACATGTTCAGCATGTTGAAGGCATGAGTCACACTTAAAGAGGCTTTTGCGCAACTTTATTCTCCAAATAATGTGTGTGAGTTTTGCTCAGTGAGTGTTCAGGCAGGTGAATTAGACTCTGGACTTTTCAATGACCGTAGTGTTTTTTTTAAATATTTTGTTTGATAGAATCATGAAACGGCTTCAATTGGACATGAAAGCCAAGACACTCTGAGGTTACAGATAAAGCTTGTGAATCCTCTCCAGAGGGTTAATAGTTTGTCTCAGTTTGATGCAGTTTGCTCTGGCATGCTGTACATCCTTCTCTGACTTTGATTTTTTGTTCCTTTCCCTCCGCAGATCGCTGCTCTGCAGAAAGGAGGAGACAGCTTCCCACTCACTGCTGCCTCAGGCAAAGTGCTCGGAAAGGTGCGGCGAAGGACAAATGCACACTAATAGAAACAAATAGTTTTCGCCAAGGTGTTGTTTTTCTGCTGCTGCCTTCAGAGAACACACACCCTGCTAGAAGTCAAACTCAAGAAAGTGTGTATGACGACCACAGTCATGAAGAGAGGTGAATGTTGAACAGTAACTCTGTGTGCAGGCGCTGCGTAGCTCTGATAAGAGCTCCAAGCCAGTTTACGTGTCCGTGGGCCACAAGATCAGCCTGGACACAGCTGTACGCCTCACACACGCCTGCTGCCGCTACCGGGTCCCCGAGCCCATCAGACAGGTACACACAGATACACAGACACACAGACACACACAAACACAAACACACACACACACAAAAGCACTCAGTCAATAGGGAATTCTGTAGCAGAGTGACAGAAAGAAGTCACCAGATATACTGTACATTGACTTTGGTTGGTGTGCATTGTACATGGTATTCACTTGGGTATAAAATACCAGATCCACAGCACTAAGTGGTTTCAGCATTCTGCTAGGGTCTCTTCTATTCTATGGAGATTATCATTATCTTTCTTGGGACTTTCTTCCTCTTTCATGTTTCCAGTTTCCAGAAGCGTAGAGGCATCAGTTTGATGTCATTTTAAAATGTACGACATTGACAGAAGGAATCGATAAACTTGGTGGTATTGGATTCCAATGGTTTAGACATCTTAGAACCAGTCATCAAGTGGAACTTGTCGATTCTCATAACTACAAATACATATCCATACACATCATAAAAGGTAACTCCTACAATTTGATCCATTTTATAACATCACAACAGGTCTTTGGGGAGTAGAACTGCATGTGTGACAACATTTTTATAAAGCCAGTTGTGACTAATACATGTCTTCAGGTAATGTCACTTGGGGCTGGAGTTGATACGTTTTTAAAGCAACTGCTACTATTACACACCTGAACCTTGCATTGTGGGTAATTTGAACACCAGGTTTTGACAAGTCAGAAAAGTGGTTGAAAAAAAAATATTTGCATCAGTGTTTCATTCTTTAAAACATACAGTGCTTTGCCAAATTGGTGAACTTCTCTTTTAATAGGAATTAATGTGAAAACAGGTCTAAGCGGAGGGTGGACAAGAAGATATCCTTAAACCTTTAAGTAACTGACTTTGAATAAAACAAAATGGAGAAGAGACTGTATCCTGACATGGGTTATTGATTATGTTGATAATCACATCTCATGAACATGCACCACCTCATGCTCAAACCTTATAACAAAGCACAAAAATGTAAGAGGTTTAGTGAACAAATATTATGTTGTTCATACAGTATTTATTTGTGTTTCCAACTGTCAGTGTTTATTATATCATCCTCTGCATTAGACAATATAATAAATTGAATGAAATCTTTGCCCAGAGATGGTAATTAAGATCACTAATAATTACCAGGATAAGTGGGCAAAGGAAATGAATGTCCCAGAGGATTATTTTACAGCTTTAATGAGTCCTGTCATACAGCAATAGTTATAGTTTTGACTGCATTCTGCATTTTCTGTTGAAAAAAGGGTCATAAAAAGTTCAGTCTTAAAACATAAAAACACCCACTGACTGTCATTTTGGGGAAGAAAGGAAGACAAAAAACCTGACCTGGTTTGATCCCTCCTCCACCCTCAGGCTCTTTTTCTTTCTTCCACTAGGCTGTGCTGTGCTTCTGCTGCTCAGCAGGATTTCACCTTCACCGAACAGAAAACACACTTTCAGACCCATGAGCGCACACACGCCTCTCAAAATCAGTTTTTCACCAAGAGAGCTGCAGTTGCAGCGGCTTACTGTCCCCTCCTGTGTGTGTGTTTATTTCATCAAAGTGTGAATGTGATGTGTTTAGCTGGTGAGACGAGGAGGAAGCAGCCGGGTCTGAGTGTGGACATCAGACAGAACCAGGGACACTCTCACCCTCTCACTCTGTCCAATCACTGACATCTCTGTCTCACTGTCCGACCTTTCTCTGAAGTCCACGTTCTCCTTTTTTCTGTCTGTCTCTTGCTTTTGCCTTGTGTTCTCTATCTCTATCTGTCCCACTGATATTTTCTATTCTGTTTACTGCTGACATCACAGAAACAAGCCCCTCACAGATCCAGTTTTGGAGAGTGTCATGTTCAGAGCTGAACCCAGACGATAAAAGTCAAGCTCCTGTATCCTCCCCTTTGACAGACACGTGCATTGGACAACAAGATGGCCCAAACAGGACACACAGATGTCAAATTATTGGTTTGAAAATATGTAATTTGTCCAGAGTCTTGTATATCAATAGCAATGTCGGTTGTTCACGCTTAGCCGCACTCAGCTGCAGCTAAAGGTTGCCAGTGTCTCTGTGGCAGATGTCGAGCTGTGGTTCATTCAGAGCAGTGTTGGGTTTCGCCAGAAAAGGGCACAGTCTATGTTTATATTCAGGAGAGAAACATTGTTTCCTGGCATCAGCAGCATATTGGAGGAACCGGTCAAGAGCAGATATAACAACAGGCTGGACAGACGGGTAGAGAACAGAATATATTTACCTACTAATTCCATAAAAGTCTGTGTTTATGTGGATCAAATATCTCAGAAATAGGTCATCTAATCAACTACCTGAGAAATTGCAGTGCCAAAATTTGGTTCTATTTTAATACGCAATTCGTCAAATATTTATAAACATTTTATAAATAGGCAACCGGCACTGTGTAGCAGTTATTAGGGGCCGGGCAGTGGACAGAGCTCAACATGTCTTCTTCTATGACATTTGATAATGTTATTATGTTTATTTCTCCATATTAGACTGACACATTCACCGGAGTCCTGGATGCTGATCTCTGTCATGCCAACAACATGTTTAGAATCACTTCCTTTCCATTTAGACGTCACAGTAAGGGCAAAACGTTTGTTTTGTTGCTGTTATGCTTTCTTTCGAGCTGAAATACAGAGCTTTTATTATGAAAAGTTGTGAACTTGGGACTGAAGGTTATGTCAATGAAAAAATGACAGCAGTTCAAGAACTCCTTCAAACTTATACTTATATAAAACTCAAATAAAACTTATGGAATGACGAATAATGAGGAATAATTCTGAAGTAGCTCAGCATCAATTAGTTTTTCACAGTGCTGAGCTGATACACGCTTCATGTACAGACGAGTGACAAATTAAATTAAAGAGTAACTGGAGCAGTTCATGTAGAAAATGAGCTTGTCATTAGGGCTAATTGCTCGGTCTGCATTAATCCAGCTACTCCCCTTCTCACGGGTATCAACCAAAAGACACTTCTCTTCCCTGCAGGGCCTTGAGCAAATATACCAGTCGTGAAACAGCTGTCTCCTCCTGAGTCCTCCTGAGTCCTCCATTTGTAATAATTTGTGGTTTTCACAGTGCAACTTTATATAATGTCACTACTGATATGACATTGTCATTCTTTATGGTGTCACAGTTGCAATATTTCATAATGTCAAACTCCTCAGACACAATCCATGACAAGATAAGGATTTCATTGAACCCCCTCAGTTTAATGGTTGCGCAGGGTTTATACAGATTTTTCTTTTTTGTCTGTTAGCAGAAAAACTCAAAAGCTAGAGGACAGATTACCTCAACACTTGAAAGAATGTGCAATGGGTCAGGAAAGAACTTGTTGAATTTTGGGTCAGATCAAGATCAGGCGTCAGCTCCAGAATTTTCCGCTCTAACATTGCACGATAGAAAGTTTATCCACTTTTTCATTGATTTCTCGCAGTTGAATTTGTCGATCATGATGAAAATAACTGGCCCGTTTAGGGGACTTATATTTATGAATTTGTAGCTCCGGATAAAAATAGCATTTAGTGAATTTACATTTTCGTTATAAGGGGACTGTTGGGGCCTTGGCGAAGGTATGCTCTCTACACCCGGCTTTGGCTGAGGGGGTAGAGAAGAATGACCCCTTTCATGCCAAAGACCATATGGATACTTCAGTTCAGAAAGTTCTACTGGACTTGGCTGTCTAGAGCACACCAGTGTAATTAACCCTGAAGAATTACTGGGTCCCGGAGCTATTCCAGCAGCTCTTGCAGTGCTACTTGGACAAGTTCAATATGCATTTCACCTGCGGGAACTTCACCACAGACTGGCAGAGGCTGGAGATGAGCTGTGTCACTGGCTGCACAATCTTAGTGATTCTGTTTCCGCAGTGATGAACCTTCCGGTTAGGTCAGCAGAGAAGTTGCGTCGAGGTGCAGTACTGGCATGCGGAATCCAACAGGCATCCATCAGGGCATTTATTGATGATTTCCCCACCACAGCTAAATCATTCCTTGAAGGGAGATGGATTTTGGAGGACTTGGTTTAGCTCACCGATTGGGCAAGGATAGAGTTCAAACCTGCAGTATCCAGAAGCCTGGTGCTGAAGAGGGGCCTTGTCCCGGATTGGTTCTATCTTAAAATCGGAGAGGGCATCTTCCTAACTGTCTAAGAGTCCCTGAAGAGCTTGGGGAAGTGGTACACGGCCAAACTCAATGACAAGCAGAGTCTGAAAGGGGTTCTCATTCAAGCTGAAACCTGGATGACATTGCTTTTTTACAAGTTACCTGTCTCAACTATTGAAGGGATGGAGAGGAGATGGCTAGGCGTTCCGAGAAGTTTCTGCTCAATTAGCCTATACTGCACAGGCAGCAAGGTGCTGCTGCCAGGATCATCTGTGGTTGAGGAGTATAAGACAACAAAAACACAGCATTCCATGATGTTGTGAGACGGTAAAGATAGAAAAGTACGCCAGGCAGACATTCAGGTCAGAACAGGTTGCAAGTGGCCAGCCAGCAGAGTGCTGAGGGAGGCTGAGGATCGCCTACATCATGCTGACAGACATCTGGTCAGTAGCCTAGAGCAGGCTAGGTCTGGATTGCGTCAGCAGTACAAGCTGGAACAAAACTAGACCGAAAGAGCGGCGTGGCATGGTGCAGAGGGAGGTCCACAAGGCAGTGGAGGAAAACGGACACGTAAAGGCAGTAGCCATAAACAAGCTGCGCTGCTGAACAAGTTGGGAAGGTGTGCAAGGAGGGCACTGACCTGGCATGGAAGGACACCGGATTAAGTTTCTGTTGTGTTCAGTGTATGATGTCCTGCCTTTTCCATCAAACTTCCACATGAGGGTTAGCAGAGAGCTCCACCTGCACACTCTGACAAAGGCCTGCCAACCTTGAGCCTGTCCTCTCCTCATGTTGATCAAGTTCGGCAGATGGTTGCAACACGACCAGATCTAGCACAGTTGGCTGACGATGTGAAGCAGGCAAGAAAGAAGGCAAGACCGCTTCCTAATGGCCCTCGTTTCATCCACTTTCCCAGGCCAGGGGAGAGTGCAACAACAGAGATGAGGAGCAAAGGGGCCCTGTCCAATTGGGAAATGCAGGAAGACCTTAAGATAAAGCTTAAATTATCTTAGGAATCAGCCCGCAGAATCTCAGGAGACCTGATATCGCCATATGGTCTAAGGTTACCAAGCAGGTGGTGCTTATCGAGCTAACAGTACCCTGGGAAGAGAGGATAGAAGAGGCCTAAAGCTAAAGAAATATCAGGACCTCATCCTTGAGAAACAACACAATGGATAGAAGGCCTGGAACCTGCCTGTGGAAATCGGCTGTAGAGCTTTGCAGGGCAGTAACTCTGGAGAGCCCCTGGAATGCCTTGACTGGAAGGTCCAGCTAGAAGGCGGCTAGTAGCCACTAATACCAGCCAGGCAGAGGCGGCATCTCTGCGGAGATATGGAAGGAGTGGTGTCAGAGCCAAACTGGAAACAGGCCAATAATATCACAGGGTTGAGTGGTGGAAGCAGGCATAGTACCAGGACACTGGTGCTACTGTTGAGCTCCCGGAGATGTCATGGGCTTAAATTGATGAACCATTGAAAAGGGGGTTGCCCATCTGAGAACTTCAAGAAGCCACTCAACTAAGGCCCAGTTTAGAGAGATGCAATGGAAAGGAAATTAAGGAGATAGTTATGCCACTGTCTCACAGATGGTGCAGGGGCACAGATGGTGCATTGGTAGTTACCTGTAAAGCTGAGCAAGTTGCGATAACCCCTATTGTATTTTGCATATTGTTTAGAGCAAAAGCATTGGATTTTTGTTTCTTGTAGTTTTAAAACCTATGACTGACGGTAGTGATCAACTGTCTCCTCAGTGTCTCAGCACTAAAAATGAACCCTTAACTCTGCTCTTTATTTTTCTCATATCCTCCACCATTAAGATCCTCTTACTTTATATGACAAGTAAAATTAATCTCTCCATCCACAGTTTGAAATTCCAAGAGAGGAAGATGAAAGGTGACATCATGTTTGGCTCCTGCAATGAAGGCTGATGTGTGGATGCACTGACGCATAATCTTATGTCCCACAATGACACAGTCACATACATAGTCTCTCTCACACACACATATATATACACGCACACACAAGCACAGAATGTTTCACAATCCATCTCAGTCGTTTTTTTATAAACCATTATATTTTCACCCTCATGCATCCCACACCTATTGAGTTTCTTTCCCATCTTTACTAAGGAGCGTGAACTTTCATTTAGTGTGCATTACTTCTTCATTTCACATTTTGTTATATCGAAGCTTTTCCTATATCCTCTCATAAAAATCCCCTGCTCACATGTCAATCTGCTCCTTCTAAAAACGTGTAAACAGATGTAAAGTTCCTGCCGGTGTTTTTCAGTTTCAGTCCTGCTCCTCACACTCATGAAACTTTTTTCTATTGTCTAAACTAGAGTGGCACTCACTAGAGTGTATACCTCCACCAAGCAACTCTACTAATGAAACCACATGATGAATAAATGTGTGACATACCCATTCATACTGTGGTGCCTCATGTTCAACCAAGTCCAGCCGAAGGCAAAGTAAAATAAGTCATTTCAAATCTGGACATATAATGAAACAAAAAGTATCTCAAAATGAAAGACCTCACTTTTAACAGCTCCAGGGAACATTTGATGTGAAGTAGTCTGACATCTTCCTCGAGTCATGGTCTCTGTTTTTACTTTGCGGTCACTGTGACAGTGAGAGAGGGACAACCAGAGGTCAGAGAGCGGAAGCTGACTCATCAGGAAGATGTTGCATTAGTGACCAGACCATCCATCCATTAGTGTTGCCACTTATTCTTTTGAGGGTCGTAGGGGGCTGGAGCCAATTCCAGCTGACAGTCGAGTACACACTGGACAGGTCCCCGGTTTAACACACAGAGACAAATCTAACCCCTGTAGAAATATTAAGTTGGTTTTAGTTCATTCTCTTCTAGGAACTCAGAACTCTTGAGTTACTCAGTCATCCTTGTTTTTACTGGCATCCTGCCATCATGTGAGGTGGGACTGACTCTGGTTTTGATTGATACTAATTCTGTCTAGAAAAGTTGAATTCAAGCTTGAAGCAGTGTTAAAATACATGACTTCATATAAGCAGAGCCTCCAAATGAAAAAACAGCAGGAGAACTACAAGAAAGTTAATGACATACTGAGAGTTCCTTATGCGAGTGCAGTATAGAATTAATCTGGAATCAGAAAAGAAAAGATGGGAATCAAACCTTCCACACCCACATGTTCAATATTGAAACATGTAGCCCTCTGGTTAGAAGCTCTCTCCTCTGACCTCTCAACTCAGACTGTAGCCTGCATAGAAAACCTCGAAAATTCAAACTTGTGGAAACTTACATTTCAAAGCTTTGACCTTTTTGATAAACCTATGAGGCTTCATGGATGAGTGACAAAACACCATCAAGACAGTAAATGATGTGGCCACTGAATCATCACCTATACTACCTGCATCTGTCATTGTATATATATATATATAATTCTAGTTTTCTCTCAACAGGTTTGGGTATATATTGTTGTTTCATGTGTATAGTCTTAGCCCATATTTGGTCCATTGGTCATTATCTCCAGGCTAAAATCCATTACTCACGATAGTCAACCCCCTAAACCTCATCCTCCACATACACTAATGGGAAGACATCCACTGGTAATGGGACTCTGAGGAGCGGGCTGAGACGTACAGTAACAGCTTATCTCCAGACCTCTCCTCTCTGTCTGAGTGCTTTGCACCGAGCGGAAGTCACTAATTACGATCCCTCTCTTATTGCAGTCACCTGTACACCGCTGACTCGCCCAGTGCTGCCCTGTGCGCCTTTTCAGTTCTGTAATATCAGTTCATACAGGACTGTAAAACATTAGTGTGTCGTCTAAAGTTTATCTGTTTGTTTTTCTGGCAAATAGTTTCCTGGAGGTATCAGAGGGGTTGAACTTGTATTTCAGGTTTCCTGACATTTATATCTTATTACATAAAAGGGTCTCCTCAGAGCACCTACACTAAAACGTCCTCCTTTAGACCACGAGGCTTTTTGGATATCGGATGTATAAACTTTCTTATTAAGGGGGAATAAATGTGGATCTTCGCTCCACTCTCCATTTTGGGTTTCCATACATCCCTCCGCTGTGCCGGGCAGGAAGACGGGAAATGTAAAAGCTGTACAGCTGCACTCCCAGATTGCAAAAACAGATGGAATTTCAATGTGAGTGATAAGCGGTGGGGAGGCTGCATGCATAGAATAAAAGAGATTGAGAGAGGTTTTGTGCGTTTGTGGGTACCGGGATAGAAGGTGTGTCTGTGTGTGTGTGTCACAGAGAGAGACAGAGAGAGATGTGTGTTTTTATGCGGATTTTGAAGGAAAGGTTGTATTTATGTAAGAAGCAAGATTTCTTTTTTTAAAGTCTCCAGGTCCAAGAATTCATCCAGTGCAACCCATAACAAAACATATGTTTCTGTGTGTGTGTGTGTGTTTGTGTGTGTGTGTGTGTGTGTGTGTGTGTGTGTGTGTGTGTGTGTGTGTGTGCGTGTGCGTGTGCGTGTGTGTGTGTGTGTGTGTGTGTGTGTGAGTGTGTGTGTGAGTGTGTGTGTGTGTGTGTGTGTGTGTGTCTTGCATTTGATGAGGCCCCACTCCGACTTTTTCAACTTTCTCTCTTAACTCCCAGCCTCCTTGGTCTCCTCGACTTTATTCGTCCTAACTGTACTCTTCTCTCTCCGACATCTTTCATCCATGGATCTCCTCCCCCAGCCCCCACTGCGTCTTCTCCACTCTGTGAATAATTCAGGCCTGCAGTGCTAGTATAGTTTTGGTTGTTGTCACCTCTGCAGTAACACAAACACAACCCATACCAGTAAGCTTGCCCGCATACATACACACACACACACACACATACAGCCAACCAACAAAGCTCTTTGACGACACCAAAATAGCACCAGAGACTGAGACTCGCCAACTACGAATAATTATCCTTACAGGGTCTTTACACCATCTGTCATGTTCAACAGTCATTTTATCCTTTGTTAAAATAAAGACATTGATCAGTGCAGTTTAAAGAAATCACAGAATACAGCTGATATAATCCATCAACTGACTATAATGCTTATCGCTTACATAATGAGACAAACAACCGTTCGCGCTCACGTTTACACCAATGGCTCAGTCTCCAGTTAAATTATCAAGTTGGAAACACACAAACCCAACTGGATTTTGTTGTTGTTTTTGGACAACTAAGCAGCCGCATGTCATCAGCACTTCAACCAATCCACATATTTTCATATTTTTTGTTTTTGTTTTTGTATATTTATTCTCTGTTACTTTTCTTTCACTGCAATGTTGACATGCTGATGTTTAGCCATAGCGTTTATTTGTTCAGCATCTTAGTTTACCAAATATATCAGGTGAACAATTGCTTATTAGCTGTAATCACAAAGTAAAGCTACGGCTGCTTGGACTGTCATTAATTTTGCACAAGTTTGGCTCCAAAGTCAGTATTGATCAAACTTTGATCTGCTGGAAAAAAACTGCAGAATGGTCAAGAGATCCAAGTCATTATGATTCTTCTGTCGACCAGATTCTATGTTGATTCATCCAATATTAATGGATATATTTCAGTCTGGAGCTTGGTGCTGGAGCCACTGTTTGGCTGACCGACTTGGTCCTTGGCTCTCAAATGTGAGGATGCACATACATCTTTTCTCTCTTTGATAATTGAACATCTTTGGGTTTTAGATTGTTGGTCAGATGAACACAAAGAAAAATGTAAATGTGATTTCTAAAATGTTCACTCGCAAGATTTTATAGTCAATCAAAACAATCACCAGATAAATGAATAATATGAATAACTGCAAACCCTGTGGATAGCAATGGCCCACATCACTTCCCCATTTGTTCCTCTTTTCAAACCAAATCCTATGTTGAGCAGCTAGAGCATCACTTTGATGGAAACAATGTGTTTCATTGAGTTTGAAAGGAATAGATGAGAGACAGAGAAGCTTACACAGCCATAAAACAGTCCTGTTGGACAAGTGGCCGGCTGGAGCGTCTGTGAGGGAGACACCAGTGCTCTGCTGGTGGCAGCCAGTGGAACTTTTCTGAAAGTGTCGAGAGGCTGTGACTGATTTAAAGTGGAGCACCCCTCTGGGGCTCGGGGCTGTCTAAATGTTAATATATGTCTGTCTGACATTCTGCTGCTGCAGCCACTGGACTCTGGACCTCCACCGAGAGATTGGTGTAGAGAGAGATGGAAGCGCTGCCCTGAGGTGGAAATGAGAGAGAAGTGTAGATGAGAGGTGAAACAGAGGTTTGAGGAGAGTGAGGGAGGGAGGGAGATCTGGAGGAAAACCGTTTGGTAATCAGGGTGATAAAAAGGAATTTAAGTGAGGGAAGGTGGATTCCAGGGAGAAGGAGAAATATAAAAATCGTTTTGAAAAACTGAAGGAGGGATGTAGAAAGGAAGAATGGGTCGAGCAGACTGCCATAGCTGCAGGGCTTCAGGGGCTTTGGGGGACCAGAGGATAAAAACCTGCCCCGGGCCACTGGACCAAAGCCATGACTCTGACACCTCTGTGTGTGTGTGTGTGTGTGTGTGTGTGTGTGTGTGTGTGTGTGTGTGTGTGTGTGTGTGTGTGTGTGTGTGTGTGTGTGTGTGTGTGTGTGTGTGTGTGTGTGTGTGTGTGTGTGTGTGTGTGTGTGTGTGTGTGTGTGTGTCAGTGTGTGTGTTTGTGTGGCCCTAGCAGAGAGCCAGCAGGCCACATCTGTTCACCTGTGCAGTCCCACCCTGGCAGGGACTGTGGCGAGAGAAAAACCAGCTCTAAACTGATACAAATTCAGGCGTGGGTTTTCTTTGCTCCGCAGCAATCTCTTCAGTTTCCCTCAGTCATTCTTCCTCCTCTCTCTCTTCTTCTGGTGAGCACAGTGTGATCTCTTGTGGGGTTAAAAAACCAGAGTGGAAAAACTGCATTTTCAAATGGTTTGTTTTTAGGTTCATGCCAACTAATTATAAATGGATTCTCAAACCATTAATTTTGGTCTGTAAAAAAAAAATACAGGAGCTGAGAGGTGGATGGTTAATTGGACAGTTTCTATCACTCTGCTAGGTTTGAGTATTAGTGACACGATGAGTCTAAACACTTGGGTTTCATGTTTTGGGATTTTTCTTGTTAATGGCCGGTGAAGTGCAGAATCTAATCTGGGGCGATTTAGACATACGACCAGAGCTCTGCAGCACCTGTGGCTGGGACTCATCAACGTGAGTAACTTGGGCATGGACTGAGTCGAATGTGTCCAAACTTCGTATAAACATGTGAACAGCTCTTTGTGCAGCAGGAGCTTTCGGGCTCTGTGGACTGAGTCCTCCAGCAGGTCAAGGGTTAACTACTGCTGATCACTTTTACAGTGTAAGGAAGAAAACTGCAAACATCATTCACACAAAGCAAGCAAGCAAAACATACATAACAATGGGGGTGTTTACTGTAATTTAAAGGAAGATCTAAGCTATAAAGCATAATTTCAAACTGTAATGCATTAATATAGATATAACTGCAGGAAAAATCTGACATTGTGGAGAACAAAATCTTCACATAAACTAGTTGAGACTAAGCGGGAAGGTGATTGTCCATTTGCTGAAGCCTCTCCAAAGCTTTGAAGACAATTATCCATTTAGAATGAAGCGTTCACCATCTTTATATCTTTTTAAAGGTAAGTTGAAAACCCACTTGTTTCCTCAAGCTTTTTCATGTCCTAAATTTAATATAAACTTTTTTTATTTTATTTGAATTGATTTTATTTATTATTTTTCTTGTCTTTGATTTAAATGCACTTTAAAAATAATCTTGACTGAATTAGTTTTGGGGTATATTTTTAATTTGGTCATAAATCTGTATTAAATTACATTTCATCACTGGGGTTATAACACTCCTGAGGGAACATGACTATCTACCATCTGTCATTTCATCCGGTCGACCAAATGATGAAGGCCCTGGGGTGCTGTTGTATCTGCTCCGCTTTGTGTGTCTGTATTTGAGTGCATCTCAAGCATCTATGAAGAATTGTTCTGTGGGGTTCTATTGAAATGTAGAATGTCAAACATGATGTTCTGTTCTGTTCCTTTTTTGGTTTTCAACATTTCTAGATGTGCCTCTCAACTAAAGTTGCCTATTTTTACTCACTAGGCAGGAAGCAGCGATCTGAGCCGGCACACAAGACACTCCAACAAGTTAGCCACTGCAGAAATAAGTTTGCAACAACATCTCAGATCCCGACAGATACTTCATTTGAAAAGCATGGAAGAAATAGACTGCATCATGATCATTATTGAAGGTTTTTGGTCAGAGAAGAGCTGATACTTAGTTTTTTCTTCAAGCTTACAGCTTTAAGTCCCTGTATATTAGACTCCTTCCTCCAGTTTCATTGATTGATTTATATATGGCTTCAAAACACACAAATCCAAAGTGAGAAGACTAATTTCTTATTTGGTCAAGAGTTGGTTACGGAACATGTAACAAAAATTCCATAAAGTAATTTTACCATTCTATAGATTCTCTCAGACATTTCTCTTTTATTATTGTTAACTAATATTAAATGAAACACAGTTTACAGTTTGGCATCAGCATACAAAAAGAGCACTTGACTATACAAGCTATTATAATTGGGCACAGTTTGGCCATGGTGTAACTGTTATCTGTGAATGCAAATATTCAGGGTCAAGCCTACTGATGATATTGAACATGTGATGCAGCTTCTGTCGTTCTTCCCAGAGCTTTACAGACAGCTCTTTTCTTACCTCCCGCTACCAGCGGGAGTTTGACTAGATGTATTCCATAAATACTCAGTTAAGTCATTTTGCATCACCGACTATTAGATGGTGAATTCGTCATGTAAAGTGTAACAGGCCTAATCAAAATGGCTCGGTGTTAATGAGAAGATTCTCAGTAGAAATAGAAAATGAAATGTTTTGTTCTGTAGTGCTGGATATTCCATTTACCGGCACTCATAGAAAGTCCTGTATTATTCCTTAATGTGTAGCAGATGTCTGAAATACAATATCTTCACTGTGACTCCAACTGCACATAGAGCTAATTATTGATGAGTCACCCTCCTACACATTCTACAATGAGAGGGATCTCAGTCTTATTCAAATTTATCAGAAACTTACTGCAGTAAAAGATGTACAACACTGATCAGTCTCTGATCCTGTATTACCCCCCTTTGTGTGATATGTCTTGAGATGTAATTTCCGTTCTCTGCCACAAAATGTTTCACATCATCAAATGAGAGAATAATACAATCCTCAATGAGTAGTACTACATACACTAAATGTGCCCTGGAAGCTTTGTAATTTAAGTGCCAGATAATATGGTGATGGCAGGAAAAAAAGACCAGAGGTGGATGATGTGAATTAAAGTTGAAATAGACAATTAGCGATTAAAAGACAAGTGCCGTCGGGGGCAGCAGTGGATTTCTGCTGGCCGATGTTGACAAAGGCTCCAGGATTGTCAAAGCTGCTTTATTTGTAATATATAAAGAATCAGAGAAGCCCTTATGTTGAGCCTTGAGGCATCCCACAAGTGAAGCTTAATGTAAGTTCAATCAGGAAGTCTACTTGTGTGTCCAATTCATTCACTACTCTGCCGGCTTTTCCTTTCCTTCTTCTTATCAGATGACTGAGTGTGTATGGTAATCCAATCCAATTTTGCCATAATCTCAATCAGCCAGTCACGTTGTTGCTGTTCATTTTAAATCTGTTCATCTGCTGTCATTTCAGCGTTTTACTGCAACCCTCCTCCTCCTCCCCAGTTACCTCCACTTTCCTTATTCCGTGTCCACTCATCTCATTCAGATCATTATTTAGATCCCTTCAACCACCACCAGTGACTCTATCTCTAACCTTAATGACATCCCAAGGGGTCTAATGGACTCTCGTTTATATCACTTTCATCTCTTTCTGTGCACGGAAATGCATTTGGCTCACTTTCCAGTTGCAGTCTCTCCTGATTGAAATGTCCTTATGCTCTGACATTGTACCAGCCCCACAAGCCATGAATAATGGTACAAATCAAAATTGTAGTAAGTTCTTGAGATGTCAGCTGATTGGATTATGAACGCCAAATGGGAGGGTTAATGTGAGTAGTTTACCTGATTAAACTACATTTTGTCACATACACCGTCTCAACTTTTGTATCACGTTGCCTTGATGGAGTCTCACAATTTTGTATCTGTAATGAGGGACATAGCCTGTGGGAAGGAGCAGCACGGTAAATAAGTGGTGGATTTCTGTCATTTGTGGAGCTTAAGAGGACATCCTAAAAAAGAATACTTAAATGATGGGACCGGAGAAGCAGTGCTGTAATATCCTAATGATGTTTAGATGAAGATGCTGCCTCAGAGACATTTGTACAACAACTGATTTGTCAGATAATGATTTGTGATGTTTGTCAGATTTGGCAGCAAACACACAGGCTCAGTTTGCTCTGTGTGTGAAGTCAGCATCAAGGCACTTAATATTAATCTCAGACTTCAGACGAACGTGTTCGGTGATCAAGGACGTTCCTGCTCAGCTTTGAGAAGCTGACAAATTGCAAACGCTGTGTGGAATATTGTTAAATGTGGAACCTCTCCCTCTTTTTCACTTCTTTTTTCCCTGTCTCCCCCACCACCTGTGTTCCTCCTCTCCTCTTCCACAGGCCGACTGTCGCTCCAGAGAATACCTACGCATACACTTCTCACCTGCAGACACAGAAATCAAAGAATGAGGTAAGTGACAAAGTCTTCATCATGCACGTCTGTGTTCTCACTTTCCTGTGCGCACATTCACACGTGCAACTTTTGCGTGTGTTACCTTGGCGCATGGTGAGAGGAGTAATTTATACAGTCTTAAAATAGGATTAAAAGCCACAGCAGTGAGTCACTGAAGAATTCCCCCTAATCCTACAGTAAACCCAGGTTGTTAAAAAGCCAAAACAGTCTCATCTACTTTGCTGTATAAATTAAACAAATTAGGTGTCGAGGAGGATAAATGCTGGTGTCATCAGAAAACTGTTAAATGTACACAAGAAGAATGCTCAATTTGCACAAGATAAGATTAAACCTGTGAAATTAAACATATACTATATGTAACCATTCTTTATATAAAATGTCCAAAAACAATTACACCTATGTTATACGTTTTGATGACTTCTGTATATACATCCAAATTATTCCCTCCTTCAAACCCAAGGAAATCCTGAACTTTATTTAAGGGAACAAGCCATTTACTATTGGTTGCCATTTAATGCATTACATTTACTCTTGGCTCCGTCTCTACAATAACTTTGACGTATGACAAACTAAAAACACACAGTGGTCACTCATAATGGATCATGGTAAATGATCTGTATTAAAGAGCTTTTCTTGATGACCACTCATAGAGCTTTACAGTACAGTTTTTGCCTTTCACCCATTCACACACAGATTCTTACAGTGCATCTATCACTTTTCTCTATGGTATTGTGGGGTAGTTTACTTTGGATGGGGAAGATGGGGATCAAACCACCGACCCTCTGGTTAGAGGACGACAACTCTAACAATGATCCACAGCCCCATCCTGATGATTTATTGTTCTTTCTACCATAACATGACTAAAACTTTTGTTGTGTTGGCGCCCATCGTTTCATGTCCTCTGTCAGCAGGGAGGTCAAAGGTCATGTAAAAACAACCATTCAGCTGCTGGAGTCTTACTGTTGTTTTAAGAGTGGGGCTGTAACCCTGGCTTCCTGTTCGGTGACAGTGTACAACTCTATTCTGCAGCACGAGAGGTGGAAAGTTCGGGAGTTTAATCTCCTCCGACAGGTTCTCTGCATTTTGGGAGGGGTGTGCATGGGGCAGAGGTGAGGCAAGGACGCTCGAGGTTAGGCAGAGATGCAAAGGCAGAGAGAGAGAAGCAGCGACGAGGAGAGAAACACGGCTTTGATCCTGTGACTCTCATCTGAAATAACAGGCAGCGCCGCTCGGTTCGGCCCAGCCTTCTCATTACCGATCAAAGCTGAGGACCGTTAGCACGACTCAGATACTTCGAAAACCAAATCATCATTCACCCCTTAGTATTTTCAAACATGCACAGATTGAACATTGGGGATCCAGATGCAGCGCCTCATGTTCACTCACACTCATATGTTTATATGTGCACTCACACTTGTTCACACGAGGATGTGTGCACACTCCCATCCCTCAGCGAGCCCCAGTGGGAAGCATAATGGGGTGTCCACGTTGATCCGCTCAGCAGCTCCCTGATGTGGTGAATCCTCTGAGTGCACTGCTCGCTTTGATCAGCCTCTCCACAAAGAGACTGAGACAGGAAGAGAGGCTTTGTGCTGAGTAGGCAGGGCTGCAGCAGGTTCCTCCAGGCCCTAACCCAGCACTACCCTCTCACTCACTCACTCCCTCACTCAACAGGCTGCACACACGTTGGATCAGACGTCCTGTACAGTAGCAACAGAAGCATGTGGGCTATACATGTGATCCTGTGATTTCTCATACTAGTGCAGTGCCTGCTCTAAACCGGCCGTCCACCCATTCACACACACATGCATAAAGTGCAGCACTGTGCCAGCTGAGATTGCTGGACCATCAATGTTCTGTTTGAATTTATATTTGTTACTTGATGAAGAATAAAAAATGCTGAAAAGCAACTGTTATATCTCTGGCTCTGTTTGGGAGACCCCAGTGGCATCATCTATTGCCACAAAAAAGTTGTGCTCATCCTACCTGGTTTATCTGCAAGTAAGATTTCATAGTCAATGTTTTTTTAATGAAAGTGAGTTTTTGAATTTTTTATTAAGTGGGTGGTTTTATGAAATTCAAGGGCGTAGGTTATTGTGCTTAATTTCTTGACTTGTAACTATTGAAACTTAAGGAACCCTGCAGTAAATCATTATACTTTTGTTCATGAAATTAAAAAAAAATTTAAAAATGTAATTCAAGGTGGAGGCAAAAATGTAAACACTTATTATTTTTTGGGAGTGATCTCCAGTCACGTTCACTGCAGCGATTTTACACACATAAACAAACTGTATGCAAACTAAAGTCGGACTTGATGATACACACACAGTGTTAACAGTTCACAGTCTGAAGACATTATTTAAAAACTATTAATGACTCAGCTCTTTAACTCCGCTGTTTAATGGAATGGTAATGGGATTTTTATGCTGTTTTATATCTTTTTCAATTTAGGGTTCATATGGCGAGCACGACTCACCCTGTTGTTTAGTGATAAAGTGGATCCAGAATCTGGCTTCAGTTCCCCACCTCACGTCTGCATCATCTTTTTACCATCTACAAAATGTCCGTATGCATGGGTCAGAGTTACAACAAGTCTGTTTTTATCCCAACGTTTACGTGATAAGAGGCAAACGCATTTTTCAGACCCCTGTTTTGTGCCTACGCAACAGTTATAAATGAGGCCACCTTGCCGTAGAATTACAAACGATGAGGATGCTATCAACAGTGCTTCTGCTTGTTGCTCATAATTGTGATAATCAATGAGTCGTTACATGAATGCAGTAAAATCCCTGGGCACGATTTTAGATACTTTCCAATCATTAGTTATTCTCAGCTAATCAGAGCGTTTTTTTCCGTCTGTCACTGTATATATATTTTTCACGCAGGTCCATATTCACTTCCAGATGAAATGCTTCTCAACTTTTTCTTTTATTAAGGCTTTGTGTGATGTGTGGCCTTGACGGACGCTTGTCTCTGAATGCTTTTTAGTTTTCATGTATTGTTGTGATGGTGATGTTTTTAGAGATGTTCAAGCCTCCAGCACCCGAAGAAAATGAGTTTGTTACAAAAGGAGTGAAATGATTTTTAAGGGAGGATATTGTGGAGTTGCCTCATTACATTCCTGACGGGGTTTGGAAAATAGCTTTGCAAGGAGAAACAGTTTTCTATGAAAACTGTGTGATCTTTGTTTTCTTTGTAAATCATTGAAATGTTTCTTAAAATCCATCAAATGTCTTTTGCTTTGGAGTTTCCTCCTGAGCTCTCTATATGCTACCAGTTAATGATTGTTGACGTGTCAATACACAAATTGTTGTGTCTCTTCAAGGTGTCTTTAATGAAGTCCCTGTTTTGGAAACATTCTCCTCCAAGACATGGGTTAGGGTCTTCCCAGTTTTCCCCTGCACACAGGCCCTGGGGGTCGAGCTGACTGTGGTTCCGTGTCCCAGGGAGGCAGATTCTCTGTCTCTGTCAAAGAGAGAGGAGAAAGACATGAAAGATGGAGCAGCAGGCGAGGAGATGAAGAGATCCGAACAGAGGATGGAATCAACAGGGGTGCGGAGGGAGGAAGGGAACGAGCAACGAGCATGGAAAAATCAATGCCTGTGAGAGAGAGAAAAAGAGGAGTGAAGACATCAGTGGCTAGTGACAGAGTGATATGCTGGTCGTTCCTGGATTTAATAGCTGCAAAAGTCATTTTGCTGTAAAGAATAAATAAATTTCAGATTACCCATTAAAAAGCAAAGAAATCATTTGAATCAACAGATTAAATTTAATACCAGAATATAAACGCAATATTAAGTTGTTTATCAACAAAGTATTTTGAACAGAAATTGTCATTTCTTCTCTTTTGTATTTTAAAAGAACTATTTGTGGTATCCATATGTTGCTGGGACCTTTGACCACTGAAATGAAATCACTTTATCCAAGTTTAGTCCAAGCGACAACTGATCAAATGTCGAAGAAATTATCTTTAGCCGTCTTGAGATATCACATCCAAGAAACCGGAAACAAGTTAAAATTAAGATTAAGATTAGTTCTTTGAGGCCACCTTGACCTTTGACCACCGAAATCTGATTAATCAGTCTGTCCAAGTGAACATGTGTACCAAATCCTTATCAGGCCATTTAGTCAAAGTGAGTTTTGCCAGATGTAAGGAAATTCGTTGGTTAGTCAATAACATTCACAGGAACATGAGGTCAGGTCAAGTTCAAGTGAATCTTTGTGCCAAATGTGGTTTGCGTCAAGGCGTTCCGGAGTTATCACATTCACATGATACAAAATGTGCTTTGAGAAGTCACAGGGTCCTTGACCTCTGATTTCGACCTCCGAATTCTATTAGATCATCCTAGAGTCCAAATGAATGTTTGTGCAACATGTAATGACATTTTCTTTGGGAATTCCTGATTTAACGAGACCAAAGCAACGCAAGGTCTTGTGACCTTGACCTTTTTACCTTTGACCAGAAACATTTTATCACTTCATCTTTGAGTCTAAGTTAATGTTTGTACTAAATTTGAAGACATTCCCTCAAGGTTATTTTAAGATATCACAGATTTGACCTTTGACCAGCAAAATCAAATCACCATAAAAAGGCTTAAAGGCATAAAAAAAAGAAGTGCAGGATGTGATCTTATATAAGATCCTCACATTAACTTAAATTCTCCCTTTCTTAACAATTATCAGTGTCTGTGAGTTGTCTTCGTGGTTTATTGTGGCAGATCTTTAAATCCCATATTAACAGTTATCTCAAACCATCAAGTAACCATCCAGTGTCAACTATGGGGATTGTATTAATTCAATTCATGCTGTAGTACAAACTTGACTGCCCTTTTCAAAAACATTTCTAAAATGTCATGGAACGTGTTGTGGAGGCACTCGGCCCAAGGCGGCTCTCATTAAAAAGTAATAGTGGTACAAGGACATTGCTTGTTGCTGTAGGATCTACTCAGCCTCAGTATTAACTGATGGACTGAGGTGCAATCAGTGTTTCTTCCCCTTCCTCTGTCTCATTCTTCCACCTCAGAGACACCATATCCAGTGTCAGCCTGACATTTATAAATACCATCACCTCACCTCGAGATGGACCGATTCGGATGAACCTGTTAAGGTTGAATTATCTCCTTATCGGGCCGCCATGTGTGAAGGTGTGTGCACATGTGTTTTTGTCACAGGTCATGTCGGTTTAGACTTTTGGTTGGTCAGACAGGAAAAAGGTTAATGTCTCCAGTTTGATTCCCACTAAATCTGACAGGTGTCAGGAGTTTTCTTAAGACTCTAATGGAAATCTGTGTCAATTGACCTTCTAATTCCCCAAATGTCTGTCTGTTTTGACACGTTTTGGAACGTTCCATATTATTAAACTTAGAATAAACCAGGACCAGGGCTCTGTTGCAGTCAGTGGGGGAGGGATGTCTTTCATACCAAATCATTTAGATAATTCCATTATTTGTATTTCAACAGACTTTTATAAAGAAGCTCTGTGCACAACATCCAGCAGACAGACAATACAAAGTAACAGTATATTGGAGCTTTAACACAAGGCAAGAGAACTGTCTGAGGAACAGGGCGGGTTTATATCCATTTGAATCGGGATACTGTGGGTGTTCACAGGTAACCTTTGCTGCACAGTGACACTTGTGGCTGGAAGTGTCGAGTCCGATGATGCTAAAAGTTAAAATGTGGTTCAACATCAGCCCAGTAAGAGTCATAAAGTTAGAGATCTCACTCAGCAGGGTTATACCCATACTAGACAAAGTAAGCCTGTAGCAGTAATACCCCTGAGTGTGATGAATTAAGCAAAGGGTCCATTTTATGACACCCCATGCATATAAAGCAGAGGGGTAGTGATCAGCATGGCTGTCTGTCTGTAATCACTTAGTTTCAGAAATGTTCAGTTCTGGTGATCAGGCAGTAACGTTTAGCCTTTTGATCGTTAATTGAAAATTAGATTTTTTTTCCATGACAATTAATTTAACTTGCGAAAATTGAGAGGAAGCTTTTAACTCTGCTGTTTCTCCAATAGAGCAGAAAGATTAATTAATCTTAATCTTTCCACATTCACTGGAAGACATTGAAAAGTCCTTATAAGGATAGCTTCACAATCCTGCGTGTGTGTGTTTGTGTGTGTGTGTTTGTGTGTGTTTGTGTGTGTTTGTGTGTGTGTGTGTGTGTGTCCTGAAGGACTACAGTCTTTTGCAGTGTGTACCAGGTGGTCGCCCCAGACTGACCCAGTCCGTGAAGTAAACAGCTCTGATGCCAACTCTGCTTCTAAGGGACGACAAATAAAACATGTTAAGGTGACTCAGGGGCACAAAGCTTTAATGATATTTTTTTGTCCTCTCGGTCTGTCCCCAGCCCTCTGTTCTTTCTCTCTTGTTTTTTCGCTCTCATGCAGACACACTAAGTGAATTCAGGAAATAAATTGTGAAATATGATATGAGAGATTCCTTCTATCTTCTAGTGCATTCACACTGACCTTTGCATTTTTCGTTTGTTTTTTACTACTAAAGAATAACGTTATTTACTGAGTTCTGGGAACAAGACAACAGAATAAAAGCAACACAAAGTTCTGGTTAGCCAGAATCACTTGGAAACAAAAGGCATGTATAAATGTGTGTGTGTTTGTGTGTGTGTGTGTGTGTGTGTGTGTGTGTGTGTGTGTGTGTGTGTGTGTGTGTGTGTGTGTGTGTGTGTGTGTGTGTGTGTGTGTGTGTGTGTGTGTGTGTGTGTGTGTGTGTGTGTGTGTGTGTGTGTGTGTGAGAGAGAGAGAGAGAGAGAGTTTGGTCACCTGTCTGTTTTCTGCATGCAGCAAGAAACACAGAACAATACTGCTTTAAACAAGATTCTAAACAAAGACAAGTTGGACAGGGTGTTAGATGCGTTTTCGCCCTCTCCTCCTCATCCTCCCTCATCTTCCACTGTTCAATAGTTGTTGAAATTAAGGCTACGTTTATGATTGAGACATTCTCCTCCACTTTACAGCCCCCCAGAGTGTTTCTTCTATTTTTGTCCATTTTACTCGTGTTGGTCCTTGTTTCACCAACCCCACCTATTGTTTCCTCACTCGTTATGGTTTTACTGGCTAAGCTCCACAGCGATTTATGTGTTTATACTGTATCTGTATCTATATTTGTGTGTTTATGCAATGATAGATAGGAGGGATGAGATAAATTGCGAAAAAAGTTCAGAAAGTGTTATTGTGCAGGGGCTTGTGCGTGTGTGTGTGTGTGTGTGTGTGTGTGTGTGTGTGTGTGTGTGTGTGTGTGTGTGTGTGTGTGTGTGTGTGTGTGTCTGTGTGTGTCTGTATGTGTGTGCGTGTTAACATGCTGATTCAGGGGGTAGGGAGCAGAGATGACAGGGAGGGAGATAAATCAAGAAATGGTTTGAAAGTTAAAGGGTGGGTGAGAGCAAGAGGAGGAGATGCAGATATGGCCTCATTGGACTGTGACAGAGTTTCATTCAGTTTTTATTGGTATTCTTTCATCTGTTTCCATGCCAACAGAGATACAAATTGCATAGGAATAAGACAAAGGTAAAAAGTGCACATTGCACATTTATAGAGCACACCTTTGAAGACTGCCTGAGTGGAGGAAGGTTGTGAAGGGGATGATGTGGAGGGAGTTGCAGGGGGAGAAAAGCAGCTGCGTGATGTGGAGACCTGCAGAGAAAAGACTATTCCCTCTTCCCTCCCCTCCCCCTTCCTCCTCCTCTCTTTATCCATCCTCCCTGCTGTCTGTCTGATGCAGCGGAGGAGAAACCGCATCCATTTCATCATGCCCGGCCTCACAACGAAAAACCTTCAGTGTCGCGTTAAGCGCCGCCTCGCCTCTCTCTGCCAGAACGCCACCAAGCGCTGCTCAAGTGTTGATGAATTGCCACCACCTGCCTCATTTTTCACCACTGCCACCTCGTCATCAAACACACTGACACAAAACCCTGTGCACTCCTCAGCGATAACAAGAACAATCGCTGAGCCCCAGGAATGAGAGATGGGAAGACAGAGGGAAAGGGCAAATGAGCGGGGGATATGTGGATGGGGTCTGGGGAGGGGGCAGAAAACGAGCTGTAGCAAACATCTCTCCATTTGGTTTCTGATCGACAGGGAGGGGCGCAGTTTGCCAATGACAACAAACAAATTTCTAAAGAGCATACTTTTATTTGAGTTAAACACAAGCACTGTTAAATTGTTCGCATTGTCACTTGGCTGTTCTGAATCCCCGCCACCTACCCTAATTGCTTCAGGAGGATTCGGAGAAGCACTGAGTCAGTGTGTTAGAAAAATCCCTTTCGCTGCTCAGCAGCTGTGAATCTTAACAGTGTCACTGCATCAGGATGCACACAAACAATTAAGTTACCCACCAACCCCCTGTCGTAACATAACACTGTCTATTACAGCAGCTGCATGACTGTAAATCACAGCCTGAGCCGGTTGACTTGTGGAGGGTGAGCCGCGCCACAGACTGATGCAGCAAACTGCTGCGTTCAGAGACGCTACCGCAGAAGAACGGACCGGAGGCCGGGGAGAGACACATTCAGACGATTGAATCAATAGAATATTCACTTGTCTGTTTCTCATTGCACTCGTTATGCTTTGACCTTTTCCTGTGACTGTGTGTACTCCTGGTAGATGATGTTAGTGAGTGGTCTGGAGCTTTACACATTGAACTGTGTGGAAAGAGCTTGTTTGTGTGTTTAGTAGTAAACGCATGAAGGCAGGAGCATTTTTACTTCATATGTTTCGACCAGCTTGTGCACATTTTCAAGCTGAATCGAACAAAACCAAGGGATAAATAAGATGGAAGATTGCAAAGTCTTTACGCCTGGCTGAGATGGAAGATGAGATAACAGATTTTTCAAAAAACACCTTGGCGTTTCGGTCCATGCTTCTGCTTCCTGCACCGCAGACACATCCTTCATGTCGTCCTGTCACTCACTGTTACCTGCCTTCACTCGTACAGAGAGTGCTGACTGTGAAGAATCAAATACAAACACAGGTCAGCTGTGTCTGTAAAATAGTAGCTGACAAGAACAACACGCAAAGTGACAAAATCATTACACCGAACACAAATGGATTGTCTTGATGAATCAGAGTTGGTTTTTGATGTCACTTCTTGAAAACGATTGTTAAAAGAAAAGTTTATAGAAATCCACCTTTGCTGACATTAAGCACGTACATGTAAACCTAACTAAAGAAAACATGAATATGAAAAAGTCGGTTTAATAGATTGTATGCACTGGTGGTACAATTATTGTTTTGAGTTTAAGGCTGTAAGTAAAGATTCTTATTTTCAAGCAATTAAAGGTTCTGTGCCTAGGATTTAGTGAGACCTAGTGGTGATGTTCGATATTACAACAAACCCATACCCTCCCTTTCATATGGTGGCATTGAGGTAAACTTTAAATAAGACCCTTACTGGAGATAGTGTTTGGTCTACATGCTCCTCATTATATGTAGATATAAAGGTTCAATATTAGCTAACTAAAATACAATGATTTTTACTTCCAGGTGATTACACACAACTGAAAACATAATTAGAATCATAAAATCTTTGCTCAAATATCCTGTACATTTGACGCACTGGTCCTTTAATTAGTAAATTACTGTCTTGATTTGCTTGTTTAAGATGAGGTCGTGAAATGAAAAGTGTTTTGTCTGTCACAGTCTAAATTCTAAAATCACTCAATCAATTTTAACGATAAACCAAGAATAATTCTAAGGAGCTTAATGACCTATTGTTAAAATGTAAGCCAATTATTTTTCTGACAGTCCACTAACTACTAAATCATTTACAGTTTATTTAATCTTCAGAAGGCTCATTTCCTGTAAAGAGTTCTGCATTATGAAGTACATTTAAAGCAATATTTAATCATTAGTTAAATAAATACAACGGCCCAGCTGATGTTTACTATGCAAATTGCAGTTTTCATGGACATAGATGATCTTTTATTTTTTTTAATGAAAGTTATTAAACGTCAGAGGTAAAAGACCTTGAACCTTGACCTCCAAAATCGAATCCGTTCATCCTTGAGTCCAAGTTAATATGTTTCCCTCAGACAGATGAAAGCATCATGCCTCTGGCCACTACTGTGGCAAGTACGGAGACAAAAAAATAAAATTTTCGGGGAAACTGGCTCCTGTGATTTTAAAGGTAATTTTCTTGCCACTGAAAGTCCTGCTCTGGCTGTGGACATAGTGTCTCCTGATATGATGTCATCAGGGTTATCTTGAAGGGTATTAAAGCTAGGGTTGTTATTCCAGGAAAAAATATAGAAAAAGCAGGCTACATTTTGAGAAAATGCAACTTATGAATACCACCCTCCTACTCACTGACTGACAACTGCTAGAAGCCGACGTTTCGGCGAGGCGCTTGCTAACTTGTGTCTTTCGTCTCTGGTTCATTGGTGTGCGCCTCCCCAGACATGGGCAGGGATCACAAAGGCAGTCATTTGGATAAAAAGTGTTTCAGATACAAATTAGCAACCCTTTAGTCATAGATTGTCTCTTAGTCCTTAAAGTGATCAAACACTGACAGAAAAGCTGTATTTTGAACTGAGTTTGATTCTTGAGGACATTTTAGAGCCAGGGGAGTTTTAATGAAACTTTACATCAAGTTTCATTACAGGAATTGTTGGATTCAAGATTCAGGAAGCTTGACTCATACATTTCAAATTTGTAATTTATTCATTTTCTCTCACTGTGTATCTTCAATACAAGCTTTTTAAAGCATTAAATCACATTTAAGTTTGTGGACAATTGTAATTGGTAACTTTGATTGGAGATTAAAAAGTTCTGTTGTTTCAATTCACCGTGGTCAAAAGAATCAGCTCATTGTAAATGTAAACTGAATCACATTCAAAGAAGAATAATGTGATTTCTCTTTTAACTTTACCACAGACAGCAGCCTCATTGCCTCGTTGTGTGTGTGTGGGGGGGGTGGGTGTGTGGTAGGGTGTGTGTGTGTTTGGGGGGGGGTGGGGGGGGTGTGAGAGAGAGAGAGAGATTGATAGATGAGTGGACCAACATCTCCTGGCACTTGAGTTAAAATGACAGGTGAGCTGCTGCAGTATCAGATAAATGTCCTTGTTTATCTCCAGTAGAAGCGCTGGCACGGAGCACACACATTCACTCACACATTCACAAACACACATTCATACACACACACTTACTCACACCAGGATCACATGAACATGCCTGTACGATCTACCTTTGGACACACTCACTTGTACAAGCCGTCCAGGTGTCTTGCCTTCCACTTCACCCCACGCACAAACTTTTCCCATGCCTCTGCTGTAAACCAGAAAATCAATTCGGCCTCTCTTTTTTCCCTGAGGCTTCTAAAGACAAATCAATTGAGGCCAATGTATTGTAATAAGGATGCGTCAGCCTTGGACGAGGCAGAGGAGATGCTGCGAACATCGGTTATTAGATTTTCCGGCAAGGGGAAGAGAGGCTCAGCAGACGGGGCCTCGGCTTTTGTTTTCATTGAGTGGCTGTTATGTGAAGTCCACCCCTGCTTAGCAACTCCATGGTCGCTGCCAGCGGGCTGCTGTGCTCCCCCATGTAAGGTTCTTCAGTCAGCAACAAGGCTCGACTTCGTCAGTATTGGGATTAACACTCTCAGAAGCCTTTCCCACTGACAGCAGCCTTTAGACTTTAATGAGATTCTCACCTGAACTCTGCTGTTTAGCAATGAACTGTGTGTTAAAGTATTCAGGAATCTTTACCACATGTCCAGTGGGACTTTATTGCCCTATTTACATTGGGTTTGCTGTTTCTTTGTGATTTTTTTCATAAAGATTTACAAGAAAAGGCATTTATCCGATACACACACATACACACACACACACACACACACACACACTCTCATACCCATGGAGACACCACTCAAGGAACTTTCCCATTCACCAATTCACACACACACAGCACTTTCTCTATCACATGTCTATCACGCTCCACCAGTAGGGGTAATTTGGAGTTCAGTATCTCGGCCAAGGGCACTTGACAAGCAGAATGGAGGAAATGGGATTGAACCTCAAACCATTGGTGAGTGGACGCACTACTTCCACACAAGAGCTACAAATTAAGAAAATAAATTTGTCGCAAAAGGACAGATCATATTTGATAACATATGAATACAAATGTGGTTAATCAAGGTATCACAAAAAAAGACATATTTTTATTGTAACCTGCTCAATGTTTTGGGTTACATCAATATCTTCCCATTGGCTGGTTCAGTCCACTAGGAAGTGTGTGTGAAGAAAGGAACATTTTAAATGATTCAGACATGTTGCATGTTGGCGTCTTCAAAATCAAGTTTACTCTCCCTTTATTGTTTTATTAATCAGCTTCTCCTTTAATTCAAAAGCTGTGAGAGTGTCGAGATCTCTAAAACCTGGAAAGTTTTATCGTTGGTTTAACTGAGCACACAGTTGAGTCTCATTGTGTATTGGCTCAGTTGTTTGCAGATGCTGATAAATATTAATAATCTGAGTGGGAGCGTTGGATAGACAGCGCTCAGAGCAACTCATCACCATGAACTCAGCCAAGCATCACTCAGTGAATGGACTGAATCTGTTCGTCTATTCCTCTAGTTTATTCTTCTATTCTCCTAAATAGTTACTTTTCTATTAGAGTTTTAAAAAACATCTCTGAATTCTGTTGACTAGTGACTTTCGATGACTCACAGGATCCTGATTGGTCCGAACCACTGTGGTCAAGCCACATGCAAATTTCTCAGAGCCTGGCAAGATGGATTCTCTGCTTTGCAAGGTTAATGAAAGTTATGCTGAATGAAAGATTGCATTGCAGAAGCAGGTGGAATAGAGGCTATAGCCCAGACGTGATGTCATGACATCCATCTGACTGTGTCTGCACAGCTATTATTTAAATCTGTCAGGCCGTAGCGACATTTGAGGACACTGAGCAGGTCATGGTTTTTTCGGGCTTTAGCAACAACGGTCAGGTTGACATTCCTCATTAATTCACAGGCGTATTCCAGTATTAGCCATATTTTGTAGTATTGATGAATGATATATATAAATAATTACATACAAATGTACATCAATTGTGTTATAGAGGAAGAAGTAGAAAGGGATTCAGTATGCCCTGGGGTTCCTTGCCAGAATTGTATTCCTGACTGTGCTGAAGGTTTAGAGTATATAAGGCTGAATGGGCATTAAAACAATATCAATAATCATCACAACATTAATTTCATCAATAGCAATATAACAAAAGTCCAATCCAATATATATGTATATAATGCTTCTGCATCGTGTAAGCACAGTGGGGAGACATAACACAGTATTGATGGACCTCAGATCTGTACATTTAGTTGCTTTTTATCAAATGTTTGTCGTTCTCTGCTCATAAACAAGACTTCAAAGCCACAACCTTCACTCAGGAGAAAAAAATATCAAAAAATAATGTGACATTTATTGTGATAATAACTGATATTTACTGATCTTTTTTGTTTGAAGTTTTGTAGTTTTATTTTTATATGATTTCTGACCATATCTCCAAGCACTACTTGAAAACATCACTTGTGACCTTGTTGGGAAATTAAACCAAACAGTCAACTATGTAGATAAGGTTTTTTTAATGCTTTATTTTAAGTGTCAGGACCTGTGAGCTGAACTCACAATTGATCAGAAGACATTGCTGCATTGTCCAGCTGTCTAGCTCTTCAATAAAACTGTGTGTTGTATTAATTCACAGATACTCCCACACACTTTACCGCGTACATTGTTTCTTTCTATTATTCATACATGCACACACTTATGCTCAAAAGCACTCGTCCTAAACCCTGAGGAAATAATGGACGCAGCTCACAGGTTCAAGCCCCTGAGATAATCACATGCTGATCTGAAGCATCAGCCTCTCATCTCGGCCCTGGTCTCCTCAGCAGCTCCAGTGTCGTTAACCCGCTCACGTGTGCGCCTATTTGCTCACATTTCACTCTGCTCCCCGGAGATCCTCTCCGCATGCTACCCTCTGTGTTTGTGCTCACGACTTTGTGGCTTTTTCATATTCGTAATACGCCATCAAGCTCTCTCGTTACGGGGGGAAAACCGTCAACTACCACGCACCCACACCATGCACACAGCACGCTCACTCGCACACATCATAACTCACTCTAAAGAACCCGTGGCCTATGGGCTCTTTCACCGCAGCCCAGGGTAAAGCCTCGTCTCCCGGGCCATTCATAAGCCGTATAACGCACATGCTGGTGCTGGAGTAGATCAACATGAGTGGTGGCGGCTTGCATCGGCTGAAGACACCACATCCACGTCCATGCATCACAGCCACTACAGCTCATTTGCATCAGAGTGTAATGTGGTGTTTTTACTGCAGGCGAGGCAACAGTGTGATTTGTTGGCGAGATGAGCAGTGAATCAATGATGTTGATATTTTGCTTCAGCTCAAATGTCAAAGGAGTGTATGTGTTTTTCCTCTGTGCACACATCAGCTATAGGTTTATGCATTTATTAATGACATGCAGGCATACTATGCTACATAGTTGCAGAACATAGAGTACACAGGGAGCGTGGTGGTAAATCATGGCTGTTGAAGGGCAGTGGTGCAGATTGTTTGCTACAGATTGTACTATTCGTTATTTCGATTCTCCTCTCTGACGGAGAGTAACAGAGACCCCTCATTTCTCCTCCCCATCCCACCCCTCAGTGACAAACCTCAGCTGCCTCGTAGCCGACACTCTGAGCTTTAATATCAGACATGCGGCTTTAAACATCCTGTCTTTTCTCACCCCGGTCTCTGAGCATTCCTATTTTCTAGCTTTCCATTCTCCTCTCTTCCCCTTCACCATTTTCTGTTCTCACACCTCGCTCTTTTTTTTTTATTCATCTGTCTCGAGCTACCTCTTCCTCATCTCTCCCACCTAGGCCGTCTCTCTGACTCTGCCTCCCCTCCATCAACACGGTCTCTGGTGCACAGCTGTCAGACATTGCAGTGCATCTTATCACACTGACCCAATCAGAATTCAGCGTAGCGGGGCATGTCTTCAAAGCCACTGCTGGCCATTGGTAAGCAGCTGCTTTGGAGCTGAAACCAAGGCAAGACAGACTGGCAGACGGACAGACAAAGAAGACAGGCAGAGAGAGAAGGACAAATATCAGGTCTCGACTTCTCACTGATTTTTTTTCACTGCTCTTAATCTCTGATGCTGTAGGTGTTTGTAACGGAGCGGTTCACTCAAATGAAACAGCGCAACGGTGAAATATGTGGATGCCATTGATTAAATTTCTCTGAGAAATGCTTGACAGCAGGAGGATAATGTTCTGCAAAGATTCAGATCAAGGTTCAGGTCGTGTGAACCTCTGGAAAAATCCATGATATTACTTACTGACTACTAGTGCACCACTTTTACACTACCATTGAGCAAATTCTCTTGAATGCAATGTGATGCATCTGTCACGTTCCAGCAGGAGGACCTCAATGCAGGCAAAATGCAATCAAAAGCTGGTGAAGGAGGATTTAAAACAAACCAACACAAAACAGGCTAGCAGTGGCAGAAGGGATACAAAAAAAAAGGAGCAAACAAGACCGGACCACCGACCTGACAAAGACAAAGGGAAGCACAGAGACTCGAGCTGTGTCTCAAAACTCGCAGGCTCCATTAAATGCTCCTTCTACCCCCCGAGAAACAAAGGCTCCAGCAGGTGGATCCTTCTTGGCCCAACATATCCCATTCACTGCACTTCAGTCATGAACCATTTTTCAAAGTTATAATGGCACCGGTGAACGACCGGAAGTCCAATTCTTGAGTATCACGCTGATAATCGTAGTCTTCTTGACCTCCCGATTGAGAAAAAGCTTATATGCAAAAGGGAGCCAGGGTTAACTTTCCACAGGAGAAACACACTAGGACAGGTGGAGGAAAACAGTTCCAAAATAAGACAGGAAACAGAGAAGTCACAGAACAAACAAATAACTAAACACAGGTCACAACTCTAGAAATCCAAATACACGGAGAACAAGGTAAACGACCATAACATAAGTCCACACAACAGAAAATCTTTTAAAAAGGTCCATAAAATAAACACTCTTATAATTCCTCTGACTCCTCCTCCTGTGCAAAAAATGAAATTAATCATTTATGTATAAATATCTCAGGGTTATGCACACATTCATTTCAGGAGACTAATTCTAGAACCAACGCAATTTGACACAAGATTGTCCAACAGCAGCACAAACCTTTAAAATCTCTGGATCTCTCTAAGTTAAGGTAGATTCATCTTAAACAGGGCCTTATTTCAGAGAATGTATGTTTTTTTATATATAAGTTATGAATATGCAGTTGTATAAGTTGCTCAAAAATAAAATACACAAATAGGTCAACTATAGGTATCTGCTACAGAACTAAGGTTGTACTTCTATTGCTAACACAAATATCACTCTGACTATAAGTGTCTGTGATAAATATCTGGTAAAAATGTCACCCTCTATGAAATATGCTGGGGATGACATTTTGAATCATGAAGGCACACCTCTGATCTTGAGTTGCAGCCCGTCACTGCAGTGCAGATCTCGACCCCATAAATTACGGTGATTCTGTTTTGGTTTCGAAGTCGGTCAGCAGTTTACGTAGGCAGTGAACATCTCCTGGGGACAAGCAGCAGGTGTCTCTGTCACAGTGCCATGTCCTTATCCGTCAGGTCACTGCTAACGTCACACAGTGTAGCACTGAGACCTGTTAATGCTACATCTCATACACTTCAACTACTGTTTTATTATAGATGACCTCTCTCGAGTTCCCTGCGTTTTATCTGCGTCCATATTTATTTCAAAGGTGTGACCAATCCAGAGTATTAAGCCCTCGGCCTCCTCACACAGTCATGAATAAACCAACATTATGTGTGATGTTGTTCAGAGACCCAACTAAGATTAAAAAAAATATTTTACATATGTGGGAAAGTATAATTTTCAGGCCAAATGAACCATCTGCATTTTTTCTGTTTCATCACACACCGCCATGAGAGAATAGTGAGCACAGGAGGAACTAAGTGGAAACTTTGATTATGGAAAGCTTTTGGAGTTATGTAAACTACAAAGACCTTGAGGCCAAATCTTGTCGTATGTGCACATTTTAGAGGTTTAGATGAAAAAAGGCTCATTCAGCCACATGAATGCAAATATGCATCTGCATCTTTTTCAACCTCCACTTAAAAATGAGCCCAGATGTACTAAAATGCACATGTGAAGCATAACCACGGTTTGGTTTATATGCTTATTGAGCGTGGCTCATTAAACCTGTCATGCTGTTCATGTGAAAAGTAACAAGAGGTGATGTGATAGGAAAACTGTTAAAATGGTGTTTATTCCTTTCTGATGGAACACATGCATCTATATCTTCAACATGAATAGATTTTTATTATTTTTAGCAGTAGATTTGTGATGTTGATACTTTACCACTTCCTTACATATAATAATCTTTAAATTATAAATGTATTTTTAGTAGCTGTTCTGCATGGGGCGATGCAACAACACATGCAGGTAAAGGTACTGTACAGATCTGAGAGTGGCATCAATCTTCTTTTGGAACTCTCAGCAAAAATGTAAATAAGCATATTTCCCGAAATATCAAACTATTCTTTCCTGCTGTTTACTGTAGGTCTACCCCCCAAATTATTATTATGATTTTATATATCTAAATAAATCACCTGTTATGGAAATGGGAAGAATGTGCCTGTGAGAGACCACAATATTTATAAAAATGTCAAGTTTTCAACTGTTCACTAATTATCTGTTAATGTATATTTGAGTCAGGCTCTCAGCTCAGCACCTTTTATCTGCCGACTATATCTGAACAGGATCCTTGGCCTCCCTCTGCCCCTGTGAACACACAAACACACACACAAACACACACACACATGCATACATGCACACACCAAAAGAGCGTAACAGCCAGCCTTCACGTGGCATATCAATGCCTCCTTGGCTCTCCCACACACACTGACCCCATCCACCATGATTCATCTCCCTGGCAGAGTGAAGTGTAAAGAAGATTATTACTAGTGAAGGGCTCAGCCCCCTGAAAGATCTACTGCTTTCCCGTCTGCCCTGCAGAGGAAATGGGAAAATATTGCTAATGTTTACAGCCCTGAAAGCGTGTGATTGTGTGCGTGCGTGTGTGTGTGTGTGTGTGTGTGTGTGTGTGTGTGTGTGTGTGTGTGTGTGTGTGTGTGTGTGTGTGTGTGTGTGTGTGTGTGTGTGTGTGTGTGTGTGTGTGTGTGTGTGTGTGTTCATGTTCATGTTATGTGCACTAGTAATGCCTGAAGCCTGACCAGCATGGCTAAGCAGCTCCCACCCTGGTTTACCATCTATAAATGTGCTGACTTCAGGAGGTTTCGTGTGAGCAAATGTTTCTGTTTACGTTTGCCGAAGTACCTGTGAATGTGTGTGTGTTTGTGTGTGTGTGGCCATAGGAATGTCATTGTGCGTTAATGCATACATTTTTGCACAGCAGTAAAGCCAGGAGCCAGCTGTTGTTGCAGCCTGTACAGTATGTTGTACAGTGTTGTACAGTGTTGTACAGTGTTTCTTTCTTCATCTTTCTCTGTTTCAGTTGTAACCAGAACAGGACAGAGACCTGTTAAACTGTACAGTCCCAAACAGGGACACCATCATGATACTCTGAGCAGTAACTCGGATTAGTGCATGGAAGCTGACTCATATGCACGTCGAAAAAAGAAAACCTATTAGCACACATCATGTAAATTATAGGTCAGTCTCATTATTTCTTAATGATTTGTAGGGTGGGGGCACATATATATCCAGAGTGCGCCCAGTTCACCCAGCTCCTTGAATTAGCATAGATATATTGAACCAGGTACCAAGAGAACTTGCCATGATTGCAGTGTGTGTGCATGCAAATGGTGAAAGCAGGAATGTGCAGAGTGCTCGCTTCCAGGGCGTTAATGTCACAGATTTGCATAAATTCTTAAAGATGAAATCTGATGCACGTAATGCACCAAAACTGTGGAAGTCTCCCTCCTAATGAAATCTTACTGAACACAGAAATTAATATGACATCCCCTTTTTACCACCTGCAAAGTGATAGGAGAATTTAACTGTAACATTTGATTTGTGTCATGGTAACCATATATAAAAAAGCTAATCATTAAAAAAGAATTAAACACTAAAACAAACAAAATTAAATAAGACTTTGAGGCTAAACTTTGAGCTAAATGGTAACAGTTATATTATTGGTGCAAGGTGTTAAGGTTGTAATTTATAGTTGAGGGTGGGACTTTATGATCAGGCTGTGTCAGGATTTATATTTCCCCGTGGAGGCTGATTTTACATTTTTCATTTAGCCCGTGATGCAGAGCAATGGTGAGTTACACACAAATGTAGTTACCTTGAGTTACATGCAGGTAGCACAGTGTCGTATTTTACTGCGCCTCATTACAGAAGAGGAGGCTGCCACGACTGTGATAGCTTTTGTTATTTCTTTGCTTTGTTAGTGAAAAGAAGAGGACTACTTTCTATGAGAGTCTGTCTTTAACTTTAACAACTTGTCTTCATTGTCACCAAACTGCTCTGCTTTCCGAAACATCCTGAGGAAAACACAAGTAGCCTTAAAGCGTCACAATGCAAGATTTGCTCTCTACTGTACTCGCGCTGCCCCCTACAGGTGGGATCCGTAATTCACTGTTGTAAATAAAAGTTGCTCTTTGACCCTCCCCATAAACGCACCTGCATACACCTGCATTTGTTGATGAGCTGACGGAGAAAAAAAATGGCAACCTCAAAGGCCAAAGAATGACAAGGGAGAGATCTTACACTAGTAGGACAGTTTTATTTGTTGAGACATTAAAGATGAAAGTTATATAACAGAGAGAATGAGAGGAATTACAGAGTTTAAGTTCAGCTGAAACACAGCAAGCAAGCAGCCGAGACAGTTACCAACGTCTGAGCATGATTTGTATTAATCACATAAGATAGTTTGGCTAATTTGCTGATCCTCCATTGAAACAGGTTTAGCTGGTTTCTGATGATAAGTGAGTGAGCAAATAGCTTCACTTACAGTACACAGCCCAACATCAAGCAAAGGTGATGTCTTAATTCTCCAATAACAACAACAATGCCAGGTCGGCATCTGTCCTGCATCTTTTGGCCTGAAAAGTATGAACTACTTAATGTAGCTTCAACACGGTAGTACAACTCTAGGATTGTGTTCACCTAAATGGCAAAAATCAACAAAGTCAGTCGGATTCATCCTGATGGAACCATGAATGTACAGTGTTTGGAGCCTGTCCATCCAATAGGGTAATTACTGTATTTCAGTCTGGACCAAAGCATTGGACTGACTTCACTACTCCTACACCCATGCGCAATGATAAAGATAAATGATTAAACTTAGGGGGAATAACTGATTAAAAATGGCTCAATATATATGTATATAATATATGTATTTATATATATTGATTATATTATTATGAACCTAAAAATAAATAAAAGAGCATTTTAAAGTCTCCAGTCTTAAAGTAAATCTTTCATATGGAACAGATCCCCCTTGCTCTCTCGCTTCCTGCCCCTCGCTCTCTGTTATATGTCCACGTTGGGTGTCTGACCGACAGCTTGACTGTGGCAGGCCAATGAAAGCAGCACAGACCTTGGCTGTCGAGCACAGACACTCGGGTCAGACAGGTTAGCAGAGATGATGCTACACTTTGCTGCTCAAGGTCGAAAGTCAGTCCATCCATCTTTTTCTCTCCCTCCCAGAGAGACATCAGGAGTTAGATCTAATCCTCCAAATATCTGTTAACACAACCTTTAATATACAATTATTAATATAAAATAAAGCTTAAGTAAGTTTATGGAACACCATGATACAAATGCAGCTCAAGGATTATCAGAGTGCAAAAAATACTGGACCAAAAAGAGGAGAAAACAGGCATCATAATAATCCCAAGACGTTAAAACACAATTCATTTCATAAAAAGGATAATTTTTAAAAGAACAAATTTGACATAAGACAAAATGAAAAGCTCTGTGGAGGACAGATCTGGGGTCAGATTTATAACCGTTGCGTACGCACAAAATGGGGCCTGAAACGTGCGTACGCCACTTCTCACGCCAAAGTTGGGATTTATAAAAACGAACTTGACGAGAAAATTTGCGTATTTCTAAGCAAACTCTGACCCATGCGTACGAACGTTTTGGAGACGGGAAAGTGGCGATGCAGACATGAGGTGTTGAATTGAAGCAGATTATTGATCCACTTCATCATTTACATTAAAACCAACATCTTAGTTTTGCTCGCGCAACATATCTGCTCCACCCGAGCCTTTTAATTTAAAAATATATAAAACAACTTACAGCAAATTACTTTCAGGCTCTATTTAACAGTTGCGTTACAGAGCCGAGTCATTAATAGTTTTTAATAATATCATCTAACACTGTGCGTGTATCATCATATCGCTGCAGTGAACCTGACCGTGCCACAGAGCGCACAGAGCGCATGGAGCACAGAGCGCACAGGATATCACTTATAAGAAATGAAGAAACTTTCCAAATAATATCCCAGAGTGGAGGCAAGGATCCACTGATGTGAGGGAATCGGTCCGATGCTCTAAATGGATAAATACTGCCGTGACACCGGTGCGGGGTTCTGCTCGATGTGTGCATGCGAATGGAAGGATGAGGAGGAAGCGAGGGTTCAGCGATTTCTGATCTCACACATTGTGTTATCCACAGCAGCAGCGGCAGAGTATCAGTGTATTTTCTTTATTAGTGACATCACTGCTGTCCCATTAAGTCGCTCTTCACCTCCACCTCACTAACAAACACCTCGATGTCAGTGTCAGAAAGTTTCACTTCCTCTTCACATCGCTTGATGCCGTGCCTCCGTCAGGACTCACGGTGGAAACCCATTGGTCAGCGGCATCATTTAATGTTCGTGATGTGCTTTGCATTGACCATTCATGGTTGAAGGTGGGCGTGTGGAGGGCGGATTTGGAGGCAGATCCACGTATGAATGTTTCCAAGTGGACTGTGAACATTGCGTTCAGGTGTGCGTACGTACACTTTTAGTAAGAATCCTATGCACTCTTTTATAAATCCGACCCCTGAGCCTTGTGTTTGATTGGGACAAAATTAACATGCTAGTAAATCTAGCTGCAATGAGTTTGTGTTCCTGCCACGTAGTCTCACCATTACAGACATGTGCAGTGTAAAACCATCAGCCCAGTCAATGTGACCGACCCGATACCAAACATTATTTAAAACATTTGGTCTGAGCCCCGCCCGTCATGTCAAGTCCTGTCAGGCTCAGGTCAAGTATCCACAGATGCTCAACTGAGGGTTCACCTGCAGTGCTGAGCTCCCAATGATGCGCTGCTCCTGCTCAGTCTGCCCCCCCCCCCCCCCCCCCCCCCCCCCTACTTTCATTTTCCCCTATCCCCCTCCGTTCAGGCAATAGTTCTATAGTTTTCAAATTTTTGATCAAATTATGTCTTTTTACTTTAACTGTGTGACTTTTTCATGTCACAGCTTTCACTGAATGTTTGACTGCATATTGTCGGCATTTTATATCCACTACTGACATTAGAAAAAAACGTTTTTTTAATGTTTTGTGTCCAGTGTGCCACCATCTTTAGATTTTTCTTTAGACTTTCTTGACTTCTTAAATTTTCTTGACTTCTAAAATAAACTTTTCAGTTTCTTTGATTTTGTCTCTGCACACAGGACTGCAGTTTAATGCCCTTTTATGTGCATTGATGGGGCGTTTGCATGGCCTTCATCAATATAAGAGCATAGATGTGAACCATTCTGCAGTTTAAGAACATTTCATGAATCTGAAATAGAGTTTTCTTAAGGAACTTCTTTAGAACCAATTTAAATTCTTCAGAAGATATTGGTGAATGAGGCCAATGGTGATTGACTTATCAACGAGCACTGTCAATCACTGGGCGAGCAGCGACGGATGTATTTGAAGATTCGCAATTGCCTCTCTTTTCATATTTGTGCCCCGAAGTATTTGGGCACAGTGTACTAGGAGTTATCAACTGCTTGGAGGTAAGGAATACATAATGGGGGTTGGTCTTCTTTCTTTTTGTGTTTATGTCTCCATCCACAGTGGACAAACTCCTATTCCTCATACACAGGAAGCAAACTAATTTGATCCTTCGAAACGGCTCTCCTTGAGAAAATGGGAGACATGAGGCATTTAAATAATGCCTGTTGAAATCTCACTGTTTTAGGGGCATGAATGCTAAGTGTTCTCAGCGGTTTTGGAGAAAGCTCTTTGTGAATTGAGAGGTCTGACAGGTTTGAAATAAAGCCTGTCTGACCTGTGGTGCGTAGACAGATCATTAAGAGCTTTGGACACAATGAAGAGGATCTTAAATTGAATTGCATTCTGAACATAGAAAGTAACAAGTAGCTTACTCAGGTGTCTGAGAATAACTCTAAATGAGCTGGAGCAAATAAGTGGTTTCAGTCGGAAAACCAATAGAGGGAATGCAGCCTATTCATTACAGGCATTGTGCTTTCAGCCAGACGAGAAGAGAAAACATGGAAACCTCTGGTCTTTAGAAATATCTCTCGTCGGCGATGCTGTTAATGTGATTATAAGAGATCAGTTCAGGATTCATACCAGATGTGAAATTTTTAGGGGTGAGGGGTTACCCATCATCCCTGTTTGTCACCACCCAGCATCTGAAACAGCAACCAGAGATGTATTAGTTGATCGGAGTCTGTGGGATTTTTGTCAGTATATGAGATAGCAAAAAGAAAAGTTGAAAGATGTGAGCAGAGTAAGCAAGTGCAGCCAAGCGTTAGCACGTTTGTTGAAGTTTTTTAGTGTATCAGGCAAACTTCAGTATTCTTTGAACTGGCAGTTTGTCATAGTCAGGCAGTGTGGCGGTGATTCCACACCTGCTCTTCAAAACTGAGGTGTTTCGGTCACTGATGACCTCCCCACTTGCCCTCTCACTACTGCCCCGGCCTTTATGTGCGTATTGCGACTTGTGTATGCATCTTGTTAACTTTGAGGTCGACACAACCTGCGCACCAAACGGATGCAGAATATGTGAACCAGCCATCTAGCCTTAGTTGACAGCTGGTGTGTTCTGATCCTAAGTTTCTACGGGTGTTGGCATCAACAGCTGCTGAATCCAGTGCAGAACGCTCCCTGCAGGGAGTGTGCAGCATCACATCCTATTTATCAGAATACAAGTCAAGTTTAACTTTACTTAGGGGTAAAGAAAATAAAGCCGACTCCTTTAATATAAGCCTGTTCCATTCCACTTTCCAAACGAAGCTTGGCATTTTGCTGGTGATTGTGTTCTTTTTTTCTTTTTGATTTATTAGGCAGAGAACATTTTGCAGCATTTTTTTTTGTTGCAAATGAATCAACCATAACAAAGCTGTGGTTTTGAAGATTAGTCAATTTAGAGGGAGTTTTGCATTATTGGACCTCTGCCACAACCATGTGACCCAGCTGTTTGGTATGTTTCCATCACTCATTCACTCTGAGGTTTTATCCTTTATCTTTTACCTGCACCATCAATAATTCTGGACTCAGTAGATTTGCGGACATCCTTCAAAGATCCAGGGGATGTCCTTTCTGAAGGGGACACGCAGGTCATGTCCAGTTTGACAGCAGAGCGAGTGGGACAGGGAGCAGAGAAACCTCCGACTTTAGACTGAATCTGAACGCCAGTCACTTTGTAACCGAAAGACACCTCAGTCTAACTCACACTCAGGTTTGTGTGTTTGTATATACACACTGTTTGAGTATATTAATATAAATAAAAAATTTCCCTTTTTATAATTAGTTCTACATCCCTGTTATCTCCCCCTCATGTATCATCATGTCTTATATCTAATTAGAAAATATGCATAAAAGCCTTTTAGATTAACATTACCCGACTCTAATTGCCTAAGTCATAAGCCATCGCAGCCCCACTGTACATTATCAAAAGGTGTTAGTTCCACAGAACAACACTCATCATATGTCTTTTATCAACAAAAACCTTTTAGCGGAAACACACAATGACAACATGTGCTGCAGTGTGTTAAGAAGAATGAGGCCATACTCGACAGGGAGGATATTTTTAATGTGTGTATTTTAAGAAAGACCAGATGGGAAAATGAAACTAGAAATGGGAATGGATGGTTTCTAATATTTTTCCCCTTCTCAGAGTCATTATCTAAACTGCACATTAAGAAGCACTGATTTGCAACATGGCATGCCTGGTCTGTTGCAGCAGTTCTCACCTGTGTTCACATAGTGGTTCAACATGCTACTATATTAATCCTGTTCCATTGACCACATGTTTTTTTGTAATATCTAAATACATTCTATATCATGTTGACTCTTTTATTAGAGGAAGAGCAGGGAATGTTCCTCAGTACCTCCTCTTCTCATTACTAAACTCTCAAGTCAGTTAAAAATTATATTAAGACCTTAACATGAACTACTAAATAGGATCAATTATTTTACATCTATTTGCAGATGATGTGGTTCTTTTGGCTTTTCAAACCGAGGTTTACAGCTCCGACTGAAATTGGTGGATTGCTCTTGGGATGGGATGGAGACAGATTCTGCCCAGAATTCAGTTAAAATCTACTTTATTTTATATAGCGCCAAATAATAATATACATTGTCTCAGATACCTTTACATAGAAGTTTGAGACCAAAAGGAAGGGAAAGCTCTCAATGTATCTTCCTTCCAGCCCTCATCTATGGCCCTGAGCTTTGGGTGGTGGATAGCTGAGCTCGGTCTGGGTAAGGAGCTCTGATATCTAAGGGGAGCTCAGAGCTAAGCTGCTTTGAGGAAAGGAATCAGTTAAGTTGTGTCGAGCATCTGATTAAGCCTCCTGGGCGCCTTCAGCTGGAGGTTTTATGAGCACATCCAACTCGGAGGAGACCCCCGGGTCGACTCAGTGCATGCTGGAGATATTACATATCTCATATTTTCAAAAATTGCCTCAGGATTCCCCGAAGTGAGGTGGTAAACATTGCTAGGCAGAGGGACATTTGGACTACTTTGCTTGACATGGTGCTACTACAAACTGACCCTGGATAATTAATAATAAAACGTGGATGAGACATCCAAAATCTCACTTAAATGTTTTCATCAGGACTGTGTGGGAGTGGTCTAATCAGTGGCGGCTGGTTAATACAAGGCGCTTGGGCACCGCCACCTCCAACATCCTGAGGCAAAATAGCCTCTATAAAAATGTTTAACATTATTTAATTATATTATAATGTGTTACTGGTACAATGCTCCTGGTTGACCGTAAGCACCTGTGAGCATTCAATTTAAGTTGTTTTCGTATTGTATTTGTATATTTTCTGTTTAAATACATAATAATTCCTGTAAAATGTTGTGTTCATGTGAAGTTCAGAAAAAGTTAAACAAGAAACTGTTTAAGTGCCTTCGTAAAGAGGTCCAGTCTAATCAGTTTGCAAGAAAAAGCTCGTCAAAAGTGTGCTCTGTTTACAATCTGTCTGACCGTCTGCTCATGTTTCTTGCCCCATCTGATTTCCACATTTAACACATCTGATTAGTTACCCTTAGAACCTTCATTATTACTGATAGAATTAGAAAGCTACAAAATTAAGACCCAGGTTGCTCTAAAACAGAATTATCTTTTAATCCTGGCAGTGATAGTACCCAGATCTACCTACTGAGGTGCATGGTTACACAGTAAAACAGTACTAATTACAATACTTGTTGAAAACTTTATTGTTTTTCCCTGAAGGGCTACTTCTGAAAGAAAGAGGAGAAACAAGCCCTCCTACTTCATGTTGTGTACCCAGGGGTGCTGTGTGTGTTTAATAGATGTCCAATCGCAAACACAGTTACAGAAAGCAATATGGATGTTGAGTCATCAAACACACAGGCACACACTCACATGCACATTAAATCCCACTAATAAAACTAATGATAGCTCTGTTTACACACCGGCCGTGACATAATGTCTACATAATATGTGCTGCAGTATATTAACCTCAGGCCCACTGAGGACACAGTGGGGGCCTCATCCTCTTTTCTCTAACACTGACCCTGCGTCAGCCTAATGTAATATTACATTTCAAATCTGTTACGATGTCCTTGTTTGGCCATTTAGCACTTTGACCAACTGAACACATAATACCATCATACCACACAGAACTTAACACATAATACCACTGCTTGTTACAACCAGTGGTATTATGACTAGATTGTGTTCTGGCAAGAAGGGAAAGGCATTTTGTGAATACTTGATGATAGAAAAGCTTAATACTTAAGTAAATCATAATACTCATAATAAGTTCCATAATTATAACAGGAAAACTATTTTAATAGGATATAATATCTTATTATTTGTTATGCAGGCTGATCCAAGTAGCAGCTCCGGTTAGGATGCACTGTAGAAATGTTTCTATTGTTATGATGCATCACCCCAGAATGACTTTACAGAAAACATCTAATTATGGTGTGCCACAGTCCACGGAGAATATGCAACATGCCTAGGGATGAGAACAGAGTGGACTTATCTAATAACTATTAATGTTTAACTTCAAAGATGAAACTTTCTCAAAGCCACTCATGTCTTTGTTGACATGGTGATTTGGAAATTAGACCTGGCATCATATTTTTGCATGTAGAACCTTGGTAGTCCACCTTACATGTAAAACATTCCTGTACTAGAATAGTACTCATCCTCTCATTGTCTGAATTAGACCACTGTCCAATTGGTAGCTCACCTTAGCTGTCAGGGAACACAAGTCCTAATACTTTCTACCTTGAGCTCTGAGTGTTGTAAAAAAGCAATGTCCCCCCCCCCCACAGAGGAGTAGTACTCACAGTAAGTGGAGGACATTTCACAAGTTACTCTCAGGGGAAGAGTGTTTTTTGTCCTGGGGGAGGTTTCAATGCAAATCCGAGCATAGACTCTGAGATGCCTGGTGAATATATGTAGACTCAGGCTGGATGTTGTGTATCTCTGGTGTTTTGATCTGTTTGGGCCGAGAGCAGCTGCTGAATGTGAATGGCATGTTATTTAAACCATCTTTTATCTCTTTTTCTCTTGTTACAGGTTGATGACAGAAAGGATCTCAAGAACGTTAACACCAGCATCTGCAGCAGCATTGTGATGCTTCCATTAATGTGTGTGTGTTTGTGTGTGTGTGTGTGTGTGTGTGTGTGTGTGTGTGTGTGTTTGTGTGTGCGTGTGTGCGTGTGTGTGTGTGTGTGCGTGTGTGCGTGTGTGCGTGTGTGCGTGTGTGCGTGTGTGTGTGTGTGTGTGTGTGTGTGTGTGTGTGTGTTCTTTCTGACCCCTCTTTAATGAAATGTGGTTAAGACTTGGTTTTAGGTTTAGTTTTAGGTTTAGGTTTGGGTTAGGGTAAGAGTTAGAAATTTAGATGTGATGGTTATGGTTAGGGTTAGGGGCTAGGGAATGAATAATGCCAATTGGTGTCCTCACTAGGATAAAAGTACAAACTTGTGTGTATGTGGTGTGTGTTTGTGTGTGTGAGACAGAAAAAGTACTTTGTCAATCATATGCTTTTAAAACCACTGCTATTTTAGTCTGGGCCAGAAGACACTATCAGATTAATTGAACCTTTTTAAGCACTCGCCCCATATCTAAACTGGATATGGGTCAGATTGGCTCTTTTTATATACTGTTCTCATTACATTTTTGGGTCACTCAGCTTTTTAAACTGGGAGCCTTGTGAATAAATCATAATTGTCCCTGACCTGCTTCAGAGTGGTCGTCTGTTAATATCCGAGAGGTGTGTGAGTGGTGCTTCTTGTTCAGTTATACAGAGAGCTTTCCCCATGTGGCCCGGTGTGGGAGCAGCAAACACAGTAACACAAAATCAGTCACGGGCCTTGTGTATGATGTGTCACTGCGTGTGTCTCTTTAAAATGAGTCAGACCTAGCAGCAGGTGCTGCTGTGCCAGGCTGGTCCCGGCGAGGCGGCGAGCGGAAGAGAAGAGCAGGGGGTTAGGGGGCTGACTCTGCACGATGCTGTCCAGGAATAGAAGTGGTCAGATGGGGCAGTATTGATCAGCACGAGGGGTCAGAAGATCAGCTGTCGGAGACCGCAGGCTGATCTCGCGTCAGAGCGATGTATAGTGTGGGACACGAGGAACATAATGTATTTACAGTATGAACAGATTGTGACCATTGGGAAGAGAGTGCAGATTATTACTCACTCCATAAATCAGTGTTTTGTTAGTGCTCAACCAATCAGGAGTCAGTGTCAGGGGTCAATCATGATGTTTCCCGCTGTTTTTTATTGCAACAGTTATTAACAACATTTTCATTAGAGTAGTGAACACTGGAACATACATCGGTGTGATAAGAACTAATAAGAAGAAGAATAAGAAGTCCTTTATTAGTCCCGCAATGCGGAAAATTTGCAATGTTACAGCAGCAGTAGACATCACATGCAGTAACATGCAGTACTTGGGTGAGGGAATATAAAGAAATGGAAATAGACAACAATATATATCTAAAAAAAATACATGTTATATAACCAATTGTGATCAAACTACCTAATAGGACAAACAATCATCTTTAAAAAATGTAGTTAACATTTATTTAGATTTTAAATATTTTGACTAACATGGAGTGGCCAGGGGTTTAAGATCAAACGGCAGCCAGCCACTTGGTTTCTTGCAGGGTGCTCTTCCATGTCGTCCATCTTTAAATACACTTTTAATCTTCCCTGAGTGAGCCAAAAGTTTGTTTTTTGGGGGGTTTTGAAGATACAATTTCATAATTTGTATGGAAGTTTAATTGTCAAAACTCACTTTCATGCCTGAACTTATCTTTAAGTTGCAGGTCCAATCTCCACACACCACAAGTCATGAAAAGCTCAGCATTAAGGAGTATTAATGTCACCGGATTTTACATAGTGATATATAACCTCTTCATTAGACATCTTCTTTAATAGTCTTTGTGAAGAACTGACACTCAAACAAAGAATCTGACGGCTTCCTCCTCTTCCGTTTTCCCATTGTGTGATCCCACCATCTTCTCTTCCATCTCTGCTCTCCCTCTCTGAGTCTCAGTGGCCCTGAGCAGTAAAATCTTGCTGGACATCTTTGCTCCTTCGTTATCTCGAGGCTGAAGACTTTGACAGAGGGCAGTGATCCTGCCGTCCTCTCCCACAGCTCTGCCACTGTTCTCTCGGGTCTCCTCCATTCTCTCCCTCGTTATTTTAGTTTGTCTCAGCTTTAACATTTTATGATTTGCTCATTGCGTCCCTGATTTCTGTCACTTGCTGTGAAACCGACTAAGCTCATTCCATTCTGCATTAGGTCAGAGATTGGACATCGAGACACAAGAAAAGAAAAATACATAAGACACAGAAACAAAGAAGTTTGCTGTTTTCAAGAAGAAATTGTTATTGACAGAAGCAATGACGTTTATGAAGGCACTTGCACTTCTCTGTGAGGTGGGGAGCAGTGACATCTCCTCCACATGTCAAAGTGGAGTTAAAACCAAAACCATCATGAGTGAAAACCAAAACCATCCTGAGTGAAAACCAAAACCATCATTAGTGAAAACCAAAACCATCATGAGTGAAAACCAAACCTTAACGAGGAATAAAAAAATACAAAAGCTGAAATCTTTGCGACAAACTCTACTGACACACTACTGAAGTTAAGCCAAACAAAGGAGGGTGAGCAAGAAAGTGGTGTCAGGCAGCTGTGTTAATCTGTAAAGAGAGGGGTTCATGTCTCTTTTGATTGGATTCTACCACTTCCACAGTCTGCAGAGGCCAAGTCTGACTAACGGGATGTGGGCTACAGGGACATGAGCCTGCCATCGATCACGTCTCACCCCACACTCTCCTCCCCTTCTGCTTTGTGACCTGTCAACTGTCCATAATCCCCACCGCTACTGGGGTCTAAAACATCTGAGCGAGTAGTCTACTCTCTGAAAATGGATGGACAAAGATTTGGATTGTTCGATCGCACGGTGGATATATGTCTCTTACTGTTCCGCTGTTAGATAAATACAAACCAGCCATATGATGTTTTCCCAGTTTCAGAACGGTAACGTGTGCAGCCAGACCGGTCTTACACAACGATGTGGAGGTAGATCTGTGATTCAATACTCTTTGAAAATAAACACGAAGGAGAGGTTAAAAGAAATCCTCCACAAAGGTGAATTGCCTGAAGTTATATTGGAATCAATTTTTTTCACTTTATTTACTTTGTGTATTAACGTCATCTATTCCTGCATCAGTCTTACATTTCCCACAATGCACTGAAAGTTGGTCCAGAAACATATTGGTAATGTGTATCTACAAGCGCACACCACAAATGCAACACTTTCACATTCATCTTAAGATGCGTCTCATATTGTTTTTTATGCCTGTTACCACATGGGGTTCATGTTCATGTTAATCAGAGCCACTGAAACTTGTCTGCACTTTGGTTCACTGTTCTGTTCCTCATTAATGTCAACTTTTTTAAATTAAATCAATAAGGATTTATATAATTTAGCACCCAAATAAATGGTTTCAAATCCAATCTATTTAAGTCAAGTCCAAAGTCAACCAACAGGACAAGTAAGTTGATGAAGTTCTGCTTAATGGACACTATGTTTGACTATGGTGTCCATTTGCCTTCTTTACACCAAGGTATTTGTAGCTGTCCTCGACATCTGAACTCTGATGAGTTCTGGTTCAGTTGTTATCATCTTGCTGACTTGTAGCCTTCCAACAGTTCCCTGAATGTTGTGTTCTAGTAGCTCACTTCTCATCAGGATGTCCTGGTTCCCCAGCACCTGACACAGACCCCATGTTGAGCTGATATTTATCTGCCTTAATATACAGGGCTCAAACTAGAACCTCGGCCTGTTGTAGCTGCGCAAAACTGTGCCTGCGTGTGCCCGTACATGCATGCATGCGTGTGTCTGTGTGAGTGTATCCGTGTGTACCTCATTGTGATTAAAATTTAATTCAAGCTTGAGTCTCTATAGTTTATTTTTAACACAGTGCCAAACATTCAAGCCTTTTGAATTGTGCAGCGGTTGGGATTTTTCTGTTTGTCGCTTGGTTTAATATGTTTGTACAGAACACAAACAAACAGGGCACCCTTGACATGTTGGTGAGTATAAGCACACTCTCTGTCACAGATGACTGCACAGAAACACAGGGACTGGGTACAGATTTACTCTTCGCTTGTTCTGTGGTCCACAACGATCTTCCATTCTCTCAGATGAATGACTTCCAAGAGAAAGTAGTGATAATGTTCTTTCAGTCCCTTTTATCCTCTCACTACTTGGTTTAACCATCAAACGGGGTTTCCTGTGGTACCTAGCTAGTTGGGAGCGTAAGATTCTCTGCAGACATGAAATATTAAGCGCCTGTCTGTCTGTGTCTCCCTCCTGGAGTTGCTACAATATACCTACGCTTCGTGGTGGTTTGCAACTGGCTGCAGATTAAAGGGGCCGAGACAGAAATCATGTCATTCACAGCTACAGAGAAGATGAAGAGAGAGAACACGCCTCGTCCCTTTTGTGCATTCTTGACTGAAGGTAACACTTTCATGAATTAGGCACATGTTGTACTTCTGTGTGGGTAAACTTGTGTTTGTATGTATACGTGTGTGTGTGTGCTGGCAGCAAGGTGGTAGCGTGCAGGAGGAAATTCTGATTCGGTTTAGTTTCATCTACACTGGTCTGACTCTGTCATCTGCCTGCCAGTGTCCTGGTGGTCTCCTTCTTCACCTCGGTACCTCTGCCATGCTGGTGATAGAGCAGAACTACTGTTTGGATATACCACTGTGGTAATTTCTCATAATTATTTATTCACTAATTCCAAAAGTAGTGTCTGACCAACTGCAACAAGTCCTCGTCATTTGGAAATGCCCTCTGATGCCTTGGTTTGAAGGACAATATATTTTGACCCTCCCCAGTATCATTAGTAATGATATCCATATTGAATTCTGCACCTCATGATTTGTATCCAAGAGAGGAAGAGGTCTGTCTTTTTTTTTTCCTTTTTTTATTTGAGGACATAATTTTGTCTATTTATCACCTCTATATGTTTATTGACATGTTTCACATACATTATATCTAATATCATCCTTGACTTGTTTTTATCCCGCTTTCTTATTGCACATATTGCTTAGTGTTTGTCTTTCTTGGGAATCATGCACGCTCCACTAGTTTCTGCCCCTCCGCTCTGAGCGCATTCAGCTGCAAAGTACATTTTCTCTGCCAACACAGTACATGACAATGTGTCTCAAAGTGAGGTGAATACCTTCATGAGGAGACTGTGTTTGCTGTTCATCTTTGTGAAGGTCAGTCTGGGGCCCAGTTAAGTGGAAAAAAGACAAGAGGAGATTCTCCGAAGTCTCTTAGGGGAGACGTTCACATGAAAGAAGACCAGAGCAAGGGTTTTTAATGAGTCTGTGAGCTACCTGTGTGTGGTTAGAGGGCAGCGAGGGCTTTTTAGAGCTTCAGGTGTCTTTCTTTGGGACGTCGGAGCTGGAATTGCTGAGGGTGACTGGAATACACCATCAGGGAATTGTTGGCTCTTACTCCACATGGAGCTGTCTCCAGTTCACAAGGTCGTATTCAGCTGCAGGACTTCAACACACATCCTCGTTCCCTAAAGGACAACTGCAACATGACTGGATGCTTTTGCTCTTTTTTTAGGTTTCTAGTGCCTTTTAACCTGAGCTGAGTACTTACAACACAAACAAACATTGGTTTTGACAACATCGGTTCCTACCGAAGATGTAACATTTGTGTAACTAAGTGGTGAGTTTGAGTAGTTTTTAATTAATAAACTCTGTTACAAGGAGTTAGTTATATTAGTCATTTATTGTTTTATTGTTGTTTTGGTCTTTTCACAAGATTTGTTCACATTTAGCTTGATGTTGTGGTGAGGACTTTGTTCAAAGGGATCAGGATGAAGTGCTTTGATAGATGAAATATACCACTGATTGACACAGGCATCTTGAAATCAATTTACTTTGGGTACAGTGATGTATCTGTAAAGAATTAGGGGAATATAGCAAACCTATCTGTAATAGTCCTGTAATTATTTCTCTTTCAATCACTGGATTGATTAATGCTCTCGTGGCTTCTCTCTTTGCTTAAATCCAGTTCTCATCAATGTGATGGCGTCAATATCATTGTCTATACAGTAAAAGAGATTGGTGAGCAGATGATATTCGACACACACCATATGGATAATCTTGTCTTGTATTCTGCTTCTTTGACTCTCTTTTGTCCCTCTTCCTCATCCCTGCATTCCTCATCTTCTCCCAGTCTCTCAGCATAAAACTCATTAGTCGGAGGTGAATCCAGGTCCTCTTTGTCCTGCTTGCCTTTGAAATGTTCCTCTCTATGTCATCGTCAGCCTCACAGCCACATGGCTTCTGCTTGGCTTTCGCTCAGTTGCTGAATCACCACTTTTATTCCCATCTTTGTGTCAGTCTCGCTCCGTCATCTGCCAGCTCTCAATCCCCTGCCGCAGATACAAGAAAAAGTTTCTCTGTGTTATGTAATTCCAACTTATTTAAATGTTAGGGAAGGCTATTGTTCTAGTAGCCTAATTCAAAACACTAACTGTGGCAGTAAGGCTTAATGCAGACATGAATCGTGTTGAACTAAACAGTGTAGCAGTGACTAATTAGTGGCAATGTGTCGGTTATTACCATGCAGACGTTAGTTTAGCTCTCTTGGACTTTGCCGTCTTGATTTAACTTTGCTCGTATGCACTCAGAATTTTAGCATAGCTCATTCAGCCGCTGACATTTTGCCTAATTGTTGGCTCTGCATTACCATTAAAAAACAACAGATGCAGCCACGATGTTGCTGCACAGTTTAATGCTGCACCTCCTGTTCAGTTTCAGTAAGGGCTCCTATGCAGTAAGTTAATGAAAAAAACAATCTGACTTAGTGTCAGATTACTTCATGTACTAAAGTCTGGTCCCGTGTGGAAGAGGAAAAAGGAAACGAAATTATGGAAAAAATACTTTTTATTTCCAGATGCATCTATAGTGTTTTCTAAAATACACACTTCAGAATGTTTAAAGATACATATAGGGATTTTGTAGGGGTTGGGTTGAAGACACCTTTAGAGCAGCTAAAATATTTACCACTGTGTGAGAGAGCACAGGCCAGAGAGGTTGATGCTTTTTGCAGAGCAAAGTCAATTGACTTTAGTTCTCTTGTCCAGGTCTCTGGTGAATTGTACATGAACATCCCCTCTGTCACTGTGGGGTTGAAGGAGCAGTTATTTAAGTTGAATGACTGAAGAGCAGTGCACTGTTACAGCATTGCAGCGTCAAAAGATCACTGTGTGTTCAATGTGTCCAGCTTTGGTGTTCATTTATTTGTATAAACCCAAGCCTAGATACAATCTTTGGGGGACATATTATTGGCGACACACAGTAAACATTACGTCACAGCCTCGGCCCCTTACATAAGTTGTCATCCGTCAGAGAAACCAGGTCCAAATATAAGAATCTATTAGAAATACATGTCCACCCGCTGTTTTTCAGATCTGGCAACATCTATAGAGCCTATCCTTTGCCGTTAGCCAATCCCCAAATTCCACAGTGGTCCAGAGGCAGGGTTCACATATGGCAGATTATCACAGGGCTGACAGAAACAAACATAGACACTTTAATAAACTCTTTTCAAAAAGAACTGCAATATCTGTATTGATGGCTTGACTTTACATTTTGTGCCATCATCAGGTCAAATTTTGACAGTCCCATAAATTCTGTTGATGAAAAACTGAATTAAACCCTGGCCATGGTAAACACGTTACAGCTTGTTAGTGTAGTCAGTGGGAGCATGGTAGGGTTTCATGTTAGCTTTAAGAACAGCCACGAACATGGAAGTCAACTCTTACACTATGAGAGCAGCACAGATGAATGACTGATAACTTTCCCCTGCAAGGCTAAAACTTTAAGGAGGTGTAGTTCTAAATAGTTTTTTACCTTTGAAGACTTGTGGGCCACTTTTTCTTTTCAGTATGTTTGTGTGTGTTTGTCTGTTTGTGTACTGCATACCTGTAAATATGCATCAAACAATACACAGTTGCCGCAATTACTCTGAACATCCGTTGGCAGTGTTCCCAGATGGAGGTAAGGTGAGTGGGCAGGTGTGTGACTGTGTGTGTTTGTGTGAGAGAGAGAAGGAACTAGCTTAATATGTCACTTATGTTCCTTCTCTCCTGGGGGGGCCACATGGAGGGGCGAGGAACCGGCCCCACTGAATGGCAGATTTGGGCCAATTAGGCTGGAACTGGAGCATTTGTCACAAATATATAGACACACAAAAACACGCCGGACACACAAACACATGCTGCAGCTCGAGCTCTGACCGGACCTGACATCATCCTGTGTGTACACCATCCTCCTCTTTCAGACACATACACACGTTTTCCCCTTCGGTTCCACAGCTCAGGTACTCAGCCTGTTTTCTGTCCACACACACACACACACACACACACACACACACACAGAAACACAAACAGTGCAGCACTTCCGTCTCCCCTTTCCTCTCACATACAACACACACAGAAACACATCTACTGCAGTATACTTCTTACTTTTGTCCCCATGTGTTTTTTTTTTCTTCCCATGGGGATAATGTCTTCAACCGATCCTGCACACATTCCCGTCCAGTAGAAATCTGAGTGGGAATATTCCTATCAAACGTTGCTGGTTCTGTCTCGCCTTCAGGCTCCGAGTCTGAACATCAGCTCAGTGTCATACAAGGCTCTGAAAGGCTCCTGTACATCTGTAGCTGAATATTCTGCTTTACTCAAATCCCCACTGTGAGATGGCGAACACGGGCTACTTATTCCGAATGCAAGTTCTAACCTTGTGCGTGTAGACAGTGTGTGTGTTCTTGTGTCTTCAAGGGTACTCTCACATTTATATACTGACGCAAACAAGACGGTCAGTCATTGTGTTTGTGTTTGTGTTTGTGCTTGTGGGTGTTGTTTTGTTTTTGTCATGAACGCCTGCCTGCAGCAGCAGCGGACACAACCGCAACAGAAATTCTTTATCCCGATTCAGGCTTGTTCAATTATTCATAGTGCTATTGCGGTGCTCTGGCACAGAGAGAGAGGGAGGGAGAGGGATGGAGGAGAGAGGTAGTGAACGAGGGAGGGAGGGAGGGAGAGAGAAGGAGAGTGAAGTGAGGGGTGGGGAGTTGGTGTTAAGAAAAGCAGCTTCAGAGATGGAATATGTATAGTATGTATACCCAGTTGCAGCAACTCCTCTGTTCCACTGTCGTCAGCCTCGTCCAGCTTTGCCTCTCATCCCCCCTCCTTTCTCTTCTTTCTTCTCCTTGTCTTTATATCCTCCTCTTTTTGCTCCATTTGCTCCATTTTTCTCTTTCACATCTCCTTTTTCTATCTCTCCTCCCCTCACAGTCTCTTTCCTGTACACCTCATCTGTCGCTCTCTATCCACTTTGTTGCCTGCTCCCTCTTCCGCTTTCTCTCCCTCCTTGTGACACTGTATCTTCCATCCCTCCTCAAGGCCATGATCCCAGGATGAGTCCCACCATTAGATCCCCCAAAACTCAAGGGAGAGCTGCGGCGATAATCTCTGTCAGGATGCAAACTCCCGCTCATATAGCTGACCTTAAATATGCGATCACTCCATATACTTAACCCCCTGTGGGAGGTAACATCATCCCATTCACAGGTCATCCTACACTGCACTGACCCCTGTGGAGGGGAGCTACTTATGACAAGTCCAGGGCCTATGTTTGGCCTGAAGGGTTTCTCAAACCTTTTGACCGTCTCGTCTCATAGTGACTAATTTTCTTCCTATTTTCCTCCTCTTGTCCTCTTCTGTTTCATCCCTCCCATGATATTCTTGCCCACTCGTCTTTTGAGCACCCTCCCCCCATTGTGGAAATCACTGGCCTCCTCTGGTGGATGTCCTGTTTCTGTGAGATGTGGGCTGTAACTGCTTCCCTAGAGAGAACGCGAGAAAGAGAACATGGGGAGAGAGAGTAAAAAGAACTTGAGGGACGGTGAACATGCAGGAAGGGTAAAATGAGTTAAGAGCATACGGCTGCTTTGTGTTCAGAGAAATTAAATTTATGAAGGAGGCGGAGGAGGAGACTGGAGGGGAAAACGAGAGCGACGGGCATATAAACTCTGAGAGTACAAGGAACCAACAGTACTGTCAGTGGACTCATTACACTTTTAATTCAAAGTTCCTGTAACACATTCATATAAGCCAATATAAGCTTCGCTCATTCTTTTTGGATCAATTATAAAACTTTGTAGCCCCTCGTGACATAGTTTAAAATCTATGTCATATGGGTGTATGGAGGTAGATATATATCATCAGGAACAACATTTATCTAACTTTGTCAGACAATACACTGGCTTGAAAATATGTTTTCAGGGCTTTTGGTATGAGCAACCTTTTGGGTTGCCAAGTGGTGAAGAATTAGGTTTCTTTCTTTTTTATATAGACTACAGTAGAGTAGAAAAGAACACAATAGAATGCCCTTAAAGGGTCTACTTCTGGCAAATTGCTAATTTATAAAAAGCTGTTTGGAATCTAACAAATGACACAAAACCAATAAATATAAGACGAATACATAAAAGTACTGTTTAATGATTTAATGTATACACAATGCAAAATAAATGCATATGAAATATTTTGTAAAACATCAGACTTGCTGATATGAAAAGAAGACACTCTCTAATGACTTCCTTAAAAGCAGTGTTGATTCAATTACTAGAAAAAACAATCCTTTGCACAAAGGTTGCTCTCATTAATGGTTCATATGTAACAAAAAGCAAACAATCTATAACCATTGTTAACAACATATCAATGCTAACTATATAAAAATGGGACATGGTTGAAAGCCCTTGTGTTGCCGTGTCTAATGCCTAAGCTCTGGGGCTCCACCTTCAAGTCAACATTTGGTGAGAAGAATAAATTGTGTTGACCCTGTCCTTTACTGTGAATGCACTTGTGACTTGTTTATTTAGATCAGACCATTCAATATGAGCAGTGGACAAAACACAGTAACTTTGCACATTAACACATAAAGTACAAATAAATTGAAAGTTTCTGCTGCAAGTTTTGTTCCATTATCTCTTCCTTAGGTGCTGCCGGCTGGCACACAAAAAAGGTTGAGACCCAAATTCTTCTAATAATTTCCCGAAAGATCAAGTTATAGGCAGTGTCGCAGGGAAACTGATAAAGTAGAGTATTCATTTGTTTCCATTTGATTTGAAAAAAATAAAAAATCCAATGCAAACCAGCTCTGTATCTATCTTCTGCTCTGATAAATCCCTGCTCTGTCATTTTCATCTGCCTCACAGATTCCTTTTTCCATGGGGGAGTTCAACCGAGACGACCTTTTAAATGAGATCAGGACTCCTGGTGATGACGGCTCCGCTCCTTGCACCCTCCCCAATGGGCCTCCAGCTTCCTGCTTGACTTCCTGTTGTCGTGCGTCAGACATTCATATTTCATTGAGGATTCAGCAGGGGGTAAGTGGTGGTAGGTTAGGGCTAGGCACATTAATAAATCAAAGCGGATCGGAAGTGGAATGGTGGGAGTGAGACTGAGTATGACTGAGATTTAACTCGTGTATGTTTGTTTTATGAATCTTAAACATGATAATAAACCTGAAGTAAATGTCAATATTCATAGATATACCCAGAGCTCCACAGGAAACCAGGGATCACCTGAGAGAAAGTCATCGCACACAGAGGGAGGAAACACCTGAGAGGCCCAAGAACCACAGGCGAGAGAACCCATCTGTTGAGAGCTCAGATCAAACGCACACTTCAAAAGGCTTCCGCATCTCAAACAACAGGCCGATTGTCAGGGTTGTCCGGCCTTGTTTGGGATTCAAGCAAGCTCACACAGACACTGGCTCGGGTTGAGGGCTCGTGGGCAATGGGTTGTTACATGAGACAGTCTGGGACAATCCCTAACACTGGAATGAAATGTGTTACAGAGCAAAAACACAATCAACTTGATGCAATAATGTGAAGCGTGAAATTCAATCACAACAAACACAGATAAACACACAGATTTGGCTCTTTCTTAGTTGTGTTTTTAAATTACATTTTGATTCATGCCATGTTTAGCTCATCAGTGTGTGTCCCAGTGTAAGGCCTGTGGTCTGATCACTACCTCCTCGAGAGAATGCCTCTTTGCCTCATCGTATTGTACGTCAGACGTCCATTTAATGACCCATACCGCATTAGTCCACAAGTGTCGTGGCTACCCATCCAGTAGTTTTTGCATAATCTTGCTTATAAACAAACAAACAGACATGGCTGAAATCATTATCCCTACTAGAGGTGTCTAAAGTAGCTAGTTCTAGGTTTTGACTCCAAATTTCCACAAAATACTTCTTAGGTTTGGATTGTCCCGTTATGGTGTCAGATCAGTGATACATTTGCATCTAATGAAATAAGAAATGTGAAACAAGGGCTTTTCAGGCCTTTAAAGGATGTGGGCTCCTTGCACACTTTGCCCAATTGGTAACCCAGCCTTGGGGATGAATGTTTTTTATTTTTTAAATTGATTAAAAGCAGAGTTCTAGGTGTTAATTGTCGGGGAGTTATTGGGCAACAACAGATACAGTCAGTGCTCAGCAAACTAATGAGCCGAAGGCAATCATTCAGTCTTTGCTCTCACTGTCTTATTCATCATAACAGTGGATGAGACAAGACAATCAATGGAATCTAATGGCACAGTAGAGGCTGATTATCTGATTCCCATCTCTTTTAGCACACACCCACACACACACACACACACATACACTGCTCAGTACTTTTACTACTTCTACCCAAAGGCAACGGCTCATTCTCATGTGAAGAAAATCATTTGGGTCACTGTTGATTTGAATTAAGCCCAGCAATTACTCACAGGTATTAGCTCAGAGGTATATCACCTTCAAAGAGAGCCTGCAGCCTTTAGATGTTTATGCTTGAAATCTGGTATTATCTGTTAACGGAACTGTTACTGTTTTTAAAGTGGCACTTTAAAAACAGCTTTCATGTTTCATACTTTCAGGGGATTACATGAATACTTGGAAATGAAAGGAATAATAAGCCCATTGATCCACTCTGCTCCATCAAGAATTTTAGTATCTTTTAGGCCATTGTTTTGATTTCATGACCTTAATAACTTTTCTGTGTTGTAGGGTTATCATCAGTACTGACTCCAGGCCCAGCTTGTAGCTGTATTCAGTGAAGCACCATATACCTGCCTAAGACCAGACAACATACAGCATGTGCACATGTGCATCCAGCAGCAAAAGGAATTCATGGAAATAATATTGGACTTAACCCAACTTGCATGATGGAATAATAGTGCTCTGTATCTGCTTTATGTGAAAATAAGAATACGTAAATAACTATTTGCTGACATGTTTGTCATATCAATTTAAAACCTTGTGAGTCACATTCAATTATTAAAACTTGTCACACTAACCTCTATGATACAATGGCTAGAAATGCTCCTCCTTATTGGCGAGGTGTCAGATGGTATTGATGTTGGTGCTACCCACAGTTGGTTTTAGCCAAACGACTTGCTCAAACAACCTAATCCCATTCATGAAAATGAGTTTAACAGTATTTGTTATACCGGTTGTTTCATCCCAGACCAGAACAATTAGGACAACCCTAGCGGTGTTCCTAAATATCTTGAGACATATCAGGAATCTGCTTTGTGGCAGTTTATCGTGACATTTCGACATTGTTCGGTTAACAGCAGCAACAAGACAAACAATTCTCCTTCTGTTTCAGGTTTTAAGCCATTGTCAGAATGTGGTCATTATACAGTAGTGGGCTTATTAGGGTTCGGTTTAGATTGCGATCTATTGCCATTTGTAAATCTATTCAAATTTGTTTCTGTTCTCTGCCATCACCTCTTCCCACCTTTAGTTTCTCCCGGATCAGAGGAGGTGATTTCTCTCTTTGATTTGTTTCTCCCAGGACGTCTCCTATAGTCAAACAAATGTGCTGAGCTATTTTCAGAGGTAAATTTGTCTTTGTCATCTTTAAGTTTAGAACTGTTTGTGTTGTGGGTCTGTGAAGCCCACTGAGACTTGTGTGATGTTCAGGCTATATATGGAGAGAAATAAAAGCTTAGTTTTTTTCAAAGTAGCTGGCTGAAACGGAGTGGGACGTCTCCGCCAGTCTTCATTTAGTGGAGAGTTTTGTCCCACAGTGAGTCTTGACCAGTAAAGCAGACTCCCGGCATGGCCTACATTCACCTTGATCCCAGTCTGCACAGGAAGCCTCATTATCCTCCCTGCAGCCTTCCTGGAAGCTTCTGCTGATCAGTAAATGCCACGAGTCTCACTCCCTGCTGTCTCTCTGAGCCCCCACCAGGAGAACGAAGAGGAGGAGAAACGAAAAAGAGAACAAGGTTCTCGTTCTCTCTGTCTCCCAGCCGTGTGAGGAGAAAGACAGAAATGTTGGCACTCCACTTTGAGGTATCTACTCCGAGTCAAATCCCTCAGACCGTTTCAAATCTTGAAGCTCCACATGAAGTTGCCCCACAGCTGAAATAGGCAGGTTGTCGATTGTTTGAACACTTCACCATTTTGCTGCTATTTGAAGGAACACAGCAGACATTATTTGAAGTTTTATTTGTTGAACACAGCGCCCCCAAAACTCTCATTACATGGCATCACTTTTGTCACCCCAATATTAACAAGAGGAATTGCTGCAGTTCTGAAACGAAGCATTATTCCTGTCTTGCCTCTGCCATGGGGGACAGCTTATGAATTAATGAGATGTCAGCAGAGATGTCACGTCTTTATCCACTCAATCTCTCCAAAAGAAAAAACAACCTCCATGGAGGAATTGATATAATGCAGCACCATGAATCTTGTCTGTCTCAGGTTGCTTGACTCAAGGGGCCTCATCTTTAAAAATGCTGCATGGCTCCTTCTATTTTATTATGACAGTTTTACGTTTTACTCAAATAAAATGGACTAAATCAATGGAACACACTCATTTTGGCACAGAAATCAAATTAATCACTGATTCAGACTGGATTTGTTATAATATCTATTTGTGCAAAAGCTCATTATATAGTTTTTTATGTCTTGTGTTGTAATTTCAGCAATCATCTGAATGTGGATAGAAAACCAGGTGTACAGCATTGGTTGTTTTTGTGAGTGCTGCATGGTGTGTTTGTATGATTGGTGGTCCCAAAGTCAGCAGCAGGACCGGCCTGGCTCTGTCTTCAAATAAATGAAAGTCTTTATCAGAATCTCTGAAGCAAATTCTTTCATTTGTACAACAACAACAAAAAAATAATTTTAAACAGGTGTTTGTAGAAATAAAGATACTATATGCTAGTTAATAAAAAAATTGCCTTCTGCCACTGACTAGACTTCTAGCCATCCATCCATCTATCCATTTATTCATGCATTGTCTCCAGACTCAGGATGCAGAGGGAACCAGCCAAGTAGGGTATCCTAGACACCTTTCCCTAGCTACACTTTCCAGCTCTTCCTGGAGGGTCCCAAGGCATTCCCAGGCCAGATGGAATGCGTTATCCCTCCAGTGATTTCTAGGTCTTGCCTGGGGTCTTCTCCCTGGCCAACATCGCTCGGAATAGGAATATAGCGCCCCCTCCTGAATGCAGACCTGGGAAGGGAGGTCCCTGGTGAGCGTGTGGTGGCTGGGCCTTGGCCCATGGGCCCCACCAACATGTGGACCAGCCACTTGCCTGAACGGGCACTGGAGAACAGTGCTGTGTAAGCTGGGTAGAAGGCAGAAGTGCTGGACTTTAGGAGCCCCAGAATTGCAGACAAGCTTACGCCAACTGGACTTCCTGAATCATATATTCATGTCTTACCAGGGCCTTAGAGTTTAAGGCCCTGGTGAGACAACAGATTCCCACTAAGGCTTAGACAACACATTCCCATTGATATAGCCCCTGCTCTGTTTAAACACAGGGCGGTTTTAGGTCTTAATTGTGCATACTCTTAACATGATGTATTCCCTAAAGGTACATTTTTGAAAGGCACTTTACCAAAGAGACAGAGTGGTCTTTAAAAGTAAATTAGGCCACCTTCTCATCTCCTACTGTACATGAAGCATCTGTTTACATGGCCAGGTGAGGAGGTGTCCTAGAATATGTGCTCCACCAGCAGAACATTTAGTAATGTACTGTACCTTCGAAGTAGAAAAAGACTTACGACACTCCAGAAGTTGAACACATCGTTCTCAAGTCATGTGGCGTCCTCAGTCCTTATGTGAAGGGAAGGTAGGTGATAGGCTGTCAGCACAGCCCTTTCATCATGTAATGCTGTTAATGCTGAGATTGAGGTCACGTAAGAAGTGGCTTGATCAGTGTGTCTTATGTATACAAGATGTAAGATCATCTGCCTGGATCTATTTGAGTCCATCTGCTTTCAATTCTGCACAACGCTGAAGCACAAATGCAATTGCACTGCAGAGCTGTGTTCTGTCGGCACTTCCAAAGGGTATTAGCTGAGTGTAGTAATCAGACCCAGTGTGTATGATTGTGGGCCCATTAATGGGTGCTGTGTTTGGCATTAAGCATCCCCTTATTATTTAGTACCCCTTCATAACATTCATCAAAACACCTGAACATAAAAGTCTTGTTTACTCTGTTCTTTCCTAAAAACCTTGAGTAAGTATTTTGGTTTCCAAGGAAGGGGGCAAACTTCCAGTGAAATCTTGTGTATGGTTGGAAAGTTGTTCCACAGTGACAGCCACTTTGGCCAGTGCCCAGTCATCTTTTAGCAGCCTGGTATTTTCTATAAATGTAATTGGCTGATAAACCCAAGTGTTTTGGGATCCATCTGTCAGAGTGGCTAAGGGACAGCATAAATTGTTTTCTGCCCTGTTTGTATGTGTGTGTGTGTGTGTGTGTGTGTGTATGTTTAATGTCGCGACAGGGAAATGCTGCTTGTATTAATGCCTTGTCATTGTTTTAACAGGTTCTTGACCCTGGCTTATGGCTGCCTTGTGTCATGGGAGATTAAAGGTGATGCTGATTCCCCCTCAGCTCAAGAAAATCCACTTGAAGGTCAAGGTTGAGCCAAAATTTATTGAACAAAAATCTCTCTGAGGACCTACAAGTTTGTCTTTCCCCAATAATGTTTCAGTCGGGGCTCGATGAATTCATTCATGAGCTCACCCCACACTGAGGATTGAAACTTCAAACCGCTGACATGCTGAAAAAAGTTTGACGTGTCTGTTGATGTTTGCTAGTATACAAACCTGCCCTTTTACCTCCCTCTGGAAAGCTTGCCTTTTTTCTGAGTTGATTTTTTCTGAATAGATAATAATTTTTCTCTATATGTAATCTGTTGGCACTATCACTAAAATAATGATCTCTTCTATGGAGAGCTGGTGTGAGATGGAAATGGAGGCAAGAGGCAGCCATTCAGCCACAGTGTATCAGCAGTATTAAGATGAGCGCTGCAAATGAGGATTTTATTCAGAGGACTATGTCAGAGCTGGTCTGTCTCACATGTACAAGCGAGGAGAATTTACAGAAATACATAATAATTTGTTTAGGACTTATCGTGGCATAACTGCCTTGTTAATGTGTTGAACCAACCTCAGTCATGGATTTGTTTGAGATACTTTTCAGACTTATAATCCTTTGTCTTTTGATCAGTCTGGGCCCCTGGGCATCCTCTGCACATCCTATTTTTAAAACTTGTTGAATATATTTTGGTTAATTATCTAAGTTCGAGGAAGACTGAAGAGTTCTGAGCTGAGCAGAGAGGCCCTTTGAACGTGTGTTGATGAGTAGATTTTTATGTTAGTTGAAGTGTTGAATTATCAGTTGAACATATTTAAAAAAAATCAAGCTTAAAGGCACTTTAAACAGTGTAAGTGTTGGCTGAATTTAAAGCCTTGAAAAGGTTTGAGATGAAAGAGGTGAAAGTCATCTCTAGTCAAGTTTTAATTTGGAGTTTAAGCCATGTAGTCCGATGAGAGTTCCGTTGGTATGTAGGAAAAGCTTGAGGAAGTCTCCTTTAATGTCAGGCTGGACCGGAAATAATTCAACTTGTGACATGTTAAAGAAAAATAACAGCTGTCCTCTGTGAAGAGCCTCTCAGACCTGTCTCATGGTGGTTTGATAAAACAAATGCTAGTCTGATGTATCACTCTCGCCACTTGATGCAGAAGTAACAGATGAAGTGTCTACTTGAAAATCAAGTCACAGTCACCAGTGGCGTCTCTTCATTTTAAATGTTTGGAGCCACAGCAACAGGTCATCTGAGTGAATCCATAATCAAAGTCAAGCCTTTAGTGCTGCAGTCTGAGCTTAGGCTGCACTCACTTGAACTCAGCCACTGAAAGGCTGATATGACGAGGCACTTTCCCCCCCCCTCCGAGAGCCTTGCTGTCTTTAGCGCAGGCACCGCAGCTCACAGCAGGAACAACAAAGCAGCGAGTGGGTTATCCTCTGCAGTCAACTTGAATAGAAACACACAGACACCCACGCAGTTTCATTTCTCGTCCGAAGCCCTGTCTTGGTGACCTTGACTCATCCTGCGAGGAGCTTCCCCAGCTCTTCACTCTGCGTGACATGGTAGAAAAGTTAGATTCGATCAGCGATTCTGTCGCCTCACCTCACACTCCTTTCCCTCTGTCGTGATCCCACCTTCTGAGGCATGTAAGCAAAGGCAGGAGTGCACTGTGACATTAAGTATCACAATTTTATTACAAAAATTAAATTCTTCATCTCTCAGTTTTGCCATGCTTGGAGCATATAACAATACAGTAAAAAACCCAGACCCAGAGAAGATAGTAAAGCAGATTTCAACAATGCTTTCACAGCACTCTGTCATTCATGCTGTTACTATACAGAAACTGTAACATTCCTAATACAGAGTAGTACAAACACCTGCCGAAACACATCATGTCAGATAACAAACTGTAATTAAATTACATTTACCAGAGGAACAACAAACTCAAACCAGCTCGGGGAAACAAAATAAAACAGAAACACTGAATTTGCAACTGAAAACATACTGAATGTGCTGAATATTTTCACCAGCCCAAGGCACCCAGGCTTTGTAGCAATGTTGGCGAGTTAACGACATTCTTACAGATTCACTTGAAGCGAAACAATGATCACAAATTGTACCACAGTCTTGACTTTGCAGTGTCCTTCAGCGTACCCTCCTCTCCTGGCGTTCCTTTTCGTCAGTCACAGTGCAAGTTCCGGAGGGGTGGGGGCAGAGTGGGTGGGGGAGGTGGAGGTGGTGGGGGAGGGCGGGAGGTCGGGGCTCGCAGTGAGCGGTGCCGCATCAAATGCCACGTCACGGCGTCAAACACGGACAAGGAGTGGATGGACAGCATAATCTCCCGCTCTCCAGGGGGAAAGGGGTGGGGGCGGTTATGTAATTCCTCTCTTGGATCGTGAATTGTCCAAACATAAGGCGCAGATTGCCAGCTGCCAGTCCAAAGGCAAAATAAGCCAAAACCAAAAGCTTAGGTGTGCTTTTTTAATGAACGTCCGTGGGGAGTGAAAAAAAAAAAAAAAAGGAGCAACGGATACCAATACTTTCTCTGAGGTTCCCAAGACGAGTAAGATTTTTTTTTCCTCAAGATGAAAAGTGTTGTTTTGCACATAAATACTTAAGAATGATAGAAATCCCAGATTTAAGCTTACCAACAACTCAAGTAGTCTCTAACAAACTTCAAATGAAGACAAGAACGACAAAAGCTCAGAAATACAGAGAGGCCTTTTTTTTAACGGTGAAGTTGCAGTTCAGTTGAGGGAGCGGCAAGGCTCAAAGGTCCATTTGGTCGCTCCGCCAAATATTTCAATGTTGCTCTCCGTCCAGGAGAAGACGTTGCCAGCCGGTGCTTTGCTGTTGCAGGTCGCCAAGTTGTAGATCTCAGCAATGGAAAGTTTCCTATTCCAGATATTTAAGTTTGCCAGCTCTCCAACGTAGGCTTGTGTTGCATCGAAGCCTCCTCCCAGTGAGTCCTATGGAAGGAGACAGTGTTCAACATCAGTGTTAGATGAGAACAATGAAGTTGGTGTTGAGTAGAAGCTCACAATCCCAATTTATAAGGTGAAATAAAAAAATTCACAATTTTTCTTGTGAAGATAAAATGTATATGTCTTTGAGCATAAGATCACATGTCATGACAGAATGAGTTTTATCTGAGAGGACTGTTGATATTGTATTCTTATATATTCATCCTGAACTTAAACTGTCTGTATAAAACATACAGAGAAGCAAAAATGTACTTTCTGTAAGCATCATCTCCATTTCATCAAGATATCAACCAATAATCTTTGCCTAAAATAAAAGCCATAATTGGCCGAGATTATTTCAAAGTGCATTATGGTTGTGGTCAGTTATTCTAAACTGTGCACCCACCTGCTCTTGTCCCAGGACCAGCACTCCCTCTGGTTTGATGGGGTGGTATGGTGCCAGATTTTCCCCGCTGCCCCGCATCACTCCATCCTGGAAGGCCTCCCACATCCCATCACGGGTGGTCCACGTGATGCAGAGGTGATGCCATTTTCCATCGTTGATGAGGAACGGCAGCTTCGCGACCTGCAACAGCAGCAGAGACGCCTCATAAGTCGTGTCTCTCTCTCCACTCAACAATCCCCTTTTTACACTTCAGAAGCAGAGGCACTCCCCACACCTTCTCTCCTTCCTGCTGAATCAATTCCTCCATCACATATCTGTTGCTCTATAAAAAGACCTTCTGCTGCTCGCATTAGCACCTATTTTTATTCCATTTCCAGTTCTGGCACTGAAGAGATGTTAGGTCAAAATAGACTCGCTCTTTCCTATTGTGTAAATCACTGCGAGTTCTTTTACACAGTTGGATGATGTGTATGAATGCGAAAAGGCCACAGCTAAGCACCGAAGATATAAAATATGAGTTAAACTGTTGAGTTTGTCATTACCTTGTCATTAATGAGAATTTCCATGGGGTTGTTCCCCCACTCGATTAAGACCAGCTCGTTGGCCTGGCCCGGCACGGCATAGGAGAAGGGTGTTCCCACTCCAGGGGAGGCGTTGGACTTGATCCACAGACACACACTGAACGTGTACATCTCAGGAAGGCTCCTCTTGGCTTTGGCGTACATGTAGTTGGTTCTCAGAGGGAAGGTGAGCTGGAACTTATCTGTTGGCCGGGTCTCTTTACCTGTGAAGGACATGCATGTACGTATTTTTTTCTGCCCAATTCAGATAAATCCATGCATAGTGAGTATTTTCCAGCATTTCCATACACATATTGAAATTTTCATAAAACCTCATATTAATAACCATGAACTTTTAATAAAGAGGAAGGCATTTATATCTATTTCCCATCTGATTGTGTATGAAAAGCTGTTTCTCTTCCCTTCTCTCTCTCTCTCCCTCCCATGCATCATACGCACGCTCATTTCCACGGGTTGAGGAGCAGAACAAGCATTCGCTATTTGCTCCTAAACGCGCCAGAGTGGGGCGCAACCTGCAAACTTCCCCCTGCATCCTGCATCTGACCTCTCCCAAAACGCAAAGGACCCATCGCCTGCCCTAATGCCAGTGGGACAGCCCTGGTTTGGTTGTGAGAAACACAAACTGAGAGGATCAAAAGTGCTGCGAGCTGTTGAAATATGCAAAGCAATGCAGCTCTCCCCTCCGCGCTCACACGAACTGTGCGCAGCGACATGGATGCGGCACCGTGAGCGCTTTCTCATCGGAGCTTTAATACCGAACATTTCCTTTCTCTAAAGGCGGAGGCACCCCTCGAAATTTAAATAAAACAATTAAATCACACAACAATAATCGTTGCGGAATTTCCACAGAGTAACATTGAAAGCAACACGGAGCCGCTCTGTGCTTTGCGCTCCCTGCTCCCAGACGCACCTTTCTCCAAGTCGTTAATCCGGTGGTGCAGCGAGGTGAGCGTGGTCTCCACTCGGTTCCGCTGGTCGGTGTCGTTCCTGGCGCCCGGCTTGGGATCCTCTAACGTGTTGACCCGGGACAGCACCTGCTTCTCCATGTCATCGATCTTGTTTTGCAGCAGGTCTTTCAGGCTGTTGGCTTGCACGGTGTTGTTCCCTCGGCTGTACTGCTGCATCGGACAGAGGGAGACAGACACTGGGTTAGAGGGGGGGACATGGGACACTTTCTCTGGCGCTAAACTCTGGGCGCATGCTCCCTCTGCCCTGCCCAAGCTGCTGCTTCACTGTTAAGGTTTAAAAGTCAGCTATCTGCAACTTGCTTTACTTCTCTGGCTGCCTTTTAAAAAAATATGCAGGCTTCTGAAACACATGTGGCCTCAGCAGAGACTGTACAGAATAAAACTGCAGCACTTCATTCAAACACTCATCCTTAGAAAGGACCAGATCAGCCCATCTACTTAACTTGCCCCTCGCTCTCCTGCGCTCCTCCGCTTGCCTACCTCTAGATTCTCCAGTCTCTGTTTGAGCGTCTGTAAAGTCTGTCCCAGCTGTGCCAGGGTGTCCGTGGTTCCCCGGGACACATCCCCCATCGTGTTCTTCGACCCCGGCCGCCTCCCGCCGGGTCCCGCCGCCGCGGGGAGGCTCTGGCTCTCGCAGCGGCTCAACTTGGAGGTGAGCTCCCTGATCGTCTCCTTCTGGTTCATGATGGTCTCCTTCTGCTGCAGCACGGTCTCCCGCAGCTGCATGACCGTGGTCTTCAGGTCCTCCGCCGGCCCGCTGTTCTGCATCGTCGCCGAGCACAAGTCCATATCCTTGGGCACCGACGTGCAAATAAACTGCGTCTGTCCGAAGTCTTGCGCGCAGCCCTCCATAGCAAGCAGGCAGGAAAGTAGAAAAAGTTTCCACGAGAAGCCGTCCATGGTTCCAGTCATCGCGGGTGAGTGGGAGTGGGCGAGCGGTGTCTCGGAGGTGTCAGCACCACGGAGCTGTGCGCGCTGGTAGCTCTGAGCTCTTTATATAGAGGAGACAGGCGGCACATCCTCTGCATCAGTGAGGGAGGCAGCGCTTTCACTGAGCACACCGCCCTGCCCCTTAGTTAAGGTCGTACGTCATTCGTACCGGAGCGAAGCGCGTGTGGACGCTCGACAGTTCAAGGAAAGAGTGAACTATGAGATGATGCCTGGCAGGATCAGATCCCTTCTCTGTTCCACGTGTGTGACTCATTTCAGCTCAGATCTTTGTTCCCAGTAAGGCACTAATGGTAAAAGAAAAGGTCCTCCAAATCGACATCAGCCAGTTTTAACCGGAATAGTTTTTCAGTTAGGCCGAGTAGACTTGTTCAAGACATTAAACAGATTTTCCATCTTTACACTGTACAGTATTTACTCTGTGTATCATAAAATGACTCAAGAAACTGCATAATATTCGAGAAGCTGATGGTACTTTTTAAATTGTATACATATATGCAGATTCCGATTTATTTGCCATGTCATAATATCACCCTGTTGCCTCATCCAGAATGGCATACTCCACAAATCAGGGTGCAGAACACATTTAAATAAACAGTAAGACACTCTAATACACATTATCCATGTTACAATAAAAAAAAATTAAAAAAGCGAATTATAAAGTATTTCCATTTGAAAAGTAGTGGAGTAGAAGAGGCCCTTTTAAGGAACACACATATTTAAAAAAAAAAAAAGTCAAAATCAAACTGTGTGAAAGACAACACATTTTACAAATTAAAATGTTATATTGATCAGCTCAGGACAATCTATGGCCTCATGTCATGTGATCTGGTATGACCCGCAGCTAATGGCAGCTAACATGAATGAAATCTGTGTATTGTTCTGTTGTTGAGTCAGTTCTATGGTTTCAAAAGACTCTTATTGTGCGACTACTGTCATGTTTTATCATAATTTATTCACCATCAATCCAAAAGAGAGAAACCACTCTTTGAAGTAGCCTGTAAGCTTCATCAGTCGATTTTATGAACCATTGAGTCAGGTTGGGTTTATCATACTCTCTTATGTTTAAGGAAGAGATCTGGAGCCTTTCGAAGCAAAGATTTGGTCCACCTTAAATGAAAGCTTCTCTCCAGTCTTCGAAGGAGTCTGTCCCACAGTTAGGAGTCCCCAACACCACCTCTAATTTCCCCTCCCACTCATTTTCTCTCTGGCTCTCACAACTTAATCATACATGCTCGTGCTGGAAATGTGGTTGACAGTGTGTCAGGCTGCTCCTTACAGATCTTCTACAATAGGATGTTGATTAGAACCTATTCCTCAATGGGGAAGGCTCGTGTTTGGATGTTTCCTGGAGGCAGCAGTGACGAGAAACAGGCACAAGTGTCAATAAACCAGCTCAGCAAGAAGAGTCAGTGCCGCAGTAGGACAGAGTCTGATGGAGATGCTTACTGGCCCCTCTGATGTGCTGATCCCTCCACCACCATGAGACAGAGGCGCTAAAAGTGAAGTGAAATGTTTGCAAATAATTGAACAGACAGTTATGTAACTAAGCCCCTGTGGCTCTGGCATGAATAAATAAGATACACAGCTCAGGGAAGAGCTACAACACTCTGACTCCGATTAGGATTGGATAACAATTGACAACTGGGAGCAAACAGCTTGACCCGAACTGCAGCCAACTGTACTGCCCTTTTCAACTTTTAACAGCATTAAGCTGGAAAAGACTGTTCCATATCAATGGGTAATTATCTCTAAAATAACTTGCGCGAGGGACCAACGTTTCCCCTCTGAGCAACGCCTCAGAATAACAACAATACAATAAATTTATTTCTGCAAACAAGTCGTTTCCACCCAAGTTTGGGTGAATCCTTCGTGAAAGCTTGACAGTTTACTTCTTCAAGGCTTCTGCGCTGTTAAACTGAAAACAACGTGGGAAGGAGTCGACACAAATTATTCATTGTGAAGCTCCACTTTGAACCTGAAAACTGCAAGGAAATATGTGGCATCTTTTTCTTTTCAACCGCAGCTTTCAAACTTGGCACATGGAGAGACAGTTCCTAATAGGAGAAGGCCTGAATGTAGCAGAGGTCCAGGGTTTGTTAGAAATCCTGCTCTGATTATAAAAGTCTTGTAGACGAGTGTGCTGCATAAAGTGTGTGTCTATGTGCTGTATGTGTGTGTCAGAAAAGATATTTATTGGAAAATGTGAGCAGCTACATTTCAGTTCATTTTGATTGTATTCTTTACAATTGATTGTATTCTTCTTACTTAACCTTCAACCCATAAGTGCTGCATGCAGACTGTAGGATTCAGGTCAAATCCACACTACCACGTTTTAGTTTGAAACCACACGACTGTGGTACGGATACGCCTGGCGACCACACTACTGCAAAGCTTTGGAGCCGCCAAACAGATCAGCCTACTGCTGGCCCCATTTTAGTCTGATAACTCTGTGTTTTAGTCTGCACAGGCAGAAACAGAGATGTTTGGAAACAATGACGTAGACGCTCTAACAGCTGTTGTGCAGTCAATATTCTGCATTTTATTATGATACAACAGTTTTTTCATTCATAGAAGCCATTCCTATACACACCGAAGCAAGCATGTCCAGTGTATGTGGGTGGTAGCCATAGTGATAACCTGGCATACGTGTTCCGGCGTGTTAGTATGGACGGGGATTAAAACTGACACAGAGCCTAAATGCTTGAGTGAACAGAGATTGTTTTAATTTGTAAAGATCGTTTTCAAACAAAAATGGAGTATTGATGTATCCTTAGTCTCTTCAGATTCAGCCTCACCCACTAATGGTGAGTGGACCACACCGTCTTTTCCAACCTCTCATCAGGTGGACTATCGCAGGGAGGAATAGAGACTTCAAGCGTATGCTGAAGAATTACCGCCTGCTCTGAAATAAAGGACTTCTCCCTCTCTGTCGCCTCAGCGTGGCGGGGCGCTGCACAAAACAGTGCCATCACACAACAAACAGTTAATTAATCTTGCTCTGCTGCATTACAACAGGCTCGGTTTTTCTACTTCAGACTCGCTCATGACGTAACGGCAGCAGCTGGCTGAGATGGGATGAAAATTGACCTTGCAGTCCGATTTAATCTGTTTAATTAGGCTATTGATCCAACGCGTTGTAATCAGCAAGGTGCCAAGCTGTAGGCGAGAAACAGCGGATATAACAAATGGTCAATGGCAAAGTCTAATTGCAGGGGGCCCAGGATAGGCATGGGCCGAGTTCTCCTTACCTCAGCACATCCACTTTAAAGACCAGGCACTGCTCGCTATTAGAGCCGTGAGTGTGAGCGGCTGAACGGATCAACAAGTAACACTCCATTCTTCCTGAACAGACCAGCAGCAACACATTACCTGTTTACTAAATGGTAGCAAATGGAGAAGATTACAATGTTTTGATGTGTAAGATTTTATGTTGATGATGAAGCTGAGCTTCTGCTGAGACACAGCCCACCTCTAGTACAGTCAGGTTACAGTAAGCAATGAGCAGCTTGCCACTTAAATCTATTCAATATTCATCTCCTATCCCACGCATAAAAAAGTGTGCAGCGCCATATGTTCCACCATGTTTTCTCTTATTCTCACCATGTGCCTGCCTCTTAGTCTGCTGTAGCACTGAGTGAAATTACATTAGATGTCAATCAGACTTCATGGAGCTTTCCAGAGAGTGAAACTAATCTCATTTGTTGCCAGGAACTTTGGAAACTGGAGCAGTCATGCCGGCTTTTTGGTCATGCAAGGTCAATTTTTTTATTTTACCAAGCCGTTCTGTCTTTCTCGAAGCAAAGTATGCTGGTGAGACTTAATGTCTTGCAGTCAGATTTTGGTGCGTTCTTCCTGTTTGGCTGATAAAAAGCACAGTCTGGAGTTGACCCCGTCCCCTTTACCACTCCAGCAGTCCACAGTGTTCACAGCACAAGGTCATAAATGCGCATGCATCAGCCGGTAGGCCAAGTTAGACCCCAGGGGCTGTGTGGAAAAGGGCTGAAATCCATAATGATCAGTCTTTCAGGCACACTGAATAATGCAAAGCTTTATAATAGAACCCACTCTCTAATGGCAGAGATAGATAAGAACCATTTCACACACTGGCAGCAAAATGCTTGCTTATTTATCCAGCATCTGCAACAGTAGAGAGAGAGGAAATATAAGGGGGGGGGGGGGGGGGGGGGGGGGAGAGAGAGACTGTAAAACTGACAACACAAATAATACATGAAAGCAAGAGGTGTTCTTGTAGTGAGGGCAGGGGCAACATGTTGGATCTGATACACTTTGTCTTGAGATGAAAAACTTGTTGTTTTTTATCTGCACTTCTGTAGCACATTCCAACCCACTGCGCAGTTGTTGTCTGATAACAACCCCTCTTTGTTGTCTTTTTACAGCTCAAGGGAACTGTAAATTTAACTGGTAACTCACTTTCTGTGTTTGTTCTGTCCAGACTCCTCAAAGTAAGCTTTACCTTCCCTCTGTGCACACTCCACTGCTTCACGTCTGACTGCCGAGAATTAAGACGTGCTGCCAGGTAACTGAAGCCGCCGAGCAGCAGCTCCCCTGTCTCTTCCGCACTGACATCTCCATTTCCACCATCCCACAGAGCGGGGAGATGAAGGGGGAGTCAGGAGGGAGCCGCCGTCCAATGGGACGCATGCACAGTGGAGCACTCTACTGCCGTGCATGCATTCCCACCGGGGGCAGAGTGGGAAGGGTGGAGGAATAGAGCAAAGGACAGAAAAAATTCACACAGACTTAACACAGACTGTCTTCCAGTCGTAGCAGCAGTCGTTTTAAGTCATGCACCCACCCACACCCACACCCACTAAACGTTTCCCCATTATCTCTTTCTGTGTGTCCATGCATGTAGATTAGTCACTGGCCTCGACCTTCAGCTCGATTCACCAATTACTCATAAGTTGTCAGACAGGAACCTAGTTTTATGGATTCCAGCCACACCACAGAGTCTTTCAGTAACTTATTTCCTTCTTATTAAAACCCAAAGTGACACAAACAAATACTGGTGGTATTATGCACTCCACTAGGCTCGAAGCTAACCTCATCATAATTCTCCAAAGCCTACACATTAACGCTTTTGCTCCGACAGCACTGTTCATCAAGCGGCTCCTGTTGGCCTTGTTGGAGTCCCTCCAGAAACAACACTTTCCCCATTAGGCCTTCTCCTCAACCATTTTGTGGCCAAAATGTGTCCAGGAGAGGAAGTGGTTTTAGTCTCTCTGACTGAAATGATGATTCTGTTTTTCAGCGGACTCGTGTGAAAGATACATGGGAAAGAAAAGGAAGTATTAGTCGCCTGAAGCACTTATGTTTACTATGCTTAAGATTTAGGGAAGAGGAATAACAGTGTGTCATGTTCTTAGATTGATGGTGTAGAAGGAGTCAGACAGTATCTACTACAGGTCTGATTATAGTAAAGGTCTCAGTGTGCCTCAAACAAATTAGGTCCTAATGGGTTTATTGTTTGACCATTAGTAAACAGCATTGTCAGGGAAAAGTTAGTTGAAAAATGTTATCAATTATTCACTGGAACAGTAATCACATTACGTTACTAATTATTCAAAAGGAAAGCTATTAGGTCTTTTGGTACTGTACTTTCATTACTCATCTCACAAAGCACACGCAACGTCTGCTGTATTTAACACACAGAAGTACAAATCGTATTTTAGTGTCACAACTCTGTGATTTTTCTTATAGTTAGTGCTGTCTCTCTCTTTCTCTCTCTGTCTCATTCCATCACCCCCTCTCTGACGCGCTGTACAGATAAATTATTTCTTGATTATTTTGGGTATATAGGTCACGGACCCGGGACCAATATACAGTCTATGCCCGGGACCGGAGCACTCGCTACACACACACACACACACACACACACACACACACACACACACACACACACACACACACACACACACACACACACACACACACACACACACACACACACACACACACACACACACACTCGCCCATTCCTGGTATTTCATGATGGCCTGATACGGTGATGTACGTGACGTTCACTCACGTTCACGTCACATCGTTACATTCACGTTAATAATATGAAAACTGATTCGTTAAGTTCAGCGTTCGATTATTTTCACTGTGTTGTTATTCTGGCTGGTTATTCTGGTTTTCAGTTTTTCTGCTTTTGTTTTCTTATTGATGTCTCTTGAACCCTATTGGGCTGGGCATGTCTAATGCATGACACAATACAAAAATTAAAGGTATCTCTGACTCAAAAGCTGCAGGGTCAAGATCTGACACTCGTCAACAACAACTACAAGATTTATTATTATGGTTGCTTGTATTAATAACAAAATAACATCTACTGGTCTCTCTCTGTTTCCTCCCCATCTCTCTCGTCTCTCCCCTCTTTTCCACTCACCTCTCCTTTCTTTCCAATTTCTTCCCGCTCACTGCAACCGGTCAAGGCAGAGGTCCCCGCCCACATTGAGTCTGGTTCTGCCACAGGTTTCTTCATTGTCTTTAAGTGTTGTAGGAACAGTTGGATTCCTCTATAATTTTTCTGGGTTTCAACCTTCTGATGTAAAGTGCCTTGAAATAATGCATGCTGGGATTTGGCCCTGTACAAATGAAATTGAATTGGAATTGAATCACACAGGAAGACAATTCTACACTTGGCCATAAACAAAAGGAAATGGAAGTCACGTTGAGAACCAAACAGACAAGATAAAGCCTTACTAGTATACACCCCTGTACAATAGTTGCAATAGTGTTCAAGGTTGTTAGATTGTCTGTATGGAAAAGTCACAAAAAACGGCCACAAGAAATAGGCTTCAGAAACTGTAAAATGATCCAACAAGCTCTTCATATGAAGCCATACACTTTAGACTAACTGCTGAGACATCAATTACTTTTAGTATAATTAACTCCCTATGGTTTTCATCGTTTTCATGCTCTATGTAGATCCGCACATGACTGAACAGGGATTATAGAACTCTATAGATATCTAGTTTTATTGCAGTGATGCTTTCTTTCATCAAAATAATTATTCCTCAAAGCAGCACCACGAGAATGGTTTGCAGCTTCAGCATAATTTTTATTTATTTATTATTTGTAATGTAAAGTAAGGAGAAACAGTGACGGGTTGTAGAAACAAATGATTTACTGTACATACAATTACAGCCGGAGTGAATTTTCAACAGTAGTCCTTTAAAGGATCAAACAATCATTAAAATTATGTATTGCAGTTTAAAACCAGTGTCTATATCAGTGCATATAAAATCATTCCATACAGTAAAAGAAAGAAAGAAGTTCAAATATTTAAAGATGGGCCCTAACACTTTCACCTAACTTTTTGATATAACCCTAACCCTAACCCATGATAACCCTGTACTCATCTTCTAGCCTCACTTTAAATGTGGTTGTGATCTGGAATAGCACATAAAGACAGTATCTTTTTAACATTCAGTGTGAGACAGGAAGTGCCTAGCCCTTGTGATACCTTGCCTATGCAGTCTGTTAGTTTGGCTGCAGATACAGATGGTGTTTTGCTGCCACAAATAAAACTGTGTTGTCAGAGGGTTGTAGGCCAATTCTTGTGCGACATTCAATAACCTTAAGTAAAAAAAAAAGGCTAAACAACATAGTGCAAGAACTAATCGTTGTAGGATGCCTATATTCAGATTACAGTAGACTGACTTAAGGTGTAGGTGAGGTGTTGACTCCTGTTTCCCAGGCCTAAATATAAATAAAATCATGTTTTTACTTGAGAAGATAATAAGACTCTGATTACTGTGGACACATATTACACAGTATCAAATATATTTTTGAGGCGAAAAAAGACACCACCAATTACACTGCCGCCTGTCCAAAAGCCATTTGCAATATATCACGTATGTTATGATCGAATTAGAAAACCTTGGAAAAAATGGAAACGTGGGAAAATAATTCTAGGCAGGTTAATTGCATCTCACTTGAGAATTGGGGTCATCTGAGCCGGGTATTTTTTTCCAGTGACGAGGGAATCTTTCTGAAGCTTAAAGGGACAGTTCACCGAAAAATGAAAATGTACTCATTATCTACTCACCACTATGCCGATGGAATGATGGGTGAAGAGTTTGAGTCTACAAACAGTTTGGTACCGTGGCCCTGAAAGCTCAACGAACGGCAACTTAAGAAAACACATGCAAGTTGACAAAACACCAGCAAAGTAAAAAAACATTTTCATCAATTTCACAACACAACACAACACATTACAGCAACGCGCTGCAAAAAGAGAAAAGCGCTGCAAATACCGGAACGCGTTGCAAAAAGCCAAACACGCAGCAAGAAGCCAAACGCGCAGCAAGAAGAGGCCACAACACAACGGAAGTGTTTCCATGGGACAGCTAAAAGTGATGGACACTGCTGCCACAAAAACATCCAATACACCATAGAAATTCGGTTCCACACAGGGTTCGGCCACCCGCGGCTCTTCGGCCCCTCTGCAGTGGCTGTACAGTACAGTGTTGTGCATATGTTTCGCGAACGCTGAACTTAACGAATCAGTTTTCATATTATTAACGTGAACGTAACGATGTGACGTGAACGTGAGTGAACGTCACGTACATCACCGTATAAGGCCATCATGAAATACCAGGAGCGGGCGAGTGTGTGTGTGTGTGTGTGTGTGTGTGTTTGTGTGTGTACGTGTGTCCCCCGGCGCTCCGACCCCGCCCACTCACTCGGAGAGAGCCACAGTGAGCTCTGATCACGGAAGATGATCCGATCTAGAGACATGTCGTCTTCTCCTGTTAAACTGAATAAACAGCGCTAACAAGCAAGCCCCTGTTTGTGAGGCAATATATTGTCCATAGTGTGCAGGGGTAGGAAACCTTTACTATCAAAAGAGCGAGTGGGCGGGGGCGGAGCCCCGGGACCCGGGACCTATATACAGTCTATGCCCGGGACCGGAGCACTCGCTACACACACACACACACACACACACACACACACACACACACACACACACACACACACACACACACACTCGCCCGCTCCTGTTATTTCATGATGGCCTGATACGATGATGATTTAAAAAATGTACGTGACGTTCACTCACGTCACATCGTTACGTTCACGTTAATAATATGAAAACTGATTCGTTAAGTTCAGCGTTCGCTAAACATATGCACAACATTGTACTGTACAGCCACTGCAGAGGGGCCGAAGAGCCGCGGGTGGCCGAACCCTGTGTGGAACCGAATTTCTATGGTGTATTGGACGTTTTTGTGGCAGCAGTGTCCATCACTTTTAGCTGTCCCATGGAAACACTTCCGTTGTGTTGTGGCCTCTTCTTGCTGCGCGTTTGGTTTCTTGCTGCGCGTTTGGCTTCTTGCTGCGCGTTTCTCTATTTGCAGCTTGTTCTGGTATTTGCAGCGCTTTTCTCTTTTTGCAGCGCGTTGCTGTAATGTGTTGTGTTGTGTTGTGAAATTGATGAAGATGTTTTTTTACTTTGCTGGTGTTTTGTCAACTTGCATGTGTTTTCTTAAGTTGCCGTTCGTTGAGCTTTCAGGGCCACCGTAGTTTGGAGTCTCCGGGGTAAACATGTTCAGCAGCCAATCCAATACAATTGATGACTCCTTCTTCAGCCGTAATAAAACAACTGGGAAAAAACATAAAATGCATCAATATTGCTCCTGTGGTGTCATCACAAGCGTCCAGAAGCCCCGACATTCAAATTCGCCTCGAAACAACATAATTTACACCATGTTTTTGACCTCAGATCAGAATTAAATATGAATCCCTCTGAGAGAGGTTGTCTGTCAATAGATTTAATTTTAACCATACAGCCCATATTCACAAATCACAATTTGCCTCATCGGACTTGACAAGGTGTGACATCCTCTGCCCTTAACCCTCAGCAAGAGTGAGGAAAAAACTATTATCAAAGAATGGACAGAAGTGCAATAAAAAGTCAAATGTCACAGAGAACATCAAGAACATTTACAACATTCATGAAAAAAGATAGTGTCGAACATAAATGTAGAGATGTGTTAATGTTTGAAGTATTTATACAAAAGAAAATGTCAGACAGCGTTAAAGGGAGCAGCAATGACAAATGCAATGATAGCAGTATTGCCAGTAATGATGGTATATGTGAGCAGGCATGTTGTATTATCAAAACGATCTAGTTGTGATCATAATCCATCACGATCCACAACCACGATGTTGCAGGAGCGATCCTGGATCTGCAACGATAAAGCACAGGGACTCCGGGGAAGGAGTCCAGTCGATAGTATGTATTGATGAGAGATTACTGTGATGAAGAGGAAGAGGAGGAAAGAGAAGCACCATTTGTCATGTGCCACTCGACAATCACAGCTTAAAGCAGCATATCCACAGAGCCGCTCAAAGACAAACCTGAACCGGCACTGATTTATCAGAAAGGAAGGTTTTAAGTCTTCTCTTAAGAGAGAGTTATGACGAGGTATAACAGAGTTATATGTGAGGCAGGTTTGTGTAGTATTCATTATTATTGTTAATGTCGCATCTGAAATGTCAACTTCCTCTCCGCTTGTGAAAATGTCACCAGATGAGCTGACTACACGTGGCCCAGAACCTCGTAAATCTGACCCATGCCGAGGTGTATTAGTGCATCGTCTTGACAGAGATAAACACTAAGCCTTCTCAAATTTTATACAGTGCTATAATGGAGCAACAGTTCCCACAGAGCCCTGCGGTCTTAAAGACAAGCCGCAGCACTTAGTGTTTAGTGGCAGAGTGAGGCCGTCGCACCGTGGGAGCAGGTGTGTTTTAGGACTCAATAACGCTGTGAAGATGAAACCCTGTAAGGCAGGGGGGGTCTGGACTGGAAGAGAGTGATAGGGAGAGTGAGCTCTCGGCACATCCCCTCTCAATTACATCAAGTGACCAGAGCGTCTCCTTGTAAAAAAACAAGTTCCTCTGCTGCAGTCCTCCTTTGTGGTGGCTTGTCTCTCCCAAAAGGAGATTAGATTTTGACTGAGGTTGGAGTGAATTGAGTTTACAGGGAAGGGGGAGAAGGATGTTCAACAACACTTCAGATCTTTTCTATTTGCAATTGAATGAAACATGGGGAAAAATATTGTACCTGTTCTTATTTGATGTTTTTAAATTCGCGTCTGATGTTGTTTGTGTCATAAATTAAGGATATTTTTTAAAGAATTCACATTATTTATACAATTTCATGTACCTTTTACTACATAATTCATGAAGTTGGAGCAAATAGATCAGTTTATTTATATACACTAAACAAAGAGCAAGGATGGACGGCAAATTAATAATAAAGAGGCACAGGGTTTCTTGATGAGTGTTGTTGGGAGTTATTAGCATGAATGGGCTCACACACCCTCTGCTTAATGACCAGACCGTCATTTTATTCTCAATATTAATAAAGTGAGATCCCCTGATGCTGTTGCTCTGATCAGAATCACACCTTTAGGGGCCGTAACAAGCCAGAATGTGCCGGCACCAAAGAGACAAGTTCAGTAACACAGGCAGAGAGATCCCAGATGAAGACTCTGAAGTGAGGAGTCTTTGATGAAAATGAAACAGCTTACAGGTAGATGAGCAGATAATCAGGCAGAGAGGTTGTCTGGCTGGCAGCAGGGATGTTACTGGTGAGCTCTGAGGCGTGTGTCAACACAAATGAAACAATGAAGCTTCATATCGAGGCTAGATTTGTTTTGACATTAGAAGCTTCCTTTCACAAACACCTGCATGTTTTTAAATCAGATCTAAAAATGTGTCATGGCTTGCCTTTGTTTGTGTGTATGTGTGTGTGTGTGTGTACGCATAAACAGTGACCTTGTCAGATCCAGTAGACCTAATAGGGACCAAAGCCCAGCCCTACTGCGACAAAACTGGAGAAGGTTAGTGTTGAGCTTCTAGTGAGGCTGTGCACAATGGATAGAGGTGAATGAAAATTCTAATTAGATGGTAAATTGTCTGTATTTCCATGGTGCCTTCTAGTCTTTATGACCTCTCAAAGCTCTTCAAAGTATCGTTTTGCCATTCCCAGATTCACACACATATTTGCTAAGTGCATCTTTGTGCAGCACCAAACACACTCATACACTGCTGGCACAGCTGACAGGGGCAATTTGGGCTTCAGTATCTTGCCCAAGGACACTTCGGCATAGAATGGGGACTCTGAGATTCAGCAGACCTTCTGGTTAGTGAAAGCCACCCCCAAAGGGTGTGTGTGTGTGTGTGTGTGTGTTATTTTTCCATTGTACAGTTTTACTTGTTGACCAATTCATTCATTCCTTCATTCATTTTTGCTTCATGGAGAGTGTGTCGATCAGCTCTTTCCACAACCGTCGACAGCCGAGATGTCGATGATAGTGAAATTGAAGGAAGGATTCTGCAGACCCAGAACTAGTTTGTATAGTTAAAGTTAATTTATAAAGAAGTTCACAGATCAGGACGGACTCTAGAAATCCAGAGACATTCACACGCCAATAATGAAGCCTGAATTTGCAGGAGTCAAGCGCACATTATATAGAGAGGTTGCGACCCAAGGCAAAACAACGTCCCAAATCCTGTGGTTTAGCAGGACATGACTGCATGTGTCTAAGCATTTAATGTAAATGAAAATGTGTATTCATAAAGACCTGCCTCATGCTTAAAGACGACAACCCATGTTCTATACTCATCCATTAACAGGTAAGTGATCATTCCCTAGGGGAGAGAAATAATCGAGAGATACATATCATGAGGGTCGCATGCTTAAACATGTGATTCTGGTTTCTATCTATGTTAAAGGGATCGATTAGCAGAATATACGACACCCTGATTCTTTCGCCATCACTTAACAGGAGATTAGCAGACAGTTGCAGAAAAGGATGCAAAACAGGTAATCCAAACTAAAGTAGCAAAGAAAAACAACAGAACAGACAGGATTTAAGACAGGTGAGTAAATGGAAATGTGAAAACATCAACGGACGTCTTGTCGATGAGTGGAAAATTGTGGATCTGAAAGAGAAGAAGGCTGGAGATGTGTGTGTGTGTGTGTCTCTGTGTGTGTGTGTGTGTGGGGGGGGGGAGCAGATCATGACAACTACATAAAATGTCTCGCATTTCTCACAGCCTGCCCTGCCGGATCCCTCTGAACTTAGCTCGATTTTCTGCCTGTGTGAGCATTTAAAACTCTGAGCAGCAACAAGTGAGTCAGTGTAATCTGAATTTCAGATCAACTTCTTTAAATCCGCCTGAGACGGAGCCTTTATAGTCTCACTTTGATGTCATGCACCAGGCCACTTGACACTCTGCCAGTGTCTTTACAAGGGGCTCTCTCTGAAGTACAGAGCACAGCTGACTCTGGTGCTTTGTTACACCCATGTCTCATTAATCTTCGCTGTTGTCAAGCAGAGATTACTCCTCTGCAATTTAATTGCACTCAGTTACAGTGGTGTCATTCTTCCATCCCCTATCCCTACCAGATATCTAGTAAATGAGCTGGCTAGTTATTTAGTAGTTTCTATAACCAGTATACGACTGAAAATCAGGTATTAACTACAAAAGATCCCATTCTTCATTAGCAGAGCATTTAAATGAAATCTTAACTTATACTTGAGCAACTCATGAGAAAACAAATCCCCTGCCTCTTATTTTTTCAACTCACTCCTCACAGCCTTCAGGGACATGACATTATAAAAAAGAGATATTACATATAAATAGTATATTTCTTACAAATTCTGATATTAACATTATCTTAAAGAACCCCTACCTTATGGAAAATGTGCAAAATAAATAGATTCATATAAAAAAAGAGACTCAAATAGAAAGATACATGTTTTTTCCACTGCTTTGTATATAATATAATAAGGACACAAGCTCTACCTACCTTCCTTACCTTTACCTACCTAACTTCCTCCCTACCTGCCTCCCTGAACATCTCCCTCCCTCCGCACCTCCCAAAATACCTATCCACCCACCCACCCACCCATCTACCTCCCTACCTTCCTTCCTGTCTTCCTTCCCGTCTTCCTTCCTTCCTTCCTTCCTTCCTTCCTACCTACCCACCCACCCACCCATGCCTGTCAGTCTGTTTACATGATCGCTGATTGGAGGACTGTCTTCTCTTTCATAAGACAACAGTGATCTCAATCAGTTGAAGCTGTCTGTACTGGTTTGCTCTCAGACTCAGGCACTTGACACGGCCCACAGCTCTCAGTGTTCTGTAAAACAAGTTATACATGTTCCTCATGCTTCTAGTGTCTTTGGAGTGCCGGTGTGTGTGTCTGTCAAAATTGCTTTTTCTACGACTGTGACAAGAGAAGAGCATGAAGTGTCACAAATCACTCCAGCGTCTGCCTTGTCGAAAGCAATCAGCATTACTGAAGACATCACTCCATGACAAAACTCATGGTCAATCAGCGTTTATCTCACTCCCCTCTCTCTCCCACGCCCTGTTCTCTCTCTCATTTTCTCTCTTCCTCTCTTTCATGTGTGAGCTCGAGTCCTCCATTCATTGAATGAATATGCAAGGAGATTATGAAATAAATTATATGTTTTCCCAAAGTAAAATGTCACCCAACATGCTAACTGGTTTCCCTGAGAAGATGATGCACAATATAGAAACCTACATTCATTTAATTGATCAGGCGTTGTCTTGTCTCATAGGAACTCATTGATCAAGGGTAAATGGAGACATGTCTAGAGAATGTGTGGTGTGTGATGCCTGGATGGTCATGAATGAATAGCTACTTCTGTAAATGGTCATCGATTTACTTGTCAGGAGGAGCTGCTGGCAATTACAAAAGAATTGCAGGAACACCGAGGCAATTTGCATATCTCTCAAATCTAATTATTGACAAAGGGTTTTAATAAGCACGCTGCTGTCACATGTAGTTATGATGAATTCACAAGCACTTCTATTGCTCCACCATACAACTCTGCAGGCTGGACAATCTTCAACAATACATTAGCAAACTCAGGATGGAGCATGCACATGTATTGCAATACATGAACACATGTATTTCAATACATGTGTTCATGTTATTGTGTTTTATAAAAATAGTTATAGTTAACATCTTGGAGCTTATTAATAATTATACCAATATACTAGAAACTTTTAGTCATTGACATGGACAAGTTCCTCATGTGGAATACTAGAAGGGTGGTCCCTCGACTTATACCTCCGCCAAGGCTTAAGCCCCATGTCGCCATGTCAAAGCAGTGTTTCCCATTAATTATGTAGATTGTGGCTGCCTGCCATTTTAGAATTGATCCTGCCACGGTTTCATAACAGGCCCATTTTTGTACACTTCTGATAATAACGTGAGAGATTTCTGAAGCTGCTTTCAGACATGCACTGAACTGAAGGTCCCCTCCGGAGATCCTGCAGACTTTCGTTCACTGTAGTTCTCTCTCCCACGCAAGAATTTGTCTTCCCTCTTTAGTCTGTGTACCTATTCAATCAGAATCTGTTGCGTGTTAGAGGGACGTTGGTGTGTGTGCATGTGCAGCTATAGACTGAATTACTTCTATAGGAATAACTGCAATGAAAATGTAAAAAAAAAAAATATCCTGAATTCAATTCTTTGGGGTATGTCCCAGCCCTTCATGTAAGTTCAAGGGAAATCAGTTCAGCAGTTTTGCATAATCCTGCTCACTAAATAACAAATTCTGATGACAGCATAGTCCCCTCGGCAGAAGTGATAAATTATAACTAACGATGAATTCTGCTTTATTTTACAACTGATGAACTCATGAAGATCAGGTTCTTCCATGATCTCCACTCCAGCCACCTGCAGGGTCCTTAACCGCTGTAGCCTGTTCCTGATGCACTTCAAAGTCCTGTCCTCAATTTTTATTTAGCATCTAGGATCAGCTTCCACCTCAGACTTTGCCTGAACACGTGGCAAGTTAAAGGAAAACCAGTGACAGCACTTCCTTCCACCTAAGACTTCTAGTGACCGATTGCAGCACCAGCCTGGGCCTACTGGCCCTGACAGCATCAACTCAACATCAACATGTTAACCATCTGCAGTCACACATCCTGTACAAATAAAATTGAATTAGCCTCCAGCTGCATCCACATCCTTTGTCCTTCTTTTGGGGGTGACCACCTTAAGGATCCATAAAAGGCAACTAAAAAATAAATCTTGGGTCTGCTTTTACCTGCCTGCTGTCACGGTTTGAGGAAGGATATGGACCCAGGATGCAGAGGTTATAACAAAAAAAGGTATTTAATATAAACGGAGTCTTTAAACAAGACAAAAACAAATCATGAACACTACAAGTAACCACCGGCGACAAGGCGCACGGAGAACAAGGAAGGATAAGCAGGGGAAGCTGGACGACAGAGCATGACAAGACAAACCATATCTGACGAAGTGTAGAAACGAGTAACGAACCAACAAAGGGTAAAAGGAAACACAGAGGCTTAAATAGAAACACATGGAAGGCTGGGGTAACTAGCCACAGGTGCAACACATGAGGACTGGGAAAGACAATCACCAATACAGGAAGTGTATTGGACAAAAGGACACAAGGAAAGCGAGACTACAAAATAAAACAGGAAACAGAAAACACAAAGAGACAGAAATCCACAAACTAAATGACATTACATCACACCTGCGGTGATTGTAACAGTGGATCAGTTCCATCTACTTATTGATTGCTTAAAATTTTTTGGGGGAAATGAAACTCAATACATTGTTAGAAATGTAGTGGGGCAAAAACAGATTTTAGATGATATATGTAGTAGAATAAAAATAAAAGGGTAAAATCAAAAGTAGTTACATGACATCCCACCACTGATTTTTAGAATAAGAATGTAATTGAGCACTGTGGGTCTTCCAGTATAACGATCACTTTTGTTTGTAAAGAAACTCTTAATGTTTCAGTGCTTTGAGATTAAATTCAGCTGATCCACAGCTTCTTTCTTTAGCCACATCCTTCACAACAAAAGCTACAGCACCAGCAATCATCTGCAGAACTTTCTTCCTGCACTCTTTGCAAACCATTGTCAATGACCCCAGTGTTCAACCTGCAGCCCATGCAGCCCCTAACTGGAACTGCAACTGTTTGCAGCTTCGTCATTTGTCACTCTTATTATGCCTTTTATCCTCTATTATCAATGTGAAATATTCATAGTTTTACATATAAATATATAATCCTTGTTTGTCATTAAAGAAAATAATTGTTAGCTGCAGGTCTACTAATTACGATGAATTTCAGCACCCTCTCTAAAATCGAGCTACTTTCTATGATAGCCATTCCCAACGGGAACATCTTCATTCATTCTGTTACTATCGCACATTAGCTGCAGCCCTACGATCCAACTCAAACCTGCAGTATGTTCGTGTCACCCACAGCCCACTGTTTTCCCACTGCAGCTTCTGGCACCGGGTAAAGCTAGTATTCTGTCCATCTAAACATAAATATAATTTTAGTCACTAATGACCTTCTAATAGCTTCGGATCAAGGATTTGTGTCTGTCCTCATTCTGATAGATCTCAGTGCAGCATTCGACACGATTGACCTTAACATTTTATTGCAGCGACTAGAACAGTTAGTTAGCATTAAAGGACCCGCCCTAAACTGGTTTAAATCTTATTTTTCTGATCGCCTCCACTTCGAGCAAATCAATGATGAGTCATCTGTGCGCACCAAAGTTAACCATGGTGTTCCACAGGGCTCTGTGCTCGGCCCAATTTTATTCTCATTATATATGCTTCCACTAGGTAACATTATCAGGACACCCTCTGTAAATTTCCACTGCTATGCGGATGACACCCAGTTATACTTGTCAATAAAACCTGAACAATGTAATCAATTGACTAAACTTCAAGCATGTCTCAAGGACATAAAAACCTGGATGACCTGCAATTTTCTCTCATTAAACTCAGATAAAACAGAGGTTCTTATACTTGGCCCTAAGCACCTTAGAGATACATTATCTAATGATAAAGCTGCACTAGACGACATTGCCCTTGCTTCCAATGAAACAGTCAGGAACCTGGGACTGATCTTTGATCCTGATTTGTCCTTTAATTCACACTTTTCACAAAATTTCTAGGACCGCCTTTTTCCACTCGTGTAATATCTCAAAAATCAGACATGTCCTATCGCAAAAAAAGATGCCGAAAAACTAGTCCACACCTTTGTCACATCGAGACTGGACTATTGTAATTCATTACTATCAGGCTCCAGGAGTAAGTCGTTAAAGACTCTTCAGCTTGTCCTGACAAGAATCAAGAAAAGAGAGCACATTTCTCCAGTATTAGCATCGCTATACTGGCTTCCCGTTTAATCGATAATAGAATTTAAAATTCTCCTCCTCACCTTCAAGGCCCTTAATAATATGGCACAATTTTACCTTAAAGAGCCGTTAGTACCTTATCAACCCACTAGAGCACTGCGCTCCCAGAATTCAGGCTTACTTGTTGTCCCTAAAGTCTCTAAAAGTAGAGTAGGAGCCAGAGCTTTCAGTCATCAAGCCCCTCTGCTGTAAAATAATCTCTCTCTTTCAGTTCGGGAAGCAGACACCATCTGTTCGTTTAAGAGTAGGCTTTAAATCTTCCTTTTTGATAAAGCTTATAGTTAGAGCTGGTCCAGGCTTGTGGCCACATCATGGACTACGATCTGTGGATCACGTGCAGAGATTGTAATAATGGATCCAGTTTCGCGGATTCTGTATCGTCCTGGGTGGTCGTGATAATAAGGGCGGATCCTTTATCATGTTGGCATCGATAATGGTGGTGGACCACGATCGAGGTGGCAGCTCATGATGGATCCTAATGGCGGCAGTGGACAATGACTGTGGACTATAGTGGCCTCCGATCTCTATGGTGGATCATGATCTTGCTGGCTGCTGACCATTGACTATGATTGCAGAAGGACTGCTTGATACATAGTATTTCTCCTCAGATACTTGACCATTACTGCAATAATCCATCAATTCATTGACCTTCAGTTACGCTTCAAAATGTTTACCCTTATCAATGCTGCTAAAACCTTTATCTTGATAATGTTCTCCTTTACACTTGACATCTGTCCGTCCTGGGAGAGGGATCCCTCACATGTGGCTCTCTCTGAGGTTTCTACGTACTTTTACCCTGATAAAAGGGTTTTTAAATATTTTCCTTACTCTTGTTGAGGGTTAAGGACAGAGGATGTCACACCATGTTAAAGCCCTATGAGACAAATTGTGATTTGTGAATATGGGCTATACAAATAAAATTTGATGGATTGATTGATTGATTGATTGATTTTATGCACACACTGCAGCAATCATCCTCTCAAAGATTTCATTCTGGCACTTGATGGATTGACAATTAATATCTTCTGTCAACCTTGAGTGTGAGTTATGAAGGTTGAGGCTTTCAGTGGAGCTGCCACCTCTGGATCAGTAAACACTAATCACCAATATGTAACGGGGCATAAGTGTAAGTAGTGTATTTATCGACACACTGTAAGCCTGGCTTGAAAACAGCAACAATGAGGGCATGAATAAGGTGGACGGAGAATCTGGTTTTTAATGTGGAAAAGAAAACTCAGGATAACCTTTATCCTCCTGGAAAGTTTCTCACAAGAGTTTAAATGTCACTAAGTTTAAGAGGATTTGCTTATAGTATTGATCAAAGAAATATTTCAATGTTGTTGAACTGGATTCAAGACAGTGGAGAGTGAAAATAATGGGCCGGGGGAAACCACTCCTGTAAAATGTGTATCTTTATGACAAATGAGAGCACCAGAGAAAGGGATTAATGCTCCATTTCAACTCTGTGTCCACAGTAGCCTTCTGGGGGACTCACTGATCTGTTGGGGCTGGTGGAGGATCACATGATAGCACAGCTTCTACTCATGAAGCCCTCTCTCCTGTGAACTCATACATCCATCAGTGTCTTTTCTCGCTCGCTCTTTCTCACGCCTTGGTACAATCAATCCTTGCGAACAGGGTGTTTAGCCTTTTCCTCCCCCTGACTTATTTGGCTCCAACTACCATGATTCAGCCCAGTTGATCATGTCACCTTGTTACCTACATGACAGAGGAGAGGAAAAAAAAGTAGCCTAATCTTCTCTTTCCTCTCCCCTGTGTTAGCTATCAGTTACCGCAGGTTCCCAACCTCCATCACACCAAGAAGATTGGATTGTTTCCCCCCTGCAGTGGACACCAGGACCAGGAGGCAAGAGGAACAAATTTGTTTGGGTGTAACCGAGTTTCTTGCTCACCAGATTGCTCCTGCACCGTTGGCGTAGCCAAGCCCAGAGGCTGCACAGATGATTGCTGCACGGGCGAATACAGTGAGAGGAATATTTTCATGTTCCATCCATCTGGTGCAGCATTTTCATGGTTTCTGATGAGCCAACAGCCCCCCCAAACAAACTGATACTCACCCCAGCACAGTGTTGTCCTTTTGAGCACGAGAGACGTGTCGGGTTTGAATAAAGTCATCAAGGCCTGAGAGCAAATCTCTTTGTAGCCCTGTATAAAATCATTAGGATACAGTGCATAAAATTAATCTCAAAATAGCATAAAAAATGTTGTATTAAAAGAGAAAGTTCATGATAATTAGATAAGTTCATATTATTAAAAATATTAGTTAAAATAAGGTTAAATACGGGATAAAATGTAATAAATATAATATGTACAGTTAATAAGTTTAGCTATTTACAGTTAAAAAAAGTAAAGCAATAAATAGATGTGTGGTTAAAAGGCTCTGTGATTGAGAAGACGAGAAACTTGATTTGAGTGCTTTTAATGTGAAATCTAACTTTTTCTCTGTTGTGTGTCAGTCATTCAGTTTCTGCATTTCTCATTGGGTAGTAGCAAATTCACAGCCAATCCAAGTCTGGTATGGGGAGGGACATGAAGGTAGGATGAGGTTCAGCATGCTTTGAGCAGGTGAGTTAGAGAGAGAGACAGATTGTCCAGTGTCCTGAGGAAAAGTGCTGTGGGAAACATTTAAGAGGTGTCATCGAGGTCGACTACTCGTGGTCCTGATATATTACTCTTCTATGTAACTTCCAAAGGTAAATATAACGTGTTTGGATAGCATAGCTTTAGCAGTGTTGTAGTTTTCAATGCTAAAACGGGTTAACGTTAAGTCAGTACAATTTAGCGTGATGATATTATGGCTCAACAGAGTTCATGTAATTAAAGGAGATGGACGTGTGTGAAGAGAGGGAGAGAGAACCTGAGATGGTTGCTGGTTGATGGACCCTGCTGTTTTATTCTTCCCCGGATTTTCGTTGCTGTGTGCTGCCTGAGTTTGGATTGTGACTGCCATCACCCCTATCTGTGACTGTCATTGCCCTATTGCCCCTCGTTTGGACCTGTGAGTATTGAACTGATGTGACAATGCACGTGCTTTTATTTTATGCTCTTGACTGAGTGAAGTAGCCATAATAGTTTTCAGGCCTCACCGAACCCGAGCATCACTACAGGCCTGCAACTGAGTTTTGAGTTTTATCATTTCTGGTCCACATGTGATGTTTGTGAGCTAATTTAAAGTTGATTATTGTTTTGTTTTGATTCAGAGACCTGTGAAAGGTAAAGATTTTATTTAACCCTTTTTCAGTGATTTGAAGAGTGAATTCATAGGAACGGGTAAAACTATTTAAAGAGACCCTGTATTTTATTTTGTGCATTTGAGAAAAGTTATATTTCATATAACTGTTGTGCATTTATTTTATTTTGTAAATATTTTACTTCCTGAGAGAGGAGCTCACAACAATTTAATTTATTTCATATTGTTAATAAACACCTGTAAAAGTTTTGACTTTTAAAATACAGTTGTGGTGGTCTTTAATTTTAATTAGAGGAATTAAAACAAAAGATAAGTTTCGTTTCAAATATTCTTCTGAGATCATATTCATTTTTTGTGTTTACGAACTCAGGCCCAGGAGATCTGGGTTACATCTTTGTTGGCCAAGAACAAACTGGTAATCATGTTGATTCTAGTCTTCATATTAAAGGACTCTCAGTGATGTCACCAGTGCCTGCCTCTGTGGGACACACACGCTGGTGGAGGAGAGTCAAAAGACTCTAAGATAGACGGGGCAGCTTTTTTTCTCCATGTCCCTTCTTTCAAAAACAAACCTTTAGCTCCTGCTGTTTGAGAAATGAGTGTGATGCCTGACAGCGAAGGAAGATGGGGACGGATCGCACGGAGCCTATATCACTTTGCTTCCTTGACTCATGCAGTTGGGGGGCTGGGCTGTGCACAGCAATCATCACCATAATGGTAAACAATAACACACACAACACGTGTAAATGTATCATGCAAATGATCCAGTTTCGGTTTTAAAGACACATTTAAAGTGGCTGTAATCAATATTTTCTCAACAAAATCAAATGACAATATAAATAGACTGGGATGATGATCAGTAAACCTGCAGAGAATCAGCGTCTGAATCTGCAGCCAATGAATTTCAGCTCATTGCAAGTTAACAGTGGAAGGGAGTGTATTTGACTTGTTTGCCAGGTGGCCACCAGCCTACCATCACATGAAGGATGAGCATGATGTGAAACTTCTCCATGTGTAAACACAAGCCTTGAAATTCTGTTTTCATAGAATGTAACTGCAATGGCAAATACTATTTATGAGACATAACTCTGACCAGATGTGCAAAATGTTTACACTAAACACATTTGTTTACAGCACTTGATGTTACTGACCACTTTATCAAACTGTTTAATGATGTTTATCCACTCACAGCACTTCTTTTTTAGCCTGGATGCCAGACGAACTTAGCCCCGCCCACAACAATTTGGTCGGGCAGTTCGGTCTGGAGTCGCTCCATTGGGAAAAAATTATGGCCCGACCGGGCCAATCAGATTGTCAGGGCGGGCTTTATACGATGATTGACAGATGATCAACGGTAACGTAATCAACCACGTCATCAAAGTGCCCTTGGGTTGAATTCGTTTTCAACAAACATGCCTGCCGCTGGTGAGCTGAGATGTGTAGATGCTGCCATTGAGTCTGTTTTCGAAGACATCGACAGCGCATTCATTTTGAAAGAGGAACACAGAACGTGGAGGCGACGCCAAAGCACCGCGCTAATCCCTATCGCCCCGGCGCTTGGCTGTTCACAACGGACACTGAAGCGACGCTGAACCGCCGGGCAGCGCTAATAATATCACCCGTTGATCCAGTAGATCGCTGCACGGCTTTGTGCCGGTCACACCGGAGGCTGAAGCACTGCGCTGCGCCAAGGCTGCCTCGCGGTGCTTCAGCCTCCGGTGTGACCGGCACAAAGTTTTAACATGGGAGTGGATGGGAGCCAGCTGTTATTTAAGGCTTGGCGCTGCGCTGAAGCGTCCGGTGTGAACCCGGGTTAGTAAATAACTCACAATGCGTTGCTTAGCATACGTCACATACTACGTTGCTCTGATTGGTTGTAGGTCTATCCAATTGAGCGAAGAGGAATTTTACTTCCTGGTCAGTTGAAACACGCCCCATAATTTTTTCCCAATGGAGCGACTCCAGACCGAACTGCCCGACCAAAATGTTGTGGGCGGGGCTAAGTTCGTCTGGCATCCAGGCTACTTCTTTTTAGGAAAAGAGTATTGAATGGTTTCATACAAAAGAAGTTCACAGTGACTTCAGACACTCCCTAACCTTAACCACAATTGTGCAATTTGGACACCCCATCATCCATTCAGTCATCCATTCAGTCATCCATTCACCCATTCATTCACCCATTCATTCATTCATCCATCCATTCAATCATTCATTTAAAACATTGCCTCTGAATGTGAACCAAGTAGCAATTATATTTCCTTCTAAATGTATTTGCTACTCAGACAACATTATTTATTGATGGTTATTGGGACATGAAAATGATTGCAACAATTTTTTTTTAAAGCGTTTCAGAAAAAAATGAACCACCTTACCTTCTAGTGTTTTTTCATGGGACTGGGAAAAAACACATATCAAACAAAGAATACATAAATAATGCAGTCATAACTTTTTATTATGTGGACAGTAAGGGTCAATGAAAAATAAATATCTTATTTTTCATTGCCCAATTCTCTTCTAATTTTAACAAGTTGCACAATCTTTTTCCTCATGTTTATAATATTTTTTACATTTTACATTGTTAAGTTCACGGTTGCACCAAACACACCCCTGCAAATTTCTTGGCAATAAACCCTGATTAAGTATACAAGTTTGTATGTAAGTAGTTTGTATGTAAGTTTAAAGACTTTTTTTTAAGGTGAAAGAAAAACTGATAAAAATTGAATTTATCAAAGCAGCATTTGTCAATTAAAAAAATATATGAAATAAGACAATTCTATTCACGATAGAATGTATTTTGGTGTCATGTGCACGTTTTCACCTTCACATAAAAAATAACTGTTTGTAAAATGAAATAAATAAAGAGTAGCTCCATGTTGACAACCACGATAATGTGAATATATTAGTACATATTTAATATTGGGTTTAGTAATGCTTTTCTTTTTTCTTAACATTATCACTCAGTGTTTTAATCATGTGGTTTTATATAGTTAGTTTGATGGTTTGTATAATGTACATAAATATTGGTAATATTTATGGATTATTATATTATTATAGGGACAAAAGATGAAAATGAGCTCACAGAGCTAACTCTGATTTATTTACAGAATAATGAGCACTATTAGTGAGGGCAACATATGAAAATCTGGGAACTAAATCCTTACCAAGAAATGTCTTCACAATTGTGTTTAGGAAGGTGTGTAATATCATGTCTTAAAATGTTGAAATTCAACTCCCGTGGGAAACCTCCTAAAATTTTTTTCAAAGTTGGGGTACCTGTAACCGTTTTTTGAAAATCCAGTTAACACCATGAAAAATTCTATCTTTTTTCTATTTGTCTAAAGCAGAGGTCTTCAAATGGGGTCCCCCTGGAGGTACTGTTGGGGGGGTCGCTAAATGTTTGGTTGATAAGATTTTTTTTAATCATTTTTATAATTTGATGTATTTTCTAACCAATTTTTAAAATGCACATTAACATGCATCCAACATATTGAGAGGCTGATTTGACCCTCTGCCCAACAGCCTCCATCCATCCAAGGTTAGATAAGTTGTGTGCTACCCATCAGGGTCCGACATTTCACTAATGTGGGAGTATGTGTGCCATCCACAGTTGGCTTGAGGATTCACTGTCTCTTCTACATACATAGTTTGAAATAAAAAAAAAAAATCTGTGAATTACTTTAATAGCTCAGTGTTGTATGCAAGATGTATGTTTATAAATGGCAGTGGCATGGCCACCCTGTACCTAGCACATGTTTAAATTGAAAACATGACTATATGAACCTGTGTTATATTTGAATAGCTTAGTATTGAATGCACAATAACAGGGTAGCTATGTTTATACATGGCACTAGGCCTAGTTTAATATAAAACACAATTTTAGACAATATATATAGTAGGGGGTCCCCGGCCTGAAAAACTTTGAAGACCCCTGATCTAAAGCAATAACCTCATGGAAAGCTAATAATTGTCAGGGCAGCATTAGTTTTTCACCAAAACTGCTTCTTAGTGGAAAAACAGACATTTGAATTTGAAAAGTAGCGTTATGCGTTTATTTCAGTATCTTGCATAATACTGATCCACTCTGCCACACGCCTAATGTGTCAATGTCTGAGTCTTCTCCAAACTGAACATCATCATGAACACAATTCTTGCACGAAATGCCTTTGCAAACTCCACATGCCGAGATACACTTGACACCATTCTTTTTGCAGCTGCACCGGCGGTCGCTGCAATCTCCATTGCAATTGCAGACTGTGAACTGAAGAAGCTCCTCAGGAGCCATGGGGTCTAGTGTTGGAACTGGCTCATATCCCTGAACACCTAATGTCCACCCGTAGTCACTAGGGCCCAAAGACATGCTCTTAAGAAGGATCCAGTCCCGGGTTTGTATACAGTGCCTTGCATAAGTATTCACCCCCCTTGGACTTTTTCCCATTATGTACTGTTACTAACTGGAATTCAAATAGACTTAAATAAACTTTTTCCTGTTTGATCAACAAAACATGCATAGTACTTTGGAGGTGCAAAATAAATTTGATTGTGACACAAACAATAATGAGAACAAAAAAGTTGAAATCTGTTGGGTGCATAAGTATTCACCCCCCTGTGTCAATACTTGGTAGAACCCCCTTTCGCTGCAATTACAGCTGCAAGTCTTTTGGGGTATGTCTCTACCAGCTTTGCACATCTAGAGATGGAAAGGTTTGTCCATTCTTCTTGGCAAAAAAGATGAAGCTCAGTCAGATTGGATGGAGACCGTCTGTGAACCGCAATCTTCAAGTCTTGCCATAGATTCTCTATTGGATTGAGGTCTGGGCTTTGACTGGGCCATTTTAAGACATTAACATTCTTTAATCCAAACCATTCCTTTGTAGCTCTGGCTGTATGTTTAGGGTCATTGTCCTGCTGGAAGATGAACCTCCGCCCCAGTCTCAAGTCTTTTGCAGACTGCATCAGATTTTCTTCAAGGATTTCCCTGTATATGGCTCCATCCATCTTTCCCTCTATTCTGACCAGTTTCCCTGTACCTGCTGAAGAGAAGCATCCCCACAGCATGATGCTACCACCACCATGTTTCACTGTTGGGATGGTGTGCTCAGGGTGATGGGCAGTGTTGGGTTTTCGCCACACATAGCGTTTTGCATTGAGGCCAAAAAGTTCAATTTTGGTCTCATCTGACCAGAGCACCTTCTTCCACATGTTTGCTGTGTCTCCCACATGGCTTCTGGCAAACTCCAAACGGGATTTTTTATGGATCCCTTTCAACAATGGCTTTCTTCTTGCCACTCTTCCATAAAGGCCAGATTTGTGGAGTAGACGACTAATAGTTGTCCTGTGGACAGATTCTCCCACCTCAGCTGTGGATCTCTGCAACTCCTCCAGAGTAACCATGGGCCTCCTGGTTGCTTCTCTGATTAATTTTCTCCTTGTCCGACTCTTCAGTTTGGGTGGACGGCCTCCTCTTGTTAGGTTTGCGGTTGTGCCATATTCTTTCCATTTTCTTATGATGGATTTTATGGTGCTCAGAGAGATGTTCAAAGCTCTGGATATGTTTTTATAACCTAACCCTGCTTCATATTTCTCCACAACTTTATCCCTGACCTGTTTGGTGAGCTCCTTGGTCTTCATGATGCTGTTTGTTCAGTAATGATCTCCAACAAACTCTGAGTCCGTCACAGAACAGGTGTATTTATACTGAGATTAGATTGCAGACAGGTGGACCCTATTTACTAATTATGTGACTTGCAAATGTGACTTGTGAATGCAATTGGTCGCACCAGATCTTTGTTAGGGGTTTCACAGTAAAGGGGGTGAATACATATGCACTCAACACTTTTCAGATTTTTATTTGTAAATAATTGTGAAATCCATGTAATATTTCCCCCCACTTCCAAATGATGCACTATTTTGTGTTGGTCCATTACATAAACTCACGATGAAATAAATTTTAATCTGTGGTTATACCATGACAAAATGTAAAAAAGTCTAAAGGGGGTGAATACTTATGCAAGGCACTGTATATGCACGGAGAGAGTGCTGTGCAGCTGCACCCTCTGTTGGAGACAGAGTCTTTGGTTTGATCACCCCAGCTGCCGCTTTCTGTGAGAACATGCTGTATCGAATTGAACCCAAACTGGTACCTGGTGCATGTTAAATGCACTGAAAGATGGCTGTACCAGCTTGAATCACTGCATCCTTAGAAGCCTGTGTGTCAAGGAAGCTGTCCATGTGTTCATCAATATCCCTTGCACAAAACCTGAAAAAATGCACTTTGAGATTTGTTTCAAATGCAAAGTGCAATAGAAATAAAATGTATTATTATTATTATTATTATTATAACCTGTCAAATATAGCTGTTTTCCAGCGGCCAGCGATTGCAGAAACCGTATCACAACCAGTGAAGGCATGACAAAAGAGCAGGTAGCGTATTTGTCTTTCAGAGAGAGCTTCTCGGATCCTCCTGACATCATAGGAGCCCTTAGATGTGGTCAAGTAGATCGGATGGTTTGTGCTTGAGCTATGGTGCACCACCATTACCAGCAAATCTGCGTCTTCTGCCTGCACCTGAAAATAGAACAAGATATGCAAGTGTGTTGAACTATGCAAAAAAAGATAACCATTGTCAAGTTAGTATACAATGTGAATACTCTTCTTTTCAAAGTAATCATAGCTGATGAAAGTAAAATATGTACACAAATGTTACTGACCTTAACAGAGCCATCTCTAGCAGCAGCCAATGCCTCTCTCACAATTGAAGTGTCAGTGTAGTGATGTGGTCATGATCTTTTGGCGATCTGCTATAGCCATCAAAGACCACAATGATCTTCTGAGAGCGACAGCCAAGACCCTGCAAGTATCTCAGGTAACTGTTGGCAATCTCCTGCCAATACTGACCTTGTTCCCACTTCCCCATGTAGAGAAGCCATCCACCATCAACCACCAGAGTGGAGGAGAGTTGGTTAGTGAGGTCAAGCGGATCAGTTAAATCCTTCAGGCTAGTCTTGGAAAAGCCTGCCTTGTTTGCCTTGTTCATTTTCTGATTTTTGTTGCTGAACCGTTGGGCCAAAATGATCAGTCGGTTGAACAACTTGAGTGAGTCAAGGTGAATCTTCTTTTCATTGACCTTGGGAATCTTTCTGAGTGATGACAGGGCTTGTACCTTCAACTTCACCTCCATGGTCGATGTGGCTGACCTTCCATCCAGCTTTATCTGCATCTGCCTCCCTACTTCAGCTGCTCTCTCTGCATTAACTGGGTCATCTCTTGTGCTTGTGAATCCTGTTGAGAAAGACACAAGCAACTCCTTATCTCGATCTTGGTCAAATGGGTTGATCTCCTCAAACCACTTGAGGACAAGTTCAATCGCTTCAGCATCTCGCTTCATTTGAGTTTTGGCCATGTCTGTGGAGTGGACCATGTTTCTTGACACCTTCCTCCATGCGCTGGTTGACATTGGAGAAGTGGTTGAGGGTAAGCACCTGTGACCAGAATCACTATTTCTCATCCTCCCTCTGCTCAGTCCACCTTCTGACTTGGCTGCCTTCATTAATGACTGCTCAATACAGATGTCACACCAGGTGCCAGACCAATCATGGCTAGAGTAACGGACAACATGGTTCCCATGGGCAGTAACACTTTTAAAGGTTTCCTTGTAAGCAGGCAAAGTTTTGAGTTGCTTCATGAGTTGTCAGTACAGCCGTGCCCCCTTGGCGTATTGGTGATGTCCCACAGCTGCAAAGATGTCTAGCATCCTGGTGACAATGCAGGACAGGTGCCCATTGTGGTCTGCAAGCCGTTCAGTTCTGATGAAGATCTTGATGACATCTACCATGTAGTGGTACTGCACCCAGAGTGCAGGCGTTCTTCCTCCTTTGGCAAGTCTTTTGAAGATTTCTTCAAACCTCCGTTCAAACACTAAAACAATTGGATCTGTGTGTCTGGCTCCCATTTCCCCATCAGCTACCTTCTCCATCAAGGTCCTCATTTCACCAAGCTCCTCCTCAGTAAAGGCATGTTTCATGATGTGCTGATAGATGGCTGCATCAATCAGGAGGTAAGCACGGATAGCCTTGTCAAAACATCCTCCATCCAGGATGTGGTTGGCTGTCGTACACCCTGGATAGATCAGCTGGATCAGCTCTAGTAGTCCAGAATCCTCCATGATATTACCCAAGGATCCAAGGTAGGACTTTAGCAGGTGAAATCCACCCAACCGTGGAATGATGGGTAGATTTGCCTGCTTTATGATGTCCACAGCTTTGAGCCAGATTGGGAGATCGAACGTCACTATAGTGACTTTGTCTTCAGAGACAAACTCTTTGAGAGTGGTGAAGATGGTGTTGTGGTCATTAGGGTCACCTTCGATGACTGGGAGGATGTCGATCAGCGTGCTCTGCTTGGCATCATCTGCATGGATACGTTTCATCCAGCCATTCCAGTTGGAGTGTGAGAAATCAGGATCCTTTGCTTTGATAACCCACCCTGCTGCCCAGAGTGTATCGCCCGGAGTGAGGAGTGACTGGTCTTGTGTTACAAAGGAGGAGAGCTCAGCGATGGGAAGAAATGTGATGGTGTTTATTCCAGTCTGTTTTCTGTTGGTGAATGGAAGAATCTTCACTTTAGCTCCCTTCAGGATCTTAGCTTTGTCGAGTGCCTTCAACCACACCCTGTTGATAGCTGCTCTCATCTGTGGATCTGCCAATGGTGGTGCCGGAGAGGTGATTTTGATCCAACCCATTGAATGAAAGGGAGTGTTTCCGTGAATAGAAACAATTTTTAAATCTATATTGTCCCCAACAAATTAAGTGACTGCATTGCTTGTTTCCCCAACCTCCATGGAGACCACCTTGTCACTCCATATTTTACTTTCACTAGCTGTCTTAACTGATAGATGCTCAAGTGCATTATCAACCTCAACTTCATCATCTGTCTGATCATCAGTTTCTTCAACAATGGTATCAAGAGCGCCAGAAGTATCAGAGAAGCCATCTCTGCTCCTGTCATTGATGAAGCAGTATTTGTAGTTCTGTGTCTCTGAGTAAGACTCAGTATATCCCAGCTGGTGTAACTTGTTGAGCATCCATTTTGACCCAAATCTATGATCCAGTTGTATGGCAAGCCCCATCTGGTATGGCATAACTCCTGACCGAGGCCGAGAGGCCTTTATAAAGTTTTGCCCCCAAACAGCTACTCTTTCATCTGTCTTCACTATCAGTTTCAAGAACATCTGAAGGCTCTCAGGAACAAGTGCCAGCTGACTATGGATATCAGTCTTGCTCTGTGCAGTGGGGTATGACTTTGGATCTAGATCAATCATGGCAATGTCGTTGCATATGAATTTTAGTACAGTCTTTATGATCTTAGTCTTCTCATCTCCAAGCTCAAGATTAGCATGATGCTCTCGCAGAATGTTGCTAGTGTTATCTTTGAGGCAGAGCACAGCTGCCCTTCTCTCCTGTGATGTGAAATACAATGTGTCATGGTATTTCGCTTCGAGTTTCTTCTTTAGACATTTCTTTGAATAAGAGAGGCTCTTATCTGGTGACTGATCAAACTGTTGCAGCTTTTCATGGACTTGATCAAGTGTCATCACCCCATGCTCAAGTTCTGAGTCTAACCATTCACAGAATTCATTAAAAACAGCCTCTCGCTCCTCATCAATTTTCTTCTGTACTCTCTTCCTCTGTCCTCTATCTTCAATCTCAGAGTAATGACTACCTGTCTCAAAAAAAACTTTGCAGCGCAAATGATACAGAGTTTCCTCTGCCACCAAGTCATTGATCCCTTCCAGGCGTCCAACGACTCCAGTGCTCCAATCGTCCCCACGACTCTGTGCTGTCTTCAGCAAGCTTTTCTTTAGTCTATCTGCAGTCAAATTATCCGGCACTTTATATCTCTTTCTGGCAGCCTCTGGGTTATTTATGTAGAGATGGGCGGGTTGGTTGCAAAGAATGCATACATTCTTGTACAGAAGCTGAATGGGCTGAGAACTTGTAGAACTGCACTGAACTCTAAGCAAGTGCGTCTTCTCTTCATCTTTGCTGACTCTTTCTCTCCTTTTGATGCATGAGCTGACTTTGTGGTGACCTCGACAAACTTGTTGTACAAATAATTTTTGCACTTTATGTGGTACCTGAGTCTTCCTACATTTTGAGCCTCTTTCATAAACTCCAATATCATAGCATTTCCAACTGCTTCTGCATGTTCCATAAAAGTAGAGTAGCCTTTAGGAGTTGCCTATGTGAGCCTCTGAGCTGGCGTCCCCGGGCCTTCACAGATGAAGCAATTGAGCATACTGCTAGACTATAATGTCCTACAAAGTAAAAAATGGTAGAATATAATTTATATTATATTAAATATTAAATATTACGTAGTAAAGTATTTTTGTGACAATAAAGACAACTCTGTCATGTGCAGGAATAACTTCAATCTAATATATTCTATTGAAGAGGAAAACAGGAGATCAGCTTTACAGTAACATTAGCAAAAATCCTCTCTTGGAAAATACACCGCTGTAACCTAGCTATATAGCTAATGGGGGAGTCAGCAGGCATTCAAGAAAATAAAATGGTGCAGTTTGCCATCAGATGCAGTTTGGAGTGTCTAATACACACATAAGAGTTGGCTAACTGACCATGTTATTTACAGTTACCCAGCTAACAAGGCCTAGCCAAGTGGGAGTTAACGTTAGATAGCTAACCATGTTATTTACTGTTAGCCAACTAAGTGAGCTAGGTTGCCAACTTTTATGTTACTTGCATAGTATCAATGTAGTGACATGAATTATTTCAAGTTGTTAAAAAAGGATGTACAATACTTACATATCAGACAGAAAAAGTAGTGCACATCGAAGACTGTTGCAAATGGCTTCAGCATGTCTAGCACTAGCTACTAACTACATTAGACCGTTGCTAAGCAGACTGTTGCTAGGGACGCCACTCTGATCCACCCTGACAATTGTTACTCAGACATTGACACATGAGGCGTGTGGCAGAGTGAATCAGTATTATGCAAGATTCTAAAATAAACGAATAACGCTACTTTTCAAATTCAAATGTCTGTTTTTCCACTAAGGAGCAGTTTTGGTGAAAAACTAATGCTGCCCTGACAATTATTACCTTTCCATGAGGCTATTGCTTTAGACAAATAGAAAAAAGATTACATTTTTCATGGTGTTAACTGTGTTATTTTTATTTTTTATTGTTTTGGGGGAGGCGGGGGGGTTTGGAACCCTTTATTTGTGAATAATAGCTGAAAATGCAATGAGTGGGAAAAGTGGGGGTGGCTGTTTTTGCACTGAGTGGTTTTGGTGAAAAACTAATGCTTGCAATCAACTCAGAATCATGAAAAAACCCTAGTTTGACCCCTCACAAGTTACTTAAAGCCAAATTTAACATTTTCGATTTTTCAAAAATCGGTTACAGGTACCCAAACTTTGAGCAATTTTTAACGGGAGATGAATTTCAACATTTTAAGACATGATATTACACACCTTCCTAAACACAATTGTGAAGACATTTCTTGGTAAGGATTTAGTTCCCAGATTGGTCAAATATATGCTAAAATTCCCTTACCAACCATAAATAAACAGATCGAAAAAAAAGTTGTTTTTATTTATTTCTCTCTTATTTACCACGGTAGCTGTGTGTGCGTGTGTGTTTGTGTTTAACTGTGTTTGCATGTGCGTGTGTACACTCTGCTGTCTGACAGGCGCTGTGACGTTTCACTACAGCCCCGCCGCACCAACAGTGCATTCTGGGTCCAACCCAAGATGGCTGCGCCCTTGCAGAAGTGCTGAAGAAGTGCCTCTCCGGAGAAACTGTCGGGATTACGTGGGATTTCCGCGAGCACCGTCGAGCCAAATCAGCTCCGAGGGTCGCTGGCTTGTAGAAGGAGACAGCAGGAGCCCAGTCGTCGATAAGAACGACCGGGGCTTCGCGTGGCTGTGGCAGACTGTCCGTGTGAAGATGGGCCTCGTCTCCAGCCCCTTCCCATAGCGAAGAGCCGTGGGGAGAGGAGCCGCGGATTCCCCTGCAAACACGCACCCGTCCAGCTCGGCTTTGACGGGTTTGACATTCTGTACCGGCTGTGGACGCTGCCCTACAACTTTCTCACCAGGATTGTTTGTGCCACAGTGTCCGTCATCGTCCGGAGGCGTAGAGGTTCCTCAGCCCGGGTAGATAACCCCACAGCACCGAGGTCTGCATCTACACGCTTCGCTACCGCCATTTCCACACATCTGCTCTCAGTCACATGGCCCCGTGTTCAGGTTGTTTCTAACATGACTGGAGGAAGCTCCTTTATCAACGCTCACTCCTCACGCAGTTCTGACAGCTAGCTGCATGGGAGCTGTCAAATGAGCCACGCTAGCTGAGCTAAGTAGGCTAGCTGACCGGTGTGTGTGTTTGTGTGTGTTAGCGGGGGAGGCAGCTGTGGTGTTGACACAGGCAGAGTTGGGTGAACGTCTACACACGCACACACACAGCTCCTCAACTGTGGCTTCAGCCTGTGTTCACATGACCTCATGTGTGTGGGGCTTCTGGTGGTGTTGTGGTTTTCATCCCAGCAAGAGATTCACTACACATGACCCACAGCCACCATCCCATAAACCAAGGGATTTAATTTAATGTTGACGGTCATAAAGGTTAACTCAGCAGCTATTGAGTTTTCCTAAACTCTCCCTTCACTAGTTGGTCGGTGCTCAGTTTTCAAATGAAAGATCTGCCTGCAGCATCACAGTATTTGAGGGTTCTTAAATATTAATGCAACTTTTTTTATACTCCTGCAATTAGGATACTGCAACCTATTAATAGTCCTTACCACTGAGGATAAGAAATGTATTTTAAAAGAAGTCCTCAAATGTTGAGGAATGTCACAACACAAGCATTCAAAGAAAAACTCTGTTTGCATAAACTAAAGTTTAGATTGAACTCAGGAACTGTATGATCAAAGAATGAATGAATAAGATTATCAAGAGTCTGACCATAAACTGTGCCCTCATTCTCACATCCGTCCATTTGTCAATCTGTCAATCTGTCCCATCCCCACTCAACTCAGTTAAGTTGATATAAATTCATTCAATATTTATACACCGCTTATCCTTTAAGGGTTGCAGGGGAGCTGCAGCCAATCCCAGCTGACATTGGATAAAGTCGGCGTACACCTTTTCTCTCTATTGGATTATTGTAGCTCCATAGTTTACACTATCAACATTCTTTTTACTTGGAAAGATTTGTCGTATCAACTCCAGAAGAGCCGACGTGTTTGCAACAACCGCTTACGGATGACTCTGCTTCGAGAAATGTGTGACTGCATAGTTTAACCACTGCCACACTGCCGACATTGAGTCATCTTCTGGCAGCAGCTCCTCATGCACCATGCTGCTAGCTCACGTTGAATTGTTTTTCAAATAAGTAATGGATGAAGAGAAACATGATAATCGGCCAATGACCACAGATATGTCATAGAGTAGAATTTAATACTATTGGCTTGTGAATGTATCGTGGATCCACATTATTCGGGTGAACAAAGTGTAAATGTCATAATAACAATCCATGATTTTATTGACCGGTCATCTTGTTACTCATGCTGATGAAGGGAAAATGACATGAAATATCTCATCATAGTGCTGTTTAAAATACAGAATCAACACAAATCTTTCACCTGTAACATCTTAACAAACCTAAATAGTAACTTGATCGGGCTGATCTGAGTTTGCTGATGACAGATTTTGACCTTAAGGGGAAACTCGGCTATTTTCATGGTGAAATAAGAGAACCAGCCACAGCTATGATCATGTACTAGTTGGACCACACTGAAATCACAGAAATCACAGAAATCAGTTAAATCTTTTTTTGTTTCCACTAACGTAACCGCTTCCCCTGCAGGGCCCTGATGAAAATGGACTCAGACTTGCTTCATTCCCCAGCGGTTGGCCTCGCTGATGAAGAGGAGGCCGACATGAATGACTGGAAGCTTCCCTTGGCCTTCATGAAGAAACGCCACTCGGAGAAGATCGAGGGCTCCAAGGCGTTAGCGCAGAGCTGGAGGATGAAGGACAGGGTAAGTTCTCTGCTCATGTGCGTCAGGGTGCTCCTTTGTGCCGAGATGGGGCTTGAGGTTGTAAGGGCTTCACCCTCTGTCATTCTGTAGCCAAGCGTAAACTGTGTAAACTCATTCACTTTTAGGTACAATGCGGACAGTAGACAGGTTTGATAGTTATGCAGTAGGCACATTTTCATTGTCATATAGCTCTGAACTCATGTTCATTTTCATGGGAAGAACTAATTGCAGAGTAAGCCAAGGAAATGTTATCATGACAGAACTGATGCTATATATCGCAGGGGATGTTTTATTTATAATTTTTAACTGAAGAATTGTTAGAAAAGCATGGTTTGGAATTTTAAAGACACAATGAAATTCTGTATTTTTTATTTAATGTATTGTTAGAGCTGCAGTTACACAGTAAGATGGCATTATGATAGACACTAGGCTACTCTATTATGTCACAGCTGTTTCCCAATATTTTGCAGTCTTTATGCTAAGCTAAGTTAGCTGGCTCTAGCTTGGAGTGCAAACATGCAAGTGGTTCCAGACTTCTCATATAACTCTTTGGAAGAAAACAGAAGAAGTGGTTTTGTTGAAGTTGGCACTTTCAGCTGAGACAGCGTGGAAAGTTAACAGAGGTTGTCCGTTATTAAGCATAGCTTCTATTGGGGCTCTTAAGGAAAGGTCGGTGATTAGTATTGGCCTGGCCATTATACCAGATCTAAAAATTTCAATCCACAAAAGACACAAATTAAATGCACCAGTGCTACACACAATGCTTCCAGAGGACATCAGTCTTTATACAGCCAGGACAAATTTCCGGCAAATTACTGGCTACCCTCGTGTTTATTATAGTACCAATTCATTTTATACTGCTGGAGGCTAGCCATGCTGCGCTTTGACAGGAGAAACTCAAAGCTTTCCCTCATGAATGGCCACAGTGCATTTCAGCTCTCATAAAGCTGTCGTTTCGTCCACTGCAGTGTTACCGACCTGATTATTTGCCCCGTGGCTATGATGGCCAGTGTCATGTAGTCATACATAACCCTGACAAAGTCAGCACCTATTGCAGAAATTCACCCAAATAAAAGTTGAACACCTCGCTGCTGTTAGGACATCAGAAGAATTACGCCGCAGCGGCTACTGATGTGTGGCGCTGCAGGGAAACGGTGAATGAGAGGACATCATTAAACGTGAGGCAGCTATTGATTTGAAAGAGGTGATAGGGCTCGGCTGGTGTGGGCATACCTGTCAGAAAGTTGAGCTAACTCACTGTAACATTTTATATTTTTCATCAGACCATTTTTAAAGCCAGAGACCGTCATTTGTACGTTTGTAAGAAGAATATGTCCTTTCACATTTCTGCTTCCAGGGAGCTGGCATTAAAGAGAGCTTTCTGTGTTTCATGCAGTAAGAATTTGGCTTCAATGTGCTTGGGTTTAAATCCATCATTTAAAATGGCAGTAATTGAAAAATGATGGATTTTAATCCGTTTTTTTCTGCAGCTTCATGCATTTTTCTCTACAGTAGTTTATGGCTGATCACACACACAGCGCTTGCCTTCTAATTGTGTCAGCTGATTTAAGCTGATGGACAGTATCTGTAGCAGTTAAGATATTGAGCGAATCGAAATGCAAAGCTTTAATCCTGGAGAGAGTGCGAGGCTTAGAGCCGACCGTAAATTATGCTTGGCACTGTGGGAAATCAGAGGTCCTGCTCTTGGAGATTTGGAGACACACATGCACATGTACATGCACACTCACATCAGTATGAAGACATGAGCAGAGAGAAAGGCTGTTCAGTTACAAGGCTCATTGGTCAAACTGGGGTGTTTATTCTCCTTTTGGGTAATGAAAGCTATTAAATTGTGTATATGTGTGTTTTCGTTTTTTTTTCTGCTTGAGGCATGATTTTGTGTGTTGCCACACCTGCCAAGTGGAATAATGACGACAGTTTTCAGATACACTGTACAGATGCCTGTATTATTCTACTGTAAATTTCAAGATCTAGGCTTCTTAAGAGTGGATCTGTCTGGTGAATTAAAAGCTGCCTGTAGAGGAGAAAATGTAGGACTATATTCTTTTACAGTAATGTTAATTTAAGTAAAAAGATAAAATCTGAAGATGGGGCAAGTATTGTGTTTCTTTCCCTCGACTGTCAGTTTGATAGGGACTACATGAATGGAATTAGGTCTTTGATATCTCCGCATGAGTTTGAGATCAAGATCTAAAAAGATTCAAATTAGTTTTAATGAGCTGATGCCACGACTTACTCTTCTCTGTTGATTATCACTCCCAGTGAACACGGAACATGACGTGTCAGTGTGTTGATAACGAGCACACTTGAACCTGGACCTGATGAGATGAGTCATTGCAGCATAGGCTTCGTCGTTGATCGTTTATTCTGAGTGTGATAGCTAACACACATCAGCTGAAATCCTCAAAGTCTGTAACAAAAGCAAAAACAGGAATTGGACGGTAATACTCTCGATGTGACTTATATAAATATTTAATTACACTGTTGAATAATACATACTGCATTGTAATTGTAGACTGCTTTATTTTGTGTTTTGATTGAGAGAATGAGAGACGGTTGGAACCCCTGTGTAGTTTGGACATGTCCACAAGCCTCATCTTGGTCTTGTTCAGTTGAAGGCGTTTGCAGATAGGGAGAATAAGGATTTAGTGAAATGGTGGAATTCTAAGCATTGTAACGCTTTACCTTGTAAAGTATCATAGTACATATAATGCTGTTTTATTACATTATGAGGGCTTATAGCATCGGAAAGAGGCAATACGCTCATTCGAAAACAGAAAACAACTATCAGGGCCATTCCAGGCATATTTCAGTCGATCAAATCGGCTAAAATAACTCGGATCATTCATAATCAGATCAATTCAAGATTTTTTTTGTCCTCTTCACACTGCGGCATTTTCCCGCTGCGTACGCCAGTGAAAATTAGCCTGTGAAAGTGAAATATTAATTAGGCACAGCAGTGACTGACCCTGAGTTCACACACTGAGGTTGGAAGGATGCACAGGTTCACTACGCTCTGACGATAATAATTATTAGAAGAGCTGGATAAAAACTCCCTTTTTATTTGGCCCTGCAGGGCGTCACTCTCACCAGTTAAAAAGACAAACGTCTCTTACCAATTACTGCAAATTCTGTCAGTAAGTTAATGATGTGCCTAAATTAGAGCTGACAGGTATTGGCTTGTATTCCCTGTGTTCGGCTGCCATTATGTGTCAAAGATACAGTAGTTTGCGAGGAGGGGGGGGGGGGGACCTCCACTCCGTAACACCACTGTAAAACCACAAACGGATTTAGGTTAATTTATGAGATTAATTTAGACATGATCTTTTTAAAATACGACCTTCCATTTTGGAATCAAGAGACGCTCATAAAAAATACGGTATGTGAGATTAACTAGCCGGCAGCTGTATTATGTCAGTGTGTCAGTTACATTACCATCTAAGTGAGGTAAATTATGTTCAGAAACAAACTCAGTGTCAGTGGATACCTGATATTAAAAGACTTGAATCAGATTGGGACATCACCAATGCTTGTTGAAATAGTCAGAGCAAAGTGTTTAGTAACTCTCATTTGCTGTTTAAATCAGAAGTACCTAAAATCTATAACAGTCCAACATTGTTAGACAGACAAACTGTCTCTGACCGTGCATGCACAGGAACATGTCTGTCCCCAGTTATTATTCTTCACAATCTTCTGGAGCTGTAAGCTGTGCGACGTCAGAGTTGCTTGACTCAAGCGTGATGCAAACTGAATGCCCAGCCCTCAGCTTCTTTAACAAACCCTTGTCACATGCAAGTGCACAGAACGTCATCGTAAAGACTGATTTGTTATAGTTGTGTGACAATAAGGTTAGAGTAAATCCTTGGAGATGACGCACAGTTCTTTCCCTGGGAGGAGGGTTGAATTCATACACCAGATCCCCAGTTGAGACACTTTGATACAGTGCTGAGTCAACGCTCATTCTCAGTATGCTTTAATCAGTGAAGAAATTGACACAGATTAAGAAATGCACAGAGTTGATATATCTCTATGGTGTAAATCACACATGAGTCATAACTCATGAGGCACCATGGCTTGTTTCTTTCCTTACCTAGGCATAGAATGCAGGGAAAGTATTCGATTCAGCATGAGGCATCTTAAGGTCCAGTAACTGTGACCTGTGTCCTGACATATATCCTTACATCATCTTCTATGGGTCAAACATGGCAGTATTGATGAATGTCAGATGTATGGACATGACCAATAATGTGTGCATAGATTGTCAATGCCAAATCTCATTAACAAAGGTAATATGGTATCTTCCAGTATGAGCAATGTGTCTGTTTCAATGCTCTCATGCAAAATCCTGCTACTCTGCTAAAGATTTAGAAGACAGCATCCCCTCCAAGCCATTGAGGTTATGTTTTCACCAGGGTTGGATGTGGAAAGCCGGTGTCAATCAGGCACTGATTCCTACTGATTTGTTGGTTGGTATTTTTGGTTGTTTACCCATTAACGTTGGTTTCAGAACTTGATCAGGGGGCAGATCCAAGAACCTTTTTTTACATTCTTTAACATTGTTAGCTAGGGTGTTTTTCAACATTCCCTTCCATTTACACGTTTCCTCCGAAAGTAATCCATCTTGTTCCACTTTAAGGAACAAAAATCTAGGAAATTTGTTGCAGTTTGACTGAATTTAAAGGGACTGCTGGGCTCTGGTGGAGGTTTGCGCTCTTCTAGTTTGATTTGCTTTTCCCCATTCTCGTGTTGGATTGTAAAATTGGATGTTTGTGTGTTGTTACATGAAAATATTAATAAACTTATTATCTCAAAGTGCCTCACAACATAGAAATTACACACATGAAAATAGACTAAATTAAAATTGAAGAAGGAAAGAATGCAAATCATGGTTGAAGTGCAGTGCAAAGTGGATACCAGCCAACCCTCTTTTTATGACACAAGTAAATAAATAGAACTATAATATAATATTTTTATCATAATATCATTATTTTGGAATAAGTGGGGCTGCCTGATGACATATTTCTTGTTTCTTGCACCTTTCTGGACAGCTACACATGTACACACACTCGCACACACACCGAAACGAACGACCCATTTAAAATGGTCCCATATTTGTTTTCACACATGCGCTGCCTGCTGTGTGTTTTCACTTAGGAGTAATGAAATCAATAAGTCGTCAATACCCAAGCACATTGTAATAATGTGGAAATGAGACAGCTGGTCTGTGCTGCTTTATCTTCTGCATCATTAGTTGTATTCAATCAATGTTCTCCGCTCATTAGGCAGCACATAGACTTTCAGCCAGGCAAGCTTGAAAACTAAACATGTTTATAAATATCCATGATAGGTATTTGTATACATCTCTTGAATTATGGCGGTGATCTCACCATACAGTTAACATATGGGAAATGCCGTTCAAAGCGATGTACGTTCAAAGTTCCCACCCTGTTGATGTGTCCTTGAGATAGATAAATACTCCACAAAGCCATAGATAATGACACATCATACAGATTAGACTGTGCACGTGTCACATGCTGCATTTTTATACACTTCTGGAGCTCCAAGAAATTTCTTGCATCTACACAAAGAATGTTTTTATTGAGCTCATTAGTTGCAAGGATACAACTCTTTCTCAGTAAACAGCATCTTTTATTTCCTTTCCTGCATCATTGTCATTAGTGGAAGGATAATGCCGGTGGTTTTTATTGGTATTCGAGATTAATGAGCAGTAGCACTCCTTCTAGTCTCATAAACACGGATGTAGGGACATCAAGGAGAAATCTATGCGTGTTTTTCTAGCTTGTAGGAGGTGCTGAATGTGGCTGTACATTGTCCCAACAGACCACCAGTATCGCAGTCTTGTGCTTTTATTTAGGATGAACAGTACAGTCTGTACAATGTCTTAGCAGAGTTATTCTTTATCTTTTCAAATGCTATTAAATCTAAATTTATTTTTCATGAGTAAAGGGAGTAGAAGTGGCTCATAACCTCTGCAGTTGTATTAATCCATGACTGCATTAGAGTGAAAGTGCAGCGTCACCTTGAGCATAGGGGAGATGTTAAAATGTTTAACAGGGCAACGGTTCGGCTGATCATTGACATCATTCTCTGTATTTTAATATATCTAACTCATGCATGTGTGTAAAAAAGGGGCAGAGGGTTGCTGGAGAAATGTTCCTACCTGATTATATAAAGATTACTTATGCAGACAGAGGACAAATATTGTATACAGTACAGTATTTCTCAAGAATGTCCTCAGTGCCAGCTTGTGCACCTACTGTATCTGCTATTATCAGTGGGTCCCAGACACATCCAATGGTTCTTCACATGGGACCTTGACAGCAGTTTTCATGTTCTCCTTTTTCTTTTCTCGTACACAAGCATAAACCTAGGCAGCTGAAGTTTACGTCAAAGCATTTAAGTGTTAAACTTTCCAAACACGAATATTTGATAATCGTACACAGAGTTTTCAGAGCCGCCCCCCCCCCCCCCTACAGCTACTCTTGTCACTTTTGGCACAACAGCATAAATGCATTTGTCAGGAAGGAATTTACCCATTTGTACAATTCATTGTGTTTGTAACAAAGGCCATGGAGAAAAGCTCATTCTAAAGGAAGAGACTGTACCGTTTAGCCCAAATTATGAGCACGGCCGTTTTACTAAGGCCTTTGTAAAAAGCTGTGTTTGGCTCTTTGGCAAGAAATGTTTGCCATGTATTTTATATATATATATTTTTTAGATATATCTAAAATTTTTTAGATATATCTAAAAAATATATCTAAAAAAGCAGAGTTGTGTATGTGACTTGCTCTAAAAACTTTAAGTCACATACACAACTCTGCTTAAGTGTCCATATCATGACCTGTTGCTACATGACCGTATGAGATCAATGGTCTCCACCATTTTAATAACCTTTATTTATTGCTGGCCTAACACTTGTAATAAATAGGGGCCATTGATCGTCGCATTGACCAGAGCTGCGAGGCTGTATTGGAGTTTCAAAAGGGCGCGGAGGGAAAAGACTGGGAAGTCCCCTGGAGTCCTGTGCTGCTATTAATGAGAGGAGGACGGCAACCAATTACGTGCATAGGCCAAAACAGGGAGATGCACGCACACATGCTAACTCGTCACCATGACTTCATAGGACAATACAATGACTTGCATTCGAATCCTGATTACTCACTGTAACTTAAACGTTCCTAACCATAACTTTAATACACATCTTCTCCTTTAAATCTTGCTTACTTTTTGTCCTCTTAATGAAGACAACTCCACATAGGGGTTGTGTGTACGCACTCAAAGATGTAAATTGAATATTTATCCTCCTTCCCGTTTGCTTTTCTGATTCCCTCTTCTGTTCTTTCGGCCCTCCTACTCCTCACTCTCCACCTCACAAAGAAAAACACTTAATGAGGTTATTGGAAATCCATGAGGGTCAGGGCATACCTGTATTAAATTTTATTTTTTCTTGGCTGTCCTCTCAGGTTAGTACTTAGTCAAATTAACAGGCTGAAGCCTCCGCTTTGATCAAGAGCTATATTATCTTGTTATGGGTCAAAAGGTGCTTAGGTCACACAGGGAATCCTCACTGATCCCCTCTCTCTTTCTCTCCACTCATTTCTTCTTATCACTGTCTTCAACACATCTGCAATTTTGACAACAGGCCTGCTGTTTCCATTTGTGTTTTACTTTGGCTGGAACTACCTATTATTTTCATTGTCCACTTATATATTCATTTTTTTACAAGCAATCAAAACAGAGCCAAAGGTGATTTTCTACTTTGTCCAACCAACATCCCCAAATGCATGCAATTTACAAATCAATAATGGTTAACAGATTATCAGTGTTTCACAGTTATACTTTTTTTTTTGTCAATTGCAGCCCTTTAAAAAAAACAAAAAACTTTACTTTCCTACTATCTCCAATTTATGGCTGGATCTCGTGTTTTATCCTTTTACTTGGATGAGTTAACAATTTATTCTGCATCATACAAACAGTTTATGATTTGCAGGAAGTGAAAAATCCAAAGTGCTCAGGAGTTTACATAAAAATGATAAATACTGTAACAACATGTTAAGCCCAATTCCAGCTTCTGCGTCGAAGCTACGCTGTAGCCTATGCGTGGACGTGTACGCCACACAGAGCCATACGCCGTGCCCTGACCTGCAGCTCCCCAAAACTGTAACTTTTCTTCATGGCAGTTCTTTAAGAAAAGGTAATTGCTCTTTAACATCTCTCAGCTCCAACTCCAACATTATCTGCTTACTAACACTCAACATTGTTCTGAAGTAAACAGAGTCGCTGGACAATTTGTAAATAAGCGGACCACAAACCGGAAGACACTCCACCAGCATAGAAACTCTTCCGCTTCTAGTGTTGCGGCGATGTTGTTGCAGCGCGACTCACACACACCTACACCCAACATTAATGCTCAGCCCTCTGCGTAAGCTAAGTGCTTACCTACAGTAGAGCTTTGATGCGGAAGCATGAATTGGGCTAAAGACCTGAATGTGTTGCACACCAATGTGTTTTTAAAATGAATATAACTTGAATTCAAGAAAATATTTATTTACCGGGCTGACGAGAAGTTGCAGTAAAAAGTTTATGAATTAATTACTCAGTGAACAGATAAATGGCATTTTGTATAAATTTATACTTTTCAGCCCAAATGGCCCAAATGGACTACTTTACTAGCATGGGTGCCAGACGAACTTAGCCCCGCCCACAACATTTTCGGTCGAGAAGCTCGGTCTGGAGTCGCTCCATTGGGGAGAAATTATGCTCTGAATAGAAGCTGTTCGGACCAATCACATTGTCAGGGCGGGCTTTATACGATGATGGACAGATGATCAACCATAGATATGTGATCAGCAGTTACGTAATCAACTACGTCATCAAAGAGCGCTTGGGTTAACTTTGTTTTCCACAAACATGTCTGCCGCTGGTGAGCTGAGATGTGTATATGCTGCCATTGAGTCTGTTTTAGAAGACACCGACAGCGCATTCATTTTGAAAGAGGAACAGAGAACACGGAGGCGACGCCAAAGCGCTGAGCCGCGCTTATCCCTATCACGCCGGCGCTTGGCTGTTCACACCGGACGCTGAAGCAACGCTGAACCGCCGGGCAGCGCTAATAATATCACCCGTTGATCCAGTAGTATTCAAGCATATACTTACTCGTTGCTCCAACATTAAGCAACAGCGTCCCAACATTTGTCTTTCTTGGTGTTGTCTTTATACAACATGTTCCGAGGATCATACAACTCACTGTAATTCTCGACTTCAATTATTAATTTTATGTCATCCATGTTGAAGAACTTCTCCGCTGTTTGCTCCGTTAAATGTCGGGTGTCGAGGGTAAATTACGTATTCTCCACTCAAGCCTATGTGGAGAATATGTAGCCCCCCCCCCCCCATTGTCATTGGTAAAATTAAAACTCCAGGACAACACAAGGGGAATTCAAAGTATGGGACGCATATTTGATCATTTATATCATATCAAATATGTCATCAATATCGTTTAAAATCATTTTTCAGTGTGTTTCCTTGCGCGATACACTCGCGTCAAGTGCAAAAAATAGACTCGACACAGAAACGATCACTGCACGGCGCTGGGCAGCCTTGGCGCAGCGCTTCAGCGTCCGGTGTGACCAGCACAAAGGTTTAACATGGGGGTGGATGGGAGCCAGCGGTTATTTAAGGGTTGGCGCTGCGCTTCAGCGTCCAGTGTGAACCCGGCGTTAGTAAATAACTCACAATGCGTCACTTAACATACAACGTTGCTCTGATTGGTTGTAGGTTTATCCAATAGAGCGAAGAGGCATTTTATTTCCTGGTTCGTTTGAAACGCGCCCCATAATCACAGCCCAATGGAGCGATATCAGACTCACATTCTGACTAGAATTATGAGTATGACAACGTCAGGCTACTACTTTACTGTTTCCAGCCTCTAAAGTGAGCACATTTCCTCCTGGTTTTGTTCATCGTCTTTTATGTACTAAAAACAAAACAAATTATTTCAAGAGGTCACTTTGTGAAAATGTTTCTTGCATTTACAGACCAATCCATGAATCTATAAATCAAGAAAATAAATTACTTATAATGCTTATAATGATAACCCAAGTGAGATAATATGCAAATTTAGAAACCGAACGTATGACATAAAAGTGTGTGTGTGAGAGAGATTTGTTTTCTACACTGACCTGCTTATCACATTCAAAAGAGTATACTCATCACAGTCTTTCTTGTATATTAACGTATCACGTATCTCACATATACTTTAACTGGGGCTTACATAGAAATGTTTTTACTTTCTCAACATTTGTAAGACGACGGGACCGTCATTCAAGTGCTGGTCACGCTAGCCCTCTGCAGTTTTTAGTCACAGGCTTAACCGACAGACAGGCACTTTGAGATAAATAAGGACTATTTTAAAGACTGTGAATCATGAATAGCTGCTCAGTGCAGACCCGGAATAAAAATATAGAGATGGAAATGCGCATAATCGGTCCCCTTAAAATGTCCATTTTATCTTAACAAGCACTACACTCACAGCTTAACCATTTTAACAGTGTCTAAGGGAGCAGCTAAGTCATTGCTGTGAGCCCTGCAGATACCTAAATTGATGCCCAATAGATATAACAAAATCTTTTTATCAATTATTTACAAGCTTGGTTAAATTAACTACCTGTTCTTGTTTTCACTGAGTGTGAGGTAATGTTTAACATACAAGCGGATAAATCAGTGAGAATAATGGAGTCCACACCTGTGAGGCATCATCCTCAAATGTCATGTTGCATCGTAATGATGATTGTGAAAAGAAACACTGTGCCTCATCCGTCTGTGTTATTCTCATGATGGACAAAAACTAATACTTTCATCAGGGATGCTTGCTTTGGGATGATTATTATATCATCAACTTGAACCACTTAAGTATAGCCATGATTAACTCCAAGGTGATACCATTGTTGCGGTTGCATAGTGTCTCCTGTCCTCATTGTACATTGGGTGACGAGTCTGACTTCTATCCGCTGAAGTACCTGTTTCTGTGTCTCTTGTATATTTGTATGCTGGTCCATGTTGAGGTAAAAAAAAAATGATATGATAGTTTACCATCTCTTGAGAGCCAACAGTTTTTTTTGACATTTAACCTGCCCTGGCAGTAACATATTTTCTCTCTCCCACTGGAATTTGCATTAAGAGTGTGCTGTCACTTCTGCTGTTGTATTTTAAAGGCCAAACCTGCCCCGGTTCCTCCTAGTGGATTATTTGTCTTTGTAATATGTTTTAGATGTACAGGCCACCTTCCTATTCAAGTGATCTCAGACTTTTGGACGCTGTCAGTATCTTTTACCAGGATAATGGTGTAGATCTTTTGCAGCCCCTGCAGAGTTGACAGGGAAGAGGCACGCTTGCCTACATATAATCAGTAAAATCATCTTATTGAGTCATTTAACCTCCATCCCTTTCATCTTATAAGTGTGCACAATTTCTTTTTTATTCAATTGACTTTCAGAATAAAATGACTTAAAATAAGGTTAGGTTCTTATTGGTGAAAGGATCTGCATGCCGACACCTTCCTTTAATATGTGTGAAGGAAAAAGGCACACATTTCTTAGACAAGATAATGTGAAACACATTATAGTGCAAACTAAAAGAATATCAGTAAAGAAGTAAAATTGCTTAATAAGCAGTAAAACCAGCCTCTAGCTCCCAAACAGCTTGAATCTTCATTGACTTTTCTGTCATTTGAGTGAAAGCTGTGTGTCAGGGGACATTGGATCATTCTTGACAGAAAGCCTCCAGTTCTTTGAAAGATAAAGGAAGAGAAGAAATGTGTCCCATGAAACCTGATGGACTTTTAGATCGTGTGGCTGGGGAGACAATCTTAGACTTCTAGCTGCTTTCCGGTGTTCATGAAACACCTGACCTATCCTTAGATTTAAAGATACCAGTACTGAAATGTTGCGAAAAGACAAACATTATATTTAAGGCATTCCCCCGAAATCTTTTGAAAAAGCTGTTTTCTTTGTTAATTGGTAATAAAATGTGATATAAACTTCACAAGTGACAAGGATAGACAAACATTGTGTGTTCTCTGCTCAAACACAAACATTTGTAATTGTTGTGTCTTTATTGAATACACTCACTACACATTCTTAGTGCTGGTGGGGAATTTTTTTTAAAACTTATTTTAGCTGTGGATCCGATCTGCCCAAGCGGAACCATGGGTATGATGACTCACCAACAAGGATGTTAACCCGGTCCAATAATTCATCTAATGTTACTTTGGGTTTCTTTTCTCTAAACCGCATTGAGCCGCCATCTACAGCTCCACTTGGTTTCTTCATATTGTCAAACAAGAAGACGTCATTTAAGCCTGACAGCAATTGGATACTAATATGGACAATGGAGATGCATATTGATACCAGGTGTAAGTATAATCAGGTTAAAATCAAAACTACATATATCTGGGAACAAGATGAATTTCAATGTCAGGTGCGATGGTTAGCTTCATAAACATAGGTAGTAAACCTCAGTATGACATTGTCACTGTGGGCATATTAGCAAGGCTAAAGTTTGTTTTTATTTTAAAGCAACACTATCCATAACTGCATTGACATGGTGCTTCCAGAGTTTGACCGACTTTCCGATTTGTTCACTGGAAATCACGTTTTGGCCAGTTATCCCAGTCGGGAAAATATCTATCAGATTATTCCTGACACCACGTGACCACACAATAAGTACAGAGCCCCTGGACCCTCAGTCGTGTCTGGACCTTTCATGCAACAGTAAACTGTGTAAATTCCAATATGACTCTGTCAGGACTAAATGGAATTTTTACCAAGCATGCAGGTGGGAGAAGGTTGAGGGGTGAGGAGGTCAGGTGGACATGATTGAGGTGATATGCTGCAGTGTGACTGTAGGTGTGCGGATGCTGTGCAAGTTGAGTCTCGTCCTGCCCGGTCCCACTAGCACACTGACCTTTTCCTCTATCGGTGGGAAAGGAGGAGGGCACCATAATTAGCCTCTCAACAACAGCCTTCCAAATGCTGCTCAGCCAGGGGAGGTCACGAAACCAACTGTACTCAAACACAACACATGCTCTATAGGTTTACATTACCCACAGAGAGTTATCCGGCACTACCTGGAAAAGGTCACTTGGCACTATTACATTGACTTACATGGAAGTGTTGTACGTGTGTAAACTATTGAATGGCTAGCTCTGAACAAATGTGCTCTCATGCAGCTCTCTCTGTATTTTGCCACTCACATGGACACACGTGGACGGCAGGGCAGGGAGGGCGAGGAGGAGAATGTGACATCAAGTGAAGGGAAACACAAACCTATTATTCAAGTCGACAGCAGCTCTGCTCATTAATGCATGTGCAATAAAGCCTTAGCCAATACGAGTAATTTATCAAAACACCCATTAAACTTTCAGAAGTGACATTTTCAGTTTCTCCTGCAGTCTCCCATCCACCAGTTGTATAATGTGTTTAAGCCATAGCAACCTTGTCAATTTATAGCTAGTTGTTATGAAAAAGCTAAAACAAAAATGGGCTGTATGTTATAAGAGGACCTTGTTGACTGCAAACCTTTTTTGGACGTGTGGTTTCTCAAAAGCCCCTGGTGAGGCATCCACCTGACCTATGTAAAAAGGTCCCTGGACATTCAGACACCATAGTGCACTAGTGATTAGTGAGTGATTTCAGACAAACCCACTGTCTCTTCTCATCAATGTTGTAAATATTGTTATTTTGTTGATAACTTGCTCTGTTACACTCTGTCCATCCTCTTAGAGGGATCCCTTCTTTTTGTTTGTTCTCACTCTCACTGAGGGTTAGGGGGAGAGGATCTCACACCTTGTTTAGCCCTATGAAGCAATTGTGACTTTGAATATGGCTATACAAATATAATATGAACAATTTAATGGACAAGATATAAGGTCTAATTATTTCCCGTTGTATTTTAAGTATACAAAATATTATTTTGTATTCTCAATAGTGTAATAATGACTTTGAGATTAGTGTTTCCTCAGCTTTCAGGGGTTGTCTTCTCTGCAGTTTTCTAATGCGAGTTTTATCAAGCAGACCTAAGGCAGCAGATCAGGCAGCTTCTGTTGGCACTTCCTTGATTTCAGTTCATCGTGTCAGTGTCCTCTTTAATTGGAGCTACAAGTTGGGGTGACAGGGCGTCACCGCGGCTAACGTCTGCACCGCTGCACAACAGAATTTTCCTGAAGTGCTGATGGTGCTGAAGAGCTCACTGCTACTTCCGTTTGTAATTTGCACTGCTGGAGACCTGTGCTGCCTGAACAGGTCTCTCCGTGTTTCTGTCTTTTGTGTTTGTCAGGATTTTCCACATAACCCATGGTTGTTCTATTTCGATGGCCTATGTCTTTTTCCCCTCACTTCGTGCCACAGTGGACTTTAGTGTTAGGTCTCATTTCCTGGTGTGACATCGGTCTGTTGTTACGATGTTCCTGTCCCATTTTCATTTGGAAGAAGAAAGCACCACACACTAGCTAGTGGCTCAAATGTTTTTTCATTAAGCAGGTGCAATGAGTGTGCAGGTGTTTTTACTCTTTCTTGTGTGTCAGGTCTGCTTATGCACTTTTTATAAAGATCACAAAGGTTTTTGATTATTTATTTATTCATGGAGCCTTTGCTGCACCTCTCTGTTTAATATTCATACTTTACAGTTTCAGGTTAGAACCCTTAGTATAATGACAGAACTAATTCTTCTTCTAACTGTTGAAAACTGAAGCCGTTTTCAGACATGAACTCCGGAAAAGTAGTTCTGGATTCTCTCTAGAATTTGTACTCAATCTCATATGAAGAATGTAGCAGGAGATTATCTGAAAGTTATCCCGTCTATAGACGGGTGGCGTGAATGCAGGAGGCAAGACGTAATGTATAAATCCTGCTGTAGAAAGTTTGCAATTTTGCAGCATATCAACACTGGCGTCTGCCCTTATTATCAGAAAGTCTTAAATAATCAAATTTTCTGTCCAAGTTGACATATTTGTTTGCATCGATTTTGTGTCTGTTGCGTGTTAAAATTATCATCAACTCGTCTACTCACTCACAGAGCCCCAACTTGATAATTTCAGGATAATATTCTGGGCCCAGTGCATATCTGACAGCAGAAATGTAGTGAGCTCTATTTCAATTGTTAAAGTCCCTGGATCAAGTGGAAAAAGTGAATACATCTTCTTTCTCAGTAACTATTGTAGAGTTCCCCTCTGGGTGAGACACTTAACTTTTACTGCTTCACTGGATTGTCATTGGGCAGGAGCAGCAGTAGGAGCAGCAGGATGTGGTTTACTAGAAAAACGTCCCTGAAGGGTCCTGAACACAAGCATGCTCAGTCCAGTTACTCAGATGAATAAAGATTTAATGTGCTTTTGAAAAACGTTAACAATGATGCGAGCGCTGATGAGTGATGTGAAGATAATGTTGTGTCCTGTGTCTTCTCTCCCAGATGAAGACGGTGAGTGTAGCGCTGGTGTTGTGTCTCAATGTTGGAGTGGACCCCCCCGATGTGGTCAAGACCTCACCCTGCGCCAGACTGGAGTGCTGGATAGGTGAGTGAGTCTGTAACCTGAAAATGAATGAACATGCTCTTAAAATGTAACTTTACGCTCCTTTAGAAAATACACATAATCTCTGACAGTCAAGCTGATGCCATTTCTGAGTAGTCCGTCTTATCCTGAAAACACAATTTTTAACAAACCATGACAGTAAAAGTTTAGCTTTTACTTTGCAGCATTTAGCGACATTCTTAGTCTCTCCCAGAGCTGAAGTCACAACTGCTTTGTCAACAAAAGATGAATTAGTCGAGAGACCCACAACACGTAACACAGAACAAAGACAAAGGAACCATCTCCATTGAATGGAAACCTCAAAACCACTGTTTGCCTCCCCTGAGACTCCTTTCCTCTTCGAAGAGTGAGGGAGGCACATTAAAGTGTGAACACAGCTCTTAAAGTTTCTTAACTTTCTGAGTGCCTCCTGACACTGAAGACCTGCCGCTTGGTTCTAGAGATGGTAAACTTTCAGAGGTAAAGGCAGGAGGGCTGTCCTAAAATACACCAGAGGAGAATATATGGAATCTGATGCATCTATTTGCAAATAGATCGACAAACACCGCGTTGTTTTTGCTATGGTGTATGTGGTTGTCAGAAGACTTATTTTACACAGTGGCACCATTACATGAAATTGTGTTATCCTATCGGGACTTGGGAGAGATCGTGGTGTTTTAATAGGCACTTTCACCCTTGGTTTCTTAAAAGTCACTATTTTATTATTCATTTTACTTCACATTTCCCCAATGTCTATAAGTTTGAGAAATAAATACAGTGTCTCGTGAGTCTAGATAATAATATGTTAAAAAAGTAATTGATCATTTTGAAATGTCTTATTTTACCAAGAAAAGTATATATTCTTTCTTTAAAATGTCACACAGTGAGACAGAAGTTATTATTTGAACCATCAAACACAATCATTTAGTTGTGAAAGTGCGACAAAGCCCCATTCATCACAAGAGCAGTGGATGACTTCTCTGCATTAGCGTATAAGTATCTCCTGCAAACTTGCCAATGCATTAGTCTCTGCATGCTGAGAACAATTTTAATCTGTCCTCAATCTATATTTAGCTATTCTTCTTGCCATATTGATGCGCTCTCATCGATTATTTCAACCTGAGGCGGCTGTTATTTTTCCAAACACTGCTTTTGATTTGATAAGAAATTTTGCTTTGATGCTGAAAGGTCAAACTTGCCTTTGTCATCATAGTTTTGTTGTATCTTTTGCATGAATATTAAACAACATTTGCTGCTTTGTTGGATTGGTTTTGGTGAAACTGTCCGCTAAAAATCCTACACTTTACAATGGCTGCTTTATCCCCTTCAGATTGAATCAGTGTAGTTTTACTGTGCCATGGATGTTTTGTGCAACGTCTGTGTGTGTGTGCGCACAGTGTATTTTACTCTCTGTGTTTGCTTGCCAGATCCTCTGTCGATGAGTCCACAGAAAGCTCTGGAGACCATCGGGGCCAACCTGCAGAAGCAATATGAAAACTGGCAACCCAGGGTAAGTGGGTTCACATGAACCAGCCCCACTCTTTCTTCTAAATGTTCTTGTAATAACACAAACACAGACACTCTCTAACAGCTATTTCACATAACAGTACATACACACTTGGATGAAATGCATAAAAAAAAACAATGAAGAATCATCCGCCCTCCAAGATCTGACTATTGTCATATCATATCATCAGTGATTGATTTAGCATCCAATAACCCATATGCTACGTTTAAAGCTAACGGGACATCATTATCATGCACCCACAGAATGCGTCACTAATTTTATTATGGTTAATAAACACAACATTCTTTCCCATTTTTGCCAAATCTATGAATGAAACCGGTAGTGGCAGTTGTTTTTGTGTGAGAAGGGGCTTTCTGGAGATCATTCTGATCATGCAATTTTCTCCAGGTATTACTAAGAGGACATTTTAAATGTCTTATTTTACCTTCATCAATCTATAATGTTGTAGCTACGGATGTAGTGCAGTTCTTCCACTTCCAGTTCCAACCAACACCCACCTGCTCTTGAGAGTGATTCTTATTTCTTTTAAATGCATCAGGTGGTCTTTTAAATTTAGCTGTTATAAGTTTGTGTGTGTTCATGGATTCATATCATCGCTAGCAGCTGCACTTCCTCTTGGCTTCCAGCTGTAAGCGAGGTCAGTATATTTTCTCAGAGGCTCCACAGTTGAGCTCTCCCTTGGCCTCTGAGTATCGCCGCCTCTGTGCTGGAGCAGATGTAGAGGCAGCTTTTCTATCACTCCTAAACACAGATGGAGCGAGATAAGTGAAGGTTAAGAAAACAAAAGGATGTTAGGCTGTGAGGACAAGTGGAGATGGAGATTATGCACTGGAGCAGATGAAAGATGCTCAAGAAAAGACTGATTTGTGATCAGTAACCTGCATTCACAATGTTTGGAAAGAGAGATCAGGAAATGAGAAGGAGAGAACTGTGCTTAGGCAACAGGAAATCTGATCCATGTGACTGACTGTACCAGTCAGTGTTTACATTCAGGTAATTGTAGTAAACAACAACATTCTGGGAAAAACTGTATTCTAAGGTGGGTCTTTAGGACAGTGACAACCCCTATGACAGAGATCATAGGGGTTGAATGAAGCGGTTTCATGCTCTTTATGTGCTACTGACATTTCTGCATTTTATGTTAATTTGAAGAAAGATTACATCTTGTGATAACCATGTGGATGGTAAATAAGCACTAAGAGTCTTATTTCAACTATAGTTTATTTGAAAGTCGGCACCAGATGACAACAGTGTATCATGGTGTATACATTTTAACTCTCCTTTATATATTTCTCACTGTGCCAGACATATTTCAGACATGTATCCTGTGGGGAGTAGTGAAAGAAATAAACAAACACTTGAAATTTGATGGGAACTGCATTTCAAACCACCTGTGAATATGATTTATACGACTCGATTTGATCAGGCCTTTTTCTTGTGAGACTTTGTAACAAATGGTCTGTTTATTAGGCGTGTGAAAGAAATCCGACCTCATGTGTCTGCTGAGAGCAAAAGGGATATGGGATGTTGTGGGCCAGGTGGAATAAAGGAGCTGAAAGACAAAAGGTAAAATAGAGACAGTAGTAGCTGTTGAGCCTTGTGAGTCGGAGCTTGGCATCCTACATGTCCACCAAAAACCTTATATCTTGAGTAGGTACAATTTAAAATATCAATGTGTGGCTGTTTGGTAAGATGCCACAGAAGTGACACACAAGAGGGTGTGAAGGAAGAGACATCCTAAGAGAGAGCAGCTGAAGGAATGTGGGCTTGAGCTCTGCTGACCTCTGAGGTCAGGTGGTAGGAGTGCAGGAGGAGGAGTGGGAGGCTGAGAAAGCTGTGCCTTTTCTTTTTCTTTCTCCAGCTCTGCAGCACCACCGCAGAGCTGTGTTCGCCAACACACCTTATATAAACGGTTGTTAAAGATGTCTATTACACAGCAGCTATTTACCTGCTCTTTCACCGTGACGAGAAACCTGGTAGTAAGGTAATTTCGGATGAAGCAAGTTGGTTAATATTAGACGAAATAGCAGATCTGACATCCGTTTAGTTACGGATCCCACTGTGGTGTTGGTGTGCACGAGCTGTGTTCATAACAGTGGAGCCGCTCAGAGAGTTTAGCTGTGCCAGCATGCCGTCACAAATCTCCTCCTCTGTTTGCTGCTGTACTCTAACATTAACACTCATGGCCAGAAAATACAGAGAGAAAGGTAAACACTGTCTTGGTTGCTGCCCACTCGCTTTCTCTCCCAACTCTCCCTCTCACTCTTTTTTAACATCTCTTTCTCTGACCTTTCTTAATCATTTTTTTTTATGCCACATCAAAGTTATATATTTTCTTCTGTCCTTACCTCCTTTACATCTGCGTATTTTCACCAGTTCCTCTGTCTGTGTATGATTTTGCAATGGAGTAAAGAAAAGATCTGGTACCTCTCTGCCTCCTCGAGGTGAGATCTAATGCAGCACATGCAGATTACGTCACATTCGGTTTCGTACTGTTCTTCTGCTACAGATTTTTTCAGTCGATCAGGACTGATTTGCTCCATAATAGTTCATTTTGGTGGTTCACTGTCTACTGGAAGAAATGCATGAAGTGCAACAGCAAATACAAAACATAACATTTGATCATCATCCCAGTTTAACCATGTCAAGCAACATAGTCCGTTTGTTTGGTGGTTGGATGGTTAATTATTCTTTTTGATTATCAGCAGGATTATGCAAAATGCATTTATTCATAAAACATGGTTGAAGGATGTTTACGTGGTATTTTTTTTTTTGTACATTTTCGCCAACCATCCCCCCAAAATCAGTCATATTAGTGGACTTATGACTTCGGATGTGTGCAATTTCTTGGTGCTCTCTACTGTTTGTCTACATTTTTGTTTATCTGTCTTGTCAGCAGGGCTCAAAACCTACCTAACCAATTTCCATGAAAGCTTGTGGAAGCCCATTCAATTCTGGAAGGGATCTGATAAATAGGCAGATCCAAAACATTTTTCATCTTCTTTAACATGGTGAAAAAAGCCACTTGTTGGCCTCGGTAGAGGTGTGCATGCTCCAAGTTCTCACTGATCCACTGTGTAGACGAGGGAGGGCCGACACCCTTTAGTGTAATGAGAGTAGATGCTCCTGGCGTGCATTATGAACTGAGCTGTTCACCCATCAACCAATTTCTGGATTTTGATTCAAACCAACTTCATTGACCTTTTTAACAAACATGGTCAAGGCTGCTGAAAAACCTGTGGGAGTTGTCTTTATTACTTTGGGTCTGAACCTTCACAGTAGTGCAGTGGATTTTTATCATTGTCATTATGGCTAAATCTATTGATACAGTTTTCCAACATCCAAATCATGAAAACATAAAAAATTAGAGCTGTGAAAAATAACGCGTTAACGCGTTATGATTAAATTACAGGATTATTCGTTTTTTTTTTTTTAACGCATTTAACGCATGCGCAGAAGGACCTTTCAAGTGGAATGCGCCAAACCAGACTCACTCGCCGGACACATTGTGCAAAAGAAGCGGTCAGCTTTACTGTCAGAGAATTTGAACAAGTTAGTTTGCCTCACCAACTGGCTAAAGAACGAGTAGCTAAGAGGGCCTTTAGAGGCATTAGATTGTATCATGGTGTGGTTAATGGTTGTGTGACAAAAAATATAAAAAATGTCAACCATCCTATGGCTAAGAAGCTCAAATAATTTCTGTTTAATTTAAAAAAAAAAAAAAGTTTTATTCAACCACACAATGGCTAAGGAGCCCGAATTCTGTTTAGGATGAAGATTATATTAATGTTCCATATGGAAAAGCAATGATAACTGCTGAAGAACTGCTGAGTTGCAGCACAAAAGAAAAGTTAAATGTCATAAATCTTGTTTTCACAAAAATATTCCGAAAAAATCGGTAATGTGATTAATCATGATTAATCCATAGAAACCTGTGATTAATTTGATTAAAAATTGTAATCATTTCACAGCCCTATAAAAAATATTTAAAAAAAGGTAAAAACTGTCTGGAGACTCAGTTGGTGGCTTAAAATTAATATGTCGACTACTAAGTCGACTACTTTAGTTAAAGTTTTTAAATGTACTCTCTTGCCGTCTGTATGTATAACTCCCCCCACACAGATTCTATTTTTTGTTACGTGTACGATTCTTAACCTGCAGAATTAGATTAGCATGCTAGCAGCAGTCACTGATAAAGAAGTTGATGGAAGGAGACACTTGACGGCTGTCAGTAGAGCTGTATGACTGCTGTCAGCTGTGGGCACACACCCTGCTTATGTCCTCATATTCTGACACTTAAATGTGATGCTGCCACATGATAGTGCAACTTCTCAGTCTCAGGTTGAATAACTTTAGGCATGTTTTTCTCCCAAACCATGAACCTTGATGGTTATGTTTTTTTTTACTTTTTACTTTCAGTCCAGAGTGTACTTTTAACCTGAATGGGTCAGGATTTGTTTCGTGGTTCGGGTGTCATTTAGCCTCGTAAAAAGGCTGCCAGATGTACCAGCTTTTTATTTATGAACTGATATAAGGTATCACCTTCCTTTTTCAATAATTAGTAAAGTTGTGCATGTTGTTTAATTTGTGTGTTCAAGATGACCTTGGCTGCAATAATAATGGAAGCGTTATTATAGTTTTCCTGCCCTGACCCCACTCACAAACTCTCAGCGCTCTTATTGTTCTTTTGTACGGCAGATGGGGTTGTACATTCCAAACCATCATTCTTTTGTTTGTTGTTTAACTTCATCCTTGTTCTGCAGTCTGTGTTTTTATTGAGTGTGTCTGTATTGGGTTGTCTTTGAATCCAGACTATATTCAACAGTGGACTGCCTTTGTTTCATGCAGAGGCATCACAAAGCTATGTTAGTGAGATACCTTCCTTAACTTTCAATTTCTCTTTGAGTTTTCCAGCTCTACATGTCTCCTGTGCTCTGCTATTCTCTTTCATGTCACCCCTTTTCTCTTTCTCTCCCTCTCCTCCGTTACAAGTTTTGAAGTGTAGTTTAAAATTCTATCTCCTTGCCTTGCTAGATGTTTGGTAGTTACTGAGGTGAAATGCACCATTCGTGTGGTAGTCTTGCCCTATGGCCAGTGCAGCATGGCTGACATCGCTGAACATCAGATTTACTGGTCTCTGTCCAATATCATCGTATTTTCTCTTTAGGTCTGTCTTTTTATCCGTCTGTGTGCTATCATCCCTCTCTCCCTGCATCTCCCTCTACTGCTTGGTTGCACTCTGTAACCCCCTTGCTGTTCACTCTATGAACTTTCTTTGCATAATTTATCAATGAGCTGCAGCTAAAACTTTGCTTTTCATTGGTTTTGAGTTGTTTTTTTCTCTTATCACCCTGGAACAGCCGTACCACACAGCAGAGAAAGAATTCCTAAAGTGAAATGATCAATGTATACATGATTGCAGCACCCATTGGTCAGAACTATAATACCAACAATTGGGCAATCAGGAACGGCTGCCAATTTAAATATGGTTAACGGTAGCTATTCCTGCGACAGTCACTGTGCCCATCTAAAAATGTACCTATTTTGCACCTAACAGACAGAACTGACAGCAATTTAGCAAAAATGCAACGTTTACATGTAAGAATTGATGCCCCAACCATCTCAACTGTCCCCTTTTGACATGGAGGAGCAGTGGTTTTACTCCGGATGAACTCCTCCTCCTTTTCTCTAAAGCTGAGCCCAGCCACCGGCTGAAAAAACTTATTTCGACAGCTTGTATTTGCGAAGTCTACAGTAGAAATGTGAGCCAGTGACATTAGGGAGTGATAAAGATGATTCTTCTTTGCAAGAAGTTTGCTTTTTGACATTCTGTGTTAATAGAAACCATGACTCAAACATCCTGTATATCAGGAGAACTTAAAGCTGTGCTTATTACCTTCACTTGTGTAAAATATTTTATGTATAATGGTCATTTGTTTATGATAGTTCATCAGATGGCAAAAAAACAACCAAATCGTGTGATAACAGTGTTGGTTCTTGTGAATGCACTTTGGTCACATTCATTGTGTTAGCTAAGGGTAGGAATGACATGCACTCTCACAAAACTAATCCAAATTCAAAAAAAGGAATTTGAAAATATCTGTGGATCAATTTTAACATTCTTATTTCTGTTGTAGAAAATATGATTTTCATTTTCTGCCTATGCTGGTTATAAGGCATCAGTATTTCCTGTCCACGTGTCCAATTCAGTAACCAGCACCAGTGCGTTATTCCCTTGTGGACCCCTCACAGCTGCCAAATCATTGAAATCCCATTTGAGTTCGCTGAAAACCAGTGTGAGCCGGAAGCTGCAGAGTGAATAACGCGATGCGAAAACCATCTTAATGATCTGCCCTCGCCTCTCCTCATGCACCAGTCCAATAGGAGCCACAGAGAAAACCATTAGCCCACTGTAAGACATAAAGACATTCCACCAATACATCTATAAACAATGTACTTATGAGGAAGGCTACAGCTCTCTAGTGGGACAGGAAGAGTGGGGGGGAGGGGTTATTGATCAGTTATCTCACTGATGCAGATCACCTCGTTAACATCTCAGTAAACGACAGTTTGAAAACCTGAGGCCATCTTGTGCTGATGATTGGATGGAGATTAACTCCAAATTACTGTATGGATAGGTGTTGTATAATGGCTAGTATTTCTCATAAATTGAAGTAATGCATTGCTAAAATAAGACAGGGCTCCTATGATCATGGAAAACCTGGAAAAGTCATGGAATTTTGTTATATTCATGTTCATTTATGCTGCGTTTTAAACAAGTCATAAGCTTTTAAAGTATTACGCTCAAAATATAAGCAGGCATACTTGGGTTTCTGTCATTTAAGGTATACTGTATGCCTTGGAATTCTCATTTTTAGTTTAAATACTACAATTTGTAGGACCCCCTAGGGGGTCCGCGGAGGTACTGCAGGGGGGTCGCGAAATCTTTGGTTGATTAGACAATTTTCCCCCCACAAATTGAAATGTCTTTAAATAAACATTTACATGCATCCAACATATTGTGAGGCTGATATGACCCTCTGCCTGACAACCTCCATCCGTCCAAGATTAGATAAGTTGTGTGCTACCCATCAGGGTCCGACATCTCACTAATGTGGGCGTATGTGTGCCATCCACATATGGCTTGAGGATTCACTGTCTCTTCTACATGCATGTTTAAGATACAAACATGAATCTGTGAATTGCTTTAATAGCTCAGTGTTGTATGCAAGATGTATGTTTATAAATGGCAGCGGCATGGCCAACCTGTACCTTGCACATGTTTAAATTACAAATATGAATAAATGAACCCTTGTAATATTTGATAAGCTTAATATTGATTGCACAATAACAGGGTAGCTATGTTTATACAAGGCACTAGGCCCAGTTTAATACAAAACACAATTTTATACTGTGTATATGTGTATATATATATATATATATATTAGGGATGCACCGATATATCGGCCGAACATCGGTAGCGGCCGATATTCGCCTCGTTTACTGATATCGGCTTATCGGTAATAAACTTGACTTTCACCGATATCATTGGCCGATGTTCATATTTGTGGTAAAACCGCTGGGCACGTGCCGCGGCTGGGGGAGCAGTCGCTCCGTCGCCCTCCTCTCCGCGCCGCCGGAGGCTCAGTGTGCGGCACCGGGAGGTCCTCATCCGGTGGCACCTCACGGCGCCGGCGCGGAAGGCGGAGAGGGGACTGGGTACGCGGTCAGCGGCGGCCACTCTGGACGCGTGTCGGGCCCTTCTCGCGGATCACCTCAGCTACGGCGACCGCTTGGGGAACCCTCCGGCTGGCGCCTATCAGCTGACTGAGAACTGGTGCGGACCAGGGGAATCCGACTGTTTAATTAAAACATGCATCGCGAAGGGCCACGGTGGGTGTTGACGCGATGGGATTTCTGCCCGACACTAAAAACAGGTAAAACTGAGGAGGGCTTGTTAAGTTATCTTGACTCACGCAGTGTAACTTGGTGTAAAAAGTATGAGCGTAGCGTCTGTTTAAGTACTTTATTCTCATGTGCACCGGCTCTATTCATCCGTCTCATGCACAGGTAACAAGGGAATTGACAACATACGTTATACACACAGAAGCCATAACACATCTAATAAACGGGCAATACTGCTACCGTAAATCAATGAGAAGAGCGTTCTCTATAATGATACTTTAACAGGGCTGTTTTAGACAGGGTAAAAAGGTGCTGTTTTAAATTATCCTTGTGGTATTTTGACCAAAATATGTTACAGACATTTCATTAAGATCCCAAGGAACCATTTCAACTTGCGGTAAAATGGGCATAATATGTCTCTGTTAAATAAAGTTTAGTTAAATCAGAGATTGTTTCATAAATCTGATTCAATTTGTGCTCATTAAAAGATAAGAATGATGAATAGTGCTTTTTTAATAATGATTTAATTATTTTTCTGGCACAAAAGGGTGAATGAATAACAACAAAAAGAAAATAAACAAATATCGGTATCGGCTATCGGCCAGATTGTTTTTTAAATATCGGTATCGGTATCGGCCAAGAATTTCCATATCGGTGCATCCCTAATATATATATATATATATATATATATATAGTAGGGGGTCCCTGCACCATCTCTTGCCCAGTTTGGGGGTCCTTGGCCTGAAAAACGTTGAAGACCCCTGTTGTAGAGGATACACTTCAGCCATCAGTCTATGGTTGAAACCCAAATCGGGCTTGGGTTTTGTGTATCCTCATACCAGTGAAGCTGTTATCTTATGATAGTCTGCCTCCAATCCTTCATTTATTTCTGATAAGGGGAAGAACAAGCTCTGAGATGACCCTAATATTTTCTGGGGTATTTTTGCTCATGATGTGTGTGAAATGCACATCATTGTGGTTAATTTTAATCACCTTTTCTTAGCTGAGTCATGCCAAGTTTGTGAGAAACCTGGGTGTCAGGTTTAAATGGCCAGCTATCTCTCTCGATGCCAGACCCATAGCCTGACACTGATTGGACGAGTCATAGGTAAATTAAATTGATCTTTCTGAGAAGAAGATGGAAAAAGTCTCTCACAACCATGTGGTGACCGTCTCCCAGTTGTACCACTTTGCACTACAACGTAATTAAATCAGGCCTTACCCAACTCAGAATGCCATCCATCAGCGGAGGGGCATTCCTATCTATGTTCAAGAATGTCTTGAAGACCCATCGTTTCTGAGAGCACATCCTTTCATACCTCTTACCCCCTTAGACATACCTAACATGCACTTACTGTGAATTTTCAGTGTATTTCTTTACCTAATGACCTACAATTAAACTCAATTAACAGATTAAGCACTTAGTACTGACTTAAAGATATCCTACATGTGTTCACTGGATAGAGTAAAAATACTTATCGTCTCATTCTCTGTCACCGATCAGTTGTTAAAGTGATCCCATAATTTCATTTTAAGCCACCATAATCAACTTGTCATACCAGGCCAAGTGAAGGCAGTGCACTGAAATGACCTCATGAATGTGTTTTCTTCCATATTGTTATGAACGAAAACTTCCCCTTACATTCTCTGTTTTTCATAGTTCACACTGACACTTGTATAGTTATGTCAAATATGTTACCAACAAATTCCTCTTTATACATCCAGCACTCATTGAATATCATTATCATTCACTTTCAGTGTGTCTCTTGAGCTGTGGACAAACCATAGTCTAATATTCACCCCCATTTTAAGTGTGTTTAACCTGCTCCTGAGGGAAATAGCTGGCTCTTTAGCTGCTTAATGCTTCAGTTTCTCCACCACCTTGTCACCGACACTTCTGTCTGCTGTTTGGATCTGTGCTGCTTTCATACAGTCATACAAGAGCTTATTAAATGTGAGGGCATGTGTTGGCATACATTTTGTAAGAGGATGCAGAGCAGGAGGGGACAACAAGGGAGGCCAGGATGTGACTCATTGGATAGAGATTAAAGATAGACCCACCTTTCATTCTGCCATTTTTAATTTAGCCCAAAAATGTGTCACGGTGACTACGTGTCCACGCAAATCAAAAAAGCCTCCAGTTGAGCATTGCATGGGAACAGGGGCATGTGTGTCTAAGGAAAATGGTAAAAATGCGGAATGGGTCCAATCAGCTGTGGAGGAACAGAAGGATGACAGAAGACGCTCATCCGTGAAGACAACTTTGTGTCTTTGCAAGTCATTGGAGAGACACTTCACTGCCTGCCACCAAGCTTTTTCTTTGCACACTGATCATCCAGAGTGTATGGGCTACATGTTACTGTCTTATTACTAACAAAGCTCTACCTTCCCAGCTGTAGCTGCACTATTGAATTCAATTAGTCTTTTCTTATGTGTCTCTTAAATTGTCCTGCCAGGCAAATTAAACGCATATTTAAGAAAAAATAATTCAGTGCACAATTGGCACAGCTTTTGTTTGTGTAAGATTATTAAAAAAATGAATTTTCTTTAGTGGTATATAAAAGCTTTAACTTCAAGGTAAAACAGGTCATTATAATGAACATAATTCCTCACACCATCTACCTAATAACTCCACAAAAGGCTGTGTGGTTGGGCATTTGGACGTAGAAACCGTCTATTTGTGATTATCTGAGCCCAACATTGAATGTTTTTGGAGGTTGGTGTTTGGGCAATTCGTTACTTGATTCTGCTAATAGAATGGGCTACTTCCCAGAATTCATTCAACTGTACAAATTATCCTGCGAAGAGGTACAATATATAAAATGGTAAATTTTATATATTCATTCATTCACCCAGTCCATCCTGACTCCGCTGACTCACTTCTCTCTCTGACACAATATGTGCTGACGTCTCACATCAACACTGATATGAGTTGAGTAAAATCCCTCTTTATAGCTTAGCACATTCATTCTTTTAAACTGCTCCACAAATGAGGTTGGATTTTTTTCACAGTTAAGAGATAAGATCCAACGCTAAAGAAGACAGAGGTGGGCAGCACTCAATGGAAAGAAACTCAATAAAGGAGCCAATGGCACAAATAAATGTTGAATCAACCTTTTGATCTTATTGACTGCTAGCTTGGAGCACTATTCTGATTTATTAGTGCTAACATTTTCCTGGTTGGCTCACATGTTAGCGGTTATCAATGAGTTTAAGTAGTTAGTGTTTTACCAAGCGTCTAGCACTACCTATTTCACAAGGCCCTGTGGATACATTTTACTGTACCAGTTTTTGGTTGAACTATCGATCCAATGCCTGGACAAACTGATATGTGTCATGGCAAAAATACATTCCAGTGGATTCACCATCAGAGGTCCCACTAGTGATAAGTGAAAAAGCCCAAATAACCAACTCATAAATTTGTAATTCTCCCCTCAGCACATTTCTTAGCTCAGAGAGGTTAGCTTTTCCTCTTCAATGTTTTTGTTTTATTGAAACGTGTGCAGTGAACAAAACAGAATAGGTAAGGACAAATAGACATTTTTCCTTCCATTCCCAAATAACAGAGGATCCAACGAGTGGATCTTTCTTGTGCCAACCTTTACGGCGGTGATAAAGCTAACCATCTACCTATGTGGCTAAAAACTGGTGCAAATGATTACATTACATTACATTTAATGTAATGTATACCAAGTACCGAGTCAAATTTGAATGCCAGCACTTAGATGGACTTCGATGAAACCACAGGAGCAGTATGCAGGTGTGTGAAGAAGTGGTCCCCAGTTACTTCAATTGTATTGGATTCGGCTGTAACACTGTTCAACCTTGATACTCCAAAAGTACAAATTTGGACGAAGATTACATCACCAAGATTCTGCTCCCACCTAATATCTTTAGCCAAATAAATGTGACTTACTCTTGAGAAGAGGTGTATAGTATTTTGTGGTTGTGTGGTGCAAGCTGCAAGTTAATTTTGGTTAAGTATTTCTAAAGAGGTGAGATATCTGTCATTCTTTCTTCTGCCTGAGATGTGCAAAACATGAATTGCAACTTAGCATTCATCTAAGCCTTTGAATACAGCCTTGCCTACCTTGAGGTAACACCTGTGTTCCTTTTGAGTCGGATTTCTGTATGAAATGATTCCCTTTTCTCCAACAGTACAGTTATTTTTCTTACCAACAAGGCATGCTATTACAGACTAATGTCGTAAAAACACAATTGTAAGACATTTTCACTGAGTGCACTGTGTGCACTAACAGAAATCTTAGTTTTAGTATGTTTTTTTCATCAACATGACACAAATTTGTCACGTTGATGTAAAACTATGACAAATGTGATAGCAGATGTAAAGCTATTGTCTTTATAACTTTAAGCAATCATTGCAGTCCAAACACCGAATACACAGGGCTCTTTGTTCTGCTAACAGCAGTTCATGGTATGAGGCATTACAGTCTAATAATTATAAGTCTTTTCCCCCCTAAAGTGGCTTCAATTAAAGAGTGAGTTCTTCTTATTATGCACTCAGCAGATTGTGATATCAGTCTTCACGTTCCCACTGTCACAAGTGAAGAATAGAAAGCCATAATACTGAGACATAGCTGCTCTGTCAGCTGATACCCAGCATCCTTTTCTCCAAATTCTCCCCCACTGTCAGTCAAGTTCATTGTCCTTCATTTTGGCCTTGATGCCTCTAAATGCTAGAACCTGCACCTCTCAATTTGCAGTAATTAGTAAGACGGCTGTCTGTATTGACCATTAGTGTCCCCCTCTGCTCCTTCAGTCTTCAGCTAATGGCTCCCCTGGCCCCCCTTCTCTTTCTCTAATGGCCTGCTCTCCTCACACGGTTTCTGTCTGTCTCAAGGCAGTGTGGGATGTCTGTATCAACGACCTGACCAGCGGTGGCCTTTTAATGGGCTCATTTTATAACATGATGTCTACCTCGCCATCCAACCTTAAATGTAATCACACTTAACCCCGAAATAAAATAGCTTTTTCCCCCAATGGCAGATGGCCACTGCTTGTTAGTAGTACTGAAGATGATGTGGGGCAGATTTCATTACCTTTTCCAAGAGGGTAATCAAACACCCATCTGGGAGATGTTGAATTAAATGACAGGTCTGCTGTTGTGCTGATACTCAATGTCTGTGTGTGTTTTTAATTATTATTTTGATGGCACCACACCATAGTGAACATCCTGAATGCTGGTTCTTTGTATTCCTATGTGTCTGGTGTGGATTCAAGGCTAATATACTGGTTTACATGTAGGTGCATTGATGAGCAGTAAATAGTGCTAATATTTGTGCAATCACAGTAAGATATTCCATATAATAAACTGTCCTGAGTGAAAAAGGTAGGATCAAGGCCACCAACATTATCAAGCTCAGTAATTTGGCTCAAATGTTTTGTTGTAAAGTGGTGCATCTTCTGACCTTATGTACTCCTACTCTAAAGGTCTTTTGAAATTCACCATTGTATTTGACGGACGGAAGTTAAGAATTGTCCGAAAACATTGTAATATTGATAAATAACAAACACGTTTTAAGAATTTCTTCGTTAGAAATACTTTAATGTGTCCTCAGTTTGTTTACATTGTGCATGAGTACATAACAAACATTCCTATAGGGTTCTCACTTTTTCAAATAGTAAAGTTTTTTGAATTAACGCAAATTTTTATCTACATGGTGTTATTCTTGACATCTCCACTGTACATCCAAAAACGTCCACACATTTATTCTGAGATGTTAGATGCTGACTTGTGTTGTGATCATCTGATTAGCACGGCTTCATTAGCTAGTGTCCATCTCCGTTTTAAGTAATAGTTTAATTTAGCTATGGATCAATAGGACAGCAACAGGCCAAGCTGACAGTGAATTTAAAGAGCGCCCTCTGCTGGACTACAAGTCAAGTTAATTCAAAGACTCTGCAGTGCTTAAGAGACTACAACATTTAAAATTGAAGAAGCTCAGTTTTTCAAAATATCTGGCATTTCACTATACTCTGCTGATTGACAGTTTGGGGCTCTACCAAATGTAGCAGTGTACCACCAGAGATAGTGAATAACCCTGCTCACAGGTAAACATTAGTGAATACAAATCAATTTTGTAGATGTTGCAAAGGGAATTGTTTAGGACTATTGTGTTTGTGATACCTCAAGGATGCAAACAGACCGAATTCAGTGCAAGGCCACCTAAATGTCACCTCTAAAAAGTTGAATTGTTTTTTGTTTGTTTGACAGAGTGAAATACAGCAGTGAAAGACTCAACTCCATCCTTTGTTCTTTTTCTATTATTGTTGTGCATGGCCTTGATTCTCCAGCCGCTCTACAGGAGCCTGCACTTTCTCTCCATGATAGCATGTGAAATATTCTTTTTGTGGACTTTATGCTGATTATTGACTGAATTGAATGCAATAAGTCCACACCATAACACCTAAGCATGTGGAGCCCAAACCTATAGTATGTGTACCATATTATTTTTTGTCCTAACATGAGAGAGTTAAGAAAATCCTCCAGGAACCATGAAGTTCAGCCGTGTGGAGTTTGGCAGGGTTTCCTTCTGCTTTCTTGTCCCTCAGCATCATTAAATGGAAGGGAGAGCCTTTTTCAGGATTAGAGGGGTTTGTACACTGCCATAGGCTATGGACAATTGATCATTATACATCTCTGCACTCCACTTCTCCACTCTCCCTCCTCCTTTACTCGCTGTGCTTTTAATCTCTCTCTCTCTCTCTCTCTCTCTCTCTCTCTCCATTCTTCCTCTCCTCGCCTATTCCCTCTTCTCTTTTTGTCTCCTCATTCTCATCTCATCCTCCCTCCATATTTGTGTTACTGTACTATGTATCCCTATCTCTCTTGTTTAATTTACACTCACAGGGTAAAGATTGTGTTTAAAATAGGAAGAAAGGCTTCCTGAGATTTTTAAATGACGTTTTGTGAGAAATTATTCAATTTGATTGGAAATAATTTGTGAGGAGAAAGGATGTTGGGTGTGTTAATGTTTGTCATACGATAATGTTCTATCAAACAGTCCAGCACCTCCAAAACTTTTTTTGTTCACACTAATATTATGAGTGTTATATATTAGGGTGGAATTGATAATAATTACAATTAGGGACAACTCTCTCTCTGTCTGAGCAGAGAATGGCTGATTATGGATCTGTCTGTTGTGCGACAGGACAAAAAGTTGAGTTCACAGCTGCACGCAGAAACCTAAGTAATATCTATCAAACACAAAATAGAAAGTATTTTATAGACCTTGTGTTACACTGAAAACCAGCAATAACATTTGTCAAAATCAAACACTTTTTTTCTCTCCTGACACTGTTAATCATTGCTTTGGTTCAGTATGGAGGTGCCCACACATACAGCATCCCCTCTGGAAATAAATCATTAATGTCCAGAAGCTTTTTCTTTGTCTTGAGACTGGTTCACTGCGGTTTCTAGATCTCCTATTTGTTGAGACGGGCTCAAGTCAAACTGTCAACTATAAAAACTACAAAATGTACTTGGCTGCTTTCACATGGAACAACATCACCATTACTGGTTGATCGTAAACAACCTTAAGGTTCATACCATAGTGATGTTGTGCTGCTGCTTCATGAGATAAATAAGCTATAGGCTGAATGAAGAGAGGGAACGCCGATAGGTAACAAAAAGCAGTAAAATAAGTGGTTGGTTTCACAGCGGTTATATCCTAAAGTACAAAAACAAACTGCTGGAGATATTCTACTGTTTAATTAATGAAATCAGTCACCTGTGTGTGGCTGAGACTGTAACAGACTCACCTCTTGTCACAGATGCATTCAGCGGGACAAGCTGTTTGATTATCCAGAATTTACTTTACAATATCATCAACGTAGTTTTGACTTTAACTGTAAGTAGTGAGAATTTTGGTATATATATATATATAAAAACCTCATTCTGACTTGTTAAACAATATCACTCATTGTTTATACTCAAAAGTCAAAATTTTATACATCAGTAATTACATAGTAAGATTCAAACTACTTTACTTTTTTCTACTTTACGTCAGTCATGTGTGTTTGGATTCTCATTATAAATATCTACAATTTAGTAGAATTATTATATTATATTCTTTAGTTTCTGCTCAACTTCACTTAAGTTAAGTTTGAACTTATCAGACTGTTCAAAAACAGCATAGTACACAAATATAATTTTCGAATAAACTCCTGCAAAGGGTAAAATGCAGCTTTTGTCTTTCTATCAAATTACTTAAAAATTGAAATGAATAGACAGATTAATCTGTCATTACTATAATAGTCAGTTGCCTCCCAAAGAAGCCATATTTCCATGACCCTGAGAATCCTTGGTGTTATGTGACACTGTATTGATCCACTTGGAGAAATTCTATTGTGTTTTTTTCTCCCTTTCACAGGGAGGTCAGAGGTCAGTGTCAGGTACACTCTAGTGTCAAGAGCTGACAGGGATTCATTGTCTCAATGCGGAGATAGGAGAATAGCAAGGCAGTTAATTTCTTGTTGGCTCATGGAGATGCTCTGTGGTGACCCTTTGTTCAGTCCTCAATATGGAAACTCGGAAAAGACAACTTTCCCCTTTTCTGGTATAAATAATATAAAAACCTAAGGTGATGTTTTGAGTCAAGATGACCTACAGTACTTCCAGTCTGGTATTTTTATAAGGAAGTTAAGTGTTTCAACTGAATCTCTTCTCAGTGAATTACAGTACATCATTGCAAAACGTTTACATCAGCTTTGGTGACCTCTTACATGTCATTTGAAATGACCTATACGCTGACCTTGTGGCTGATGGAAAGCCACCGAAACCAAAGCAGAGGAAGCTGTCATCACGTATTATATTGGACAAGAATACGGTTGTCAGCAGGCAGGCAGACGTTTTCCTATTGAATCCAATTCTGTTGTGAGCATTGGGACACGGGGAGATGTTTGCATGGCTGTGTTGTTTGTACTTGTTTGCAGTATCCTTGTTGGTTGGTTTCATGTGAGCCTCTGAAAACCTCTCTACATAGGTCTGAAGATAAGGTTTGTGTATCTTTTAAGAAGTATATACCTCGTTTTAGCTGGGTTGCTAAACATCAGTTAGCAAAGTACTCTCTTAAAGGACTACTGTGTTTAACAACCAGCGGAACATTTCTCTCTGGGTAGCTTTTTATCAGTTTGTTTGCCGTATAGTGCTAACTAACTGCTTCGTTCCTATGTCCCCAAACTTCTAGCACCACCTGTATTGCAAAGAAGCAGAGATCGATCTTTCTGTGCCACTTTTTTCTTTGAGTAGATTATTATATTACTCTGGTCTTAACCATATTATAACTTTGTTGGTTAACCTGGTATCAATATCCTTGTGTACATGATCTTAACATTTGCCTTGGCCATTTCTGTACCAACTGAGATACCCCAGTACTTAAGGATGACCACATCACCAGCACTCTGATGGGTTTGGCTGCACTCTGTCAGATTACCAGTAATTTGAGATGTAACAGTTCCTGGAGTTTATGGTGCTGATGGAAGTTGTTTATCAGAAACCTGAATAAGATTCACCTGTTGATGCACTCCAGCTATTTCCAGCATCCAGGCTTCTTAAACCAATACAAGGGCTTATCCATCTGATTGAACCACAGTGATGCTCAAATTTTCTAGTAAATTAGCCCGGAGATAAGTGCACATATAAAACAACTTCAAACAACCACGGATTTCATTCAGAAACGTATGAGTCAGTTGTGGGTTATTTGTGGTGTAGAATTTAGGATGACGTAAAAGATACTGTCAATGCATCAATTGGTATATTTATAGAATGTATGATTCAGTCCACTTGAAAGCAGATCCCTGTTCATCATCTTTCTTTCATTGTTCTCTTATGGTAGCCTATAGAACGATAGAATTCAAACATTTTGTCTGGGCACAGATATCTGTATACTGTGAAATATTTATTGGTGGCATATAAATAATGCCACTAATTAAATAAAAAGGGGATGCAGTCGTTATTAAAATCTGGATTTTTAGTTTTGGTTAATTTGACAATTTGGCTCATAGCCATCATACCAATGCAATTTTTTTAAATGTAGTTATTCCTGCCTTGGGCCGGCCATCAAAGAAATATTCGTTATTTTCATTAAAATTAACCAAACATTTGTAACAGCTTCCAGTCTTCCATCACACTTTCTCTCAATTTGTCTTTGAATGAGCACACATTCAATCAGACAAGTTTATTTTAAAGTTTGTTTACCTGTTTAATGAGAAAAATAAATGTGTCACTAGGCTATCACAAAATTCCCTATTACGAAAAAAAAGCTAACTTGAAGTAGGTTGTCACCTTGGGCTGAACAGGGGCCTCTTTACGAAACAAGAACATACAGCTTAGGGAAAAGCCTTCCCATAAGTGTATTACTTTTAATATTTAGAAGTCGTCTGAATATTAATGATAAAACTAAATTAACTCCATTGCCTAACTTTAAGCTTCTTTCAGACACGAACTGAACTCAGGAGATCCTACGCAGTTTCTCTGAAAAGAGGTTTATGTGTGAATGCTCCTGATTTTCTCCACCTGGCCCCCTGGTATAAAGTTTGCAGGATGTCCACAGAACTCGATGTGAGAACACGGTAGGAGATCCCCTGCTGGTTCACCGAGAGCAAGTCGGTGGAGATGAAGCTTCTCACTCGCTGATACAGAGGCAAAATAGAAGGGGGAAAATCTCGGTGTGAAAAAGTGGCGTCACACACGTAAAAGACACAGACGGAGATGTCAAGAGAGTTTTTGGTGATAAGAGCAGATGCCGTTGTCAATGTGCTGTAAAAAAAATCACATGGTCTCCACAGTAGAAGTAATACGAACACTTTCTGCGTCTGCCTGCTGCACCACGCCTCAGGTTGGAGGACGACCACTCTCTAGAGTGGTCAACCTCCAACCTGAGGGTCGGCAGTTCGATCCCCAGTCTGACCCATCTGCATGCCGAAGTGTCTTTGGGCAAGATGCTGAACCCTGAATGGCCCCCCATAGAATAACAAAGTGCTGCTAATAGATGCACTGTATGAATGTGTGTTTGTGAATTGGTGAATGTAAAACTGTACTGTAAAGTGCTTTGAGTGGTCATCAAGACTAGAAAAGTGCTTTATAAATACAAAACCATTTACCATTTACTAAATCCTCAGGTGAATGTCAACACGTCTGGGCGGAGAACCTCTGCTGGACATGTCTGAAAACAACTTTATTTAGATGCATGATTTACTTTATTAAAATAAGCTCCTGAGCCTTTTCTGCAGCTCATTCAATTTCTCTTCTCATCCAAGATGTTAGATAAAGAGCTGAGCAGGAAATAAAATTCTACTACTTTAGTTATAACAATTGAATACACTAACAGGAAAATTAGGCAAATATTGTCTCGACTTTGAGCTATCAACAACTTTGACCATCTGGGATCATCTGTGTGTCTGTACAATCCCAGTATTTGTTAGTATTGTGTTGCATTGGAGTGTGATTCCTCTGCCAAAAATCTGATAAAACACACAATCATATCATTAAACAAATAATAGCCACTATAATCTTGAAGTAAAATCTGAGGTTGTGACAGCACTAATTCTGCATTAACATTTCATTCTGCCAATGTGGGCCATTTAATTTGCATTTGTATTTTTGACATTGGTTGCATTTGTATTTTTGACATTGGTTTCACGTTTAGCAACTCAACACTTTCTCGTTTCTGTGTCCCCCCCCCTTGTTGTTTTGAGTCATGTAATATGAAGTGATGGAAACATTGCGGAATCCATGATGTCGTCAGTCTCCTGAGAAATATCAAACAAATGTATATTATGCACATATTAAGTGATTATTTTTAATGCTGCGGCACTGTGTTTGTTATTTGTTTATTAGTGATGTTCTCCCATGAGTAATTCAGACTCCCAGTTGCTTGACAATAGGAAATAAGGACATATTTTTTCCCAACCAGATTTCTTATAAGTGTATCATAACAGCCCTGCAAATATGGGAAACTGAACTAGTTGTCCTGAGGGATGTCATGGATTTCCTGTGAATGCTTTTAGGCTGCCTACCCCTTTCCTTCTCCTGACATAACATACTGCCAATCTAATAAAGCCACCTTTAGCTTCTTTCTCAATGTCATTAAGCTAAATGCGATATGAATGGAGCCTCTTGTGCAACCATTACTCCCTTCAATGGAGAGAGATGCTCTCTTACTCATTGCTTAAACGCCATAGCCACATCCAAAAAGGCTATTAGGTTGGATGATGTGGGAGCTATTCTTAGTGACAAATGCCTTACTGAGTTTTCCAGGAATGAGGCAGGAGGGCAGAAAATACTCTGCAATGTCCATTTCCCAGCTGGAAGGCCTGGGGGAAGGAGGAGGAGGAGGAGGAAGAAGGAAGGGTGGAGGGTGGCGGGGTTTAGTCCTCAAAAATGTCCACAAAAACACACACACACACAGACCATGCATGCACAATGTGTGGCCCCAAGGGCTGCAGTCGCAACTGCAAACACACACAGGCACACAAAGCTAGTTTGTTAATCACTGCAACGAGGGCTCACCTGACATCCACATGCTTCCATCTCTCTTTTACGTAAACACAGTAGACAAACTCATATGTTTCTCACTAAGGAGGAACGAGGACGCCTCAATCAGAAGTGTTTTTTTAAACCCCCCACTGAATATGTGGTTTTGGTGGCATTGCTGTGATCTCTACCAAACACACCCAATATCACACTTGCTGAGCACATGCAGATTTACTTTTTTTTCAAGGATTTTCTTATGTTTCTTTGCTTGTGAGCCCTAATTCTAAAAACGATTGTACTATTGGCTATGGTTTTATCACGTTTTAGACTGTTAATCAATACAAATAATACAGTTTGTGTATCTGTATGCTTTTGTAAAGTCAGATCCAGTGTTTTCTTTTAAGGTAAGGATTTTTCGAGTAAACAAACAAGACACATCTTATTGGCCACGTTCAGGTCTTTGGTTTTTCCTTAGGTCATGATGCTTCTGAGCTGTTGACACTCGCGCACTAATGAAGAGACACAACACTTGCAGGAACACAAGCATCAATGCACATGCATTATAAAAAATTAAGAAAAAAGGAACAAATACACACACAAGCATAGGCCCAGATCTACAGACATTTGAACACAGAGGTAATATGTTAGATCCAGCTTGGTTTTATATAGATTCATTGATCCAGTTATAAATATGTTTGTGGAACCACTCAGCGCTCCTGCTGAGTTATTATGAGGAACAAATGTGGTCGATACAGACTTGGAAATTAGGAGCTATTGATAGATGCTCAGTTGTGTGTTATTGCTCTGTGTGTGCATGTTTGAATGTCTGTGCGGGTCACTCTTACAACCCTCTGGGATTGAGAAGACCCTTCGTTTGGCTGGAGCACCGACCTGGCAGACATCCTGTGTGTTACTCAAATAACATGAATAGGTTTGTGGTGGATCCCGGTTGTTTTTGTACAGCGTTACGTGCCATATCTGAAGTGAAGTGGATTGATTATATCCCATATCTCTCAGTTTGTGTGTTAGATCACCCTATTCCAAAATTAACCCCAAAACCCCAAACCCACACCCTTTCTCTCTAATCACATTATTTTTCCATCTCTATGGCTTGAACTACTTGTATGTTATTTCGTTTTACTGATGCAAAGATTTTAATTTAGAAAAATCAGAACAGCAACAAATCCTTAAATTTTGAAAAATAAAACCAAAAATCTTTGTTATTGTGAGCCAATTGAAAAAATTCTCCCTTGTAGACTAAATCACTCATTCAACTTATTTGTGCCCTACTTTGTGGAAACAAAAGAAACCTGTGATTTCTAGTACGTGGGTTGCAGTGGTTTTGTTTTATCTACCTGCTTTCATCTTCTTTTGCCTCAAATTGTTAATACTTCCTTGTCAGCCTCACAATGAGAGATAAAGAAAAGATGAAAACAAACCCACCAGAAGTGGAGATATGGCTTTTTTCATAAATCCATGCTTCTTCTTTGTCGAAATGTGGTGCCTACACTGCATCTCAGGAATGAGCGTTCACAGACTGCTGTGTGATTCTGGTTAGTGTGAAAATAACCTTGAACCTTTAGAGGAGCAGATTGTTCACTTTGGCGTCTTCAGCGCGGGTGACCTAAGTGACCTCGCTTGAGGCAACTTATCATGCCTTAAAGCTTTGTACAACTACAAGGGAAAGTGTTCTGCTTTAAAACAAAATATAAAATAATAAAGCTGTTTTTTTCCCAGTAACATGAGCTTGAATATAATTCACCAGACACATATCCCTGATTTCCTTTTTCCATTTGTAAACGACAAAATTAATATGACAGATTGTTGTTTCTTTACTTTGGTTGTTAAGCAGGCATTACGCATGATTATTTTGGGTGTCAAAGCATAAATGGCTGTGAGATGTTTGTTTGGGCTCCAGATCAATACAAATTCTAGCTAATTGCTCTACTGCTGCAGTCGTTTCTCGGAGTAAGTGGATCTGAGCAAACACTGACGTCACAGGAGAAACCATTTTTTGAGTTATAAAATGGAAGTGACTAACACTTATTATTACAATGCGTTGCTTTGTGACATTGGACCTTTTTACCTATTCCCAAAGCTATTACCTCTTAGCTTATTTATCTCTGTGAGGGAGAAGTGATATAGGCCAGTGGACGCTGAGTTGTTTGATGTCATAACTGTAGGAGATAATGGAAAGAAAACTTAGATTTGACTTTGAGTAGATTCACTGACTGGAGTTACACAGACACACACACACACACACAAGGTCAAGACATCACACAGAGTCTTAGACAGCGGCGGTCCCAAAGCGCTGTCTCTGGGCTAATGGTTTGTGGCAATCTTGCCTGCCCCAATCGCTCTTCAATCACATACTGGTGTAACTCTCCCTGCAGGCGGCTGGAAATGAGGGCAGCATTTGATTAGAGCAGTGGAGAGTGCTATAATAGGTAGCCAGCTGCTTTGGTTAAGAATAGCTGCTCAAACACATCTGTCGCACCACAGGTCACTGTGAATTACTGATGCGTTCAGTGTATCTAAAGGAAACTTCAGGACAGTTTTAACATCTAATATTTGGCTTTTTAAAGGGAAATGGGACCAAAAAAAAACATGTTTAATAAAATCCCGTAGAGTTTTGATCTGTAGACATCCCTGTCCTCACAAGCCTTTCCTGTCGTATTTCCATCACCACTGTCCGAGCTGGAGCTGATTTAAAATCCTGTTGCTTGCAGACAGATTTGTCGAAAGTGAATGCTAATTGTATCTATTCACTTGGCAGACTAAATTCCCATGTGACTGGGTGTTCGTGGTTTTTTTGACCAGTGGAAAAGTGGCCTTAACTACAACACTTAATATTGAGTGCATCAAACCTGTGATTTTCTTGTTATATAATTTAATAAAGTCTCTTTTAATTCTAAACTTAAGACAGTTTAAGCAGTTTAATACCAAATGAATCGACGAATGGCTGACTGTCCTTCAACTTCATTTATTTATTTATCTACACCTTTTTCAGACAGCAAGGTTTTTAATCTGTTATAATTCTAAACGCCAACATATTCACTAAAAAAGAAAAATATGAGTTTCTGCTGTTTTTTAGCTTATCCGAGGTCAAGTGACAGTCTAGACTGGTCAAGAACATTCCACTGTTTCAATCTTTGTGTAGCGCAGTTGTCCCACATTTTCTATTCACCTCAGACATCCTCAAAACTGAAGTTTATCTCTCTGAGCTCATAGTTGTACTGTTAAGACAATAGAAGAGGAGACACTGTAGAAATACATCGACTTCAATCACTTTAATCTTTATAGATTGCTTCAAGATTTTAAGGTTTTAGCTTTCATCACATGTCTGCCCCCTCATAAGGTAAAATGACTGAATTACAATTATGTACGCATACACAGAAACAACAGAAAGGCTTCTGAGAGCTTCTCAGAACTCAGCTTTTAATTGGATTGGTACTTAAGAGGCCTCTCTGCCCCTTCTCTATCAAAACAGACACACACAACATTGATATTCACTGAGGTGTCTGTATAATGCACCCCATTGAAGCGTCCTGAATGTTTCAGGAAATCATGTATGCTAAACGTGAACATGCTTGAGTCCTTTTTGGTTTTTACCACATTCGATTTCTGCTTTTTCTCTCAAATGAGAATCGAGTGAAGTTTTTGATGTTAGGGCAATGGGGCTACTTATTTAACATAGTAACTGTTACCATTTGTTGATGAATACAACCTAAGTTGGAAGCAAATTTAAGGTTCAGGTAATAATTACATGTCTAATACTATCATAACTACAATCTCTGTCTGTCTGTGGTCCGCATATGTGGTGAACCATTCATCTTATCGGGTTCACATTTGTCATGTGTATTGTTAACAGCCCAAGAGATTTCAGTGTTGAATCTGGGCTGATTTTGACACCGGAAACATTACAAATAAATAAACCCACACACAATGGTGTTGACTGTTGGCAAAAATAGATCTATGACGATATCACAATTAACGTAACTATGTTACTTGAGCAGGCCAAAGGCCAAGCTAACTGAAATTGACAGATTTAAGGATATTTCATTGTACACAACTGATATGATGATAATATTATAGCATAATCATGCACGAACAACCTTTCAAAGGGCAATGGGCCTCAGTCACCAACCGCTCTAAAGAAGAAATTTCTCCATAAAACCCACTTTTGCAGTTTTCACGAAGATTCTATCATTCACCGGTGTTTTCCTATCTGGCTTTTGTTCTTATGAAAGAACAGAATCTATGCGCACTGATCAGCACTTTTACGCACACTTTACATCTGAAATGCTTGTGTAAAATAATCAGTTATTGTGTTTTTTACTTTATTTCTACAGTTGAATAATAATATTTAAATTACCATAATATTTGTAGCATTTTGATCTTAAAAAGACAGAAAGTTTTCAGTGCACATTATAACTTTAAACAAACACACAGAATATTTGACCTATACTGCAAAAGATTACGCTTTTTGAACACAGACATGTTGAAGAGAAGAATATTTACCCATCTTTAGGTTTTACACACTGGTGTATACATATAAAATGTAAAACAACGATCCATTTTTCTCCTCATGTCCTATATGAAGTTTTAGACTTGAACTCTTGAAATGTCCAATTATCCACACCTCTCAGATCGTAGTTTTGAGAAATGGCAGCGTAGTCTCAACAGGAGGTGTTTGCTGGCAGGATTGGGAGGTGATGTGTCATCTCTCCCTCCCCTTCATCCGACCTGCTGTGAACTGACTCAGCCTGGACACACTGGACCCAGCAGGACTGCTGTCACTGGGGAAGTGACTACCAGCACACAGACCCGCTCACCCGAGTGCCAGCTTCTAGCTGCTATTTAACTGAATGCACTTTCTCAGTTAAATTTGAATAAGTATACTTTATTCATTCCAGTTAGGGTAGTGTCCACTTGCTTTTCCTCTTCCTAGTTTAAATGGCACTGCTGGCTTCAGATCTTTACTGTTGGAATACGTAGTGTTTCCCTTTTCCTCTCTTGATATCACAAATCCCTTTTTTTACTTTTGTAATCCTGTTGAACGAATGTAGAGAGAGAACATCTATGTCCAGCTGTCCTTATAGATGAAACTCTTAACTTCAGTATACTTCCATAATCACACCATTGCCTGTAGGGGAGAAGGGATATTAGTACAAGAAACTGCTGTGATTAGGACGTTATTTTAAAAATAAGGATCACCAAGCGAGCATATGAAAATCTACCCATTAATCCATTTGCCCCTCTAATGTGGGTCTGGGTCTTCGTGGTACTGAGCTACAGCAGGGCTTAAAAATTTGTCAACATAACTATGTCATTCAGTTCTTCTCTGGGAACCTTCAGGCTGTGGCCATACCAGATGGCTAATGTGTTTCCTCCAGCGTGGTCCACATCTGCCGTGTGGTCTTTGCTCAACTGGACCTGCCCGGAATACCTCTGAGGAGGCATCCTTTGCCAAAATCACCTCTGCTGACCCTTAATGCAAAAAAACCCAAAACAGCAGTTCTATTTAAGGCTTCATCTGAATGTCTGAGCTGGTTACCCTATTTCTAAGGATGAACCCAGCCACCCCCTAAATACATTTTACCTTAAACATCTTGCAGTCAAAGCCAAAGCTCGGAATGCATGTAATATAGGTCACCAAGATGGAGCCTCATCTTCTGGCGCATCTCTCTTTTTGCCACGCATTACTGCAGTTGATGCAACAGTTCAAAAGTGCATCTGTAGCTTTATCTTAACCACTTCTTGTCAAAATAACCCAAAAGATATTTGAAACCTTTTAACTTGAAACAACTCCGTCCCAGCATGAAGAGAGCATGCACTATTTTCCAGCATGGTCTCAGAGTTGGAGGTGTTGCGCCTGCCTTTGCCATGTCTTCTGCAAAAAGCTGACACTCTACCACCAGACACTACATATATCATATATGCCTTGAGTTCTGTCCATGTCAGTCACACACAAACAGTTGATCCACAATGACTGTATAAAGGCATGGCAGGATTCAAAGTTTTAGCTTTAGAGAGTGAGCAGTAATAACCTGTAATACAGCCGCCTGTCTGTCTAGTTGCTACTATCACCACCAGTGTTGTGCTTCTTAAGACTTTATATTCCTGGTCTTGAAATAGACTGCCTCACATGATGTCATCAATGACGTCATGTCATTGACTTTGACACTTTACTATATGCAACATTACACTTTTATGTGTCTGTGCGAGTTTGAAAGAGAGACCGGAATTATTGCCTCTGTGTTGGAGCTGTTAAGTGTAGTGGAGAGAATGGAGACTTGCAGTTTAACCTCTATGATAGGTTGTGTAATATGTTATGTGCATATTTTGACAAGAGCCCTGTGAAAATAATGACTGATTGATAGGCTAACGTGAGGCAGTGTGACTTGAAGATGTCATACTTAAGGTTTCTCCACTCAAGCCCATATATTACTTACGGAGTAAGTGAACCTGTTGAACTGAGTCATAAATTACACCTAAATGTTACTGTGGCATGAACCAACTGTGTCCTTTAGTGTCAAAGAACTTTTCCCTTCGTAAGGCAATAATTCTTGTGTCTTTTAAAACTATATCCTTGGAGAAAAGAGTCAATGTACTCTAACACATTGATGAGTGTCTATCCAATATATTGGCTTTAATGGCCTTAAACAACTAAAGATATTAAAGGAATTAGGGCCACTGTGCCACAAAATCTTACCATATATTGTGGTTTTGCCTAACTCGTTACTGAGACTGAGTCCACTTTGCAAGAAAAAGTTGACCCACAGACACTGTAATTGTTTCCTCTATGTTTTTGATATAGCCATATTTTCTCCTCCATCCTGGTCCTATTACTCTTTTTGTAGTCATATTTCAGCTTTGGTTCACCAATAATAATAATAATAATAATAATAATTGTTCTGTGTCTTTTTTTCTTTGGGGCTTGACAACAGAAGGAAGATCTTTAAAAAAGAAAAAGGAATTCTCCAGATCTGAGCACAGTTGTAGTTTCAGTGACTGTGGCTTACGGTTTTGGTTTGTTAGGATTTTATCACATGCAAATAAATTATGGAATCTTTTTATGGGAAACAAATCCTTTTGAATCCCTTATCAAACATAATAAGGTTTAGTTTTCAACGTAGGAAAGTAACTAAAGCTCTAAATATTTGCAACTCAGCTATTCAATTTAGATCTCTAATCCCATTTTGATGGCTGAGAAGGCAGAATCCCTACTGCTTCAAGTGGTTACCTAATTAGTGTTCACAACCTTTAGCCACAATGTGACGTTTTAATGAGCAGAAGAAGATATGATTTTCATCCATCTGACAGCCTATATTCCTCAAGCCACACGCTTCAAATATTGAACAAAGAACAGACAGTTGAGGAAACGGATGTCAAACGATCAGATTGTTGTGTCGAAGAGGGAGACCAATTTTTTTTGCATTTTAAGGCAGCGAAACATCCGATGCCTGCTAACTTTGCTTGAAAGTTTTTTTCCGTAGATAGATAAAAGGTTCAGTAAGGCAAGTTTCATGTGCAGGGGTCCTGTGTGCTGATTAATACTGGCAAATTTCGACTCTTGATATTTAGATCAGCTCAGATCAGGTGTAAGAAAAACATTAGAACAAAGAAACAAGTCACTGATGAGGGTTTTCATGGCTGTAGTGATCTAACAGGGGAGATTAGACTTTGAAGCACCTCCTCTAATCTTTCTACTCCCACTGTTTTTCTATAGTTTTTTGCCCCTGTTTTTCATTTGTCTCTCTTCCTTTAGTTTACTTCACATCTATCTAAGCCCGGTGTTACTCACGTATTGATTGGTGATTGAAAGGACATAGGTTGACTTTTTCCCATTTCCTGTCTCTGACAACAAGCGGCTGCTGCTGTCGCAAGCGACCAACTTAACTTCCTTGGGTTTCTTATCTTTTGAGTAGATAGCCTCTAATACCTGAATATATGAACGGCTGGTATTTCATTCAGCTGTAACTCACTTTATTAAACTGTATACATTTATATAAATATATTACATACTCATTTGTTTAAAAGTCCAATTTATTTTATACTTTATATACCCATTGGTGCTAAATCATGACGATTATTCAAAAGTTTCTAGAACTTTCCAACTTGTATCATTTTGTTTACTGTCACGGAAGCCAGAGAAGCTCCCATTGCTCTGTACAGCTTTAACTGCCTTTAGTTTAATTGCATCCTGAATGCTTACAGTACTTTGAAAAGGTTGCCTGGTCTCAGGAAGAGACACGATGATAAATGGGGACTCAGCCAGCACTGAGCACACCTTTTAAGAGTTTGTTTCTTGTGGCCTTGATGGATATAATGGAGGTGTTTTATAGGGTTGGTGTGAGGGGAAGAAAGAGACAAACAGCTGCAGTTTAGGAGAGCGTCGGCCTCCACAGGAGGCTGGAGCCCCCCCTCAAGGCCGAGGACACAAAAACGCATGCATGATTCTGTCCCAAGCTTTTTGTTCCATTTTGTGTTTCCTATGTTATGTTTTCACTCAGCAAATTACTATAGTATCACTAATTATGTACAGCACATTTGATAATACTGCCATAATAATGATAACCGTGATCATTTTGCTCGCTACAATTGTGATACAACCTTTTCACATGGTTTCATTTTTAGCCCGGACTGGTCGTCAGTTCAGAAACGTATAAAAACAAACAGCTGTTCACACTCACACCTTTATGTGTTATTTAGAGATTCCAGTTAACCTAGGTTGCATGTCACTGGACTGTAAGGGAGCTGGAGTATGGCTCTCAGAGCCACTTGCTTTTAATTTGCTCGGCTGTCATGAATTTAAATGCACAGCTTTGCTTAAATGCGATTGGGAATAATCTGAAGTAATATCTACAAGAAGGTGTAAACGCTTGTCCCTCCTGCCTCTCTCTCCCTCTCATTCTTCCTCCTTTCCTCATTTCATTCAGCACTTTACTACAGAGTTAAATCTCCTCTAGATCTCGTCTCTGAACCAAATCTGATTTCAGGCCTTGTACCTCCTTCAGTGCAGGTCCCTCACTAACACTATTTTGCCATTCTGATACAACTTGGTATTGTCGGGGGTGAGTGCAGCGCCTCTCAGCATTCAGGCACTCTTATCTGATTATACCCAAATTGTATCAGACTGCGATCGCTACTATCGCACTGCAATTCACCCAGATGCAGGAAGCCGAAATGTGGCACCTTGGATCAAGGGGTGTTCCGTTTGGCCTCTGTGGGATACGTGATCTGATGAACAATGAGCATGTGGTAGTTTTATTCTGCGAATCAGAACTACAAATCACTATTCATAATTAGGATCACAGCATTTAGCACCGTTTAAATACAGATTACAACAAATTTAACCTCATTTAAATATTAATGTCACAACTCTAGCTTTTGATACAGCATGGATCGTGAATTACTGTAAAGCTCCAAGAGTTATAAATACAGCATACATGACAAATATGTCCCAGGTCTACTGCTTTCAGGCTGTGCTCTGTTAGAAATACTGTTCACTTATTTCCAGTCACTTCAACTTTGCAGTTTTATCAATTGTCGTTAAGTTACTGCTGATCACCAGTAAACCACACTATTTGAGATATAATGTACAAGGACAATTCTGTTGAACTTCAGGCAACAAATTTATCGTTGTGAGATTGAGATGAGTTAATAAAGTAAATTGTATTGAGAGAGCGATGTAGGACAGATGTGACATATTGTAGGGAGAGTCTCACAGATTATAACAGAAACAGTTAGTTTCTTCTGTTAGTGAAGAGAAGCTCGTAGCAGCGAGGTGATGGGTTTGACACAGCTCGGTCGGTCTGATGAAATTAGGGCAAAAAACAAACAAACACCAAATCATTCAAATTTGTCAAGATAGGAAATAAACATCAAGGAAAGTTTGAGTTTGCACCAAAGTTACAGTAACAGGATTGGGGGCTGTTCTAGTCGGAAGGACAATAAGTCAAAGTAAAATGTGGTCTGATATACTTAAAATCCGGTAATTGAATATGAAGACCTTCTTATTTGGCAATTAAAAGTGAACTAGAGGGGCGCACTCAGAACGAATGCCTCTGCCGAGGCGAATGCCCCATTGCCCTGTTCATAAAAGTGAGCATAACTTCCTGGAACTGCCCCATGATCTGGATCCGCACCGAATTTTAATGGGATCTGACCCAAACATCATCTTTTAACCAAGTTTCGTGGTAATTAGTCAAGTTGTGTTTTCTGTTATGACGATAACTAATAGACAAACAAACAAACTCGGATGAAAAAATAACCATCTTCATCAGAGGTGATGAGGATGTTTTTTGAGAAGACATCTTAATTGTCATTTTCTAAAAGTAGACTATTTAAAACGATATCATGTCGTTTGTCATTGCTTTTTGTCTTTGTATTTAACACTTCTTCTTGACAGCAGCCAAAAAGTGGCAACCGTAGAAACACCAATACACAAAATATATGTAATAAACTAATAAATCTAAATTATGATATCAGCGAAGGGGTTCAGGGTCATAGCATGATGGAGCAACTAACAAATACAAGTAAAAGAGCTGTAAATGGATTTTGAGAGGATTCAAGTGCTTTTAATTTGACTTGCGTACTTGCACCATTGATAGTAATTTCATTGTTTTCAAGGAGTTCAGTCCTACAGTCCTGTTTCTCTTTGCTTGGTTGGCTGTTCACGTCTGACGCGGTCTGAAGACATTTTTTTCCCCTCTAGTTTCAGTCGTTGGAAGTTTTCTAAGAAGTTGTGGTTCCAATATGGCTCCTCCTGTGAGTCAGAGCCATTTGACAGGAGGCAGGCTGTCAAATGGCATGTAGTTATATAACAGAAGGGCCTTGGTGACTGTGCTTATGATTCAGTCGAGTTGAACCGGGAGCTTTTCTGTTGCATAACTAGTTGACACCTTTGTGTCCCTTCATCCATGCACACTCACACACATTATTTGATAAACTGAAGAAGCACAAGCAATCCACATGTCCGCTCTCTCTCCTGCCGCTACTCCTTTTAAAGTTCCTGAAGAAGTCTTTCCACCCTATGTACACAGGCTCATGGGCGAGCATCACGCTGACCTCACTCTTACAAAACTTCTCACACTGGTGAAGCATGATTGGAAGTAAGCAACAGGTGGCAACAGGAAATGCATTAACTGCAGTGTTTTTTGTCCCTTTTTGAGTGTTTTGTTCTGTTCTGTGAAGCTTGTAAAACAGCATGATACAAGACTTGTACTTGTTTTATCTCCTATCTTCTTTCCACATCTTGTTTAAAACACATTTGTGAACCCGAAAAAAGCTTTCCTTTTGTTCCCCCACAACAAATTCTTCTGGTTTTGCATCTACAAGTTTTTAGTTCAAATCATTGTTGTTCAATTATATGAAAGGGCTCTCGGAGTCCTTGTTTGAGTCATTATAATATTAGATCAGTGCAAACTAAATGTCTCAGATTTGTCAGCCTGCTGATTCAGGGCAATATTCCTTGGATAAACAAATAATACCTTTCAACAAATCAATACATCTGAACCATTTATTTTAAATGACTGGGCCATATGGAAGAAATTATCAATATTTTTTTTTCCTTCTGTCGATAAATATTAATAGATAGATAGTAAATAGTTAGCAAGGTAGATGGATAGATTTACATATTTTAGCAAAAAAACAAACTGACAGATATGAATTAATATCATCAAACATGGTTAAAGGTATTGGGAAGTTGAAACGACAGAGTTGGAATTGAATAATAGAATAGAAACATTTTTCAGTTTGATCTGTTTATTTCATTTTTGAAAGAGGAAATAGTATATGGTATATTGTGTCTTTTTTAGTTTTAAACGGCAGTACTCTGCTTCTGTATTAAACCCTCCCAAAAAACTGAATAGATTATGAAATCAATAGTGATGTCATTATTTTGACTATTTCCCATCAGAACACTACGGCTTGTGTGGTGAAAAACTCAGATTATAGCCTTTACCGTATCCAGGTGGCCTCTCTGGGCAGTGCTGCAAAATGTGTTTCACGTTTACTCCCCTTGTGTTTCCTTGAGATTTTAGATAAATATCTTCTTTCCTACTTAAGTGCATGTAGGTCAGCTTAATATGTCAAGTTGTTTCCTCAAACGGCTATTTACCTCATGTGGTTCCTTTCAGCTTGTTAACATATAAATAATGAAACATGCCATATTTGAGAAAATTCTTCTAATTAAGATAAACAGCAGTAAACCTCAGGCTGTGTCTCATACCAAGGCCTCTCATGCACACAACATGAAACAAATCTGTAATGAAAACCAGCAGGACAATCCCCCTCATGGTTGTTCACCCTAGTTTCTCAAAGATGTACAGTTGCAATCAGAAATATTCAACCCCCTCACCTCAATAGACATTATAGTGATGTGGATGACAGATAATGACAATAAATGACAAAAAAAACTCATCAAACAACAAAAGATATTTATTGATGCGTATTTTAGTTATTTTGACAACAGAAGTTGACTTAACTTTGAAGTTCAAATGAAAAATGTAACTCTTTCAACACATGTGCATGTTCAGTATTAATCAACCCCCCAGCTTCAGTACTTTGTGGCGCATCCTCTAGCTTTTATAACTTCTAAAAAATGTTTTCGGTAAGTGCGGACAAGCTTCTTACACCTCTCAATTGGAATTTTTGCCCATTTTTCAAGTGCAAAAGCCTCTAGATCAGTGATGTTTGATGGCTTCCATGCTGCAACTGCCTTCTTTAAATCCCACCAAAGATTTTCAATCAAATTTGAATCTGGTGACTGTAGGTTTGACAGGCAGGTTTGAAGGTGCTCCATCAGTTTTAAACTTCCTTATAATGTTCCCAATTGTGTCTCTTGGAATATAATTTTTGGGGGAAATCTTCTTCTACCCAAGGCCTTTCAGGTGTGCTGAAATAATCTCCTCTCTCAGCTTTTGTGCAAGCTTCTTTGTCTTTCCCATGATTGCAACTCACCTTGAATACCTTCATGGGTAGGGTTTATATATGCATCACAGCTGAAGCAAATGAAGGATCAGTATAGAGTTCCTAAAGGCTTAATAATGTTTCAACTCAACTTTAGGACAAAAAAACTGTCAGACAGCTTTAAAAACAACAATATTATATAGGGGTTGAATAATTGTGACATGGCTATCTTAACAAAATATACTGCTACACACAAATACTACATCATGCATTTTCCGTGTTGATTTTCTGTATCACTCAACTCATTAAGAAGTAATCCGAAGCAGAATCTTGCTCAAGAATCTTGCTCAAAGTCCTTAAAATCTTTGGGGGGTTGAATATTTCTGATTGCAACTGTACATCTCCATACAGTCTTACATGCCTCTATCTCTCTATCTATCTCCTTATCTCTATCTCTTTCTCTCTAAAAATGACAACACGCCAATGTCAGACGCACTCCTCTCTACAAACCAATTAATGTCATGTATAGGTAGATGCAGCCCCTGCAGGCCATGATGACAGGATGTATGTCATACAACTCAAATCAAATGTAAACAATGTAGCAAACGCATGAACCTTGATTTAGACTTTCTCATGTGATTATGTCCTTAGAGTCTTTAAAATGCCTGATTCATGACATTTTCCTCCCTTTATTCCTGTTTTTTAGGCACGTTACAAGCAGAGTCTGGACCCCACAGTGGATGAGGTGAAGAAGCTTTGCACGTCACTGAGGCGTAACGCCAAGGAGGAGCGAGTCCTCTTCCACTACAACGGTCACGGGGTGCCACGACCTACAGTCAATGGGGAGATCTGGGTCTTTAATAAGGTATCACACACCAACACCACATTTTCCCCCACCTTCACACACTCCCTCTACATCTCCTAACCTTTGCTGGAACGAGGTCCCAACATAGCCTGATTATTTGTTGTTGTAATGTCATAGGCTGCGATTACATGTGCAACAAATATGAAAATATTATGTGATCAACGATAAAATCTGATTATTTTATTTCAGCCACCAATAAATAAAGTCGCCTGCAAAGAATAAGAAAATAAGCTGGTGTCACTGGACATCCCAGGACTGTTATAACACGACACAGTATTATTTGTTGTAGGGTTCTGTGAAGTGGGGGGCGAGTTAAGCGCTTCGTAAGAAGATGGCTGCGCCGAGTCAAAGCATGGATTCACTTAAAGAACAAGCTGAAGTGGGAAAAAGTCGACCACGATCAATTAGAGAGTGGGAGTTTTTAGTCAAAGACCCAACAGCATGGTGCACTGTAAGCGCTGCCCTGCAGTCTGCTCAACTTGAATTTACAGTGTTTGACATTCCCCCAGAAAGTTACTTGAATTTTACTTTGTTTTTTCATTTATTTTGTTGTTGGGTAGCTTACTGTAGAATGCATTATAATCATTTTACTTTAATGGAATAATCTCTTGCACTAATTTTTATTTTTGGGAGAGTATGGGACCGCAAAAGGCAAGACTAGCGGTTCAGACTGAGCTTTTCTTTTGTTGTGGAATAATGCCTGAAGCCAGAAGTTAAAAGTTAGCGAGTGAGTCACAGAAAATCTGCTTTTCACAATCATCAGGCAGTGCATGTTCATGTGTTTTGGGGGTGTAGCTTTGACAAGAGGGCAGATGGCTTTGTTTTTGTGTAGCCTGCTCTTGTTAGCTTTTTCCAGGCTTCCCAATCCTAGCTTAATATGTCAATACCATCAAATGAAATCTTACTATCTAGTCCTAATATTGATACAACCACTGATTGCTTGCAGGATGAAGCTGAACAGCTACTGTTCAGCTTCAGCAGGTGCACCATGGTAGTGGACCAGTCCATCCTCTCTTCCAGGGACTTAAATTACCCAGAGTTCCCTATGTTCACGATGAAAGAAAATTACATGAGGACCTCAAAAGGTTCCTTGGTTCTTGTTGTGGTCAAGAAGTGCAAATCGTTTAACAAGCCAACATAAAAGCACATTGTACCTGTAGGCTGTGATCCCAGGGCTTAGCTCCACTTGGTTGCAGAGAGTCGATGACCTGTGAATCCGAGATAAAAAATTAAGTTGTTCATTGCCGTGTCCTATAAGTAAGCACCAACTCAGAGTGATGCACCGCTGCTTTCTGGGCTTAGCTGTTGCCTACTTGTCCCCATTGCAACCTCATGTCTTATGTCCTCTTCCCTTTCTTCATCCTAGTTCCGTTATCTCCTCATACTCATTCCTTTTCCTGTAAAATGAAACTGCCGTGTCACTGGCAACTGACACAAGAGATCTGTTGGGATTTAGTGTTGTCAGGGAACCAAATTGTATTATATATAATTGCATGCGTTTCTACCATCGTCATTTTTCAGTCTCTATCACTCCTCATTATAATTTTCCCTTTTCAACTATTTCTCCCTCCCTCTTCTCTGCTCACACTCTTCATCAAACAGATGACTAGTTAATAATTAAGCACAAATCTATGAAAGTGAGTTCTCAGCAATACCAGGATCTACTCTCACTTAAGCTCTCTCTCTCTCTCTCTCTCTCTCTCTCTCTCTCTCTCTCTCTCTCTCTCTCTCTCTCTCTCTCTCTCTCTCTCTCTCTCTCTCTCTCTCTCTCTCTCTCTCTCTCTCTCTCTCTCTCTCTCTCTCTCTCTCTCTCTCTCTCTCTCTCTCTCTCTCAACTTTTCTTTTCAGAACTACACCCAGTACATCCCGCTGTCCATCTACGACCTGCAGACGTGGATGGGGAGCCCGTCCATTTTCGTCTACGATTGCTCCAATGCTGGAATCATCGTCAAGTCTTTTAAACAGTTCGCCCTGCAGAGAGAGCAGGAACTGGAGGTGGGCAGTAACACAGACAAACACACTCATGCTTTGCACATTGTTTGATTTGATACCAAAATCCGGAGCCAATCAGTAGCGGCTTCCTACCTGACCCTCACCTACTGGACTGATCAGAAAGTGGATTTCGGTGCCTCATTTTGTAGGCTGGCTCTAGCAGCTTGTAACGTTAGCCAGTAGCTTCCTGAATCTCAAGTCTAGATAACCACAAAATGCCCAAAGCTTAACAGTTGAAATTGTGCCTGTATCTCATGGGAAAGGATTTCGACATTTTAGAGGCACAGCAAATGTTTGAAAACAATTCAGTGTAAAGGGAGGAACATGAACAACTCAATAGGCACCAGGCGACACACAGGATACATTTGAAATTAGAGAGATGCTCCATGTTTGACCTTGTGCCAAACACATCAGCCGGCAGTATGGTGTCTCTGGCTCCCACAGTGGGGAGACAAATGAGTTTGGAGCTGGAATATTTTGCTGAATTAAGCATCGAAACTGTTTTTTTAGTTTTAAAATATTATAAGTCAGGTCAGGCATTACACGTTATAGAATTTTGATATGGAAATATTGTTGTCAACCCTCCGAAGAGACACAACGTTAGTATTCGTTGTTAAACAGTTGAGGGAAAGAAACAGGCAAAGGGAAAGAAAACAGGCAAAGGGAAAGAAAACAGGCAAAGGGAAAGAAACAGGCAAAGGGAAAGAAACAGGCAAAGGGAAAGAAACAGGCAAAGGGAAAGAAAACAGGCAAAGGGAAAGAAAACAGGCAAAGGGAAAGAAAACGGCAAAGGGAAAGAAAACGGCAAAGGGAAAGAAAACAGGCAAAGGGAAAGAAAACAGGCAAAGGGAAAGAAAACAGGCAAAGGGAAAGAAGAGCTTCTGTGAAAGCTGCATTACCAGTCAAAGAAAAGGTGGAGGCAGCAGGCAAACTGTTGAGTTGCCGCAGTATTTGACAGAGCTTGTGACGAGTGTCTCTAACCATCCTCTGCTGCTCTTCTCTGTTTAACTTTGCAGAGATCATGTTAGGGCTGCAGCTTCACAGATAGAATCTGAACTCTCAACATCAGAGACTTACTCCTAATTTATGGACGAAGAAATACTGAATAATTCATCTGCACCATATGATTTGTGTTTGACCAATGTAGTCATTTGTCAGAGTCAATTAGCTATTTACAAACAAGAGTGTTCCTGTTTCCTTTCTACAAACATGCTTGTCATTGCCCAGGTGATGTCTTTATTGAGGGCAGGTGTGACTCAAGAGGTAGAGTGGTCAAGTGGAAGGTCAGTGGTTTGATTCCCAGCTCCAGGAAAGATGATGTACCTGATGACTATGCCATTAGTGTTTGAATGGGAGGCATGAGTATATGCTATAAATAGAAGCACTCTGAGTGAATTTGACCTGTCTAAAGCTCTTTTAGTGGTTGTTAAGTGTAGAAAAGTGCTTTATGAATGGAGTCCATTCAGCATTTAGCGGCAACGAGTGTAATGGAACTGGGTTGTGATTTGTAAGATTGTCCAGTAACTAAAAATATCAACATTTAGTATTATATTCCGTGTACAACTGCTCACACCACCTTACAGCTTGTGGTGACTGAGACGTCTCAGACAAGTACATTAATGGAAAATAGAAATTCACAAAACACAACTACAAAAGCTACAACACAACCGCAAATGCCACACATTGTAAAAACAGCAGTTAAGCCTTGGCTTTTGAAGTTGTATTGTCACTTTTCCGATTTTGAATCACTTTAGTTGTCTGTTGTTTTCCGTTAATGAGTTTGTGTGAGACATCCTGGCCACAGTACCTGTAGGAAAGCAGAGTAATAGCATACCAGTGTTGCCATCTATAGGCAATGGCATGAATAACTGCTGTGCTCAACGTTACAACCACTATTTAAAAGAAATATTTAAATAGTTGTTCTATAAGTGGTTTTTGGGAAGGTGTTCAGTTTTTAAGAGTTAGCTTCAAATAGAGCAGAGTTGAAACCCCAGTTCTTGGGGCGCAAACTCCTTCATCTTGGAGCTACTTTGGGCAAAGGAAAATTAGTAAGGGTCTGGGTTCTTTCAAAGCTACTGCCAACATTAAAGTTTTTGCTTTAACTTGTTATTTAAGTGTAATTCTCATCAGATATTTGCCCTCAGCCTTGGCAGTGAATCTTGTGAAGTGGCAGTGTCATCCTAAGCTGAAATCTGCTGCATGGCTGGTGCAAAAAAATGGACAAGCACTTGCTCATTGTTGGAGACAGTATTTTCACTTGATGGTTGCAGGGCACACCATGTACTGAAGGCATTATTAGCATGACTGCACAAAAAGTGTTTATTTAAAGGTGGAGGCTTCAGGGTTTAACTGCAGTGTTTCAGTTGGGAAATATATAGAGGAGGTCCCCCAGTTAAAAGCAAGGGAAGTTGCATAACGTCCATAAGCAATGTTTCCACCTGAGTGCTTGTCCTTCTCACCCACTCATACAGGAAGTATATGATGGGAAATGGAGGGAGGGGATAATGGAAGGTAAAGAGAGAGGCGACGACTTCCAGAGACTTTTGAATCATGCAGGAGATGATCCAAGCGGGGAGTCCCCCTCCTCGCCCATGAACATCTCTATCCTTATCCCTCTGACGCAACACTTTGTGCATGCTCATGGGTGGTCCCTAGTGGGATCAAGAAAGAGCTTCACATGCACAGTTTTGTCAGCAATTTTTAAATGGCTGAGCATTAAAGATCCATATGAGGGGAAAGATAGGAGGAGGTGTTATACAGTGCCTTGCATAAGTATTCACCCCCTTTGGACTTTTCTACATTTTGTCATGGTATAACCACAGATTAAAATTTATTTCATCGTGAGTTTATGTAATGGACCAACACAAAATAGTGCATCATTTTGAAGTGGGGGGAAATATTACATGGATTTCACAATTATTTACAAATAAAAATCTGAAAAGTGTTGAGTGCATATGTATTCACCCCCTTTACTGTGAAACCCCTAACAAAGATCTGGTGCGACCAATTGCATTCACAAGTCACATTTGCAAGTCACATAATTAGTAAATAGGGTCCACCTGTCTGCAATCTAATCTCAGTATAAATACACCTGTTCTGTGACGGACTCAGAGTTTGTTGGAGATCATTACTGAACAAACAGCATCATGAAGACCAAGGAGCTCACCAAACAGGTCAGGGATAAAGTTGTGGAGAAATATGAAGCAGGGTTAGGTTATAAAAAAATATCCAGAGCTTTGAACATCTCTCTGAGCACCATAAAATCCATCATAAGAAAATGGAAAGAATATGGAACAACCGCAAACCTACCAAGAGGAGGCCGTCCACCCAAACTGAAGAGTCGGACAAGGAGAAAATTAATCAGAGAAGCAACCAGGAGGCCCATGGTTACTCTGGAGGAGTTGCAGAGATCCACAGCTGAGGTGGGAGAATCTGTCCACAGGACAACTATTAGTCGTCTACTCCACAAATCTGGCCTTTATGGAAGAGTGGCAAGAAGAAAGCCATTGTTGAAAGGGATCCATAAAAAATCCCGTTTGGAGTTTGCCAGAAGCCAGTGGGAGCAAATACAGGGAAATCCTTGAAGAAAATCTGATGCAGTCTGCAAAAGACTTGAGACTGGGGCGGAGGTTCATCTTCCAGCAGGACAATGACCCTAAACATACAGCCAGAGCTACAAAGGAATGGTTTGGATTAAAGAATGTTAATGTCTTAAAATGGCCCAGTCAAAGCCCAGACCTCAATCCAATAGAGAATCTATGGCAAGACTTGAAGATTGCGGTTCACAGACGGTCTCCATCCAATCTGACTGAGCTTCATCTTTTTTGCCAAGAAGAATGGACAAACCTTTCCATCTCTAGATGTGCAAAGCTGGTAGAGACATACCCCAAAAGACTTGCAGCTATAATTGCAGCGAAAGGGGGTTCTACCAAGTATTGACACAGGGGGGTGAATACTTATGCACCCAACAGATGTCAACTTTTTTGTTCTCATTATTGTTTGTGTCACAATAAAATTTATTTTGCACCTCCAAAGTACTATGCATGTTTTGTTGATCAAACGGGAAAAAGTTTATTTAAGTCTATTTGAATTCCAGTTAGTAACAGTACATAATGGGAAAAAGTCCAAGGGGGGTGAATACTTATGCAAGGCACTGTATGACCCCTCCACATCAACCTCCTCCTTCAATCCATTCATTTAATCAGTCTGTTTGTGTGTGTGTGTGTGTGTGTGTGTGTGTGTGTGTGTGTGTGTGTGTGTGTGTGTGAGTGTGTGGGTGTGTGTATGTGCACGTGTGTGACTGCCCTGATCCCCCTCCCCTGCAATACTAGTCTCAGAAATAAGTGGAGGTTTTCCTAAAGGAAATTTTTTTGTTAATTAAATATTTCCCTGATTATCCCCAGTGGAAACGGGGAAAAAGAAAGCTGCATGGTGATTGTCATGATAATTTGAGAGATTAGAATATGCTAATGTGATAATTATAATAGATGCTTGGCATTAATCAGCTGCTGTTGGCAATCTTGTCGTATTTATGGTTGGGATCATTGCAGCAGACTTTGTCCCTCTCAGGGGATAATGATGTCATGTTAACACCACAAGAGACCTTAGAAATAAACGCTGCCTTGTTTGTTATGTCTGTCTCTGCGAGCAAGCTAACATTCGCTTCTCTAGACGTAGAAAGAGGGACAAGAGGAATTGCGGTACAATAACATTGGCACAAATCCACACAGAACCGCACAGAAAAGACCGGGCACTCACACCTGCAAGCATTTCAAAGAGAAATCCAATATGCATGTTGGGAAAAAAGGGGCACATGCACAGATACACACATGATCACACCCCATCCCATTAATTAAGATTATTCTTCTGTATATTTAATGTAATGATTTATTCATGTGCGTGCAGAGCCCCTTATAGAGAAGCATTGTAAATACATCATGTCTCACACTGAGATCAGAGCTTCCGCTGCAGCTGCCTCAGTTCCTACACTTATTATAGAGTCAACTAATGAGTTATTGGACTAGCAGAGAGCAGGAAGGGTGTGCAGTATATACAGGAGCGCCGAGGCATTACATAAATCCACAATGCCTCATCACAAGTCTTTTTTTCAGTTTGATTAGCTAAACTGGAAACTGGATTGAACACTTGAATCAGGTCGTGGCAGTTTTATGAATACAACACTTTACTTTGTTTTGCTTGTGCAGCCTACTGTAGAGATAGCATTTCTCCTGCCTTGTTTTCCTGTTTTTCTTTGGGCACTGGCAGCTTGTAGATCATAATGGTTTTCCTGTCTGATGGTCTTATCATCTTATTTCCCCCTTTGGGCACAGAAAGAGGAGCACGTCCTCTCTGTGCTCGCCTCAGGTAAGGTCAGTTTACCCCACCATGCGTCAGGCGCTAAGCTCCAGCACATTGCAAACTGGGAAGCCCAAGAAATAGTTTCCCTTCTCACGCTCTGGTGTTTCACCCGCTCTACTGTGCAATATGTGTGCCCATGTGAACATATGTGTTCTCTTATTTTAAAGCCGTGCTCCCTTGCATAACTGTGTGTATTCATGTCACTGTAGATTGATTTCCGAGGGAGGTGGTGCCAGACAGTTTGTGGGTTTTGCACACCGACTCCTGCTCAGCCTTAGTGCCTGTTGCCCCAGAAGTGTTTGCAAACACAGAAATGGTTTTAGCACTTGAGGCAGCATTTTCGCTGCCGTTAACAGAAACCCGTTACAGCTCCTCAAGACACTTAACAGTTACAGTTTGTAATTTATACCAAATGTCCCCTCTACTGTCAGCTAGCACAGATGTGCATAATATGATCACAGCCTATCTATGCACCCCAACCAAAATTGGGCTAGAGAAAAATAAAGTTAAGTAATTCGATTTTTTTCTTCTTAGACAATTCGTTTATGGCATTAAGCCAGTGAGAGGGTCAATTGGCATTGTTATGGATGCATATTATTTAGAAAAGAAAAAAACTATATCAATTAAGTCAGTTTAAAATGATGATCAGCATGAGGTAGACTTTTTGGGAATAATAGAGGCTTGAGCTTTGCAGAAAAGAGGTAATAATAATTATAATAATCTCCCCCTTATATCTTAACATGGGCAGGGCTGCAGAGTGAAAGAGAAACAAGCCATAACAGTCAGTGATGATAAAGAGAAGTCTTGGACTGCTGCCTCCATTAAGACCCACAGCTCATTAAAGCCTATTTAGAAAAAGACAAACCACGCTCAACTCCCGGCAAAGAAATCAACACAACAACAACGCAATGAGCAAATAAATTGTCAAGAGCTCCAAATATAATCAAAGTTTTACATTGTATGAAAGCCTCCTTCATTTTTCATTTTGGCAAGTAATGACGTAGCCGTCACAGAGTGTCGAAATACCACACTACTGTGTTTCCAAAAGAGATAAGAGGATTGTTTACCAGTGACGACCGCCTGCTAAGGGGCAAAGCAAGAAAATGTCCTCACAGGGATCGATAAACTATCACATCATCATTATGGTATCAAGATGTCTCAGGCAGTGCCTCAAATGCACTGTTTTGCCTGGAAGCTCGCGGTGGCCTACCCGTAAAGAGGACTTGTTTGTTTCTTTTGCAGTCCTATTTTCCTCCTGTTTTTATGCAACAGAGAGAAAACAAAACAAAAAGGAAGGGACTTGTATGGCTTGTCTCATGCTGTACGTAAAGAAGCAAAATAGTTGAACTCAGTGTGTTTTGGGTTTTCACTGAAATTCCTCTTCTCTTTACCCGACTCTGTATTTCAATTTGAATGTGGTAACCACATTACAGAAGCTCCTGAATAGGATAGACAATTTATCTCTGTAGACAAGGTTCAGTTGATAATACATTTAAATGGGTTTGAACAAGAAAAATTTGTTTATCGGATCATATTTTGGCTTTGACTGATCAGCTCTTAAAGTATATCAAGATACCCTCCCAGGTTACAATCCCAGCTAGTTTGATGAAAACCATACACACACACACAGATGAAAACATCTGCTCGACGTACAAGGTCAAAATGGAGAAATCAGCACCGCGAGCGTGAAAATCAACAGTAGTAGTGTCCTCTGACAGACACAAACACTGGCCTCAAACTAGTTTCCCCTCTTTAAAGTCAAGATGTCTTTCAACCTGCTTCCCGTCTGTTTCTGTCCTTCAGTCATTCATGTCCTCAGACAACAGGTCAGACTTTGGAGCAATTAAATAATTCAGCATTTCACGTCTGAAACCCAGATTCTTTCTGGCATCACTTCCTGCTTTATAGTTGAAATCCTCCTCGTTGGAGATGCTCATTTTTACAGGCATGATGCAGCACTGTGGTCACTTGACAAATTCTGTTCAAGTTCGAATGAGTTACTGGACTGCTGTTATTTTTTCATACATTACATGTCGGCTTTTTCACTGGTCTGTAAGCATCGACACAATCTTGAGACCCAATTTCACACATTTTCCGAAATAAAAACTCTGTAATTCAGCTCGATACAAAGCAATGCATCAACAAAACAAGTGTTGTGCTTGTTCTTTGAAGACAAATTGCCGGACAGGAAGGGATTCTATCATGCTGTTGCATTGACAGAGGGCAGCACTCATGACTGTCTGAGTCCTTTAACAAATGCTGTCATTTTGTGTCTGCTCAGGTGGCAGCCATCAACCCCAGCCACCCACTCGCCCAGATGCCGCTGCCCCCTTCTATGAAGAACTGCATCCAGCTGGCAGCCTGCGAGGCCAGCGAGCTTCTGCCCATGAACCCTGACCTCCCTGCTGACCTGTTCACTTCCTGCCTCACCACGCCCATCAAGATTGCGCTACGATGGTAAAGTCCCTCCCACTTATCTTCCTTCTCTTTGCCACAATTCAGCTTCTGACGACACATACAAAAATTAACCCCATGGACCTCAATCGATATGTGTTCCACATGCTACATTCAGAATATGCTTTAAATTCACTCTGAAGTTATGAGTTTTTTCACCTATCTGACAGTGTGCTCCATTTAGTGGTGGGGGAAAAAACCTACTCTGTTCAGTATAGCGATATTTTTTGCTAGCAATTATATCGATACAGTAGCACAAAGTATTGCAATAAAAATTTTTTTTTAAATACTTTATTTACAATTTTTGAAATATTAAATTATATATGTAACAGCCCCTGGCTGGCAAACCATGACGAGGAGAGTCTCCGAGTTTAAAAGATACCTGAGCATTCCATCCGTTCATGTGAGAGGTCTCCTAAAATAATTGCAAAGGTCCTGAATGTTTAAGGACAAAGTTTTTGCACTACCCTTTCTTAGTTTTTGCACTTCTGTTAATGTGTAGTAGACGATGTTGTTCACAGAATTAAATGTGACATTTGAAGTGAGTTGAGCAGTCTCATTTTCCTAATTTTTTGTAATGCCTTTGAATAATATGGGGGAATCGAATCGCAATACTTGCTGTATTGCAATATGTTAAGAATCGCAATACTATTGAATTGTGGCCCAAATATCGCAATACTATCGAATCGTCAAATTTTTGCTAGTTTCTACCCCTAGCTCCATTAATGAACCAGACTGGGCTTTAAACAGCAGGAGGAGAAACTTTATAACGATGCACAGGAGATGTATGGTTATGGTTTTTCACAGTTGGTGAGGAAAATGTCGAAGGATTACGAAGTGCTTTTCTGCTCATTATCTGTTGAGTCTCCCTGATTTGAATTTCTTTTTAATGGAAAATCAGCACATGGTTGTTATAATTTGAGTTTTAAATCAAAAAGTTTATAATAATTTTGGCTTTATTTTGGGAATTTTGATTGATTTCTCGTCCAGGTAACTCTTTATTCGTAATCATGTGTAAAACTGATGTAGATATTTCCAGATAATTTCAGCAGATCATCCAGGGTTCAGTGTGTGTCAGAAAAGCATTTTATGACTCTTGAATTAAGCTCTTTATCATCTTTAATATGTATCTACATCTTGTTTAATTTATCTCTGTAGTCGAAGATGGTCAAGAGAAATGGGAGGTACCTGAGCTAAATCTTACCTGCAGATAAAGAATTAAAATACTAATTTGATATTTTTGTTAAAACAAAATTCTAAAAACTTTTCTCCACTGCCTTAAAGGGCATTGAGTTTTGATTGATGAGTGTAACATGTATTTAAATGATTTGTGCACCTGCTACATAACAACATTTGAGGAGCGGTGAAGGGCACTGAATACCCTATGAAAGCAGCATGATGCATCATTGATTCAGAGGACTGTACTGATGGGGCTTCAAGCTGAGGCAGGAGCACATGAGTTGCGTCAGACAGTCGACTGTCTTTGGGGCACAGCGAGCGTGGGGTAGCTTTCACGCTCCGGCAAAGATGATTACATCAGCCCCAATCCCCTGTCAACATAAAATTCATACACATACATGAATGTATCATTCTTGGTATTTGCTGTAACTCCCCATCTGCATGTGGGGTGTAAGCTCAGAACCGTATCGACAGCCGGCTCCAGTCTGATTGTCAGTTGGTTTATTTGTAAGAAGGGCCACACAAAAACAACTGATCAGATTTCCACGACACTTGGCGGAAGGACCTGGTACGCACCAGGAACATTTTTACAGTTTTCCCAGGATCAAATAGATCATGTATCTTGATGGGGGAAAAAATCTGGTGTATTTAGGGTATAGATATTAATGACTCTCTGCAGGTGATCAACTCATCCTGCACAGAACTATGTGCTTACAGTATATTCAGTGTCTCTGCAGTGAACCAGGTCCCTTTAGTGTCATTAATCATCACCTACCTGCACTGTTCTTTGCATTTTAATGACTGAATTCACTTTGCACACATTAGATGGATGGTTTAACAAATGTCGAGCTCAAGATTTGATAGCGTTGGATACCTCAAGTTTTTAAGTGAGAATGACAGGTTGCCTTGGGAAGGTGTCTGACAAAACCCGCAGAATTTTTCTTCTCTGCCATAACTGGTGAAAGATTTCGTTTGTCTTCCTCCTCTCTAAATCCACAGCCCGCTTTGACCTTCAGCATAATGAGGTCTCGCTGCTTTGCCATTAATATTGATATACCCTACCAACAACCCATTAAGGAAAATAAGTTGCTAAAAAACTGCTGGATAATATTGACTGAGCTTTTCCATAATACCCACTGCCTCCAGAAATGGATGTCATTGCTCGCAGGGAGTGTTGGGACCTCTCCTTCCTATTAAGCACGTAGTTGGGGCAGTGTTTCTTTCATGAATTTTACTTGTTGCCTGGTAATGAACTTGGATAAATTTATTCCTGTATTAGCCTATATTTGCATTATATATGACATTTCCTCACTTAGCCCAGATGAGTTGATAAGCTAATTCAGCATGAATATTAAGTGAACACCAAAGCTTCAAAGTAGAAATCAACCATTTTGTTGATAATTTATTTAGTCGACTTCTATTTACATTTTTACAGTAACAAAAGTTTACGATGATATAAATAGAGATTACTCTATATTATCGTAACATCTAAGTATTAGAAATTGTGTTTTGTTTTCTTTCTGAGAACTTCTTAAAGGTAGGGTTGGTGATTTGTATCTCAAACATTTTTTATCTTATCGGTTGGAATCCTCAACACGTCCCGATAGCCATCAAAATTTAATAAAAGCCTGCGTAGTTGGTCCTCGCTGGGCTGGTGTATCCGTCTGTCTACTAACTGACCTTGGGGCTGTCGGTTTTTCCAAAATGGTAGTTGCATGGTATTGTTGCGTCCCTGCTTACAGAGGACAAGGAACTTCTTCGTTGTTTAGTAACTTTTATTATCATTTACACGAACATGTCCACTTCGCGGTCTTACTCCGTCACTCGCACACATCAACAACCCTTCACTTTCTCATTGGGCCCCCAACCTCAACAAAACCAGCCAATGAGAGCCTGACATCCCCAAACAACCCCACCCTATTGGTCCAAACAGTCACATGTCCCATCCCGACCCCTTCACTGACCCTCAGGATATCAGAGCGCTCCTTCAACACAGGGTTCTACTGAACATACGTCAAAACCAAACATAAACATAAACCCAGTCCGTTACAGTATAAAGAAAACAAACGGCCAAAACCCAAACACTTCCACACACCACTTGCTAGATGCTATGGTGTGGTGATTATCCACTTACAACGGCTTTACTTGCTAGAGTCATCCTTTTCATAGCAAAACAACATTAACATCAATCTCTTACTTTACTAATAGGTCAAGAGGCAATACAATTGATCAAGGTGACAGTGATCTCAGGGGGACTCATGGAAAAGTCGGCCTCCGGCAGTTGTTGAGTTTGGATTCACGTGACTGATGAGAGGGGGCGAGATGTATAGGTTGTATATATTCAAAGTATAGCCTGGTCTTGCTGACTTTTACAAACTCGAGCTTTAAGTTTGTGGTTTTTGAAACAGGAAATAATAAATTCTTAGGATGAAAAAAAAAAAATTTAATAGTTTTGTGTTTGTGTGTGTATATATAAATATAAAGATAAAGTAGCTTTATTGTCAATTTCTTAACATGTTCAAGACATACAAGGAACCGATACAACGTTTCCCATATATATGTACTTAAATCCATTTCTTACACAAGTAAGTGACATTACTCAGTCAATTACGAACATTAGGATTCTTCTCTACTGCCACACCTTGAATTTACCATTTTCCTATTATTGTCACTTTTGACTGCTGTTCAGAGGTTTGATTAAAATCCAAGGCCTTGGAGGAGGAAGGTACTGCATGCTGGTGGACATAACTAATTCTACACCTAGTCCACAGCTGTTGCTCAGTGTCCTCCTGTCAGGTTTGGTAGAGAATAACAATTTGATTGAGAAGAGTTCCGATTCACAAAAACCTCCCTACTGGAATAAACATGCCAGCTGTGGTCTGCATTTCCATCAACCTTCTCCCCAGCTTTCTCTGAGATATGGAACTCTTCGAAAGTCTCCCAGGATAATGCCCCTCCCTCTTACCCTGTCCTCCCTCTTCCTATTCTTCATATAGTTAGTTGCTGACTTTCCCATTTGCTTATTATTTCTAAATGAAGACATGCGGAGCTGTCTTCTCTGTAATTTCACACAGCCCCACAGAGAAAAAGGGTGAAGAGAAAATGGAGAAGGGCTGGGGCTGAGTTTGGCAGACTGAGAGTGGGCGGATGCAGGGATTCACTGATGTGCAGGCTTACCTTGGCTTTAAAACTTTAATTAGATGCACTGAGGAATGGATGATGGGGTTTACACAGAGAGAGAGAGAGAGAAATGGGGAATGCCAGGCAGAATGAGTGCATATGTACCTTTCATTGCTCAGCTGAGCAGAAAATCATTACTGACGGAGTACCATTTTCAAGGGATATCCCCACTGCTGCTATATGGGAGGGATGGAGGAGATGAGTGTCTTAAAATAGAGATGGAGGGAACAGGGTGAAATCAGGGGTTTGCAGGGGACAGATGAAGGAATATAAAATATTTTCTCATAAAAAAATATTCAAGTTCCCCAGAGGATGAATGCGTAGCACTGAAATTATTCTAAAGCTTTTCATTTTGCACAACTACCCAGTGGAGGTCGAGTTCAAGAATCAAGTTCTGTCATATGAGAAATAATACTTGATAAATTTAAAACACAATTCAAAGTGCAGCATGAGCAATGATGCCGGATTTACTGAACAGAACACAAAATAGGTCAAAATTTGTCATTAAGCAACTATCCCCCGCTGTTATTCTCCCCCTTGTTCCAACTGTAACTCCAAATGTAAAATGAAAGTCGTATTTGGACTGCCTGTCATAATATTTAATATTCGCAGACCATATATTATGATAACTACTTTTTCTGTAGCATCACTGTTTTGGTCAAAGTGTAACATCTGTAGGATCATAGTGAAATGTGGTAGATTCATGCATGTTGATTAACAGTTAACACTGTGGTGATGCTACAGTCTTAGCTGACCTTTGTTGTTACTAGTAATCAGTTAATGTTTGAAGATAATGATCATCCTAATAAGATCATCTGCTAATCATCAGCATGTTATTATTAGTTTAATATGTGAGCACACTTACATTAGCATTTCATCAAAGCACCTCTTTACCAGCACATAGCACAGCTTCCCTGAGCAGGAAGCGCAGTCTTAGACCGTTGTTAGACCCTAATGTGGCTCCTCATGAACAATAGAAAGATTACTTTGGAGTAACTTATCAGGGAGATGCGAGGGTGCATCACCTCTGTAATTCAGCCCTTTAGGGAGGAAGCAGTCAGCAGCGATGGATCTTTGTAGAATGCAAAGCAGGCTGAGCCAACTCCTTGGCAAGTGCCTCGCTCTCCATCTCTTCAATATTGCACCAATACCACCAGCTCTACACATGCTAACGCAGACCCTGGGGTGCCATGCCTTCCTGCATGTGTGTGAATAATCAGGTGTGCACTTACACAGAGGCAGTGCGCACATGCTGTTAATGCTGATGATGATATGTACATGTACGTTTTTCAACTCAGCTATGAAACTTACGATGGTGAGATGAAGATGTTTCTAGTTATCTGCATGTATGTGCTGTAAACAATGAGTTTTTTTCATGAGCAGCAACACAGATGAAATTTTAATGGGAATGCAGCAGTAAGGGCCCACGTGACACACACACACACCAACACACACACACACACACACACACACACACACACACACACACACACACACACACACACACACACACACACAGAGCTATGTATCTGTCGTTTCCAGCTTCTATATGTGGAATGAAGAAAAATAAACACTAACAATCTGTATTTATAGCCTGAACACACACACACACAGAGACACAAACCATATGGGATTCTTAGCTTTAATAACTGAAATGAAAATTATGTGGAAAAGTGTTGACACATCTATCTTGATTCTCGATGTAGGATCAACCACAGAGGAAAAGTTATGTAACACTGCATATATCTTAGCTGACTAGTGTGTGGAGACCTTTTAAAGAACATAGCAGGTTTACCTTAGAAAAATACTTCATACATACAGTAAACATGAGACCTCAGCACAATTGTTACACAGCCTGATCATGGAGAAGACTCCCACTCTTGCTTTCAGTTGCATATACATTTAGTGCACCTTGTCATAATAAAAGGTCAAAAGTTAATATGTCACAACCTAAATTAGTTATTTACCATAACTCATCATTGTTTAATATCATTGTAGGATAGCTTTAAAAAATGCTACAAGGCCACTGCAAATATTGAGACATCTCACAAAAAAGCTGTTTGTGAGAGTGCTACCAATTTGAAAATTTGAAAATCTGAAAACACTGACTATTTTCAAACACACTGCCCATTGACCAAAGCTGGACAACTGATCCAAAACTGAAGACCACCGGAGTCCTCAAATATCCAAGGTTCACTGCATGTTGATCTGTTTTGATAATCAGATTAACTGCATCACATTAGCACAATGTCAACTATGATAGGCCCTTGGTATTTTCAAAGTTTTGGTAAACAAATGTTTACTTGTCTTGTGAACAGTCAAATCCAATTATATTTGTCTTGTTCAGTATTGCAAATCAGAGATTTGGCGCAAGGGGCTTCAAGGGATCCTGTGTCAAAAGGATTACACAGCTAGAATTGATTTAGGATGGTAGTAGTAGTGGATCTTGATTTCATTTCCCCAAACATTTAGCAACTGAACAAAAGCAACAATTCAGAATTACATGATATTTTGCCAAGAATTGTCACAGGCAAATAATGATTCGCCGGATGCAGTGGGTCTATAACTGCCATGGGCGCATCTTTCAGGTGATTATCCTCCCCCTCCATTTTCAAAAATTTTGGAGTTCACCAAAACAAGCTCAAGACAGTTGTTAAATACAAACAAGCCGTAGCATATTTCCCCCAATAGCAGCATAATAATTGGTGTAACCAGACCATTCTCCAGTGCTGACACAGTGATGTGTAAGCAGGTCTACCGATGTGAAAATAATGAAGTTGCCATTTGAACCATACAGCATGCCTTAAAGTCCCTAAAGGAACTTAGAGGCCAGGGGGGTCTGATGTAGGATGGAGGTGGAGCATGTCTCGGGACTCAACAGTCAGGTTTTGCCCTAAGGTCTCCAACAGGGTAATTTGGCCAAGCCCATAACCTCTTGTAACAGACTCTCTTCTTTTATGTGAACTCTACTGGAGAGATTAACACTGTTCTTTATTGTTACAAGTTTTTACAAGAGCTCAGAGCATAAACATTTTTGATAGGGATTGATATGGTAATAAGAGAACTGTGAAGATTTAGTAAGAAAACCATTTGACAGTTAAGAAATATAGTTAGTTAGTGCTGTCAGGTGGAACAAACTTATGTAGAGGATTTCTAAATAATACCAAACATACCTTTGGCTTTTTGTACTTTCGTGTTACTTATATCTTCAACGTATACTCCTTTACTTCATCACCCATATGATATAAAGTTCCCCTGGGATGCAGGTGAGACAGTTAAATCCGTTTGTACTAACACACACAATCGTCTATCTAAATAATCATGTCAGCAGGTGACAACTGCTCATTAATATATATGCACATCAGTAAAGTTTGAATGTGTAACTTGCAGCTGTGAGTCAGAAAATGTGCTCGTATCCCTGACAAATCACCAGTCATTGTGTCAAAAGTTGTTTTATTATTCACTGCCGGAGCCGCTACAGGATTCGTCTCTGGGTAACATCATCACGGCAGTCTGTCTCTGTGGTCTTAAGGCAGAAACAGAAACTTGTTTTAATTCCAAAATGAAATATGTATCAGTGGAACTGGAAATACTGTGTGCATTGTTAAGGATGGAATTCCATGCAAACTGAATAATGCTGTTTAGGCAAGGTCAACATCCCTGTACGTTCAGGAAATGTCTTATTAGCATTATGTAGCCAGTATACCACAAGCACCACACTCTCAAGGTTAATTTAAAATGTAAGCAGTAATGAAGCATGATTCTATGCTGATCGGACAGGCCCTAATCCATATCCGCACTTGTCTTTGTAATGATCAAAGAGCTCACATTCATCATAATGTACCATCATTTCAAATGTTGCTATGAAATAAGTCCTTGTACTGCAGCTGCCACTTAATGAGCAGCTTGTTACGAGCTCTTGTAACAATGACAAATGTGGAAAGAGGCATTTGAAATTAAAATATTCCTTACTTTCCATTTATTTTTTTACTAAATATTCTAATATAATCTTAACTCTACAATACAGATCATTTACAAGTCAAGATCTTTCATTGTGCTCATAAGGCACCATTTATTTTGACATATGACATTAAAGGCTGAATGTAGGATTGAAATGTAGATTTATAAGTTTCCTTTGTTGACGGTCCAGGAATCTCAGACCAAGAATCCAATTGGCTTTATTTGTGGTCACTGACTACTTGACCTTCGACCAATCAGCGCTCTATAGGCAGAAGTTGTTGTCAGAAATTGTAATGAATTTCAGTTGTCACCTATGGGTGAAAATATATTTTTTAAACATCCCAAACCATTCTTGCAGGATAATCCACTTCCTTATCTGCATCCATCATAACGCTTGTTTAAAAAGAGACCAGACACAGTTATAAAAAGTCAAGGACAAGTATAAACACAAATGAGAAGCAGGTCTAGAGACGTGGATGAAGTTTTAAAAGCCATCAGACACAAAGTCCTGGCTAAACGAGAGGCAGAGGAAAGAATGTCAGGAACCTTGATATTGACAGTTGATTTCAGCTGCAGTCCTCAGTTACAGCTGCTAACTCTTCAGAACCACCTTCACAGAGTGACAGTGATACCTGCGTACTTTATGCTTGGAAGATTTCTGGGGCCAGAGTCCTTCAAGAACCATTCCACATTAGGTTTTCTGTGTGTATTTTAAAATGGTGTACATGAAGGATTTATTCAATGTAAACTTAAATAGCCAATGTAGGATTTCAGTGCTAACTAGTTAGGATAGCAAATGTAAAAAATCATTGACCAAATCAGGATTTGTTATCAAATGTAGTTAAACGTCTTATTTAATTGAATAAGGAATTATTGCTCATATTTAACAGAACAGTAATTTCTTACAAAGTGTGATATATCTCATTTATAGTAGAGGTCAGTGACAGAGCAGATTGGATTTGTGGTTGCCCAGTTGCCTTCTAGCCCCCTACTGATCGAGATGGTGACTTGCGACAGGGGGCCGATTGAAGGAGTAATGAGCTGTAGATCCGGCCCTGAGGGGGCCACCCTGCTGCTCCCGTTCCTCCTCCACCTCCCACCTCAGTAGCAGCATAGTAGTTCCCTCACACAAGATCCACTTCATTTCCCTCCTCAGTGTTTAATATGCACAAGCCCACTCCTACCCTCTCCTCTCAGCACCCACACACTCACTCACTCCTATTCATCGATCCAATTACAGTTTGGCCACCTCACTCTCTGTTGGTAATAATCCCTCAATTTCCTCTTCATCTCTGGCCTTCAGCCCCTCGGTTCTCCTGTCAACTTATCTGTGCCCTCTTCATCACAGGAACTCTCAGTTCACCAGCCATAGCGGTTGGTGCAGCCTTAAGTTTGCCGACCACTCATAATAGTTTGAAGAAGATCAAAAGCTTTCGATGAGTTACTGCTGAGTTTTGCCATGTAATAAGTTAGAGCCCAGACAAACCTCAGCTCACCTCTACTGTTCTCTTTTCTGGGAACAGTTTATCAGCCTCATATTAGTATCTGTTCTCACTCATTGTTTTTTTTTTTCTTCTTTTACCCCGAGACATAACTTATTTAGTTCAGTGGTTATTTTCTTCCAGTAAGTTTTTCAACGTGAAACTTTCCACATACTCGACAGATAAAATGTTTTCGAACACCTCCATGTTTCAGAACACCTCCACCACTGACTTTAATGGGAGCGTTTGTAAGTCATCAACAAAAAATTTGACATTTAATTCTCATCTCATCGTCATCCGCTTATCCGGGGTCGGGTCGCGGGGGGAGCAGCTCAAGCAGCATTTAATTCCATTTGTGAGAAAAGATGTAAGTTAACCAATTTGCTCATTCCCGAAAATGATGATTTTTCATTTTTTGATTATATAAACTATTCTTTCAAATCTTCACTGGGCTAACACTGATAACATTTCTCCACCCTTGAAAAAATCAGTCTGTTGGTCAAAGGCTACCACTTCGATTCATATTTGACAACAACTTTACTCCTGGGCCTCCAGGATGTCAAAGTTGTCAAGTTTGCAGTGAAATATGTCAACATCTACTATATCTTAGAAAACCCGAACTCAACTATTATCGCCAGTATGTTGACGATTTTAAATTTTAGTCAATTGTTTTTAGATTGATGGTCTCCAAAACAATCTGCAATGGAAAGTAATCACATTGACCCATGCAAGAATTAACATTTCATAACCACCTTGTTGTTTTGGACCTTCAGTCTTTTCAGATTAGTCCAAACCGAAACAAGTGTTGTGACCAAAAGAGGTGGTCGCGGTTCAGATCAAACTGAGCCGCGGTCCGGTTTGTTTGTAGTGTGAAACCACTTTTTTGGATAGTTCTTAATCTTAATCTTCATTCAGTATTAAACAGTTGAATAATAAAAAGGCTATGTACTGTGCCTGAAGCTGATGAATTGTGTAGTCACACAATAATGATGTTACAGTGGCAACGAAATGAATGGGTTCATTTGTTTTTCCAATGAAACAGAAAGAATACTGTCTAGAGAATTGCCAAGCAACCTATGCATGTCAAGTATACGATGAAGCCCATCTAGGGATGAAAGACATACCTATGTCATTAGTAAATCTGAGGTGTGAAAACATCCTGAGATGTTTCTGACATTACACTTTACTGCACCAGCAGGAAGCTACTGATTGTTGATGCTATCCTGTGTAGTTGATCAAGAGGTAGATTTCAGACACACACTTGTGGTTGTGAAAACCAGAACAATTATTCAGGGGGAAACTGTAGCGATAAAACCAGGCTGATCTGAGTGTAATTTGCATATCAGCCCTTATGGGAAAGAAGCAGGCAGCAGCGATGAATCTCTTGTGAAATCCAAAGCAGACTGAACCAACTCCTCAACAAGCATGTGCTTCCATCTCTTCAATAGCACCCCCCAGCTCTCAACATGCTAACCCCGCTACTGGGCCTCTGTGGTTTCCTATATTCTGGAGACTCAGAAAATACATGTATTTCTAATTAAAAGCTAAAGCAAGCTGTCCTCATCACCTCATGCTGACAAATGCCTATTAGCACCTATTTTTACTACATTGAATGCATCTGTACTGCACTCAGTTGATAGTGTATGTAGTGTCGTGAGATTTGAAAAGATACAGTGCAAACCATGATAAAAGCTCTCCCTACTTGTGTCATGGCTTTGATTCAAACCAAAACAAACTGATGTAGCATCTGTGCAAAGGATTTTCTTTTTTTCTTGTAGGACCCTTTTGCATTATATGGATTCATACTTGAAACATGTGCATTTCTGCCTTGTTCCACCATTAACCCTTTTTTTCAGAGCAGAGCTGCTGGACAACGTTTATTTGGCTGTAGCCACAGGGAGAAAATTCAGCTGTTTATTAGTTTCACACATCAATTATCTCGTCTTACAACTTAGCATGAACACGTTCTAGTTTTAAAGTCAAGCAGTACTTCGAAATGTATTTTTTAAATATGTCTGCACTGTGGTTACACTGGCCCGTCTGTCTCTTTCTGCTGGACTCTATTAGTAGTTAATCATCCGTGTTTGTAGCGTTTCCCCTTTTAACTTTAAACATACAAAAATATATACAAGATAATCTCTGGTTCAATTAGAAAAAGTGAACAGAGAGGTTGTGTTGTACTGGGGGAAATGATGGTGTAACCGATGCTTTACGTATCATTTGTCAAACGTTTGGCACATACCAAAACAGATTTGTTAGCCTTCAATTTGTTGCCAATCAGCATCACAACTTGCCCTGCTGGCATCCTTCCTCCTCTTCGCTTTGTGAGTGTCAGGCCCTCTTGGCGCCCGTGCTGTTCTTAAAAGAGATCGTAAGTCCCACTGCTTCCATGAGGGATCTCATTATTCTCTAGCAGCAGGAAGAACCTTTGAAAGTGAGTACCACAGCTTACGTCACAGTCAGGGTGGATCAATTGTCGGAGACAAATTCCCAATCCCTGCATGACTTCTATTATTTTTGAACTGCCTCCAGGCGTGACGCTGGCTTCAAGCTCTGGTGGAAGATACGGAATCACTCGTACTCAATAACCAATCATAGATGACGGCTGACAGAAAAGTGTAAAAGACAAAAACAGTTTTGACGGTTTGATTTTTATTCTAACACTGTCTTTTTTTGAGAGATCAGTAAGACTCAATCTATTTATATTTTTACGGCAACTAAATTTAATCAGACATTTGTCATATTTAAGTCTGGACATTTGGAGCCATTATGACCAAAGCTCTTGTAACTTATAATGACGGTTTAGCTAAATGTCCAACTTTAGCTTCAAAAAATTAATCAGATCTACTTTTTTCATACAGTAGTTACTTATCACATGGTCAGTTCTACCAGCCTTTACCGCTCTACACCTCAGCCACTGGGAGGCTGTGGATGAGGTGTGGAGCAGTCGTCCTCCAACCTGAAGGTTGGCAGTGTTGTGCAATAGTAGTAGTAGATTTGACGTTGGCTAATTATTAATAATCATGAGAAATGATTATTAAAATAGAAATTATTTATAAAAAATTATTAAAAATTATAAAGCTAGTAATTAAGAATAGTAAAATAATTCATTAGAAATGATACGGTTATCAATTAATAATGGTTAAATAATTAATGAAAACAATACAATTATCAATTAAGAATGAAACAATCTGTAATTAATGCTTATCGTTGCGGGGCACCACCCTGGTTACAGGGACCAACTAGTCAAACTATAGTTATCAGTCTCAAGTGATAAAAGTTAAATTAATAATCTCAATATTTAATATTAATGATTATATAATAAACAATGAAGGGTTTTAAGTTCGAGCACAGGCTATAGTAATCCAGCTGCATTCACATACACATGTACAAATAATCACAGAAATACAAATACTTTAATTACAAAAGTATTTATTCAAAAGGGGAAATAAAGTTAATGTTATTTCAATGATTCTTCATTTAACAAACTCCAATATTTCAAAGAAGGCAACAGCAGCAGCAGTACTTATCACAATGGTCACACATGTAATTTTGAGTATCTACTGGTGTGTGTGTGTGGTCGTGTGTGTCTGCCTGTCTGTGTCTCTATGTGTGTGTGTGTGTCTGTGTGTATCTAAAGAGAAAAGGGAGTGGCTATGGCGTAATGACGAGATCACGTAGTGACGTAGTCTGGCCAGGATCAAGATGTTACGTTCACGTACTTTCAAGATGGAGGTTTATGACCCCGGTGACGACATGAGGTCGAAGACAAGATGGCGGTCGGTCGCCTGTTACACAAAGGAACTTTAGACAAAGAGAATTCTTATCTCCTGGTTCTGGCGCCGAATGGCGTCGAGATGTATTAAGGCTTTTTAAATCTAGAATTTTCTATGTAACATGAAATAGGTAAGTGTAGGTCGGGACGTGTGTAAAAACAGGTTTAGGAGAAAAGAGAGAGAGGGAAAGAGAGAGAGACATCAAAAACATTGTCTGAGACCAGCTACAGTGACTTCACCACTCAGTACACAAATTAGAGTTGTGCACCGATCTTTTAACAGGTTAGGTCTCTGTAAACTTAGTCGGACGATAACAGTGCTGCCGGAGGCTCTCTGTCACGGCGCGAGGCACTTTAAAAAATTCGCCAATGTAAACAAGGAACCGGAAGTGACGCATCGTTTCCTCGTTACACGGCTAAAAACAGATCAGCGATCTACAAACAAACACACTCAAATAAACATGACACGCTAAGTATTTAAACTAGTCTCTGCCCAGACAATAAAGCCTCTTACTGTGACCTTTGCGGTGTTGCTTGCGCGTGAAGCGCGGATTTTCCAGAAGTCCAGTGAATCTCGTTGATAACCTCAGGATGCCTGCACGAACGGCGAATTTTCCTGGAAACAGATGAGTGAAGTCCTGGCCTCTTAAGCGAGCTCCGGTGGGTCTCGTGTTTACAACGGAGGTTAGCGCTGGGCCGAATAGAGCGAACTTCTCTTGCTCTTGGAACGGAATTCGGCCTCGTCTCTTCTGCGACAGAATGATGCTTTGTCCTGCAGGGATTAACAGCTGTGGCGCTGTTGTGGGGATCGTGAAAAAGAAAGTCTGTGATCTTGGCCGGCGAGTGGACTTCCTTTGGCGATCTCTTTCAAGTTAAAATAACAAAAAGTCCTATCAAAATAAAACGTCGACTGAATAAAGAAAGGGCAGCGATTTTTGGGTTGCTGGGGCTTTTAAATTACCTGAGAGGTCCTCCTCCTTGAGGAGTTGGTCATAGGACATCGGCCAATTGATTTGTCAGGAATGGATCTGAGTGGGCGGGGCTTGGAACTCAGCGGGGGTTCCAAGGCATTCCCAGAACATTTTCCACCACCAGGGGGAGATTCTTGAGCCTGCAGGAGGATGTTTTCCCGCCGAAAGTTTAACAACCCTTTGTTCCTCTCGGCTCCAGTGTCTGGTGGCCCTCTGCTGGGCTCTTCAGACCCAGCAGGGGTTCCGTGTTCCTGCGGGGGCCTTGAAACCTGCTGGGGTTTCTCGAAACTGCCAGGAAAAAGTACTCACAGGTGGATAAGAATGTTCCACAAGGCCTTGATTTACACAGGCCTTTGTTTAGATTTTCTTTGGATAACCTCTGACCTGTGTCTTGTGGTCATCCGCTGGGCTCTGGCCCAACAGCAGTTCAATTCCCAGTCTTCTCCATCTACATGCCGAAGTGTCTTTGGGCAAGATGCCCCTCATAGAACAAGAAAGTGCTCCTAATAGATGCACTGTGTGAATGGGTGAATGTAAAACTGTTCTGTAAAGAGCTTTGAGTGGTCATCAAGACTAGAAAAGCGCTATATAAATACAAAACCATTTACCGAGGAGGGTAATTGTTGAACATTCATTAAGTTTCATGTGGCTAGGAACAAGACTAAGACAAATCATGATATTGCTTGTCTCTACTGGATGCGTAAACAGTTTGCTGAAGTCTTTCTTTATACAATGTTCCCTGCAGGTCATGTGTGACTGACACACAAAAATAGACGCACGAACGCATGCACACACACTTCCTGCTCTCCTCCAGGTGTGTGATGACTCGCAGTGGGCTCGGCGCGGTGCTCTGCGTCTGTCACGCTCTGAGTGACGACCTGCTGTGACTTACAGCTGGCCCGACCTGTCAGAGCTAACCACGCGCAGTAAACAGTAACCCCCATGCCAGACATTTCAGAAATATGACTGCGTGTCCCGCTGTCTGCCCCCTCCCCTCTGACTGTAGCTCAGCCAAAACACACTCATCAAGGGGCTAAGCGGTTGTAATCTGTGAAGCTTTTGTTTCTTCTTTGAGTGTTTTATCTGCTCATTGTCTCTTTTGCGAGTCATATCATTTGTACTGTACAATCCCAATTCCTTTTTTTGTGCTTTGTCTAGTCTGTGAGCTCATCTTGTTTCTGACCCTAATCTGCAACTTTTCCCTGTCTGCTTTTGCCCCCAGGTTTTGTATGCAGAAGAGTGCCAAATTGGTGCCAGGGGTGACGTTGGACCTCATTGAGAAGTAAGTGGCACTCCACCAGCATCCCCAAAAAACTCAGTTTCTCTCTTCCTCTCTCTCTGGAGGGTTGTAGTTGAGAGAAGTCATTATCCTATCTTCCTCAAGTCTGTCTCGCCCGGTCTGTCTTCCTGTCTTTGTCTTTCGCTCTCTCCTAGCTGTCAGCCCTCGCTGTGTTGCTTTCCACCTGCAGGTATAATTCTCTGCCTTTGTTTTCCCCTCACAGTGAAAGCAGCAGTAGTTTGGCAGATTTAAAGCCCCACATTTCTTCAATAAACTCCCGGGTGCCAAGCGGCTGAGCGCAGAACATCTCTTGCGCTTAGGCATACACTGTCACACTGATATTAGCGCTCAATATGGATGTCGTATCCAAAGTTTTAGTAGTTTCACAGAACAATCAGGAGTGGCTCCCCCTACCACCACCACACCACCCCACCACCCCCTGCTTATGTGCAGGGTAGAGTAAAATGTCACCCAGGAAATAAGTTGGTCGAAAGGGCTTGGGTAGTTGAACTATGTAACTTAACGTAACGTAACTGTTATATAGTCTTTGCAGGATTTGTTTGTTTTCTGCTCTCACGCACACGCACACACACACTAACCCTAACCCTCAGTCAAGCTTTGACAGAACTGTTAATTTTTTGTAGGGCTTTATTTAAAAAGGGCTTATAATGAATTACATAATAAGGTGTATAGTTTATATAACACAATTTGAACAATCTTACTTTTGTTAATGCAACTTGAACACTCGCTCTAGTTAAGCAATTTTCTTGATTAATTCAGGCTAATTAAACGTACAGTCCACAGCAGTAATTCCATTAGTGCAGCAGCTGAGTTATTATTTAACACTCTGTTCTTCTGGGTTTCCCTTCACAACACGTACACAGTGTTTCCTATTTTACCATTCATTTCACTCACTTCTACTTTGCTGCCTTTTCATTTGCTTCAAAGCTGCTTTCAATGGACGTCTACTCATCCTGCACAGATATTTTGTTCAAAATGGCCCTTACAGGCTCAAAGGACATGATAACTCTTTCCTGGTCGACCAACTAGAAGTGAAAAACTTGAAGACTCTGTTTCTGTATTTTGTTTGAAATGGTTCTGTGAAAAAGAACTAAACGTGACCCATCATAGCACAGACAATGGCCCTTCTCTGTTGGGTTACCTGGCCTTTAGCATGAACCAGCATTGATTTGGTCATGCTGGGCACATCTGTTGTTTGATTCTTTTCTGTTTTTAGTGAACAAGACGATATAGTTATTTTGCTTCTTTTTTTTTTTCTATTACCAAACTCATTCCAATATTTAGTCACACTCTGGTTAACTGTCAATCGATAGTTTGGTTTTAACTTCATCAAATGCCTCCACAGACTGCAGGTAGTTATTTGGAGGATTGAGGAAGAATATGTCTCACAACACGTTTTTTTTTTTATTTCAGCATTCCACATGTAATATGATTGAAACTACTTCCAGAAGATGTGATCCAGCCACATGTAGCTACGTAATTGACCCATGAAAGTTTGACCAGATAGTTTGTGGTTAATTTACACGTTCACTGTCAACTTTTTTCCCATTCTTACATCGATCATCCATAGATATAACGTGTTTGTTTTTCACCTTCCTACATTAGTAGAAACCTATTGGTCGCTGCTCTTCTTATTTTACCACTTAATTAACTTGCCATCAGTTTGGCTTTCATCTTTTTATTTGAACACACTTTCCCCTATTCCTTTCCCCATTCTCTCCTGTGGATGCATATTACGCAGGAAATGCCCTTGTACTGTACACAAAACTTCCACTGAGCGACTCCCAATGCAGGATGGGAAACCACTAGAGTGATGACGAACACCTTTGAAGAAATAAGCCCATTCATCCATTCTCAATTATAATATGTTCGACATCACGGAACCCTTCATTCATGCTCAAGCTCTCACTCCCTTTTCATCTCTTTTTGTCTTTCCCACCAGGAAAAACAAAGGGCATATGTAAAGAGGGGTAAGGTTAGTTATGATCCACATTGCAGTAAGGAGAGTCTGAGAACCCACAAACACCACAATAATTTACATCAGAGAGAATTCCATCCTCTCATTCTTCTGAAGGACGTGTGCAGAACACTGTCCAATGTCAGTCTCCTACCACAAAATGAGACTCACGACAGTCAGTCTGACCCACATCCAAAGGTACAGTCACTAATCATTTGAAGGCCTAGAATTATGTCGAATAAAAAGCAACACACTATAGAATCACTGAGTGCAATTCCACTTTATTGAAGGTTTGATAATGGCCTTTCAGTATGTACAGCCATGACAAACAAAAAAAACAGACGCTCCATCCATTTAAAAACTGCAGATCAGTTATGTTTTGGAAGATCCGGTGTTCTGCTCTTTGTGTTCGCTGTCTTCTACAATCGCCTTCACTGTATAGAAAAAGTCGTTAAGGATAAATGAGAGTTCTCCCAGCAGCAAAAATTGCTGACCTTTTCTGTTTTGGTTCAGGTGCTGAAATTGAATTTGAGATGATGTCAGTTCGAGACAATATCGAAAAACAGTACATCTGAAATTCATGAGGAAGATGACCTTGAGTTGATGAGCGTGGGGATATTAAGGGTGAGGCTCCATGCTGGAAGAAAATCAAATCTAGTATATACTTAGAAATGTCCTTACAGTTTAAAAGTTAAAAAAAGTGTTCTAAAAAAGGTAAAATAATAACAAAACAAAAAATAGGTGTTAAAGAAAAGTCATATTACTGGCACAGTAAAGTGTTTCCTCTCAGTGTTGATGTGTCAGCTTTACTCAGTGGGGAGGTCGGTGGCATCCCTTAAGTTGCTTTTTCTGTTCATTGCATGTCCAGCGTGTTGTACAGACGGCTAAATGTTGACTCAGCTGATTTCCGTCACAGTTAAATAATTGATAGTCTCAGAGCTCATAAAAGAAAAATGGCACTACACTCGTTTGCCATTCCACCTCTTCGCGGTATAACTTTGGGCCAGCACATTAAAGTCAAATGCCAAAGTTAAACATTATTCATGGGATGTTTCTCGGCCAAAACATGAAATATCACAGTAGCTGCAGTTTGTAAAAGTGTACAGTAATCATCATATTGATTAAAGTAATATATATACATATTACAGTCTGAAGACTAATGTAAAAAGTTTTGCTCATAATGAGGAATTAACTAGGGCTGCAACTAAAGATTATTTTGAAAATGGATTATTATTTTGACACTTTCACATTCCAGCAGTTTATTTGAAAAAAGCTACTTCATCTTCTTGTACAATGCTTGTATATGTATTATAGACATCTGCAACTGAATAATAATAATTCCAGATTCAGATATCTACAATTTTATTCTGACTTTCTATAGTTCAAGTTCATGATGTCTACAACCCCTAGGCTCAGTTCCATTCCATTCTCAAACATAAATTAAGGTTAAATTAAGGCGAGATATCTTGACCTGGAATTTAAGATATTGTTGCATTCAACTGAAATGTAGATATCTATAACGAGAAACCACACACATCAATAAAAAAAAGTAGTTTGAATCCTACTATGTCATTACAGATGTTAAAAGGATTTAAGTAATTAAATAGGGTTAATGATTGTTTAGACAATTCATAATAATATAATACATACCTTATTAACCTAAAGACATGCTGCCACAGAGTGTGCCGTGCATTATAACAGACCTGACTAATCGATAACTAAATTAGTTGTCGGCTATCTTTATTACCGATTATAATCAATTTGTTACAGCCCTAATATTATCACAAAACACTGCAGTTCCCCTCAGTACCATGTAGCCTTTAAGCCTTTTTTAGTTCTGCGTGCCACAAAGAAACAAAGCTTAAGCTTTACCAAGAGATCTGACAAATGTCTTAAATCCATATCCTTCTGCATAAAACATTCCAAACCAAAGTTATAATACTTTAAATCCAGCATTTTTTACATCCATATTTACTTGTTACTACTTCTCTGCTGTGTTTGCTGTCACATTACTGTGCTACCACCACCTGTAGATCAGTGGAATCAGTGTGAAAACCTGGCACACTGGCAGGGAAGATAACCTAAACTGTGACCTGCTCATTGAAAAACTGAACTTTTCAAAGTGCCACAGGAGTTCAGAACATTGCAATTTAGTGTTGGTAATCCTGCAAAAGCTTGCAAGTGCAGGCAACTCTGATGCAACTGAAACATCCCGCCTCCTCCCATCAGCCCTCTCATCAAAGCGCCCCCAAAACATATGAACATGAACATGCACTGAATGACAACTGCTTAGAGCCGACTTTCCCGTGACTCGACACTAACCTCTGGCCATTGTCTGCTTCTGCTCAGAACTCCGGTTCGCAGTGAGAGCATGGGCAGGCCGTGGGCATGTAGGCAGGTCGGTTAGTCGTGTTTATTAAGGTGCTGCATACACTGAACCACGCAGCTCCTCCGTGCTTTTCCAGAGGTGTTGCATGTGTGAACACAAATGTCAGGTTGAGACGCTCCACACTTTCTGCTAACTTGTTCTACCTGACCTCATTCTAAATCAATGTCAGTGACAGCTGTTTAGGTTTTAGTACCTTGCTATGCTGCCTTTGAGGGGAGAACAATGCAGCTCTAACTGTTTTCATAGTTGTCATGATAAAATGAAAGGCTGTATAAATGCTAGTCAATGCAATCTAGGCACATTTCATTGTAACGTTATTGTCGCTACCATAGCACAAGTAGCACAGTATATAATCAGCTGACTGTGGTATCCTAGCAACAACAACAGCACAATCACCCTGGGTTGCTCTGTAACGGAGAGTGATTCAGTGAAGCTCAATAATGAGCCAACAGTCTCTCACACGCTCAAGGAAGCTTTTTGCCTTTGTCATCATTTTGCTGAACACGAGCATTACACTCACTGACCAATCATCGGGCTCATATTCACCCCTCAAAAGGTCACACATGTTGGAAGCCATGTGTGGAGCGCTCATCGCTCCTTGAAAGATTACAGCCATTTGTTGTAAGAGGGATTGAACATAATGTCAGTCTTGAGTAGTTGTGTGCTGTTGATTTGTTGATTAATTTAATCATTCCTCTTTCTCCGCTCCATCTGTGCACCCTTCTGTGTCGGCTTCCCACATGCATCCAACACGCACTCTGCCTGAATCAATCACAATAGCCTTTCACATAAGAGAGTCACGACGCTGCCTGCGTGTGGATTTTACCTGCTTACTCGCTCAATGATCTCTGGCCGTTAACCCTCACACTCTATCGCACAAAGTTTCTCTTCCCTTTCATCTCACTTGGAGCTGACTCATGTGGTCACGGGTTGATCCCCATTCACAGCCTCCCTCTGTGTCTTTCACACACCGGCTCCCTGGTGTCTGACGCAGTCCGACACTGTGCTCCACTCAGCGGGGGTCCTGAAAGAATCCTATCACTGTGATCGCTCGTTAGCATTTTACTACTGAAGACGGAAGTTCTATGACTCTACATACATCTTGTATGTAAATGCTGTATGTCCTCCACATAGACATCAGAGAGAATAGGCTGCTACACAGCATCAACCAAACAGTAGAGATTTATCTCTTTGCTCCAACTTTTACAAGGATCCTGCTCACGTCTATGATCTTATATGTAAACATACTCAAATTGGTTCTTGATGCATCTGAGGACAGGGTTTTAATCATTATACCAGTATTTCTGCTCCATCAGTATTCATGGCATCAAACATGACAAAATTGATCAAACTGGAGACGTATCGGGCAACAGTGGATGTGGTTTCTTTTACTGACATATGCACATATCTGTTTAGTGTGTCTCACACACACATCATAACACAGCTCACATGCAGCGCTGCACTGTACTTGTTATGCCTCGACACGAGTGGCAGGAGGCTTTATGTTTTCTGGTTGTCTTGCTGTCCATCTCATTCTTATGAACACAATATCTCAAGAACACCTAAAGGGAATTTCTTCCAAATTGGTAAAAACATTCAAAAGGTGGACTTTTGGCTGTCAAAAGTCAAAGTCGCGGTGACCTGACAAATCTTGATCAAGATTTAAGTTCACTTAGACTCACATTAACTGGTCAAAGGTCACGATGGCCTCACAAAACATGTCTTTAGTCTCCTGAACATAATATCTCAAGTCCATCTTTAGGTTATCTCTTAAAATGTTAACCTTTAGCACTTGATGGATTTGATTCCTGTGGTCGAAGGTCACAAGGACCCCATGTCAATCTGGAAAAAAATGTCCAGAGAAATACCAGACTGAGATCACATAGATAGTTTCTGTGGCAGTTTTATTTGTACATTTTTTCGCAGTGTAAAGTTTGGTTTGACACCAGTCATTAAGGTTTGTTAGTACAGATATTTTTACAAATTTATATAATCTGCCATTAAAAATTGATAGCAGACAGATATTAATCAACATTCTCCAAGTTACACATCTTATAATATATCATTATTGTAAATATTTCATATTATCAACTTAGTAGCTTTGAACCAGGACCTTCAGTATTTGAGAAAAGCAGCTTGTGAAAAATAAGCTACACCTGTTTAGTGCCAGATCTGCTGTTACCATGCATATCATTATTATTTTACAATGTTTAATGAGCTTGATTGGCACAAAAATGTATTGCATTTTGAATTCGTTCTATCATCTGTTGTTGTAAGGTTTTAACTTGACAGCTTGAGACATGGGACATTTCAGACATCAGACACCTAAAAGACACAGGGCTTACACTCTTACAGTTTTGTTGCAACACACACTAATACGCACTTAACATTATCACCGGAAAAATTGTGTTAACCACATACTACATTATCGATCCTGTATATAGGCACTTTAGACGTATGTACTTGTGATTGGCTAATCCAAATGACTATGCATTTGACAAGGCAAAATCTCTGCATGTATCTAAAAAGCAAAATGCAGTGCAAACTTTAACAGAAGGTCAGCATCAGTCGAAACACAGCCTTAAAAGCGATCAGGTTGCAAAAGGGATATGTCTGGCCCATGAGCTTTGTTCCTCTTGTGTCGACAACATGAACAAACATGAAACATGTTGCGACACAGATTAGTTTTTCCCGTCTTTCTGTTGCTCTGCTGTTTGAGTGAGAGTCACAGTGTGTCCAGCACACCAAACATCTAACTGCTCATCTACCAGCCACATGACTTAATCAAGCACTTTTCAAACGAGTTTAACATGTGCTTCATGAAAATTGAAAGGAATTCCAGACCAACAATCTTATAATTCATAAGATTATCAATGTAAATATTGATAAAATGGATTTTATCAACACAAACTACAGAGGCCAGACAATAAGTTACTATTATTCAAATTTAAATGGAGAAATATATTTTTTCTGCCAGTCTTACTGAATTTTGGTTTTATCAACAAGTGGTCATCAGATTGACTTGTGTGTTTTGTTTGTTGCTGAGGACCGAATGGGTTGTAGTGTTGAGCTTTATTTTATTTGTTGTCATTTTTTCCTACTTAATTTTTTGATTTAAAACATATTCCTCCCATTTTCTAGCCTGACGTTGTCATACTCACAATTCTAATCAGAATGTGAACTTCCCGACCTCATATGTTGTGGGCGGGGCTAAGTTCGTCTGGCATCCAGGCTACCCATTTTCTGTACTTGGACACAAACGACCCGCTCACATTAACTGTAATATCTGTGAGGCAGCGAGGGTTTGCCCTCAACCCCCTCCTATTCACTCACTGCTTTGCATAGTGTTCATTAAAAGGCAGACAGCTCGGTGGAGTAAAGGTGATTTTCTCCGTTTTGCAACAGTGATTACTGTCACATCGACTTGGGTTCTTGTCTGAAAAAGATTTCCCTAGTCTCATTTCCATGGCGCTCCCACTCTCCCTGCACAGAAAGATCTGGTTTTTAAAAGCCGGAGGAGCTTCTGTGAAAAACGGATGTATGGTTTACACATCTCAAATCCCTCCAGTGCACACTGTAGATACACAGCTGTGTGGAAACTGCATTATAGGCAGTGCAGTGAGTCTAAAGATTTAAGAAGTCCGGTGTTTTGGATTTAATCTTCACATTATATGGTGTTGGTACGTACAAGGGACGATAAACACACGAAATCACAAATTTGTTTGTGTTATTCTAATATTTATAATCTGTTCATATATTTGGGGTGTTGAGAAGAGTTGGCCCACTCTCATTAATCAAATGTACTGTGTAATGGAACATTTTATTACATTTCACAGCAAAGACAATTATCAATTCTGGTTCATACAATTCTACCTAGCTGCGGCTAGGGACCAGAGCACCCTGTCACTTAGTCAGACTTGGGTCAATGGCACAGAACAATGGAATCACATTTGATTTATACTAAATAAGCCCCTCCTTTCACAGAGGTAGAATGTTTATCCAATCAGCTCTCTGCGTGTTGTCTTCAGGCTTAGATTTGGTCACCTCCAATCTGAATGAGGACCCCTTCGAAGTCTCACTACACATTTACATCAGGCTCTGCTTAGACTCAGTGAACCCCCATCTCTGCTGGATGACCCATGAAAGAGTCTAGGTGTGAAAACCTTTTGTCTCAGCAGAGGCACAGAGGAATCTCCAATGAATACACATCTGAGTCTGCCAAGCTGACCCCCACATGTTGCCGTCTTAAAACACACAGAAATACATCTCAGAATAATATTCCCATCTATAACTGTCATTCCTTGCATGAAACTTAACTAAATATAAAATCTGCCTTCACAACTGTTTTTGGGGTAATCTGGCACCAGGTCTCCTTATGAAGCAGCCAGGTTGAAATTGTTAAGCTTGTGTAACCTGAAATGAATCTGTATGACATAAAATCCATAATCTTACTCTTGTTCTCGGCTGGTGCCTGATATTCATCTTGGCCTCCAGTATCTTTGTGCACACAAGTATATTCATGAATATTCAGACCTGCAGTAGCTGTTAGTCTCTCTGAGTAAGTGACTGTAAATTTCTTCACGTGGTGCGATAATGTTACTGAGCAGTTGGCACTTTGTGCTCTGAGTCACCTATGTGCAATACAGTGAGCGTGGCTGACATAGTGCCATCTGTGTAATGTTTTGTGTGTTTGTGTGTTTGTGTGGTGCAGGATCCCTGGCAGGCTCAATGACAGACGCACTCCCCTTGGAGAGCTTAACTGGATCTTCACAGCCATCACAGACACAATCGCCTGGAATGTTCTGCCTAGAGGTAAGACTGTACACAAGATTTTTTTCCCCCAACAAAAATTAAAATGTAATACAACTTGGGCCGTGTTCACACAGTGTGTATATCTCCTCTTAAAAAAGTTAGATAACATACAAAGACAATGCAAAGTGACGTGAATGAGGTGTAATTCGCAAGAGTTTGACATATTTTAACTTACTAATTTGTGGGACACAATGTCAGGAAATCCAATCAGCGATGAGAAAGAACCTCACCGGACTCAGGTCCTGGCCCTGTCCTGAGCTAGCAGTTGGTCAAAATGGTTGCTAATCATCCTCAGGTAGCGCTGGTATTGTTGGTCATCCAGCTACTCTAGAAGACGGCGGAATTTCCCAAGCTGTACCCTACTCCAGATGGTCTTGTGGAGCCCGACACAACAGCAATGACTTCTCTGGCATTTCCACAACATGTACATCGCAGTAGCTCTAGTTACTTCAGCCTCCTAACCTATTTTCTAATAGGCAAATATTCCAAGAATATGTTTACCAACATTGGTCCTGCCGCAAAACATGATGGGGAAATTTCCATTGCGTTTGGTGTAAACGCACCATTCAAATTCAGCAATCCCAGCCACACTTGTTGTCGAAGATCCAGCAGCATTACATTTTCCTAACACATTGTTTATTCTTGTAACATTAAGAGAAACACTGAAATACTAGTTAAAAAAAATGTGATTCTTAAAAACTTGAACATATTTAAAGATGAGTACTGTGTCATAATAACTAACTATAGTAACCATTCGAAACAATGGGAAACGCAAAGAAAAAAAATGAAACCCTAAAGCAGGAAAGCAAACGAACACACTGGCGTTGAAGGTGAAGGACAAACTTGCTGGGAGATCTGAGGCCCACTGACGTTGTGAAACATTGTGAATAACATGTTTCGACAATAATGAAAAATGAATTTACTCATCGGGAGCTCAGATTAATAAAGACACCTAATAAAAACATTACAGTAATGACGCATCAGCAAAAGAAAAAGTTTGAGAACACCCCTATTGGTTGATAAAATAACCAGAGTGCAGTCGGCACAGCCTGGCTCCTCAAATTGAGATGAATAGTGTTTAGAGTGTGTAGCACTGTAATTGGGGTTTTATCATTTTAACCTGAATTTAGGGGCCATAAAAGTTAAGAACACACACATAAACACACTTCCCTCTGTACGGTGACAACGCATACATAAACTTGTGCATATACTGCCATTAACAGCCACCCACAGAGTCACCATGCCCAGATGAAAATACACATGCGCTCTTCTTTCTTGGCATCTATTTATCTTTTGCCTGCAGAGCACACACCTCCTCTCACTGCTCACCTGTCTCTCGTATACAATACACACACACAGACTCACACTGACACACACACTGACAAGCACACACAGACTCTCCTGAGACAAACTGTATCAAAGCTAAAACAGCAATGTGACAATGCTGATGGCTGCCAAAGCCTTTTAAAACCCCGGGGCTCTGCTGCTAATGAAGCAGCCCACATCAGCGCGAATCCCTGTAATGAAGGCACTGCATACCAATTACACACACACACACACACACACACACACACACACACACACACACACAGACACACAGACACACACGCACAGTCTCTGTGGCCTTATGCACCCACACACTAACTTAAACATTTCAACATTCAAACAGTTCCCATTCACTCACAGCAGGCACTGGATTTGTGTGTCACTGTCTAAGTACTCCACACATGCGTATGCCCCCTCACACAAACACAGGGAATCACAGTCCTAAACCAGGGAGATTGCCATGGGATTGGCTCTGCCCCATAAAGTGAATTAGTAAATACATTAATGAGCTGATGAAAATGTGACCACGACACATCGCTGGGTTCCGTACACACCGGTCTTCTGCACACACATACACACTACCTACCCTGGGTTTTTCCAAAGTTGCCGCTTTGCTCTAATTAAGCTTCTGTCTTTTGCCCAGTTAGATCTGCATTTACTCATTCAGTGCCCCATTTCCCTCACGTGATCCCATCTGTCTGTTAATTGATTCACTCGCTGACCCTCTTCTGACTCTGCCTTGGTGGATAATCTCTGTTCTCCCTCTCTCTGCCGTCAGATTTGTTCCAGAAGTTGTTTCGTCAGGACCTGTTGGTGGCCAGCTTGTTCCGGAACTTCCTGTTAGCAGAGAGGATAATGAGGTCGTACAACTGCACGCCGGTCAGCAGTCCGCGCCTGCCCCCTACATACATGCACGCCATGTGGTAAGCCGCACGCATACAGAACAGAGCGGGCTTTCTTACACACAGGTACCCAGATGGTTTCGGCTCAGTCAAGCAGAAGGCAAGAGGAGCAGCAGCAAAGCTTTCTAGGAGATACCTTCTTTGATCAGACAAGAGGCACACAGTGTCCTGGACTTAATGGTTCCACATGTATATTTAATGATCTCAAGTGGTTACCTTTAAAAAGCCATATAAGATGCAATCGGCCTGTTATCTTATGCAAAAATGGCAAAATGCCTAAAAGTTATGAGATCATTTATTAAATGAAATCTCCTTTGGAAATATTTGAAAACAGCTTGTCGAGCTGCACTTTTTTGTCACCATTGCCTTTTGGTTTTGGTCTTGTTATTGTAACAGCAGGTCATTGGGAAAACAGACTGTGTTTTACCACAGTGAGATATATTCAGCAAAGCACTGCCAACTATTCTGCTAGAGGGTCTGCAAAGCTTTAAGGAATATTCCTCTCGTTTGTGGGAATATGCCTCATACATACAGTTAGTAAGCAGATTGTACATGAAAATTGTGCAATGAGTATAGATTCTTGTTTAACCTAGCTCAGCAGAACAACTGGAAACCTATTCTATTGATTTATCATGAGAAGAAGAAAACAATGAAGAACTGAGGTGATTACAACAACCACTGAGGTTAGTGACAGCATGCAGCATATCAGCAGTCCTGTCCTCACTGTTTGGTCGCTGTCTTCACATACGCAGTCTTTCCTGACTCACAACAAAACCCAGGTGAGCCTTAGAGGTTTTGGCAGCTCGCTGGCTGGAGAGCAAGTTACAAAACAACTTGTGTAACTCCTTTCTCTTTCAGTGATCCCTGCTTCCAGTAGTTAGGTTGAACTAATCTAAATCACAAGCAGGAAATTGATGTCTATCTTATCAACAAAATCCCAGAAAGAAAGCAAAAAAGTGTTAAACATTGTTACTATATGTCCTGAGAAATCCCATCATAAGTGGACAGCGTTAAACACATAGCTATATTGGTTCACACCTGGATTTAGAATATGTCCTGAATGTCTCTCCGGTGATCTTCTAGTATCTCACCTCCCTGCTCTAAATGCAAATAATCATGAAAGTTGTGTTTTTACCCCGTCTAAGTGTCCGATGACGATGTTTGTGTGTGTCGACGGGAACGAGAAAGAAAGAGAGAGAGAGAGTGTGATCAGAGTCTGGTAGGACTGAACGAATAAATGTGCACAGCTACACAGAAAGATTTAGCAGATTATAAGAAATGTATCAGTCGTCATGGTTTGGTCAGTGTTGAGGTGTGACGGTGACCGCAGACCGATCCACGTATGGATACAGAGAAGCTTAAATTCATAGTCAAACTGTAGCAGGTCAGAGGACGTCAGCTGAGGAGGCGGTACTTCAAAAAACATTAGATTAAGTGGTTCAATTACTTTCTCTACTTCTCAAAATAGACATTGTTTGAGGAAGTGTGAGCCAAAACACGTAGGGGTTTTTGTTTGCTTCAGGCCTCCAGCATATGCATACACCTCGCTCACGCTAAGTATAATTTCCATGATTAAGTTCCTCGGTTGTATTGTATGTTGATTACTGCGAGCCTTGCTGCATGTGTTTGCTCGCTGCCTCATCAAAATAAGCAGATATAAGCAGTGTGTTCACTGGCAATGGCCTCAGTCCACCTGACTACAGTAGGCTGACTCAAGACAGCTTGTATATAGAGTAGGGCCACTGCTTCCACTTTAACCGCCCACACACACAAACGTAACCTGCAGCTGAACATGTCCACCTTTTGACTGAGAGCATCAACAAAACTCTGAGGGATAGGGAAATATTCTGTGGGACATGTCAGACATCTTTGACTGTGGGAGACATGGCAGATTTAGGTTAAAGACATTGGCACCCGAAAATACATAATTCTTGGGAATTATTAAAGTTTGAGAATGTCTTCCCTTTTACTCACACAGCTTGAAACTTGAGCCAGAAGTTGTCGCAGTGTTTCCACTGCATTTGTCCCCCCCCACGCGTTCTCATTACAAGTGTTATAGTTCGACATAGAAAGAGGTGCTCTGTTGTCCATTGACTTTACCTGCATCTCCACACTGTGTAAGATCGTATCTATCTCCCTTACACCAACACTTCTCCCACTTTCTATTGTTTCTCCTCTTGGGCTTCTATAAAAGCCTCCCTCCACCTCTCCCACTCATTATCTGGATCGTGTTTTTGGAAAACAACACTCTCTCACTCTGTCTCCTCAAGGAGCGATTTGTTGTGTAACACCCTGGCATCACTTATTGTAAAGAATACTGTTCCTTCCCTCCCTGTGTGAGCAGTCATCTTTCTCTCTTTATCCGTGCGGCCTTTTATTTTAGATTGTGGGTATATTGCTCTGTTTACCACTAAAGAAATTGGGAGCTGCACTTTGTTTCACACCACGTAATAAGCAGGACAGAATAATGGCAGAGAGGTGCTTTAAGAGAGCAGGAAAGGAGACTGAGAGGATGATAAAAAAAAATGGAGCTCCCAGAGATAAAAGAGCAGTAGAAGTATAAAAGTATTGCCCTGTATAGATTGTGGGAGGGGGTGTAGAAAAGGAGTAATTAAGCAATTTGGAGGCTCGTCGATTGATGTTGGTGTCCCAACACAAACAGCAATTGGAGCAGAATTAGCAAGAGCAGATAAACTCATGGCTGATTACTCCCTCGTGGACAGTCTCGGCGTGGGAGTGTGTGTGGGTGTGTCTGCTTTATGTGTGTTGTGTGCGTCGCTGCACCATTCTCTGCAGGCAACAGGAAAAAGAGCTTAGTCAGGAGCCAACTTGTCCCCCACGCTTCTGTGTCGTTGGCCGTCCCCTCCACACGCACACAAACACACACGCAAACAGGTTTTGTAATGAGTTACTTATTGGCAGACACTGTCCGAATTAATGCCTTCATCTCACATGGTGCAGCAGCCTCGACCCTGTGATGGTGGGTTTACTGCTCTCTCTGATGTTTCTCCTATTGAATTACAGCAACAGAAACGGAGATGGGATTTGTTTGCAACATTTCTATACAGATTCTAATCTCAGCACAAAAAATAGATGTTGTTTTCTGGGTCAGTTTTGTCTACACAACAGAAAACAGGAAAATGCAATGCCTTATAGTAATTTCATTATTTGATTGTGTTTCTTGTATCTGTAAAACTTTTTAAATGACTTAAAAATGATCTAAGACACACAGTGCGTAAGAAAGTGATCAGATCATCTTTGAAAACTCAGCTCCACCCTCAAATGTTAAATCTTTTTAAATGAAAGTTTGGCATGTAAAAAAAATGGAATCTGTAGGCACAGGACAATACAGGATCCCAAAAAGAAAGGAGCTTATTGAGTCAAATCATGACTCCATACTGCTGACTTCACCCAGACATTTTAAAAGTACTCAGCAGCAGCCACATACCAAGAGATCATAGAACATTTAGAGGCACCATCACTGCATCATTTTGAAAGCTCCTGTTATATGACATTCAGGGAAGTTAGATTGTAATGGAGAGACTGCGAGGAGGTTTCCTCCGACTGGAAATCATTTTCTCAGCAGCAGTAAATCAAGCTAATACTGTATTACACTATATGTATGATTTATATATGTGATGAGTCACAGTCACAACATTGTAAATCGAGACTACCTTACTTTTGCTAAAAACAATGCGATATGCAAAGTTTAACAGTAGCATGAACTGAAAGAGTCATGAAGTCAGTGACCTAACGTTTGCGAATCTGTTTTTATTGCCGATCATTTCAACATATAGTCCGTCTGTCTTCTAGCAGAGTGTAGTTTCTTCTTTCAAAAGTTTCAGTGTCATCCAGGGCATACTTTTTCCTGAAAAAATTTAAATGTTTTTTATTGTGTTCTGTGCACTAAACTGGATTTGCTCATATCTGGGGCTGAAATTAATCAGAGAAAGAGGGACTGAGTTTCACCTTAGCAGTTAGAGACCTGCGGTGTGAGCTGTAGTGTGGGCGTCATGACTCAGTCACTTACAAATACAGAAACAAGATACACAGATTTCTTAGATTCAAATTGAGTTTGACACACTATTATCACAGATTTACAATTTAAAAAACCTATTACTCCAGTGTCAGCATATATGAAAGTTTTTTTCAGTATCTAAGTAATCTAGTAATTGTGTTTAGATCACAAATAGGAGACTGAGGTTGTCGGAGAGATGCAGTAAAATTCAGACCTCCTAAAATTAGGATTCTTCATCCTATCAAGGATGTTCTAATAAAACAATGGGCACACATTGAACTAAAACCACGTACTGATAATGATTGGTATAAAGGTCATTATTGATCGATAATAAAGGGACCAAACTCAGAAGGACGGCAAACAAAAGTGTCTCAGATCACAGACACAGGGAGGAACCTTGTCAGATGGTTTTGGAAGACAAAGAAACAATCAGTGATCAATAACATCTAAAACAAATAAGATATATATAAATACACATGAGGTTAAGTCGCATACAAAAACCCTGTCCATCTAAATCATATATAAGTCAGCCACTTATTCCTTGATATACACTCACTATCTCACTTTCAAATTATGACCTGAGTCAAACCTTTCTGAAGTAAGCGGCAGAGATTTTACCACCATTCCCCTGCCTATGTGATGCATCCCTAACCTATCTAAGGATTGCTGGTACAATCTGTAACTGACCTTCCTTCTCAAATATCAACATGCATTCAGCCCATACTCTCCACATTATTAAACTGGAATATGCACACTGTTGTAACTGTGCATCTAGAAGTAGTAAACCACCTCTTGCATGAGTTAGATATTTTCTAAGCGGAGAACAACTGTTCCTTATGATGCACTAATGTCTGCCTTGCTGCTGCTGGAAGGCAAAATGTTTTTTCTGTCACGTTGGCGGCTGAATTTATAAATTCTCCCATTTAGTCTGAACTACTGACTTTGGCTTTTTAAATTTTAAAAACAAGTGTTGGATGGAGCAAATGTACTGTACCACCTGCTTTAATTTACCTGCACATTTCCTGATTACAAAGTAATGCTTTGTGGCCACATACTTTTTTGTATGTTTGTAAGCTGCACATGCAGTACTGACAGCAGTAGATTCATTGTATCCACTGCATTAAAGATGCACTCTATTATACTAAGTCGAGCAAATGGGCTAAGCTATTTAAGCAGCCGAGAGAGTCTCAGACAGAGTGGACTCAGTGTCACTTATTCAGCATCACATAACATCCCAGTGCATCGACTGGGAACATGACTCAACCCCTAGATTGTGCTAGTATAGAGGGGGGAAAGCCCCATCGCTGGGCTGGATGTGCTGCAAGAAGAAAAACGGATAGACAGACAGAATAGAGAAGCTGTGATAAGGTTTGATGCGAGTTACATAACCCCATGAATTAGGTATGACCATGAGAGAGGAGCTGGTGTTCAGTACAGGATTAAAGGCTCCTTGCTGCCCTCTCCAGGACCTCGGGCTGGGAATTTAAAGAGGTGTATGAGCACCGGGGAACAGAGGGAGGGAGACAACGTGAGCTGTGGAAAATTAGTATGCGACGAGGGGGGGAAAAAGAACAAGCCTTGACCAAGGATTTAGTGCTGAGATACATTTTTTTATTTTGCTTCAGCTCTCAACAATAAAATGATAATGTGCCGTATATCCTAAATCTAATACAGTGTGTATGTGTGTGTGTGTTACCTCTCTGCAGGCAAGCGTGGGACCTGGCTGTGGATATCTGCCTCTCTCAGCTGCCCACCATCATCGAGGAGGGCACCGCCTTCAGAGTAAGTGTGTGCGTGTGTGTGTGTGCGCGTGTGTGTGTGTGTGAAAGACAAACAGTTCAAACACTCTTCAGCCACACTTTAAAGATGATTCTTTTAAGTCTGTGTGCATGCGTGTCCGTGGGCGTGCGTCTCCGTGGGCATGTCTGTCTATAGTTATGAGGGCCAATATTGGTTCTATATCATCATTGTGAGGACATGTTGACGTTATGAGGACATTTTTGCTAGTCCTCACAAAATATATTTGCTTTTTGAGGGTTAGGACTTGGTTATATGTGCGCGCGTGCGTGCGCGCGTGCGTGCATGTTCTTGGTTAAGGGATATCAAGTTTCGATGGATGGCTCTTATTGTGGAAATGTCTACCAGACACCCATAAACCTCACACACATCTTGTTTGCACTGAAGCTTCTCCACCACCAACGTCTACAGCATCTCTATTATTCTCTCTCTCTCACACACACACACACACACACACACACACACACACACACACACACACACACACACACACACACTCTCAGTGGATAACATTGTAAAATGTCTAATAAGTCAAGTGTGAGTGTCAAATAATAGTTGCTGAAACCACTGGCCTTGCACTTTAGCACACTGGTGTGTTTATTGTTCTATTTACTTTTGTGCCAGGGGAGCGTGATGGAGATGCTCAGCAAGAGGCTGATGATGAATTAAGATTTCTGGGTCAATTGTGTGTGTGTGTGTGTGTGTGTGTGTGTGTGTGTGTGTGTGTGTGTGTGTGTGTGTGTGTGTGTGTGTGTGTGTGTGTGTGTGTGTGTGTGTGTGTGTGTGTGTGTGTGTGTGTGTGTTCGTTTGTGTTTGTGTGTTTGTGTGTTTGTGTTCGTGTGTGTGCTCGTGTGTGTGCTCGTGTGTGTGCTCGTGTGTGTGCTCGTGTGTGTGTGCTCGTGCAAGCAGACACAGTCACCTGGACAGCAACCTGTGCTTTGTTATACAAACTAATCAGAAAGTATAAAAACAGAGAAGTGGGACCGAAGCAGCTTTTTCCTGGCGTTAGCACTTTTATCCGGGCCTTTTCTCTCCTTCACCTGGCCTCTCTGAGGTGGGCATCTTCTCTACAGCCCCCAGGGGAGCAGTTTTCCTTCATGCTCCTCCTCTACTTTCTCCTGCACTCAGGCCAAAAACACTTACCGGTACCGTAATTGAGCCTCTGAGGACTCTAAAGGAGATCCTTCCTTTCTGTCATGCGCTCTCTTTCAGGAGCCTTTAACTTCTCTGATGTACTTCAACTGTTAGAAGTTCCGCTTTATTTTTTAGTCCAGGTAATTAATGAGTGTTGGCCTTATTTGATTACCTTAAAAACACTTTACCACCCTCAGCCTGCTTACCACAGCTTTTTGATGTATCTGGGCAACAACGGTTATACAATCATCAAGAGGATCAAACATGAATTAAAAACAAGCAATACATCGATAAGATAAATATCATAAACTCTACTCTTTCTAAGAACTCTTTCTGAGTTGATTTTGGTCACGATCCAGGCCTCACACTTTCCACGCTTGGGTCATTTGTATAGAAAGTACATTATATTTGCTTTCCTTTTCCTTGCATCCACCCAATTCCACCTGATAGTTGCATTTATACAAAACTCTGTTCATATTATCATCAATGGTAAATGTCAGTCATTCTTTTTAAGACAGACTTTTTGGTGGTTTAATCAAATCTCAAAGTCATTACCGAAGCTGGACTTTTTGGACGTCCTGCTCCTGTTGTCTTAACTTGTGAACCTGTCACATGATCACATGGTCACATGTCACTGTCCCACTGGTAGTGCAGGTAGATCATAGCTGCCACTAAGATAAATTGACCTTGTCTAATAAGAACTAATAATAAAAAATTCATCAAACAATGTTATATTACTGTTTTATTTAAACAGTAGAGTTTTTGGCAACGTTAATAATAATAATCATTAAAATAATATATAATTATATCGTAGGAGCAGTCAAAGTTTCAAAGCATTTAAGTTTCTAATTACACACCATACTTTCATAATTTTTTTGAAACTTTAAATTAAGTTTAAAAAAAGTCTTCAATTTACCTCATACCTAATGAAGTCATTAACTGAACACGGTTTCAGGAAGTGTTTTTGAAGCAGAGCTCTAAATTCCCACTTCGCTTCAAAGCAGCACCTTTCTTTCTTCATGTGTCAGTAGGTCTGTGAGTGTGTGTATAGAGCTATTAAGCTTTGATTATGCACAGATTAATTTAGCCATCCAGCCGAGAAGCGCTGATATTTCCCCCCTTCCACATCCATCAGCAGTCTAAGCTACGCTGTCATAATTCCCAGAGCATTATTAACACCCAGTGATCAAGAACTCTGCAGCCAGCACCTAATCAATCAGGCAAACTGCCATGGCAGTGGAGAGAGAGAAAGGAGAGGGAAGGTGATCATGATGGATCAGGATTTATGTCGTTACTGCATTGCGGTGTCACTTCTGAGCTTGTTGTGTCAGTGCTTGTATGAAATGATAGGCTCGTCTCTTCAGACTGGCTCATCAGTGTGGGAGTGCATGTGTGTTTGGGTAATCACATTCATTTCTTTAAAATGATGATAAACAATGAGTGTGTTTGATTTGTGTCCACAGCACAGTCCTTTCTTTGCAGAGCAGCTGACAGCCTTTCAGGTGTGGTTGACGATGGGTGTCGAGAACAGAAACCCTCCTGAGCAGCTCCCAATTGTTCTGCAGGTACACACACACACACACACACACACACACACACACACGCTCTCACCTTGAAGCACCTTCTCTCTTAATCCCCCTTTTTTCAAATGATCTGTCCCAGTTTGCTTTATCAGCATGCCGTGTGAATACGTTTATGTTTCCAAAACATGTGAGAGAAATACAAATAAACAAAAGAAGCAATGGTGATCATAATTAAACAATTGTTACCTTAATCAGCTCTCAGTCATGTCTGAAGCTGTGGTAATCTGCAGTGCAAAAATAATGACATTGAGGAGAACATGTCCGAGGGGATTTGTGTTGGTTAGTGAGAAGTGGAGGGTGAGTGTCTTTTGCGCTTGCTTGATGGTCGTTAATTAAACCACTCGAAGGAACTTCGAGCTGCAAAGAGGCGTATTTGAAATCCATCTCTGCTGCAGAGTGTTTGAGAACTGAGAACACTCTTCTCCCTCTGGTGCAGCAGGTGCCAGATATCTTGCAACATTTCGGCTGTTTGAATTGTGTGAAGAAAAGATTCTGATTCACTCGATTGTAACCGAGGCTTTCATTTCAATACCAAATCACCATATCTTTGTAAGATCAATGAAGCCAGGAAAGACTTAACCTTCATACTATATAATATTATATAATAATATGTGATGTGATGACAACAATACTTTAAACACCATTGCCCCTCACTGCTCCTTCGCTCTCCTCCTCTATACAAAGCTTTTTCTTTCCTTCAGGTCAACGCTTTCAATCTGCCAACACAAAAGTGTGAAATGCACTGCAAGATTCCTCCTGCAGACTGAGCTCAGCATTTGCAGGCTAATTCTCTTCATTGCAACCCGCAACAAAGGCTGTGACAAGAACAGTGTCTCCTGTGTTCCCTGAAGTGGTGTTAAATTTGTTTCGGATGCTTTAATGAGGGAGATATGTTGCCAAAACCTTCTCGCGCGTGTCAGCTGTTGAGTTACAGCAGTAGACGGTTTCTCCTCTGCCTTTCCCACCATCCTTCCTCCTACCACCACCATAATCCCCTCCCGCAGGGATGTACAGTTGTGGTGTTGTATTATATCACAGCGTAGTAGCGGTGTGCCGCTGTCTGTGTTGAATGGTAATTTCCTGCTGACTCAGCGCGGCACGAGCCGCAGCCCGTCCATACAGCAGTTCTGTCGGGGCCTGTTAAAAGCCGAGGGAAATGCGGACAGAATGGGGAGTGGTGGATGGTGTGTGAGAGCATGTGTGTGTGTTTGCTCTTGATGTGGACACGGGGGGAAGAAAGGAGGTAAAACAGCAGTAGCCCTTAAGATTGTACAACATTATGCAGCCTTGCACCATGATGGGAAAGTAATCGAGAGGGCACGTTGCACTCTCTGATGTAACAGATGGACACATAAATAGTTCTGATGCTCTTTTAAGCACACAGTTGCATAAGAGTGCATTTATGACTGGCATTATTCTCACAGGATTGTACAATTTGATGCCAAAATATAAACAGGCTCAATTTGAGAGACGCAAAGAATGACAAGAAAAGGGCAGCGGAGAGTAATCCATCAATGATGCTCTTTAATGAAATGAGCAAAGGGAGAACATAAGAGCTCTGGAAGCAGAGACATGGTGCACTGTCTTGACAAAAGCTGTTTCATCCGGAGAGGATTTACAGATTGTGCAAAGGGATTGCAGCATCTCCAGAGTTGTGATGTTACAGTAGCGGCAGCACATACACATTCACCCACATTTGTCTTCAGGTGTCAGTGGAAGAGATTAAGGCATGACTGTGCATCATAATGTCATGACGGCATATGTGTCACTCGCACACACACACAAACGTACGCGCAGACAGCATGATCATAGGTAGTGCTGAGTCATCACACAAAATTAGATTGGAGTCAGGGTGTTACGCAAACAAGGAACAGAGACAAATATTTACGCACGTCCTTATGCATTTTAATATCACAGCGTTGTTCAGGGAGTGTATTTCCAGCCTTGCTATGATGAATTGGCATATGTGCATTACCGTGTTGCTTAAATCATGCGCATACAATTTGCTGACTGTGTGGAAAATGTTCGCGGACATCTGTGTCATACCATGTTCCTGTATTCATGCGTTTGTGTTTTAATTGCTGTAGAGCACACACCCTGGTCACACACAGGTCTTTGCTCCTACCCTCCTTCTTGGAGCTGGAGGTAGCCCGAGGACGGTCTTCCCCCGGCCTCCTTCTGTCTGTATGGTCACGCTCATCAGGTGGAAGTCACGGAGGATGCTAATAATACATTATGTGTTGGTGGATGACTGTGTGTGTATGTGAATGTGTGTATGTGTGTGTTTCTGTGTGTGTGGGTGGGTGGGTGGGTGGACCTATGATCCTCCATATGCTTGTTCTCACACTGTGGGACATTCTCATGGGGAAGGAACAGTGTCCAGCCAACACAGGCTTTTGGCTGCACTCAGCTTAACGCTGCATAAAAGACACACACACACACACACACACGCACACACACACACACACACACACACATGTACACGCTAACATTTTTATCATGCATCATATGCGTTCCTTGGCCAAAACAAATACATCGTGATCCCATTTGGCATTGCATATGTATACACATATACAAATGCACACCATAAATCTGTATCTTCTTAAGAAGCCCAGTGGAATTGCCGCCAAGAGGACACATCCAGGAACCCACACACACACAAAAATTGCAATCGTGTGTGTATGGGTAAACAAGTTCAACCTGGTGCCAGTGACTTAGCAGTGGTGGTGCGACAGCCACCTGTTCTCTCCACCTTCTCTGCAGTGTCTCCTGCTGTCCTTCCTAATTCCCTCCTTCCTTTAATCTCAAGCTTCCTCTTCATTCGTCCGCAGCCCGGTTGACCTCTGACCTCTGCTCTTTTTCAGGTCCTCCTCAGTCAGGTGCATCGGCTGCGGGCTCTGGACCTGCTAGGACGGTTTCTGGACCTGGGACCCTGGGCTGTCAGTCTGGTGCGTTCAGCTCCACATTAACTGTCTGGCATTGATGGGTTTCTGCTCAAAAACATAATCAGTTCTTCCAGTGGTATGAGAGAAAGTGTAGCCATGACAACAACAGGTTTTTAATGTGCTGAGGATTTGACATATCTCTCATAGAGAGATGTCTGCCTCCACCTATACACAGTAAGGGTGAAAGACAATCTTTATGACGCTCAGGTAATGAAAATAGCAACAAAAAAACTTGAACAGCTCATAAATGTATGAAACGTGTAACTGGGGATGATCCACAGAGCTCACTCCATCTTACGTATTACACATTAGGCTGGAGAACTTTCAGATGTAATTTATACAAACTGTCTGCATGACAAGCTATCGGATGAATGTGAAAATAGAGTATTTGTCATATGTTTTTAAAATTCTCGGTGAGTGATAAAAACAATAAGGCATGTTTTATTAGTTTTCAAGCAACGTACAGACACTGGTACACTAAATAGACAAGAAAAGTGGAAGACTTTAACAGACTTAGAATCGTATATGTTTAAGGACATATTAATAAGTCCAAATAAAATAAAAGTGAATTTAAATATGGGACTCTTGGTGGAAGTATACACACTGCTGAGCCATTTTCCAGTTTATCATATAATTTTAAAATATGATTTGATCACTATGACACCAAATGTACCATATGATAATGAGTGATTGATTAATCCTAATTAGTCTAGTGCTGTTATGAAGAAGCAATTCCTACCAAATAGAGGAGAACTACCTTAACAAAAATATTTTAGGCAAAGGCATGATGTAATTTCTGACTTTATAATTTATATATATATCATCAAATGATAGGAACTTAATTTATGATCAATAGAAGCTTATTATTCACTGTTTTGTAGAAATATTTGTAGAAATATCTTGAAAATGTGTTTTTGGCATCTCGTTTTTTGTTGACCTCAACCTTTAACTAATCAGCTGAAAAAGTGTATCATTTGTGATTAAAATTCTGTTGTTGAGTTATTTTGTATGGACACACACGAGCAGAGGAAACCAATACTCTGCTTCAGGCCACATGTATAGTGGTGCACAGAGTAACCGCTGTTTTGACTCTTTCCAAAGATCTGAAATACACCTGCCAACATCTCGGAAATGCCAATCAACACATTGCTGAGATTAAAGAAACAGTGGGTTCATTAGTGACCTCCTGCAGGGATTTTTGTTAGGAGAGCCAGTTAACAGTCTCTCTCTGACATCCGGTACTTGTGCTAAACTCACTTAAACTAATCATGCCTTTGTTCCAGCTCCATACTCCAGCACACAGACATGAGAGAGGTGTCCACTTTCTCATTTACATCTCAGAAAGTATTCTTTCAGTTGATATTCCTTAAAGCTCAAAAAGAAGCATGATACCCATAATTGCCAGTTCACAATTTAAAAAAATAATTTAAGGAGATGATACATCTGTTTGTAAACAGGCAGTAAACAAGTGCGATATATACATGTAGCATTTTGTTGAACCTCATAACGCTACAAGAATAGGTTACTGTTAAATTTCATATTTATTGCTTGGAGAATATACAGTAACACTTTTTTGTATAACATTTTGTATTGTACAGTTTATTTGATTTGACTTTGACCCAAAACCCAACACACGATAGTGGAATAACGAGTGTTCTGTTGTACTGCTCCAACAGACAAACAAATAATAGAAAAGCTGATACTTTGTGTGTGTGTGTTTCCAGGCCCTGTCTGTAGGGATCTTCCCCTACGTGTTAAAGCTGCTTCAGAGCTCAGCCAGAGAGCTGCGGCCACTGCTGGTTTTCATCTGGGCTAAAATCCTGGCTGTGGACAGTGTAAGTTATGTCTAACACATTCAACTCTTCATCTCTTCTAAACCTTACTTTGAATTCCCCTTCTGTTGTCCTGGAGTTTAATTTTACCACTTTTACCAACCACATTATTAAATGTCCCCCTCTGCCCATCCACTACAGCCACACAAGCAGTCATACAGATAAAAAGAGAGGGGGGGGGGGGGGCTACGTATTCTCCACATAGGCTTGAGTGGAGAATACGTAATTTACCCTCGACACCCGACATTTTTTTTTTTTTTTACATGTATTTTTATTGGTTGTTAGACAAGATGTACACTGTCACACATGTTGCAATATTTCAATTAAATTTCTTTTTGTGTCAATGAACAATGAAACAGTAGCATTTTAACAATTTACATTTTTATATTTTTATAAACCCCATCCCACCCTAACATTCCTTGTGCCACAAACAAAAAAAAAAAAAAAAAAAAAAAAAAAAGGGGGGGGGGGGGGAGTTCTCCTAAGATGAAAGTGTTTGCGCTTTACGTTAACGCCATATACTAATGAGAGGGGAGAGTGACAAGTTTGTCAAAATAAACTAGTAAAGGGTCCCAGACTTTGTTGAATTTTCCGGTTGATCCTCTAAGAAAGTATTTAACTTTTTCAATTTTTAAAAACATCATCATATCAGAAAGCCACACAGATGCCTTCGGTGGTAATTGGGATTTCCATTCCAAGAGAATTCTCCTTCGAGCAATTAGAGTGGCAAAGGCAATAACATTTTTCTTGTTAGTGGCTGTCGCAGTGTCGTTACCCCTTACCCCAAATATAGCCATTAAAGGGCTAGGTTGTAGATGTAGGCCAAAAGCAACATTCAAAATCCCAAATATTGATTTCCAAAACTCTTCCAACTTGGAGCACGTCCAGAACATATGAGCTAGGTCTGCGTTAGTGGCTTTACAGTGATCACACGTATCATCTAGTTCAGGGTATATTTTTGCAAGCCTGGCCTTACTATAGTGAGTACGGTGGAGAACTTTAAATTGAATCAGATTGAGGCGTACACAAGAAGAGGTTCCATTTACACAGCTAAGAGCTCTAACCCATGTCTCGTCTGAAATGGCTGTTCCTAATTCTTCCTCCCATTTTGTCTTGATGTCTTCGGTTGATACACTACTAAACGACATAATTGAATTATATAAATTAGAGATTTGGCCCTTCAAAGTTAAGGGAATCTTTAGTATGACATCTAAGTTTGAACTTTCCGGTAATTGAGGGAACGATGGGTTGTACGTTTGAATAAAGTGGCGTATCTGAAGATATCGGAAAAAACTGGATTTAGAAATAGAGTGTTTTTTGGCCAAATCCGTGAAAGTAGGAAAAATATTATCTATGAAAAAGTCCTTGCATGTAGTAAGACCCATAGTGTTCCATTGTATGAATGTGACATCAAGTTCAGCAGCTGGAAAAAGGATGTTATTACATATGGGACTTAGCATAGAAAGGCCAGACAATTTAAATGTTTGCCTGAATTGTATCCAAATTCTTAGGGATGAGCGCACTACTGGGCTTGAGGAAAACTGTGATGGGGAGAGAGGAAGTTTTGTTGTTAACAGTGCAGGAAGTGATGACAGATTACAGAGCTTTGCCTCCTCACTGCACCAACCCGTGTCTGGGGCCTGAAACCAGTACATTATTTTTTGCAGATTCGCTGCCCAATAATAAACCCTGAAATTTGGGAGAGCAAGCCCACCCCCTTTTCTCGGTCTTTCAAGCAATGTTTTACGAAGTCTTGAAGATTTACCTCCCCATATGAAACTTGAGAGTAGGGCATCAAGTGAACGGAAGAAGGATTTTGGCAGGAAAACTGGGATGCTCTGGAACAAGTATAAAAATCTAGGCAACACATTCATCTTGACGCAGTTGATTTTCCCAGCCAAAGAAAGGCAAATAGCACTCCATCTCTGGAGGTCAGATTTTAGTTTCTCCATTATAGGTGTGAAGTTGACACCCGACATTTAACGGAGCTAACAGCGGAGAAGTTCTTCAACATGGATGACATTAAATGAATCATTGAAGTGGAGAAGTACAGTGAGTTGTATGATCCTCAGCATATGTTGTATAAAGACAACACCAAAAAAGACACATGTTGGAATGCTGTTGCAGTTAATGTTGGAGCAACAAGTAAGTATATGCTTGAAAAAAATGATTAAATGCCGTTTTTACTGCAGGCTGATAACAGCAGAAGTATGTGATATTATTAGTAATGTGCCACGCTTCGGAGTCGCTTCTGCGTCCGGTGTGAACCCGGCGTAAGACTCAGTGGCCCCTAGCTGTGAGAGGCACTTTCTGTATAGAACTTTCTGTATAGAAAGTGCCTCAAGATAATCTGCCTGAGAGTTTGATGATTTCACGTAAATTCCTCTCACTTTTAGAATAAGGGAAATTGGTCAGAGTCCTCTTCAATACACACCTCTATTCTTAAGGGCTATATTTTTATTTTCACACCTACGTAGATAAATTGATGTAAAAACATTCACTCACACAGTTTAGACAGGCCACCAAGGACAAATGATCTTTTATGACAGAAGTGCTCTGAATCCAGGAGGAGTGGAAAGTGAACTGAAGCAACATCTGCAACCCCCTCTCTCCCTCTCTATCCCTCTGTCTATTTCTCTCTATTGCCCTCTTTCCTCTCTCTGTGATTCTTCAGTCATGTCAAGCAGACCTGGTAAAAGACAACGGACACAAGTACTTCCTGTCCGTTTTGGCCGACAGCTACATGCCAGTGAGTATTGCTCGATCACGTCATCGCGTTTAGGATAACAGTGACCCACAGCATGTGTTCTGCAGTTTTCTTGGTTGACTTGAAAGTTGAACAGATCTCAGATAGCAGCAGGGTGAAAGTCGAACATGAAATGAGAGCTCAGAGACCCTCTCTCTGTTTCAGGCTGAGCATCGAACAATGGCTGTCTTCATACTGGCTGTTATCGTCAACAGCTACAACACAGGACAGGTACGAGTTGGTGTGTGTGAGTTGTTGTCTGCTGTCTGTCTGTTACCTAAAAGCCCAAAGGGAGAACGTACCAAATTACTCATTTACTTCTCCCACCAGAATTGTGGCGGGTTGTTTCGGGGGCCAGGCGTCACTTTGAGAGATGCCTCTATCGCCCATTGTGTAATTCCGGGAGATATTGGTTATGTGACATTTTTGTCACCGACAGTTCCCTCTATAATCTCCGTCCTGGCCACCCTCATGGTGACGCTTTATCACCACAAGTGTCACTTCAGTCTGCTCCTGGCCGCCGGTGTTCAATCCCAGAAGCCTTTTGTTTCCGACACTGATCAAACGTCCAAGAGTTTGATGTTGGGGGGGATGTAGCCCTTCACTGCAGGGCGTATACAAACAAAAAACACACACATAAAACTCACATACATAGTCCTTTGACACGCTATTTCACAAAGAAATACTCCACCATCACTCATTTTCACTTCCAGTCTCTTCCTCTCTGCAGTTATATCTAGTTGTGAGGGTTATTTAACACATTCATTTCTGTCTTACCTACTTTATAGTTCTTCTCTCGCCTGACATTATATTATTTTAACAAATCAGAAAAGCTATATGTGCTCTCAGGCTCAGACATAGCCATTGTTCTACCATACCACTGTGTACTTAATGCTCCTACCTCTCTCACAGGCCTGTAAATAATAGATGATACCCAACTATACAGAAAAAGACTCTGCTTGTTCCACATCTCCATTATTTATCCCTCTGTCTTTCAACAACAGTGCTCATTACTGCGGTATCGCTTTTGCACACATGTCACAGAGCACTGGCATCTTAATATTCCAGCTCTACGGGTTCAGCAGGGAGCTGGGATCAGAAAAACCCGGGAACGACGTCTGTGAGATCTGAGGCACATAAAGAAAATAAAGTGTGTCACTGCTGTTAAAAGATTTGTTGTCGAACGCCTCAATCTGCAGGAGACAAAAGAGGATTCTCAGCACAATAACTGCCTTCATCCGCTTACAAGGTGTTACTTTAAAGAGTTCTAAGTTCACAGGTAACTTTTTGAGTTGCATGTGGGTGCTGAGCTTTGAAGCACTTAACCATGAACATCCTTATGTACATCAGTGTAATCAAAAATCACATCAGTTGAACAACAGGCTGGTGTTACATTCACCACTCTGCTGCTCCGAGTTTCTAACAAAAACAATGCTTTCCATTTGCTGCAGTTTGTCAAATTATTGAACAAATACAAAGAACACTTAGAAATGTCCTTCATATTAATTTCAGCTCGAAACTACATCCTTTTCTGTCCTGGTTTGCTTTTAATGTGAAACAGCTGCAGGGTGTGTAGCACATTTATTGATATTAGTTAAGCAGGTTGAAAAAACACCAAACTGTAACAGACTGGACTTAATTAAACACAACACTGAAGGTACCCTGAATCACACCGTTTGTGAAACATGTGGCAAATGGCCAAGCTTTATATTTTATTTCATTAATATAAAGTTAAATTAAACATCTGCCAAGTAGTGATTGGTAATAAATAGCGACTGAAAATAATGAATGCTCTTTATGAATCAGGAAGCTCAGCATGACTGTTGTTGTAAATGGTCTGTATTTAAATAGCTCACTAGCTTTCCAGTCTTGATGATCAGTCAAAGCACTTTACTGTATTCATAATAATAATGTTCCGTTTTGACTGACACTGTCCCAAGTATGAATTTAACTGTGCCTGGTTCGAATCCCAATTCAGTCGGGGTCTTTCTGCATGAAGTGAGCGTTTCCTTCCCGTGTATGCATGGATTTTCCTCTGGGTCCTCTAGCTTGTTCTCACAGTCCACCTCAGTAATAAACATCTACATTTATTATAACCCTTTTAGAGAGTTTTAACAAACATAAACCATAATAAGCTTTGTATGGGAAGAATATGAATCATAACGTGTTCAGTGACTGTACATTTTGTTGACCAAGTAGAACATTTATTTTCAAGCGAGCCAGCCATTACTTTCAAATAAGCCCTGTACTTGTATCACCTCACGAAAAGAAGAAAGAAAAGACGGCTATTGAAAATAGTGACGGGGAGTGCTCACTCAGTTTGGAAATGATTTGAATAAATCACCCGCTTTCTCTTAAGACTTTACACTGACTCAAAGTTGAATGGACCAATTACCTTTTGTTCACAAGAAGGCTTCGAAGAAGGCTGTTGGGTTCAGGGGAATGAGTCCGTCTGCTGCAGAGCCTTATAATCCTTTTGTACATCACATAGTGTGAGGTTACAGGTTGGTGTTGATTAACTGGCTAATAAGTTACAAGGCTGCTCCCAGCCTGAAGCCTCTGTACGGCGCAGCAGTGGGCGACTGATATATGGCTCAGATTGTGTTATTAATAATTAAAAACTGCAAGGTACTTGTTGATTACCATGATTTGTCCAGTTTTACCCTCTTGAGTGCAGTGTCTATTCTAGAAGAGCTACAACTGAAAAATGAATAAATCAAAGGATTATAACAAAAATATGCCTTTCACTGTTCTTACCTCATAAATAAAAGGTGTTAACCAATTTTTTAAACCCCCAGATTACAAAGGGCACATCTGAACAATGGTGGCACGGTGTTAGAGTGGGTAGCACCGTCGCCTCACAGAAAGAAGGTTCCCAGTATGGATCTTACTTTGAGCAGTTTGTATGTTTTTTTCTGTGTCTACATGGATTTTCTCTGGGTACTCCGGCTCCCTCCCACTATCCAAAAACCTGCAGATTGGGGTTGGTTCAATTGGAGCCCCTCAATTAACAGTACGTGAGAATGTGAGGGTGAATATTTGTTTAACTATTTATCTTGGCCCTGTGATACACTGGCAACCTTTCCAGGGTGTTCCCTGCCTTGCGCCCAATGCCAGGTGGTATTGATTCCAGGTCCCCCCCGCAACCCTTAAAGGATAAGGTTTACAGTTAATAGATGGGGCATCTGAGCAACTAAATCTCTCTCACATTCACTATTCTCCATTTGCTCCACATCCTCCTTCCCTTACTCTCCTCTTCCCATACCAGGAGGCCTGTCTGCAGGGCAATCTGATAGCCAACTGCCTGGAGCAGCTGTCAGACCCCCATCCCTTGCTCCGTCAGTGGGTGGCCATTTGCCTTGGTCGCATCTGGCAGAACTTCGACCCGGCGCGCTGGTGCGGTGTCCGAGACAGCGCCCACGAGAAGCTCTACACCCTGTTGTCAGATCCCATCCCTGAGGTGAGAAGGTTTCCTCCTGAGTTCTGATACATTTAAGAAGTTGACTGGGACGTTTTTAGTCACTCACCAAATCTTGCCTTAGAAATTTTCACCCAGACAACTTGTGGCCCAACTCACACAAACTAACACATCATTTGTATTGGTTCACACACACTTGCACACACAAGGAACATCTGTCTCTACCAGAAACTTCCTCTTTCCCTCGGACAGGCAGCTGCTACGGCCATAGGTTGGAAACAGAGGTCTGAACACACACACACAATAAGACACACAATTCTTTTCAGCTACATTTCCGGCCTGTGCATTTAGTTTGCATTCAGCGTATACGTAGAAGTTATTTGGGGTCACGTGTGTGTGTGTGTGTGTGTGTGTGTGTGTGTGTGTGTGTGTGTGTGTGTGTGTGTGTGTGTGTGTGTGTGTGTGTGTGTGTGTGTGTGTGTGTGTGTGTGTGTGTGTGTGTGTGTGTGTGTGTGTGTGTTTTCCCCAGAGCCTTGTGACGATGACTAAGAAAGTGACGGGTAGTTGAGGGGCAGAGTGAAAGAGGATCAGAGACTAAACAGAGTGTTTAATTAAGTTTAAGTCTGAGGGGATAGAACCAAGACACCACTTCAAATCGCATACTGAATGCTTTTGTTGATTGTATTTTAAAAACTCATAATGCTGAATGTGCATTTAAATTGGATATTGCTGAGGTTTTTCTGTGCAGAATGTGACACATTTATCTTTTCGTCTTTATTTTGTATGTACTAGATTTATTGTGAGTTGATGCTGCCCTCTTGGTCCGGAGCTTTTATTCAGAATAAGGAGTCTTCCTGGTTATATCTTTTCTTCTTGCGTTGTCTTTTCTGTAAAACTTGATGTTGGCTCAGTGTTGGTAAGACATGTGCAGGAGCGGGTTATAATACCATAACTATCTGTACAGTCAAACACAAACCAATACAACATGCTGCAAATACAACCTTTGGAAAATGTATAATGATCAACTATCAGAAAATGCCTAAATGTCATCTTTTGTTGGAACTGTCAATACATTTCTATCCATGTGTGGTATACAGTGTCAAATTGCACTTTTGATAAGAAAAAAAAAATCAATGTGAATGGTTCTATTGGACTGTATTAGATCAGATAGCTGTTAACTATATTCTGACTCTGATTTTGTGAAATCCTGAGTGAGGATGGCAGATTACGATGCTCTCAGTGTTGCATTCGTCTAATTTAATTACCTCTCAAATCAAAGCCCCTTTATCATAGTTTATTTCAGGTTTTAGGAAGAAAATAACAATGTTCATGTGAAATGTTTCCGCTGATCATTTTCATCAGAGCAAAACAAACCCTATCAAAGCAGCTGTGTGCTGCGGTATCACCAGATTAAAAAAGTAGCTGTGATGAATACTTGGAATTATCCAGCTGTAACAGAAAGATTTATTTTGTATGTAATAGTTAAATGAACTGAAAGAAGAGTATACTGAAACTTCACTGTTTATGTCTCTCTCTGTGTGTGTGTGTCTGTGTGTGTCTGTGTGTGTCTGTGTGTCGCTGTAGGTGAGATGCGCAGCCGTCTTTGCTCTGGGGACATTTGTGGGAAACTCTGCTGAGAGGACAGATCACTCAACCACCATTGATCACAACGTGGCCATGATGCTGGCCCAACTCATCAATGATGGCAGCCCTGTGGTCCGCAAGGTCAGATCACTGCAACACACACACACACACACCCTCCACACACAAACACACACAGTAAGTTTCATATTATTAGTGTGACAAACAAATGAAATACCAGATGAAAATAGAAACTGGTTTCTATTTCTACAACAGTAGAAAGGATTTTGCTGGAGGACACTACGCTGCAGACCCACAATGACCAGTTATATTTCATATATTATTTTATGGTGTGTAAAGACTATTAATTCAGTTCAGTTTACCAGCACATTCTGTATTATATTCTTTACGCTATAGTTAAACTTTTTAGGAAGAGCATTATCTTTCTTCCTGAGAGTCGCATGAGAAGACCAATACTCTCACGCTTGTGTTTTATTCAGAAGTAATTAGAATGTCTCTCAATATTCTGCATACCATTTCTGCATTCCTGTTGACTTCTCTGGGGGAAAAAACAGACTGCAGCGATGTGGTTAAAACATTTTCATATAATTGTTTGGATTTGTCTTTAAATCTAATCATGATCATACTGAAAGATCACTTTGTTTTTTTTCATTCAACAGGAGCTGGTTGTAGCCCTGAGTCACCTGGTTGTCCAGTATGAAAGCAACTTCTGTACAGTCGCCCTCCAGTTTATAGAGGAAGAGAAGAACTACACAGTGCCCTCACCAGCTAACACCGCAGGTATTCAAGACACACAAAGACACACACATGGTTTGTGAATCGCCTGCTAAGAGTAATATGTGTAAATCCTGGAAGTGCTTTCCACATGTTCCTGTGACTATGGATCAGTATAGAAGAAACCCAGCAGTTAACCAACTGAAGGTTGTGGTTTAGTTTTAAAGCACTTGAGTGTTGCTGTATTGAGTCATTCTTCTGTAACTGTAAATGTTGTCAATTATACACACAATAATCCCATAATCTTCCACTGAGAATACTTCTGCTGTTTAAAACCCATCCCTCCATCTCAATCAGGCTACACCAATATGATAAAAAGCCAGGGGTATTACGCTAAACAGAGAGATGTTATCCAAATGCATAAAAAGTCATATGTTGATGCAAAAAAATCACAGGACCTGAATGAGACGTGAAATCTTTCAAACACTCAGAATGAGAAGAGGATTTAGGATTTTTGTCGCTGAAAATGAAATGAATCAGATCAAGAGCATGATGTGGTTCAATGTGCTGTTATGCAGATCAGGGCACAATCAAGTCATGTGAAGTAGAAGAGCTGAGAGCAATTAACATGAGACATAAATTGTATTAATGGCATTATCTTAATTTGTGTGAGCACTGCATGTCCACGACAGGAAATCATGTGATCTGCCCAGGTTTTTTTCCCACTGTAGTTTAATCTCTGTATAACCATAGACTTGGAATTCAGTCAAGCAACGACCTTGTACAGTAAATCTGGTAGTTCACACCTTTAGTTACAGTATTCAATATTGGGAAAGTGTTCATAAGAGTAACTTTCAATAGTTTTATGCTAAGTTTGAGGTTAAAAGGTTTCTTTCTAATGAGAGAAGAATGTCATCCTTGAACAGATCATCTCTGACCCATGAATGTTTTTCATTCTATTTATTTTCATCGGTGTCGGATCTGGCCTAACGTGTGTCCCGTTTGAACATCCAGAGCCTGGTAACCTGACTCCAGTGAGGGACAGCCCGGCCATACCACGCCTGAGATCGGTCAACTCTTATACCAACATCCGAGCTGCTACCACTGCCCGCAACCTGAACAAGAGTCTGCAGAACCTCAACCTCAATGAAGAGGGTAAGAGGACAGATAATATGAAGGAGGAGGTTTATTTAGCTGAGTGAAAGCAATGAATCCATGCAGATGCCAGTAGCACCTTCAGGAATAACCCCCACTGCGTCAGCTGTGGACTGTGGATGTAACAGTCCTCAGGCTCACTACTTAATTCTATCATTGCAATTCTTCAGAGCGGCTTAGTGAGTCTCACAAGCACCACAGAGGCCATGGCCAGTTTGCCAGACAGAGATAATTGCTCAGTTTTTTTAGGGTTGACATTTATGCTTTTTCGGGATGATGCCGCACTTACACCTGTGGCTTTATTTTACGAATGTGAACGAATCTGAGACAGTGTGGACTGACTGTTCTACAAATGTGCTGACTGCTCTAAACTGGCCGCTTGTTTTCTGCAAATATGCACAGTTTACTGCCCATAAATGGCCCTGTCCTTGTTGTTCGTACACTGAGCATGCGTGTGCTGGTGTAAACAGGAAGCATTGGTTGTTGGTTGCAGAAAGAGCAAGTCTACAAACAAAAAACAGCAATTGCAAGCAGTTTTATCATTGTATAATGCAGAATTTATGAACCATTTCGTTTTCTACACTGGTAGAAATAGTTATTTTCTTTAAGTAATGTGATATGAGCCTGTGATAGGACTGAAGGCTACACCACGCCTGCAATACACAATCATCAAGTGGTTTTGAGTGTCTACGACATTCTTTCCAACCATCTCTGTTTCTGCCAGTCCAAACTGACACGCTGCCCTGGGGCCAGCAGTTTCCTAACTTCTCTGTTTTAGCAGCTCTAAAACTCCAGACACAGTAGTGTTGATACACGGCATATCGGTAACAAGGTTGATGCATTTTCTAACAAAAATGTAGAAGTGCCGATGTAGCCTGAGCTATTCAGCCCAATATGAAAATCAAAGGAACTTTTCTTCTTGCCATCATCCACTGCAGATGTGTTGAATGTGTCTATGTATGTATAGAAGTGCTTGCATATCCGTCCGTCCTGGCATTCGATCAGGTCTTTATGTCAAAGTTCCTCCCTAACTTTCAGCACCAGCATCACAGTACAAATCTCACCTCATTTGCCTGGGCACCAGTGGATACTGGGAGCTGTCCATGGTGCTGAACCGCAGGTCTGTTGAGACAAGCTTACAGAGATCTAACAGGGAAAGTTTATCCACAGTAAGCAAAACATATCCATTAAGCTGCCATGTTGTTTACCTGTAGATTTAGTGAAATCAATTAACTAAGAACAATTTAAAAACTCTCTCTTTTGGGATTTTATTTTCTTTATCCAGTTGCTCTGTGCTTTTTGCTGTGACGGTCACAGTCACTGATCAGAGACAACTACAATTATCTCTGCTACTAAGAATAGTTCCATCTGCAATTAAAACACTCCCCAGTATCTGCATTCTCTTTGAACCTATACTCCCCTGTTATGTCACTACATTCAATGGGGGCATGTAGAAGGCTTTAGCTTCAAGAAGGGACACAGCTTACACCAAAAAATGTCTGTCTATGGTTTGAATTTCACAGTTATCGTTGACATGTTTTATGTCTCGTAATAGAATTGTAATTAATAATGAGTTTAACAGTTGGCTAAATGATTATTAATGAGCCCATAATCATGCCCCCAAACATCTATGTTCACAGCATTTGGATCACATGACTTGCTACCCAAACTAAGCTCTCAACACAGTTTGTGCCACATTTCATTGATTCAGCTAATGCTAGCTTTGCCCCCTCTGCCTGCCGCGGACAGCTTAATGCATAAGCCCTGATGAGTGGAGCTCAATCACTGGCTCTTGGTGGAGAGCATAACCTATTTCTAATTCACATTCTCCATGCTTATTCCAATATGCAGTGGTGTTTATCATCAATAAGCGCAGAGCGTGTCTCCATTCTCCACCAATCCCAATTTCCACATTTCAGCCTGCAGGAGGATGCCTGTGCGATTGGTTTTGTATGAGTCAGAGTAATGTTTGCTGATATGGAGATTTACAGCAGGAGGTGACTGAGGCTGACAGATCAAATTAAGGTATATGAGCAGGTTATTGTGTTGGAATATTGGCTCCAAATATAAGGACCGTTTACAAATCTCACACTCTATTTTGTTTTTGATTTGGCTATTGGATTTTATTTTTTGTCTTTTTACAACAAATGAAACTATAATAAAGTTTATTTATAGAGGCTTTTTACAGAAGCTAAAGATCTTTCTGAACAAAATACGAGCCTCTTGGTGTGTTTAACACTCATGTGTTTTGCTGATGGGATCTAAGGCTTTATTGCATGTGTGTGTGTTTTCATTCATTCAGGTGGACCAGCAGCTTTCTCTCCTGGTAACCTGAGCACCAGCAGCAGTGCCAGCAGCACCCTTGGGAGCCCGGACAATGATGAGTACATCCTGTCCTTTGAAACCATCGACAAAATGCGACGGGTGTCCTCCTATTCTTCCCTCAACTCTCTCATAGGTAATTCAAATCAATAAATTTTCTTTACTCATTCATCTTTAACTAAATGTTAAACGGCATCAGTTTTACACCTAAAGGTGTATGTACTCGTCATGATGACACAGTTGTACACTGTTTGACAAAATAACCCTGATAATGTCATAGTGGTGTGATTTAGCTAGGTTAAGGTGACTGTGGCCCTCGCTTGACTGTAATAAACACTGTATGCTCACACTGCACATGTATTCACCTGCAGGGACATGCTGAAGCAGAGACGATATGCAAATATATGCGACAGTTTCACTGAAGTCTTCTTCTGGCAGTTGTCAGCCAGTGCACGTTCATATGTTTTAGGGGCGCATCTTTGACAACTTATGGGAGGGGTCAGGATATAGTGGTTGTATATTTTCAAAGTGTCGCCTGCTCTTGCCAGCGTTTGCAGGATTACGAACGTTAGCTTTGACTGGACCCGGGAGTTAAGTAAAGATATTATCAGGTTGCAGGATGGGTACTGTGTGTTCCATCATTTGTTGATTTTTACCTTTACTGAGGACTTATCAAAATGACATATTGGAGGGGTTTTCCAACATAGAGACTTGTGCCCGCCTCTGTCTCTCTCTCTCCCTCACACTGGGTAAAAACAACTGAATTTGTTAACTTCGTTAATATATGGAAAGTTGGAGAAGGCAGTCTGGCTCGATTCGGTTGACAGATCGAATGATAGAGACACAGAGGAGCAGTGAAACTGTAAAACATGCTTGGTGATGTTGCGGCCGGACTATGCACACTCTGGCCCGGGCGGTCGTGTGATGGCTCAGTACCACCCCCGCCTAATTTCTGTCCAGTATTGGCTTCTTTTGCCTTAGTTCAGCTTTATAAAAGTGCAGTGATGCTGTAGTATCCCAAAGACAAAGCAAGGAAAGACTGATGAAGCACACAGCAAGCTAAAGACCCATTTTCTTTTCTGGAAAATAAAAAGATAGTTGATGATGAATCAGCAACACAACAGTAAATTAATACTAATGCGGCTTTGTGAGGGCTGTGTGTGTAATCAGGCTAGTGTTTGCTAACATGTTATCCTCGTCAAATGCTAATTGCTCATGTAGAGGTCAGCTTCAGTTATGTAGATGGACCCAGAAGGGTGATTACCGCAGGCTGCAGACGGTAACTGGGGCAGGTTTGTATGGTTCAACACATACAAGCGCTTATCCAGTCCCATGAGGACAGCACATGAGAGAAAATATCCGGGATTAAAATCACCATTAGAAGAGCTTCCACTAGAGAAACACACCTTGAGTCGGGCCAACCCCGAGAGGGCGAAACCCCTTGAACGACGGCTAGGACGGAGAGAAAAATTCCAGTCCAAGAATAGAACAAGGGTGAATAAGGTTTTAGATGTGTGAAGTACAGCATAACTGAGGGTGGGAAAAGGTGCATTAAAGTGCTTTTCCTTGTACATGTCGAAGTTGAACCCGCTCACTTACCAGTGCTCCCAGGTGATCGGCAGGCTTCACCATGCGTCCTGACAGCCAGCGTGTGTGCGAGCAGGAAAACCATTAACTGACTTGCGCTGTGGGAAAAAGGGAAAGTGAAACTGGTGATTCCCATTTTTCTTCCTTTCTCTTTTTTTTATCATAAATTACAAATGTCCCGTAATCTCCCAGCCCCACTTTGTACTTTTTGTATCGTTTTTCCCTTTTCTGTTGTTTGAAAATGCAGGAGGGAGCTGAATTTAACTTTGCATTGGTTAGATATAGCGAAATGTCCTTTTGATTTGTTGCTTAAATGAAAGCCCCCCTAATCCAGGTGTAGCTGACCCAGTCAATTTCAGCATCAATATTGTTCAACATTGAGGAAACAGCCTAGATTTACTTTTAATTCATTGCTGTATAAATCCAACTGCCCAATTTCCTTCGTCGCTTACTCAGTTGTTAATATCTACCTTTTCCCTCATGGCATCAGCTCAGTTTTTTATAACTAATCCAGAGATAATCAGTCTCAAACTAAAGCTTGGCCCTGTTTGTCATCTGCAAAAGGATGGTTCTCTTGTGGTGTCCAGATAGAAAGGAACATCAAAGCTCGGAATTAAAAGACAAGACAAGACAACAATAAAAACAACCTAGCACAGCGTGTGCCCTAATGCATTTTTATCAGACAAATTGAGCTTTCAACGTTTCATTAAACCTTTTTCAAGCTGCTTGATGAGCTTTCATACTGGCATGAGGTGCCAAGCTTTAACTGACTCCTCAGCTCTGGAACAGGGTATATTTTAGTTGTTAACTCATTTGCTTGTGGTTGGTTTGGTTTGAAGTGGTTATTGTCAGACCCTCTGAGATTTGATTTTCATCTCGCCAGAAAAATATAAAAAGTCTTCCTCATGCAACAAAAAAGCATTCATTCTCAGTATCATCACATCTTTGTTTTAACACTGCAAAATAAAAAAAAAAGAAATGTTGACAGGTAAAGCGAGCTATTGTTTAATAGTAGGCTATAGCAGTTTGGAACAAATTGAAACCGTAAATCCTAAATGCAGCAGTAACCTGACATTGATCTACAGGAAACCAGAAGAACAGAGTTTTGGAGGTGATTTAAAGGTTTACTTTTTTTTTCTTTGTCTTTTCTCTTTTACTGCGATTATTACAAATCCTTCTCTGGGAGGTTGTAACAGTCATAATGGACGAGATGAAAAGTCTAAAGATAATTAAAATTGTTTCAATCTATCCTGTGGGGACCATGAATGACTGCACCAAGGGTTTTTCAGCCCGTCTAGTAGATATTTGAGATATTTCATAGTATTTCTATCATTAAATGTGACTGGTGGTACTAGATCAAAGTGAGTGGATCACCATCCATCTGGTATCATTGAATACATCCTGCGATTAATCCTGGAAGATGAATGTTGATTACAGTGTTTATGGTTTGGAGTTCAATGTCTGCACTGCCTCCTTACAAAGCACATTGCCAACCCCTCAGTCATTCATTATCTGGTAACTGCACCAACTTCCACGGCAACGCATCGTCTTCTATTCCAAACGAGAAGTGTAATACACTGTAGAACGATATCAAGATCAGAGAATCACCTGAGTCTGTGGGATTCATCATCTGGTCACCTTGAATAACTGTACAGAACTTCATGGCCATCCATCCAAGAGTTGATGAGATAATTTTACTCTTGACTGTGGGATAAAGTTGTGTAGGGCAATTCTGTACCTAACTCATTTTTCTCACATCCAGGGCTCAGCTTCACTTCTACCTGTGTCACTGTTTTTGAGGCTCTCTCCCATTTAAAGAGCATCACAGCCGTAATTATAATGACTAAATAGGCCTCATAGAGGAGTTGGGTCGCAAACATTCTGATGCATTTTTTTGCCTCAAACATTTAAAAATCAAAAACTCACGATGCAGAGTTAAGAGAATTTATGTAATTTGCCTGAACTAAGGAGGCCATAAAACAGTGATGCAGTGTTTCATTTAGCCTATAGTTAACATATTTACTACTGTACATCCATTTCACTCTGCTCAAGTCTAAGAATGACGCAAGTGTCACGTCAGGATAAGCCACTGGTGCAGCGCCAAGCCAGTGAGTAATACCCACTGTCATGTGGACGACGTAGAGGCGATGCAGAGGTAATTTGTGTGCACCCGTAATGTAGCGCAACGGTTATATGGGAGAGGACCTGTATATCACATCTATCAACTGGCTGTTTACTGAAGCAGCTATAGCGCACTGGCTAGCTGTCGCTAATCATATCCTGTCCCCCAGGCTACAGCCTGATCACCTCTTTACCTCACTCTCACTCTTTCTCCCCTGGTCACTTGTGCCCTCTCTTTCCTTTTATCTCGCTATCCCTTCCTTTGGGTTTAATCTTTCTCTGTGATCCTCCTCCAACTCTTTTTGTATTTTTCACCCATCTCTGCCGTACCTCAGAGCAAGCAGGAAATATAGGTCTTTTTTTAACCCTTTCCCAATGTTATTTGTCCGGTAACGTAACTATCTCTCTTCCCAGCTGTAGCCCTTGTATCCTCCTCCTCTCCATTCTAGGTATCTTTCCTTTTTTATCTCTTATCTTTGAATCTTTGAACCGTGAACGCCTTTGGGTCTCTGTGCAGAGGGGTCTGAGCTTCTAGAGGTTCCAGATTTAAATCACTCCCTCATCCCTACAACATCCCAGGGGTTTTGCAGTGCACATGGAAAAGTGGGTGACAGGGCAAGGATTTAGGGAGATGATATAATTTAAAATGAGAGGTCATTCTCAGAGGTCAAGTTTACATGACCACCTGAATGACTGGAAAGATCAGCGCAAATGGAAGGGGAGGAAAAAAACTAAAAGCGAATGGAAAGAGAGAGATGGCAACAGTTATAGATTATTACAGCTCAGTGTCCCCACAGCTGACACACAGAGAGAAGAGAAAGTAATGGAGGCTCAACCCACTGCAGCCTGAAATCAGGAAGAATGTGTGGAAAAGAAGAACGAGTGTGTGACTGGCAGGTTGGTGAAGATTTTGAATCAAGTTTTATCATCAGGTAGGTTTACAAACACAAGGAATTTGCTTTGGTCTATTTATGCAGGTATAAAAATCAAAAAATATAAGAAAGGAAAACAAAAATTAAATAAACAAATACTATGAGGGGAGGGCTGGTACAATATGTTGTCGCGACAGTGTTGCTTCAAAAGAAAGCTGAAGACCAGATGAACTAAACCACCTGACAGAAGGAGACACTTGTTCATTTGGATTCATGATAACAGTTATAATTGACGGCAATGAAGCTCTATGGCTGAGGAGAGCCAGCTGCTTTTCTCTCTCTCTCTGGGTGTGCGTGTGCGCGCGTCTTGTTTGTGTTTTGATTAATGGTGTACATTACCGGACACTCAAGGTCTTTCTCCCTCTGTGACCTCAACATATCCAACAACTGCAGGAGAGGAGAATGACCGGGAGAGTGGACCATGATGCCAATGAGTTGTTTGTGCATTTTCCCTTAGCTGTTAGGTCTGACTGGTTATAAACTCAGGAGCAACGTTAAGAGTAGCACAAGAGTGATTTATAAATGCTAATGTATTTTTATGTTAATTTACATGATATTTCAGCAACAAATAATTGATTATCCCTCAAAATGATTTGCTTTCGTGTGTCTTTTCCAGGTGTGTCCTTCAACAGCGTTTACACTCAGATCTGGAGAGTGCTGCTACATCTGGCAGCAGACCCGTTTCCTGAGGTGTCGGACCTGGCCATGAAGGTCCTCAACAGCATAGCATACAAGGTTAGTTGTGTTTGCGCCCTGGATCTCAAGGCATGTCTTTACCGCACACACGTGTTGAAGAAAGAGTCGAGCTCTGAATAGGCTGTTTAGTGGTGGATTCAAATGTTTTTTTACTTAAATGTTCTTGTTTTAAGTCATAAAGATGAGTAGCAACTCATTTTCTACACTGTGATGGGAGAGGGACTTAGTTTCTGTATGTGTCTTTCAGTGTTTTTTTAACACATGCTTATGCAGTGAAAAAGATCCATCTCCAGCGCACACACCTCACCCTCCCACTGGCATTTTCTCCCACCAAAAGGCCATTACTTTTGTGCAAATGCAATTAAGAGCCAATGACTCCCTGAGGCTTGGCAGAGCAGAGCAGTGGAAAGAGGCTGCTGTAACTTAAGGAGCCATATTAACCACTGTAGTCCACCGCCCATACTAACCCCAAAGCAAAAAATGACATGTTTTCCACCCCTGTCCCCTCAGTTACCTTCAGACCAGTAGCATCTCTGCAATGAGACTCCACAATGGACTGCAGTAAAAAACACAAATAAATTGATTTACAATATAATACAATAGACTCTTCTTGTGCCAGCTAATGCAGCACACTGTCTGTGTGGCTCTGCAGCAGACTTTTGTTGTCTCAGTGTCTGTACCTGCAGAACCCAGGTTAGGTGTTACCTTTGTAAAAAATCTGCACTCTGACAGTCATCATATGGGAACATACTGATTTTCAGCCACACGGACACAGTGAGAGATGTGATTTCATTGTGCACTGCACGTCCCCCACACCTCCTGTGTTTGTTTATTGTAAAAGGTGTGCCTCTTAGAATAGGTAAGACTTGGTTTAAAAGTGAGTATTTGATTTATGTCTTTTCAAACAGCTTGTACTGTTGACTCGGACTCATCTCGATTTTTTTCTCGATACTCGACCCAAACCTGTCAGTAGTTGTCTTTACCTCTTATATTGATATTTCTTGAATTAAAGAATAGAGATTTGGACTTCTCTCAGTCGGTAATTGACTTGTTTTTGTCTCGTTTGACTTGACAGTTAACTTCAGTTTCTTTCAGTAGACTGGATACTTGTCTCATTTGACATGAGACCTTGACTGGCTTGCTGTGACTGAATTATTTGCTTTGTTTGGTTAAAACTTGACGTTAAACTATCTCTCTTGTCTTGGGACATAGCGTGCTTCCACTGGCTTGAGTCTCGATTCAGACAAGACCATGTCATGTATCATTCATGCTGCACATACATACATTTTTTTTCACTAAAACAGTGATAAAGCATCAAGCTCCGCCTCTGCTGTCTTTACATTTATAATAAATCCTGTAAACACCTTTTAATGCTTTACTCTCTAAAGGTTGAGTTATCACAGAGGGTGCCTGTATTCATTTGGTTACTTGCAGAGAGCCTGTGAGCGGCAACTTAATCAAAGTCTATTCATCCCAGGTTCACAAGTGTTAACAGTAGCCTATCTGGGAATTCAACATTTTTAATTAGGATTTTAAATGTCAAATGATATTGATTTGTTACAAAGAGAACAAGGTCAGCAGCTAATTAAAATGCACTTGCCTTTCAGATTAAAGCTTTAAATGCTTTTATTGATGGGTCCATCTTGCTGCATGATGCTGGGATAAAAGTCATAAGTCTGTCTTTTTTATTTGTGTTATTCTAGTGTGTCGAGTTTCAGGAGAAAAGAAGATTCATGCTTTTTATGGCTCTCCGCCCACGCAGTTTGAGTCTTTCCCGTCCCGTTCTTGTGAACGTGATACCTCTGTAGTGCCTTTACAGCATTTCTTCAAATTATGCTTCGAAGATATGGAACATGCTGTCACCACAAATTAGAAAAGCACCCTCTGTTGATGCGTTCAAGAGACTCCTCGAAAAATGAATTTATGTTTTTGCTTTCGATAAGAGTAAATCACCACCTGAGAATGTCTGTGTCAGTCCGATGTGCTGCTCCACTGCTGTAGTTTATTTCACGAATGTGGGAGAAGAAAGAAACTTCCTGTGAAGGCCCTGCTGCCACTGACTGCAAGGCAGTGTTTACCGATTTATTCACTCACTGATGAATATTGATCGTATCAGGTGTCTAAAATCAACAGTGCATTTCCTCAGGCCATTAGGAATACACATGCCAAGTGTAAACCTGATAAGATGAATGGTTCTCGAGAAATGTGTTCCACAGACAGAAAGACAAACACACTGACAGACAGACATTTGTGGAATTAGTGGGTGGATTATGCACCAAATATTTAGAACATGCTCAAACCCCAGCAAAGAAAAGCAACCTCTGCTCTTATGTTTATAGAACTGTCAAGACTGATTTTATATTTTAGGTTTTTATCAATTTCAACCTTGTCTTTTCCATTTATTGTAATCTTTATTGTTATTGTAATCTTAACATTTCTTATCATGATTGTACTGTTTTGATGTTTTCCATTAATATTACATTTAACACAAAATGTTCACTCAGGCTCTCAGGTAAGAACTGGTTAATTTTCGGTGGTCAGAGGTCACTGGGACCTCCCACGTCGTGTTTTTAGCTGAAACTCAACTCAAGTTATTTCAACATACACTCAATACATTTTATTAAATTCATTCAAAGTCTTAACATCATATATGAGTTTTGACGGAGATGGATGTTAATCGTAAACTGATGGGTTGGCGAAGACGTAAAACTTCAGTGCATCGTGAGGGGAGATTATAACTTGAGAATTACTTTCTAATATAGTCTTGTGATTTTTACTTAATGGATTTTAGCCTTGAAGCTATGTTAATGAATTTGACACCAAAGATGACACCATTTCCTTTCACTTGACACTTGACTTTTTTCAACTGCTTTTACTTTTGACTTGGACTTGTCTCAACTAACTTGATACATGACCTCAACTTCTCTTCACTTAAAGGGCATTGAGTTGAAGTTGCTTTGATTTGCTTATCTTACATTTTCTTGACTCACAGGAGATTTTGAATTCTCTCAGTTGACACGCTACTTGACGTGTTTCTAGGGGAGATTATAACTTGAGGAGTCAGCATCGTCTGGTTTCCCTCATCTGACGTAGCAGATGCAGGATCTCTTCTAACGCAGTTACCATGTGACACACCTCCACCAACCACATCTGCCCTCCATAAGCCCAACAGCTCTGACTTGTTCATCTCCCTCCCACTTTCACCACTTCATATGTTGTCTTCATACATGGAGCACTCGGCACTCTCTCCACCAGCCGTTTAGATTGTCCTTCAATAATCAAAGGATGGTACAGGCTTGATAACCACTAATCTCACCAGGATCCTTTTGTGTGTGCCTATACCAGAGTATAGCTGCTGCCACTTTCAATCTCTTGGATGAATGCTGCGATGTCAAGCTCTGTTCTGCCATTAGAAATGTCAGGTTTCTCTGCAACATGTCTGCTGTGCACTGCTGCCTTTACCCAGACATTCACTTCTCCTAAAAAAGTTCAGTGTATTGCTCAGTTCTTTGTCTGTATCTCTTTAAGTCCTTTTTATGTTTTTCTCATCATATAGATCTTGTGCTTGAGTAGAAAAGGTACATAGATTAGTGGCAGAGCTATTTCCATAATAACCCTGTTAGCTGCTTTTACTGCTGCTTGTTTAATTTCCAGTTGCATCTTAAGAAAGCGCTCACAGCAAAGTTTAGTGACTGACGTCTTTTCACCATCACAAAGGCTTTAGATTAACTTTGCATCAAGAACTTTTAGACACTCACCACAAACAAAAATGTACTTGCCGCGATCTTGCAATTAGCACAGAAATCCAGTTAGAGGAAATCCCAGCTAGTAAAATGTGTTTGCCTGCGATAACCACATTTACTTCTACGAGTTTCTCTCCACCTGAGTAAACAACAACTCTGCTATTCATCAGTGATGCTTTGCCTCTGTTGTCTTTATTAAGTTTACCCCTCCCTTGTGAGCAGCCATTAGACAACTCACAATGAAGAGGTTATATTACCTGCTCCATTTAATTAGATAAAGTTCTTGATATTTGTCAAACTGTGCTTTGTAAAGTTCTTCCCTCTTTTTGTGGGCTTTTACAGAAGGACTATCCCTGATTTGGGATTTTTTTATTACACAAAGGTGAAATTAACTCATTCGGCTTCTCCCCAGGCGACGATGAACGCTCGACCCCAGAGGATCCTGGACTCTGGCTCTCTCACCCAGTCGGCTCCAGCCAGTCCTACCAGCAAGGGCACGCACATTCATCAAGCCAGGTGAGGGAACGTGTCTCACACACATGGATTTCCAGATATACCTGCTCGTTCATGTAAAGCAACAAAACCTATGCATCATGTACAGCTGCACAATTCTCCGAATGAAATGCGCTGTGAGAAAAAAGTTTTAACTAATTTAAGCACAAGACCCCACAATTCATTACAGGTTGTATAATATAGTTGGGACATTAACAAGAACATGAGATCAAAGGCAGAAGCTAATGTGATATAAAGACAAGAACGACAATTCTGTGCAGAATGTGTTAGCACATTGAACTGTACATGTAAAAACAGTCAAGATCTGTGTCCCTGATATAGTCAGAGAACCTTCATCCTTTCAATTATAAAACTGAAGCATGTGAAGCTTCCGTAAAAGCAGAATGTAAATCCTTTTGTGTATCCCACTCCTCTGTCAGGCCCTTGATGTGGTCACAAAGTATTTATTCTTATGCATCATTCTACATAAGGTATCAGTAAATTAGTCTTGTTCTCTCTCCATTCAAAAATATTACTGTATGCTTGTGAAAAAAATCCATCCGCTGCCTTTGGATCTCAATTGTGTTTTGTTAATTTACATTTTTTCAACAGTGGGTCTCCTCCCATGCCCAGCACCAGCAGCTCCAGTTTGACCAACGAGGTGCCCAAACCCCCGGCAAGAGAGCAGCCAGCTACACGGCCCCCCTACACCCCAACACTGGGAGGACAAGCTCCCCACTCCCACCAGTTTCCCCGCACTCGCAAGATGTTTGACAAGGGACCAGAGCAGGTAAAGCAAAAGTCTACTGATCATTTATATCTCAGCCAGTGTGTAGATAACATAATCTGTAACCAACGGCAACAGTGTTAAGAAGTCAAAGTTATATTAAAACTAGAGCGATAAGAGAATAAAAATTGTTAGATCACGACTGCTTAGCTACTTTCCATAGAGGAGAGTCACCAGTACAGCCCAGTGAGTGAGAGGCTCACCTCTGTCTGAGTCTACTTTCTTAAGTATGTCAGAAAGGTGGAGCAGGTTTGTTTCCCAGACAGAGGCTGATGTCCCTTCTGACTTTCTCTCTGAGGGATCATTTTATATGTAAATGTAGCTGGGCTCACAGAACAGCCATTTTTAAATTACAGTATATGTGATCACAGATTTGAGGAGGATATGAATATACTAATAAGTGTATAACATGATCTAGCAACATAAAGTGATTTTTCAAGCAGGATTTAGCTCCTTTCCTTTGAAAGTGGTTGTTTAAATTGATTCCACAGCAGTTTTCAACTATGTTCTCAATTTCACACATTGACCAAAAAGCTCCAGCCATATACTACTGTAGATTTGACCTGGTCTTGTTTTTGTCTGTGCACAGGCAGCCGAGGATGGTGACGAGCCGGGTGGTCACAGGAACTACATCAGTGCTGCCCTCCAGACGGGCCTGTGTGATTGGAGTGCAAAGTATTTTGCTCAGCCCGTCATGAAGGTAGTGTCCCTCACAACTTTGTTTCCCCTCCATCCGTTTCACAATCTCTGTCTCCACCTACAACTCACTCTCCCAGTTATTCTTGATCAGTCATCAGTTATTCATCTCATGGCAACAGATCAGCTGAGTTATTGCTTAGCTGAAATGCAAATCACACATTATCAAATTAAAAAAGAAAAAGAGCAAATCCATCTTTTTTTAATCAACAAACAATATATTCACATTATTCCTCCGCCAAGCAATCTAGGTCTTGATAAGCAGCTTAGAGAGGTTGCTAAGCAACAAAGACATCCTGATACTGTATGAACAGTCATTTTTAATGTTCATGTACATATTGATGTGATGTCATGGGTGTGTTTGTCATGCATTTTACAATAGCTGCAGGATCCCTGAGTCGTCTGAGGACATGAACTCTGTAACAGAGAATGTATTTAAAAAATAATGAAATCCTATGAAAAACAGCAGGGAGGGCACCGACTGAGTATGAGAACGAACCTGCTGCTTGTACAGATGAATAATGGAGCTGTGTGAGCTCCATAAAGTCCTCTTGAGTGAAATTGAGTAAAGATTTAAAGAAGTACTTTCTACCAGGCACAGTAGTTGGTGCTAAATTATATAATATTAAATCAAGCTTCCATCTGTTTAAAAACTCTAAACATGCCATTCTCTCTGGGACATGATGAAGTAAGATGATGTTTTCAGGACATTGTGTCAGGGTTGAGCAAAGATTGAATCTATCTTTAAACAAATTCAAGCATTAGGGTCCAGCAGAGGAGTAAAAAGAATATGTGAGAAAAGTATTAGATATTCATATGGGTATGAGACAAAATGGCAGATACAAAAAGAAAATGTAAAGAAAAGTAGATTTTAGGCAAATAAAATATTTACATCACAGACATTTGGGGCGGAAAGAGGAGGAGAAAACCCTGCGTGAAAGAGTGAGAGAGAGTGCCCAAAGATAAAAGTAAGAGAAGATGGAAGTAAAATATTTGAAAAGAGAACAGACATTGACGAGCAGATAGAGGAGTGAGAGGAAAAGCCGAGTAGTTGAACAGATATAAAGTGTATAAAGGGCATGGTGAGCGGATGAACAGGAAACGAGCCAGAAGTGGCAACAAAAGGTGATGAAAAGCAGGGAGATGATTGGATGGGAAGAGTAGGAGGAGAAGGAGGAGAGGGGTTTTGCTGTAACACAAATCAGTTTGCTGTGTTGGCAAAAAATTTGAGTGCTGCCATAAAATTCCTCTCCATTACAAAGCTCTATGTGTGTGTGAGTGTGTGAGGATGCCTGAAAAGTCTGACGGCAGGTTATCATAGCACTGCATCAGCTGTGTGTGTGTGTGTGTGTGTGTGTGTGTGTGTGTGTGTGTGTGTGTGTGTGTGTGTGTGTGTGTGTGTGTGTGTGTGTGTGTGTGTGTGTGTGTGTGTGTGTGTGTGTGTGTGTGTGTGTGTGTGTGTGTGTAGGTGTGTGTAGGTGTGTGTGTGTGTAGGTGTGTGTGTGTGTAGGTGTGTGTGTGTGTAGGTGTGTGTGTGTGTAGGTGTCCGTGCATTTGAGTGTCTGTGTATCTCCATCTACAATTATCAGCTATTCACAGCTACAGCCTTAAGTGAGTGTGAGAGGTAACATGGGTCACACACAGCACATAATTGTGCTTATGTCGTCTGAATCTGGACCACAACTTCCTGCCACAACACATTAACAGGCAGGACACAGTATAACACAGACCTCAGTGCATCACCCCCTCCTCATCACTGATTGCTGTTGGATTTGCTTTTATATGTCGTACCTGCCTGTTAATGTGTTGTGGCAGGAGGGTGTGGTCCAGATTCAGACAACATGTCCAATATGAGCAAAATACCAATGTTCATACGGTTTCCACCCAAACGCAGCCCTAAAAAAGCATGTATAAACGCCTCTTGCCAAACCAGTGTGCACATATCCAAACAACATTCACCATAAGTCTGTCTAACTTTAATGTTTTTCTGTAAAGGTTTTGGGTTATACTGGTACAGTGCCTGTTCTTACATTGTCTGTGAAATGGGCTGTTTGCTTGGCCTGTAGGGATGCTGGTTGCAGCTTTCCTTCTCAAACAGCTAAATTGACCTTTTCTTGAACTGGCTTTTCTTAAAATGAAACTGAATTGGCCTCATCACTGTTCATGTGTTGGGCTTATATATAAGTTTGAATGATTTACTTTTTTCTTGATAATTTTTCATACATTACACGCTGGCTATTTCAGAGTTTTGTTAAGCAATGGACACAATCTTCAGATCTATTGTACATATTTACAGTATATATACAGATCTATGAATGTCTACGGAATTTGGTAAAAAATTTAGGAAAATGGAATTATTATTATAAAGCTACCACTCCTTGAATTAATTGAGTCTGTTAGTGTGAACATTTTCAACTGACAAACACTTCAGCATACTCCTGATGAAAAATCAAGATTCTGACAACAAATGTAATTTTTCAAGGATAGGTGCACAGAAGACTCTCTGACTTATCATAGCTCTGTCATATTATTTAATTGTGGCCTTGAGCAATAACAGTTGACAATTTATAAGCATGCAGTGCACTATCCCAGATCCTTGAAACTGAATCAGAAAAAGTGAATAGAGACATTATTTTATTTAATTTTTTTCATTTCATTATTAGTTCTAGAAGAAAACAAATATTTTTAAGTAAACTTTAACAGGTCAAACAAAAGTCAGATAACAGTTCATAGTAGGAAAGAAATAAGATATAAGAATATCAAATTATAAAATAATGGCAGACACCCAGGAAGCAATGCACAGCTCCACCAAGTCAGCTTAGAAGTGATCATTTTGGGTCTTTTCGTGCATGTTTGGTCCATAAAAGTAATTTTTTACAGTTTTAGCCACTCGGTGAGTAATTAACTGCTCCACTCTGTGTCTCTGTTTATACCCAGTCTTGAGTGTTTACATCTTTTTGTTTGCGTGTGTCTGGGTGTCTGTCAGTGAGAGAGAGTGAGCAGCCGAGTGTGTAATCAAACACCTGTAGTGATTAATTTGGCCCAGGATAAACGTGATCCCAATAGGCCATTTCCAATGTACTAGAATTTTGTAAGTGGTGGAGGAAGTGCAAAATTCTCTATGCAGAAAAAACCCTGACCATGATAATTTGGGGGTCACGTGCCTCCATTGGACCCACATCTATGGTAAGACTTTGGTCAAAAGCCCTGTCTGACTAAGCTTCTTCTGAAAAATACAAAATAAATGGTTTTCATTTGGTGTGAAAGAACGATCACTGACTGACTTCACCAGACACAAGGTTTTCCAAATTGTTGAAGAAAGTCTCCTCAAAAGAATGAAGCAGCATATTTATTTTCACAATTTGAAAGAGAGATGATTAACAATCCCATGCAGAACGTGCAATGTGCTTGGCTGTCCACATACTTTTGGCCATATAGAGTACCATCAATGTGAAGTGTGAAGAGCTCTGCGGACAATATATACAAAAAAGTCTCCCTCTCAGACACACACAGGCTTTTGTCTACCTCAGGGTCTAATTATGTGTTAAATCAGAGGTTGGCACGGTGCAGGACCAAAACCCTGGGAACCGCTGTATCAGCTGCCTCCTACCTTGGCGCGCGCGCGCACGCGCACACACACACACACACACACACACACACACACAGCTGTGGGAATATGTCAACCTCAGTCTGACTGCGAAATCTGCCTCCTACCAGTCCCAGTCAAGGGCTTCAAAGCCTGAGAGACACTTTGTGAGATACAGATAAACGCGACTTGACTCTACACACACTTACAAAAAACATAGAGCGATATTTATTCACAAGCTCCACTCAGGGGTGTTGTTTTCCTTTTAAAGCAACATGCACATTGAGTGAAGACATTAAGAACACTGATCACACAGGGTTGTTTTAAAGTCACATGGCACCACTTGCACTGATTGCTCAGTATAACAGAATCTTGTCTAAACTGCCAACTAGAAGCTTTCCCCGTTCTGTGTGTGTTCGTGTGTGTGTCAGACTGTTTAAAATTCAGTGGGCATGAGATGCATCGCTCTAGAAATGTGCTTGATAAGCACACAGTGGCAACCAGCATCTAAACACACACACACACACACAATTATGGCTCGTTCTGCTATTTACAGTTTGTTGTTTATTTATTCAAATATGCATTATGATGAAAAAGTCCAATTTACAACTTTAATACTTTTAGCAGAAATAGTCATTCTGTGCTAGTGAATTGAAGCTGGCAGAACATCTGTGAATGCCATGTTGTTACATAAGACTTGAAAAAAGTTAACACCTTTAACTTTGTCGCTTTACTCGACAGATGTGATCAGATGTGACTGCATGAAGTGAACTTGACACCTCGACTCATTATCTGAGTCTGAGCTCCACTCAGAGTTTTAATTAGATAATCCAGGCCTGTGCTTTGATTAGAAAAGTTGTCAGGGAGATCTATAGTGTCAGTGGGGAACACATTGTGACTCTGAGCCATATATAAACGGTTGACAATTTGGGGAAATATATGTCTTTGTTGTCTGTGAGAATAAAATTGTCAAATCTATAGCAATCTTATGCCTTTGTGTTTAGTATTAAGCTGAGGTCAGGTTTTAGTTAGCTTAGCATACAGACTAGAGGCAGGGGAAAGAGTTAATATGGCTTGATCTAAAGTGGGAAAATGACATCTACCTATAGCTCTTAATGCTCATAATGAATATATTTTTATCTCAGTTGTTTGATCTACACAGGAATTAAACTAGAGGGGCGGTCGGAGAACACACACCGCTGCCTAGGCTAATGCTCTATCTAGCAATGTTAAAGAAAGTGGAATATAATTCCTGGATCCGCCATGTGATCCAGATCTGTACTGACTGGGTTTTCCCTGATCCATGCAGCATCCTTCCACCAAAATCCGTTGTTATCCGTCCAATAGTTTTTTACGTTAATCAGGCTACTGACAATATGGCCTCCATGGTGGAGGAAAAGAAAGAAACACTTTAAATACCTGTGAAACCAAAGAGCATTTTCCTCATAATCCACCTTTATGAACAGAGATCTGTAAAACCTATTTTTCTGCTCTGCAAGAAATAATCATGTAAATGAATGTGTTTCATTTGGAGTTTGATCATCTTGACTTATCAACAGACTGTTAATTAGGCTTCAAAGATAAACACAATGCATTCTGATGAGTAACACTGACTATAACTATGTTTGTTCACAAGATAACCACCCTCATGTTTAATATTAACTGTTATTATATTCTTTTTTTATCATGTGTTTCTCATATCTAGCTAAAATCAAACTCAATAATTCACTGGTGTGCTGAGAGGTTTTTGTTAGAGACCCCCATTGATAAACAGGAATTATCCAGAGGCACTTCAAGTAAAAGAGGCAACAGAGAAGGAGAGGCTGGGAAGTCTTATGAGGGGGAAAGAGGGAGAGAATGATAGAAAAGTGAAGAGAGGAGCACCATCAAGAGGATCCTGGCATCTACCATATTTGCGAGGGCAGCAAAGATGCTGTTAAACTTGCTCTAGTGTGCGTCAAGGTTTCCTGTAATCTGCCTCGTCATGAGTACAACCAGATTAGAAACCTCCATGGTGACCCTTTATCAGTAATGAGCGTAGCAGTCATGGCATCTGTAATTTGAACCTGGTTCAAAGCTGCTGTTTGTTACTGTGGCACCTCCTGATGCTTGTTGTGCTGGATGTGGTCCTCTCAAACAGACATTGTGTTTGCTCTGTTAAAGTGCTCACTGCCTCCCTCCTCCTTTTTCACCCTACCTCTCAGATCCCAGAGGAGCACGACCTGGAGAGCCAGGTGAGGATGGAGCGACAGTGGAGGTTCCTGAGAAATACTCGTGTGAGGAAACAGAGCCGAATTATCACGCAAAGAGGTCAGTGACACAAAAGTTAACTCCAAACTGAATGACCAACAATCAGTTTGTCTCTTTTCCACTTCACCACTTTCAAAAACCTCAACAGGCCTTTTGGCTTGGAGCTAAATTGCACACATACGGATGACATGAGACCGGATGTTGAGATCATTAAAACAAAGCAGATATCCCTGTTTCATTATCATAGTTCTTGGTTTATAACTTGATTCTGTGTTTGGGAATACATTTTACACTTTGACTTATTGTGTATATATATATAAATACAAATATCAAAAACGTGTACCTCAAGACCTGGTGGATAGAATTGATGCACATACTCTGGGAGCAAGTATTAACCAAAGTCTGAACTGCCATAATTATTATTTACTAGATTGACTGAAAATAGATCCAGTCTGAGATGATATAAATTTTTCCAATTTACAACAGTCCGTATGGACGAAAGCAGGATGACACGGAAATCATTGCCGCCTAAATAAACCGTCAAATTTGCAGACATGTGACTTAACGTGCAAATGATTCGCAATGACGAGGGAGCACTGACTGATTTCACTGTTTTTTTAGAAACAACCGGATTTATGAGTCACAGGACTCCCCTCTCACACGTACGCAGACACACAACCCTACATATTAAAGAGCCCAGGGAGCCAGGATACACGCAGGCTTCCCATGTGAAGTCAGAGCTCTCTCAAACAGAATAGCTAACAACCCCAACGTCATCGGCGGCCCCCTTCCTTGCACACACACTCGTACGCGTACACACACACGTGCACACTCACGAGGCGATTGGCGTCAGAGCTGAGGCTTGCACACGCACATGTCTCTACCCCACTTTCTGACTGCTGGCTAAATCATTGAATTCCCTTCCATCCTCCCAGTTTTTGAAAGAGAGAAGTAGTAATGTTGCCCTCATTCAGTCTGTTCCCTCCAGAGTGAAACGAGAGGAGGTTGGAGGATGAGATGGAGAAAGTGAGAGAAAGAACGCAAAGTTAGGAATAACACAAGGAAAAAAACTAGCAGAAATATTTTGGCTTCTGAACTTTTTTTCCTGCTTTTTTTTGCTTTTGTTGATGTGATCTTAACCTCAACACCATGTTGTTCTTAAGGCCTGCATACTTTCAGATTTGACAGAAGTTCCTAAAAGTAAATCTATGACGTAGACCATGCTCTCGTAACCACCTTTCCCTCTGAGTGTGTTTCTCTACCACAGCAAGATAAGATACATTTATTGATCCCAAACACATGCACAGTCACACTACATGCAGGTGAGGGAAATTTGTCCTCTGCTTTTGACCCAGCTGGTGAACATCGCAGGACACACCGATGTCCAATTTTTCTGCCACTAGTCCACCGCCTCTCTGACAGCAACACACCACAGAACACATGTACTGATTTCTGGATGGCTTTTTTTTTTCATCATTCTTCTTCATCTCATTATGGCAGTGTCGAGAGTACGTTCAGGTAGCCAAGGACCGGCTGGCAAACTGGTGGATGTAGTTGCCATGACAACGTGTGGTGAGGCGGTGAACTCATCAGTAGCATTGGCGTATTGGTACTCTTTCACTTGCATCAAAACCTGCCGAAGGGGTACACATGCAGGAGAGAGGTTTTTTTTCCTCATGGCCTTGTATCTCCTGCCGTATATTGTGTCATATCTTTAGCTCATTTTGTTGCTTAAGCCCCAAGTTCTACATTGTTTTTTATAAAAATGCTATAGTCCTTCCCCTTTTCCTTATTCAGTCATAAAATGTTTCGTAAATGCCTTGTTGCTGTTTATTTCTGTTCTATTTTCTTTGTTCTTTTTTTTTTACAACATATTAAATTACCCATCCTCAGTTACAAGTCTTTGAACTGGTTTGTGCCTTCATACAACCAGTGCATTTCAAATGTGGTCTCTGTGCATCCGTCCGATGTCAGCATACTTATGTACAGACAGTGTTTCACCACAGCAGCCAGTATTAGGGGGCTTGCTGTTAATGCAGGGAAGAATTACATTTATGTTGCTTCAGGACACGCTGTACATTCTTATGTGTGAGCTGCTCGTCTCAGGTGCGTCTCCTGCTCGTGAGCTGCGCTGCTCTTCTAGAGAGTCAAGGTCTCACCTACTTTCTGCGCCAGGTGCACAGTGACAATGTTACATCACCACTATGTCAAAGTCTATTGTCTTTCTGTTGAATATGTCCGATTTTCTGTTGACTTTTAAGTTTATAATTAATTTATTAGTTAGAACAAGGTTTTGATTGTTATTTCAGGGCAGGAAGATGCACGGCTCCATACCGTAGAGTCCTGGTGTCTAGCTTCATATATAGCCATTATTTTATTCTAGGGAAATACAGTATTCATACCAGAAACCTCCAAAAACTAACTGTAACAACTATGTTCCTGCTGCTACAGCGTGACGATGTCAGTGAGCGTCACTGCAGCTTCTGTAGTTAATCAAGATGGTTTCCTTCTTTTTACAAATGCTCCTATTCTGGTTTAACAACTCTTTCCCCCACCCCATCCTCCCCTCTGTGCCACTTTCATTCCAGGTGTCTCCCGTCTGGATGATCAAATATTCATCAACCGTAACCCTGGAGTACCGTCTGTCGTGAAGTTCCACCCCTTCAACACCTGCATCGCTGTTGCCGACAAGGACAGCATCTGGTCAGGGACACACAACACGCATTCGGATTAGTTTAATGTCAAGACGACCATTATGTTAATGATTCTGTGTCATACCTGATGTTTTTTTTCAAATGTAAATGATGTGTGGTTTTGTATCCTGTAGTTTTTGGGACTGGGAGAAGGGAGAGAGGCTCGACTACTTCTACAACGGAAACCCTCGTTACACTCGCATCACAGCCATGGAGTACCTGAACGGACATGACTGTTCGTTACTACTCACTGCAACAGGTTGGAAACACACACGCACACACTGACATAGAGCAGTCAACTGCGGAGCAACAACTCATGTTAGTAAATCTGTCTTTTTGTTTCTTCAGTGAGCAGCTCAAATGTTCACACCCACCAGAAATCGCAAAGAGACTCAGTTGCAGAAGCAGCACTTGATTGTTACCCTGACGAACACACATACACAAAACACTTGTGTGTATTTATCATCATTCATCAACGAAACAAACCCTCCGCTGCTTTATCTTCATTCCAGTGGAATTGTAGAACACAGCTCTACATTAAAACACACACAGAAACAAACATTTGTTTTCTTTTGTCTCTATGTGTAATATTAGACTGAAAATGAATGATGTGTTTCATTGCACACTTCCGGAAACCTTGATAAAAGCTCAGCAATTAATACATTTAAATTCAATCTGATCAAATTGTACTGTGTACCACTTCTATAGAAGCCATGCTCTGAAGGATATCGGCGAAAAAAAGGACATGTATAAAATGTACAGCATTAAAAAAGGGAAAAAACTGAATGTAAATCAAGTGGAGATTTTATGGATTGCAATAGCTTCCTCGTGTGAGTGCATGGACGTGTTTTATCTTTAGCTCAGTGTCAGAGCTCTGGTGCAGCTGCTCTTCAGACAGGCTTTTTTTTTATGTGTTAGAGACTCCTGGTTCTCTTTGTATCTCATGACAAAATACTTTCAGGCATAGAGCTTTTTGAGAGGCTTCTCTACCCTTTGTATTTATTCTTTTAAGAACGGTGTGTGCGTGGTCAAATAATGCATTTGTGTTGCAGTTTGTGAAAAAAAGTCCGGCTTTCATTATCATCTTCTGCACATTACAGCATGCCCTTCTAAATCCATTAAGAATGCAAGCAAGTATTTGGTCTGTGTGCTGCTTGCACTTTGCTGTATCTTTAGATAGATACCTTTTCTTCATCCACTTTCTTTCCTGGCTCTCACTCTTAACTAACCTCTCTCTATCTTTCTGTCTCCAACCTCCACCCTTTCCTTTCTTTCTAGATGATGGAGCGTTACGCATCTGGAAGAACTTTGCCGACCAGAAGAACCCAGAGATGGTGACAGCTTGGCAGGGTCTTTCTGACATGCTGCCCACTACCCGAGGTCAGCCCTCAGCCAGCACTCACAGTAAAGAACAACACTCTATTTTTCTATTATCCCCCTCACCCCCCCATCCATACCCCCACAGTTGTGTACCTCCTGTTTAATACTCACCGACCTCTCCACTGTCCAACCCATCCCAGTCATACTCCCACACCTCTCCACACACAAACAGCCCCAATCGCCACCACTCTCTGGCTCCGAATGACGTTGCATGTACAAGATGTCAGCGTTTGTAGCCAATATATTTTGGTTTCATTTCTGGATAGCGGGAAGAATTGAAGATGCATAGTCCATCTTTATGTACAGTCGATAATCACACCAGAACAGAATGTCTCAAAAGCTCAAAAGCAAACAGTTAGTTTAGTTTTTATATATATATATATATATATGTGTACTCATTCTAAAGTTTTTGCTGAATGCAAAAATGGGTGAAAATGAAAATAACAGAAAGTAACAGATGCTGAAGCTTCGGCAACAAGCCTTTGCTGGTTATGTCAAAGTCCAGTAGCAGCACGCAGCAGGTTGTCGTAGGAGGCAGGTTAGTGTGTATGAGCCCACACCACTACACTGTGAAGTTCCACCACAGTGTTTCACATGTTGGAGAACAGCACTGCTTGTGTAGGTTGATTCTCCCACATTGGAGGCAGGTTTTGAATCACAAGTCTGAATTTAGTTCCATCACTCAAAGTGAGTTTAATGCTAATTTAAAGCCTGTTATAGACCCCACCTGCCTCAGACTATGTGTCATATACATGATGAACATGGGATATCTGTCAAAGGTTTGGTTGAGTTTAACATGTCAGGAGGCCGTCATATGGTCAGGTAATTCAAGAACACAAAATGAAGTGCGATATGTTTTTCATTACTTATTCCTTACTTGTAGAGATGTTTCTCTTCTGTCAATATAATTGATAATTTTAAACTTGGAAACCGGTGGATTCTATGTTTACCTCCTTTGTTGACACACCTCCTTAAATCGTGAGAGGGAGTTACTCACAAATATTTGAACCAGGCCTGACACCCACAGTACACACTTGTCAGAGACATCCCTCCCCACTGTTGTGCTGGGTTACCCACTCACCCTCTCCACTGCTCCACTTCTTTTTTCTTTTTTTTCGCCTCGAGCATTTCTCTTCTCGTTTCTGGGCCAGAGACAGCTGTAGGAATGATTGAATGCTTCTCCAAGTATTTTTAAAGAATTTACCTAGCATGATGACATGAGCACAAGAGAGCACTTTTTTTTTTTGCAACTTGCAGATGCATTTTTAGAGCACCTTTAGAGACACATATTTAGTTAATTGGTTGCAACTCGAGCCAAGCTGTCAGGATGGCTGACAGAGATGTGGACCACACACTGCTTGCAAATATATGTGTCTCCATCATTACAACGCCACAGAGTCCCCAGAGCTCTGTGGGGACCAACAGAGAGGTGACACACCTAACTAGCATCACTGTCTGTGTAACTCTCCCAACACAAATGGCCCTGAGAGACTCCTGCTCTGGGGAGGACTCTCTCACAGTGAGCCGAAGCCTTGCTTTCACGAAGACGTTAACATTTAATGGTGTGCTTGTTATCCTGGACGTTTCGTTGTGTAGCTTCTGCATTTGGACTACATCCGAGGCATCATAAATATATCGACAACCGCTCGACTTAACGTCTTTCCAGGAAAAGTTTTGCTGAGGACTCCAGCTTCAAGTTATAGTGTTCAGATATATTTTTGAAACTTGGAAGCAGGCTTCAAAAACATCGGCAATCCCTCTCTCTATCTATGTCTCTCTCATTTCCCTATTGTATTCACGCACAGCACCTCCCCTCCTGGCTCAGCAGTCAGTTTAGAGTTATTGTTACTTGGAGTGTCTTTCAGATGGAGTAAGATTATTATATGTTAGTGTTTTGAATCTTTAAGATTTTTAGCATTTCCTCAGCTGCTTTAATAATATAGAATCTGATGAAATATTACACAGGTCTGTCTTTGTACTGGCTAATACCTGCACTGCCTTTGAAAGCATTTGCTACAAGATCTTGAACGTTTCTCAGCCAGATGCTGGCAGAGACAGAAACCATCTCTATCACAGGCACATCCACACATCCACACATCCACACACACACACACACACACACACACACACACACACACACATACACACACACATACACACACCCACAGACCTGCACAGCCTGTCCTCCCTCGTCCCATCCCTGTCATCCAATAACAGGCTTGTGTGCTGTTTTTTTCATCAGTGTACATCTCTGTAGACGTTGTCTGTGTGTGGCCTCTTGTTACTTTTCTTGTTCTTTGATATTGTTTTGTGATTGTTCCCCCTCAGCAGCGAGGCTGAACAAGGCAGCAGGCAGTTTCCCCATGATATAAATCTCCACAACAACTTATCTTGAATGGATTTAAATGAATGGGTGTCTTTAACCACACACAACTTCTTCCCCGGTTAAATGTTGACCACGTGTCCTTTTCATTGCCAACCTCGCTCAGAGCCTCATTCCCATGCACATTCACACCCAGGGTCCTTTCTCGTCCAGCAGCAGCTCCCCCCTGTCTGCTTTTTGTACTGTGGCAAAGGGATTTGTGATTCTGTGCCCTGCAGGCTCAGAGGTTTGGGACCTTGTGCAGCTTCCACAACCGCTGTTTGTGTTGCAAAGGCAGCAGCTCTGCTAACACTTGAGTCTCTCTGCTTTCATTCTTCCATCCCATCATATCTGTTAGTCATTTGAGAGACGACACTCTGGGAACCAGCAGCCTTGTTCATCCCTCTGCTGAATGAATGCATGTGGAATACACTCCTCCAGTCACTCTTTAAGTGTGTGAATGAACGTGTGTGTGTGTGTCTGCAAGCTATGGGATCCTTGCTAATTTGTTGCTTGCTTTGTTGCAATCCTGCTCTACTCCCTCCCCTACCTCTTCCCCCTTGCACTTGCTTCTTCCCCATCCGCTCGCAGGTCTTGCCAGAAGGGTCTCCATATATCTTGACAGGAGTAAGCAGGGAGGTAAGTGACGCCATTCTCTTCTCTATCCCCTCACTCCCAGAGCAAAGGTGCTGCACTAAACAGCTTTTTATGTTTGCTTCTATTCCCCTACCATCCTTCATCCTTTCATCTGTCTTGTGATGCTCCATCACTCCATCACTGGCAGCACTATGAAGAAACAAACATTATTGCATTTCTGCAAGGGACACACAGTACTTATGTTTAATAAAATGCTAAGACTTGCTGTCCCTACTTAAGGTTGTTACACAGTTCTGGCTTTAGGTCTAGACAGGGACAGATTTAGCGCTTGAACTCTGTCATGTTTGAAACGATGGATTCTTCATTTCAGAAAGATATAGACAAAAGCAGACCTCGATTTGCCAGCTGAAATGATGACAGCTGTAGGAGTTTATTTAGCACAAGCTAATTAAACCTAGGTGGCTTAATGGGTCAGCTGACAATGCGTCATCTGCAGATGACTATTCCCAGGTGACTAGTTTTGAAAAGAAAACCCTATAAAAGACTGTGTTCAATATGATAATTATGATATCATGGTGAAAGACTGATACTAAATGCTTAAGCTGAACGTTCCAGTCAAAAAGTTAGCATTTTAAGGCAGATCAGACTTATTTGAATCTAACACAACTCTTTTGTGGTTGTCTAACTTACATATATCTCTATTTCAGTCTGACAAGTAACAATTGAAATGTTTATTGCAGCAGTTGAACAAAGTTAGAGTTTTGCTACCCGGCTTTTAGATATAATTACATATATATAATGGGGGAGTGATGAGTAAATATCTTTAACCTCCCTGCCTGTAGGTGTTATTTAGCCGGATCGCCAAACTGGGAAGATATGGAATGTGAGGCATAATTTTTTAATATTATAGAGGTAATGTTGGCTGTGGTTGTTGGAATCTAAAACCAATAAGGACGCGGTCTAGACCTAGACAGACCTGCCGTGCCCAGAATTGCCAATAAGCAACAATTGGACTATCACTGTTTCAACGAGCTAATTTATTTATGGTTATTTGACTGAAATCCATATCCAAAAACCCAGGTGCTTATGTAAAGAAGACAATAACTTTTCTCTTGGGTAAGCCCAGGTTCTATCTTGGCACAGACCCTGCCCTCATTACTCGTCTCACCTCACAAAAACAGCCTCTTTCATGTATTAAAAAGATTCCACTAATTTAAGCTGTTCCCTTAGGTGTCAGTGTTTAATGGGGCAGGTGTTGGTGCTGTGTGATTTTAATAGCACAGAGCCACCCAGTCTGTCTCGCCGGACGGATCAGCTCACTAAGCTCCACCAAACCAGTGAAATGTGGGGATTGGAGCTGACAAAGGCTGGAGAATCTCTCTCTGAGGCGACTTCTTTAGTTTGCCATGTACGTCACTGGAGGGAGAGTTTTGGGACAAAAACCCAAGGGAGAGTCGGAATATTCTCAAGATGTAAAGTCAGACAGGGGGTTAGAAGAGGCAGATAAGTAAACCGGCAGTTGCCCGATCAGTTCAAATAGGTGGAGGCTGTTGTGATGGTAGTGTTTGTTAAGTGCTGGTTGGAAGGACACACCCAACACAACACAAACCCAGATTCTGATTATCCATGTTGGAGTTTGTTCAGCAGTCAGTAGTTAAGTCCTGAACCAACTACTGTTAATCATGTTTACTCCTCTTCATTTACCTTCTTCTCATTCCTTAACCTGCAGTTGCTAAGGATTATGGATCCTTTTTTATTCCTCTGATAATCTTTTTAATTTGTGCCCTTTCTTGCGACTGCATAGGTAAAGTAGGACAGCCCTGTCATCTTTGGTTTAAGGAGGCAGACGCCATGTCCTGCTCTAAATTTCCCTACTCTCCCTGGTGCCTTGTTAACATCAGGTCTCTGAAAGCTTGCTAAATCCAGGACCAGAGACTTGGTGAGGAGACAGACGTACTTTTTCATGTTTCGTGAAAATGAGGCATGAATCGTCAAGGTGGATTTGTTTCTTTTGTCTGCAACTTTTAATGGAAACTAGGCAACTGGTCATTTTTCAAATCGGGATGTGTTTCTGTGAAAAACTTGAGGCTCTGTGTGGGCATGGGTTGGATTATTTCAGATATAACATAATAAGAAGAAATAAAACAAATTATTTCTTCTGATCTCATGTGAGATTGGGCCTCATGTTTCACAGTATGAGGCAGTGACGAGGGTTGTAGAGTGGGAGTACTGGTCAGTTTCTATTCTCGGTTTTAGACCAAGCGCAAATCTACCCTAGTTATAATTTGTTGACCTTCATATACATTTATAAAGTAGAGCTGATGTTTACATTACAATAGACCTTAAATATGTTTGTGTTTAAGGATTTGTTGAATACAGATGTGCACAGTGATCTTTAATGTTAGTCCCCTGTCCACAAGTATCAGGTCAACAAGTGCTAATATCATGTTGGATATGGCTCCTCTCAACACGGTCTGTCAACCAGTCAGGTCAAAGCATTTTACCTCCCTTTACCTGAATGCCAGGCCTCTGCCTCCAAAGGTTGGACAAATGCCACAGCAGGCACGTCTCCCTGCCAGTCAGAGCACTCCCATAGTTTACGTCATCTTCTATTAGAGAATGGTGTTTGCTGGGTAAGTCCCTGGTAATCCTGGAGAGGGTTTATTACCCAACTCCTGGAGGACCTTTTCAAAGCAAACAGCATGAATGAAGAGAGGGAAAAATGCTGAGGGAGAGAAGAACCAGGAAGGTCGACTTTAATGAGCTGCAGTGTGTGGGAGAGCCAGTCCATTTCAGTAGATAATGGTAAAGAATAAGAATCAAGAGGAAGGTGGCTCCTCCAGAGAGAGATATTTATGCAAAGGCATAGATAAATCGTAAATTAAGGATTGCCTCATCATACAGTTACAGGCGCAGCATGATCTACCACAACAGTTATAAGCCCAGCTGTTAGTTAAAACATTCTAACTATATCATTATCATTATTTGGGAGAATATTTGATCTCAAGCAAAGACGCCGAAAGACCATGCTTAAAGAAGAACAACATTAAAGCTATGTGTAATTCCTCCTCCGTAAGGTGGTTAGATTTACAGCTGAGGAATCATTGCCCACACTGCTTTACTCCTCCTCTTCTTTCTCTCGTTTCTGTTCTCAGTGACTGTATTGATTTCTGTGTGGGTAACTAAGACCCGCTCAGGCCCACATATGTTCCCTCTCAGGCTGAATTTTCTCCCTGTTTAGAGCCACTCAGTTTTGACCACCGGAGACCAAACAGTTTTAGTTTTTTCAGGTTTAAGGTCATGGATCTGAGAGCTCTGACCCTCTAAACACCCAGTAAACGTTTTTGATTGGAGTCAGAAGGTTTTGGTCGCCTGAAGTGAACCAAAACCTTCTGACTGTGAGACCAAGGCAGTGGTTCTCAAGTTTGTGGTGGGGGTGAACAGGAGACAAATATAGAGGGAAAACACTGTCCATCAGGCTTTGAGTCCACCTCTCCTGTCTGAGCTGTTCTCAGCCTCTCAGCTACCCCAACAGAGAGAGAAAGAGTTAGAACCTGGACGGAGAGCCAGAGACAGGGATGATGGAAGAGATGGACAGAGGCTGGTCAGTCAGGTGGCCCCAAAACTCCAACTTCTTTAGGTTTACTGGTTGTGAACTGGATAGCATTCTACATCTACAGACGCTGGGGCATACCACACATAGTCTCTAATTATTACACACACAGACGCCCTTATAATATCAATCTGCTATGGTGCAAGCACACCTGGCTTTTAAAAGTAATGGGAGATGTTGCTCTGACTGATTGTTTTTGCCTGATATGCCCAAACCACATTCATGTTAATTAAAGGGACTAAGTGCAAACATTAAAGCGTTTATAGCTCAAGTGTATTTGGACACACCCTAATTATACTTATGCAATGCACTTAAGATCATGTTCTTTGATCGTTAGCAGGGAGCTGTGTGATTTTTTTTTTTTTTGATTTTTTTATTCTAACACATACCGTATTCCTTAAATCTTTTTCTTTTTTTTTATCAAACACCCACAATATTTAATGGGTCATATAATATTCCACCACAGCAGAACTTGAGACATTTCCCAGCGAATCAGAGAAAACACCGGGAAGGTTAATCGAGCCATGGTGCAGATGGAGAGAGTGTAGTCTGCTATATCTTCTCTCATACATATTTTATTGTAGCTCCAGTGGATCTCTCATCTTGAACGAACACAGGGAGAATGGTGCATAAACAGGAAAAATAACTAAATCTAAAGCTTAAGAAGGTTGGGTGTCATGTGCCCTGCGTAGTTAAGAGGAAATACTTTCACAAGCCTTAGTGTGTTGGGGAATATTCTGTTCTCCTCCTCTCATTGTAACCCAGTTCTTTGTCTCCGAGCTGCCGGCTTCAAAGGGAATGCCTTCTCTCTTCTCGCAGCCTCTGAAATGAGCCTCCATCAAGCATGCCGCATGTGACTGTGAACGCGTCACTGACTGAGCCAGTCCTGTGAAGGGGTTTTCCCTGTGTGCTACCCCTCCTCACACATAAGCCCACGCTACCGGCGGCGTGATGTGATGCTAGAGGGGGCTAGGTGACGTAACAGATTTGACGTTGCCACATGGGGCTTGGGTTTCTCCAACAAACCTGGCCAAGGAAAGATGGTTCAGTTGAAGTAACAGTAAGGGAAGTCACGACTCATGCAGGGAGCTCAGAAAGACATGAAGAGAGGGAAAGATGCAATTATGCTACAAATATTCGCAATTATTCTTAAAGGCTAGGGAAGAGCAAAGTAATTATGTACTTGCATGAGTTGGGGCCATTTAAAATGAAAACAGTGTTGAAGAATGAATATATAACACAAGTGGGTGACCGATAGATAACTATTGATCAGGAGAAAGCCAGAGGAGGAAGTGACGAAAACAGAGGCAGGAGGAAAGGAAGGGAGTGAGGCATGGTTCAATACTAGAGAAGAGAAAATTAGGCTGTTTCTGTAGCATCTGTGGTGAAAGTGATTCATATAAGAAAAAGATGTGTGTGTGAGTTTTACACACACACATACTTTTATTTCTGTAGTTCTTTATCCTGGCCCCTTTACCGCAACCTTACATTTACAAAAGAGCATTTGAAGGATTTGCTCCATATAGCATCTCTCAGCTCCCTGTTTCATGTAAGATGAGGTTCTCCAACTGCAGCTGAACGCCCATTTATGCCTTAGTGATAGAATCATACATCAGTATCACCACAGGGATCTCAAAGATATTACAAGATGGGGGCCGGGTTTATGATCTATACGTCAGTCTATCAATTGGGGACGATGAATCTGCCCTGACCTCACTTTTAGGGAGCTGTCATGTCCTCTCTTTATATACAATGATTAGCTGTGTCTCAAATCAGTGGCTGCATCCTTCGGAGGCTGTATTTGAAGACTGATTGGGTCATAGCTGCCCGATTAGACTGTCCCATTTTGAAAGCTCCTATAAATACTGCCGACAAATTTATCATTGCATTGTCAACCTACCCCAGGATTCATTGTGCTTCGTCAAAGGGTTGATGGTGCCGCCAGGCGATGAGATGTCCAACGCTTGAATATCACATTTTAGCTCAACCAAATAGCTAATGGTACAAATGGTAAGGAGCAAAGGGGCATTACAACTTTTAGGCATGCCCAACTGCATCTCTGTTGGTAGTCAACAGCAATAAGGAGGGATGTGTTGGTGACGCTGAAAGCCTCTGTAGACCAGACCCTCTCATTTCGGTTCAGCCTTCGCTGTCTACTTGGCCAATGAAGGACGCAGCCCCTGAATTGAGACACAGCTATTGGTTTGCACTCAGAAGAAGTAGTCACAAAGAATCACAAAAGAGAGCTTGAGAGAGAAGTTTAACTCCTGCCTTCTGTCTCCTCTGCATCTATTTGCTGTGAAAGTTGGTTTTCTTTTCCAATTTATCTGTTTCCAACATCAGAAAAAGTGGGGGGATTTTAGATGCTGCTCAACAATCTGACAAGGCTCTTATTTGAAGCGTGCCGATGCCTCCAGGCTGCAGCCAGAGGCCTATGCCAGGCATCACTGAGCCAGCAGGCCAAGTGTGGCTGAGATGGCACTGCTCACTTCATTCCTGCTGTGACTGCCAACATATGAATCTGAGTGTTGCTGTCTTCAGCTTCTCTTCCTTCCTCTCCTTCTCACCCGAGTGCCATTTGACTCATCAAAGCCAGCACCTGCTGACAGGCTCAGTTACAGGGTCAGCTTGCATCTCCCAGTGGCTGTCTGGTCACGGAGGACGCAAAATGCAAAACTCCACTTTGTCAGCACGAAGACGAAGGATGTGGAACTTCGATCAAAAACACAAACTTTGCTGATGTGTGGCGTGGAACTTTCTAAAGTGGCATTTAAAGTCTCCCACAGTCTCTGCAGGAGATGATCATGGTTGTTCCTGCTGAGGCCTTTGTGGAGGATTCATTAGAAATGCAGCGAAGCAGGAACTAATCCTTGATTTAACTTGCCACATGTGGCAGCAAGAGCCCCGGAAACCTCCAACAGCTTGTGTGTGCTGTGTATAAGAGGGACCGACACATGCTCAATGTGTTTAACAGCTGTGTTTATGTGAATGGTGTGAAGTTTCATTTATAAATTAAATTAGCTCAGTTTAAAAACACTTAATAAATAACAGTTCACATTGTATAGGAATTATTCACAACAATGTAACATTTAATGCTCATTTGTCTGACATTTCAACCAGCTTCTGTTTTGTCTCGTCCAGATGTGTGAATCAATACAATACACAGTACTGGTACAAACCGTGTGTGGGTGTTTGATATGGTGTTCATGTAAGTGGCATGTCATCCTGTGACGCAGGTGCAGGTATGGTTGTGGACTGGGAGCAGGAGACAGGCCTCCTCATGACGTCTGGAGACGTGCGAGTCATCAGGATCTGGGACACTGACCGGGAGATGAAGGTCCAGGTATGGTACCCCCTGTTCCTGCTTATGTCACTGTGCTGACATACATTTTGTAATTATTATTCAAGGGGAGAAACCAGCAGGTCTGTCATAAAAAATATAACTAATGAAATGAACAGATTAGTGATTTCTGTAGAGTCTGGGAAGATGGAGAGTTGTTGTATCTGCTAGAAAAGTGTTGAAGTCCAAATCTAAACTTTAATGCCACCTTTTTGTAAGAGTGTCTTAGTGTGATGATGCCAATCATCTTGTCAAATGGAAATATATATGCACTGTTAGGTTGCAAGTGATTTTACCATGCAGCCAGTTAGTGGGGTGTGTAGCTTGTGGCAAACATGAGGCAGAAAGGTACAAGTATTCAAATCTAATAATGGTTTTACTTACTGCAGCTTCAATATCGTCAGACCTCATTTCACCAAATACATAAATCCATAACGATGGAGTCTTCCAAGTAGAAATATTCCATATAAATATCACAGATCGTTTCAAACATCCTTTTAAATCAACATCGCACAAAAAGTTGTTATTATAGTATATTCACCAAATCATTGTCAATAACTCTGGTGATGCTAAACACAAAAGCATCATGTTTGTGTTCCTACAGTTTTTCACTAGTGGCATTTCAGCGTAATGTGCACAGTATACTGTATCCTCCTATTTTGGATAACTAATGTAAATCTATGGCCGAGAACCATTAGTGCCTTTTCTTTTTTTTCTCTCTCTTTTTACATATCTAATGGGCCTTAGTTAGCTAATCATTGTCTTGATTGATGGACTTAATACAAGTACAAATGGCCCAGCCTCGCCTTTGGCTGCATATTGATGCTGCGTCCAACTGCAAATGGGCCGACAGTCAACAGGGCTCATGATTGATGATTTCCAAGAAGCTTTCGGGTGAAATTAGCCTTGTAACGACAGAATTACCTTGTTAGGTTTTGTTACACGTCTTTACCAGGGGATTTCTCTCTCTGTCTCTCTGTCTCTCTGTGTGTGTGTGTGCGTGCGTGTGTGCGTGTGTGTGTGCGTGTGCGTGCGTGTGCGTGTGACCACCAGGACATCCCAACCGGAGCAGACAGCTGTGTGACCAGCCTGTCCTGTGACTCCAAGCGTTCACTAATCGTTGCGGGTCTGGGTGACGGATCTGTCCGTGTGTTCGACAGGAGGATGGGTCCTAATGAATGGTAAAGCACAGCCTCTGACCTAATCACAAAGTTACATTTTATCATTACATTCCATCTCTATTTTCTTCCTTTTTCCCCACCAATATCACACCAATATTTATACACACAACAGTTTCTGTGGGCATTAACTCCTACAGAGTCCTGCGTTATTCACTTCTCTAATCTATCTTTATTATATGTAGCGTGCTGTAAATCTACCTTTGGGGTTGGCACCACTTTTAATGGACCCTGGTGGGACTGCACCCCCCTAGTTGGTTAAACATTATTTTAATTTCAGTCTCAAAGGGGAAAAACAAAGCAGTTAAACCTCGAAGTGACCCATAAATCTTTAAGTAAAGCTAATTTAACAGTTCCCCTCAGGCATAGTTACATCCTTCAGCACCTATGTTTCTGAGGTCTGGAGGACAGGCAATGTCTGCCTGCCTGGAGGAAGAATTTAGGGGTTTGCTAAGCCTACGCTTGTTTTTGGCTTCAGCCTGAGTGTTTGGCAAAGAACTTTACATATTTGTTAATTGATGTTCATTTCTTTTATTTTAACTTAGCTATTCATTGCTGGGAGAGATTAAATGTTTTTTATGTTTCTACCAGAATCAGATGCACTTCCTGTCACACCCGTTACTAGTATCACTATTATTATGGAATGTGGTTAATTAAGGATCAGTTTAGTTACATGAAGGTGGTCAGGGCAGGTGGAGGCGTTTACCTCCGCACTTGAAGCGTCTCAAGAGGCAGCTACTGCTTATTCAGCCACGATTACATGCTGTCACCCAGTGGTTACTCAGCTGTATTACAGAATGGGGAGATTTTATTTATGTTTACTTGTTTTTTTAGTGACTTTCCTTTCTAGAGGAATAAACTCAGACAAGCTCAAACACAATCAGACTCTTTTATCTAATATCATAGCACTTCCTCCTCTTCCTACTGCTTTTTATTTCATTTAAAAAAGCTTTTAAATGCTGCTTTTGCCGTTTGGCTTAGAAATCACAGAATTGTTTTTAATTGTTAAATATACATTCATAAAAAAAAATCTTCTCTCTTTCATTAAGAGTGTTCTGAATACATAGTAATGCCAGTTTTCATATAATGCTTTTGCAAAACTGCATATGCAGATCATAACTGAATATACTTCACACATTGAAGTTAGAACACCTCACTTATTATTTTTAACAATATCGTAAAAATGAGTGAAAGTTCCTTAGGGGAACTGGGGGGGTGCTAGATGACAGAGTGAGACTGTCCATGCTCCTTTTTTCTTTAGTTACTAGATTATCTTGTATAAAGTGGATTTTTTTGCAATACATCCTTTGGCTTTTAAATGTTTGAGTAACTTTATTGTTGTGCTCATTGTTTTAGGCTTCTGAGCAACAGCACAGTTCATGACTATCCAGTCAGAGCCTTGTGAGGACACAGTCAGTTACATGTTAACTGTACTGACATTTGTTCTGTCTGTTTTGTGTGTGTGTGCAGCCGGGTGATGACCTACAGGGAGCACGGAGCCTGGGTGGTCAAAGCTCATATACAGAAGGAGACAGATGGGCAAATTATCAGTGTCAGGTACACACCGCCTCTCTTCCTACTTAGATTTGAATTCTCTCTTTTTTTCCCTCACTGACATTGTTGTTCTCCGCCAGTGTCAACGGTGACGTACGATTCTTCGAGCCCCGGACACCAGACTCCATCAACATGCTGCAGACGGTGAAGGGGTTAACAGCTCTGGACATCCACCCACAGGCTAACCTGTTCGCCTGGTGAGTCTCTTTGTGTCGACTCAGGTCCCAAGAAAAGCTTCTCGAGTGTTCTTCCCTTTAAGAACAACCAGAGTGCTCTGTCTGTCTTTGCCTAGAGTAAAAATTAAGTCACAGCAGAAATATTGATTTTCTTTGTTTATCTTGAACTGACTAACAGAATAGGATTTATAAACTACTGACTGTCTTTAAATGAGTCAGACTAAACCAAATATCTGTCTGGACAATACATCTGACAATCCATTTATGAGGTGAAATTTCACCCTAAAAAATGAAAGCATATGATTCATGTTAAAGCTGAGACACTGCCTCAGCTCACTGTTCTCTATCTCTCTCCCTCTCTCTGTTTGTTCCTCTGGCCTCCAGTGGATCGATGAACCAGTTCATCGCCGTCTACAACGCTAACGGCGACGTGATCAGCAACATTAAATACTATGACGGCTTCATGGGACAAAGGATCGGGGCCATCAGCTGTTTAGCCTTCCATCCTAACTGGGTAAACAAACACGGATCATCATTAATTAATACAGAGTCGGTACAGTTTTAAATGCAGGCCTGTAGTTATCAAGCACTTCGCAGTAACTCTACATTTTGGTTATTTATTCCATAATAATGTATAATATTTCATAAACTGATGGCGTTATGTGTTAAATATCTTATATAACTTCAGTAGAACTGTTTTATAAATATAGTGGAATATGAAGTTACACCAACCTATTGAAGTGTCGTGTCACAATATAAAACGTTCAATCCAAATAATCCTCTCGGCCTGTTTTGCCTCGGAGCAGCAGTTAGCCGTTAGCAAACCTCAGCGTCACTCAAAACCTTGAGACACAAGTACTTGTATTTCCTCTGATTGTGGGTCCTTTGCTTTTCTCACAATAATAAAGGTTCCACCAGAAATGTGTCAGTCTGTGAACGTTCTAACCTTGTGTGTTCTATTTTAACCTCTGCCAACGTGGTTACGTCTGTTCGTGTCTCGGTTTATTTATTTGTTTGTTTGTTTGAAAGCAAGATTATGCTAAAACACCTGCATGGATTTCCATAAAACTAGTTTGAAGGGTTTGTATGGGTCAGACAGCAGAACCCTTGGGGGGTTTTTCAACATTTCTAATGATTTCTCAGAGAATAGTTAATCGCTGTTACTGAACTATTACATCTTTAGGGAATATATTGATATTTGTTAGTTTTTGCAAGTGTTGAAATGTTGTTTAACAAGAAGACTGTTGGCCCTGGTGGTCGTATGTACTATTCTGAGTTCCATTTTAGTTTCAGTAGAGTGACTCAGGTTTGGTGTGAACTACTTTGTTCTGGTGTTTCATGTAGCAAACGTCAGCTTCTAACTCTATATTACTCCATAAGAAGCCTTTTATTAGATAACAATGGTATCAGTGAATGAAATATAGAAGGGATTATATTTTAATGGGATGTTTTCAACTCACTGTCTGCTAGAGTTTACACTGATTGTGTGTCTTTTCTCTTTGTCTCCCTCCAGCCGCACTTGGCCGTAGGCAGCAACGACTACTACATGTCCATCTACTCCGCAGAGAAGAGACTCAGATAACACACCAGCATTCATAGCACCCCTGCCACCCCACCAAAACCAACACATATGACTTCTGACCCCGAGCCTCCAGCTCTGGATGTAAATGACTTTTTTGTCGTTGTACATATGCAATTACCACCCTGAATGTTCTAGTGACGGCTGCTGACAAAAACTGCTACGACTATATATAGTATTATTATTGTCATTGTCTAATCACATTCTTATAATTAAGCTAATGATTGTAGACCTGGCTGTGCAGAGGAGTTCATATATTTAAATAGCATATACAGAAGAAGAGAGGATCTATTTTAAAGAAGTGGTACCCAGCGATCACCAGGGCTCCTCGTCGCCGCACAGCAAGCATCATTCCTGAAGGAGCTGTTACCCCACATCAGATATGGCGAGGGAGGGGTCTCCCGGAGGACGACACGGTTAAAACACATTCACTGGTGCAGGAAACATGGACTGCTGGACCCTGGTGTGTTATACATTTATTTTAATGGCTGACCCTCAGCCAAACTACGCGGAGGTTTGCTGTTTTGCTGCACCGCCAGCTGGACATTTGTAAGGACACAGAGAAGTTGGACTGCACACATTCTATCCTGACACATGGACCAGGAAGACATGATGATGAGTGTGTGTTTGTATGTGTGTGTTAGTGTGTGTGTGTGTGTGTGTTAGTGTGTGTGTGTGTGTGTGTGTTAATATGAATTATAGCACAGATGTGCCCCACAGTGGGCCTTCATAGCCTTGGGCTTGATGCCTAAACAAGAGGCCTGCTCCCATGCTCTCCCTCTCCCTCTGGCTTTCCTGACCCCAGCGTGCCAGACATCATATTTTCCTTACGCGCCCTGTTATTATGGCTCAGATGGGTGTTTTTGTTGCTTGGTTTGTTTTGTTTTTTTAAATTATCACCTTTAATAAGGGAAAACCTTGATTGCCTCGAGGATGATACATAACCTCATGTCTAGCACAGAGAGAGGAGGTCTAGATACAAAGCACCCAGTCATACAGGGAGCCTGCGGTTACCTACCTGCTCTGCAAAGCAATAAAACTTAAACCTTCCTGCGATTTAGCCTCAAGCCAATAGAGACATCAGCCATCAGCCTCAGTCTGAAGGTGACAGCAGCGTAGCTTGCAACAGTCCAAACACTGACCTGCAGGGCCCCATGGTGCCACACTACAGCATTACAAACCTCCCATCTCCATTCACAATCATGTAATCATTCTGAGATTATTTTATATACTGGGGTACATTTCACCCCATCAACTCAACACATCAGTTACAGCTAAAATATCAATGAAATTGTTTTTTCTGTGATTGTCTAAAGTTTCCGCCCATCACTACGTCCACCACCACACAATGTGGAATCAAACAATAATGAAAGAATCTCTGCAGACTCTCCCGGCCGACAGGCACTCTGCTCCCAAAAGCTCATTGCGTCACTATTCTGGCTGTTGTGTGCTGGTCGGTTGGAAACGGGGATAGAAATTGACCCTGGTTGCTTGTTGCTAGTCTAACCACATTAAGGTTCGGCTTATTACTAGTGAAGACGCAGCCCTCAAAGCATGCAGCACTGTAGGTTTATAGAACTTGTAGTCTCAACAAGAATCACCTGCCGTCTCAAGTCTGGACTGTTTTTCAATCTTCTGTGAGACTTTGAGAAATTTGAGTTTCTATTTTGTTTTCATGACCAGACTTGTTTGTTGTTGCTTTGATTGTCCTGTTGGAGGCATAATATGTGTATGCTGTTGAGGGGGGTGGAGTCACAGCTGCTCATCTTTCCTAAACTCTCTACCTGTAAAGTATTTCTCTCATTTCTTTTATTTTTTTTATTTTTTTTTTGGGGCAGTATCTTCATCAACTCTTCTCTGGGCCTCCAGCTTTGCTTATTTAGCATTTTTTTAACCCTTTTCTCTTTCGGTTTGGAAATTGTATGTTTTTAATTCTGTTGGCATATCGTTTGCCATGGCCTCAGTAAAGCGGCAGGAAGAAAAGAGTGGGGACAGCCTTACCCTCACGCCGACACACACAAACACACACACACTATCCTACCATGCACCCTTCCATTCACAACATGACCCCAACACTCCCCCTCTCCTCCTTCCTTTCCTGCCACACCCACCTCGCCCCCTCAGTTTCCCATCAGGCATCCCAAGCTTAGCTTTTTCCCCACAGAAGGAGTGGACTTGTGGACTCAGAGTCAACTGGGAACACACAGGTTGCAGTCACAGTCACCACCATCACTGAGCTTCCTCAGCCGGCCTCAGCTGCTGCACCGGCTCAGCCAACATGGTAAAGGCCTTTGCTCAGACACACATTCATCTCCAAGCATCCTGCTTTGAGTTTTAAGATTTTAGACCTGGAGAAAAAAGAAGAGACTTTAACAAATTAGTAAGAAAGGAACACTGAAACTTTTGACTGCTTTCCTGACTGTGGTTTAAAGGATAGGAGATAAAATCAGTGAAATAAACCAAATACAGCACCGGACTGTCTGGAATACGTTTTTGAATCCAAATACTGCTGTGACTTTATCAATACTTGATCTGAATCTCTCTTTATAAAACCATGTTCTCATATGTTTTGGAGCTGTTTTATTTTTTTATATAAAAAATACATGTACAAAATGACGATAATTAAATAAATACAGTGCTGTGGGAGGCAGGAATCTGAACTGTAAAATACTGAAGGAACACAGAATGTGTGATAAAACAAGAACCAATGAAGCACCTCAAACAGGAAACTGAATTCAGTCTGATCTTCAGAAACTTCTGATGGGAACAAACAACCACAACATTTTAAATATGTTACATACTAGCTGTTTCAATTCAGGGGCTGCATTTCAATACCAATTAGGTCTCAGCAGCGTGACGACTCTGTTCCATTTTGAAGGCTCCTACAAATGCATCCTTCCATCCCAGAGAAGTGATGGGTGCTGCCCGGCCCAATCTATCCCAGGATTCACCGGCTTCTGTGATGAACTGGTTTTCGAAGAGGTAATTGCGCAGAGAAGCGACAAGACGTCCAAGGCTTGAGCACCACGCTCCAACTCAATCTAACAGCTAATGGTACAAGTGTTTACAAAGAAAGAAAAAACTTTTACACCATTTCCATCTGCAGCTCTGTTTCTAGGCAACAGCAATACGGATTGGACAAGCTGGTGAGGGAGATCACAGAAGGCTCCTGTAAAGCAGACCGTCTCATTTGGGTTCGGCCTTCAAAGTCTGCAACACAAAGGAGGCAGTCTTTGCGAACTGATACACTAGTGTCTATTTTGTTACATACTCGATGTTAGATTCATTATTTGGGCCCGAGCACCGAGCGGTGGGAGGCCCTATTGTATTACGAAGGATTTATATTTGCCTTTTGGGGATTTTTCAGGGCCTAGACATTCTTAAATTCTCAACGAAGTTTGCAGGAAATTCAAAGCCCTAAAAAGTATTTGAATTCTGGAATAATTTGAAGTGTGCGTGGCAAAATGGCTCAACAGCGCAATCTAAGGAAAAGCCGCTCAGTTAGCTTTCACCGATCTTCAAAAATATCGGGACACCTGTGTATCATGACCAGACACACAAAAAAGTCTGTTGTGCACCACAGGAAGCCCACCATTTTGGATTTAGTGGCCATTTTCCACATTTTTACTTTGACGAACTTGTCCCAGGTCTTTCATCATATCACTTCATATTTAGATGAATGTCATCTCAACAAGATGGAGATATAAACTAAATAATTTTTCTTGACTAATTTTCTTGTTTTCGTCACACCGTGTGGCCGTAGCGTGGCGTCAAAGTTTGATTACACGCCATTGAAAAACAAGGTTCTGTATCTCAGACATTTATTGTCCAATTGAGTCCAAACTATACATGCAAGACACAGAAATCATGACTTAAGATGTCTTGTTTTTTGCATGCCTTTCACTTAAACGTATTCCTCCTCATCCACTGATCCCAACCCTGTCAAACTGTGTCAAAAGGGTCTTAATACATTGATAATGTAGGCATAACATTACTGTGACTTTTCGTCAAACGCTATATTAGTGGCGTGGCATCAAATTCATCAACTCGCCGTGTCACAGGAAATTGCTGTAACTTCGGTGTTTAAGGTTCATCCTCTCTCAAACTACAGTTGTGTAACAGCCTCAAACCTCATTGACACATTCACAGTCCTGCCCTGATCAGATCCATGTGTCAATATTCACTCATCATTACAGCGCCACCTGCTGGCGACAGGAAGTGACATGTTTTATACATTGATGAACTGCTCCTGGCTGCTTTACAATATACAGCTGAAAACAGCTCAGTCAATTCATTGGATCATAGTCAGAATTGTGACTTTTCCTCAAACCATGTAAACACTGAGGTGCAGCGAAGGATCATCCTTTGCCAAAGGAGACAATGTTGTCATAACTGCACTCTGCTTTGTCCTATCACCACCAAACTTCTGTCACATGATCAGAGTCCAAGCCTGAACAGTTCCATGTGTCATTATTTCCTCAGTGTCATAGCGCCACCTACTGATTCGCCATGAGACAGGAAGTAATTTGTAAATCCACTCTGCTTTATCCATCCGGCTCCGAACTACTGACCTATGATCACAATCCTGACCTGAACACATCCATATTATATATTAATGTTAGTGCAGGGTCATAGCGTCACCTACGGATCAGTGTGAAAATGAAGTTGTAACATTGTGAAATTGACTTAAAATTGCTCACGCTACATCAGAGCCCCTACTAGAACAGATATATTAGTCTGTATGTAATAATAGTGATGGCGTCACCTACTGGCAACAGAAAGTAAGCTTTGTTTACAACTATTATTTGATTTACATACAATTTTCACCTTGTGATCTGCAATTGATACTGTGGACCCGTAATGCGCAATTAAAATCAGATCATTTAGACCTCATTTTAAATCGTGGCCTTGAACAGCCACTGAGGTCAAAAGTGACGAAACACCTACTGTCTGTAGGTGTTTCCATGGAGATGTCACGATGTAATAATACGTGGAACAGTGCCACCTCCATGTGTCCTGTAAGAGTCGGGTTCAGATTTCAGTGGCTCAGATGAATCATCCTCTTCACCTCGTGCTTTTCCACACAAAGAACGTTGTCACCTTCTTGTTCTCCTTTCTACCTGCTCAGCACTGCCAGCCGAGATCAGAGGTCACCAGCCCGACTGCTGCAACCCAAGCACTACAGTATTGTTGTGACTACTACACACACACACACACACACACACACACACACACACACACTGACCAGAGGAGAACATTCCACAGCAGCAAAGAGTCGGCCGCATGAACATCCTGAGGAAACAACACTCACTTCCTGTCAAATTAAGCCAAGCTGATGGCTGCTCGGGGTGATAACCGCCACCGCAGGCTGATTACTAACTGGCTGAGGTTGAACACCACCTTAGTTTCTGTTCCCGCCCACCCGGTCCAGATTTGACCGCCACATACATACAACAGACGGACATACCACCTTGAATCATCCTATAGTGACCAGGCAGTTGACCTCCAGGACAGCCAGCAGCAGGAGTGTCAGTCCTCCGCAGACAGGATGGGCCTCCTTCTACTGCTCACCTCCTCGCTCCTGTTCAGCTGTAAGACTCCTGACACGTTATCTTCCTCCATGGATTCCTTATTTCTGGATGATTAGTGGGTTTGTCTCTAAGCTGCTTTCTTCTCTCTTATCTCAAGACTTCTATCCAGGGATAGTGGTGGACGCACAGCGATGTAAGTACAATGTGTTCTGTATCAGCCTACAATAAATGACTGCTCTTTGCACACAGACACGTTACTCAGTATCTTCCAGAGAACTGTAATTGGCTGCGAGAGACTGGTTTAAAGAGTTAGTGGTTGTGGAGCATCTTCGATTTACTTTTCACAGGATTTTAGATATTCTATAATCTGCTGTCTGCCACTAAAGCAACACTTAAAAAGCCAAAAGCAGAGATATGGTCAGTGTGGAAACAGGCCTGTTTGTTATCGGAGCTTTCACATCGTTGGTCTGAGGTACGGTGGAAAAGTTGTGTCAGGAAGTGTCACACGCCTCCTTGTGCTCCACAGTGGGCTGGAGATGGAAGGCATGAGACAGGCCGGAGCAGCTGTGATAAAGATAAAGATCTTTCTCGAGTTGGGGTCAAACTAGCAGGTTCAGGCTGGAAGTAGAAACAAAACACACACAGATTTTGTAGGTGGCTGTATGGACGTCTTTTGTTGTGTTCTTTCCTGCACTGGTTTTCTTGCCTCTCAGAACACTGATTTCCTTTGAAATTACATTTCAGATTGTTATATTTAAATGTTTTTTAGACATAATCGAAATTATATTTCTTTTGAAAAAGGTGCAAGGATTGCCTATGTATAAGTTTTCTACAGTAACTATGATTAAGTGCTGAGGTAAGGTAGGAAGGTTAAAGTTACAAGAGCTTTCTAGAGCAGATGTGTGAGCAGACTTCCTGATAGAAGACTAACGCAAGGATTAGAAGACACTTTTGATATGAGTGAAACCAAACAAATTCAATACATTTTCTGTCCTATCTGGTTGATTATCTTGGTGCTGGTGTCGCTGAGCAAGGCTGATGCTTTACCGCAGTGGCCTGAGTTTGAATCCAGCCTGAGGCCGTGGCTGCAGGTCAAACCCACTTTCAAGCAGTACTCTCCTTCAAAGTAACCTCATTTGAGCGCTTCTCGTTCACTGGTTTATCCGTCCTGTAGAAAAGTGGTCCCCGTGAGTCACACAAAGTTTCATTTTTTTCACTGTTATTTAAGTAGAACTTCTGCAAAGTATACAGGCAAAGCTTCTCTATCGTGGACAGAAAGTGTTTTTGTTACCAGCTCTCGAGATGAAAAGTTTAAGAAGAACAAGTTTAATCTTAAAAATGCAATCCCATTTCATCTGACTATAAAAACTTTATTTTAGCTTGTGCAGTGTAGTGGTGGTGTAGTACAGTGGAACTGTAAAAGTGACCTGCAGTAATTGAGCTGCACTAAGTAAAGACTTGTCCACAGAACCGCTGCTGCCACCTGTTTATTCAAAGTTCAGAGAAGCTCAACTCAGTACACAGAACCATGAACTGGAGAATCAGTTGTCGTTATCATGAATGCATTGTTGTCGTGATGGACAATGTCATTGATGCGCTGCTGCAGAGCTCTGATCTTCACTTTATTCAAATTGTATTTAATTGAATGTATCGCTTGTCCAAATGGTTTGACACTGCACTTCCTTTGGCCCTTAACAATACACGAGTGCAAAGATGATATGATGAACGGTTCTCAAGATATGCGTTCAACTGTCAGACAGATTTCTGGAATTATTAGATCGATGGCAAACCATTATCTGACCAGAAATATACAACAGATCTGCCACTAAGCATAAGGTCACAGTTTGATCTTCATCTCCACCATTGTCCACGTGTCCTTGGGCAAGACACTGAACCCCAAATTGCCCCTGACGGCTGTGCTGTAAGTGTGTGAGTGATGTGTGATAGAGAAAGTGCTGCACATTGATGCACTGTGTGTGAAGGGGTGGATAGCAAAACTGTCCAGTCACGTGCTTTAATAAGTGAATAGCATAAAATGGAATTCCAAAAATCTAAACTGTATTTAACTCTGTGTGAGGCGACCTTGACTGGAAACATCTTGTGGAGAAACCGTAGCAAAACTCTGCCCTGCTCCCTGACTCCTGTCATCAGCAGCCCTGCCAGGTCTGGCTGAGTGATGCTGCATGTGGGCTGGATCCAGCAGCCCCTGGTTCCTGATGGGTCCCCTGTGTTGCTCGTTTCTGTAACAAAGTGCTTTTCGTGCCTTTTTTTCCTCGTTTTCCAGGTTTGTTTACTGCCCCACAGACGCCCACTCTGAGTCACAAAGGCAGCCTGTCGTCTCTAATACTCCACTCTATGGGTGAATTAGTGGGGAGGCTTAGTGAACGTGTGCAGATGCTTTCGGTCACAGTTACACTGTGGAAAAACTAAACTGTTGTCACTTTTCAAAGTTTCTGAAAGGCGGCTGCGGCTGAGGGGTAGAGCGGTCGTCCTCCAACCTAAGGGTCGGAGGCTCGATTCCCCAGTCTGACCCATCTGCATGCCGAACTGTCCTTGGGCAAGATAGTGAACCCTGAATGGCCCCCCATAGAATAACAACGTGCTGCGATTAGATGCACTGTATGAATGTGTGTGTGAATGGGTGAATGTAAAACTGTACTGTAAAGTGCTTTGAGTGGTCATCAAGACTAGAAAAGTGCTTTATAAATACAAAACCATTAAAACCATTCTTGCTCTCTGCTGAAGAGTTGTTGCTCCTTTGGACAGTCACTTCTACATTCATGAACATCAGCAGATATTTCCCCTCTGACTTATTCATTAGATTTCACCTGTCGGTGCGTGTGAAACAGTAACTGGATGGGTTCAGGTCACGTTTGGTTATGTGAATGACGCAGTTTAGCTGCTGGGATCATGACAACAAGGCTAAAATAACATGAAATAAAACCATGATTAATAACCATGATTAGATAAAAATAGTTCTGTCAGGAAAATAAATTGGACACCTCATGAGGCTGGATCCAGAAAAGCATGTTAGTGAGATCAAATTTCTGCAGCTCTTGTCTAAAGCAGGGGTTTTCAACCAGGGGTCCGCTAGTAGTTTTCCCCTGTGCATGTGTGTTAAAGGTAGATGTAGAAGAGCGGTTGAGCTAGGTAGAAAAACTCTCAGGAGGACTTGGAGATTCAGTTTGTATGATGGGAATTTTTATTTTCCCAAAAAGAAGGCCCAAAAGGGCAAAATTAATAATGAAAATATTAAATAAAACAAAAGAGCGAAAAGCAAATACTTGCTAGACAATAAATTGGCATAATAGCCAAAACAATTAATTGCAATAAGAGTCAACTTTACCACGTTCACTGGTTGAGAAACAATTTCTTAGGAGAGCTCTAGACACACAAACACACCGAAGTACTACTTACGCAGTAGGTGGGATTTGCTGCTTGTGATCATGAGGTTAAACTTAAGTAGGCCTCAATCGTTTGTGTGATATTGCATGATTATCATTTGTGACATATTCTGCATTACTTTGTCATCTTCCCTATTCAGTTGTAGCCCCAGTTTCTGTTGATTGTTATTGATCACCGTTACTTTAACGTTCTCTCAACATGTTGGCTACATGTCTGTACATTTAAGTCATGAACGTTATATATTGATGTACACATGGTTCTGAGATGCACAACTACAAACTGCATTTTAATTTTGTTTTCAATTCTTAAGCACTTAAAATCAACCGTTTTTGTTGTTTTTAAAAATAAAATTGTAGATTTGTTTGAGGTTTTTAAATAAAACCAACATGGAAAACCAAATGTTAAAACTTCCTTCTATCCACGCACACACACACACACACACACACACACACACGTAGGCATGCGCGCTTAGGCACATCAGTGGGCCGAGGATTACTTTCTAGTCAGAATGGTGGTCCCTAGGACAAAACCAGTTGAAAATCCCTGGTCTAAAGACACGACAGAGTCAGGTGCTCCCCATGTTACTGACAGCTGAACGGGTTACTTCTTACCTGAAAGATCAGGGATGTCCTTGGCCCATTGATTTCAAGACCCTTGGTGAGGCGGGCCTTCGACCAAAGAATTTTCTTCATACTCACAACATTGTTTATTGTATGAGACTTATTTACAGATAAGATCCTGACAAGAGTCGGATGGAATTCCATTGTGACACATCAGCCTTCTGAGTACCAGCTCATAATCAGTTTAACAGCAACTGCCTTTCAGGGTTGCTCATTTCAGACATACCAGCAGCATGACCAGTCAGAGGTGCTGATTCAAATGGGAAGTGGGCAAAAGGAAATTCTATTCAGTCCGATTCTATGCAATCTGTGACTCATGAAACTCCCAATAATTGTGTGGATCTAAAACAGTGAACTTCCCAACCAAAGCTTCACTGCAGTCCCTCTCTGTGACAGGTGTTGGTCAGATTTAAAGTTTTTAATCGTATATCATATAAAAACATGAATAATTAAAGTGTTAATTAGGAAACAAAAACACAAGAATATTTAGAAAAGTAAAACCAAGGTTGAAACAGTGCATCATATGTGAACACAGAGGAAGAGCCCAGGGCTCAGGTAGGGCAGGAGGTTTGAGGCTGTTTGCTATAGAGGGCTTTAAAGCTGAGCAGTGGAAATCATAGTGTATTATTTGCTGGACCAGAAGCCAGTGATGCTGAATGAAGAGTGGCGTGATGTGGTCTGTTGTGGCAGTAAGATTAATTAATTAATAGATCACTTATGAACAAAGAATATAATGTCTCCTTTATTAAATCCTGTTACTGGCTTCATCTTCTCACCTAATCCTCAGCAACAGAGCCATAAACTCATATTCCAAAATGTGCAAGCATTCACACAAGTTTATTTTAATGAGACAATATGTTTGGAATCAAATTTTAACCAATAATAGACCATATTACCTTATTTTCCATTATTTGACCATGCAAAGATAAATATTTCATCCCACTAGTCTTGAAAAGTCCACGTGAAGTGAGGCACCGTCTCTATAAGAAGTTACATCAATCCCATCCTGTCAATGTAAATCACAATAACACCCCAGTTCAGGTGTTCAAACCAGGAGGACAGTGGAACAACATAAGGGCGGCGTGGTGGTGTTTAGCACTGTTGCCTCAGAGAAAGAAGGTTCCTAGTTCGAATCCCAGTCTGTATATGAGGGGTACTTCCTCTTGGTACTGTACTACATGCAGACAGTTGTGAGGGTAATAAAGATTGTAAATTCACTGGAGGTGTGAATGACTTTTCCCACCTATGGTCCAATGGCTGCTGGGATTAGCTCCAGCTCTACCACAGCCCTCAAAGAATAACCAGTATAAAGTTATTTATTTATAACTTTGATCAAATTCGAGCTTATAATCAAAATCACAAAAAAAGGTTACAAAGGTCAAATAAAAATACTTTTTCACTATAGATTACCTTGTACATTAACTCTAATTCTTTTTTTAAATCCCTCCACAGCATTCACGATACAAAACATTGTCCTGTCCATTGAGCCCAGTACTAATGTGACTCGGGACACCAATGTGACTGTGAGATGTAAGGCCAATGTCAGCTCGGGGACTGGGGTGCTGAGTCGGGAGTACACGATATACAAGGACAGCAAAAAGGTGTACACCAAGACCTCCAGCACGTCAGAGGACCTGCTGTACCCGCTGCCCGGGGCCAGAGTCTCCAACACTGGCAAATATAAGTGCAAGATCAATATCGAGGGCAAAGAGAAGACAAGTGAAGCTACAAAACTCACCGTGACAGGTTGGTTTGTGTCGGAGGCTTCTCTCTGTATCCTTTTTTAAATGTTTTATAATCTGTTGTGACTTGAGAAGCTCAGGTGAGTTTGAATGACTCGTATAAAGTTACCAGGCAGCAACTGGGAGAAATTTCAAATAAGTCACACGTCTCTCTCTACAAGACACTGAATTTGGATGGAAGATGTTGGGATGAACAACAGAGTTCGTCTGCTTTCAAAATGTGTATTATTTAGCCATGATAATGTACCTTATACTGTCAGGATTCATCTTTGGCATATTCGAGAAGTTATTTTTAATAAGAGAGAGGAGAGGATGTTTGAGGTGTCAGAAGATCTTAAACATTCTCAGAAGATGCTACAGTTTTATGAATCTGAGTATATGTCTTAAATGTTGGTTTTCCAGGCCTGTCGAAACCAGTTCTCCACATTAACAACGGTGTTGTCAATGAAGAGGAGGAGGTAACCGCCAGGTGCACAGCGCCCGGGGAGACCGGCTCCATTTACTTCTACTTCTATGAGGACTCCAAAGAGATCCGGGACAATCTGGTCAACTCCAACCAGCTAGAAGCCAAGTTTCCTCTCAGCAGCATTGGCATCCACAAACTTAGCTGTAACTATGCTGTCTTAATAATGCCGGACTCCTTCAAGTCTGAAAAGAGCAACAGTATCACTGTTTCAGTCAAAGGCAAGTAGAGTTTTAAAATGTCTACTTTTGTAAGCTTTGGGCCCATCTGAAGTTTCCGTCACTGATTTTGTCTCCTCAGAGCTCTCCATCACTCCAGTCCTGGAGATTTTGCCTCAGTCCAAGGTTTATGAAGGAGATCAACTCAGCATCTTGTGCACCATCAGAACGTTTCTCAACAGCTCTGTGAGCAGCCCTGCCGACCTGTACCTGAGCCATGGGATAAAGCTTCTCAGCAGCGGAAAAACCAAGGTCAACCACAGCATGGTCGCTCTGGCACAGGACCCTGGGGATTTTGAGTGCAGACTGGAGATAGGAAATGTGGCCAAAGTCACCAAAAAGATGGTTACAGTGACTGGTGAGTGAGCAGGGGAGACAAATGTCCATGTACATGTTCACATTTTACATACAGTAACTGTAAAGGTTATCAGACAAGTCAGAAATCCCATTCTACTCATTTTAGGTTAGGGAACAGGGAACAAACTATTGAATTAACAGCCATCAGTGGGATATATAAACTCTGTACTCTCTCACTATAAGTTGTCTGAGAGGACTGTTACAACATGTCTGTCTGCTAAATAATAAACAAGAGCCGGAAAATGGTTAGCTTTATGTCCCCAGTTTTGTATCTCTAAATGTAGCCAATGGTTGACACATTTCTGCCATTGAAATCATCTTATTATCATATTATTATATTTGTAATTATATGAGATATGTCATTAAATTTTACTCCAGGTTGCCTTATAAAACCTGGCTATAGGGAAAACAACTTGCACAGCTTGCTCCTGTTCATTTCCAGTACTGTCTGTTGATTAATGAGCACTGTCTCCATCAAATAAATAAACAGATGCTTTTTATGTATACGTTACATACGTATATATTAAAAGAAAGAGACAATTAATGAATAAAAAACAAAATAAAATTATGTATACCTGTTTTTTTCAACAGTTGGGTAAAGAGAAAAAAGAAGGATGGTCTTGGTTGAGTGTGAAACTGTTAATCTTTTTTTTACTACATTTTAGTTAATTTATTTTAAAACACTTTGTTTTGAGGTTTTACACAGGTTTTACATTTGCACTATTAGTTGATGTCAGTGCAGATGAGGTTTTTTTAATCTGTCCACAGAACTGTTTTCGGTGCCCACTCTCACCATGTCTCCTGCTGAGGTCTTTCAAAAGGATTATATGACACTAACCTGTAGAAGTGAGAACTACGCCTCTGAAAGAATCCCAATGGAAGAGCTGAGCTACACTCTTGAGCCGCCTGACAGCCATCTGACCCCCATGAAGCCCGGGGTCTTCTCTGGCAGGGCCCTGCAGTATGATTTCAACTATACCTGTGTAGCTCAGGCCAAGGGCATCATGAAACACAGTGACACCCTGACTGTATATCCAAAAGGTGAGCTAACTTGATTCGTAAAGGTTTCTTAAAGCTAATGTCTTGATTTCTTAAAGGTAAACTTACTTGATATTCACCTCATTACATTAATTCGTGATAAATTATATACATTTGCCTGAATGCACTTGTGCCACAATTGAACACATTTTAGGTTATAATATGTATATTATAAACTTCAAACACAAAGCAAATCTGAATTTGATGGCACAAGATTTTTGAAGACTCAACATTGTCATTGTCCTGTTGTGTGACACATCTGACACAATGAACACCTAGTGCTAGTCTGGTACACAAAGCCATTTAAAGTGAGCGTGGAACATATGCGCCACTCTGTTGTGGTTGACCAATCAGTGGGCCAGCTGGCCAGTCAGAGCACAGTGGATTATTTAGGACAGTGGCTCTCAAAGTGGGGGGCCCCAACTACCCCTAACCAGCTTTGGGGGGGCCCAGCTTGCAAACGTTTGAGAACCCCTGGTTTAGGAGGAGGAGCTTAAAGAGACAGTAGCTAAAACCAAGTGTTTCAGACAGAGGCTGAAAGGAAGAGCTGCAGCAGTGGACAGGATATGAACAGTGATGCTTTTTCTGAACATTAGAGCATGTACATCTTTTCAAGTAATAACCCTCATTCAAATCATGAATCTGACTATGAGCATAACATGTCTTCTTTAAAGAACTGATGTCTAGATTTAGAGGCAACACCCCTCCAAACTTAAAGTTAACCTCCTGTGGTCTTCAGGTAGAATCCTATAGAAGCATCACTCACTGTGACACTCAACAGTGTCAATGGAGATTTAAAGGGGTCATTCTTTTTTTTTTTCAAGTATATTTTTGAGGGTTTTTATTTTGGTTCGGAACCAAACCCGGGCCGCTGAGGCACAGCCTGGTTGGGGCGGCAGCTCTACCAGGTAAGCAATGCGCCGCACCTAAGGGCTCATCTAAGATAGTGAAAACACAATGATTCCTACATGATGTATCGATTAAAAAGTCCTATACATCGGGTCTTTATATTCATCATTATTTCTGTGTAAAATTGAATACTCCCATGATTAAGTTATGGGTGTGAGCAGCTCCAGCAGCTGGTGTGTCTGTGGCTGCTGGAGGCAGAGCCCCAGGCTGCACAGTTTGTGAGCATGTGAATGCAAGAGAATTGATGATGGCATCGTTATGGGGCTGTGGTTTAGATTACATCAGTAAAAGTAAAACAAACAAACGCACAAAAGGAATGAATGATTTATTGCAGCAGCAGGTCCAGATCAAAGACATCCACTGTGGCAGATAGATCCATGTGGCTTCGTGCTAAATGCTGAAATGGTCACGGTGGATCATCCAGCTGTGGCTTTCTTTCACCTATAAGAGCTTGTAAACTCACCACCTGTTACTTAGAACTATATTGAGTGAACCCAGATGCAGACAGTAGGCCGGGGCTGACGGTATGGAGCAGAGGGCATGACACCACCTTTCTGCTGTTTATTCCTGATGAACCCTGATGTGACTGCACAGCTCATTCAGCTCAGTGTCTGGACATTTCAAGAGGCTGACCGTTATTATTATTATTATTAGTGTTATTATTAATAAAAACTAGAGAGGCTGGGTGGACTGGTAACATTTAGCTTTGAGAATGAAAGCACAAAGAAGTTGGACCTAGGCCTGATTGTGGAGACAGACATGTGTCAGGTGAAAACCGCAGAAAGGTTGTGACTCACTATTCAGAGGAGAATGTCAACAACCACACTGTTACCTAGCAACAGAGGTAGTTGTATGTGTGCTTCACTGTGTGCAGCAAGTGAGCGAGAGCTTTGTCCTTTTTTAGGTTCATTCTATGAAGTCCATAGGAAAGTGCCTCTTTAATTATAAATGATAATCAGTTGTATGCACAGGCTGCAAAGTGCTGATCAACTGAGAGGGAATGTATATCAACACGGTTCTTTCTGGATGCACTGACGTTTCACTGCATAGCACAAAGTTGTTCTTTCTATTGTGTCATCTATAGTTATATTATAGGAGACCATTACCATATTGAAAACCTTTTTTTGTCCCTCCGCTAATTTTGAACCCTTCCACTGACCCTAAGTTGTTACTGTTACTGCTCCCCAGTCCCAGGCTAAACACCTTGTCATTATATAATTGCCTTTTATAGAATGGGCAGCAGAATAGTCAATATAATAATGTTAAATAATGACATATATGTGGCCATTTTTGTAAGGAAATCGCTGAAGCAGCCTATGAGAGATAAGAAAACAATGTTCTTCCATCCTCCATCAAAGAGGTTATATTTTCAATGTCAGGTCTGTCTGTCTGTCTGTCTGTCTGTCTGTCTGTCTGTCTGTCTGTCTTTCTTTCTTTTCTTGGCAAGATAGGGCGAGATTAGCTCTCAGATTGTACTTCTACTGTCACTATGGTTTTCCTGGTGAATGGGACTCTGCCACAGAGACTCAGGGTGTTTTCTTTCTCTGTTTCTCCTTGTTTGCAGTGTCTGTCTCGATCCCTAAGATCTCAGTGGTTGGCAAGGCGGTCCTGGGACAACCATTCAATATCCTCTGTCAGTCGGACACTGGCAGTTTTCCGATCAACTACACCCTGCTATGGGATTATGACAAGCTCAGCACAACTACTGTTAAGCTGCCCCTTCAGGAAGCTCTCTTCACAGTCACCATCTCCAGGCCTGAGGAAATAAACAAGTACATGTGCGAGGCCACGAATAAACACAGGGAGGCTCCGCTCAGTAAAAGACTCAACGCTGCTGTTATAGGTAACTAATCACAACAACTACACTGTGTTCATCCGTTGTAAATGAGTAGCACATTTTAACTAAGCTCATTAACAGTCATCCATAAATCGAGATTGTTTACCCCATGTAAAGAATTTTCATCAGCCACATCAGCTGTATCATAGAGAAATACTGAAAAAGAAACTACTGTATATACAAGAGAGAAAATATCTCCCATCCAAGTCTTATTAAGGAATTGGAACTTAAATTTTCCTTACCACAGGAGAACAATTTTATCTTAAAAGTTGGGGAAAAAAACACCCGAAATGTGGAACTATGTGCCGATGGTGTCTGATTAGCTTTATTGATTATTGAGATGGATGAGTCTAAGTTTTTTCAATGTTTTTCTCTCTCAGTGCCTCTGACAGACACGACTCTGACCGTCCTCCCCAACTTAACAGAGATCTCGGAGGGAGATGATCTCTACCTGATATGTGGCACTAAAGGCTCGCCACCAGTCACCTTTAAGTGGTACCGTGATGGCGACAAACAGCCGCTGTTCACCACCACCACCAACAAGAACAACACACACCACCAAGTCTCACAGTTGTCCAAAGAGCACAGCGGCACATACTACTGCGAGGCTGTCAACCAGGCCAACAACGTGGTCCGCAGTGAGAAGGTCACCGTAGAGGGTGAGACTGATGAGTCTTTATATTCTGTAGGAACCAACCTTCACCAGACCTGCTGCTCTTTTTGTTCTTTTTCTGTCCTTTGTTTTTTGAGTTTGACACAAAGCCGGCGACTGGGCATAATCCTTTGTGCATGAACGCATTTTGTATTCACACACAACTAAGAATCCAGGAAGGGAAAAGAAACATTTAAGGTGTCTCAAGATTAAAATATTTAGCTGGAGCGCAACAGGGAGGCCAACGAATGTCCGTGACTCACTAAGTAATGAATTTACTCCATTGGTTGGCTGGTTGAGTATTGGCATTTCCATTTGCTGTTACTCTTTCAAAATGAATTAGCTCAAACAGGTTATTTTATGCCATTAGGGAGGTATTCACAAGGTAGTGTGTCCAACTTAGCACATTTGTCACTAGATTTACTCACTCTCCAGACCGCTTTAATGATTTGATGTCATTAATACACCTAACCACAAATCTAGTGGATCGTTGGGACAGACCTGAGCTACTTTCCAAAGAAGAGAGTCATCTGCTCTGACCCATGATCATGAGGTTGGGCTTTTACCTCTGCAGGCAAACCTGTAGACCATGTGTCAGCAGACAAGCTTTATTTCTCTGACTGATCATTTTCAATACTCTAATAATAGATGAACTGCTGATTTTGTAACCCTCTTTCAAAGGGCTTGACAGTGACAGCTGGTTGATGTATATATATAATCTAAAATGGGGGGCCACATCCCTTTTTATACTTATTCTGCTGTCTGAAAACTGAGAGAGAAATACGCGTAAAATTACTAAAAGAATGTATATGTGGGCACAGAGAGGAGGAGAGAAGCAAACTGTGAGATGACTGTTGGCTGAATGCAAATCAGACACAGTGATGTCATGAATATTTCAATGAGTGTAATATGCCCTTTAGTGACTGAGCGACTTTTCGAGCAGCCTTTCACTACTTTCCAGTGAAAGTAGAGGTAGAGTGGTTCCACAATAGTTCATCCATTTGATTAAATGTATCCAGCTCTATTCTCGGCTTTGGCCTGGTCTCACTACCTTAACAGTGATTTAGCTTGTGCTTTAAATGTCCAACATTCAGCGGTATCACTCTTCATCTCTCTCCAGGTTCACAGGCTAGCAAGGCCAAAAATCCAGGTTTATATATATGGTGTCAGATCCTCAGAATATGCAGAAATGTTTGATACCTTCGACATTTTTAGAGATGAGGGGGATCAACTTTATCTTTCTCCTGCACTACCTTTGTCATCATGTCCCATTTTCTTCTCCTCCTCTCTCCCTCTGTGCTTTGCCTGATTTGTTTGTGTCTCCCTCTCCACAGTACGCATGGCGCTGTGGAAGAAAGCGGTGATCGGGGGCGTGGGTCTGGTGGTGGTGTCGCTGCTGGTGCTGGCCTGCGTGCTGTACTGCAAATCCAAGAGAGGTAGACAGACCTACAGTCCTCCAGCAACTCGGGGCCCTTATGTCTAACTATGTATGAAATCCTTCCTGTGCCTCCTTCCTCCTGCTCCTCTCACCTCTCCTCTCTAATTGTAGGTAAAAGAGAAGCAGATGCTGAATTGTCAGTGTGAGTTGGCTCGATTTCTTGCTTCCTCTGTATGTGACAGATTCTGTCGAGGTCAGCGACGGTATATCTAGTTTTTAGCAGCTGGTTTTATCATATGCTGGTTTTGCATGTTTGGAGTGTAAAAATCACATAGACTTCCATTATAAACGATTTCCCCACATTTCAGGCAGTACAACATAAGCTTAAAACCAGTATTAGGAGAGACTAACTATTTATACATTTTTCATATCTCGTAATTTTTCTGCTCCTGGCAAACAAACCCTGTTACTTCTAAAATGTTATGCTTTAGTTTTACAAAATAATAAATAAGGACTTAGACATAACATTTTACTCAGTGAGCTAAGCTAAGCTAGCCATCTCCTGATGCCAAGTTCATTTTAGAGTACAGGCATGAAATTTGGATCAATTTAATTTTCCTCATGTAACTCTAGGGAAAGCATATTTCCCAAATGTCAAACTATTCTTTTGAATTAAGTGGCAAACTTCATCAATCCCAACATAGAAATTGTAGTGTTACAACAACTAAGTCACAAAAACTATGGACAGTAGCAGCCAACAGAGGCTAACAATAGGACTAATATTTATGATATTTGCTAGTGTACAGTAGTAGCAGTCCATAATTTACAGCACATTAGTCCAGCAAATCCAGTATTGTTTTGGTTATATGCTGTACAGTGAAGTAAAGGATTGTCCTATGATGTTTAAGTGTTGTAATTGAAACTTAAATATATATAGACAACAGTGGAAGTCTGTCACATAAAATCATAGGGTTGTTTGCCAGAATAAGTAATAAAAAAAAAAGGACAAAGTGAAAAGAAAGTAAAAACGACACAACTTTAAAGGAGACCTGTGTAGTGTTGACCCCTAGTTGAACTAAAGAGCTGTTTAGATGAGTGGGTCTCCATTTTGTTTGTATGTCATGGACTCGGGGCACATTCCCATTGTTTTCACGCTATTATATTATATTCTTAGAAAACAAACAATTCTCCAGATAAATAAAGTAAATACGAAAGCTGCGAGGTAGTAAACAAACAATGAAGGTTTGCTTCTTTTTACAGAGGGAAGCATGTGCAACAGGTGATAGTCATAAATAATACAAAGATTAAATGTCTTGGCTAACAACAATTCTAAATAGGTTTGTTCTTAAGAGCACTTTCTGCAATTTGGATTAGATTAGTACTATTGACAATCCAGCCAGCAGACCTCATTTTGAACATTTGTCAGAAAGCCTTTGAGGGCTCCTTGACAGTAAGTCTAATACGACACAGAGGTTTTTAACACAACCACAGGAAGCGTGGTTTGACTTTTGGATTGTGCACCCATGACTGTTCTCATCAGCCATTCTCACGCCTCAACAGTCACAGCATGTTTCCTGTTGAAACCCCAGTACCTCACTCCCCTGATATATGTTCTAATGCTCTAATATGCATAAAGGGATCATGTGGTGGGGACCTTATTACCAGTTATGTAACTATCTATGCTGCTGCAGATATCCCCTTAAAGTTTATATGCATGCACAATGTGTGTACGAGTGAACATATTGTCTTTGTCTGTTTTGCATGTACATTGTGTTTGTGTCTATGTATTGTAGAGGTATAGAAACAGTAGGATGATGAAGGGATAGATCACTGAATAATGAAAATGAGGTCTTTATCTATGCCGATGGAGGGGTGGGTGAAGTGTTTGAGTCCTCAGAACCCTTTAGAAGTCTCATGGGTGAACAATGTTGGAGCCAAATCCAATACAAATGAAGTAAATGTTGTAAGATTTTTCAAACGTAAAAAAACAACAGAAAAACGGAACCAGCAATGCTTCCGTGCATCTTATGCATCCCCTATGGCAAGACCTTTTTTCCAGTGTGTGTAGTGTGCGTGAGAAAGTGTGTAAATGATGCTGCTTCGAGTTCAATCTAAATGTCTGGGCTTAGGGACACTTGGATGAAACCACAGGAGCAGTATGGAGGCCTTTTAATTTTTTGATTTCGTATTTTTACGTTTGTAGAATCAGTCCCCACTTCCATCACTTGTATTGGATTTGGCTCTAACACTGCTTACCCCTGAGACTCCTAAAGGGTTTTATGGATTCAAACACTTCACCCACCCCTCCATCAGAATTATATACTAGATAATGAGTCAATTTTAATTTTTCATTGAACTATCCCTTTACCTCCTTAAGATGCAAGTTGCTGCAGTAGTTAATTCACGGTACATGGCATTAGGTGTCAAGTGTTACAAAGTGCTTAGAGTGCCCATTATCATCTTCTTCCAGACGAAGCGCCAATCTATGATGGCATGGACGGGAAGGGTCACCAATGGGACGTGAGATAGCGTGGCATCGCTTCCCCGCTGACATCAGCAACAGGAGCAGCTACAGTGTCCCAGCCACAGTGTAGAGAAGCTCTACAGTAGGAGGGACTTGAATTTTTAAAAAAAATTACAAAGAAGCATTAATCGTTTTAGCTAGAATTATTGCACAATTGGACTCTTTAAAATCTACACTCTCAAGAAAAAGGAGGGGCATTGTTATGATGAGATATGAACCAGGACCCGCTGCTCCCTCTCCCCTCCTCCTGCAATCTAAATGGCCTTTGATTTCCTACTTAACATCAATGTCTTTCCTTTGTTCTTTCATCCCCATGTGTCTGTTTGTGTGAGTGCATGTCCTTTTTTGTGAGAACTGCTCTTTTTGTCTGATGTGCATGTATAAATAGGTTTGGTGACTGACTCATTTGTATATACATTTGATCACCATGACAGGAAATGTATGTATATATTATGGTTGATCCCTTGACTGACTGGAAAAGACACTCGTAGAATAAAGACATTGCTTTTATTTAGAAATGTGTCAGTACCATTCATTTTGCTCTGGCTAGTGGATTGAAGGCTAAATTCATTTGTGGTTAAAAAAAAGAAGAAACATTTTATATATTATCATGCATTATGTTCTAATATTCGACTTCTTTGTGCTGAATGGTGCAAGGATACAATACAAAAATTTCAAAAATTGCCAACATAATAAAGATTATTTCATTTCTTAAAAAAAAGAAAACACAACTCAGACTTCCTTCAAAAAGTCGATAACAATGGATTCTGCAAGAAACTTCCTCTGTTGGCACAGAGCAGCTTGTTTGTGGTGGGGAGAGGGGGGGTGGGTCCAGTGTTGATGAAACTGATGGTGCTGGGGAGGGAGGGTCTTGTTTTGACTCAGGACACATACGTTGCATGAATGCATGCAGCTGGTGGAGGAAATTAATCATAAGAGCTTTGGTCGAGCTGTGTGTGAGATTACATTACCAACTGGGAAGTTGTTTTTGCCAGAATTTATTGTGCAGCCGTTGCTGCAATAACAAGCTATTGTGCACGAAGCGCCGGAGGATTTCTGAACCAGATGAAGACTTGTGCTCCATTGTTACTGCTTTTGTTTTGTTATAAAGTCTGTACCCCGAAGGCCAAATTGTACAGATGTCCCACATAAAGTATCTCATATCTTTTCGTTCCAGCTTTTAGTATACAGAAGTGTAAGAGTTAGATCAGAAGATTGAAAGGACTCTCAAGTCTGATTGAAATGGTTAGCTGTCTTTAGCTTAGCATAGAGACCTGAAGGGAAAACTCTTAGCCTGGCTCTGTTCTACAATGGCTGCAGTGTCTCATTTTTACACTTTGATTTTTGTATGAATTAAACAAACAAGATATAACTTGGCAATGAGCTCAATTTATTGGAGCTGGTTGAATTTTTTTTTTTTTTACGTGTTTCCTCTTCCTCTCACTGTTCTAAAGTGAAGCTAAAATATCCTGGATATGAACGCTGCAATCTTGCACTCTTGACATCATTTGGAGCAAGAGTCTGTGCAGTAGTGATCGTAGAGGTGAGCTGTGTTACTCACGTCCCACCGATGCACTCAACCAATCGTGAGTCAGTCTCAGCTATCAGTCGGGACGTTTCAAACATCAAAATATATCCATTAAAACCAATTTTACTTTTGAACATTTGAAAGTAAATCAGTGAAGAACTACAGAAACCTTCTTAAAGAAACCTTTATTTTATGAGTCTTTTGGGTTTGCACTGCAGCCAGTCATTAGGGGGCGGTCAAAACTATTTGGCTTCACTTCAGGGGAACTGTTGTGTGTCCTTCTTTATATACAGTCTATGCTTTCAAGAAAAATAAGACATTCTAGACATTTTTTCTTTGTCTCAAGGGTTTATGCTATAGGCTGAGCTGGCTGTAGCTTCACAGCAGATTATAGAGATTTAACACAGATACTGTTCTTCATAAACAACCCTCAGCAAAACAATGAATAGGTATATTTGCCAAATGTTAAACTGTGACGAAGATGTTCCCAAACGCATCACCTACCTAGAGTGGTAGAGAAATTAGTCCTTAGCCGTTTTAGACTTGTGTTTTCCTCTTCCTAATGTTGTTGGCATTTTTTTCTTTGTTTTTGTTTTGTTTTTGGGCGTTCTGGTTTGATGCCTGAAATAAGTTCTGTGGTCAAGAGATTTTCCCATTTACTTCACATTGGTAAACACCCCACTTATTAATTATTTAGATGTTTTTACAGTGGTTCCTATCAAGTTACTAAATGAGTTGTCAGGGACATCATTAAGCCACAGCACACATGAAAACCATTCCACTCATCACACATTTACAGCCTGTGTTTTCCAACAGTGCTCTTCCAATCTGTTGTAGGCTTTTGCAGAAGAGATAAATATGCTAAAGTAAGTGTGCTAAGTCAAATAACAAGCTGGCAGCTTAGTGGCGGTGGAGTTGGAGTCATGCGACCGAGGTGTAATTAATTTATAGCCTAAAATGTACCTGTTTCTTCTGGTAATTTTTTTATTTAGGCTTTGAAATGGTGTTGATGTGAAGATTGTCTCGCTGGACATAATGTGCAAGCTATGATAAACAAATTGTTCATATCTGTGATAATAATGTGTCATCGTTTGCATTCTGTGTCAGGTGATATACCTGCGTCCCCGCAAATGTGATGCTATTTTTTATTACCGATCAATGTATGTGTGTTTATTCTAATCAGTGAGTTGATGTGTGGGTTTGGCAGCTGTCTGACCTAATGACTGTCTGTCTGTGTGTCACAGTGAGGGTGGTCCGAGCTGCCGTGAGTGTGTGGAGTGAGCGACCACCTGAAGCAGGTGAGTGGGGCTTGTGAGGCAGTTTACCATCATGTCAATGCTTTGAATCTTGATCCGGTGGATGCAGATGGCCGTCCACACTGAGGCTGGTTCTAGAGGTACCTTCCAGTAAATGAGGGATTTTGTTTCTCTCCACAGTCGCAAAGTGTTTGCTTGTCTTGGGAACAGTCGGGTTGTTATGATTTGTGGCTATACAATTACAATTGAATTGAATTGATCATGTGTTTGATGTAGCCAATGACGAGGAGAGCAGTGTGTTGTCCAGCGAGCCTGATGTAGAGTATACGGAGGTGGTGCATCCCCAGCCAGTGGACACTGTCAGAGGTAAACACACAAACCTGCGTTGTTTGGAGTCCATGTCTTGTCCTTTTTTAAATAACTTGGTTTCTCTCTCTTAATTTCTCCTTCTTTTTGTCGCTCTGTTTTCTATCCATTCTGCCTTTTTCCCCCTCCACTACAAACTTATTTGCCAAACCATTTTCCTCTGCTTTGCCCACATTCCTTTGTAGTTGATAAGACAAGACCTGGGAGGGGCCTAATTACCCATAACTAATATATCTCCAGGTCGCTGTAACTGCTGGGACTTCCAGAACCACTGCAGATTTTATAAACAGGAAGGGTTGAACTAATTGCCTGGCTGGTGTCTGATACTAGCCATCCTGTGCTGAAGCTCCCAGCAGGCCAGGGATGTTAGAATGTCACACAACCCGCATATTTTTAGGTTTTCTCTAAATGACAGATCAAACACAGTATCTACAAAACTTCATCTTTTGATGTTCAAGCAGACTAATGTGTTGCTTTTTACGTTAACAGTCCCACTGCGAAAAGGCACAGACACAGTTTACAGCGAGCTCAAAAATCTTCCACATGGTGAGTGTAACATCTTTAAAGCTGCACTGAAGAATACTTCCGTGGTGAAAAATAACTGATCGACTACATGTAGTTACAATTGGGCTTGTTTGTAGTGACGAACTCAGAGAAAATTATCAGCCAACTCTGCTCTTTCTTTCAGCGCTGCTGAGCTTTCTAAAACCAAACTGCCTCACTGCCGTCATCAGCCTTGTTTCTTGTTTCCACATCAGGCAACTGTTTTCAGTAAAAGAGTTCTGGTGAAGCAACTGAACAACACCTGTGTTGTTCAGTTTGAAAGTGAACATTAGAAGGTGGAGACCAAACTAGACCTTAAAGAAGAGTCATGATTAAACTAATGTACATGGTCAGAAATATGACCCTGAATTGATGTCAATCTGCCTGTAGCAAACATAAATGTAGGGAGCTGTTTGCTAACCTTTTAACTTTTATTTTGAAAGTTGTGAACTTAAGTCTAAATATTGTGTCAATTCCTCAATAAACCTCTGAAATAGCAGACATGCATGTTTGAAATGAAAACAGCAGTTAAGTAAGTCATTCAAACTTACATACAAGCCACATCATTTTCTGAAAAACATTGACTCTCAAATTGTCAATGCAGATAAACCAGGTAGGATGAATGCAAAGTTCTCTCTTCGCATAGGCTGTGTAAAAGAAACTCCTGTGTAGAACTCTCATTTGTGAGGACTCACAAATGACAATAAATAATGCTCTGGAGCATTATTCATAGAATGAGTACTGCATTTGTCTATATAACGATAATATGGCAAGTGGCAAAATTATCAATTCATGTAGCTTTAAATACTGCATCATGAAGGTAAAAGAGAGATTTCTAGATCATACCAAACATTATTTCTGAGATGAGAACTTTTATAACTGATGGAAAGACAGTTTACCCTGGCCAGCTACAGAGCCATGACCACATCCTATTACTGCTGGCAGGAACTTCCTGTTATTAGAACGGCAGCCAGACGCTGGACGTCTCTATCAAGCAGTCTATCGGAGTCCTAATGTTTCCTGTTCAACTGTGACGTCTGTGAGCGAAGCATCTGTACGAGTCAGAAGGAGTATTGATATAGAAGAAAGGGACAGGACTCATTGGCTGAGGCTGGTCAGTCTATGCTGAAACAATGGGCTTCTGCAGTGGAGGAACAAGTGAGGCAGCAGGTTCAGCCCCGTTATCTTAACTTACAAATGACTAATGAATAACTCTGAGGTCAGCCAGTGAGGACGTTGAGTCACCCGACCAACCCATGTTTGCTCATTGTGAGAACTGTGAGAACTGTGAGAACCGATCATTTTTAAGGTCTTGATTTTACGATGTAAATTTCCTAGAGATAATATATATATTATGATTTGGTGCTGAACAAATATTATTTTATTGTATTTCATTTGTGATACATATATTTTGTGCTGCTTTGTCCTTTAGGTGCTGCTGACCACCATGACTATGTGAGTAATTAACTGCACAATCAATCCTATTTAAATATGTTCCTCTCACTCTGTACCATTACTATCAATATACAGATTAACATATAAATTATATATACAGTAACTTCTTCATTTTCTGCAGTTCATTTTAATCAATGATTAATTTGACATCCATACAAAGCTATTTATATGAAATCGTTGTTATAGATAACTGTTATATTTAACATTTCATTCAGATATTGGTGCAAAATCAATGTAAAATGTTCATTATAAAACACTAATCAGTTTAACCTCTATGGAGGTAGTTTCAGCTCAATGGTTATTGTACCTGTGTCGGTTCAAACTCCATCCGTTCAAAGTTGTTCACCAGTATGTCTATAACTTGATGAAATAATTAAAACATTATAATTATATACAGTAACATTATGTGTATTACTTGTAATCTGAACTCCCAAAACCCTTTTATGTCCCTGCATTGGCTGCCTCCCGGTCACACTGACCCTCTTCAGGCCGATAGTAGCCAACAGAGTGGGTGGGAAATTGCTGTCAAAGTTTCCTGACAAGAACAAAGGCGTTTGGGCCGGGGCTTCCTTCCCTATCGCCCAGTCACATCAGTGCTGTGGTCCAATCACATTAAATCCAAGCCCATCTCAGCCAGTGCACTGTCCACCATGCAAGCTGTAATCACCAGCCCTCCCAAATGCACCATTTGCCCCTAAATGGTGCTTCATGCGGCTAAAGAGAAGAAGTTGAAAAATAAGCAAAGGATGTGACATCATGATCTGAAAGTGGTCGTTTCTTTCATCAGTGTATCTCCTAGATGACAGATAAAGCAGTTCACTCTGAACGCAGCCTCATGATAGTTTGTCTGCGCCTCGAGAAGCTGATGTAAATTTGCACTTTGTGTTTCTGAAATCTTCCTTCGGGTTGTGTCATTAGGCTTAGCAACCAGAAAAACAAGGGTTATCTCCAAGGTAGTTTGGCAAACAGATGAGATTCAACTTAAAATCTGAGTAAACAGGCAACTTTTGTCAATACATGAACAAAAAGGCACTAATGTGCCCATGTGACACTGTTTTTACAAAATGTTGCATCTTATTTGTTAATTTGTTTATCTGTCAACAGCATAGTTGCGTGCTTCCGTGTTAACTGCTTTGTGTTGTGTGCCGGGCTTTAAGTTTCAGGACGGTAAATGAAGCAGTGACGGTGTTTAATGGCTCTGTGTCAGCAGGGTTCAGTGGAGTACGCAGAGCTCAATGGTGACCGACCTGAGATCAGTCACCACCTTCCAGAGGCCAACAACCCCCAGGACCTGCCGGTGCCAGTGGATTAGTGATGGCACCACCCCTTCCTGCTGCCACCTCTAATCCACACTTTATCATCTCCACCATATTACTATATCACATCTTCCTCTTCTTCAGTCAAATAACTGAGTGCTAGGTTAGCTGTAAATAATTGTTTGTATTAATAAAGGCATCTCACCTACAGTATCCTTCCAGTGTTGTTTGGAGGTGTGTTTTCCTTGTTCCCACAGAGATCTGATAAAACACAGATTAAATAATAGAGGGTCATTATATTAGAGCTCTAAAGACAAGCAGAAATAGCACAGCTATGATCAGAAAAAAAAGTGTCAATTTCTCAGAGCTATTCTTCCTCGACTCAAGTTCCAGTAAGTTTATTTTCCATTTGCATTAGTACATGGTGTACACAGTGAATGTAGTGGCAAAGAAATTAAGTAAAAATAAGTGAAATAAAATCAAAAAGAAGTTACATAAATGTAAATACTCATACCTTTGGCGTGTAAGTACATCACAGTGAGAGTGTGCTTCAGTTTGAACAGGTTTCACCACCAGGCTTGTTGCATGTGCAACAAAAGGCCATTCTGTTGCACCAAATTTCATGGTCTGAAGTGTATTGCCTTTATTCCTGAGGATATTTGGCAGATATGACAGCAATATTACATACATGTATAGAAGCACAATAAAAGCATTAACAATGTGGGAATCTACACTGACATAAACATAAAATAACAATTGTAAAGAACGAAGTCCAAAGTATAACGTGTTAGTGTGTAAATATTAACCATAGAGTCTATATTAATGTTATATAGCTATTGTATCAAACATCAGTGTGCAAGCATATATGATCATGTGCATGACATGCTGTTTTGGATGTGAAATACAATGTACACACACACACACACACACACAGTTTTCAGAGCAACTGGTCAAACACTGTCATCAGGTTTAGTCTCACATTTAACTATTGAATCACACATGGAAAAAACATATTACAGCCAGTTGACAAGCTCAATGATGTCACACCCTGTCCCTGTGACAGATGGTAATTTCTGTGTTGTAAAATCAGGTAATTGTTCAGAGGGTTTTTCTTTGTTTAGGTATTTAGCTTCAAGTATTTAGTAGCCTACTGAATATAACATCTTTCAGTCAATGTAATGGGTTTTTTTCAGCAGGGTTTTCCCCTTATTTACCACTAGAGTGCAACAACAAATAATTATTCCAGTTTTGTGTTAGCTCAAGGCTCCACCTTGTGGCAGAACCTTTAAATCCACTTAAGGATGTTGTGATAAAATAACTTTTTATGATATTACAAATAAAAATTTGGCAAATAGTAGTGTTTAAAGTATCAAATATCTATGCTTCAGTAAAACCAGGAAAGATATCCTTAAATCACACCATGATGACATGTACAGTAGTGGAGACAAATGGTCTTAATATAAAATATAACTTGTGTGAATTTGAACCATTGATGATTCAGCATCATTAATCACCGATTCAAACTTTAATGACCCGGAAATTTTCTGACATGTGTTGCCGTGTGTTCTCTGAGTGGATATTTGAGTTGAGCTAATACTTGAACAGGAGCAGAGTTTCCATTCTCTGAACAGTGTCAGTGTGTGTGTGTGTGTGTGTGTGTGTGTGTGTCAGTGTGTCAATCATCTTCAGGTGCTGCTGTTGATAAGAAACTGCAGCATTTTTTTATCGTCTCCAAACTGAACTTCATATATTTTTCACTGGGAACCTGCTTTTCCCAATACAGATTAATGGAGGCCTAGTGCCGTCGTAAGAGAAGTCGGTTTGATGGTAGCACGTTGATATCACTTCCTCTGTTTAATATCAACAATGGATCAGAAGACAATGTCTTAAGTGAAAGGGATCAGTGAATGTCAAATCCTCAGAGATTTATCAACCAGCACTACAGGTCCTCTCTGGTCTATGCAGCCTTTCTTTGAGCTTAATGCTTTGGTTTTCTATCAAACAACTCAATCCTCATCAGGATCAGGCAGATAACATTAACAAAATACAACAAATGGTCCACTCATTAGTGATCAGCTGGTGAACATGGTGAAGCACTTAGCCACTAAAGAGACGGATATTTCCCTCAAGAATTGGTAGAGAAGAAACAAATGTAAAAAGCTCATGAATAACAAACAGAGATTCCGAAGAGCAAATGCAACGCTCCAAATGTTGTTCTTTATCTGCAGGGTATTCATTGCATTTGGTTTTCCTAACTGGATATATATTATACAATGTCTAAATACTAAAATATGATTTTAGCCTTGCTATGTGGGAGTTTACAAACATTGATTTAAGATGGATGGTTTCCACATTTACTTGTCTTTGTGCTTCCCCTATGGAAGTAAATCAGTTTCATCCGATTTTGACATTTTACTGAATTTTTGCATCAAATTTTTTGCAACTGAATCTTAGTAGTTGAATATTGTACTTTGAAAGTTTGAATACTGAAATTCAGTGGCAGAAAATTAAAATGCATGATTTCAACGTAAATTGAATTGAAGTAAACTGATTTACTTCCATATGGCCCCCTCTGGTCAAATATGCTCATCACAGTGATGAATTATATTATTGTATTATATATCTCCTCATCTCATCGTCATCCGCTTATCCGGGGTCGGGTCGCGGGGGGAGCAGCTCAAGCAGGGGGCCCCAGACTTCCCTTTCCCGGGCCACATTGACCAGCTCTGACGGGGGGATCCCGAGGCGTTCCCAGGCCAGTGTTGAGATATAATCTCTCCACCTAGTCCTGGGTCTTCCCCGAGGTCTCCTCCCCACATATATATTATATATTATTATTGTTGTTGGGATTATAATGAATTATTGTACACTCCCATTATGACAATTTGTTGCTGGACTTTCTCAGGTTGAGTGACTGAATTTTATCTGTTAATTCATGTCATAATTAATTTCTTAGTTTTTTTTAGATCGTTTTTGTATTTATTATGTTGTTTGGTGTTATATCTAAAAAGAATAGAAATTGCAATAATATTAAAAAGAAAGTAAATGCATCTGGTGCCATTAAGAGAATGACAGGAGAGTATAACATGCATACACGTGTGTCCTGCTAGATAACCTGACATGACCAATCTTATGGTTCTGCTACAGTTTCATAATGAACCAAGAAAATATCTGACTCTTCTCAAAATATCAGAAGAGCTCTCTAACTTGGTCTTTTGCTGTACATTGCTCCATCGTATAGTTCTGTGCACTGCTACTTAATCCGTGCTTTCTCGCCTCCATTAAGCAGAAAATCAGACCTCATAGTTTCAGCTGCAGCTGTTCATGCCATGCGAGTCTTTCTCTCACACAAGAACTTGTCTTTCTCTCTTGGATCCATGCACCTGTCACCAGTGATGCCGGTAACGCGTTACTTAGAAACGCGTTTCTCTAATCTGACCACTTCTTTCAGTAACGAGTAATCTAACGCGTTACTATTTCCAAACCAGTAATCAGATTAAAGTTACTTTCCCAAGTCACTGTGCGTTACTATTTTGGTATTTGTGGTTAAACCGCTGGGCACGTGCAGCGGCTGGGGGAGCAGTCGCCCGTCGCCCTCCTCTCAACGCCGACGAAGGCTCGGTTTGCGGCACTCCTCGATGTTATTTTGGGGGAGGGAGGCCTCACGGCCAGTGTCCGCACATCACCGCACGATGTGCGCCGTAAGACGATCTGCACCGATGTGCGCAGCAGGATGAAGTGCGCCGCACAATGAAGTGCGGCGCATATCATCATCACCGCACTTCATCCTGCGGGGCACTTCATCCTGCGGTGCACTTCATGCTGCGGCGCACATCATCCTGCGGCGTATATCATCATCACCGCACATCATCCTGCGGCGCACGGCGCACTTCATCCTAGAGCTAGAAGTTCCACACCACATAACAGCCTTCTGATTAAAATTGATATTCTAACATTTAACAATACAGGACAAAATCGATGTATGTATGTGGGTCTAGATACAGCATTAAAGTCATGAAGTTATTTGAGAAGTGATGGCCTATTTCAATGGCAAGATAAAACAAAAAAAGAATCAACCCCGGTTGAAGGGGACCGGGTACGGCGGGCGGCGGCAGCGACTCGCGGATCACCTCAGCTACGGCGCCCGTTGGGGGAACCCTCCGTTCGCGCGGCGGGGCCCCCTCCGGCGGCTTCTAATAAAGTGAGTGCTAGCAAAACCGGTTGTCATTTTTATGTTGAGGCGGCGGGGGTGTTGTCGGCAGGTGCTGAATGTAACTAATAAAGTAACTTGTAATCTAACTTAGTTACTTTTAAAATCAAGTAATCTTTAAAGTAACTAACTGGCAACACTGCCTGTCACTCAGAATCAGTTGCATGTGAGAGTTACCATAGCTTGTACGAAATATGCGCGAAGAGAAATTAAACAAAATGAGGGACTTCTCTGGCAGGGCCCAGTCTATTGATGAGTCGACACAGCATGTGGTAACTCCACATCTAATTCTCAAAACCAATGAACTCTTGCCCTCCAAAGTGTACCTGTAGTCTTAGACAAACCTGCTGCTGAATATCTTGCACTATTATAAATGTATTACACTGTGCATGTGTGGTTTGTATATATAGAATCACAATAGGATTGCAATTGACTACATGTTTAAACTTTATCAAAAGAAGTTTATCTTGTTGAGGAAATCTGAGAGGAAATGACAGTCACAGAAAATATTGTGGTCAAGTAGCAGAGGGCTGGAATGGCCCCAATACAGGATGGCAAAGCTGTCGTGTCACTGTTACTAACTCAAGACCTTTGAGCAGCTTGGCATCTGCAGAAGAGGAACGGTCACCGACCGCGATGCAGGATATGAGTCGACATGATGTACACTCTTAAAAAACAATTTCCATGTATGTCTAACTTGTGAAAGTAAACACACCCCTGAAGCTTTAATGTAGTAAACCTTGTGTTATTTCAATATGTTGCTGAAAATGCTGCCTGTCAGAAACTTGTTTCATCTATTGGAAACGCTGAACAGAATTCAACGTGTTGGAACCAGCTCATCACCTGGGACATGACACATCGTTTGTCACATACTGTTCTTTTAGAAGATAGATTGAAATGACGCATTTTCAAATGGTGAACACCATGAATGAAACATGCAGGTAAGGTTGGCTGTGACGTCAGCATCCGCATTACTGATTATAAGCGCACATCATACTCAGAGTTCCCTGTAATTGAATGTCCTCTCTTCAATGACCTCAAGGACTCCAGGGGCCAGCTCTGGGTGGATTGGCATGGCAACTGCACTTGGAATCTTTCTAATATTTTTTGAATAAATGTATTTAAAGGTGAACATCTGTGTCCTCTTTCTCTCTGTCTCTGCCAACAACCTAATTAGAATCCCATTAGGCTTAATGAACCTACTTCGTCCAAATGGTCAAAACACATGCTCTAGCACAGTGTACGTTGATCAGTGTGTCATCATCGTTCTTTCTAGTCTGAATCCATCCTGCTTATTACCGAATGTGCTGGTGGAGTGATTGACATGAACCATTTGGTTTGCTCTTTTCCAGCTCTTTACACCATTCTGCTTCACTCAAACCCACAATCTTCTGCTATTTTATAAGTCTCTGCACGGTACTGTTCCCTTAATTTTCAATCTTCCAAAACATTTTTAAGGGGCCTAAATATGTTGGAAAACTCTTTGCACATTTATCCAGCTTGGTAAAGAATGATCGGATCTAGCATGTGGGCTTGGTAAAATTACTCAATTGTGCCCACCAATTTCCAAAAAATCAAAGCCCCTTGTTTTAATTTAGCTTTACAGATGTAGTATTTTACAAAAAAGTATCTGAGAGCCTTACCCTCAACCCAACAGGAAATCTGGTATCTTAAATTAAATGGTCAGTGTTGGTGCATTTTTGGAGAGGAATGACAGATCTGTGGTAGTTCCTGCTGCAGTAATCTCCAGGACCATGATCATACAAACACATACTTGCACAAACAAGCACACGACTATACAAACTGACCTCATCATCTGTGCGTCAGTTTACCCAAAGGCTCTGCAAATGTACCTGTTAAATTCAGTACAGGTCTCCAGTGTCCATGATGATGATGTAATATGGACATCAGATAATACTATGTTGGGTCCCTTGTTCTGTTGGTGTGTTCAACCTTGGCGAGCTGTGCATTGATGAGTTTGGTAGTGTGTTCCTTTATGCTGCTTGTTGTAACTCTGAGTCATGATGTGTGTATATGTGTGATATATGGTGTTGTTCTCCCTCCCTGCCTAAGGGTGGTGCTGTTCACACTGCTCTTTGTTTTGCCTGTGTCTGTGAGTGTCAGGTCCTGCTGGTGATTGGAATAAAGGTTGGTGGAGCTGACTTTAAAAAGCTCACCTGCCGATGCCGCTCGGCTTTTTCTGTCTCCTAACACGACCGTGCCGACGAGATTTGAACCCGTCTGCTCTGAGTTGTTTTGTGATCACTATATTGTTATCTTTTTATCGTCTGTTCAAAGCTTGTGAATGATATTCTGAGCAGGGGTGAGAAGCCCTTTTTGTGAAAAAGCGTTCTGAATATATCACTTTTGTTTGCATCTCATTTCCTTCCATTTCATTTCACTGTTGACCTGCCTGATTACATAAAAGTTAAAATAATAAAGTTAAAAAAAATACAGATAAAAATAACAGGAGTGCAGTCAGTATACGGAATATTTGCATAAAAAATTGCCCTTGATAAAATAAACAGATAGCCTCTCACTTTGGCAGTAACTTAACTGTTTCATGGGCTGTGTGTCGATCAAATGAAAGCTACTGTAAGGCTGTAATGTAAGTGCAGCGGAAAACTACATAAAGAGTGTGTCAATGTGTTTTCAAAATGCACAGAAATTAACAATTGTAATTGAAGCTTTACATCTCCTATTAAAGTTTATGATACCAATGAATTGATGTGTTATGATAAAAGTCTTATTTTGGAGTGACTTGGTTTCTCTTATGTGATGAGTTGCAGGATGTAGACAAACCTCGTGCAAAAGTGAGAAACTGTCAAACTGCGGCTGCCACGACTAACTGCTTTGTCAGAGCTGAGATGTGGCAAAAATTCATGACACATATGATTTGTGTTTAAAAAAGAGGGAGCAACAAAGTGTTAAGGGCGTCATGACACCTTCAGGTGCTGCAGAATAAAACGTCTATATTTTACCATCAGTATTATCACATAGGATCCACTGGGTTGGTCATCCACTCTGTGTACGCTTGGTAAATATGAGCATTAGCTAACTTAACTGATTAGTTGTCCAAATGATTGTATGGCAGCCATATCACATCAAATTATATAACAGCTTCAAAGTCAGACATATAGGATCAGGGGAGTTTGGATGAAGACTAATTTTCCCGTAGTATGGTCGCTGTAATCAGAAGAGTTTGTTGCCTTGGAAACTGAGCAAACATTTGATCCTGAATATCACTTTGTAGCTTTTCTGCATTAAATCTGACCAGAAACTTCCTGATCCGTCACAAACACAGTTTCATTATAAAATGACATAAAAACATCTTCACTTAAAAGTTAATTTTATTCTATCAAACCACAAATAATCCCGTAGAACAACTGCACTTGTGCGTGGTGGTTTGAAGCCAGTACAGCCAGTCTCCACCTTAATGCAGAGGGACAATGTGAACCAGATACCTGGGATCATGTCAGATGCAATGTTAAGATGCAATACTGTGTACATATTCTTATTTCTGTAAAGCCTGTAGTACGTCAGTAAAACATCAGCAGCCAAAGGCTGAACAGTGAGCTGACCTGTAATCTGTATGCACATAAGTAATATTTACTCAAGGAGTCCCTGTTTCAACATACTCAAACAAATGGGGCTAAACAAGGTCTTTTAAAATCTTGACAGATGCCTGTCTGGTTTGATGATAAACAGTCAGATTTGCAAGCTGGAAGCATTTTTACTGAATTTAGCTTCCTTCTGCAGATTCAGTAGGGTCTGTATTATTCTTAGTCTTAATCTTCAGCTCAGATCACAGTTGTACCTTTTTTCCTTGAATGAAGTCTGGTTGGATTTAATGGTGTTTTGCTTTAACTGCAGAGAAAAATTACTAACATGGGAGAGATTAGCCAAATCTAGAGGATATCATAATTTAAAAAATGGGATATCGGACCTGTGAATAATATTCAATGATATATATCCTTTGTCAGAAGAATATAACGTCATGGTGAGCATCAGCCTGAAGAAACAAGCTTAGCAGGTTGAACAAAATGAACTCTGATGACATCATAAGGCTAATCTGGTTCTTCTTGGTTATCTGGACTTCTTATTGACCAGAAGCCCTTTGTTGAAAATGAGCAGTAATTTTGTCACGGATATATGAAACACATTATTAAAGGGGTTTTGGACTTTAAATCAACTAATCAATTGGGATTCTGAGATAACTCACAAGTGATTCTACAATGCAATCCACAGTCCAGTCCAGTCCAGTGTGACATTTGAATGCAAAACCTACACTGTACACAAACAAAATGCTTGAATATATGTTAGATTGTTCACTCATCACCTGAACATTTAAGTAAGTTACAATCTTAGACTTAAACTACTTACTATCTTTGGCTAAATCATTTGTCTTCATCTGACTGTGACCAGTTTTACTTGCTCTAAAATATGAGCAAAGTGTACCTGCTGAACTGCTTCTCAGGTTCTCGCTCACTGATTAGATCTTCTAGTTAAATCCTTAAACCCTGGGAAGTCGCAGCCATTCTCAGAACAACAGCTAAATTCTTCTGTCAGATAAAGAGGACTTGCAGAAGATTATAGAAACACACTGACCGGATAGTGCAAGATATAACATCTGTGGAACGGTATGGTCATAATGGGATGTGACAATGAATACGCAGCACCAGGTGTATATTGAAGAAAAATGGAGGAGGAGATATGATGTTACAATATGTTTAATAATACAATATATTTTTTTTCATATGTTTTATAGTAAAAACTAGAATAGCACTGAGTAGAGCACATACCTCTTCCAAGGCACAACAGGCCCCTTAGGCTGCACTAAAGTTCACAAAGAAACCAGATCCCTAAACATACCTCATTTTAAAAATGAAGATCCATTCATTACTCTCAAAGAAAAAAATTAAATTTTTTTATCCTAAATTCGCACCAAAATTGAATGGGTTCTTCAGTGACGCATAACACATCTTTAATCGGTCAAGTTAATCAAATAAAAAATTGAAAACACTGTCACTTACTGAAAGCAAAATCTAGCCCTAGATTTAAATATGGAGTTCTTGATTAATAAAACTGTCAATGTGGATTACAGTTTGACTATCGATATTTGTTTTCAGAATAGAATCCAATTCCTTCATCGTCCAAAAACCATCTCTTTTTACCAGTGTAATCAGTGTTAGTTCCCCATTCATCATGTGATATTTACTCATCATTTAGACTTTGCTCTTTTATATTTGCAATTTCAAAAACACATGTTAATTTACAGATCTTACACTCATTTAGATAAACAGAAAACTAGGTGATGTGCATCAGAATTGAGATCCAGATGTCTGGCGAATAGGCGGTGACACAGGAATGTGTATTCATGCTGTGTGTGTGTGTGTGTGTGTGTGTGTGTGTGTGTGTGTGTGTGTGTGTGTGTGTGTATGTGTGTGTGTGTGTGTGTGTGTGTGTGTCTGTGTCTATGTGCGCGCGCAGCAGAGTGCAGCTCATTCACTTCCAGGTGCACTGCTCCACGGTCCAGTCACATTTCAACACGAACTGCTTTCGGCCTAATAAATGCGCATGCGCACCAAGGCCGACCCCTCCGGTTTCTGCGTGCGGTGCCACGTTAGTAGCGGTAGACACAAAACACCAGCTCTCTCCCAACCTTTGGACGAGGAAGAAGCCGTGAACCGAGACCGACTCCCCGCCGCTACTCCGCAACCGAACGTCCTCGCAGCCCCCATCTCTCTGTCGGGAAGAAACACTTACGAGGCTAACTATGCTGAAGTTGCTGCTCCTCTGCACACTGGCCGTGGCCAGCAGGGCTGAGGTCCCCGAGGAGGACGACGTCCTGGTGCTGAAGAAGAGTAACTTGGACGAGGCTCTGAGCGCTCACCCCGACATCCTGGTGGAATTCTGTGAGTAACGACGGCTGCTTCCAACCTCTCCTGCTAAAGCTAGCTGCTTGCTGTTGACTCGGCGGCTACCCGGCTAGCTTGCTACGTGAAGCCTGGCTCCGTGCTAGCATGAAACTTTGACACTTGTGACAAGTCGCAGCTGTTAGCAGCTAATACACATATGTCGGGCTCAGTTTAGCGCCAGGGTTTATTTCACCTAGTTCTCCTCCTGCTGCTCTATCTGTGAGGGAACTGTTGGAGACGGGTTGTCTTTGTCACTACTTCTCAGAAGTTTGAGCAGCTAGCGCCGAGTTCCCTCGAAGTGTAAATAATTCAGACGCAACACTCAACTTGTCTGAACACGGTTAAATTCCGCTTGTGTCACTATTAACGTCAATCGCCTAACAACTTTTATTCATCCACATTACTGTTGTATCATGGCTGTAGCGCCAGGGCGGTGCAGGGAGCTAATAGTAGAGCATCCTGTCGTACTTATGTGATTTTAAACTAGCATTAGCACTTCTGTCGTCAGAATAAAGCTGCAATAACATGTTAGTAATAAACACAGGTATCCTGAAGCTAAAATAGTGGGTGAGTGTGTTCAGTCAAAGTTTCGATTCCTCTCTGCGGTTTCTCGGTGAGTTTCAGTTTCCCCGGAAGTTTGCATCACTGTTGTTTGAAGTATTACTCTTTTAGTTGCGATTCTTTATCTCTTCTCTAATCGGTTTCACATCTGGGCCGCTTTTCTCGGCTTGCAGGCCCGTCCCGCTTCACTTTTGTCAGTGTGATGACCTGTTCCCACTGCGAGTGACGCATGTGTGGTCCAGTCATAGAACCCGCCCGGTGAGACCCTCCAATGAGCTGGAGGTGGGAGGGACCAGCGCTTCGTTTGTCCCCACGTACACCCCAGCTGGGCGGGGCCTGTGCGTGGATGTGGAGCTAGGTTGACGTGTACATTACAGAAGTTCATCTGTTGCGTTTGTGTTGACGCAACTGAAACAAGGAAGTTTTGTTATATGTGGAGAATTTAAGGTGATGCAACGTCAGGTCCGTGAATTCGACGTGTCACTTCTGATCAGAGGATTTGTCCGTTTGCACCCAGACCATTTTCCAACATTAAACACGTGAAACCACAGCAGGAACTGATTTGTCCTTAGTGTTTCTGTGTGTGTGCGCACCAGCCACTAAACTAGTAACGGTTAAACAAAAGCCCTCAAGATACAGCTCTCAGTTTTTAAAATGATTAAAAAAATTCACTTGAAATTTTTCCCTAAACATTCAACGTTATCTATGTTTAGTTATCATTTTTGTGTAATTATCTAATCCATGAAATTGGTTGAATTAATAAGAGCACATATTCAAGAAGTGGCTTCATTTTGTTTTTGTCTTTTTATACCATTATTCAATGAATGTTATGGGCCTTCTGGTGACATTCTGAACTTAAAATTCTGTAAATTGATGTGCATTTCTCCTCATTTTTCAGGAATCAGTAATGACAATGTCTAATGTGGAGCCCATGTCTTTGTGCCCTGCAGACGCCCCATGGTGTGGTCACTGCAAGGCCCTGGTCCCAGAGTATGCCAAGGCCGCTGGCATGCTGAAGGCCGAGGGATCAGCCATCCGCCTGGGTAAAGTGGACGCCACAGAGGAGACTGAACTTGCACAAGAGTATGGTGTCCGGGGATACCCCACAATTAAGTTCTTCAAGGGTGGAGACAAGGAGTCCCCCAAAGAGTACTCTGGTGAGCATTAATGTCTGTCTTTAATGACTTTCTTGTATTAGAAGTTATTCAGAAGTCCGATATGATTAGTATATTGTCAGTTGTAATGTTTTTATCCTCCCCAATAGCGTCTGGGAACTTTTTGAATTAAAATATTAAGTGTCTTTTTCTTCATCTTGTAGCTTAACATTTTTCAACCAAAAGCATCGAAATGAATGGGAATGGGTTTTCTTTTTCCCGAAGTGACTCAATCTTGATTAACCTCCAGCAAATTGAAGTGAATTGATATTATAATGTTGTGAAATTCTATATAGATGAAGAAGATCTAGATCAGACAACCATAGGCACATTGGCATTCTTCATTGACGTAATATGATCTGCACAGCAGCAGAAACCGTGAGTCAGCCAATCAGCTCTCTGTAACAAGACTGAGACAAAATGTAGGTTGGGCCTCCTCTGCACGCTCCCCTCATGCTGACTCTGAGCCTGGCCTGTCAGCAGGGTAGGGATATGTGCAGTTCTTCACGTCGCCTCTTCTGGCCCAGGCCACGTTTAGAAAGGGAGGGGAGAGGTAACTTTTGAATGTGGGTTTTCTGGTGGAAATGAATACTCTGAATTGAGTTCAACTTCTAGAAACACCCTCCTCCCCTCTCCCACGTACTGCACCAGCACTCCATGCTATCTCACTTCATCAGCATGGGTTTCTCAGGGAAATTGCTCCCGTGTTGCATCAGTGTTGCAGCCAGATCTATCTTTAATTCCAATTTGATTGCAACAGGCTTACTCAAAAATGGTAAACATGTTTTTGCTGCCTCAGAAAGTGAGCGTACAGATTACTTTATACTACATGGTGCTTTGATCTGAAGTGGTAAGAGCTGTTGGCCAGAGGTTTCAGAAAAGCAGAAGTCATGTGTTTTTGCTGATGATATTTTTTCACATTCAAAAAAGACTTTGACACCAGAAAATGAACGAGTGGTGTCTTTGTGCCTCCACTTCTGTAGTTTGACTGATGGTGCTATTTCACTTTACCAGTTCTCCCTTGAGACACTAGCATTTTAGTTCATGTCTGCTGTATCTCATTCAGATTTAAGATGCTTTCACTGAGTGGTTTCACTGTCTGTTTAAAAAAGAGTGTCCTATTGTCCTCATAAGAGGAATTGAATCAGTTTTGGGATATTGTGCATACAGAATGACTCTGAGTTACTGTGTTGCAGCTGGCAGACAGGCAGATGACATCGTCGCTTGGCTGAAAAAGCGCACAGGCCCAGCCGTTGCCACCCTGGCTGGGGTCACAGAGGCAGAGTCTGTGATCGCTGACAATGAGGTTGCAGTCGTTGGATTCTTTAAGGTACAATTTGAATAACAAGTTAAGGTTTATATGGAGTGATTTTTGTAAAAAGCTCATTCCATTTGTTTATGTATTACACATTTTATATGGAGACATCATGATGCTTTCGAGCATTCACACATCTGAAGAGCCATACCATTTGTTAACTTGTATTAAATTAACTTTTAGTGATTTTGGGATTAATTAATCGCACTATGCTCATATAAACGTGTCATGTTTCTGCAGGATGCCGAATCTGCTGGTGCCAAAGCTTACGAAAAGGCAGCTGAGAGCATAGATGACATTCCTTTCGCCATGACCTCCGATGAGGCTGTTTTCTCCAAGTTTGAAGTGTCAGAGGACAGCGTTGTCCTCTTCAAGAAGGTGACTTTGAGTGCTTGAGTGTATTTCTTCACTGTTTCAAAATATCTAAGATGTCACGACACAAAAATCACATCTACATACAGGTACTGTTTCTATTTATACAAACTGATTACAGGACTTGTCTTTAAGTACAGATTTCAAAATGGCAGAGTTTGAGTAGTTACTGACTGTCTCATGTGTATCACATACTAAATAGTGTATTTGTGGCCTTGGATCAGTTTTTGAAAACACACATGCATAAGTAAGCATTTATAGTGGTGTCACCGGTGTTTTTTATCCACGCCTTGGTAATGTGATGTTGTGGACCTCACAGTATCCCCTCTCTGTTGTTAAACTTGGCCTGTGGAAGATCTTTTAACGTTTAAGATGGGTGCCTGACTTTGGCCCTGTGGCTTGACTTCCCAGTGAATGATCTCAACATGTTGAGCTTATGTTGAATGGCAAAGAGCTGTATTTGCTAATGGTCTGTCTTTCGAGTGGACCCATTGGCTTAGAGCAGAGGATGAATGGATAACAGCTGAATGACTTCCTTAAAAGTACAAATGGATGATTTGTTTCCTTCTTCCCACCTCTTGTAGGACATTGAAATCACACAAACTCTAAGATTTAAGGCAAAGCAAATATTTATATAGAATGATTAAACTATGTGCACTGTTTCCCACAGAATTTTCTTTTTCCGGTATGGTTTACTCTCCAAAAAAAGGGATTTGCTCAGAAATTCAAAGCAGCGAGAGAGAAACGTATTTATTGCTGCCCTTTTTTTTCCTCTGTAATAGTTGACGTAAAGTGAAGTTAATAGAAATATAGGGGATTAGAAAATTAAGAATAAATATTCACTTTGTTTCACTCAAAGCAGGAGAAATTGACTATGAACCACAAATGTAAACCATTGATAAAATGGAGATATATATTGTTAGTACATAAATTACTATACTACAGCAAGCGCCATTACATTAACTACAGATAATCTGACATGACATTTTGTTTTGGAGAGACATGAGACACTCTCTGTCCTTCCACTTGTCCTCTCTCTCTGCTGCTGTGAAACAGGGCAGGCACCACAATTGGAGATAGAGGGGGAATGAGCTAGATTGTCTCAGACATTTGATCAGTTTATAAGAGATAAACACGACTCGTGAGAAACTAACTGGCTATTGACAGCTTCTGTTTTAATTCTCCAGCAAACTGTTCCCTAACAATGTCCCCTGCAGAGTGAGGATCAAACTATCGTTTTTCTACTTGTTTGCTGAGCAGTTGGTTTGGTAAAGATCTTAGTTGGCCTTTTAATTTTTACTGCACAAAAACTAACACGCAACTCAAAATGATGCCACTTCAATGGTGTCCACCACAGCGTTTCCTAAAGGGCTTACTAGCTTCCTCCATTTTCAAAACAAAGTGCTCCATTACTGACCTACTCTTCTGATGGGTCAAGAGGATTTGCAATTGGTTAAACTGACAGTGATTGCCCTCTGCTGGATCAGAAGACAAACTACTTCAGAATTTACCAAGCACTTCTTGACTGTATATTTTGAAATGTCATTATAGTTTCAATAAAAATAATGTTTACAATCCATTAAAGCAATGAACTAAATACTTAGATAGGTACAAACTCTAACAGTCAATGACGCAGGTCAGCGATTGTTGCTTTCTTATCAGTGTAGATATGTCTTATTGGGTTAAGGTCCAGTGGGTCCGCTCATAAAAATTAAGCAACCCTGTACTGAGGTTGTTTGATGAATTTAACTGTTACAAAAGATTGTCCTTTAACCTACAACTTGCACAACCTCTCAGAACTATATATATATATATATATATATCTCTATCTGACCAAAACAATTTCACAATTTATTTTGGTGCACGCTGTCCTTCAGTTACGGATGATCTTTCATTTTGGCTTCTGGACGGAGGCTCAAGGCTTCTTCTGCCATTGTCTGGCCTCTGATCCCTGTGGTAACTTTACCGTGTTGGTAACTTTACTCCACATACTGCTGATATGTGGGCTCATTGCCTACAGTTAAATAAACCTTCCCACATCAGGGGCTCAGTCTTAATCAACAGCTGGGGTCTTTCACTTGTTTATTTCAACAAGGATTCAGAGCTTATGTTTCACAGTCTCAATCAGTGCCCACAGGGCTGGCAGCATGCCACTGACCAAACATCGTTTCTCCTATTGTGTACCAGTAAAGACTGCTTGGCACAGTTGGTACCACTGCTATTCTTAACACCCAGTAGAAGCCACTTCTCTGGCTCTTATTTCAGGTGGGGTTTACCAAGAGATTTTAAAGTAGTTTGTTTGGTAAATCTATGTTTGCTGTTCACAGGCAGATCACATGGAAGGATAATACTTGTATCTCAATGTTTCCATGTTTCCTTTACAGTTCGACGAGGGCCGCAATACCTTTGATGGAGAGATGACCAAAGAAGATCTCCTGGCTTTTGTCAAAGCCAACCAGCTGCCACTGGTCATTGAGTTCACTGAGCAGGTAATGAGTGAAGCCGTGCACATCAATATGCAGCAGTAGAGGAAGCACTCAAACATTTTACTTGAGCAAAAGTGCAGATAAATAGACAAAAGTACTCAAGTAGAAGTACCACAGTAACTTATCTACTTTGAGAATAAAAAGTATTTTACAGAGTGTAGCCTATTTCCTAATTCGTCTACTCCAGCATTATGGCTGAGAGTCAGCGGTGGACTCTTCTGAATTTCTACATCAGTTAAGTACCGTTTCATGAAAAATGTACTCTAGTAAAGTTACAAAAACTTTTGTTACATCCCACCACAAAGTACTTTCCACAACATAAGCAGTGCAACTCAACATCTGATGTGCACATGTAATACTCGCATGTTTCTGTGTTCATCAGACTGCCCCCAAAATCTTTGGCGGAGAGATCAAGTCCCACATCCTCATGTTCCTGCCCAAAGCTGCTTCAGACTTCAAGGACAAAATGGACCAGTTTAAGAAAGCTGCAGAAGGATTCAGGGGCCGGGTAGGTGACCTGCCTGAGGAGACGTGCTTCTCTGCACTCTGAAATGCACATGTCTTCAACCTGACATGTGATTGTTGTGCATGCTGAAAATATCACACAGATCTTCTTTTTTTTAAATTGATCTCTCCCATCTCCCCCTGTCCAGATCCTGTTCATTTTCATTGACAGCGACGTGGACGACAACCAGCGTATCTTGGAGTTCTTTGGCCTGAAGAAAGAAGAGTGTCCAGCCATCCGCCTCATCACCCTGGAGGATGAGATGACAAAGTACAAGCCAGACAGCGAGTCCATCACAGCAGAGAGCATCGTTGAATTCTGCACACGGTTCACTGATGGCAAACTTAAGGTGGGAGAGGTTTATATATGTTTGTGTGTGTGTGTGTGTATATACACAACACACTGAAGACAAATTCTGAATTAATCCTGTTAATGTCATGGTCTGTCTTTGTGTGCTTTTACAGCCACATCTCATGAGCCAGGACATCCCTAAAGACTGGGACAAAAACCCTGTCAAAATCTTGGTGGGCAAGAACTTTGAGGAGGTCGTCTTCAATCCTGCTAAGAACGTCTTTGTGGAATTCTGTAAGAGCCCTTTCAGATCTTACTAGTTTTATTTAAATTTTTTCTCCCTATGACATAGGGAGACATTGGAGTTTCAATTTGTAAAACATGATAAAAGAGTACTATTTATTGAGCTAACAGCTCAATAAATAGTATTCAGAAATAAACCAATGAATATTAGAAGCTAAACTTTTATTCCCCTAAACATGTTAAATGTGCTCAATGATTAGTACCTTAATGAGCTAAAGCTAATACAAGTTGCTGAGTGTTTTGTACATTTCATCAGTAATAATGTGACACTGAAATGTTTTTTTGTTGTTGTTGTATAAAGATGCACCTTGGTGTGGACACTGCAAACAGCTGACTCCCATCTGGGAGAAGCTGGCAGAGAAGTACAAGGACAGTGATGACACCGTCGTGGCAAAGATGGATTCCACAGTCAATGAGATCGAGACAGTTAAAGTCCATAGCTTTCCTACTCTGAAGTTCTTCCCTGCTGGAGATGACCGCAAGGTGAGCGCCTCATCACAGAGTTTATGTTCTCAATTGTACTGTCTTCAGTTCCTCATAACTTTCTATCTGATTTTGGGATGGTAGAGAAAGAAATAATCCTTAAGAGTAAGAACCGAAATACAATGTCACCCCTTTTGTTTTTGTTGATCAAAGATTTGATATGTAAGCAGTGAGAGACATTAACAGTATTATTACTCTAATCCCTCTTAACCTTGCTGCTTGTGTTGACTGATCCATCCAACAACTCTCCTTCCCAAAAATAGCTTTGCCTTCTTATTCATTATGTGCTTTAGCAGTTATGAATTAACGGGATCTGGGTGATTATTTGGGTCTAAAGTCACTACCATAGAGGCTTCCAAAATGTCATTAGTGCTTCTTGATTTAGCAGCGTTAAGCACATGCAGAAACCTCAGCCTGCAGGCCTTATGAGTTTCTGCCCCATTATGTTGGTGTTTGGTTCAACACATTTTCAATAATGATGTCTGAACAGGTGGTCGACTACAATGGGGAGAGAACATTGGAAGGCTTCACCAAGTTCCTGGAGAGCGGCGGTAAGGACGGCGGCGCCCCAGCAGGAGACGATGATGATCTGGATGCAGAGGTGAGCTAATTTCCACTGAGCTGAGACATAATTGATTGCTTAATTTGAAGCAATTAAATCACAGCATAGTTGTAGCCTTATGAGAACTTATTTTTTCTTAGTCCAATCATCTTCACCGAAAAAAACTGTAGTCCCTTCATTACTGAGCACACAAACATAACATGAGACTTGCGTCTCAAGTGTCTGAATGGTTGCCTATATTTGCTGAGTCTGTCTGGACTTTGGTGACTATAGCTTGACTAATGAGCCGCTGCTCCGATGATCTTCATTTACTGGCACTCTCTACATTTGGCTTTTGGAGACAAGCCAGTGAAACAAAGCAGTATGTTAGTAGGTCAGAGCACTTTATCAAAATGTACTGTTTAAACCGCATGTATGCAGACTTGCTTTGCGTACGGATTTTCAATATAGGTGCATTTACATTGTTTCATAAGCAATTTGTAGATGTTTTTTGTTAATTTGACACTTTATTTCCAACAAAGTTTCTTATTTTGAAACAGAAAATGCACCATTTTGTTTGAAACTTCTTTTGGAGTTGAGTCTTGATAATAAAACTGAATTCAAGAGCCTAGAAGAGAGTTCACATCTGTCATTGAAACTCCAGTGTATTTGGCGGCATATTGGCTTCATGTCTGAAGTTGCCCAGAATAGGTTTTTGGGACGAGGCCCCATGAGGACTTTAGGATGTAACCTTAGAACTGACCCACTTTTTTTGATTTATAAGGGGGATTAGGAATGGAATAACTGGGAAGAAACACTATCATTGTATGGTTTTAGGATTAGATATTAATTTGAAGGAATTTCAGCTTTACGAAAAATGGCAGCTTGCACTTAGTCACCGTTTTTTATGATATCCACCAGTCTGCCAGTAACACCCGGCTCCATGTCCTGGTCAAACGTGCAGATGATGCAGTTTGGACTTTGACAAACTCCCTGTGTTCAGTGACTCTGCTGTATCCAGTGCACATTGGAAAGGATTTTTTTTCTAGCACCTTCCCACTCCACTACTGCCAACACGCCCCTTCCCAGAAGTCTAATTGCGGTGCAGCCCACTGCTGTCCGCCAATGCCCCCTGCAGCTGTCATTATTGTTTACTGGCGTTTGCCTGGAGACCCGGGCCACCAGATAAAAGCCACACATGCAAGGCTGTTATCAACATTAGTGTTGTTCTGTGTCAGTTGAATCTCCTCTACCCACCTGTCCACAGACTAGATGTGAGGGAATGACTCTGCAGAACAAAGCTTTAGCTTGTGACAGTGCTGATTAGACTTGCTTTTTATTTATTCAGATGTGTTTTAGATGTTTGTCACTGCATGAAGGTCTAGTTTATAATCCAGATTATGAATATTCAGTATTGACTAACAACCCTCTCTGCTGTCCAGGATTTGGATGATATAGATGAAGGACCGGACGAGGACTCTGACGGCGAGGATGGAGGTGACGATGAACACGATGAGTTGTAGGAGCTGGCAGTGGAGAGAGAGAGAGAGAGAGAGAGGAGACGAGTCCCGCCCCAACCCTTCCAACCGGTCACCATCACTACCTTCACTTCCCAGTGGACCTTCCCTGTCCTGTGAACATTAATACTTCCCCTCTCGGTCAGTCAGTCAGCCGGCCTGTTAGCCAGCTGGCCAGTTAGTCAGTCAGTCCATCAGTGGCGTGGCAGGGCCTTTTTTGGCCTGCCACTTCTCTAAGCTTGCAGCTTCTGGTCAGACTGGTCTTGTCCCATATCTGGGGACTCTGTGGAACAGCACACCACCTCTATGGGAGACCTCAATGCCTTCTCTGCAAAGCTCCTCATCAGCTGTTTGCCTTTGTATATTTTACACCAAATGTAAAAAAAGAATATGGCATTGAGATCCAGTTTTCAAAATGTTTGTTTTTCCTGATAAATTTGCTCCCCTCTTAAAAACCATCTTTCCATTGATCAGTGTGGGTATGAGCTACATGACTGTAAAGCATATTTGTAGGTATGTGGGGATATCAGTGTTCTTTTTCCTCTGACAGTAAACCAGAGGACCAGAGTTTTGTGTGTTGGTTAGGTAAGGACTGAACTCTCAGGGGACAAGGGGCCATCCTATAGATGTTACTTTTTTATTTTGCAATGTCTTCACTAAAATACACCCCACAAAGTTTGTTCAGTGTGGCACAGAGGTTCCCTATCTGTAGCTGAGACCAATGATGCTCTTTCTTTTAATGGGTGAAGGGGGTTTACTTTGTTATCATGTCCTTCATTCCCAAACTATTTCCCAGTTCACTCTCCTCATTTCAGCTCGGCTACTCATTATTATTTGAGGGAAAACTTTTTTATTTAATTGCTTTCACATGAGGTTTTTTGCTTTTTAATTTAGGAATTGTCATTTTTAATAACGTACCATGGTGCCCAGCTGTAGCCAGCTGGCCCTGTAAGGGCAAAGTTGGCCTTTGGACACACTCTCAGACCTGGGATGGTTTTTGGAGCCATTTCTGATAGGTCGCACTGCATTCATGCCTAATCAGAGATTCATTGTGGTTACTAAAGCGGACAGAGATTGGTACAGTTCCCTGGTCAGGTTGTTCTGAGAGAAGTGTCTGTTCTATCTGAGGTGGGTAGGGAACAGTTGCACAGCCCCACCTCTCACCCACACTGTACCGCCATCCCTTTTGGCTCTACCCAACACCCATATTGCCACACAGTTGTGTGTTTGTGTGAGTGAGGTGTGAGTGTGCAGTTCTGAATGGTTTAAAAGTGTGTGTGTGTATGTGTTTGGCATGGAGGGGAGGCTTGAGTAGAGCAAGGTGATGGTTTTGACATCTGTACAATGGTAGGGGAAAATAAAAAAAAAGCATTCCATCATATCCAAATTGATGTGGTAAACGTGAAATGGTGGCCAATAAACAAAATACTAAAATAAGTTTGTCTTCAGTTTCTTTTCTTTTTTTGAACTTTTTGTTTTAATTCGATGTCTGTAATGCATTTCCAATACATCACATGTGCACATGGACAAAATTACGATGGTCAACATGGTCAACTTTCTACCAAACGCCTGCCTGTTTAAGCTAGCAATGAGCTCAAAACAACTATGCTAATATAACTAGGCTCTAGATGTCCTTTCTGTCTGTCCTTCGGGGCCACAGATAGGATTTTAGAAATACCGAGCTCCCTATGACAAATTTCCTCAAGGGGATTTGAAACCAAAAATATGAACCCATGGCAAAAGACTAAAGAATCAGGGCATGAACACATTAGGAGTCATTGTGTGGGGACCATGAGATCCCAGACTGGATCCATGAGGTCAACCCCACGCTGCAAGTGAGGTTAAAAAAAAATTGCCATCACATTTCTCAGAGCTCAATGTGATGTCTTCAAATTCCATTTGTTTTCTTATTTAACATTAAAACAAAAAAATATCAAATCATCACATTTAAAAACACTGAATAACAATGTTTGGTTTGCATCTTTAAATTGGATGATACCATTTCCCTGTATGTTGATGAAGCAAATCAGTCATTTGTAAATGAGCAGCACCCTTTCTGTGTCGCACATCAGCGACTAACATAGTACGTGATTAAGCAGCCTCTTAGACGGTTTATGTCAACAGCCTACAAATGGCACTTCAACTCATTCCCTGGCAGTTATCCCCCTTTATCATGACTGGTGTTTACTAGAAGCCCCCCAGCCTCCCTCTCCCTCTGACCAGGGTGGATGTCAACACTATCTTAAAGGGGGCAGCATCTGAGTGTGTGGGGGTGACAACAGTTGCAGAGGTTACTGGCTGTCAAGACTTGAGACATGAGCTGTATCATAGGATTGTCACAGGTTAGTGGGTGGCCCCTGACCAGTGGGCTGCTCATCTTCCAGGTCTCGTCACTGAAGCTAAGCCTCTTAAAATAGGCAGACAGAGAGTATAAAGAGACCCACTGGCCCTCCGAGCAACAGCTCCTATGTCAACACACTGAACAGCAAGAGCATAACAGACTGATCTTTCTGCAGGTCCACAACTGACATCTCTCCGAAAATCTGCTCTGGTCTCTGAGATTTCAAGGAGTCAAATTTCATTGTTGTAAAAGTCTTGTCGGAATTTATCTGATATTCTGCAAAAACAAAGGGAAGACTGAATTTGACTAGGATGAGGTATCAGTGCCCTGTGTCCCAGACCATGGGAATAAAGACTTACCCCAAGGACTGTGGAGTCCCAGTCAGCTGCAAGAGATCTGTTTCTTTGAAGGAGACCCGCAGTGTCCACTTCTCCAATGATATCGTTTTTCAGGACTATGTGCGCCACGGCGAGCTGGAGAGGATTGGACTTTTCATCAGAGCCAGGAGAGTCTCCCTGGACACCATCTACCACTCTGGTGAGCCCATGAAACGCAACCATAACACCCACCCGTGAATCGCTCATGCACTTAAGAGAGCTTGCTTGTTAGTCGACAAACATCTTGAGCAAATCTCATTTTCTCCTCTTTATGCAGGTATGGCTGCAATTCACGAGTCTGTCCTGTCTGGGAACCTGGAGTGTGTCAAACTGCTGGTCCATCACGGAGCAGATATCCTCCAGCGAGACGAGGATGGATGGACCCCTCTGCACATGGCCTGCAGCGACAGTTTCCCACACATTGCACGGTGAGCATCCAGTCTTCTTTTATATTGAACAATCAAAAGGTCAAAAGAGAATCATATCTATTTCACTTCAGAGTGAGACTGTAATTTAGACTATCATGAAAAGAGCCCAATAGCAGCAAGTACAGAAGAGTCAAAGTCAGCAAAAGTTTCACTATAGAGAAAAATCTATAAAAGTTTGTATCAGCAACCAAAACCTACTGGTCATTCCAGAGCCATGTCAGAGTATTTTGAACGGAGCAGTGGTGTTTTATTTCAACATCCTTTTGAAGAAGAAAAATGTGCTGGTGGATTTTTGAAAAACGCAAAGTTTCACTTTTTAGTCTAAAAAGGTGAGAAACAAAGGTATTGTTGATGATTACAGTTATTTCTCCCATAATTAAGCCACTGGAGGCAACTAACATTACATGTTGAAACTATGTCAAGCACATACCAACACACACACACACACACACACATTGGCTGCACAGCTCTCCTACGCCATAGAGGTAAGAGAAGCTGGAAGATCTGCTCTATTCTTGCACCTCACTGACACTGAAGCATGGTAGAAACTCGCATTGAGTTTACCAATGTTGCAAATCAACAAGATTTGATACCTTTTATCCATACCGTTTCCTTTCAGCTACCTTCTGTCGCTGGGTGCTGACCCAGAGCTGGAGAACGACTGTGGGGAGAAGCCGGCTGACCTCATCGACCCGGACAACAAGGAGCTGCTGGAGCTCTTTGGGCTGGCGGTGAACGACTGAACACCCTGGGCTTTTAAAGCTACCAACTCTAACGCCCAGTCGTCTGACTGCGCTGCAGCCATAGACAGAAAAGGCCACGTCAGCCCAGCATTCTGAGTTTGTGAGCTGCCTCAGCTCAGGAGGTCAAGGACTGTGGATGTCTGTTGGATGGAGGGCTGACAGAGACAGTAGGCTGCCTCCAGAGTGGACTGAACTTTTGCCGGTAGCGGCTCCTCTCTGATCCCTAGATCTGAGATTTGTGAACTGAAGGAATCGTATGATGTGGAGTTGCTGATGTTATTTGGCACGTCACTGGAATTAAGAGGGTTTGTGAAACCTGAAGCTGTTGTTGCTGCTCAGCTCATTTGCACCTCTCTGACAATCTGTCGGCCACCATTATAAAAACCAAACAGGCTTGTGTTGTCTGACTTGGTAACACAGTTGTTTACAGTTGATCAGAAGGATGTTTTTCTATTGTTGCCTCTACATACGTTTCAGTTAATTAACTATATTCATTTTTAGTGGTTTGTAAATGACTTTTTATACATTGCTTTTTTAATAAAGTTTGTATACCATTTCTTTTATTTCCCAGCATTGTTCAGAACAACCTTACTAGTGCTGCTACAATTAACTCTTGAATAAGCATTTATCACTTTCAGCTTCTGTTTATGTTCACGACTCAGTGTCCTGGAATAAATTCACAATGAGAAAGGAAGAACATCACAAACATGAAATCTGAAGCAACAGATTCCGTCAACAACCCTCATCAGGGTTACTATGATCAATGGACCAAATGTGTTGGTTTCAACTAACACTTAATACTACAAAGTGTTGATTTCATCCTCTGAGACTCAAGGAGATAAAATGCTCTCTGAAGCAGATCTTAACTTCTCTAAGGATTGTGGACAAACCCACATAGAAGTGTAAAAATGAAAGGAAAGCTGAAGAAATCTACTTTTTATCAACCTAACAAAAAATGAGACGTAGTTCAGCCGATCGTCAGCATCACAACACTTCCATATCTACAGTATATGAATGTAAGAGCAGCCTCAACGACTACTTGATGCATGAATAGTCCCCGTTTTTCTAACAATCACTTTCTAAGGTTGAAGTCAGAATGGATATGTTTTCGAAATGTATAAACATATGACAAAGGAACATTCTGAACCGGATATAAACTACCCAATAAGGGCCTCTTCACAGTCATTACTGGAAACACAAAACAAAGTGGCTAATCTCATCAAAAAGGATTAAAGTCAGAATCAATCAGCTGCAAACTGAAATTCCGGTCATATGATTCCAAAGTGCAGCTACAAAGGCTTCTGGGAAACTCTGGTAGTCAGCCACACTGATGAAACACTCAAATGCATCATGCAAAGTCACAGGCAGAGAATTCATGTGTGTTTTATTCAATCACATATCTTTATAAGAAAAATGCAATTTATTCCAAATGTCCTTGGCATTTGACCAGATGAATAAGTACAAAAACATTGTCTAAACACATTATTTACAACTGAAACAGAAATGTGACACTTGAAGAGGCTTCTGTGAAAGTCTATGTCGGCAGACAGCAGCACCACCTCTGTTGGTTCACTCCTTGAACTTCCACTCCTGTCGGCACATGGGGCACTGCTGCTGGACCTGCTGCGAGTTCAGCCATTTCAAGATGCAATGCATGTGGAAACAATGGGAGCACTGACCCCAGACCAGCGGACAGTCGTCGCCAGGCACTTTGCCTGCAAAAGATGTTTCAAATTACAGATCCAACTTAAGTGTGTGGTGGGGTTTCACTTTACCTAAAATGATACTGAGAAATAAGTTCAGGTCTCTTAATTTGATATAAAAAGGGACCATTAAAATTGCAAGATTATAGTTTTTATATTTGGACATTGACAGCAGATACTTGACCCAGTGGAGGTGGGGGAGAACCAGTCCCACCTCCTGCAGGGCACCATCACATTACTTGGCAGCACCTTTAGTGACCCACTGATTCAAGCAGTGTGTGAAGGAGAGGTATCACACTTTGCTCCTTCCTGCTGAGTCAGAATGACCAATCTGCACTGCTCCCAGTCTACCATAGGCACCCAATATACCACACTCTGGTTTAAACTATTGTAACTCTGCAATATTCATTTTATATCTCTCCAATTTCAATATCGTATATGTGCAATTGTGTTACATTGTTTATACTCCATTCAGTGTATATATTCTTTATATTGTATGTTTATTTATTTATTACTTTTACTGATGTTTCCAACATTTTCTCTTCTTTGTTGCTATAACATGTCAAGTTTCAAAGGTTCTTATTGTAGAAAATTAAAGGGAAAGTCTGCTCAATTTGCATTAGATCACTCATTACTTGCTCGTATTAAAAAATATTTTTTTAAATCCTTAAGGAGGTGACAACGATATTTGACCTCACCCTTGTTCATGGTGACCCCCACTCTCTGTATGTTAGGTTTCAAGTGATTTTTGACAATTGCTAGCATATTTGTCAATATTGACATTCGCACTCCTGCACGCACTAAATCTGGGTAAAGGAATGTGGTGCTAATCTCTTTCATTTCTTTAAAGGCCCTGATTCATATCTCTTGAAACTTGACACGCGGACAGTGGGCACCACAATGAGGCGAAATATCTTTGTCACCACTTAAGGATTTAAAAAAAATAATATAAATATGAGCAAGTTATGAATGATATAATGAAAAAGCCTTCTTTCCCTTTGTCTGTCTGAAAAAAAACATACATATAATATTCCATTTCATTATACGTGTTGACGTCTTGTGTGGAAATCAAATCAGTCGTCCCTAATAAGTGACATTAAACTTTCAAAGTTTGTCCTCAGCTCCAAGCAACGCGAATAGACGCGTTCATTCATTGACTCATCGATATTCAAAGTGCGGCTCTCTCATACTCACAGTCCGGGCAGCAGCCATTGAAGGGCATCCTGCAGATCCCACAGTTTTCATCATTGGCCACCCAGAGCCAGGAGGCCACCCCGTTCCACTGCCGGATCTTCACCTTCATCCTGGGGCTCTGACAGGAGCAGCAAACCGTCAACACGCTCCTGCTTCAGGCACAGCCGCCGATGTTAGCATGTAAGCTAACATTGACGGAGAACTTCCGCTGTAGCTGTTCTACCTCGTAGCTGTTGACAAATATCAAGCAACTCACCAGGCGACGTCTTGTGATCTCCACCACGACTTAACTCACTGTCAGAGTTTGCAAACTAAAAATCATTTTGTGTCCAGTTGAAGGTTCATCAGCTAGTGCACCAGGGGGAGAAGGAAGAGCTTCTTCTTCTACTATTCAAATTGAGCTCCAAAAGGCTGCATGCTGTTAGAAGAAACACTGCCCTCTTCAGTCCATTTTGGGAATTGTCATTATAAATATGGACTATTCAACATATAGGAATATTTATTAAACGAACTGCAGCTGACTGAGTTTGAAAATGTGATAATTTTGAAGGCTTTAAACTTAAAACTCTAAATTAGAAAGAAAATGGTATTTTCTGGGTGACACTCTGAGGTGGGGAACTTCTTATGAAGTGGAATTGATCTGTGGAAACAGGTAGTCAATGACAGTCAGTGGTAATAAGAAATTATTAATGTTTAAGTCTCAAAATAAATCTCTGAAATAGTGTCACTGGCAGTCACAATTTTCCATCATTGATATTATTTATTATTTATAATTATTTAATTTAGTTCAATTATATTTGTTTATCTAAATTAATCAATTATATTTCCCCACCTTTAATTCATTCATGCATTCAGAGACAATTGTACAGAGCCCCTGAAGGCCAAAAATATGATATATTTTGTTGCCTTGTGCGCACAAGATATTACCTAAGATGTCTGTGATTCAATCACTCAGATGCACACAGCCACCAGATTTGAACCATCACATGGAGAAAACTCAGCTAATAAAGTTTTATATTCACCTGGGAATGTTATACAATGAAATGATCTTGCTCTTGCACAGAGACACAGGATTGTTGCTGCTCACACTGAAGGAAAACAGAAGGACCGTGTTTCAATTATAATACTAGAGAAATTAACAAACTCTTAAAAGCTGTATAAACAACTTAATGTTGTCTTCAGAGCATTAGCTAGTCATGTCTTTACTAAGCAGATATTAACTCTGTGTGCAAATCTTATATATCTTTTAGCAACAAGATAATTGTACTGTTCCCACTAGAAGATTATATTATCATGGGCGCATAAGATAATAACTTGTTCCAAACAGATAATAACTTCTGTGCGCATAACATAAAAAATACACATCCTTTTGGGACTTCAGGGACTCCGTACTTGTGACGTCACATCTACTGACAGGTAACTTTTTTTAAATCAGCGTAGCACGTTATTAACTGAACGCGCATAAACAATGTGTTGTGAGTGGCAGCTCGTGTGAGTGGCTCGGATTCAAATCAGCCATGTTCTACCCACTTGATAGCAGATGTAAGTTTGACAGCTACTTCATCACAGTGGACTTTATTTAAGACTTTGAAGGAGACTTTGAAGAAGACTTCGCCAACTCTCAGTCAACTCTCAGTCAGCGTCGCTGTGTGGTGTCCGTTTCCGGACAGGCAGGCTCGCGCACTCGTGGTTAATGGTGTTTGTCCCCACATCTTTAATACATATTATAAACACAACTAATTGTCATCGACAGTTACAACTGGCAGTGTTAGCAACTGGCAGTGTTAGCGAACGGACGTAACGTAAGTAACGTGCGCATTGTACCGCCAGTGTCTTCATGTTTATGGTTTAATTTCTTAAAGAGAAGCGGTATATAAATATGATGAATTATCATTAATATGATTTTTTTATCGACTTTCTAAGTAGTTGTTTACTAAACTTGCAGTGTTGATCAATATGTATGTAATAGGTGACATCTAGTGAGTCAACAGATCGCCACCTGTGCACATATTGATCCATAACTTCTCATGCCCTTATGAGGTGTGTAACAGGAGAAGGGGAAAGCACGTTTCAAAGCTTATGTCGGTTAAACATGTCTGTTCTGCATTGTGAATCCAGACCGTGTTATTATTCAATATAGTCACTCCTGAGCAGTGTTAATGATCGTTGTTTCTTCTTCTGGTGTGACATCAGTATGCTTCCGTTCAGATGCCTAAATCATAGTTGTGATTTAAAATAAAATGTTCTTTATTGGCTGTTTGTTCAAGATGATATAAGCAGCACTGAGAAAATACATTATGTAAATCCTAAAGCTGGTCAATAGAACAAAATTAATAGTTAATGTAATATAATTTTTACCAACAGCAATACAGCAAAAGCTGAATCAAAATAGTACCCATGCATTAAGGAGGTATAACACATATTCCACTACTTTAGATTTGTAAAAGTAATGGATATCCTCTAGCCTGGATGCCAGACGAACTTAGCCCCGCCCACAACATTTTTGGTCGGGCACATTCTGACTAGAATTGTGAGTCTGACAACGTCAGGCTAGATATTCTCTGCTCATGAAGAAGAGTTTAAAACCACAAACCCTGACTCAAGCAAAAATGTATGTGTCTCATGCTAGTTATCAACTGAACAATTTTATTATATATACATTTTCAGCCACATCAACCAGTAAGTTTTGCAGGAATAATAATTATTTTTGAAAACAAGCATATAGATCTTTTTGTCCTAATAATAAAAAAAGTAGGTTCCTCTCAGTCGAGGCTACTGTTGTTGAATAGCAAAGTTGAACGTTAACTCAAAGCTTCTGTTTTTTTTACACTCACTATCTTTTCATCTTTTCAGGAACCTCTGCCTCTGTGATGGAGCATCAAACCATTCTCAAAAGTATACTGGAGGAAAAATATGATATACTATATGAAGAAGCCATACTGCCTTCAAGACTTTGCTATCGGAATCTTAAGCACGACTACCAATTTTCGGATTTGGACCAGCAAGAGTTTAGATATGTTGAATATTCCTGCCTTCACCCCTTCACAACCGTCCCGCTCACTGATATTTTATCATGTGACTGCACACATGAAAGCAGCAAAAAGACCATCATCACTCTTGGAGTGTGTGGAGTTGGAAAATCCACAACTGTGCGAAGCTGTGCTCTGGAATGGGCTGAGGGGACAGAGTACCAGGATATCCACCTCATGTTCCCTTTCACATTCTGGGAGTTAGGTATGTTCAGATCAAAGTGTTCGTTGATCTTTCTTCTAGAGATGCTTTTCCCAGGACTGAAGAATATTGACGCTTCCAGTCTAAATCGAAAGGATGTGTGGTTCGTCTTTGATGGACTGGATGAATATTGTCACCAGCTAAAATTTGACGCTCCACCAGTGAGGGATGTTTCTGAAGAAGCCACTCTGGATGTACTCATAACCAGCTTGATCAGGGGGACTTTACTTCCCAATGCTCACATCTGGATAACAACCGGGTATGCAGCTGCAGGACAAATCCCTGGTGAATACCTGCTGAAAGAGACTCAAGTACAAGGGTTCAGTGATGTGCAGAAGATGGAGAAGATCTACTCAACTCTCAATGATGAGGATCTGGCTAACAGAGCAATCGACCATGTGAAAATCTCATGGAGTCTGGCCTCCCTTTGTCTGATACCTCGAATATGCGTCATCATGGCACTGGTTTTGGAGAGTTATTTAAGTAACGAAAAGAACCAATTTAAAATCAGTCCTTTAAATCTGACCCAGATTTACACAATTCTAATGAAAACATTTGATTGTGATACTATTCCCAAGCTGCAAAGGATGGCACGGCTTCGATTGACAGAGAACAACGTTATACATGAGGAAGATTTTTTAAATTGTGACATAAGTGTAAAGGAAGCGTCAACTTTTGCCAAGAAATGTCCACTTCTGTTGATGGAAGAGAAAGGGTTGTTTACCTCAGTGTTTCGCTTCGGTCACTCAAGCATTCGGGACTTCCTCGCCGCATGTGCTAAAGTGGACGAAATTCAGGCATCACTTTTCCCGTCTACTCATTGTCAAGCATTACTGGACGAGGCATTGCGAAGTGATGCAGGGAAAATGGATGTGTACCTACGTTTCATATTTGGCCTTCTTAAAGAGCGTTGCATGTTTCAGCCCAATAATCAGCTGTTTAAATACACCAAGAAGACGATCCTTGAGAAAGTTATGACTTTCAGGGCAGTGGGTCTGCTCCACTGTCTGAGGGAATATGACCGCAAAGCTTTCGTACATGAGATCAAGCTCTTCCTAAAGTATGGCTTCTCACCAATTGAGGGTTTCGCACCATTGCATTGGCATCTCTTGATCCAAAGGACCATAGCTTATGATTGGAAGAGGCCGAAATTTGTGATGGATGTGTCCATGAGAAGTGACGAAAGTCTCGTCCGAGAGCTACCAGCCATCATGAAATCAACCAAAGTCATGTAAGTTTTTTCAATTGGATTCATCCGTTTACATTCCATACATGCATCCTTTTGTTTCTATCATATTTTTCTGGTGGCCACATTCAAATAAAAGCCAAACTATTTATAACCCAAGGGACCCACAATGTTCTCTTTGGGATTTTGGTGCACTGTCTCTTAACATTGACTGCACTTACATCAATATCAGGTCAGTTATTGGGGTCTGTCTGTGATTGTCCTACATTTTAGTAGAAACACTAGGGGGACCAAGTTTAAAAAGTGCTGTGATCCCTACACTTAGACTCAATGTCATAAATTCTATTCTAAACACAGCTTAAACAGAAATGTTTACTTTGACTTCTCATTGTTTTACGTTATATCCTCATGTGTCTTGGAAGACACATGACAAAGCAATAGCAAATGTGTCAATGTTCAAATTCTTACAGACTGAACTCTGCACATGAGAAGGAGTTAATGTGAGATCAAAAGAGAAATCGATTTGCTGTTAAATAATTTGTGTTTGTATTGGTAATTAAACGCTAATATTCTATACCTCATTTTTCTTAATGTCTGTGGCATTAAGATGTCAATTGCACATCTATAAAAAATGTGTCATAAATATATACTTTAGTCTCAATTTTTAATGTGGTCAGTTGTTTCCTAAACCAGCTGGACCCTGTAGTTCTTGGCAAATAAATGAATTTAATTTATTGAGCATTTAGAGTGATTATTTACAGCATCATTTCAGTGTGTGGGCAAGTAACTGAAAAGACAATAATTAAGGACACTGTTAGTTGGTGTAACCGTAAGGCTGATGAAGTGCTCGTGTTTTTATACAGTAGTTTTTGAAAAGTGAAAGAGATCAATTATACAGAGGAATAATACTATAAATAGGCAGTGTTTAATTGATTTAATTCTTTCTTGGTTTGGGTCTTTTTATGGGATTTGTTGACAAATGATGTAGAATATCACAAATTCTTCTTTTGGGCACCATTTTTCCCTGTGTCAGTAACTCTCTTCTCCTCTCAGGCTGCGATTCTCTAACCTGACGGACATGTGTTGTCCAGCTTTGGCAGCTGTCCTGAGCTCAACAGAGTCATTTATGAAAGAGCTGGACCTAGGATACAACAACATCAGTGACAGTGGAGTGAAGACACTCGTGGAGGGGCTGAACAATGAAAACTGCAGACTGAGAACGCTCAGTTTGCAAGGCTGTGAAGTGACCTCCAAAGGCAGTAAATGCCTTGCCACGGCCCTGAGGCAGTCCCAGAGACTACGGCAGCTGGATCTCAGCAGGAATAACATAGGAAACGATGGACTACAGCACCTTTCAAAGGGTTTGAGATCTCCTGAATGCCAGCTAGAAGCACTAAAGTAAGTGTTGTCTAAAAAACTTAAAATGTTGGGTATAAAACCAGATCAAATAAACATTTTTAAATTCTCATTTTACTCATTGCTCTGAATATTTCTGTTCTGTTTCTGTGTCTTTGTCGTCATAGACTATCACAGTGCAACATTGAGGTGAGGGGCTGCTCCTATCTGGCCTCAGCTCTGGAGAAGAACTCTGACAGCCTGAGTGTGTTAGATCTTAGCATCAATATGGTCAGGGACAAGGGGGCCAGTGAGATCTTTAAAAAGTTAGATATTTCAAAGCTGACAAAGCTGGAGTGAGTATGACTTAATATACACCCTGCAGCCACAACATCTGTTGCAGTTTAGGTTTACTGGATAACTTTTTTGCACCTGCTCACTTCTCTCCGGCAGGATGTACCACTGTGGACTCACCGCGTCAAGCTGCAGAGCCATTGGTGAAGCTCTGAGGCGTGAAGAAAACACCCTGATGGATCTCAACCTGAGCAACAACAACTTGGGAGATGAAGGGTTAACGCTCCTCTCCATTGGCAAAAGTAAATGGTGTCATCTCGAAAAACTCAAGTAAGGAGGTCTCAGTCTCTTTTTTCCCACTTAAACTGCTTTCAGGCATGCGTTGGACTCTGAAAATCACCTGAAATTATGCGGAGGGGATGTAATGTTCGAATGAGCGCGCTGCGTGTGAGAACACAGTAGGAGATCATCAAGGAGGATTCAACCTGAGCGAGCGCATGGACTGATCACATTTCTAACATGTGAGCTGCAAAACATTAGAAATATCTGAGAATGAAAAAGAGGAACCATACACGTATAAGACACCAAGGAAGATGTCAACTTGGAAAGACGAGATTCATGGGCTTTTGTGATGCGGGCCGACACTGGTGTGATGTGCTATAAACAAAACACATGATCTTCGCAGTGGAAATCTTATGTAAAGTCCTGCCTCTTGCTTGCTGTGCCACCCCTCACCGGAATGAGCTGTCAATTTCTGTTGTTGTGAACGTGTCTCAGCAGAGAGCCTCTTACTGCGTTGTTCATGTGTGAAAGTCAGGACCCCATTGTCTAAAGAGGCTAAAAAGAAATGAAAATGCTGTAAACTGCTTCATAAAGTTGTCATGAGATAAAGGCTTTTTCTTCAGCTTCCAGCTCAAATGCTCATGTATTAATCACTCAATTTGTCTTTTATTTCCCCTCAGCCTCTCAAGATGTGGAATCACTGCAGGCAGTTGTAGCTTTTTGCCCTCTATGATATTAGACCTCAATCTCAGCTCGAACAGCTTGGGAGATGACGGAATCAAATCTTTTTTGGCTGTACTGAAGAATTCTTCCGGCTACCTGCAAACTCTCAAGTGAATACTTTTTTATCAAAATTCACTGCAATATATTTTTTTGTGTTGTGTTTTGAGAACAGTATGTTGTAACATTGCTTTTTTATTTCATGTCAGCCTGAGCCGCTGCAGCCTCACTCGTGGCTGCTGCGCTGAGCTTGCATCCACACTTGGATCAAAGACTGGCAGCGTGACAGAGCTGGATCTGTCTGAGAATGACCTGGAGGACAAGGGACTAAGGAGACTCTGCGTGGGACTCAGAAACCCTCAGTGTAAACTTCAGAAGCTGTCGTAAGTTCTTAGCTTATTTATTTCGCTTGTCAAAGGAGTAACTGTCCCAAATAGAAAGAGCTTGAGCAGCATCCTCTTTATTGCACATTGCAAAGATACATCTAATATCAATCAATAAACGATTGGTTGCCAATCCCAGCTGACACTGGGGGAGATGCATATTACATCCGGGACAGGTCAGTCCAAACATTTGAGCAATAATCAATAATAATCAATAATAATATTGACCAATATGAGCCAATAACAGAAATATGATTATCTGTGTTAAAGTTTGCTGATATACAACGAAATGTAAACTTTTATTTTACAGAATGAACAATGAAAAGAAGTGGTGCATTTATTTTTGAGAATTGGTGTATTATATTTATATTTTCTTGACTCAAGTTCTATTTAGAGCTATTCAGTATTTAACCCCTGTCATCCACCCTGATGTGGAATGGTCAGTTGGCACTGGACTATGGAAATGTAAAGTGGGGTGTATGTTTCTCTATGGACTATTTGATATATAAATTTCAGACATGCACTTAAACTTAAGTTAGTGGCCAGTTCTATATACTGGTGCATTCTAATTTGACATATCGCCATTTCCAATATGAATCTGAATTGACCTCCATCCTGCTTCCTATGTTATCAAAACACAAACACATTTGAAATGAAGGGTCGGGACTAATTTGAAATGTTCTGATACTGATTCTGGTGGGATGCCTGACCTGTAATGCATATTGCAAAATTATACATCAATATTACATTTTCTACTCCTAACTTTGAAAAACGTCTAAAATATACATCTACATAAGTTAAGACTTAACTGTCTCTCTGAGACTGGCTAAGTCAGCCCTCACCTAACTGACACTACTCTGTTAGAGGGAAGGATTCAAGTGTGAAAGTATGTCTGGTTGGATACTTGTAGAGTTTAATTGAGCTGGTGTTGATGAAGATCTCCTGGACTGGTTTTATTTCTCTCCAGACTGCAGACCTGTGGCCTGACCTCGAAGAGCATTAAGTCCCTGATCAGTGCCCTGAGGTCCAATCCCAAATATCTGGCAGAGCTGCATCTGATGGGCAACAGGCTGGAGGACTCAGCCGTCAGAGCGCTCCTGGACCTCACAAAGAACCAAACATACAGACTGGATACAACAGAGTGAGTCCAGATATTTATGGATATTGGTTTAAAAGCTCATATGTTATCAATATCTCTGCATGTATTAATAATGTATAAGTTCAAACTCAAAATGAAATGCAACTTTTCTTTCTTTCCTTTCAGTTTGTCAGAAGCTTGAGGAAAGCAGATGTGCGAACTCTAAATCACAATCAGCTGCCACCATGATCTAGAATCATCCACTAATTGTTACCTTAACAAGTGTTTTCTGTGCTGGACATGACCAGGCTGCATTTTGCAGCACTTCAAAACGGAATAATACAGACAGAGGGAAATGAACGTATGAATAGCTGATGTTGTCATTAATCTGCTTGTGCCTGTCTGTATTAATATTATTGTTTTTTATAATGCAGATCTACAATGAATATGTTTTCTCAGTCACCAAATAAATTGTTTTAGTTCAGTGCTGTGTGGAGCTGGTTCATTTCTGTGTTGTAGCAGCACCCCGCCTAGTGGCCAGGGCTCGCACTCTCAGCCAGTGACGCGTTTGACGCTGAAAGGGTCCCTGTGCTGCGGTCTGAGTCCGTCCTGCAAAACAGGCAGCGTCTCCTGTGTCCTCACCGCAGATCAGCAGTGAACGCACCTCAGAGGAGAAGGTAGGCTACAAGACGTATTCAGGTGCAGCACAAAAACACAGGATTCATCTCGACATCATCTGACAGCAGCAGCTGGTCTCAGGGACGTGTCTATCAGGTGTTGTGTTATGTGTGCGGGGCACTAAGAGAAGGAGGTAGTTGAATGCTGTGTGGTTTTGCTGTTATGAAGATGCCATACAAAGTGCAGGGGGGCACCTGCACCTGCACCTGCACAGCGGGCTGCCCAGCAGACAGGGCCTGTGTGGCGCAGTTTCAGCAGACAGAGAAACTCGTGTAACAGTTCATCCTCATCCTGCTGCCACAGTCTCCTCCCTGCTGCGCGTGGATGCTGCTGACACACAGAGAGAAAGCTGCTTTCTCGCGGTGCGATGTCCCCGCGTCTCTTCATCCCCGCAGTGTCTCAAACAACACGCTCATCCTGTCGCTCATTCAAACCACAACAGGTTTTCTGGATGGAAGCAGTCGATCGTTTAGATCCGTTAAAGACAAATGTAGGAATATAAAAGTCATAATATTGGCAGGTATCTGGGCTGTCGCACTGTGACGTTGTTATGTTGTATTTACAACAGTCAACCAGCAGTAGTTTAATATCAAACAGTCAATGATAACTACACAGAGGGATTCAAATAGGATTATTGCCATATTTAATATCATATTCGTTTTTTCCCCCTGTTAATATTGTTCCTCTTGCTGAGGGTTAGGAACAGAGGATGTCGCACCTTGTTGAAGCGCTGAGACTAATTGTGATTTATGGAAACAGGCTCCACAAATACAATTTGTTTGATTGAAATAAAAGTTCACGCGCGAGTTAAAACCGTGCCGTCCGGTGTTGTGCTGAGTTGTACGTGCCCGGAGAGAAGTGCATACACCTCGCGGGAGCGCGCACCCCCACAGCGGGAAGACACCACCGGACCTCATCGCTGAAGCGATGTATTAATAATTAAGAAGATCTTCATGATCTCCTTTGTTGGTGTTTATTAGTGATGAGAAATGATCCGATGCCTATTGTTCATGGATATTTAGCTAAACTAGACTTTACATTGAAGCTTCCATCCATCTAACACTCATCTGGTCTGAGAAAATGAAGGGATGCAAATCTCAGCAATCAATCAAATACACAACTGCCAAACAATGCATTCACATTGCAAATTTATTTCTCAAGATCTATAAGCCAATACATTCAACAGTATTTTAAACTACACAAAAGGACACAGGAATAATTACACACACAATAATAATAATAATAATAATAATAATCACCACAATTGTTGGTTAGGGTCCAGTAAACGTCCATTAAAAAAAAGAAGATAAACATTCAAACAAGGTGTGAATCATGCTGTGGCCTCCCCAGTCACAATAATTATTACATGTTTTAACCATCTATCTTTTTCTTCTTCTATTTTGGACTGACATGTTAGACGTTACTCCCCATCCCCATCACTTAACACCAAGTTATGAAATATGATTGAATACTATTTGGAAGGATGACATGAATCCCTCAGTTAAAGCTTGTATTGCCAAGGTGCATTGATGCTGTCACAGCAGCTCGGGATGGCCCAACGCTTGATGTTTGCTTTCCCTTTAACTTGTCCCCTGTCTGTTTCTCACTACTAAAGAAGTGGTGTTACTTTGAGTTGATCAGAGCCACGTTTTATTTAAAAAGATGCATTTCTCTTGCAGCTACTTGTATGTTCAGGTCATCAGCTTGTGTCCTTACAGTTAAAGTATAGCAGATTACGATTGCAACTACCTGCTGTACGTCATGTAGGCTGAACATGTGTCGTGTTGGACTGACAGGACTTTGGGATTTTTGAACAACACACCCCGTCTCCTCTCAGGTTAATAACAGAGCCACTATTCAGTAATGTAACACAAGTTACCCTCTCTGTACTCTGGCAGCAGCATGAACCTTCACTGCTGGTTAGATAATCATCCTATCATGTTTTATGGACATCAATTTATGTAGAATCCTGATGTTGGTAAAGTTCTGCAATTGTCTAATTTAATGAATGTTGTTTAAACTTGTTTGCTTGAATCTCACAGTATCTTCCAGACTGAGCTGTCATGGGGAAGGAGAAGCTCCACATAAACATTGTGGTAATAGGACATGTTGACTCCGGCAAGTCCACCACTACCGGCCACCTCATCTACAAGTGTGGGGGCATTGACAAGAGAACCATCGAGAAGTTTGAGAAGGAAGCTGCTGAGGTACGTCTCATATTGTTTTTACATAAATTTAAAAAATCTTTTAAGGAATTTATACAGTGTAAAAATTACACTCTGCCTGGTGCCCTGGGGTTTTAATCCAGTAGTTAATTGGTTTCTTGTCGGACTAATCATATTTATTTGTGTCTTGTCCTGTTTAATCTATGCCCTGTTATTGTACAATTATGTGTCTATGCAACAAATTTGTAGGCACTTCGATCAAAAAATAAATTTTTATTGGATATCTTCACTTGAACATTCTGTAAAATTACGAGCCATGTGAGCTTTTGAGTTTGCACGGCATGGACGGTTTAGAATTATTTATTAGGACTTGCATTAGATACTATTTAATCATTAATCATAATAATTTATGTGTAGATATAGTAATTTATTACTTAACAGATATTCAGACTGGAAATAAATTTCCTAATAATTACCTGAATCATTTACATTTTTTATATGACTACTACTATATATCTTGCATTTTTCAAGCACATATTTTCATTACTTGGAAGTGTTGAGTATCTATGTGCAAGTTTATTTCAATGTTGATTGCATTGCAATGGAGCTTTGGACAAAAGTGTCAAAGATAAAATGATATAAAGGAAAAGCTCCTTGTGCTTTCCTCTCCTCATCCTCTAGATGGGAAAGGGCTCCTTCAAATATGCCTGGGTCCTGGACAAGCTGAAGGCAGAGCGGGAGCGCGGCATCACCATTGATATCTCTCTTTGGAAGTTTGAGACCAGCAGGTACTACGTCACCATCATCGACGCTCCAGGTCACAGGGACTTCATCAAGAACATGATCACAGGGACTTCTCAGGTAGATGAGAGGAGAAGTGAGAGTAGACAATTAGAGAATGCTTGACAGGGAAGAAAGAACTGGAGGGCCGGTTGAAGTGTATTTCTCTCTCCTCCAGGCCGACTGCGCTGTGCTGATTGTGGCTGCAGGCGTGGGCGAGTTTGAAGCGGGCATCTCTAAGAACGGGCAGACTCGTGAGCACGCCCTCCTTGCCTACACCCTGGGAGTCAAGCAGCTCATTGTGGGCATCAATAAAATGGATTCCACTGAGCCCAACTACAGCCACAAGCGCTACGAGGAGATTGTGAAGGAAGTCAGCACCTACATCAAGAAGATCGGCTATAACCCTGACACTGTGGCCTTTGTGCCCATCTCTGGTTGGAATGGAGACAACATGCTGGAGCCCAGCCCTAATGTGAGTCTGCTGGGAGAAAACCTATTACACTTCGGCTAAAGTATTTTGTATATGTATAGTTACAAATCAGCATGTGTCAATACAGATTCACATTGAATAAGGATGGTGAAAGTTATATATTTTGTGACTCCAAAAAATGTGTGATAATATCAGCTTCCATTAGAATGTATTATGATTCAGTCTTCCTCTGCTTTCGAGCTCTTCGAGTAAGGTCTTGCATAAAGCTAAGTATCAAATGCACACATCACCTCTGGACTGGTGGCAGAAAAAATTGGACTATGGGCAGAAAATCAGACTGGATGGTCTCTGGTTCGACTCCTTCGAGTGACAACCAAAAAAGATTAAAAAAACATACCTGGATGGACAACACCTCGATCTGTCCAAAAAAGTCCAAGAGGACTCTCCCTACCCCAATGTCTAAGTGCTCCTGAGCAATGCACCTTACTCCCCCAACATCTGCTCCCCGGGCGCCGTGCATGGCTGCCCACTGCTCTGTGTGTCCTGCTGTGTTCACCAGATGGGTCAAAAGCAGAGGACACATTTCCCCCCATTTGCATGTGTGTAGGATTAATAAACGTATCTTATATGATGAACAACAGCTTCTCTCCTTTCACAGATGACCTGGTTCAAGGGCTGGAAGATCAACCGTAGAGACGGTAATGCCTCAGGCACCACACTGCTGGAGGCTCTGGATGCCATCCAGCCCCCCTCGCGCCCCACCGACAAGGCCCTCCGTCTGCCTCTGCAGGATGTCTACAAAATCGGAGGTGAGGCCAGTGTTGCTGTGGATCTCCGTATAGCGGATGTTTGTTTGGTGGTGGATGATACAGAGTTAGCAGAACAAACGCAAACGTTTAAGTGCAAGATGCAAGAGTATTTAGTGAATGGGAGCACCTTGTGACATAAGAAAGAGAACTGAATGAGGTCATATACAAATTCCCACTGGCTTATGTCTGGCTATTTAAAATGAGTCTCTGTCCCTATTCTCTTTTTAACCTTTTCTAGTAGAACTGTTCACAGTGTGGACCAGAAAGAATTGGTTTATTTATGCAGCTGTTTCACAGAAAGTTGTTCCTTAAATGAGTTCCTCTCCTTCAGGCATTGGTACCGTACCAGTGGGACGAGTGGAGACTGGAATCCTAAAATCTGGCATGGTGGTGACCTTTGCTCCCGTCAACGTGACCACTGAGGTCAAGTCTGTGGAGATGCACCACGAGGCTCTAACTGAGGCGCTACCTGGCGACAATGTGGGCTTCAACGTCAAGAACGTGTCTGTGAAAGATATTCGCCGCGGGAATGTTGCTGGAGACAGTCGGAACGACCCACCACAGGAGGCGGCCAGCTTCACCTCTCAGGTCTGCATACAGGGATTCTGTATTATGCATGTTCATGATTGTGTGCTACTGCTTGTGCCCTGACACTTCTCTGCCTTTTAATAATCTACAAGGTGATTATCCTAAACCACCCGGGTCAGATCAGTGCGGGCTATGCCCCTGTGCTGGACTGCCACACTGCACACATCGCATGCAAGTTCGCTGAGCTCAAGGAAAAGATTGACCGTCGCTCAGGTAAGAAGCTCGAGGACAACCCCAAGGCCCTGAAGTCTGGAGATGCTGCCATTGTTGACATGATCCCCGGCAAGCCCATGTGTGTGGAGAGCTTCTCCGAGTACCCACCACTGGGTAAGTCTACTGTCCCGCAACATGGTCTATGTTTGTGGGTCAATTTGTAACTCGGGTATTATTCACTGTTTTACTGAAAGTAATGTGAAGTCAAATCAAAATCAAACGTTGAACTGTCTTAACCTCTGTATGGATTGAAATGTATATCGGAATATTTTTTGATTGATCCTTCTTCAGGGAGGTTTGCCGTCCGTGACATGCGTCAGACGGTGGCGGTGGGAGTGATCAAGGGCGTGGACAAGAAAGCCCCCACCAGTGGTAAGGTCACCAAGTCAGCACAGAAGGCACAGAAGGTCAAATGAACGTTGTGCTGGGCTGCTGCCCTGAACCCTCACCATGGCAGAAGACACACTAGCGCCCCACCCCTCATGCACAACATAGTCAGTGTCTGGTCTATTATCACAATGCATCGCAAAAGCAGACGAAGGAAAAACTAAAAATCTCCCACACTGTTACTGAATTATGTAGATTTCATTGTCACGCAGTTCGTGAGAGAACAACAACAAATATGTGTTACAGCTCTCTGGTTGTGGTCCGTTATAACTTCGGTGTCTTGCACCAGTAATCAGGTGCTGATGTCATTTTGCCACGTCCATGCTGAAATAATGTGCGTATTTGCCAGAGAGCCCGAGGTAGATTAAACACCTGCATGTTGCTGTTCCTGTACCTTAGAGAAACGAGCTTCAGAAACGGTCTGATGCCTGAAACCGTCATGCCTTTCACATTGCTCGACTTAAGCTCCCTAGCAGTAGCTCTGTTACAGTTACTGTTAAGTTCATGCACTTTAATCACTGTTGATGTTCATAAAGTAAAGATGTTTGAACAGTACGTCTTTGTTCCTGGTTTCATTACTAACTATAACTTAACCTCCACACTCCCAAACCACTGTCACTGTAAAAAGTACCTATACTTTTAACCATGTGGTATCGAAAAAGGTATCAAACAACACTTTCAATAATATTGAAAAGTATTGAAGCAGATCTATGATGTGATTTTCAACTCCATGGAAGAAACAACATGAAGATCAGCTGATTTCTCAACCTGTAGTTATTAGCAAACCTATATTGACTGGAGGATGAAGCACAAGCATGCAGCAGCATGCCAGCTGCCGGTGAGCGCCCTGTCGCTGTAGAGATGTAAACGAGAGATGACCACCATGGCGAGTGCTGAAGACGTAGTGTCATTCACTAGCATGGACCACGACAAAACTATGAATCGAGGATATGCTGTGGACTGGGCGGATGGAGACTCAGTGTGGGGATTCTGTCTCAGAAAGTAGGTATCAGGAGGAAGTAGGGAGGTTGAGGTGATGAGGGAAGGGGGAATGAAGGGATGTAGGTAGGGATGAATTTGAAGTAGGGTGGTTGAGGTGATTAGGGAAAGGAGGATGAAGGGATGTAGGTAGGGATGAAGATGAAGTAGGGTGGTTGAGGTGATTAGGGAAACCAGGATGAAGGGATGTAGGTAGGGATGAGGATGGAGTAAGGAGGTAAATGGATAAGAGAAAGAGAAGACGGGTCACTGAGTGACAAGGAGAATTCAAAAAACAGTCTTGTCATAGAATTTCCTTTATTAATGAATGAGAATAAAAGTCAACTTGCATTTTTATTACATTACAGGCTTCATTAATCTAACTGAGATTATTACTTCTGTGTAAATATGTGCACATAATTTAAATAAATAAAAAAAACAAGAGAGAATGTTAACATGTCAAAGGCCTGTTTTGTGCCCAGTAGCAAAATGGTCTCTGAATAAAAAGCTGTATAATGCCTCAAGTCAGAACATTTACAAGGAGACAAAATGAAAACAGTGCAACCATTTCTGTTCAGAGGTACCTGATGCACTTTGCAGGAAACCGTATGGAGATGGAAATGTACAACAAAAGCAAGGCACCATTATACTGTATGCAATGCAGACTTGGGTGAACTGGGGTCTTTTACTTCTATGGCAAATCATCTTGAACCATAAATGGTTCATTGTTTTAATGGTGTGGCATTCACTTTCAGTTATAAATAGGTTTGAATATGACAACCTCCATGCAAAGTATATTTAAATATCTTAAAGAAAGTAAAATCCACTTAAAAGCAAACTGCCTCCCGGCCTCCCTCACACATCCTGGTCTGACTCTTCAGAAAACACTGAGGTACTGCTCGATAAGCGCGATTACACCACTGAGGCTTTGTGTGAAGTATTTACGCGCTGCATGTTGTGGTGCTGGAATTATTTTCCAACTACCTGGAGGAAACCAACAATCCTTACCTGATGTACCTGAATCTGTACCATGCAGCAGGAGGAGAGTGTTGGTCATTCGTTTTCTTGGTGTAATAATGAAAATAAGTCATACATTCTGCAGTGATTCCATTTCAAGGAAGCAATACGAATAATTATACTGAAAACAAAAGCAAATATTGACCATGACTTCAATATTATAATTTCATGTAAAAACAGGGGGGCAAAAAAGCTAATAATTCAACACAATTCATTTTGACGTAATTCAAAGTTAGATTTCTGTCAGTGTCTGATTCTGAAGTGCTTTGCTAAGACGCTCCCGTGCTGACAAAATAACACAAACTGTCGTTTAAGCTAAATGACAAATGACATTCAAGGTGTGTTTCAATCCACGGCTGTCGTCAGCTGGAAAAACAGCCGATCGGTGCATCATTGATCCGAACGTGTTCAACAGCTGCTCCATGTTCCTCTCTGGACACCGCCTCAGATTCAACACAGCACAATGGACATGCAACATCACAGCTGGCTGAGTGTGTTATCAGCATGTCTTATCTGAACGTGTGCGTATACAGCTGTGGATATGTGCTTTCAAACATGATGCATCTCATCCTAGAGATGAGTGTTGGCAGAAGTGGCTTAGATAAGTAACTTGGCACCTCTACACCTCAGTAGCAGGTAGTTGTAAAGTTATCAATCTAGCACACTCACCAAATCAAAGTTAAAGAGGGGAAATATTTACAAAACCCAATCCTGTAGTTTTGCATGTTTTTAGTTTATTAGCTACAAGTCCCTTGGACACAAGCGGTTTCAGAAAGGTCCAGTATTGTTGGCCGTATGATGTGTAAGTCTGTCACACAGAATTTGAAAACCCTCTGTTGGTGACTTCACTGTTATGAGGTAACTTTCACAACTCGTTGTGCTTGAACTGCAAAACTGCAATGATGATACAACACTGACAAAAATGACCTTCACTATCTTATTATACAAGTCAAGTACATTTCAGGAGACAGTTACTGAATTACCTCCACTGAGGAGGTTTTGTCAGCAGGATTATGCAAAAACTACTGAACAGATTTCCATGAAACTTGTTGAGATGGGTCATGGGCCATGGAAGAACCCATTAGTTCTCGGAGCAGATCCAGGATTTTATTTTATTATTTTCTTAAATGTTGCGAACTACGGCATTCTTGGACATTTTCACCAATTCTTCAAGTACCAATTCATGGGTCTTGATGAAAATCAGACATATCTAGAGGACTATTTGTGTGTCTCGATGATTGACTTTAAGGGGTCTGTTGGGCCTCAGCGAATCTATGCCCTCCACTGAGTGCCTTTCTTTTTTACTATATGAAAATGATTGAAATCCAATAGATGCCTGAGACTGCAGAAATAATAAATAGAAAAATCTAACATTGGATCTTTGAGCTGTATTAAGTATTCTTGGTTGTGGTTTAGGATCTAAATCTTGAATAAACACCATTTTCTGGTGTGTTACTTCTGAAAAAAGATTAAAGGAAACCACCGTCACTGGTTCAGGATAGTTGTAAAATGTCTTGTTAAAGCGTATAAATTTGGGGAGATCGAGTTTTCAAAATTAAAATAGTGACGAGAAAGGAGAATTAAAAGTTCAGCAATGGTGAAATAACATTCATTTCAGTATGGAAGCCTGTCATGTGATTGGAGAGACAGAAACATCTTACACAGAGCTGAAGTCATTGCGTCACATCTGAGCTCTCCTCTGTTCCACTAGCCTCCATAACTCTAGCATCTTTGCATCTCTTGGTGAAAAACACTAACAAAAAAAAATCGAGTCGTGGGATACTCCTTCTATGTATAGAGCTCATGGGAAATTTTTGTTTGTTCAAAGTCACTAAAAAAGATTACTAAGAATAATTAACGTTAATACTTTGTTTTTCAAAACAACAGGCAAGTCACATGACATACAGTTAAAAATAGCTCTGTTCTAATGTTGGACTTTTAGTTATCATCGATAAGGGTTTTGAGTGAGGTTCTCTTACTTCTAGAACAGAACGTTTCGGTTTACTTTGGCCCTCTGTAATTTGGCAATTCATTATTGAGGCCCATTTTTCTTTCAATTGTGTACGACAGATGTGTGTGGTAGTTTTTAAAAGACTTTTCCATGCGCTAGGTGTCCATGCCTTCATGCTTTGTCTCAAGGTCCCGTAAATTACTGTCACACAGGGCAGAGTTTAGTTGACTTCATGTCATAGTCTCAGGATTTTGGGGACTATGGTCCCCTCTATAGAAGCCTTCATCTTTACCTCACATACTTGAAAACGAAGAGTAACTCATGCATGATATGCATCATCCTGTATGAAAATACTGTGATTCTTATCAAATGGATCAAAATAAAAATTAACAAAAAAGGTCCCCTTATTGTAGTCCCACCCTCCCTCTCCGGTCCAAAAGGATAAAAAACGTTTCTGTTGTGGGAGATTCGTGTGCCGTTTCTACTCATATCTATTTTAGCCGTACACAAGGCATGTTCAGCATTTCGGTGCTGCCAGCGGAGGGTGAGGACGCGGGAATGCTGGCCAGGCTATGGTTAGAGCCTGGGGATCCTGCCCCTGCTCTTGGCCCTGTCCGCAGGAGCTCTGAGGAGTAGGAGTGGGCTTCAGCAGTCCCCTGTGACAGGAAGTCAAATCCCTGTGTCTCTATGTCCCTGTCAGTGATTAAGAGGTCCTCCTCACCCCATCCAGCTCCACCACTCCTGCCCACACCACCACCACCCCCTCCTCTTCCCCCCGGGTCTTGGCTATAGCTGTGGAAGCCAACTGGGGAGTCACTGCTTGTACTAGGGCTTGGCGAAGACAGGCTGTGGCTATGGTGGGAATCCTGGACAGCTACTGGAGGTGCCTGAATCAGGTCCTGCACTGACATGGACTTGCCCAGTCCTCGGTCCATCTGAGAGGGGCCAGAGCAGCAGCCCAGGGCTGGCGGCACCAGGGGCTCGAGCTCGAGACTCATATGCCTCCTCCAGGAGCCCTCCTCCTTAGTGTTAAGCCTGCCATTGCTATTGGTGCTGCCCTTGAGCTGCTGCGCCAGTCTGCCCAGCCCGAACCCAAGGCCAAGGTTTTCCCTGACACTGCTCTGCTCCATCTGTGTCCCTAGACCTCTACAAAAACCCTCCATGTTGGGGGTTGTTTCAGGGAAGGTCGCTCGCACCAAGTTGCTTGGGCCACCACTTTGGCTGGGAGGGAGCGGTGGTGGAAGCCCTGGCAGAAGAGGAAACCCTCCATCTCCCACTCCTCCACCACTGATACTATTTGGGGTGAGGATGGGTGGAGAACTCCCTACAGCCTCATCTGTTCCACTTTCAGGCGTGGTGGCTTGACCCTGGGGATGATGATGATGGGAATGATGAGGATGATGATGGTGGTGGTGGTGATGATGATGGTGATGAGGAAGTGTCGACGGGCTGAAAGAGGAGGATGCAAGGCCAGAGGGAGGCGTTGAAGAGGAGAGATTGAGGTTGAGCTCATTGGGTGGCGCCAGGATGAGATGGAGTCCTCCTTGGGTGAGGTGGGAGTTGGTGGCAGAATGTGTGACGCAGCCACCAGGTGGAGGCGCCCCACTGCTGCTGACCTGGGTGGAGTAGGACAGGTCTTTGCTGAAGACGGGGGAGTGGTAGTCAGAGGTCTGTTCCAACTCGAACAGCGGAAGAGAGGAGAGGGTGAGGGCTGAAGATGATCCTTTACGCAAAACTTGACGATAAATGTCAAGCAGGGAGTCAAGTTTTGACTCAATCGACTGGACCTGTGAAGAACAGGGGAGGACATCAGCAAGAAGTGAAGAGACACAGAAGAAAGAAAGTACAAGTGAAATCCCCATTTTCTGCAAATCAAATAATGCATCATAAGATATTCAAGACTTAAACCTAAATGTATTTAAAAAAATACAAATAGAGGACTGGGTCTGTAGTAATGACTGATAACGTAATCCACTATAAGAATAAAGCATCAAAGAAGAAGCCACAAACTGACCTGTCGCTCCACCTTACAGACACGGCCCAGCATGCTCATGTCCTCCAATATGTCTCCATCAGATAGCAGCTTCTCTCGAATCTTCTTATCCAGAGGGATCTGGCCCTTCCCAAGGATTTGGTCCACTCTGGAAGACACACACACAGACACGCACACAAGCACACACATACACACACACACAGGCACATGCAAAAACAAGAAGACATCAGTGACAAGAGGAAAAAGAGAGACCCAAGAAGAAATCCATGAGGCAGCCGACAGAAAGGAAGATTGAAGCTGCAACAGAATCATATATTATTGTAGAGCAAACTCTTACAAGCAAATGAGACGTTGGACTTCCTCACTGGATTTGAAAAACAATCTATGCTGGATGGAGTTCTACTAAAACTGTTCCTTGTGATTCAAACAGGTAAAAATATAAAAGGTTTTACCTTTTCTGCTCTGAATGATATATTTTATTCCTCCTAGTTTTACAGGTTCTTATTCAAAATCTGATTCTGTCTGTCTCTCTCTCTCCTTACATAAGACACTGCTCGTGTTCAATCCAGTGAGGCTCTGTAGAATCTGGTTAATAAAGGGGGTTAATGAGGACAGGGATAAGACAACGCAATGTCATGCAATTAAAACACCACCAGTTTTTGAGAAAAATAAAACATGAAAGCATTGGCAGGATCACACCTCAAAGTTGGTACTGTTGCAGTGTAGTAAAGACATTTTTGTTTTCTTTTTGTCGTAAAATGGAAACTTTATGGAATTTATGACGAATTAAGACAGTAAACAAATAAGTCAATGCTACTTCAAAAATGATAGTGATCCATATTGTAAAGTTAGCGTTTGTTAGGTCAGTGTGTTCTGAGTTTTCTTGTAGTAACACAAATGTCAGTGTTGATCTTAAAATAAAATGTTTTGGTTGCATAGGGCATTTTGAACATCAGATTGACTCAGTAGAGAAAAACTGTCATTTGCGGTGAGATAAACAGACCAAGATGTGACCATGAAACCAGAAACGAATGAAAACAACGTGTCTCAAGAAAACTTGAGGAGGGTAACAATCTTTTCGTTGCTTCACACAGATCTAACGCTTGGTCGAAATGGTTCAGATTGAGTAATATGCTGCGTTAACTTTCTTTTGAAATGTCAGGTTTTCTTCTGCATTTGAAGCCCAAGTTTAAAATTCCAATTTGCACATGATACTGAGATTGAAACAAATATGAATATACACCTGAGTGCAGCAGTAATTGTAACTCAATGTCGCCTTGAAAGTTTTTCCGGCACTTTCAGACTCATCCTAATGTAGAAAGCAGAGATTACAATCTCCGTCCAATTATACGACCATGTATTGGTATCATCAGTTTGGAAACAACAGCTGATGAAGACCATGACATGTGGTTTAAAGCAGCTCTGAAAAAGCAACTTGGTGGATTTTGAGCTAAGAATATTTTGCTAAATCTTTTTTCTCTGTTCTATCTTTAAGTGTCAGCACCCTCTGAATAACAGTCTAAAATGCAGGCATAATTTTCAATGAACGGTTAGTGACAGCAGGGGGCGCTATTACACCTGCAATGACAGGTCAATACACAGCTGTATAGTTTGTGAGTAGGAGTGTGCATTACAGGTGTTTCTTCGTGATAGGTGTTTATATCAGGATGCAAACTCGTTTGTGGATCCGAGAATCGCCCAGAATTCACCAACGCAAAAACAACAACCAGACTTTTAAAGCCCCTGAAAACATGATTTCAAATCTGAGGTGTTTCTTCATTAAGCAATGATAGAGTTAAACATTTTCTCATCCAATGTGGCTAAATCCTGACTTTTACATTTAAGTAGGAGTATTAAATGTTTTTGTTAGGGGTTTAGTTGGGTTAGTGGATGTCTGCACACCCAAGTCAGAAGAGTTAAAGAGAGGAGTTCAAGCTCAGTCAATTCCAACAAAGGAACGTGATCTTATGATCTCATAATTTGTCTTATCGTTTCAGTTCTAACATTTTTTTTAGGAAGAACAACCTCTTGAATAGACGGAGCGAACTGAGCTGAACTCATGTGATAAGTGAAGGAGGGCAGAGGGGAGGGTGACATGTTCTGACCCCTGAGTTGAGTTCTTTCTGCTCTGGCTGTAATAGACAGGGAGAGAGGGGGAGGAGAAGGTTTTGGCTCTGCTGCTCAGTGGCTGTGGGCCGACAATCATGTCCAGCCTGTGAGGGAAGCAAACACACGCCCACACGCACACATACACACACACACACACACACACATAAAGTAGGATAACAGACAGACGTATATCAGTATAACACAGATATTTACCCATCCATTTATAAGACACATTTACACAACCGCACACACCAAGATGCATCAGTTACAGTATGGTCAAACAACTCTAGTTTGACTCCAGAGACTAAAGCATGTAAACTGAGTGTGTGTGCGTGTGCGTGTGCGTGTGTATGCGTGTGCGTGTGCGTGTGTGTGTGTGTGTGTGTGTGTGTGTGCAGTCTGTCCTTCCTACCTGGTCTGAAGGCTCTTGATGCGACACAGCATGTCCAAGTGACCGGCAGAGTACTGTTCAATCACGTCCTTCACATCGTAAGGACGCAGCGTCTCTTTAAACTTCTTCTTGGCCACATGGAACTTCATTATCCTGCAAAAACACCAGAGGAATTCACAAAACCGCCTCCAGGTGGAGCTCTGATACAGTCAACAGCAACCTCCACTGATAATATCACAGAGTGCAGCTAATGAAAACACAGCAAACCTTATTTTTCTAGTCATGTTTTTGAAAGTTGCCCAACATGTGTCCTTGCATGCCAACTGTCAGTTTCTTCACGTCAATGTGAGCAGTCAGAACACAAGAACATATCTCCACTGAACCTTATAGCAGCATCCATCGAGCTGTTGGCTGCTTATTGTTACTGTGTGTTTGTAAATTTATTGGAGTGAATAAAAACCTCCCTGAATTTATACCTGGGGCAGTGGAGCCGAATGTGAGAGTCTGAGTCTCTGCGGAGAGAGGAAGGAGCCGGCGGGAGCAGTCAGCAATAAAAATGAGTCTTAAAGGGAAGAGCAGGGGAAACAATTCTCCAATGTTTGTGTGAAATCATATTTTTTTATGGCCAGTCAAACTCTGGGCTGGTTTCTGTCACTTACACAGGTCAACTAAAGTCTTTCAGAGTTCAGATGCATTCAATGACACTCTGGGAACAGAAGCTTTAGCAGCACCACTAACCCCATGAACTGAAGTATAGCTGGCTCGTTGTGATGGAGAAGATAAGGTTTTTTTTCCCGGATACATAATTATGTTGAACTACTGAGAAAGAAATGCCAGATCAAAAGTTAACAGGGTTAGCCATATTTGATAAAAAATATGTATTTGTGTTGCTAAGCACAGGAACAATTACTCTCAAAAACTCAAACGCAGAGTCAGGTCTTTAAGGACTCAGACTTCACTGTGGTCACTTTTCTTTGGATCTGCTTCTTACTGAAGCAACAGTTCATCATCCAGGGTACAATAGGAGCTGACGGAGCAGTAGTGGAGTGTAACGCTAATGTGTCATATCCAACTACTTACTTTGCAGGTGAAGCATTTACAAACAAGGGGTATGATGAGCTTTCTAAATATGAAACATTGCCAAAGATTTAACTGGCCAACAGTTACAATGAGCTCCACCTCAAGCAGTTAAACCGGTAAGAGATGCATTCATGCACCCTCTTGATGAGTGAATATGGGCTATACAAATATAATTTTATTAGTTCATTCATGTTAATGAATCAGTAATAACAAAAAATCGAAACATAGAAATTAAAAATTTTACAACACACTACAACAAATAATGTATTTAGGGATAAACTATACCAACAAGTATTCAGTTAAACTGAGTGCAGTCATAATTTAAGATGACTGTATATTATGTTGGTGTACTTTTAAAGCCCCTGAAAACATGATTTCAAATCTGAGGTGTTTCTTCATTAAGCAATGATAGAGTTAAACATTTTCTCATCCAATGTGGCTAAATCCTGACTTTTACATGGAAGTAGGAGTATTTTGTAAAAAATGTTTTCCAAGATAAACAAAACTGTGGTACTTCTGGAAGAAAGAAAAGCATAACTTACACTTGCCTGTCAACGAACATGCTGAATGAAATAATTAGAATTTGAGGACCTTTAAGCTTCAGTTAACACATCTAAGAATACATATCGGGTTCACCCGCAACTCACATGAGGATGAGCACTCACACGCATCTCAGGTAAATAAGATACTGAGATACTGAAACTTTGACAAAGCTCTGCCATGGTCAAACACATTTTCAAATAAAACTGAAGTGAGTTAATTAGTGTTAATGTTATGAATATGCCTATGGAACAGTAAGGCCAAACTAAATTTGAAATTTCACTCTAATCCTTAAAAAAAAAACAAATATCTTGTTTAAATTTGCTGGATGACACCTCGTTCTTGAAGGTTCAACCCAAACGCACAGAATTCAATAAAGCTGCATCAGAGTGACCTTGTTTCTTTTTGGACGTTATGTCTGAGACACACAGTGTCCTTGTCACATGATCACCTTACATACAGTGTAGCTTTACAGTGCTAATGCTCCTGCATATCATATTTCCTCTGTGTCAACATTACATGAACCAAAGATGATCTAAAAATAAATGTCTTCCGGTCACTTTAATCCCCTGAGCACGTTCAATCAGGGGAGCTGCTGAGCGGCAGGGGGCTGGGATCAGGGTTTGTTTACACGCAGTAGAAACATACAGTATTAGTTGGAGAGATGGGAGAGGCCTCCTTTCCTTCACCTCACCTGACAGTTCTAATGACACACTTGACTGAGGGCAGCAAGTCCTCCACCGAGATCTCACAGTGACAGCCCCTCTCGTCAAAGCAGTCGTCCCCGGCCATGTCTGTTGCTTGGGAGAGAGAAGATTATTATGAGGCAGGGACTCAGATATGATGCTTTCACATCACTACTCTAAATCCCCAGTTTGCATCCGCCACTAAGAAGTGTGGGATTTTTATCATCAGTCCTACCTGGGTTATATTTGTATTGATAATAACCTTGAGATTTAAAAAAAATGATATTGCTGACATGTTTAAAATGCAGATAGGATAATATTGTGTAAATATTAGAGCTTAATTTATGGGGTTAATAACATAGCTTAAAACATTTCTGTATTTTTCTGTCTTGATGCAGCAACTATCTGCTTCACACACCACAGTATAATCAATGAAATCATAAAACACTTTATTTATATACCACCTTTCAAAACACAGTTACAAGGTACTTTACAAGTTAAGCATTTTGCAGCATTTTGTAATATTTTCATTGTGCATTAATTTGCTAAAAAATAAACAAATTCAATAGGATATTAAATTATTGTCATTATTGTGAACAATTTTTGTCAAGATAATCATGTGGTGAAGTCCGAGAAATAGAACTTTCCTGTGAATTTAAGCTGTATTATTAGATTTTTTTGGCCACTTGGGGTACTAGAATAACCAAAAAAATGCTTTAGTTACTGTGATACTGGTGACTATTCATGGTACAACAGTGTACGCATGGTTGAACATGACGGGAATGGACTGGATTAAAATCGAAAGTGAAAAATGATCAGATGGAGAAACAGGGGTTCGAGCCGCTGTCTGGAAGAGCAGAGCAGTCGTAAAGAACAGGCCTCTGGTGTGCCTGTAGATTTATTATGCAACTTTGCCACAATACAGCTCTGTCCATGGGCTTCCTTGAGTTACTACACCGACAGGAGGTAAGCAGAGGGGCTCAGTACAAGAGTTACACTGCAAAGCTGAGATGTATAACTATAATAATGTAAATGATCCCACTTAAGCATCACTCACTATTGCAAAGCATGTAGGATCTGTGTGTATTAATATGTGTGTGATACGTGATTGAGTAAGAGCTGCTGATTATTCAGCCAGTGTGTGTACTGTGAAAGAGAACAGTATCACTACAGGCGAATGTGAAACCGTGATGATTGATGTTTTGCACCATTAAATAGAATATAAAAGTCTTCCACTATAATAACTTTTTATTTCACTTGTAATGGAGCCATAATGAAATGGATATGTTTCCCATCCTCTAACATCTCATTTAGCCAACATGTCAGTGAATGATCAGACGGAGCGCGGCTAACCAGCCAACCAGTTTGGTTTTGGCTAGCTCAGGTTATTGATTCCTTTCCACCGCCAGGCTTCGCCAGCTGGCTGGATCCAACACCCCATATGGCTGCTGGAGCTCACCACCCCCAGCTTCTATCAATCCATCACTCCACCCACAAACACCAACTGGCCATTACCCAGGAGGGCTTGCCAGGCCGGCAAAGCAAGGCCAAAGCAAAGAGGTGCGAGTGCCTTTAGCATTACTTCACTCCTTTGCATGAATTAACGGACAGAACCAGTTCTGCTGCGTTTACGGACGGCAAATATTCCTCAATTTATCACATGTAGGGAAGATTCACACGTCACATGTTTGGACCTAAAGGAAGAGTTCAACAGTTTTGAGTAAAAATAGAATCAGTAAAGTGTTAAGCAAAGGGTGAGATAGAAAAGGTTCTCTGCAAGCTGGTTTTCACACTTTTTAAATAGATGAAACAGATGAGAATAACATTACAAGTGCTGAGCATCAGAGATGTAAATTTATGTTTTTTTCCCCTTCAGTCAGAGCAAGGACAGCTATTAACTGAAATGAGAGTGGTATTGATCTTCTAATGTAACTCCCAGAAAGGAAGCGAATATTGTAGTTCCTAAATTCATTAGAGATGTTTTTGCACTTAAAGGTTCAGTGTGTGAGATTTAGTGACAGCTAGTGGTGAAGTTGGGTATTGCTACTGAATGAAAAACCCCTTCCTTCATTTACCTTTGTAAGGGCAACTTTACTGGACTTCAGGGACATACAAATGTCACAGTAAAATCATGGTGGTACAAGGCTGACTAGATGGAAGAGAGATGAGTTCTTAGCTTTAAATTATTATACACAAATGAAATCATAATCATGAATTTGAAATGATATCCCCCTAAATCCTGGACCTTTATGCTACATCATAGCACAATTTTTTTTATCTTATTCAGTGACAGTACTGTGCTGATTTATGGATATCTCTGTATATGGAGAGATTAACAATAAATTGTACTTTGAGTTATTACAAGTTTGAGCTCAAATGAATGCTCCAATTGAATCTGAATGAAGTCAGACAGTGTCTGAACTATGAAAGGCAGGACAGAGTCGCTTACCATCAGTGGTGGAGCGAGACTGGCTCTTAAGGCGGAGTGAAGGTCTGAAGCGTGTGCGGTCATTGAAGCTCCAACTCTTCTGTACCTTGGCGGGGCTGGTGCCCTCGGTACCGGCTTCAGCCACTGGGGACCGCCGGTCGTTCACTGAAGACGTCTGCCTCTGCTTGATGCTCTGACCTCGAGGGCTCGCCATCCGGACCCGCTCCTTGAAGCTCAGCTTTTGGCTGCAAAGTTTGGATGACCAGTGGTTCAGAGCGAAGTTAGAATGAGTGGAAAAAGATAGGAATGGTGTTATGAGGACGTGAAATGACAGATTATGTTAATGATGCAAGTTTCAGGGTGACAACTTGAATGGTAAAATACTGTTTGCTCCTTTGCACAACAATCATGTGATAAACGGGATCATCCAGAGCTTTACCAACCACAACAAGGGTGGCAGGCTGCAGCACAAGATAGAGAAAGACCAGCATGCATTGCAGCAGGCTCTTCATACAAAATGCAAGCTTGTGTTAGATATGATGCTTCAGCTGTGTGTTTGAGTTGTGCCTGTAAATGCGTGTCTGCATCAGCTACAGTACATCAGGACATTCAATGCCACGTTAACTCAAATGGATATTCATTTTTTGTGACACCCTGATACGTTGCTTACCATTCACAACAGCAATTCATCACTTAAAGGCATGAGATTTATTGCAAATGAGTTCATGGATTATGGAAGGGAATAAATGGAGACTTCTTGTGGAAAGTGAAGAAACAGGACGGTCATCAGAAGGCCGCCGATTATTCGTGTGGGCAGCTTCAAGTACTGCATGCAGAGGAAGTGCACAGGCAACAGGCATCATGGCTACATACTACCTAAACTAAAATGTTTTTTCATGTTGAATTAAATCAATGACTGTAAAGATGGACGATATGACAACTAAGCCAAAAAATATTGGTCGCCCCCTGGTGGTTTGCTGCAGTATAGGTCATAAGCCCTGTCTTGTGGGTGGAATGAAAAAGTCAAAGTAGATGTTAACCAAACTGACATACTTGGCAGTCTTTTATTTTGAAACTGGTATGAATCAGTTATTTGATGCTATAAAAATGGGGTGAAATGTCAAGATTGACAGCTGAGACGGACGCATGATAGGTCAGACTCGTGTGCTTTGATTCTGCAGCTCCACTCTGCAGTCACTGCTGCACAGACTCTGGCTCCAAATGACATCACAAAATGACAGTAGTTGTGACAGGTATATTCTAGTTTCACTTTTGCACAGTGGTAGGAGATGGAGATGTATCGTCCAATCTTTACACACAGCCAATGGATGGAGTTCGTGTAGTTTTAAAGCAAAGGATATGGCTGGCAATATGTCAACAAAGCTAATGGAAAGACCAAAGCTAAAAATGTGTTTATCTCAATACTTTCTGACTCCCACCTGGTATGACTGCAGATGCTTTCTTTAGTACATTTTCTTGTCCCTGGGTTAGGTGTGTGTGTATGCAGATGGCACCAGGCTCGGTCCCATATCTCATCAACCACCAACCAGCCACACACCAAAACCTGGAGTTTGTAATCTTGTTAAATACTCGAGGGTGGACTGCTAATTTAGTTCTCCTGTTTAATCTAGTTAGGGAGGTAAGCAGTTTCTTTCTGTTATACTAGCAGCTACTATCCAGTTAGTTTGGTTTTGTTTGTTATGTTGGCCTTTGTCCCCCCCTGAAGTCAAAGTAATCACTATTTTTAAGCTTAAAATAAAAAGCCGTTATTGGCTATTTTTAAGAAATCCCTGTTCCAGTGGCTGCTTTGGACTTGAGGGAAAATGGGAGCTTATTTCTTGTTATTATCTGGCCCCTTGATGGGACATAACACCTCACTTATATCTCACAAGTACAGTATATATTTTTATAAAAAGGCTCTGAAATTTCCTAACTCAGGTTTAGCAAACACAAAGGTACAGTGTATTTGTAAACTAAACATCATTCAGCTGCAGATGAGTACACGTTTGCTGCACTAGTGAGTGTTTACATCAGCAGGATGGTGTGAAAGTAAAATACAGTGGACATATCAATCGTAAAGAAGAACCCTGTCACCCAGTGTAACAGTGTGACTCACTTACTGAGTCATTACTGGTTTTGGTCTTTTCATAATATCTGTTGGCAATAAAAACTAAAATAATTTAACCAGACCAGATCGGTTAAAGTGACCGTGGCTCAACAGGCATAGTGTGTTGGAGTGACAGCCACATCAGGTGCTGCATGAATAAGAAAATCGAATAATAGTCGACGACATAAAGTAATTTTCATTATAAACATTTTAAAATGTTATTTCACAGAAGATGAAACAGAAATGTTGTAAAAACCAAAGTCACGACAAGCAGCGGCAGCGCATTGCTCAGGCAAAGATCAGACAGAGGCAGAGTTTGTGTTACTGTAAAAGCGACTGAAGAGTCATTGCAAGATTAACTGGCTCTGCCCTCTGAGGCTGCACAGCCTCCTACAGATACCCATGCACCAAGAATTAGTCAGCATTGCCAAAGAACAATGTCATGTAGCACGGGAGCAGGAACACTGTGTACCTATGTTTCCGAGTGGTACACCTCCTCAGTAGCTTCTGTTTATTACTATGAATTGGACTAAAAAACCAGGGGGAGATAGACATATGGTGACGTGTTACATGATGCAGAACTTGAGGAGAGAATTTTTTTTTTTCCTCTGAATGTGTTCAGGATGAAATATTGCACTTCATTTCACTTTAAAACCCTTTCCCCCTTTTTTTCCCTTTACATAAGCCTTCTTGTGCTTCTTGCTACTTATTTCTTTCTGCATTTGAGTCGATGTGACTGACAGTCAGCGAGAAGCCTGACATCTTAATGCAATGATCCTTTGTAAAACCTTTCGTAATAAGGACATAGAGTGTGAAGTAATCCATCAGAGTTTCTGGTGGCACCTGTGGACCACTGACATTTAGAAGCAGCAAGAGTGAGGCAATTGAGCTTAGTCGGAGAGAATGAACATCCACAGAAGCATTTGAAAAAGGCTGCAATTTGGTGACTCACACACTTCATGTCGATATCCCTCATTTAACTATGTGAATTTAGCTGGGCCATGGCAACAAGTGCCTGAGTCACCAGTGTGAGGCCAGTAACCTTTAGATATATGCTGGGTTCACTGAGGGTACGAAGATGTAGACCCTGTTTTTTTTTTTATTCTCGCTGTATTTTATCTCAGCACTTCTGTGATGTATTTCTTTGAAAATGAATAAATAAATCTAGCTAATAAATAAAATAAAGCACGGCGGCTCCAGTCTGACTGTACAGCGTGTTTCATCTCCTCTCCAGTGCAGCAGTGGAGACGTAAACCGAGCTCTCCTCCCTCATTTATAAGACATTCTTCTTGAGACGTGCTCAAGACTGCGTGGGATGATTTCTGTTCTTGCATGTGTGCTCATTTTTTTAATTAGCTATATTTTTTAATTGACTTTTATAATTCGTATGCTTCCCCTACAATTTTAACAGTATAGTACATGTATGCCACATGGCTCGCAAGAGAAAAGCGTCAACTGCCTTCACAGACTGGCTGTGGAGCTTCAGAGACACACATTTACTCAGCGTTTCATAACTGCAAACACAACACTTGACATCACTCAGGCCTCAACGGCCTGCATGCTGTCCTCCCCTAATGACTCTAAAAATGCATCAGCTAAAAAGATTAACTAAGTGTGTGTCAGATGCTATAAGTAGGGTATATTCATCACCCACAAACAATAACTGTGAAGCTTCAATTATACTCCCCAGTGGGCACGTATATAATGTAATGTTACAGACACCCCAGATGTGTAGTTGTTTCTTATTATACTCCTGTCCATCCGCTTGGTGCACAGCTGGTGCCGTCGTAGTTTCTGGCACAGAGATGTGCACACACCCTTCGACATCAAAACGTATATCTGTCTGAGCGATTCAATGGCTCATGGGCAAATCCATTGCACTGTATCAATTCTGCTCACATTGTTTATATTTTGTTCACACTGTGTATATTATATTATATTAATATTCTTCTTGGGTTATATTGTATGCCTATTGTCTATTTTGAATGCCCACTCTGCTGCTGCAACACAGCCCATTTCCCCTTGTGGGACAAATAAAGGATTATGTAATATTATTTGATCTAATCTAACAGGAGTAACAGGAGTCTAGAGGTTTATAGTGGTTCATGTTTCTCTCCTAACAGAGCTGGGAATCATTCAAAAGGTTTGGAAACTATTGCAGATATGATATCAACTGATATCTTACTCTGAAGCTGCATCAATCAATGTGTTTGAATTAATATTATCTCATTATTAAATGATGAGCTGATTGCAGCTCCCCTAAGCCTCTTTCAGCTGATGTTGTGGTTTTATGGGCTGTTTCTTCTCCAATCAACCTCAAGCCCACAGAAAAACTCCAGCGTTCACCTCTGTAGCTTCCCAGCACCAGGCAGTAGACAAAGTTAGAGACAGGCTATAAACATATGTGGAGCATTGGGCATGGAACAATAAGAGTTTGTGGAGGCCAGAAATAATCCATCCACCAATCCATCCATCTATACTGCCTATCCTTAAGGGTCACAGGGGAGCTGGAGCTAATCTAGAAATGCTACACATTCTTCCCTTTGACTTAAGAAGCCAAACTCTTTTTTTGAATAGCCTTTTTTAAAGATACATTTCAGTCAGTACCAAAAAGGTATTCAGGTCTCCGGACCTACATATACATTTTGGGGCAACAACAGGAAGAAAGGGAATGTTGAGAGTAACAAACCTTGTGGTCGACTCTCCCTGCTCCTTCCTGCAGATGATAAGAAGCAAAACAAAACTATTAGAAAACATATTTTCATCATATTTTAACACTTTATTTTTATATTCAGGGCTCCGTCAGCAGCTACTGCTTCTACACATGCAGAGGATTTCAGGTCAGAAACACACTAATCAATAAAAAATCATTCCAGGGGAAAAAGACCTGAACAATGAGCAGGCTCACTACAAACATGCAGGTCCCTGCAGACTGACTGGGCAAGCATTCACAAAAAGAGAAGGGACCAAAGATTTGCATTTCTTCACATAAACGAGTATGTTTGTATGTTTGTCATTAGTGTGTGTGCGTTTTGTAAATTTAGTTGATTATGACTTTGAGAGTAAACTAGACAGCTTGCAGATGGTCCTAATATTTCCAGGCTCCACACGGGTTTCTGAGCGGTGTAATGCCCACACAAGGGGGGGAGAATCCAATCCTCAATGACTGATTGAATAGGAGAAAAGAACTGCTGTTGTGCCATAAATGGCAAGAGCTGGATAAGTAGGTGGGTGGAAAATGTTCAAGCTCCCAAGAAGGAGGTGTCCTTGACAGCTGAGAGACCATAATTAGTTCACATCTAGCATTTTAGATGGAACACAGCATTGTGATGATGTTATTAGTATAATATCCAGAATGAGGGAGGTACTGAGCCGCAGGCGTTCAGCATGAACATCATCTACGCTCAGGGACCTTTCTGGGTTTATTGACGGAAGGGAACACACACACAGGACATATGTCAGTACCTGCTGGAGCCCCTTCTGTGTCGTCACTGGTTTGTGATATTACTTTTACTGGCTGTGATTTCTCTCTGGAATTCCAGGTGTCACATTCGTGAGCTAGAGGTGACAGAATGTTTATCACAGTGGTTGTGGAAATGGGGGGATTGAGAGCTCCACATAAAAATTGGCTTCTAAAATTGTATTTGATTGGTTTGTAGCCGGTTGCTCTATTTTACACCTAACATGTTTGTTGTGGTTAGAACAAATCCTGGTGCATTTGTTTGGGCTTAACTGAAAGCTGTCAGTTGGACAATGTCGATAACAAGCGGATGATCTGCATGCTTAAAATCACTTTGTAAGCTCTTTGTGATTCCATAGATTGTAAATATACGTTAGAAGCCTAAAAGATTAACCTTTAAGTGATAAAGAGGCCGGTATTGGTATGAAGTAAAAATATTAGATAGATTTTGAGGTAGAATTTATTTTGTGTTTATCGGAGCATGCTGAAGTTAACAAAGCCTGGAAATTACTGGTCTTTGATGTGAACCATTTTCTCTTAAGAAAAAGGAATTATCAAAATAAATGCATTTGTAATATAACAAGAAAACAGACAGCAGATATATAAAACAATAACACAGAGCAGGAAAAAACTAAAAAGGCTGAATAATAATAATAAAAAGGTATATATTAACTTAAAATACACATAATTGAAGTATAGGAAAAAGCTGCCTAGAGTGGCTCAGAGACCAGCTGCCCTAGTTGTACCTACTTTGTAGGGCTGCAGGTATGCAACGCCTTCAAGTGAGGCTTCCAGGTAGCAATGGACACCGAGTTCTCATCAGCCGAATAACTACGCCAGACACACTGCAGGAAGGATACACAAAACCAGGAAGAAGAAAAAAATGTACAAAGAAAGAAAAAGGGAAATGGAAAAAATAATAAAGAAAACAAACCACAAAGGCAAAGAGAGAGGAAGAGAGAAGAGGAGGAGAAAAATTGGAGAACAGAAAAGACAGAGAAAAAAATTGTTATAACAGTGGTTGAGCGGAGGTCAGGCATGAATACATCCTGGAATACATCCCGTTGGAGGGCAGGAGGCTCTCATAGTGCCGCCATGTGGCCTCAAGGTAGGGCCTGGTACTGTCAGTGGAATAAGTACAACATGGGGGCAGACATGATGAAGAGGGGGAGGTGATGGTCGACAGGAGAAGAGGTGGAGGTCAGGAGAGAGGGGAGAAAGGAGAAGCGACAGAGGAAGGACTGCTGAGAAGCACATAGGAGAAAAGTAAGAGTTAAGAGAGCAAGGGGAGGAAAAGGGAGCAAATGGAGAAATATATAAAGGGCACAGGGTGAGACCATCATCACTAACATCCAGGGGGACACAGAGAGTGTGAAGATCAGACTTGAAAAGAAGGAAATGTGTAATGCAGGAAAGATGAAGGAGCAAGAATCGCGATGTGCTTTTTATTTGGGTCGTGTCAGGTTTTCAGGGAATCCATGGAGGAAAAAAGAGAAACTGGTGAATGATAATGGCTGTTTTAAACACATTTATTGGTTATTTCAGTTCTGTGGTGAATTGTGTTGAGTAATGCCAACAATCCTTATTGTCTTTATACATTAGTGAGGAATTTATCATTTGGTGTGTGAGAGAAATAGGAGAGAGAGGGCTGTGCTGTGTACCTGGATGAGGTAGGCCGCTGGGTTTCTTCTTTTCTCAAAGTGCTTCTGTCTGTGCTGCTCTTGGACCTTCAGTGCAAAGCCTGAGCCCAGAATACCCTGGTAGGATATTAATAAGGAATAAATACTGAATGCAGTTGTACAACAAGGAGACTCAAGCATCACTGAGTTGCTGAGAAAACACATAAACGTGTCTGACGTGCATATAAAACAACAATGTTAAGTCTTCTCGAAGGAAGACTTTGACATATTTGCAAATCTGCCCGTTCACTGTCTCGTTGAAGGTTAGAGGAGATCTGAGCAACTCTCAGGGCATATTTACATTATGGGGGAGAATCCGCTTTGACACTTGCCTCTTCCATCATTGTGCACAGTTTAAAAAAACAAACATGTCTATGGTTCAGAGTCAAGTTACAAAACTTTGTGTTCAATACACCTGGTTTATCTACAATACAAAAACATTTAATGTTTTTCATAACTGAATTTACTTCATTAGTGTTCAAATGTGTTTAAATGATTTACTTAAATGCTGTAATTTATCCGAGGACTTAGAAGAAGATATGTTTAACTGACTATTACAGAGCGCTGGTTGAATGTTTATCCAGTCTTTATAATTACTGAACATATCACATGTCCAAATCACATCAAACTTTAAACTGCACTTCTTCAGGCAATTTGTGCAATTAGTATGTAGATAGCTAAAGTGGTGATGTTTTGTAAATCACCACTGGGAGCTCTGGAGTAATACATACTGTGCCAACCACTACGGAGCATGTGGAGCTTCAGTCCCCGTTCTCCTGCTGTGAACATGCCTTCTTCCCCGTGCAGGAGTTGAGTGGCAATTAGCATTGCGAACATGGAGACTGGAGGCAGGAGGAAACCGTTAAGAATAGATGTTTCTACTTCTCTGTTTGTGTATGGATCAAACAAATGAGATGGTTAGGTACTGATCTTAAGAAGAGATGGTGAGACAGTCGGGCAAGTCGTTTCCTCCTGCTTCCAGTCGATTAGCTCAACTCAACGCTAAAGAGAACCAATCACCTCCTGGCTCCGGCTCAATAGTAGTTACAGACATGAGAGCAGGAATAATCCTCTCATCTCACTCTCAGCAAGAAATATAGGATGCAAAAATTCTGTCATCTTACCATAAGTTCCCCCTTATTGACAAAATGTATGATTCTACTTTGATCTGATTCAAGCGGAAGTTACAGATACTCTGTGGAGTTGTCTTGTAAGCAAACACAGTTTTGTTTATATTAGTTTTCTCAAAAAATCTCCTGTGTGCATCCTTGAGGCTAGAATAAATGTACTTCTACATAAACACTGCAAAGTGTATTGTGCATATCTGTGTTTCCATTGGCCAATTCTCTTCTCCCCTGCCTTATGCTGGAATGCTAAAGGATTTATTAGATGTTATCACATTATAGGAATAATATAATTAAGTTTAGCGTAACCTCTATTATTCTGTGAAAAAGATGAAATGGAAAAACTGTCATTAAAGAAATAATTTATTAATTAATAATTAATATATTATAAATTGAAATCAATCAGTTAAATGTACTTTGCTTAATTATATTCACCTCACTAGCTTGGAGTCACATATCAGCCAAACATATCTATAGTCTAAATAGTCTAGTTTTATAAACAACATGGCTGCAGCCAACTACTGAGTAAGAGAGTGATCTCTAAGAAGAGGACGTATGAATTCTTCAGCTATCGGAGCCCCACAGTAAAAGGAATCATTTAAAGAGTTGGGACTTACTGCTGGCAAGGCAAAGAAGGAGATGCCCAAGAGGGCAAATCCTGCAGACAGCATCCGTCCTGTCCACGTCTTTGGTGTCTTGTCCCCATAGCCAATGGTTGTCAGGGTGATCTGTCAACACAAACAATTATTAATGTCTGAATTGTCGAGACGTTTATGCTAAGGAAAGAAATGCCAGTCGATACTTAACCTATGGACTTGACTACATCAGTACCATAGAGGGTTCATTCAGATTCACCTGTGGCACACTCAAGTCAAAATACAATCTTAGGTGAACTTGATCTGTTGGTATTTTTTCCAATAGTTAAAAAGAAAATGTGTTTTTTCTGTGAAAAACGCTTCCATTTTTGCATGTTTTTCCTTTTGCATGCTGCTTGATTTTGCCAAATATATGCATGATTTGAAATGACGCCTTCGAGCAGTGCAATCACATCAGAGTGATTAGGCCCGTGTGGAGGTCTTGTAGGAGCAACACTGTTTGGCCTTGGTTCTGCTCACACTGATGAAAGCCCGTGGCTAAAATGTTTATTCTATGTTGGGTAAAAAGTAATAATTATAAACACAGTATGTGGGTTGTTGTTGTTGCGTTCAGTTTATGAGGGTGATCCGTTGAGACATTATTATAGCTTTGACTGACTGAAGAATGGACCAAACATTTTTTTGGGGAGGACGGAGCCAGATATTTTGATAAAAGAAGAAAAATAAAAGAGTTAATAGTGACAATGATTCATCTTGATGCAGCCGGGCACAGACTCACGTGTGCTCATCAGAACAACATTTAATGCTATGTACCAGGCAGATAAACCAGGTTGTAACTGGAATGAGCACTGCATGTGAACCTACTGCTCAGCGTCAGTCCTCTGTCTGTTTGTGTCTGTATCCATCTATCTCAAGCCCTCTGTGTTGGCAGAATGATTACCCGAATTATCTTTTATTCAGGCTCTGATTGCTGATATTCATGACAAAGGTGGCTGCAGCCATTTGGCACAATTATGTGTTTTTGGACCCACTACGTGAATGATAGTTAATTGAGCATTGTAGGGCTAATGGTGTTGTCAATGCTCAGAGGCAATGACAAACTGAATCATCACTGCTGAAACGTGTCATTGTGGGCCTGCCAGAAAAATTAAATAACAACTGGCCATTACACAGATTTTCACCATCCAATCCGGCAGACATTTTTTTCTTGCAGAAGGTACAAATCAACCTCTGATGCAAAGAGGTGCAACTCTATTAGTGTTTACTGGATCCTGACGGGCAGAGCATCATCCCCCCCGCTCACCGTGCCCCACCACAAGGCGTCAGCGTAGGTGGCAAACTCCTTGTTGAACTTGTTCTCCACAAGGTAGACGAGGAACGATGAGAAGATGAGAACCAAGAAGCCGATGTACCAGGCAGTGACCAGTTCCTGCAGACAGAGTTCAAAACTGACATTCAGGGTGTACTCGTGGGAAAAGGAGACTTTAGTTAATACAAAACCACTTATATATATGAACCTTCACAGCAGATCAACATGAATTGGCGTTCCTATGATTTCTGAGGACCGAACTTTCTATGAAGGTTTAGACTGTTTATTATAAATCCGTTGACTGGGAGCGATTCATAGAAACCCAAATACAAAAGAGCACAAGAGCAGGGGCCGTTATCATGAAGGTTACCAGGAAGACCCTTCATGTCTTGTTTCACTTCCAGGAGGCAGATAATAAACTCTGATCATAAAGCAGATCAAAATGATGATTTACCTATAGTCTACTGTTTACCTTTTAATAAGCAGAGGGACAAGTCAGTGGGATCATTACCAATAGAACTGATGCATGAAACATCCTAAGCTATTATAGTTGGTGGAGCTAGTTTAAGGTTGTTTTACTTAGTTCAGGGGTCAGTTTACAACCTACAGTCATAAGATCAGAGGGGACATACGATGAGTATTGAGGATGGTAAAAAAAATATATAAACAACCCAAAGTTCCTCTACTCAAGATTCTTTTTTGGGTCACTGGGCTAAATTGAATTGGTTGTTTTTTAATGAAGCCATGTGAGAATTTAGAGTGGAAATCCCTATTTAGTGGAGCTTCGAACAATTATATATCCAACAAAGTTTCATTTATATTCTTGAAATAAATGTGGAGAAGTAAATAAGATATTATTTCTCCTCTGAAGTGTGGAGGAGTAATATAAAATCAGTATAATGTATACAGCATGGAATGGAAATACACATGTGCTAAACCTTAAAGTACAGAGTAAATATACTTAGTTACTTTTGACCACTGGTAGTACCATGATGTTATGAGAAGTTAAACAAACTCATAACTTATATGGGGATGAAAGTATTAAGTGAATTCTGGTGACCAGATCAAGTATCAGGTTTGAATCAGGACACTGTGTGAAGCTCTGGGCCAGGATCAGGTTTGGTTATGTGTGGCATCTAGGGTTGCAAACGGGCGAACAATTTCCAGTAAATTTCCGGAAACTTTCCATGGGAAATTCAAAACTCTATTTTAAAGATGTATGGAATGCAGCACACGCTGCACGTTGAATTTCAACCCTGCACTGTGCATTTCTCCATCACATGCGCAGATAATTGCCAGCATCCTGCACACTACAGCAGGGCTATTGAAGCCTACTGTAGTGTGGAGGACTAGTCAGGTAAGTTTCGATGATATTACTGGGGGAAATATATTAGCATGCTGATTGAGGATTGTTCATCTGTCCATCTAGCCTCTTTCTATTCGTTTGTCCATCAATTGTAAAATATTTTTAAAGACGATTCCAATTGTTTATATCTCTGGCGTTGGATTAGTGTTTTTTTACAAGCTTTCTTCTCATCTTATTTTACAGAACAATTCCACTTGCACTATCTCATGTGTGGAGACATTTCACCCCAGCCAATGTAGAAGGAAAGGTTGTGTACATTTGCAAATACAATGCAAAGACCTATATTAAGAATGACACAGATCCAGAAGCATATAGTCAAGTGCCAAAAGTTTCCTCAGGGCTCAAATCAGCCATTGACAAAACAAATGTTTATGATGTTTTTATGTCTGTATATGACAAGGTAAATACAGTTAGTGTAAATTACCCGCACAATTTCCTGTTAATTCCCGTTAATTCCCGTTAAGTCCCGTATATTCCCGTATATTCCCGTATATTCCCGTTTATTCCCGTTAACTCCCATGGTAAGTTTCCAACTTTTAATATTTCCGGAATTTTGCAACCCTAGTGGCATCTATTGCACTTCTGTCCGTCCTGGGAGAGGAATCCCTCACATGTGGCTCTCTCTGAGCTTTCTATGTTCTTTGGTAGTTTTCTTTCCTCTTGTTGAGGGTTAAAGAAAGAGGATGTCACACCTTGTTAGGCCCATGTGACAAACTGTGATTTGTGAATATGGGCTATACAAATACAATGTGTGTGTGTGTGTGTGTGTGTGTGTGTGTGTGTGCGTGTGCGTTTGTATGTGTGTGTCTATGTGTGTGTTTGTGTGCGTAGGTGTGTGTGTGTGTGTGGGTGTGTGTGTGTGGCCATCTACCTTGCTGTGTGCGTAGACCACAGATCCGAGCAGCTTCCAGGTACCACCTCTTCGATCCATTCGCACCATGCGCAGGATCTGCAGGAAACGCAGGCTACGCAGGACCGAGGTGGCGAAGATGTTGCCCTGACTGCCTGCCGACACCACCGCCACTGAGGCTATCAGCACTATGATGTCTGGAGGGCAGAGAGGAAACGCACAAGGGCTTACTAAAAGAAAAAAATCTAAAATCAACCCGTATGTTCTGTTAATGCCGGAAAATTCCCTAATTAGGAAATCACATAGAACAAAACTTCTTTTAATCGATTAATGAGCTTTTTCTTGCCTTGTTTATGAATAATTTAAGCTGGGTGGAAATACATTACCATTATGATGTGAGCACTATAATATATGCTTACATTTTTTTTATATCAGTCAAATGCTAGGTAATAACCCTAACCCCTGCTAAGACATCAAATCGGTTGCACAGGCTTATGCACATGACAGCAAAGAAAAACACCAATAAAAACAAATAACTTGTTACAGGAGTCGAGATCTAACCTTAAGGCAAGTTTATCTTGTTTGTTTGTTTGTTTGTTAGTAAGATTGCCAAAAGCTACTGGATGGATTACCACAAAACCTGTAGGAAGGGTGCAGCATTGGTCAGGGAGGAACCCATAAAACCTTTGTGTGGATCCGGATCAGAATAATTCAGGAATCTTGATTAAAAAAAAATCTCTTATGTTTTGGGGGTTTGTATTCCTGAATGTGTGCAATTTCAATATCAGGAAAAATCGGGATCTAGTTGATTTAAATGTGGATTCATTGGGATTTGAGTTTTTTTCAGCTGCTGTGGTAGCAAATAGGGCCAAAAACCTGTGACTATTCCAACTGTAAAGTGGCTTTAGCTATGAGGCTTGTTTTAATTTCAGAGTACTGTTGTGCCTTGATGGAGTTAAACTCTCCATTGAGTGCCATTCTAGTTAATAATGTGGCCACTGGTCTTTAAACAGACAGCCTGGTTCAGTCCTTGGGGTCAGAATATGTGGAAGTGGCTTAATACTGCTGGAATAAGAGCAGCACACTGCTGTCATCCCTCACTGTGGCAAACCAGCACGACAAAGACTCTGTAATACTGGAGCTCACATAATCTGCTGTGGGCATCAACAGTACATTAAAGCACTGTGTACTCTTCCTATATCCACTGCGAGCAAACTGGCTACAGCATCGATCTGCTGCAGACACAAACAGGAAAGTGGGAGAGATGTTACTGAAGCACTGCTCCCTCAAGAATATTTTTTCCACACACAGGGTATTATATCTATCAGAAATGATCAAGATCTCACAGCATAACACTGAGGGGAATGGTTTGCGGGTTTCAGATGAGTTCCTCTTCAATCTCTCATAAGAACATGGCGCACAAGTGCAGACTAACTTTAATAGTTCTGCAAACACATATACGCAAACATCAACAGAGACAGGCAAGCGCCCACACAGACACAGTTTAGACTTGTTCAGAAGAAGTTCACACAAAATCTACAGTGAACAAATGACTAACATTAAACCCACAAAGAACACGGACAAGCTCCCTTCCTTGCTCGGTTCATAAACAGATCTTTAATATGCCATGTGAAACCCTGTCCCCGAGTCGTGCTCCTGAGAGAAAGTGCTGACCGAGGTGTGGCTGATGATTCCTGCTATAAATCATGTACCAGTTGACCCACAGTGCAGAGAGGGAAAAGGGGGGAAAGTCAGCAGCAGCACCATGAAATATACATTAATGACACCCAGGGGATGGAAGTGTCCCGGGAACCTGCAGGGCTGAAGCAGGGTTCACTCAAGTGGGTAACCATGCGAGTTAACCTGCTCAGCCCAATAAGTCGTTGAGGGTGCGACTGTTTCTGCTTATTCAGCCACGGAAACATATAAAATAGAAATCAGTGCAGCAGAGGGGGACAGTCTGAGTTGTTTCAGCAAAACTAAAATCCAGAATTCCTCCTCAATGAAACTCGATATTGTTTCTTTATTAAAGTGCAGTCTGAGACACTCTTGTAATATATACAATTAATAAGCAGTGTTAAGAAACAGGAATTAGCAAGGACCAGACAGCTTCGATACAAAAGTGGTGATGGTGATGAGGATGAGGATTATTATATATTAAAAAAAAAATGTTGTCCTTGAAGTCAGGCAATCAGCATTTCTCCTTTTCTGTAGGTTTGATTTTTTGCCTGTGTGAAGTGAATGAGTTTGCAAATAAGAATAAACACGTCACAATCTGTTCCTCACTGAAATGAATGTGGAGAGAAATCCATTGTGGCCAGTGACCACTCAGTTAGAACCTTGAACCTTGGTTTATTATCCATGACTCTAAAAAATAACTTGTGTTTAACCTTTGTTGTGAGTCTTTTCATTTTTAATGCCCAATGTCACGTGAGCTAGAAATCCACTGCTCTTATGAGGGAAGTGCAAACTGCACATTTCTGAGCACAAGTTCTGTTTATAACAGCAAGAGGAAGTAACACATTTAGGAATTTACTTATTTTGACATATGAGAATTTTACAGCGAGTAAATTAATAAGAAACAAGGAAATAACTCTGCTGGGAGCAAACAAAAAAATCCCAAACATCGAATTACTTGTTTCGAAATCAATGGACTTTCGTTGCAGGTGCTGAACTGATTTCCCAAGCTGCCTCCTAACATACAGTGCCATCATTTCTGTAGTTCAACTTCATTTATTTGGGTTAAAAAGTAACAGCTACAAAATACAATACAAATTCAAAGCAGTTTTCCCTTGAATATAGAGGATTTGAGATTCAACCTCATTTGCAGCATGAATTGCAAATGGTCTGTTCTGACCCGGCAAATTTTCAAGTGGAAGAACCCAACAGGGAAATCAAACAATCCTGTTAGAAGAAAATGTGTAGTACCACAGTCCATCCACAACCTCACCACATTTACACACACATTTGTTAAGGACAGGTCTGAATGAATGATGGGAATTGAATTCAGCAGAAGTCACTGTCATTGCCTGTGTATCTCCCTCTCTGTCCACAAGGGAGGATTTTAATGTTATTGGGCTTTAAATGACTCCAGTGGACAAACAACCTGCATTCAGCAGTGACACATCAGCTTTAAGATCCTGACTTAATTATTTTCACTCATGGACTCAGATATGTAGAGTATTACTCCCTTTAGTATAAGACATTAATTAAAACATTAATGAGCAGAAACACACAGAGCCTCAGGAACTCCGAGGACACAGTGGCACAGACCAACAAAGCTGCTGATGTTATAGTTTTTTTTTCTTGATTTACTTTAAGCAGCAAATAGATTCCTTTGGAGAGCAGTACTTTAGCAGTAACATAACCCATACCCCTCCAGCCAAGTTTGAAAAGTCACTGAGAATACCCACTGCCATCAACATGCGTTTTAATTGAATCTGGAATATCTACCAGCAAGAAATATGAATATTTAAAATTCACACATTGTTTTTGTCTAAGGCAGCTCCAACAGAAGAAAATAAATCGATATTTTGATATTTTACAGTTAAACCAGGCAAGTTTGTCATTTAGGATCATGTTTTAGATTTATCAAAGTGTTAAGTAATAAGGTTGTCAATGTTAAGAGAACAACTAGTCAATCACTGTCTGACAAAATAATGGACAAAATTAAAAAAGATTCAACTCAAAATCCCCTTATTGGCTTTGTCTGAGCTTGCAACCACTCCTCATGGACTTCATCAGTGAATGAACTGATTCAGGCGGCTGAGTCACATTTGGAGCTAATCCAGCGCTGGTCTGACTCCTCCATTGGCTGATGAAGACCATGAGATGCAGCTTAAAGCTCAGACAAATCTGCTGAGTGGACTGGATATTATTCTGTTGCACGTGCACAATGCAGAGGAGGCTGTTTTATTTGAAGGTATTATGGAAATAAATTAAGAAAAAGTGTGAAGGAATATTTTTTACTATGTCTTGAACTGGTGAAATGAGTCTTCAAGCTTTAAACAGCAGTTCAGTCAGTGTGATTACTGGTAATATCACAAACATGACATGATTAGTCATGACTAGCTTTTCGACCAGAGGAATCCATTTAGTCTGAGGACGAAAGACAAGCAGAATCCTCTTAACATTTAAACTCACTTAATGTTTTCACAACAGCTCTGTCAAGTGAAGTTCAAGTAAAGATGTTGCTCTTCTATTTGCACTGTCTTCAGGTCAAAACAAGAACTGTTTGTGGTTGGTTGTAATTTCTTGATGTGCAGTGTCCTTCAAATTTCATAGAATAACACATGACACAGTTTCTCTCTTTGGGGAAGTGAGAACACAGACAAAGAAATGCTGAATAGACCTAATTCATTAATTAAACCAAACATTAATTAGGTTTATCTGTCAAAGGCACAAATGCATGATGGGACAGATCATCCTGTGAACCTGCATCACCTCCATCTGTCTCCCCTCTGCTCAGGTGCTCTGAGTCCAGTTCCTTTTCTCACTTCATCCCATCGTCTCTCTGATTGTTTCACACTCTCTGTCACACTCTCTAACTTCATTTTCACCCCTTTGTTCTGCCCACATTCCCTCAGCGCTGGCAGACACCAGCACCCGCAACAAAGTGTGACGACAGGAGCTCATGGCACCCTGCCTGACCTCCAAGCCCTGCGCTCCCTCCCTCGAGTGCCCTACTGTAACTTTCCAAGAGGCAGCAGAGAGATCCATGTCTAAACAGTGGAAAGAATAACAGGCAGTTTATGGCAAGCTCATCACGTAAATTCTCTCGACTCTTATGATCTCTGACCACAACCGAAAATGACACAAACAAACACATGTCAATGTCGTGCAGTGGAACCATGCTTACATCTAACATCAGATTGTGTTCAGAGAGAAGGGAAATCCGGGCCACTAGGGGGCAAGTTGAGGGCAACAGCGACGTGTCTGAGATCACAAAAAGTGACTCAACAAGGGAAATGTTGCTCCAACAACTCACCTATCACACAAAATGGCTTTCTGGCAAAGCGCAGTCGTCCCGGCCATCCTCTGTAGCGACAGCAGCATCCCGCTGACCAAATCCGGGCTATGTACTCCAACCCGAACACCACAATCATCACAAACTCCTGTTCACACGGACACAGACAACAACAGGAAGTCATTTTCAGGATTAATGGATTAGTCAGTGAAAACATCATCACATGTTATGATTCATGTTTGTGTCATTTAACTTGTCACCAGGTTGACAAAGTATCGTACCTGGAAATAGGCAAAACACACAGTCACAGATGCAGATTCCATTAGACACAACACAGATGCATTCAGCACCGTGAAATGATTATTGAGATGGTCGCTCCCGCTTCATGAATTCGCTGACATTTTTTAATAGGACGCGCAAAAATGTTATTTTTTCCATCTGAATGGAGAAGATGAATGAACAGGTTCATTTTTGTTCATTTCATTGCCACTACAATATCGTTATGGTATCACCACCAGTAACACCAACGTCCTCGTCGTGCAATCATTGTGTCATCAATGGCAAAGACAACAGGTTCCTGGGCGCTACTCCCACTTCTTCTTCTCGTTCTATTGTTTAATGCTGTCTAAACTTCCTGCGACACACTACATTTTGGCCCGATGGTCTAGGGCAGTGAATTTCAACCTTTTTTGAGCCGCGGCACATTTTTTACATTTACAAATCCTGGGGCACACCACCAACCACAATGACACTCTATGGACTAACACAGTACATATAATACATATAGTTAGTAATATAATTTCTAAATGTATTAAAAAGCACTATTTTAAATTATTTCAGCCCTTTCTTACTCTTACCTTTTAATGAGCGCAAATTGAATCAGATTTATGAAACAATACCACAAGGATCATTTAAAACAGGATCTTTTAACCCTGTCTAAAACAGATTGACCTGTTTTGAGTGCCAATAGTTACTCCCGCCGTTTACCCGCGCTTCATTGAATTTCTTCACTTTGACATTCAGAGCACTGGGCAGGAATCACATCGCATCAACACCCACCGTGGGCCTTCGCGATGCTTTGTTTGAATTAAACAGTCGGATTCCCCTGGTCCGCACCGGTTCTGGCTGCTAGACGCCAGCCGAGGCGCACCGCCGGAAGGGCCCCCCCGCGCGAACGGAGGGTTCCCCCAGCGGGCGCCGTAGCTGAGGTGATCCGCGAGAAGGGCCCGACACGCGTCCAGAGTCGCCGCCGCCGACCGCCGTACCCGGTCCCCTCCAACGGCCCGCCTTCCGCACCGGCGACGGACACCGCCCCGCGGCCCCAGAGAAAGAAAGCACCCTGCACCACTGACGCCGTGAGGCACAGCGGAATAGGACCTCCCCCCCAAAAAACCTGGAGGCGTGCCGCACGCCGAGTCTCCGGCGGCGTGGAGAGGAGGGCGCCTGCTCCCCCAGCGGCGGCACCTGCCCAGCGGTTTAACCACAAATACCAATGATATCGGTGAAAGTCAAGTTTATTACCGATGTGCAGATGTCGGTAAACGAGGCAAATATCTGCCGCTACCGATGTTCGGCCGATACTTCGGTGCAACACTAGATATTAGATAATTTCCCACGGCACACCTGACGATCTCTCACGGCACACTGGTTGAAAATCACTGGTCTAGGGCACCTTTCACGCCTGCTATTTTGGTTCCTCACCAAACTACGTAGGTGTGAAAGTGCTGTAAGTCATTGTTTTTATTCTGTTGTCCTGACTCCTGAGGTCCCAAGAACTCCAATGGTGATAAGGCTTATGTGTCTTGACCAGCTGATCAAATGTCTTGTCATTATAAAGATGATTTGATAAAAACACAGTTTCTGAACGCTTTCTGGTCTGCAACTTCAACCAGCACTCTTGTATACCTACAATAATGGTGATCCATAAACACGAAAGGGGATAAGGCAAAATTAAGGACAAAGGTTCTGGTAAAAAAAAGTAATTTTTGCTCTGGTGTTTCTCCAGTATCTTACCAGGATGAGGAGGCAGTAGGAGGAAAATTCCACATGAGTTGGGATGGTTGAGAAAACGGAGAGCACCAGACAGCTGAACACCAAAACGAACCTGGACAAATAAAAAAAGGCAGAACAGTTAACAAAACACATAAACACAACTGGGATCAAACAGAAGGACGTCAATGATCTGACGTTGGGATCGGTCGAAACCTAATTTCCGCTGGTTTGTTGATCTGAGAACTGAACAGGACAGCGGAATCCTCCTCTGCATTTTCCTCTGTGACAAACTTTTGAACCCGTTTTGGCATAAAAGGAAAACCAGTGCATGAACAACCTGGCAGCACAGTCGCAGAACTTATTTCCTCTCTGCAGTGAACCATGAGCCCAGCTATTATTCAATTTCCTGAGATATCAAGTTATTCATGCTTGTTTGTGCAAAATGATTTGCAAGAAACAAGCAATGAAACTGTGGCTATTGGAAAACAAGCAACATCCGACCATTTCCACACTCTCACTGGCGCTGCCTGCACAGGGAAACTGAAGCCATTACCCTAACATGTGTTTTTTTGTTTTGTTTCCATCACATTAATCTTCCAGAAACACATCGCTGTCTGAAATGCGAACATGGGGCTGGGGTGGTGAGAGCGCATCTGTGTTTTATCCTCTCGGAGCTCCTCTTTAACCTGCTGGACACCGACTGCTCGACGGGCTGTGTTTGTGTGTGTTTGTTCTTTCTTTAAACGGCCGTCCAGGGAGAGGATAGAGTGAGCAGACACAACCCGCTTCATGTTTGCAGAGTTACCCAATTCTCATCCTTTAGGGCTCTTTGTGGATAAAGAACTTTCACTTTATCAATAACCTCAGCACAATAGAACAGAGCTTTATGCAGATAGAGAATATGGTGTCTTCAAACATGCTTTATTTCTCAACCATTTCAAATTTTGATGGAGGTTTTACTCGATATAATACTTTTCTTCTCGCTCTTCATGATACCGTTTGTCCATCTGCACAGCTGTAAAGAAGTAGAGACAGGGGACTCCTTACTATCAGCCCCTCAGTGCTGACCTAATCATGACCCCAGATTGTCACAGAGTTGAACGGAGGTCTTTCAAACTTGAAAATACTACAAACTCAGTAGTATGTCCCGTGGTTGAATTGTGCTTGTGTGAAAATGGTGGGTGTGCAGAGTGAGTCACTGTCCCATAGCCTTCAGTACAGTAAAGGACTGTGCTGCTCCGACCCCAGTCGGACCCTCCCTGACATCCAGAGAGCCCAAACAGAGGTCAACATTTTCCACAGCCGCCAGGATGGTTATGTCATTATATCCCGACACATACACAGAGCTGCTGGGGGTTGAGAGGGAATTCAAAGTTAAAGTTTGAGGTTTGTTCTTTTGACATTTCCAAAGATTCGAATAATGTAATTTTGATTGGAGGAAAAACATCTAGAGACAAGCATTGTGATGCTGTCAGCTGAAAAGCAAACTCCTTGTCGCCGGCACACCTACGCCTCTCGCACTTACAAGGTTGTCAGACCGAAAATTACACAGTGACAATCAACTCCCTTCATCCACAGCCCTACACGAGATTCCATTTTGAATACATTTACTTTAAAAGGGAGCAGTCAAGTACTGAGAAGCACTGACAGCAGCATCAAGCTCTGAGCAGAGTTCACTAATTAATTCCACAAACTAGTGTTACAGGCTGGTCTCGGTAGCTGTGTGTCAGGATGCCCTCCACCCAGAGCACACAGGTTTCATCTGGAGTGTCTCACAGTGTTCAATCTGAGCAGCACTAGCTGAAAATAAAGCTGACACACAGACCTTGTACCAAACACACACACAACTGTGCTCAAACACACACGCGCATGCACACACACACACACACGCATGCACGCACGCACACACACACACACAGACACACACACACACACACACACACACATGCACACACTGTCCTTCCGCCCACTCACCCACTCATGTCTTTTAAATGCACCGTCCCCCTTCCTCCACTCACATACAAACAGCAAGAGAACCAGCACCACTGAGTGCTAAGTGCTGTGCACATTTGCATATTTTAATTGATATGTTTGAAAAAAAAGTTGCAAGACTAATAACTAATGTCCATAGATCCAGACTGTGCAGCGCACACTGGGATCCTCTTCATTAGTGGAGTCTGAGGGGAGGGGGATGGCACAGGCCCCTGGTGTAAAGTGCAAGGGTCAGTAGGGGATAGTTAATTGGCTTATTAGTGTGACTCTTGATATTCCTTGATAGAAAGTCAATTAAATGACCATAAAGACATATGCAACGGAAGACAATAAAACAATCATGAAGACAAAAAAAAATGGATGTAAGGTGATGCAAAGTAACCATAAAGAGATGCAAAAACACAGCAGCCGCAAGACAGCTGCAAAGAGACCAAACAACGACCAAGTCGTGAAAAACAGCTATGAACTGCACATGATACTGATATGAGGCTGTAATCATCAGAACGGACTGGGTTCCAGAAGACTACAGAAGAAGCTTTGTCTCCAATGACATGTGGCTGTTCCCTCTGAAGCTGTCCATGGTCCTGAAACTAAATTCTGCGTCCACACCTGATTCAACATTAGGTTTTATTCCACTATACACCACCGTGGTATTTTATCTGGGCTTTCAGCTAAGCTTTGTCTCACCTCTAAATTACAAGCAATATTTTACAGTGTGTTTTGCCAGTTAGTATTAAAGTAATCAATGCAGTTAAGCACACAGTACAAACAGAGGACAAGAAGATGTATGTGTCATGTGTGAATCTTGCAGGTTGGCTCAGGAACTGTGAGATTTTACTAAGAGAAAACTTCTCCCCCCGGTCATTTGTGAAACAGAAACAGAAATTAGACTGTAAATAACATTGCTCTGGGCAAAATAACACAGGGACTTGAATATGTATATGATATGTAGTGTCACTTTGTGTGGTTCTTGGAAGCTTTAAAATGAGATGAGACTACACAGATAAAATAACCTACTGTGTATCTGTTTCCTTTTGTTTTTTACATTTCCAGGATCCATATTTTTCTATTATTTGAATACTGAAAAGCTCTTATACGCAAAAGCACACATTAGTAGATCTAGCTACAAGATCAGATTTTTGTTCAGTTTTTTCTTCTTTTTAGCATGCCATCACAAGTCATCTTCAGGTGCAAAAAGCTGAGTTAAACATCAACTGTAAAACCATCATCACCGATGGCCTCAACATAAATATCCACGGTAGACTCTCTGCCTCCTTTTAGGGTGACAGTGACCTGAGGCCAATACCTCATGACCTCTGACCTTTCTTTTGAGGTCAAGCGTTCACATTCCAACACACAGTCAGTCATGCTTTGCACATCTTAATTCATTCTACACATTCAGCATGCCATGGTGTTTGTTTATTCAAACAGCGAAAGGCCCTGTCAGTGTACTCAGCACATTTCAAAGGGGGAGGTGCATATTTAAGGGATGTGTTACACACTGTTAGACTGTTGTTACTTGTTGTACTGTTTTTGTATTGTAGCTATCAGCTGCTGTGTAAAGATACACTGTGAGCAGGGAAATGAGTGTGACTGTAAAGCTCAGAGAGAGATGCTACGAGACCAAAGACGACAGAACAATTCCCTTAATGCACTGGGGCTCTTTGAAAGGCTGAGCCAGGGATGCACAGTGTACTTTGTCAAGAAGCAGTGGCAGGGGTGGGAGAACATTGAGTGTGTGTCCCCTTCCCTATTACAGCGATGCATCTCAGTTTGCAAGAGGCACTGATAGAGAGAGCAGAACGGGCGGAATGTGTTTGGGAGATTAGACGAGTGCAAATGAACTTGCAAAGCGGGAGCAAGGATTTTACTGACGTCTGCCTATTGACACAATGAGGTGTTTGGAAGAAGCCTGGTGGGTTCATTTGTTGGTGTGGGAGGATTTTTAACGTGCAAATCACACTGTTTCGATAACACAGCAACACACATAGCATATCAAATAAAGCGTCTGGGTCTGATCCGCTACACATAGCAAAAAGAGTTTCACAGGGATTTTGACACTCTTGAAGCTCTGTTAAAAGAAAGAAAGAAATATGCTGTAAGGTTAATATCACACATTTTCAATGGCATCCTGTTTGGATTAAGGAAAAAGTCAAAAAAATTAAGTTCTCTGCAGCCCAATGACAGCTGGGTAATTTGGAATAGACGTCAAATTGAACTCATGACAGGCATCTTGTTGATTTCTGTGATGGGACATTTTGTATTTAGATATGTTTAATGAAAGAATGACAAGTATAGATAGAGAATATTATTACAAGATGTGTTTCTGTGTGGTTTACACTTTGTAACACTGAGATGTTCTTGTGATGTTCTCTGCTCAAATGTGTATTTGCTGGAGATTCCTGTGCCCTCGGCTGAGACCAATGGTTTTCACAGCAGGGATCAATTCAGCAGATACAACAGAGGGGTCAAAGGTGTTAACTGACCAGAAGAAAGGGGTCTGAGAGAAACAGGTTTCTTCTTGAGTCTCAGCAGAGTTCATGTCATTTTGTTGTAAACTTCAAACAAGTCCTCATGCAGATTGAAGGTGACCAAATGTTTAAGCCTGGTCACAGCACTCGGAGAGCTGATTGGACAACATTCTTCCTATGTGAAAGGAGGAGCTTCTACTTGTTTAAATGAAGTCTATTTTGGGTGGCTCAGGGCCAAATGCCTTGTATCTCACTGTGGTACAGGCTTTGAGCCCCTAGCCGCAGCTAGGTAAGAATTAAACCACCAGAAGACAATTGTTTGCTGTGTCATATGTATGAAATATCCCATTACATTTCCAATACTACCAGTTACAGTTTTCCCTCTTCATACAGCAGAAAACCTACACAAAAAATGTAACGTTTCACTGTCTTTATATTTTGTGTACATGCAGGCTGGGCTCATGAACCTTTGTTTGTTTTCAGTAATCATGTAGAGATTATTTGTATCCATTGCATGCAGTTGGCAGTTTATTGGATACACTTATAGGTAAAACTAATGCAGGCTAAATAACAGAATCATCTGTCTGTAAAATGCAATACAGTTCAATAGCAGTCTCCAAACGATATTAAGCTATATCAACACCTCCCTAAACCAGTTTCAATAAAAACTCAACATAATAACCTTGTTGTAGGTGCGAGTTGTTGTATTAGACAGTTTTCCTTTCAGCTAGGTGTATCTAATAAACTGGAAACTGAGTGGGTAACATTACTTCAGTTCCCTCAATATTGCTGCCCGGATGAGTTTCCTCCCCTGACATGTGTTGACGTCAGTGCAGAGTACTGCAGGGATAGTTTGGCATTGGTGAGTTTCATTTGCTCCTGGTTGCCCGGGGGCATCACTTCAGATTTATGTGTTTCAATGAGAAGTTCACAAACATGAGGCTTTATAGATTTTCTAACATTGAGGATAGATGCTCTTGTAGGATCAGAAACAGCTGGCGTGCCCAGAAGCGGCAGCAGCAGCACAACTGATCATTAGGCAGCAGGGCTGACTCATAGTATATGTAATTTCAACCTAAACAGTCACTGTACATTTTTCTCATTTCACACCGTACACAATTTGAAATTATGCTGGGTTCACAGAGAAAACTGTAATGGAAAAAGCCAAATATGTATCAATAATAAATAACGCTGAAGTAAAAATGTAATCAACTCTTTTATTTAAAAAGAAAAGATGAGATGCTTGGAGCTGATATTTGGATTGTCATGAAAAGGCTTAAAACACGGTGTAAATGACACCGTTTCAAACCAAATTTGAATTTGGGGCTTCATGACACTTGGATGACACCAAACGAGTAGTTCAGAGGCATTTTATGTATTTTTTCTGTTGCTTTCATATTTAGAGGTGAGTAGATAATGAGTGAATTTTCATATTTCGGTGAACTTTAGCCTCAGGGACCTCAGTGACACCCTCTGACTCTGAAAAAAACCAGGAGACTACCCCAGATTGTAGTGAGCAAACTATAAACAAGAGCGTTGTTAAAGTGAAGCCCAACTGCTGACACAGCTTCAGCCAGCTGCGTCACACAATGTCCCTAGCCAAACCATAAACTATAAAGATGGACTACAAATCCCATGAGTTTGCGAAGTAGCGATCGAGGGATGGAGCCACGGAAGCGAGGTCCCATCACACCCACGAAATAACGAATTAAATTCAAACTGAAAGAAAAATGAACATTTGAAAACACATCTGTGTGATAAGAACTACTTAAAAGGACAGAAACCTTCTTTGAGAAAAGACAGGAGCAGTCCTGTTGTTTATCCTAATATACAGCCTATGGACCAAGCCTAAACACTTGGCGTAAGTGTGCAGCTGAAATAATAGCTCAGTTTCTTAACACTATGTACGATATTTTATAGATTAATACATAATAAACTGACAGAGCAACTGCAATATAACATGACGTGGCTGTTTCGTTGCTCATGGTAGAGGTGTGACTGGTAAATGTCATGATTGACATATTAAATGCAGAGGAACCTCTGTGTCAGGGTGTTTGTTGTTCTCACTTCCTCCCCCATTAAACATGAAAACATTTCATGGTAGGTTCAAGTGGTACAATGTCAATCAATATGTAAGTTCCCTTATATACTGAAACAATGCTCTATACAGGGAATGTTTTATTTTTCCTGCTTGTAAAAAATAGACTAACTTATAATAGGTTAAGAATAAAATAAAAGAGAAATCTAAAGCTACAAATACTGAAATACTCTTTAGTACATTTTGTTTTTGTGATTTTCTTTCATGTTTTATAAATCGAAAGGCAGTCTGTGACCAAAGAGCTAAGAACCTTGTAGCGTGTGCTCTCCCTGACAAGATGATAACGATGTGATCATTTTATTGCAGGGTAAGTCTCACAGCGAAGATTGTTTTTAAACAGCCGTTTAAAAATACTTTTAAACTCACATCATGTCCCGACGTCCTGGGATGACAAGCGCTGAGACTTTCAGGAACACTTTGTCCCATGCAGTGTGTTCTCCTTTAGTTCATGATGCAGTCAGTGATTCTTTACTTTGATATTTTGTACTTCTTTTTTAAAAGACAGAATGTTGCCTTAGCTGGTGTAACATTGTATAAACCAATGGGTTCTTCGTAATATCTCATATCCTACTGTGCCTAAACAGATAATTAGCGGAGAAGGCAGATGGACAAGGAGCATCATCCAGTAATGCTTCCCCTGTCACAGCAGCACTGGAGATAAGAGTTGGCTACACAGCTGGGAGATAAAAACTGCATCAGTGGAACCGTAGGAGGATCCATAATGGAAGGTAAAGGGGAGAAACTGACGTACTTTCAATATAGTCTATTCATAAATGAGCCGCCCATCCATATTTCTACTGTAAATATTGAATGTTGGTCAGACTGCACTGAGGGTATTCTTTTATTATTTATAACAATTTCCATTTTGAAAGTGCACTTTTAAACTGAAATGTGTTTTAAGTTGCTTAATTATTTTTTTCTTGATTTGAGCAAATAGAAAGACAACTGTTGCCAGAAACTGTGATCATGTGGGCTGGTTAAAAGACAATAAGAGAGCCTATTGGCTGGTCAACATGATCTCTGCATGCAGGGACTGTTCTATTTGTGAACCATCATAGATAGTGAGATGTAAAATACAGTTACAATATAATATACACATTACAGGGCAGGCCCAGAAAAATTATAACTGGCCAACTATGGACAGTGGCCGATAACATACACACACACTTTTGAATGTTTAGAGTATATTTGAATATAGTTTATGCAGCAGTATACCATTAATGAGTTAGATGCACAGACAGATGCGGAGTCCATTAAATCTGGGTAAACAGTTAATTTTTATTTAGTCGTTATAAATATTAATATATATATCACCTAAATATGTTGAGCATTTTGGATATTGATTCATGACTTGTACAAAACAGCTACTGATGAGGTTTGTCATCACTACACGTGTGTAGTGACAGCAAGATGTGAAGAGCCAGCTGCTTTTCTACAGACACACTTTCACATCTGGGGGTGCAACTGGGGCAGACTTCCGAGTCACACAGCAACTTCCACCACACAGATTTCCCATCTGGTGACTTGGCCACTCCAAACATCAGTGAATACATGTTCTGTGTTGCTGGATCTGGGATGCTGGGCATGTTGATGGGCAGCATCTTGAAACAGAGGCACTCAAACAGTGCTTGGCAACATTGTGAAGCTAATGTCATTCTCTCGTGAAGGCATTTGTGTGGAGGGCTACTGTGGCTGCTGGCTGTGAGGGAGGATGTCGGAGGTCTTACCGCAGCCTCACGGAGACGTTTCAGCGAATTATAACAAATACTGAACTCTCTTTGTGTCATTATGTTTTCTGTCTCTCATTACAGCAACTCAGATGAATCACACTCATGAATCTTATCTTCCTGTTGAGACTTTTTCATAATGGGCCCTTTCGGACAAGATGCAGTATGACGATCGATCATCGCAACTTTGATTTGAGTACTTCTTACAAACAGCTCCCATTATCCCTGTTTTGGGAGAGGACACTGTCCAAAGTAATCCTCAGGGATTGATCTGGGTCATTTGCAAACCTATTGATCCTATTCCACAGCTGAAATGTCCTAGGTGACAGATCCTCTAGCAGCCTAATAGGCTCATAGTGGTGTCCCACTTTTCAGTGACCCTCTCCATCGATCAACACTACACGTCTGCTTCCTCCAGCCAGGGACGGGTCGATACTCAGACCTCCGAGCTCCACCCAACTTCCACCTGCAATCTCTCTCTAGGCAAACAAGTATTAATGGTGCCAGGCGAGGGAATAATGAGGCATCCAGACAGAGATTCACTATGGTCAGAGAACACAGACTTCTCATTGTAACACTGTAATGAGAGACGGACATAGAAGAAGAGTGAAGCGGTGTCCCGGACTTACCTCACAGAGTTTGCTAAATTAATACCTTTATTTGTTGAATAAAGGCATCACCTGTCCAGATGGTGTTCTGGCTAACATCCACTGGGAACACCACACCCACCGTTCCCTGTGGCACAAACAGCCACCATCTCAAAGGTCAATAAACCTGCTGTATTTGTGGAGGATGAATCGGCAGAGAAAAAAATCAAATAAAGATAGTGGCTTCAATTCATTCAGGACAGCATCTGTACACAATCTCAAGGGTCAGCAGAGTTTAGAACAGAAGACTTTCAGCAGCAACTGGTCGGTGTTCAAATGAAGGCCATCAAGACAAATTGACCCTGTGCTTCAATCTTTGGAGCTTTAAACTAAATCAAAAACCACTCTCTGAAAAACCCTGGCTCACAGGGGCTAAAGTGCCACAAATATTACTTTCCAATTTGAGTCTGGAAGAGACCAGCGGAGCTAAGGGCTGCGCCGCGATTTCATAGACTCGGATATCTGCTCAGGCAAACCCCTGTGACCTGAAAATAGCGAGGACCCCATTAATCAACGGGCACAAGAGTGTGCCGATCGGTCGACATCTAGCATCCGTCTTCATGCAGACTAAATTTGGGTGATCATGCAGGATGAGGTTGATGGCTGAGGACATTAAAATGGTCTGCGCTGCCGTGCCAGAGCTGAATTATTAATCAAATACAGATATACGATGTGACGACAGGTTTTCAATCAACAGCCAATCTTTATTTTCAATCTGAAGCTCATCTGTTTCTTTTCCTATTTTCTTAGTAACTGATCCTGGGGGGGGGGCTATTTATCAATTTTTCTGCCATAAACTACACAAATTTTCACTCTGAAAAACTGTATCACTTCTTAACTTAAAAAAGAATCACTATCTTCAACTGGGCTGGGGTTCTCTGTAAGTATGGATCATTAAATGTGTTAGATAATATATACATTTGACCAAAATTATGTGTTATGTGAAAGGGGCTGCTTAGTGACTCTACATTTTACCTGAGGTCTGAGATTTTGTTTCAGTTCAGAAAGTTTCAGCATTTTTCAGATCATTGATTTGGTTTTTAGATTTTTTCTCTCTCTCTGTCTTCAGCAAAAAAAAAAATTATCATTTAACAAAACCTGGTCAGCAGTTTTCTTTTGTGTAACTGACATTTAGTGTGACGGAAAGAAGGTTGTGGTGTTCAGGCATGTGCATTGAAGTGTAGAGTATAAGACAGGTTTTTTGACCAGCAGAAGAGGCTTCTAATTATCGGGATTTTCAGCCAACAGTGTGAGCTTCTGTTGACTCTTCTCTCTTTTTTGTTCAGTTGAAGCAAAGTGTATGTAACTATACATATAACCCAGAAAACATCTCACCAGCCTCTGCAGTGGAATAAAATCGGACATAAAAATCTTAAATCTATTGTGTGCATTCAACTGGAACCAAGTCTACGTCTACATATATCCTAACTCTCTTTTTACAAAGACAAATGTGTCCAAAGATATATAGATACAGTGAATCTACTGTATACATAACCTTGCTAGCATTAATACCCACAATACATCAATACCCCTTTGGGGTGTTTGTTAGTGTATGTACTTTGTATGAGCATAAACAGATAAGAAAGGAGAGAAAAAACAGCTTGGAGGTCTGAGCAATTCACTGTGCAATGTGTGAATATCTTAGGATCCATCCACAAGACTAAACGCAGCAGTTTCCCAGAGGAGCAAGAAACCTCAAGCACGAACGAAAAGCTGAGATAAAAAGGCACCAAAACACATACACACAAACACACAAAGGAACTGTACGGGGGGTCATGAAAGGTGGAGGATGGCTACAACAGAACACCTAACCAGCGTGACTAAGAGAGATGCTTGAAACGCCCGATCCATTCACAAAATATATATTTTATAGGAACTAACAGGGATCTTTTTGGGGGTTTACTGGGTCTAAAGCTCCCTCTGTTATTATGACAATACATTAAAACACAAATAATCTTCTCTTGTCAGTGAGAGCAGGAACATTTCTGCCCAGGGACACAAAGTTCCCCTGCACACAACGGATGATAAAATGTCTCATAACCTACACATGAATGCAGCATATATTTCAGCTGCTTAACGCTGTATTGAAGAGATACTAAGATACCATCACTTCAATTCCCTTCAGCTCTTTAGAGGCACACTGGGAGAATGCTCATTGGAAACGTGGTAAGGCTGTGATCGATGACTTCAGGGTGACGTGATTAACGAGTTGCAGGGGAAAACTAAAGACTTTACACAGAGTCCATATCTCCAACACTGACAAGTCTTCATAAAAAATATACAGAGGTCCACAGGGGCGAGCATGTGATGAAGCTGTTATGATTCTCAGGCCATATCTGATGTAACGATGAAAAGGACTGCGTGTCAGCATCTCTTACGGCAGCAACTATTAAAAAGCCAAATTCTGTTACCACAGCTTATATCAGAATGTGCGCCTGTCGCTGCACAGCATGTGAAAGAAGAAAAGCAGTTCTCCCTTTCTCAGTCGAGGATCAACATGGCAGGGGTTACTTTGTGGGGTTAAAACCATTCAAATAATGCAGATTCAGCGTTTCCTTTCCCTGCATTTCATTGAGAACAAATCTCTCCCTCCGGCACCCGCTCACCTCGACCCGCTCTAATCTCCTCAGAGATGGTGGCGATTGTGTCACATCCGATTTTCTAAACATACACACAGTCTGACCAGCATGTACAGCATGACTGATCCAGTTAGTGGGAAACACGGAACAAGCTGCCATCATGAAGGCCTGTGTGCAGTCCCTAGAGATCATATAGACAGGAAGCAAAAACCCAATGCCTGATTCACTCACATTTGTAATATTTACAATCTATACAGTTGCAATCAGAAATATTCAACCCCCTCACCTCAATAGACATTATAGTGATGTGGATGACAGATAATGACAATAAATGACTGAAAAACCTCATCAAACAACAAAAGATATATATTGATGCATATTTTAATTATTTTTACAACAGAAGTTGACTTAAATTTGAGGTTCAAATAAAAAATGTAACTCTTTCAACACATGTGCATGTGCAATATTATTCAACCCCCCAGCTTCAGTACTTTGTGGCGCATCCTCTAGCTTTTATAACTTCTAAAAAAAAAAATTGGTAAGTGCGGACAAGCTTCTTACACCTCTCAATTGGAATCTTTGCCCATTTTTCAAGTGCAAAAGCCTCAAGCTCAGTGATGTTTGATGGCTTCCGTGCTGCAACTGCCTTCTTTAAATCCCACCAAAGATTTTCAATCAAATTTGAATCTGGTGACTGTGAATGCCACTCCAGGAGGTTCCAGGATCTTTTCTCAACCAAGCTTTGGTGGACTTGGAGGTTTTGGTTTGGATCATTGTCTTGCTGGAAAGTCCAATGATCACCAAGGTTTAATTTGTCAACAGAAGCCATCACATTCCTCTTTAAAATGGCCTGGTATTTCTGTGAATCCATGATGCCATGTACACAATAAAGATTACGTCCAAACAGTTCCAGTTTGGTTTCATCAGTCCATAGAACTGTCACCCAAAACTCAGTAGTCTTATCCAAATTCCTCCTGGCATATTCTAGTCGACTTTTGATGTTCCTTGTGGTCAAGAGCGTGTGTCTTGAAGCCGGCCATGAAGTCCTTTTTTATTCAGTGCACGTCTTGTAGTTGCCACTGTCGCACTTGTACCAGCCTTCATCAGGTCATCCTGTAGGTGTCTTGCAGTCACACAGGGGTTTATCTGAGTTGTTCTGACTAAGTTGCTGAGGGTCCTTGATGAAATGTTGGGCTTTCTTCCACGGCCAGGCAGGTTTGAAGGTGCTCCATCAGTTTGAAACTTCCTTATAATGTTCCCAATTGTGTCTCTTGGAATATCATTTTTGGGTGAAATCTTCTTCTACCCAAGGCCTTTCAGGTGTGATGAAATAATCTCCTCTCTCAGCTTTTGTGCAAGCTCCTTTGTCTTTCCCATGATTGCAACTCACCTTGAATACCTTCATGGGTGGGGTTTATATATGCATCACAGCTGAAGCAAATGAAGGATCAATATAGAGTTCCCAAAGGCTTAAAAATGTTTCAACTCAACTTTAGGACAAAAAACTGTCAGACAGCTTGAAAAACAACAATATTATAAAGGGGTTGAATAATTGTGACATGGCTATCTTAACAAAATATACTGCTACACACAAATACTACATCATGCATTTTCCGTGTTGATTTTCGGTATCACTTAACTCATAAAGAAGTCATCCGAAGCAGAATTTTGCTAAAAGAGTAAGATTCTGTCAACTTTATTTGATAAATCCTTAAAATCTTTGGGGGGTTGAATATTTGTGATTGCAACTGTACACTGGACGGCTGTGGCTGAGGGGTACAGTGGTCGTCCTCCAACCTGAAGGTCGGCAGTTCGATCCCCAGTCTGACCCATCTGCATGCCGAAGTGTCCTTTGGCAAGATGCTGAACCCTGAATGGCCCCCCATAGAATAACAAAGTGCTGCGAATAGATGCACTGTATGAATGTGTGTGTGAATGGGTGAATGTAAAACTGTACTGTAAAGTGCTTTGAGTGGTCATCAAGACTAGAAAAGTGCTATATAAATACAAAACCATTTACCATACACTCGCTAATTTGGTCATTAGGATTCATGTTCCAGACAGAAAAGATACCATAAAAATGTGATGCCCATTTAAAGAACAAGTAATTTAAAAATAACATTAGAATGGTGTTTTTCTTCTTTTTATAGCATGCTATTTATTGCCACTGTCACTTAAGTGCAACACAAACACCTGATCTACTAAAGGTTTGCATGTGTATAAGTGTGCAAACTTGATTTCACCCCAAAAAACACATGCAAGCTGATCTGCTAACGGTGCACACTGAGGATTGGGTGCAGAGCAACACGCGCCCCTTTACTACGTTTGCATAATGGAATATGAAATATCCGGCATTTCTACCCAAGTGCGCAAAATATTGGGAGGAGTAGATGCAAATACTTTAATTCAGCACACGCACTGGGATTTACAAAGCCTGAAAAATAATTGTGGTGATAGTGACAGCCTCCATATTTACTACGTTTGAAAGGTAGGTGCTTATCTGCACAACGTTTTTATCAGAAATGCTAACTGCACCTACTGCTCAATGTTGGTTAGAGGCATCACTGCCCCCCCCCCCCCCCCCCCCCAACACCCAACCTTTTTTATTTTCAAAGGTTTAATTGTGAGCTATTTTTTTCTTTAGTTCTTCTTCTTATGTCCTGCGATCTTCTCTTAATTTCATCGGTTTTTATTTTACCCACAGCATTTACTTTCTCGCAGAAACTCTCCCACATCGCGTTTCTTTGACTTGTATTGATAATTCTTTGCTGTAGCTCAACAACATGTTTGTTTGCCTCTTCCACTAATACCTTCAACTCCATGGCATTCAGTTTCGCTCCCATTTCGCCCATCCCTGTACTGCTCCATGGTGGGAACCAGTAACGCACGCAAAACACTCATTTAAATACACCTGCCTCTACCATGTTTGCACCTGTTATCATTTACTCAATTATTTTTAGTAGAGTACCAGTAAAAAAGCCCATCAACCAAACGTGTAATCTGTTATAATGCACAGACAACTTAGCACTCTTTATTTAGGATATTAGTAGATGAGGCCAATAGTGTTGTATCATTTGACTCACAATGGGAACTTGTCTTTCTTATGGGGACAAAAAAGTGGTTTAGATTTCAGGTTAGATTTAGGTTTAGGTTTAGGTTTAGTTTAAGGTTAAGGTTAAGTTTAAGATTAAGGTTAAGGTTAAGATTAAGTTAAGGCAAGCAACTAGGGTTAAGGTCAGAGTAAGTCTCCATGAAATCAATGTGGCTCAATGTAATCTCCTCTGAAATCATGGAGATACGACTGCGTGAGGGTGAGGGTGCGTGTATGAGTGTGCGGATGGTGACGACTCCTCGTGAGTTGAAGCACTATGTGTAGGTTTACTCTGAACAATAGGTGTGAGTGTTCCAAGCATCACATGTTCTTCAGCATGAGGAGCACTGACACGAACCTTTAGATAGAAAGTGCAGTTACACTTTGGGGAGCTGTAATGTCAGCCTCCTTATATAGAGTCTGTGGTCCACCACTTTTCGTCAAAATGGGCATCTAACTTGACTGGGCTGGCACTAAATGCACTGCAGTCATCAATGTTTCCCAGAAGATGAACCTGAATGTACACATAATCAGGTGGTTCTGAGTTATCCACTAGTTCAGTTCAGCTTTTATTTTGTGTTTATACTGACAACAATTGACTTTTTTTTATAGCATACTTGCCGGCTTTGAACGAGAAGCATGAAATGGAAGGTTGGAGATGAAGTGGAGGTGTCACAGTAAGAGAAAGCTGATCCAGCAAAACACGAAAAACCTCGACTGACACGAGACAAAAAGACATATATCCACCTCTGTCTTCACATTTCTCTTTTTGTCAACTCTTCACTATCCACCAACTTGTTCTCCCCTAAATGAAATGTACACAACATGTTTCTCCAATACACAAGGACAGCATGCTCACTGGTTCACACACAATCATCCACACACTTGTATCACACTGACATGCCCTGTTCATTAAGCGAGCGGTTGGAAAGTACAAATCAGCACATTTCCATGTCACCATAAACATTTATGTAGTAACACGCAGACGATAAAACACAATCACCAAACAAACTTCACAATGTGGGACTTGGGAGTGTTTTCTACATACTGCAGTTCTCATTATTTCATTACATTGTGTGGGCCCTTGTAAACTGTAGGCGTGGGCCCTTTCATTACCATTCACTGCACAAGAAGACGCACAATGGGTTTCTAAAGCATACTCAGCACCGAGCTACAATATCAGGCTGCAGATTTACATTATTATTAAGTTGCAGTATGACGGGCCCAGCCCCTGGTTCAGTCTTTAGCTCTCAGTTTATGGAGGTTAATTCATCTGGATGTGTTCTCAGAGGTTGATTCATTCCTTCCCATCATCAGTAACCCCCAAGCCCTGTCACAAAGGTTGGGGTCAGCCATTGTTTACAGAGGAGTATGTAAGCCAGGAGTTTGCCTTTCACACATGAACACCAGAAGCTCTTGACTTCTTCGTAGTCACCCTCTATGACACTGCTTTTTCGCCTTAAAATATATTTGTAATCCTTTTGATTTCTACAGGTTTGTGTCTTTCACGTGTTAGACAAGTCATCACCATCCAACTAGCTCGCGCTGAATGTATCTGGATCTCCTGAATGATCTCTTTTGGACATTATCTGGAGTTTTTACTAAGGGGCCTCTCACTCGGACATTTGCTTTCTCACATACAGCCTCTCCGTAGAATGTCAGGAGATTATCTGGAGGTCAGAGCATGTGTACCTTCGGTAATTCGGCTACAATAATATCCAGAATTGTTTTCAACGCCACCCTGGCCTTCGCACAACTGAGACAATGAAAAGAATGAGAATGATTGATGGGCGTCTGACTCCTCCATGATGATGCTCTATTGATTGCACTGGCCTAGACTGACAGCCAATTTACTATCAAGAAAGCACATGCACCTGATTGCATGCCACCGCTCATGGGAAAACCATTTTCTGCGGAGTGCTGTGGAAAAGCAGTACACTTCCTTTTCAGTCACAGAGTGGTGAACAGCACATTCTTTGGCGGGCGCTCAGTGTCTCTGTTAAAGGGATTTGTTATGCCGTTTTTACAGGGTGGGTTTACGCGTCAGACCGATGCCTGCGACTGAGAGGGCTGCTTGGTTTTTGTGGAAACAATAATTGAAGTAGCAGATAATCATGCTCCCTGTTTTCTGGAAGAAACTGTTGACTTTTCTGTTCAAGGTAATTTGAACTTGAAGCCACCGTGGAGTAATGGACAAATCAGAAATCAGAAACAAATCAAGTAGCATATAAAACGGCCTTATGGTAGTTCAGAGTGACAGGAAAATGATGTGCTGAGAGGCTACACTTTTTATGGTGGACGATTGGTTTTTATTAACCAGGGGAATTCAATATGAGCATTCACCAGGCCAGGAAGATGTAAAAAATCCAAAACATAAATACAGGAGCTGGTTGCCTGTTTTTGTTACAGTAACAATAACAACCTCACAGTAAATTAGAAAGGAGCTCAAGCTGCGGTCACGACCAGCGGCAGAGGAAGCCAAATGGAAAGATGATATAAATCTGAGATGCTAAATCTATTCACTTTAAAACGCACAAGTTGGAAATTATGAGATGTTTTCTGGTTAAAGGGTGTGGGGAGGATGAGGTCAGAGATGGAGGTATTTTCCATCCATTAGTGGTGGTAGCATGAGATACACACATAATTCACTTTCCATATCTTCACCCAATTAACTAATCGCATCACAATCGAGCAAGGTCTGGCTGGTTTGCTTCACGTCAATGACACACACACACACACACACACACACACACACACACACACACACACACACAGCAGAGACCTATGAATGAATACAGCTGATGCAAACAAACCATTTCCACAAACATTCTGGCAGAATTTAGCTCTTCCTCTGTGAAAGCCAATGATGGCAGCTACTGCGGGCGCCAACCTTATTGTAAAGCTGAAATGTCCCGAAATGACAATAAGAAATCACTAATTATTAAAGCGGGGGAAAGGACCAGTGAAGGAGGCAAACGGACCAGGAGACGTTCAGACATTTTCATATTCTTTCCAAGCAATGACATTAAGAATGGCAACAATTTCCAATAAGTCTGAGAATTAGCATAGAGTCTAATATGTTGCATCAGGGAGTACAAGGACGATAAGGATTCTGTTGTACTCCTGCTTACAGGAGTCTGTTAAACTGCTATTACATATTACTTCAAAAAGGTCACCAAGCCCTTCAGTGACAAAGAAAACCCTCTGGCTGTAGTGGATCTGCAGGGACCGTGCAGAGATTAATCATTATTGAGAAGGCGACGCTCTTCTCTGTCTGTCGTTTGAGGCCTTATCAGGTCAGGTATGTATGGGTGGTAAAGTAGGATGTGGTTCCATGTCAGGCCATCGGAAAACAGCCTAAAAATACAAGATGCCATTCATTCTCCAGAGCTTAATTAATAAATAAATAACAATCTTCGATAAATGATTATAAAAGCAATACAGTCAATACTTGGATTTACATTTTTCTCATTCTCTTCAAACTATCCAGCGGTACCAATGTTCCAGACCTCAGAATTACTTCTTTGACCTGTTTTGCAGCTGAACTTGATCTAGAGCAAGTCAATCGTTGCCGATGGTTAAAAAAAAGGATCAGACCGACACAGCAGTGCAGGTCGTTGCATGTCCACTCACTGTACACGATGAAGGTATTAGTAAGATATCGTGAATATGAAATAGCAATTCAGCCTAATCGCATATCTCTATATTTCATTAATATTATTTTTTGTTCCAAAAAACTCTTATTCTTCCATTTCTCGGGTTGAAAGTCTTGTTATTCCGAGAAGATCAAAGTTTGAGACTGCAGCTGATTTTCTCATAACGATGTGAATAGAGAAGCATCTTCACATTTTCTTCTAATGATTCCTGTTGGTCTAACAAAACCATGGGACCAAATTGTCCTCACATTAGTTTTTCATTAAATTAATCAGGATTTAAAAAAGAGCATAGATTAGAGAGGAGGACACAGAGTCGGGATAGTTTTCATTGTCGGCTGTATTTTGGTAATCGCAGGAAAGAGATGCTTCACACAGTAATGGAGAGCAAACCCACAAAGGGCAGGGGACAGAAAAGTGTGCTTTGACCAGGGATGTTCAGCTGAATGCATCAGTAACGCTTCATTTGAAAATTACATTCATTGATGAAAAATGGCGTTCTGTTCTTTCTTTTGTACCAGTGACAATGGCATTCTCATCCCCATGTCCTGTATAATTGACCATGAATTAAGAACCTGCTCCAGAATCCATTCAGCCCATCTGACCACTCTCTGTTTCAAAGCCCTCACAGAAGACATTTCCCGACAATGTTCCCTAATAGACACACTCTATTTGCACTAGAACAATACGAATAAAAAGCCCTTTCTGCCCCATCTGAAATGCCACTTATGCAAACAGGTGCCAGAAAAGCTGCACATAGATATTCTAGCGTTTTGTTGTCATATCTACTTTAACATTCATTTATATATATTTGTTCTTAACTGAAACAACAATTTGAATTTCCGATGAGCTTTTAAACTATATATTTGGGATTAAAATGGTTTATTACAGGTTGAATATTAACTTTTCCCCCATGTTGAAATTAATGTTAGAGTTTCAAATAAAAAGTAAAAGCCCTGATTATTTTTATTTCAATCTTGTCCTCTATGTTCTAAAATGGGACAGCGTTTAGTTTGAAAAGGCATTAGGTAATGATGTCTTATCTACCAATCAAGCCACATGGCTTTCATAGTGCTGCCATACAGTCAGTAGCCAGATTTACCTTTAGCCTCAGCGTACCCTCGGGTTCGGCCTGTATCATTGATAACAAGGCCAAAAACACTTCATGATGCTAAGGTGCACATCTGAAGTTATGTCCCTAACATCTGCTGGTTCACTAATACCTGCTAACATCTTAATGTTAGTTGGCGACCTAAATTTGGCAGAAGACCTTCAAATGTACAAGGGATATTCACCATCTAGTCCTATATTCTAAAGATATGAAGCATATGTTAGAGAAGGTTTACCAGTAAAAAGGCTGCATTAGTTCAGATCATACACGCAAACAAGAAAACATTTACAGAGTTGGTAAAGTATCTTCATCCCTAAAACCAAATCTTATCCAGCAGGTTGTGAGCTCCACTTTATTCCATCCTGCCTCATTCATGGGCAAAATCCATTTTACTCTTAAAGCCATTCAGCTGTGAAATTGTGTTTGTGTGAAAAGAGCAAATAGTTTGTTACACACTTCTTCCAAATCTGTTTAACTTGACAATCATTGCACATTTTTCTTCCTCTCATCTCTTCCCTAATATGTGCCTCGTTGATGTCGCAGCAAATGGATCCAGCCAACAGCTCCTTGGCTCAGGTCTCTGTCGACAGTTTAGCTAATTGACACGAAGGTCTTTGCATCTGGAAGTCATCACAATCCTATTATCAAATTACCAGGCTGACAACACGCCGCTGTTAGCCTGCTAGCAAGCAACTGTTGGAGGCTGAAGAGAGAAAGGATTCCGGCTTTCCTCTCAACTACATTATGAGACGGATACAGTGGAGCAATTTAGTTAAGTTTCCTGGTTAAACATTGATAAAACCAAGTCTGGAATCTTTAGTGCCACCAAAAGAAAATACATTTAACATTTTAACTTTTTAGCATAATTACATTATTATCACTCTGAATGACAGGAGCATTTGAAGCACTTTCCCTGATCTACAGCTGGTTCCATGCATTTCTACCGAAAGAGTCCGCTGCTGGTGGCACCAAACTGGAACCAGCAAAACTCCCAAAACGTTGCTAGTCAATATTAGTCACTGTGAGAGGGGACACTACAAGTTGTAATAGTTCTAGAAATCTTTGTCTGTCTGACTGTCTTCATGTTGCTCGCAATTCTTCTTCTTCTTATTATTTTTATCAGTATTGTTACGACCCCAAGTAAGTAAACTATTGAATTTGGTGCCATTTGGAAACAAGATACTCTCAATATTAACTATGACAGACGGGTCCCTTGTCAATGTGTTTGTGGAAGAGAGAGAGATTAATTACAAATTCTAAATTCATGAAGAGACATTGGTGAGCTGCCACGGCCTCTGAATGAGAAACACTGTCATGGCACTTTTTGAGTGACAAGGTAGTATGGATGAGTGTGTGTTCGCTCCTCTCCTGTTGAGACCCTTCACGCTGTAGGTCTTTTTGTTTTGATGGATGATCAAGTAGAAGAATATCATTATGCTCTGTCTCACTGTGTCCATGGAAACTTGACAAAACATTTTCAAAGAGACTAAGCTTCATTATATCTCTGAGGTAGTCAGTTAAAATTCAAAGACGTCGAGGTTGAAAAAATGTCCTTCAAAGGTTTGGAAATAAGTGTTAAGATTCAGGGCAATATATATATTAAATTAAAGGTTTCTTCAGTCAGTTTTCAGATTGAACTGGAGGGATTATAAATAAGAACTCTGTTTAAAAATAAAAGTTCTTTTCTCATGTCAAGTAGAAATTAATACACATTACAGTAATACTAGTTTTCAAAAACTAGCATCTTAAAAAGAGAGCCTTGATTAAAAAAAAAGATGTAAAACTATACATTACGCTTCACTTCTTTTTTTAAGTAATTTTCACCAACAGCAAAAAAAACTAAATTTCAACAATTTCAACACTTTCAACAACTGATGAGCTTCAACAGAGGCTTTTGTCTTCCCTTCTTTTTCCTCTCATACTCCACCCACAGGGGTTATGGTTAGGGTTAGCCCTAACCCTATTAAAATATAGATGATGTATGGATGGATGAACCACAGTTGAGGCTGAATTGGTTTAAGTAATTGTTGAAATATTTTAGTGTAAATCAAAGTTGCACATTTAAGATTCAATGGCAGCTGCTACCTACTTCCATCTTCATGAGGCTTTACCATAAATGTGTTTTTGTTGAGCATTCAACTTGGTGTCTCTCATCTATAGACTCTGTCCAAACGGTTTGGTATGTGTTTTTGTGTAAATTGGTTAAGTTGGTGGTGTTTCGAGTCTACTGTGGGAAACAGTCTTTGGCATAAATTGTGTGATTCTTCGTTTTTTCTGGTCGACGTCAGACTTTTAATTCATAAACTACATTTAGAAGCAGCCCTGATTTGAGGCCATGTCCTGTTTGTAGTTAACACTTTCTTTGTCACATTTACTCTCTTCCTCAACGTATGTGTTAAGGTATGAAAAGGTGTGACATGATGAAACGATATAGAATGATAAGAAACAAGGCAGGCTTCTTAATATCACAATGTGTGTATTGTCATATTAAACAACCCTAGCAGACAACTTTAGCAGTAAACCATTATCTGCTATAGAGCTGAGAAACACAGGATCTGAGGAACATAAGGAATTGAAAAAATACGAACGACTTTGTGTGGCACTTGCATTTCAAATGCTGAGAGCTAGTACATGCATTGTTACGTCTGCATCAGGGTGGAAACCACTCTGTTACACAATCACATCTGCTCTAAAGACAGACAGGTCAGGCACACAAGTAGCTGAAAGTCTGTCTGAGCACTTGGAGCCCTTAAACACAGATTTGTGAACAGCTCCCTGCACAAACTCAACACAAGGCATCAAAATGGACCTGAAACAAACAGCGGAGACAAGCGGGTGAAATCCTGTGTCCAAATCCCTCAGCAAGCACTAGCTGTGGAAATTAATCGCTGTAAGAATCAGCCTCTAGTCAAGAGAGCACAGGAGGACATCTGGTCCTGATTACACTACTCGCTGACAGCAGGATGTCTCCTCTACTCGTTTTGCCTCAGCTTCATCATCCTCCTCTCTACACTTTCAGAACACCCTCCACCCTGTCTCCATCACTTTCAGCTTTGCCTCTCACTTTCTGCCTCAGTTTTCTCCGACTTGTGTCCTGGAGTTTTGCTAATCCCTCTGCTCTGTCTGCAGCTCTAGCAGCAGTAGTTTTAGCACGGAGTAATCAGAGAGGGGTCTTAGCTCTCCAGACAGATGCGGCCTGTGGTGGCTCTGCTGCTGGGGGATGATGACCGCCCTGTCACCTGAAATCGCCCGCCTGTACTCACTGATCCCCTCTGTGCTTCAACTTATTAACAGCCATAAAGGCTCATGAAGGAGAGACATAGTCAGTAGTGACAGCACAAGGGTGATGAAAGGTCAATCCATCATTTTCACTCAGAAGTTGGGATCTTCATGGATTCCTCTAGCTGATATTACAATATTTAATATAGGACGCACTTGAACATTACAGAGATTTAATGATTATGACTAAGGAGTCTCCTGATGCACTTTTCATGAAAGGAAAACTCAGGACAAAATCTGGACCCTATATTGTTGTACAGTTTCAAGAGTTCATGACAGCTGCAGTGTGAAACACTTTGAGTGGTCTTTACTGCTAGTATAGACCACATAAGGGCTATAAACAGGCAGTCGTTTTATCATATACATTGTGCATTGACCAGGCTCACTGACCAGTGTGGCGTGAGGTGACGGATTGTGCGCTTTGAGAACAAACATGTAAAATAATTAAGGAGCAGCTGAAATGCTTGCTAACACTAAACTGATTCTGCCACAGTGAGACTGGAAAGGGGTCTTTAAGGGGGTAGGAGCTTTAAATCTTTATGAGCGTCTGTCATAGAGATTGTAAAAGACAGAAGTTGGCCGTTTCCGAACAGCACATGGGTGTAGAAGGGGAGAAAAACCTGTGTTTTCCTGCTCGATAGAAACACAGATTTGGCATGACAGTGGGTCGGGCTGATTGGCCAAAGTGCTTTCTGCTGTAAGACTATTCTCGCTGTCATTCGCTGTAGATAATGTAGTGGAAGAATAATTCTACAGTCAAATGTTAGTTTAAATGAAGAAACACTGATAGACTGAACTGTAACACTGTGACACCAGCGGATGTGTGAACCACATCACCAGGCGGGTTCAGACCACTGGATGGCACAAAGGGCTATACCGCTTCTTTTATGATCTTATTCTTTACTTATGTATTTTCCAGGCTTTACTGCTTTGCATCATCCGTCTTGGATCACACAAATGTTGTTGTCTTTAACGAAAGCGCTTATTGTTTTTGTGTGGATTTTAGAGACTTTTCTCTCCAACACTCTCAGGTTGATATGGATATTTTTGTCAATGCAAAGCAGAACAGCATAATGCAGAGTGGATGTGGGGGTGCAAGGGTTCGGTCCCTCTGCTGGCGCTCCACATAGTCGCTCCAGACAGCATGAACTCACCAGAACAGCATGGTAAGCTCATGAGACACAGGCCATAGCGGCTTTGGAAAAGCTATCCCCTGACATTTTCCATTCATAAAATTCCTGGAATTGAGATGAAGGAGGGAAAATAAATCAGGCTGCAGCCTGCTGTCTGTGTTTTTTCATATATGGCTTTTTTTTATGTTGCTGTGATTGGCAGAATGAGGCTTTAGCCATATGTTTCCTCCTGCTACCACTCTCCAAAGCCTCCTTTTGTTTTTCCTATTGACATTAAATCGACATAAAGACAGGATTTGCTGAGTGTGCCTTCCAAGTGAAGTGGTTAAAAAAGCTTTTACGACATGGAAAGGTCGTCATTACTCTGTATATTACTAAGAGCCATCTCTTGATGGAAATTTCCTCAACCCCTCAAATTAATCCCCCAAAACATAACTATAATTTCAAAAATGCTTCTTTTATCTCTCCCCCAAATACCCTTGGCTTTCTTAAATGCTCTATGATGTACACTATGTCTACCACAGGGCAGCTTATTTTGTTTTAATATTTATTGAAGAAAATTTGTCTGCTGGATTGAATAAAACAACTTAGATCCATTTTCTAATCCGAATCTCTTTGATGCCATTGCACTGACCCCAGAGCAGCTGATGAGTTAGGGTTGAAAAACTGAACAGGGAGACTTGAGTAATGTTACACATGGCGGATTGTGCCTGGAGCGCTGTGATGAGCTGATCCTCAAGTGTAGTCATTACCTCTATAAAAAGCAAATTAATCACCTCTTCCATTAGTGTATCCATCACCTCGTACAACATTATTGCCTCATAATGTCCCTCCCTTATCGCTTAAACTATATATTTTTGGCCCATTATTGACACAGTGCCAAAATATGGGCTGTGCCAAGTCGCAGGCGGGAAATTACATGCACACCTAAAGAAAGCACATGACAACACAAGTATATTAACACACACAGACCATTAGATATAAATCAGTCTGTGGTATACATGCACCACACACTTAATACTGAAGCAATAAAATGAAGTTCATCTGAGAGGCACAGCACGGTGAAGCCATAAATCACGCTGTCAAAAAGCGAGCTGTCCGTTTCTGAACAAAGGAAATCAAACATGTTTATTCTTGAGCCAGTTTAACCAAAGTGCTCCGCAGGGAACATTAAAATGAAATCCAACAGACTGAACTGATTCGAACTGCTTTGACGAGGGCCCTAAACTTGAAGTGGACATTCACAGATTTAAGGCTTTAGTTACATTTATTCTATTTTATTGCTTTTATACAATTATGACTTTTATTATCAAATTCTCAGAAGCAGCTAATGGATCTTGGCTACGTATATATTGAGCTTTTCCTCCATTGGCCTCCAGTCCAACTACATCCAAATAAGTCCAAATAAGGCTCGCTCTTGTTTGACTTCTTTGCACATTTCTACAGCGCTGCTAAAATAAAACCTTAACTTTTTCAATTTAGACAAGAAGTAGGAAGAACAAGGATTAACAAGGCTGTGGTTCTTCTGAGACAAAAAGCAGTTTCTCCACATTTTGTCTGGACAAATGTATGTGGGATTGTGCTCTCCCTATAGGAGTGACTATATGGAATTCTTTATGAAGGGGTCCATAATTTTAAAACTCTGTTTGGATGGACTTAATGCGGTGATGAAGGATTTTCAGGAAGTTCTAAAACACAATGGCAGCTCCAACAGTCCTGAAAAATCGCGGTACTTCAATCAGATTGTTGCAAAACATATATAGAAAAATGCACCAAAAAGTCTTAATCATGGATTTATAAGACTCCTTAATATATGTTAAACGTAAGAATGGCTTAATACATCCAGGGAGGGTAAAGGTGATCAGTATAAACACTGGCAAATCTGTGTTTTGGTGGTTTATTGATGTCATCTTCTTGCTCACTTCTCATCCCCTTGATTTAATTTATAAACACAATCACATGAAGAATGAGGAAAATAATGTCTGGTGTGACCTTTTCTTCTGTAGTGTATCTGAATGTGTTGCGTGTTGAAGTGTAAGGTGTTGACTGGACAGCCTGCAGAGCACCGCTGTCGTTCACCATCTTCTCTTTACTGTGATGTTGCCGTGCACGCTCTCTCCTGGGTGACTCATGTGGACTTGAGGTATGTGACGTCCCCTGCTGCACACGGCTGCTAATTGGGATTAGCATATCACCCACCAAAACAATGCAGCGGTCTGCCGGGTCCTGTGGCCTTTATTCACCACAGACCCAATAATCCTCCTGTCTCTGGAAGCAAAGCTCATTAAATCTCGGATGGAGCCCATTATGAGTGCCCCCGGGTCTGGCACCTACTGCAAATCCTATCATGGCACAGATATGGAGCTGTGGCTAGGGCGGGGACTAGTGGACGACTAATCACAGCCCCAGTGTTTGGACTAGCCGATTAGCACTCCTCACTGATCCCTGATCCCCTAGGATTAAACCCGCACAGCCGCAGAGCCCAACTGTACTGGAATGAAACACACTCACAAGCATGTCCGCCCTCACCCAAACACACTCTCATTCAAGCAACAACATCTTTCCTCATACTTTAGCCAGATATTTGTCATAGTTCCATGTCTGTTCCGGAGGCTAAAACAAGAATCTTACCACAAAAACCTGTTATGCATCTGTGTATAGTATCTATCTATATATATATATCTAACAAGACCACCATGTCACCACTGTAACTGTAAACAGTTTATATGTGTGTCTCTTATGTTAGTGTGCATGGGTTATCCTGTGGCAGTCTGTTATGTGCCTTTATTATCTTGAGTGTTTTTATTCAGTTTAGCGTGTTTCACTGTGCCTTTAGTGTCTGTGTTTATTGTTTACTTTTACTGTCATATGTCTGCAAACCAAATTGGCCTAATTGGACAGTAAACTTTGAATTACAGTGACAATCTTTTTAGGAACCTCTAATAGGAAACAGGACACAAAGAGCTGCCTCAGGACTGTTGTGGCACAAATCTCCACTTTTCCAGAACATAAAGTCTGAATTAGAGCTAATATGTATGTTTATGATGAATCAAAATTAAACCCAAGTAGCCTGGTCTAAATGATGTAGTAGAATACATTTTGGGCTGCCTCTGCTGTTTAAATGGGGCAACGTGCTAATGTAACTGGGAGCATATTTTTCCCGCCTGTGCTGTGGAATACTTTTCACATTGTTTGATGCCATGTTTGTCAGATCAGCTCGGTAGTTCTTCATTGCAATAAAAACAACCAGGATCAGTGAGTAAAACAGATCCTGAATTAAATCTGATCTATAGTTCAGTTAAGAGAGGGTCCCCGCAGAAGGATTGGGCACATTCAGTTGCACTTACATACATAAATTCAAGCACACCGCTTAGGATTCGTGGTTGTAGAAGCTGTAGTTTAAATTTAAATATGTATCTATTGCCAAAATTTATTTCACTGCATCAACAAACTTGAGGGTTTAGACCTGCAGTTTGATTACATTTGCAGGTATATCTGACATCAAATCAGGCCATTGGTTACCTGTCATCATAGTGTGCAATGACACTGTCAGCTGGTTGCACACAAAAGCCATCACCCATTTGCTGCATATTCTCTGCATGAGACCAATGTGAGGCTCCCCGCAGGGGAAATCACATGATAATGACAATGTAATTACATAACAGAAAATGCATTGTCAAACAATTAAAGTGCAACTCGCTTGAGGGCAAAAGAGCTCATGTCTGCCTTTTTTATTGCTATAATACAGCACCAAAAAAAATTACAGAACATGAGACCGATTCTAATGCTCACAATACCTCTAATATCTGCAGGTATGTGTAAGGATGGACTATTTTATTAAATTTGAAGGAAGGAAGGAAGGAAGGAAGGAAGGAAGGAAGGAAGGAAGGAAGGAAGGAAGGAAGGAAGGAATTATAGAAATGAGAATGAGACATATTCTTCATATACATTGAAATTCACCTTCCATCCTCTTCTATCTTGAGGTTGTGCTATAGCTCAGCATTTATAAATACTAGCGCAATGACCATTCTAAACCTCCCTGTTAGGAAGGGGCTGTTTGTTTGGCCTGTGGTGAAGCTGGGTGCAGTTTTCTTATTGAAACAGTAAAAGTGACCTGCAGTAATTGAGCAGCTGCAAGTAAATATCCCACTGCAGGACTCAGTCCACAGAACTAGTGCTTCACAAAGAGCTGTCCTGTTGTTTATTCTAAGTTTAGTGAAGCTCGACTCAGTACGCAGAACCCTGAACCCGAGATTCACTTCTCTTTAACATGGTCGTAAACGCTCAGTCGTTTAAAAATGTATTAATATTAAACAAATCACAAGTCTAAATTGTGCAAGAATCAACACTGCACACTGGACCCTTTACATTAGGGTAACAACATGGCAGTGACTTGGAGGATTGTAGATCTGCTGACTTATAACGTTATACCAGCATGGGGAAGTTTGACTTTTTGTTTCGTTCTTATTTTAAGAATCATTACATTATATACATATTACAATGAGACAGTTCAACCTGTGTCTTGCGTTAGATACTTTCTCTCTGGCTACACGGACAGTTTCAACATGAGTCAATAGGCCTATCACTGGAAAGTTGTATCAAACTGCTGGTGCAATGCATTAAAGGGCTTGGGGCAGAATAGCAGTGTATCGCTGTTGAATAACAGGTCATGTGTTAGTGCACTTGGCCATCATCTCTGTTTACCAGGCTCAAGGCTACAACAGTGTCTGTGGACCGTCGTTAAAGGTGTTAGTGAGGGGGAAAGTCTTAGCGTGAGAACTGAGGCCTTGAGCTCTGGTCGCCGGAGAAAGAAACAGGGAGGCGGTGCAAAGGAGCGACTGAGAAAGGCATCTAGTTAATTTAGAGGTAGTGTTTACTGATCATGGCCAGTGAGAGGGAGGTGGGTGGTGCTGCAGCCCCCCTACACACTAAATGCTCAATGCTGTGCTTTGGACAAATCTAATGCTAAATTAAGAACTGAGAGAGCAATTGAGGAATAACATTTCAGATAGAGGAAGGAGACTGAAAAGGTGAAAATGTGTGAAAGCTTTTATAGTAACACCGTTATTTAATTTAATGATTGCTTTGCTCCTGTCAGTCAGGCAGCTATTGTTTTTTCTTTATGATTATTACAGTATGAAAATCAACATGCAGAGAGCTTTAAGTTGAATTAACATACAACAGGGTAATTGGTTTAGATATAATTAGATGAAACCTGGAAACCCTGAACTGGTTTTATTTGGCATTTCAGAGTATGTCTATCATATTGGAATTAATCTTTTCTGACTTAGATACAGCTAAATTACCTTTTTACATCGGAGGAACAAGCACGCTTAGTTGGTGCAGGGCAGAGCTCAGGATGAGGAGCATTATGAAAACAATCCAACCATTAAAGCAATTTATCACACTGCTATTGACATTGGAATTTAAACAATCATGGTAATCCAGATTTCCAGGAGTATGCGAGAGTAGAGCAGTATTGAAAACAAACTTTATAAACTTAGTCAATGTATGGAGAGTAGGAGGAGATGACGGTGAGCGCTCAGTTTGTCTCAACTCGGTTGGCAGTGCGCAGCGTGAATAATAAAAAGGAAACAATTACCTTTTATATGTTCCAAACATGTTTTAAAAAAAACATAAGCTCTGTAAGCGAACATAGTGGAGATGTGCATGGCTCCCTGGGTGTCTGTTCTATTGACCTGCCATTGTTCTGACTGTGTGTACTGACCAGAAATGAGATTGGCTTGATCACGTTCCAGGGGTGAGTCACATGGTCTTGCTCTCCATTTCTTTATCGAACATATTCTCTCTCTTTCACTCACGTATACATAATCTCTAACCCAAGTGCGCTCACAGGTACTGCGTTTTGGCACTGATTCATTTTAAGCGAATTTGTACCCGTTAGTACCAAAGTAATTTGGTCAGTACCCTTAAAGTACATGAGTTCGGTAACTGGCACTAGAAATTTGTTTACAGCACCCCGATAATGTTGTTGGCCCTTTTCATCGAAGGCTTTTGAATCTTGCTGTCTCATTAAGTTGCATGTTCCTCTGCGTATTTTTTTAACTTTACTTTTCAGCCAAGCCTCAGTTACAGCAGCTCATTTAATCAGACTTATTAAACCTCTTGGTTTGCACTGATCAGGAAATGTATGTGCCAAATATGCTACAGTAATTTGCTGAAAAACCAACAAACATGCCAAGCAAATGTCATACTTTGTGTCAAATCCGAACTATAAATGGTTTGTGAAACATGAGAGGAAAGGAAACTCTACGTGGTGACGCAGGGGGGCTGACTTCCAGCTGTTACTTTTGAGCATTCTCAAAGGTCTCAAACTCTAAGAACTGCTAGGTCGACCCACAGAGCTGATGGCTAGTATCAGTCATCTTATCTGTTCTGGTGAGCAGAATGTTGAAGCATGTGGAGTTTTTAGGAACATAAGGACATTTCTAAAATTTGACATAATCCATGCACAGTCAGTGACACCAGTGTGTGTTTTGCCAGTATGCACGACTCAGCTTGTTGAACTTCATGCACAAAACGATAAGTAGTGACGTGCTGGTGTATACACAACAAGGCTTAACAGGTCAAATGTGGTGTATGGTAAAAGGACATAGCATGAGCCAGATCTAATTTAAAAACAATAGACAGCCCAGTAATATCCTCATTATTCACTTTCAGTCCACTTTGTGGCAAATCAATTTGACCACTCCTCTATTTCCAGGCTGCTAAAGACGGGACTCTAAATAGCATCATACAGCATCACACCCTGGTGTCTGTGATGGAATAGGAAGGGTAGAGGAAGGAGCCAAGGAAATGAGGCCAATTTAACCGTGGGGCCCCACTAACCAGGCCAAAACAGGTTTTACATAGAGACGCCATCAGACTACTGCCTAATGGCAACTTGGGCCCACCCACTTCCTGCCTGGTGTCCCCCAAGGGTGTGTTCTTGGACCTCTGAGTTTTTTGTCTGGGTGTCTTCCTCTCAAATAGCCCGTCTATTTCCCCTCGGTTGCATTTAGTTTGACTATGAGCATCTCTTTGGTTCTTTCTGTGTCTGAGTAACTTCATTCTGCACCTACCCCCCTTCCCTTTTTTATATAAAGAAGGCTAAACAAACAGTGCGCTTTGCCACAGACTAGGGTTCAAGTTGGAGTGATGACCTCAGGCTGGAAAAAGAATTTAATTGAAGAGAAATTCTACAGAACGGCTACTGTGTAGAAAGAGAGGATGCTTTGGCCAGATGACTGAGGCCACTAAGGGAGGCTCACTGTGTTTCCAGTGGCAGTAAAAGGGAGCATGCCCGAGCTGCAAGCACAACGTGTGCAGGGCAGACTGGAAGTTAAAGAATTTCCGTCACAGTGTGAGTGTGAGAGAAAGAAAGAGTAGCCTAGTGTCTGCCAGCAAGAGCAACACTCTCTTTTTCCACAGGGGAGAAGTTATGGTGTGATTTGCTGTATGTGTGTCAACATATGCGTGTGTGAGGCCATCTAGTTAGGAAGATCTACCCGCTGGCTGCATGCACACAGAAACATGTGCACGCTCTGGCACACACACATTATTCAATTTCCCAACTCAACAAGTGTGCCATGATGCTGGACACAGTGGAAGGAAGGCCGGGTGCAGCACGGCAATTCCAAAAACAGCACTTGACATATTTGGCCGCAGAGTCAAAACTGCTACAGACATCATGCACATACCATGGTCAATCGAACACTAATAACAGCTCTGCCTCGGCTCTAAATTACAGTTGGGCCGAGTAATTTCATATCTGCACGGCCGACCGCCAAGTAAATTGGATACTCACAAGTGCTCCTGCCACTTTATTGGTTGTATTTCAACATCACACCTCAGTTACTTTCCAGCCCGCCCTGTGATCAGCCAGTCAGGGGTGAAGGGATGCACAGGTAATCAGGTGAATACGTATGCTATTGTAACAGCAAAATAACAGCCATATCTGAGTACGTCATCACTTTCAGGATTCTATTAGCTACACTAATATGACCGCTAATGAGAAGGCATTAGAGAGGCCAAAAATAACCTGGCAGGGTGGCAAGCTTCATCCCAGCTCTGCGTGCTGTCAGCTATGAGAATATATGGACTGTGGCCGTGGCCAGCTCCGCTCTCCCTCCTGTTTTCTGGGTCTCATTATGCCACAACCACACCTCACTAGCTCCAAGGCTGCCTTGGTCCGCTTGGCTGCCAGTTCAGACAGGTGGGAGGAAAGAAGAGTGAGAGAGAGACAGAGAGAGAAAGAGAGAGAGCGAGAGAGAGAGAGAGAGAGAGAGAGACAGAGAGAGAAAGTGAGAGCAGGCTGAGAGTATAACGTGCATGTGAGAGTGGTAAAAGGGTAAAATGAATTAAACAGCAGTCCTATGATGAAGAGGTACCAAGAGACAAAAGGGATAAGTGAGACAAAGGGGTACAACTCATGAGTAGAGGGATCATGAAAAAAAGGTAAAAAAACAGGGTGGATGATAAAGGAGAGGGTAACTTAGACAGAGGCCAAGATGGAGTGTGTGTGTGTGGGGGGGGTGCAAGAGTTTGTGGACGACTGTGATAATGTTTCTCTTTCTCCTCCCGCTTCTTATTTTCCGTCTGAGTTACATGGTCGTTTGGCGGCACAGGCAGAGACCACCGGCGTGTTTCCACTTGGCCGTCTGGTCGTCTGCCTGTCTGTTTATCTGCATGTCTGCTAGACTACAGGTTCTCACTGTCTTCCTGGTCGTCCACTTATTTTCTCCTCCTATCTGTCTTTCATCCAGTCCAGCCGCTTGTCTTTGTGTTTGGCTGGTTGACAGTTTCTCAGTGCGATCAACGTAGGAAAGCAGAGCGCTCATTTCCCCTGCACCACAGACTCAGGGCTTTCTGTGGGGCTGAGCAATGAACGGACATGAGCACAAACACACACATCATTTGGTACTGTGTCTTTTTATATAATCAACCATTCATCCATCTATCGATAGCACTAAGTGTTAAAGGGGTGCTTGGAGCCTTTCTTTTTATATATGTATATTACCATATATGTTCCTGTTTACAATATATATGGATATCTTGTCTCCGTGTGTGAGTGTGTGCGGTTTATGAAAGCAAATACAGTAACTGTCAGCCAACACCAACGATAGGTGTTTAGTTCAGTTATTTTAAAAGGCACCTTAAATAACAGCCAAGGGAGCGAACAACACACAAACGTCTGACATTTGATGGAAAAAAGAGAGTAAAAGTTGCCCTTCAGCCAGCTTTGCTGTGTCTCCATTAATAGTTATGTTTTGGGTTTTGGGAAGGAGCGGGACTGATGCCAGGTCCGCACACATGTTTCCACACTTAGCATTCAACACCCAAAACTCTTCAGCATGTGGAAACATTGCATAAATTTAAAATTCAGCTCATTATGGCCTTCCTTCCCGTCACAAATGCAAACTCTGACAACCCAAAAGAAAAGCTGGATTGTTTTAAGGATAATGTTATATAAACAGCGATTCATTCAGAAGTGTCAAGGTCTTCAATTCCCAAAGCACATTTCTCTTTATGAACCCCGGTGACATCACTCTGGGTCTCAGCAGACAGAGAGACATCAGCACATTTTACAGTAGCATCTGTGCATGACATTTGGCATCATTTGCAGTTTAATGTGACTTTTTGTTTGAAAGTGATTTCTATTGTCTAACACTGAGCGGAAAAATAAAACAAAAAGACTTGGAATTGGATTTTTTGGTGTGTTTTTGTGTTTGTTTGTCTTTATTGCGGAAAATATCAGAAGCACCCAACATCAACCACAGAGTGTGATACATTACAAGCACCAGAGAGCTGTTAAACGAGGGTCACAAGAGCAGGTGGTGGCATTGATTGCACCATCCAACGAAAGATTCTGCACCAATAAGTCGCCAACTAAGATGTAAAGAGAGTTTGTGCGGATAAGAGGAGAAACCGCTGTTTATGTGCTCTGAACAAAATCAGGTGATCTCCATTGCAGAATTAATACTTTCCTCCCTGCATCAGTCTGCTGCACCCCCGCTCACCCGAATCCTGAGGAGGATTAGTTTCCTAACCCTAACCCTAACCCTAACCCGTCTGAGCAGAGAACCTTCCACTGTGTGAGTGAACTGTGGGGAAAGTCAGGTCCCAATTCTCCAGAGATCCCCTACAGGACATGTCTGAAAACGGTCTAAACCTTCACTCTATGATTCAGATTTAGTCACAGGACTAGTGATATGAAAACATAAGTTGTTTGAGGTTCTGTATGTATTGTTTTTCGTTCCATAGCTCTCATCTCCTTCGCTGCTCCACTCCCTGCCAGTTGTACTTCACTTTCTCCATCAACTTGATGCTCTATTTTTATTCTCATTCCCCACTCTGTCACAGGGCTCCAAGTACATGATGGAGGCAACTTAATAGGAAATCAAGTGGGGAGAATGACAGTGGTGGCAGTGCTTAGCACAGTGGTCACTGTGGCCACCAGGTGTGATCAGATGTGATAGAACAGACTGCTCAAGTTTACTCCACCGTCAGCCAATACAACAGGCTCCAGGTCTTTAAATAGTCACCTGACAGAAAACCAATGACCAAACACAAATGTGACCACTATTAATATATACAAAAAGATACATGTATTATAAAATAAGTGGATAACAGTTCTTCTCAGTACGAGGAGATTCTCCAGCCATAGCAGATAAGTCTCTGGAAGAGCTAAAGACACCTTTGCATTAATTGCCAATATATATAAATTTTAAGGCCATTCACTTTAGACTAACATATGATTCCTCTTGTCTCAGCATCATTACCTTTTCTTGTAAGAGTTTCCTAGTATAGTCTGACCTTTAAACTGGAATTTTGCGATGAATTACTGTGCTGATTTTGGGAAGTAAAAATATTTTATGGTGATGACTGATGGGGTCATTGTTTAAATACATTTTCCATCAATGAATCTCACAAAGTAATTAGCAGCTTACCTTAAAGACTCTGCATCACTGTGTGCTCAACTTTGATTAGAGTATTGAAAACAATAGGGGATGAATTCAATGAAAGCACTTCTTAGTTATCCCCCAAACTGTGGACTGTTGAATAAAGTTAATAAATTTACACTATATCTGTGTCAGCACATAAAGCCGTTGGGCTCTGTTTCCTTATAATGCTTTACTTTTAGTATTCTTGCAGCCAGCAGGTTTGCTATCATATACATGTACTGAATCAATAATCGTCTTTGAGAAAATTTTCATCGTTCCTACATGTGCTTTCTGCAGATGCCATCACAGTCTCTCCCGCTGACCTCAGACAGCCTTCGATATTTAAATCCCTGCTATAGGTGTACCACTTACAGACTTTTTACACTTAAGCTTATGAGTCGCTATTTGCTTGTTTTTTCCTGCTTCAAGTCTTCAAGTGACCACCTGGGCTCACATGGTGTTGAACCATCAAGGCTGTGCCACAGTTATCATATATGAAAGCATAGAATGAAAAATAGTTACAAATGGTAGGACCAAAACAAAGGGGGAAAAAGATCAGGGTGGGAAGAATGACCCCAAAGGGAGAGTCAAGTTAAGAATGCATCTTATTTCATTCAGTGTTAAGAAAATAATTACATTAGTAATTCGCTGGTCCAGTAACTGATCACTGGGCTGCTGATATGGTACTGAAATATCAACAACAACAGTAAACAGCTTGTTTTAAGTGTCTCTGAAGTGGAACAGCTGGCTGTGAGAACAGGGCCTCACAGCGTATCAAAAGATGGACAGAGAGAAGAGGTGGCAGAGAGGAGGTAGAGAAGCACAGAGAGAGAGAGAGACAGACAGAGAGGGGGAGAGACAGAGAGGGACAGACAGAGAGTGGGAGAGACAGGAGGGAGGGGGAGAGACAGAGAGAGACAGACAAAGAGGGGGAGTGACATAGAGACAGAGAGAGGGGGGGCAGGGACAGAGAGAGAGAGAAAGAGAGGGGGAGAGACAGAGACAGAGACAGGCAAAACCTTCATTCTGTTGTTCAGACCATAAGAGAGTTTGTGCTTATGGACATCAAGATGACCGTGGGCCTCAATAGCAAACTCAGATTCAGTGAGAGACACAGCTGTAAACACTTCAACCGATCACAACAGACAGTTATAGTCGAGAGAATCGTCGATGGATCTGATAAAAAATAATACAAACAAATGCAGCCATCAAATTTTAATACCGTGGACAAAGGCTTGTTGCTGCAGGAAAATGAAGCAAAACTGTGAACTGAGTCAGTCACTGCAGGTATACCTGCTCATTTTGGGAAAACATCCATAGGACAGGCACTGTAAAGTGCTTTGAGTGGTCATCAAGACTAGAAAAGCGCTATATAAATAAAAAGCCATTTACCATAAGCAGCAAGGCTGAGCTTTTTCCTTCTCCCCCTGCGCCACGCTGTCGTCTGTGTTATCAGCAGCGCACAGGAGTCGCAGGCTATGCCGCAGCTCATCCCACATTTTGGTGTAAGCACATGACATTTTCCTCACAAATCTCTTCTTTTGAGAGGAAATGCTGTAGTGTGGCGCATTTCATGTTGCTGATAAAGCTATTGTTTTTGTTGAACTGTCAGAGCTGGCACTGCTGCTAGAACATAAGTGAGACTCCTATAGACTGCAGTGATTGGGTCATTTGTCATGAACATGTGAAAGCAGTGATAATGGCAGGTAGTGCTCAAAGGAAAACAACGCCTCTGTGTGTCTGTGTGATCTCAAAGCTGAATGATGAGTCATTTTTAGAAATGTGATTTTTCTCAACATAAAAGATATATTACTGCATACAGACGTTTTAACTAATATAAGGTAAAAGGTGTATCATTGATCCATTAAATACAAGAGAAGAACTTTGTGAAGAACAGAGTGAGACAATTCTTCGTAGCAGCGAGTAGCCCATCTTTATTACATATATATATATATATTTTTTAATCTTTGCTTTTCTTTGAGATTTGTTACATTACCTTATCAAAGATGTTTCTGGTACACAACTCATACGTACTATGATATACTCAACAGTGGGAAATAAGCAAAGTAAGCTGTGACATCATCGTTTCCCAAAGGCTCATTAAAGAGAAGCCAGAATTTGTAAAAATCTCCATGGTGACTTTAGACTAAAAGCCAAAACACAGAGGAAACATTTCTAGAAATATTTTGTAAATATCCCCATTAGTGTGGACAGAGCAATGTATTGGATAGATGGATGGATGGACGGACGGATGGACAGATGGATGGATGGAAACACACCAGTACCATATTGGTCAGAAAAAGAATCATAATTTGGTATTGACCTCTACTTTTTAGCCCCAGTGTTTGAGGAAAGAGACCAGGAGTAATTAAGAGACAGTAAAATGAGAAAACACAGACAATGGGATTTATGAGAAACACAGAGAGAGAAAGACAATTGCTTTAAATAGCATTAACTGCTGCAGGCATCTGAACATAACATAATTTAGCAAACCAGTGAAAATGCTAAACAAATGACACATTCTACTAACCGAGGACCAGCAGAAGCCAGTTAGATGTTTGACTAAATCTCCAACCTAATTCCTGTATTGAGCACCTTGGGGGCAACCCATATTTAAACTTTACATGTGGCAACCAGAGCAATTGAAACTGTGACACAGTATCTGAAAACCTCATTAAAAAGCGACAGAATCCACAGCTCAGTTTGATCCTGCTACATCTGAAAGTTTTACACTGCCTTCGAACGTCAGTGATAAAACTGTCTGATGTAATCCAGAAGAAAACAAATTATGTTCCTGCAATGAGGCATCCTGGTATTTAATCTGATATATTACACCAAGATGCTGGTGAGACAAAGAGACCTCTTCATTCCCCACTCATGAATATTCAAATGAGATGTTCAATTTGTGTTGGGGAGATTATTGGAAAGCTAGAGAAACATGCAGGATTCTCCCCGTAGCCCGGCTCAAACCTAGTTATGCACAAGACTAAATTACTTGCTGTGATACAGTCTGAAATCACAGTGGGATCTCCTACCTGCTCCATTAGAAAAAAAAATGAGTCAGCCTGTTGGCATTTAAAGCTGCTTGCAAAATCCAATCGGTCTGCTGAGTAAGAACTTATCAATTCTGCTGGGCAGGACCGAGCTCTAAGCAACTACTGTAGATGGAACTTAGTGAAGAGAAAAAAAAGGAGACGTTAAAGAAAGCAGAGGATTTTTATATTTTTTGATTGTACAAACCACAAGTCAACATATTAAAGGTTCAGTGTGTAGAATTCAGTGACATCTAGTGGTGAAGTTGCATGTTGCAGCTGAATACCCCTCACCTTACCCTCCCTTTCCAAACATGAAAGAGAACCTGTGGTAGCCTTCAGCTGTTATAAAAACTAAAAGTGTTTACTTTGTCCAGTCTGGGCTTCATGTACCAGTCACTCGATCCAATTTGGCACTACTTCACACTCCCTTATCTGCATTATCATCTGCCTTTCCTTCTTTACACTCTGATGTCAATTACACATCACCTTGTTGTCAAAACACTACACACAATGTTCAGTTGTTGCATACACTTCTCAAGTAAAATCTCAAAGCATCAACCTACACAAATACCCAAATCTCTAAACATTCAGGTCTGTTGAGAAATTTGCAATCAGGACTGCAGCATAAAAGTGCCTTGAGCCTCTGTTTTGTTTGATGAACTATGGAGAACTTGGAAGATATCGACAACCAGAGAAGGAGAGGGGTAAGAGTGAGAGGAGGAGGGAGAGGAGGACAAGAAAGAGGACGGAGGGGAAGAGGAGGAAAAGGAGGAGGACAAGGACAAGGAGAAGAAGAAGGAGGAGGGTGAGAAAGAAGAAGGAGAATGGTCATCTCTAATGAGATTCGGGCCACTGTGGTAGACCATGTACTCAGCCATGGTTTGAGCATGAGGGGGGCTGGCCAGAGGGTCAAACCAAACCTCAGCCGCTTCACAGTTGCTGCCATCTTAAGAATCGTCAGGATAGAGAACAGGTACGAAATCTATTTGCCTTGTGTTCTGTAATACTGCATATCAATAGAATACAGTGTGCTCACAGTATTTATATTTTGCAGGACTGAAAGAGAACCACACCGTGGAGTAAGAACAAGCATTTTCACAGCTGAACAGGAGACTGAAATTGTAGATATGGTTCGTGAATCGTGAGAACAACTCTATCACACCCAGACAAATAAAAAGCAGGATCCTAGCTGACCCTGCTACATTTAGAAACGTCCAGACCCTCAGCTTCTCTACATTGGACCGTATTCTTCATAGGAAAGCCATGCGGATGAAACAAGTGTTCAGGGTCCCATTCGAACGGAACACAGACATCAAGGACTTACGGCGAGAGTTTGTGCTTGTAAGTACCGTACAATCAGCACTGACACATGCATGTATTGTACCTGTAAACCAATATTATTCCTTCTCTACAGTGATGCCTAAATCATTTTTGGGAAGGGGGAGGGTGGGGTTGAGTAGGCCGGTTTACAGTACTGTACTGTTCTCTGTGTGTACCGAAATAAACCTTTTTTTGCTGCATATTTGTGTGCTGCTTTATTTTTGACTATGAAAAAAGTAGGCCTACACTGAGACATTTTACAACAGGAGAAATGGCTCATTCTCCAGAGTCATTGTCATTCATATGGTGTGTTCCATTTTGATGATTGTGTATTCAATTTTGCCCTTCAGTGTGCTGTAAATGCTTGGTAGTGTGCAGCAAATGCTTAGCTGTGTGTTCTCAATGAATGGTATGTGTGTGTCATTTGAAAATGTGGCTGTGTGTGTCATTTGAAAATGTGGCTGTGTGTACCAAATGAAAGCCGTTATTGTTTTGAAAAAAGTGTTAACACTTGTGAAAACTGTAAAAACATGGCACATGGCAGCCTCTGCATTAGTTTTACGCTGCACTGGAAATTACACATTTCACACCAAGATTGTATTTTCGCACTTTAAAAATTTAGCAGAGACGCTGAAAGTACAGTAGTATCACCCTACACTGGCTGGAGCACATTCCAGGCTTTGTAGCAGCTGATTCAACCAAACAGTAAGATTACAAATAACATTGACATGTAATTTCAGCCACCTCGTACCAATGATGAAGTTACACAGTGTTGTGATGATGGAGAGTGAATACAAGAAAGGTCCGAGAACTTTAGACTCTCTCCTTAATGATTCATATTTATTATAAATCAAATTTAACGCAGAGCTCGATATTTTCTGGTGACCGTGTGACAGACATCCTGTCGACACTAATGAGCATCGAGGATCTTTAGGTATGGGGGAAAGAGGAGAAAGGGCTGGGTGTGTTGGTTTTATAGAGCACAGTGCTGTGACTGATCAATATCCACGGACTCTTCCATCCTCAACCTGCAAGCTTGCACACTCTGTAAACTTCTTCTCATCCTAACTAACGTGTAGTTATATGATCAGCCTCAGAACGTGAAATCAATGACACAGGCAAAATATAGAAGTCCCATGTTAAGATGCTGTTTAAACCTGCCAAAATTACTTTTTATTTAATATATCTGGAGGATAAAGTGTATTCGAGTTGAGTTGATGCCGACAGTCACCACCATGCTGAGCAGTGTGAAAACTCTAGCAAATACACTTGAAAATTATACGAACTTTAAAAAGTGACCAAACATTTAAAGCTAGGGTTGATAATCCTGGGAAAACTAGGAAGAGCAGACTACACTTTGAAAACATACAACCGATACTGCCCGCCCCCTCCCATCAGCCCTTTTGTTAAAGCTACGTCCCAAGAATGTGCACTGACAACAACTGCTAGAATCCAACTTTTCTGTGCTGAGTTACTAACTCCAGTCATGCACAGTGGAAAACGGTGTATGCCAGTTAGTGACAGACAGGTACACCAGTCAAACATTTCATTCAGTCTTAATGAAATGATTGACTGGTGATTTGTGATGTTGTGTTTATTACAGTCCTGCAAGGCCACATCCACCAGGTTTTTTTTCCAGTCAACTTCCTCTGTTGATGGCTATCAAGACGCGGAGAGTATTTCAACAAATAAAATAAATGTTTTACAAACAAAATAACAACCCGACCTTGAAGTTATTTTTCAGGAAGAAATATTGAATATTTGCTGGTTCCACTGGGTTTTGTGAATTGGCCCAAACATTTTTATCTACCTTTTTTTCCAAGCTCAAGGTTGGTTTTTTAACATGTTTGAAAGAACCTTGTTTTTAGGAATCAATGTGTTTTACCTGGGAATAATAAAAGACCTTGTCCTTCACCACCTGCAAAGCTGTCATGATTATATATGTAAAAGACATATCAGGCAGATAGAAACAGACAGCAGTGGCTTTGAAAGCCTGTTACAAAACATAAGTAAGGTAGATCAGTTTGCAGTAATACTGCATAATATTACTTACAAAAATGGATCTGTTTTTTTAACTGATCGTTTTGTAGAGTAGTCTACGAGCTCCATGTTTCTTGCCCCTTTGCCATATCAGCTGCAGTAATGAGCTGTGAGTGCACACATAGACTTTTACCACAGCATGCACCTTCATGTAGCGGACCTCACACACTCATTTATAGATGCTGGCTGTGTTAGCAGGGGAGGGATCTGCAAGGACAATGACAATCAAAAAATGCATTTGCGATGCAGGTACACAAACACACACAAACACACACCCACAGCCGCACACAGTGTGATGTAAGTGGTAATAACCTGTGCCTGTGAGTCACCAGCACCTAGACATGCTGCGTTTCAATATGAGACACCATTAAAAAGGCAACAACAGCCGTTCCCTGCAGCCTGGGAGATACGTGATTTATTTAGCCTTATGTTTCGCCGGCTGTGTTAATGCATCTGGCTGGTTACTTTTTGTGTGCTCATTTGCATTAAAGGACTCATCGTATGCCCATCTTACCACAGTTGATATGGTTCCTTGGGGTCTTAATGAAATGTCTGTAACATATTTTGGTCAAAATACCACAAGGATCATTTAAAACAGCACCTTTTTACCCTGTCTAACACAGCCCTCCACAGATTGATCTGTTTTGGCCCGGTTAGCCGTGGAGCCCATAGATATATATATAAAGGCTAGATGTCTCGTCCGCGTTTCCGGCCAACGGAGACGAACGTCCGCACATGGCGGCCATCTTGCCACAGGCAGCTTGCCCACCCATAACATAGTGATGGTAGTGAAACATGTACTTTTTAAATAAAAGAAAAGAAAAAAAAATCTTAATGTATATTTGTAAAGGAAAATCTTGTACCTATATAGAACATTATTCAATTTTTTAGAAAATAACATAATTATTCATAAGTATGCAGTGTCATAACTACATCTCTGACGTTTGTTACAAACTGAACCGTTTAAAAATCGGTTGAGAATTTAGCAAGTTATGGTTATTTAAAAAGTACGTACCACTACAACACAATGTTATGGGTGAGCGAGCTGCCTGTGGCAAGATGGCCGCCATGTTCGGACGTTCGACTTCATTGGCCAAGACATCTAGCCTTTATATATATCTATGATGGAGCCGGGCTACCCTAGCTCGCGAGCTAACCGGGCCGGTGGAGCCGGGCCATCTCTCCCTGGAGCCGGTGAGATGATGGTGGGGGGTGGTCCAAGGCCATGTAGCGAGACTCCCTACATGGGCATGGTGTGACTATGACGTTTATTTCGCTGGTAATCCCATTCGAACTGCAGGCCTCACTTGCCTCAGTTAAGGTCAGTGTTCATGATTCAACAAGACGAAAGAGACTGGGCAAAAATGGCATCCATGGCAGAGTTCCAAGGTGAAAGCCACTGCTTACCAAAAAATAACACAAAGGCTCGTCTCACATTTGCCAAAAAACATTTTGATGATCCCAAAGACTTTTGGGCAAATGTTCTCTGGACTGATCAAAAAAAAGTTGAACTTTTTGGAAGGGTTGGATCCCGTTATATCTGACGTAAAACTATCACAGCATTTTAAAAAAACAACATCATACCAACAGTCAAACATAGTGGTGGTAGTGTGATGGTTTGTGGCTGCTTTGGATGACTTGCCATAATTGATGGAACCATGAATTCTGCTCTCTATCAGAAAATCCTGAAGAAGAATGTCCGGCCATCAGTTCATGACCTCAAGCTCAAGCGCACTTTGGTTATGCTGCAGGACAATGATCTGAAACACACCAGCATGTCCACCTCTGAATGGCAAAAAAAAAAAAAAATGAAGGTTTTGGAGTGGCCTAGTCAAAGTCCGGACTGAAATCCGATTGAGATGATGTGGCATTACCTCAAACAAGTCGTTTCTGCTCGAAAACCATCCAAAGTGGCTGAATTAAAACAATTCTGCAAAGAAAAGTGGGCCAAAATTCCTCCACAGCGATGTGAAAGACTCATTGCCAGTTATCGCAAACGCTATATTGCAGTTTTTGCCATAAAGGGTGACGCAACCAGTTATTAGGTTTAGCGGGCAATCACTTTTTCAAGCCTCATTTACAGGTCTGCTATTTCCTATAGATTCATTGAAGTTCAGACACTGTCATTTTTGTTAGTTTGATTAGTTGTGATGAGAATTCCAGATGAATTTCCATAAAATAAATTACTTGATGTAAAACCCAGGAAATATAAACTAAATGATTTATTTTCTGACAATTTACAATATTACAAGCTATCAAATAAGATAACTTTATTGTCACTGCACCAGTATAACACAATGAAATTCATTTTGAAGCTGTCTTGTAGATGCCCATTAGGATAAAATAAAAGAATTAGGAAATAAACATACAATACCAAACAAACTAAAAACTCCTGTTGGTGAAGTAGGATCATTTTCTGAGTGAATTCTCAATGAAAAAAACCCGAATATATGAGATAACTTAAGGGGGAATAAGGGGAATATAAAGTCATATATTTGTAAAAGAAAATCGATAAGATTTTGTTTAAGGCGCTAAAATGCAGTAGACAGACTTTGGATATTGCTCATTACCTACAGGCAATAAAAAAGGCACAGCGAGAAACAATCCAGATCAATAGGCTGTTTCATACTGAATAGGCCCAGATCACAGAATGTCTCAGACGCTTGTTATAATAAGGGGATTTTGGACAAAAATATGATTATTTCATTACAAATAAATCCAAGGCTATAACACTAAATCTCTGTGTGCCTGCCGTTTGAGGTTTGCAAGAGATCGTCCTGTGTGTCCTTGTTTATGAACCACTGCACCAAACCAAAACTGTAGTCAATAATTTGTTATACTATTTGTATGTCATCTATTTTCTTTATTTCAGTTATATTCAGAAGTCAACCCATGAGTTTTGGCCTGGATGAATAAACTGCAACAAACCTGTACACATTTAAAGCGGCGATGACCCAAAAGTGAAAGCATTTTTCCATTTGATCACAGGTGAGTTTGGCACCCCTTAAAATTCAGCTCTTTTCATTGTGCTTCTTCTTTTATGATCTCGTAACTGCTATGGCGAATAGGGAGAAACATATATAAAAATGAAAATGTATCACAAAGCTGCATAGATTGGTTTTTAAAGTGTGTATTCAAGTGAAACACCTGACAGACTCATTTGGACTTCATATTGCTATAGTTTGCACAATATAAGGTGCATTACAGTTTAGGTGCTGCTGTAATAAGACGATGAGGTGGCGATATGTTTGACTCACCACAGAGGGTACGGTAAAATGACGTCAGCAAATGAAGTCACCATTCAACATATTAATATAAATTGGCTGACTCTCAGCAAGCCTCTTCATATTTTATTCAGAAGCCCCGCAGCAGTAGTTGAGGGTTACCAGCGTTTATCCGTGTGGGCAGAGTGTTAGAAACAGTGTAAATGGTCTTTTAAACAAAGGCACCGAGTCTCTGTTGGTGTTGGCACTTCCCATTAGAATCGCAACGAGTCAGTAAATCTTGCTAAGAGTATAGAAGCTGGGGGGCTTCAATGAGATTTTTTTATATTTGATGGTGCTATGATGCTGTAATGCCAGAGCAGCCGATAACACATCATTATTAGAGGAAAATAAGAGCCTTGGGTTTCCTTTCAGCACTTTGTCTACACAGAGAGCCCTAGTGCTATAGATCGATGTTTTCTAATCAGTGTGACTTCATCAATTTCTTCAATGATATTATACACATAACTACCTTCAACATGTTTAACCCAGCTAGTCTGCTTAAGGACGCACTTACTGGATTTGATCATGTCAGACGGCACACCTGTCCTCTGACACTTGTAGCTATGATTCAGATTCAAAAGCCCACTTGATCCACTTGAATCAGCTCCCCAATGACACCAGCACAGCAGAAAGTCTTTACATCTTCCGCAGCAAACTAAAAACACATCTCTTCCGACTATACCTTGAACAAAAGAAGAAATAAAAAAAAGTTGAAACTAACAATTTAGTAGCACTTAAATGGCCCTTACTTATAGCACTTTGTAGTTTGGCTTTCTTGAAGAAAATTGTTCTCTCTTGATTTGTGTTGTTCTGGGTTTGACACTCGTGTTTGAATGCACTTATTGTAAGTCGCTTTGGATAAAAGCGTCAGCTAAATGAAATGTACTGTAATGTAATGATCTAGATGTTTTAGCTAGCTACAGTCCTTTATTGACCTCTATTTCACCGACCCCGTTTTCTCTCATAGTTTTGAGAAAGCAGTTCTGTGACTTTATTATACTTTGAGGAATTTCCGTTAGGATTTAGGGAACATCCAGCTACAGAGGCAGCACTGGCAAAATATACAAATGAGCCTTGAAATGCAGCAGCCAAAGGACTTTACTCTTCTCGTTAGATCTTGTGCTGCAGTGACAAAACGAACCGTCACATCCTATTACAGACACTGGACCGTTCAATTGGCGTTAAAGGAACCACATTAAGCTTATGTAAGTCGTACTGTATACATCAGATGTAATAAATAAGTACTACCCCATGCACTCAAAAACTAGTTTAACAATTTATTAATAATTGGCTGTATCCAAAACTGGGAACCAATACATTGTAATATATGGATGTTAAATAATAACTCCCACAGTTATGCACGGTTCTGTGATTGAACCAGTTTAATTTACCTTATAAATGATTCCTTTGGGCAACATTATTATAAAACACTACATTAGTTGTAGTTGTCATACAGATGATACCCAAATATATGTATCAATAAAGGAAGATTAAAGCAATCATAAGATCAACTAAATATTGTCTGATGATAGAGGTGCAGTAGATGGAACTGCCCTGGCCTACAGCACCTCCACAGAATCTTGCAATCTCAGGAAATGTCTTTTAATTCAACAAACTTCAAGGACTCATTGGTTCACACCTATGCACTCGGCACATCCTATCTTAAAAAGAAAAATGGAGAAATACTCGACTATGCATGTGTTATTTCTGGGCTGCATATCAGATGTGAGGAAGAAAATAAATAACTACTACTGCATTGAAGGTTCACTAGAGCACTGGGGCCTCTGTGATTTATTGGATGTAAAATGTTAGGAACAACCAGGACTCTTCCTGACTTGGCTATTTGGCCAAACTGAGCAATTAGGTTACAGGGAGGCTGATCCGGTATGAAGCACAACTGAATGGAGCAACGTGTTATCCTTCATGAAAACCTGGTCCAGAGCTCTCAGGACCTCAGTCTGGGCTGAAGGTTCACAATCTAATCGCACACTTTTTCATCACCCTCCCTCCTGTATCTTCTGTGTATTGAAGCATTACACACTTTGTTTTGTCAAACACACTCTCCCTTCAGTTTCTGCCTCTGTCACATCATCTATTTGTCCTTCTCTGCTCCATCTCTCTGCTCTCACCTCTGGTTCCATTTGCTGAACTATGCTCCAATTAGCCTGGACCCACAAGGCAACAATGTGCTAGTGAGGACACTTTATAAGGACATCAACACACATACCACACACACATAACACACTCACGAATGCACACACACATAACACACATGCACACACGCGCAGACACACACAGACACACACACACAGTACTTTGTTAACCTTTCAAGTAGCCACCTGACAGTTGAGTACATATTGTATAACACCAAGTTTATATATATTTCTGCCTACCTGCCACAATTGCACCTTACAACACATTTGGGTTATTATATATTATAATAGTCATCGTGTGCTTTATTTTCAGATTGACATAACAAGGACCTAGTCCTGTTATAGTTGGTTACAGATTACATAACACTGTTTTCATTTGCCTGAAAAACATAGGGATGTTGTGACATAAATGTGACTTGGCAATCATATGTCAAATCTTCTGTACCACTGTCAGGAAATGAGTCATTGTTTAAGGTTTCCTGAGCATAGTATGTGGGATGCTCCATTGTCATAACAATAAACAACTGTAACAACAGGGATATGTTTAGAAATTCCCAAACCAAAGGTCACTTCTGTTGACATATCACTGGTCTTTTTATTCTATTAAAACGCTGAAATCACAATAGTTCTTCATTTACCTCCAGAAATTGTAATGTGATTATTTAACTTACTTCTCAAAAGTACCCACATGTTCTCCACTGCTAACTCTTAAAGTAATAGTTGATTCTAAGTTTCCATGAGTAAGATGAAAAGATTGATATCACTCATGTCCCTATTTAGTACGGAGCTGAACTGGACACATAGATTGTATCTTACTGTAGCATAAAGACTAAAAACGGCAAACCTCCCTCTGTGGAATTTTTAATAAGTAAAGAAATGAAACTATACTCCTTTAAAAGTAAATTAATTCATCTTTTCATATAAAACAACTTTAAGCGCTTCACACAAGGGGTGGGCGATACACTGGTGTCAGTCAGCGGTTTTGATGAGTGCACCATGACATAGATTTCACAATGCCTTCACCACTGTTTTTTCATCAAATAAATGCTCCTATACATTTTATCTTGTAGCAAATTAAAAAGGGAAGCGTATGAGCTGCTGCCTTCATTTCTGATAACACTACAAAGTAGTAGACAAACGTAAATTCAAAACAACTTAATTTGTCCAGGGAGGGTATTCTGACAATCCAGCCAACGTGACAGAACCCAAACCCGAACATGAATAATATTTAGAATTTTTTTTCCTGAATCCAGCCGAGGTCGGATATCTACACTCAGTTATGCAAGTCACCACTTAAAAAACGTCATGTCCATTAATGTGAGCTGGAAGCTGCAGCCGGAGCGAAAACCAGTGTGCAAACAACCAGCGCCATTGGAGCACGTCCCAAACCCACACCGCCGTAACTCCAGGCATTGTTTACCTCTGCCACGTCATATAAACCAAGACTAAGATATAGAAAGATGTCGGGAGACAGGACAGACCTTTAATTTCAAAACTTAAAAATGAAGTAATACCGTGATATATTCACAGAAGGGAATATTCACCCGTTCACACACACATTCCTGCAGAGCTGCACGTGAACACTTGCTGCCTGAGCACTGATGGTACATCATAGGGGTCAGGTGGAGGATCAGTAAAGGACACTTGGACACAGGAACTGAAGTAACCGGGGATCGACTTTCCGTTTGGTGGACGACCTGCCCTCCGTCCTGAGCCACAGCTGCTCCTGGTTTGTTTAAACCATGTGGTAAATGGTAAACTGGTAAATGGTTTTGTATTTATATAGCGCTTTTCTAGTCTTGATGACCACTCAAAGCGCTTTACAGTACAGTTTTGCATTCACCCATTCACACACACATTCATACAGTGCATCTATCCGCAGCACTTTGTTATTCTATTCGGGGTTCAGCATCTTGCCAAAGGGCACTTCGGCACGCAGACTGGGGATCGAACTGCCGATCTTCAGGTTGGAGGACGACCCCTGTACCCCTCAGCCACAGCCGCCTGTGGACGGATTCAACAAACAAGAAACAACATAAATAGTGTTCTGTGTGTCACAACACTCGACAGAACCCGACTAGCTGCTTCGCCCTGCTGCCACTCATTTTGCTCAGTTCAGCGAATATTCCCTCCTGGCTCCAGCTTGATAAAGTCTCCCCTTAATCGTATTCACAGCATTTGGAGCCAGAGGTTACCGCATCTAGAGGCCTGAAATGTCTGCACTGCATCTTTCCATGGAAGAAAATGTTTATGTTAAACATTTGACTCAGTAATGCTCTCTCAGCTGCTGTGGGCTCAGCAGTAAGGTTGCCTTAAGCTTGGTAGTCAGTGAGCTAGAATGTAGAAGTAAACCTTGACTTTTTTTTCTCTTTTTTAATAAGCTTACATTAGCAGAGCATTCATTTGCCATCAGGACCAAAACTGAAAGAGCTATCACGAGGTCAATCCGCTCCTCAGGTGTTGTGTGAAAGATAGAAGCATCCATCCTCATACAGAATTTCAATAGATATTCAACAGTGCTCCTTTCTCGGGTTCAATCTGCAGAGGCTGCACTTAAGCAAATCCACATGTATGCTGAGTGGCACACGTAATGCATTTTTATATTGCGCCGCTCCATATTGTACCTTCACTGACTCCTTCCATTTCTCACCCTAGGCTTCTTGAATGAATCCAATTGCAGAGCACTGGAACAAGAGCCGGAAGATGAGAAAAGACAAATGGCAGCATGAGAGGTGGATTATTTGCATGATTATTTGCATTTGCTCATGTCTCGGTGTAAATGTTTGCTTTCAATCATTTGCCTACAGGCTCGGAGCTGCTTGTCAGAATCAGTTGGCCCCCCCAGTGTACAGCAGATGTCCCTCTAGCTGAGACATTATGCCTCTGAAGCACATTTCAGCGAGAATATCTGATTTCCATATGTCTTGCAGTTAGGTGCAGGTATAATAAGTACAGCCATGGAGACATAAATCACATAAACATGAAGCTGGACACACGACTGTCAGCACCTGGTAACGGGTGGGGGCTCTGCCACCTGTGTCCATCTACCTGTATTCATATACTCTGCGTAGTTGTTGGGTATGGCACATTACTAATGGGTGTTCCCTCATTGGGGCGGCTGTGGCTGAGGGGGTAGAGTGTTCGTCCTCCAACCTGAAGGTCGGCAGTTCGATCCCCAGTCTGACCCATCTGCGGTCCGAAGTGTCCTTGGGCAAGATGCTGAACCCCGAATGGCCCCCCATAGAATAACTAAGTGCTGCAAATAGATGCACTGTATGAATGTGTGTGTGAATGGGTGAATGTAAAACTGTACTGTAAAGTGCTTTGAGTGGTCATCAAGACTAGAAAAGCCCTATATAAATACAAAATCATTTACCATTCACAGTAGACACATCATCACTGTTGTAATGTCAGACCTACTGTAATGAGTTAGGGTATGCTTTCAAGAGTTGTGGCATTTAAATGCAAACTAGACAAACTTGTGAGCCACTTACAAGAGAACATCATCAAACCTCCAGAATAGAACAAAAACTGTATAGGTACGAAAAAATGCGGCAACAAAAAAAAGAAAATTTGGTTGAAATGTTATTTGGGTGAGGAGGAAGTTGTAGAGTTGCCTTGCTTCCTACACACAGAAATGAAATTAATGAATAAATTAACATTAAACCAGTATTAAAGCAGTCAAACCAAAGAGTGAAACTCCAAACCTCTTCCAAATATGTGTGTCTATAGCTTAGTCAGATAGAAGTAATTGCTGCTTATGCACTGGCCATCCAGGAACATGCTCAAGGCAGTAACAACAGCTTGGAGTTAGCTAGTGTGTTGACAAATTTGCACATCAGAGATCATCGCAATAACATCGACTCAAACATGCGTGCAGATTTACTTTGCTTCTGCCAGACAATTTCACTGAAGGATTCCACAGCCAAGTTTTACTAAAAGAAAAAACAGTGTAAAGGTTTTGTACAAGCTAATGTGGTCAAGAAGAATAACATTAATTGGCAGTGGGTTCCACAATATAGATTTCAAACCGGTGGTTAAACATCATGTATTAGAATAATTGGCTCCATCTTAGAACAAGATATGCAGTTCCCACAATACATTCTGGCTTTGACTAGCTGACTGGTGTGACTTCCTCTGTGGGAATCACCTTTCTAGATTGACAGGGGACACTAATGGTCAACATGATCCTATCCCCCATGAAAGACCTGACAGGGATCAGTTTTCAGGTTGTCCATCCGTCCCTGTGTCCCATTCTTGTGAACGTGATATCTCCAGAATGCCCTGTGTGATTTTCTTCAAATTTTGTACAAATATTCACTTGGACTGAACGGTGAACTGATTACATTTCGGTGGTCACAGGTCAAGGTCATGGGGATCTCAGATTTAGTTCGTTCTGAATGCGTCGCCTTGAGGGAATCCTTTCACAATTGGCACAAACATTCACTTGGACTTGGATTTGATTTTCGTAGCCAAAGGACAAGGATAAGGTCATAGTGGCAGCAAAATGTACATTTATGTTTTTCTTGAATGTTAGATTTAAAGATTAGCTTGAGGGAATGTCTTCAAATAGGGCTGCACGATATCAGGGAAACATGCGATAAAGTTGTTAAACGTTGGAATGGCGATATGTGTTGCGATAAATAAACAAATGCTTAAGTATACAGTGTTAAAGTCTTTCTGCTGTGGCTTCACAGATTATTTTGGGTCTTTTCATACATGTTTGTTACCGGCCCTGTCAGTAATTATTGCTCCTCTTTGTGTCTCTACCATTTGTGCTGCACATTGCCCTACTGAATGTGACTACCTAACTGTGAATGTCAAAAGCTTATATATAAAGCATGTCTTTATAGATGCACAGAAATAATGCAAATGTATCCTGAATCATTCTGGAACTGAACATCGCTCAAAAAATGTATTTAGCATTAAAAGAATAATATACAATATACTTCCTTACTGAGAGCATTGTGTGAGATGCAGCAGAGACTGAAGCTTTCAGCTTCTTGCTCCAGTAACTCTGTCTGTCAGAGGCAGCAGCAGCAGCACACTGACAGGAAGGGGGCTATCGCTCAACACCTCGTTAGAGACGTTCTGAGAAAAATACTCCTCCATTGTTGTGCTTCCATGTACAGCCCCCGTAGCCAAGGACGGACGAACTGACAATGCACCTGGAAGCCGTTGCTTGGTGGCTTAAAACTCCTGATTGATAAAAGAAAAAAAGCTGTGTCCAATATTTCTCTCGCAGGAAACAGCCCATACTAACTAAATTAGATGTTCAGATCAATGGTCAACCAATAAATCTCTCTGTGGTCAGCAGCAATATCAATAAGTAAGAATATCTTAAATAAAGTTGTACAAATTCAGACGGATCACATTTGATGCTGCAAAAAAATTTGGCTGACTGTAAACTTGCTCTTGCTGCAGGAACTCATGCTTCGTAACGCCGATATTGTACCTTAGAACACCTTCTTTGTGTGTATGTTTTACTTTAAAAAATACATCATATAACACTAAATCTGTAATCAGATTGTAGTAAATATAATAATAATAAGGATGTAGCACAAATACGTTGAATTATAGCACCACCTCTCTTTTCTGATTTACAGGTTTGTTTGTTTATTTATATTGCAAAGTTCAACTGTATGTGAGAGCTTCTTGAGGCTGGAAATCCAATGCCTGTCTGAAAAACTGTTTCTTTCTTGTTTATCTCCACAATCTCTGCAGCCTCTGCTCAGTTCAACATTCTCCCCTTTTAAAATGTAGATAACCCCATTCTGATACAAAAAGTCTCTCAGATTTGGGTTGTTTAATGTTGAACCTGAATTCCTCAGATGAAGTGGGTCATTTTACTGACAGCATCCACAGTTCACATGTTATGTAGCAGTCAGTGCTAATTGTAGATATCTCCCTATATCTCCCTATATGAGGACTACTGTAGCATCGACATCAATGTTTCAGCAGTTGACAGATCAGCATGTTCACAGCAGGTTGAAGAACGACTTGGAAAGTGGGGACCAGCATGTTGCGAGCCCCTCAGAGGGACACACACACACACACACACACACACACACACACACACACACACACACACACACACACACACACACACACACACACACACACACACACACACACACACACACACACACACACACACACACACACACACACACACACGGTGAACCTCATACAGTAATGATGATGATGAGGCCCTGGACTCGAGGGTTTCATTAATGTCTATGTTAATAATTAAGAGAGGACGGCTTTGGGAAAAAGGCTTGGCTGTGCAAACGAGGAGAGAGTGGCGGAGATGAGGCTGAGTGAAATGAAGACCAGCTGGAGTGCCAGGTCTGAAGAGAGGGTGACAAAAGGCCTGAGAGAGAGAGAAGACACAGTGATACAGGTGATAATTCTCAGTTGGTTCTTCAAACCAATTTCACATCGTCAGTTCTACTTATTCTATAATTTACTTTAAATGTATTATAATTCAAAGTACTGCTGTACAGTTTGCTCTGCTGCCTCCAAGTGGCCAACAAATTAATTATTCTGCTTTAATGAAGTGAACATGTTAGCTTGGGAAACACTGGCTGAATCCTAAACCACACTTTGTCACTTGTCCATTCTACTAATAGGTCCTGTCCAGCTTTTCCTTACCACTCTGTCCCTCCACTCTCCTCTTATCTGCTCCATCGTTGCATATACCTCTCTCTATAGCATCTCTCTCCTCTCCATGCACCATCTGGGGCTCAAGCAGGCCACATGACGCCTAAGACAGATCCACCACACTGAGTCTCTTACCTTTGAGCCTCCTACGTATCCCCGACCAGCTACACCTGACAACCTCCTCTTCCTATGCTGCTCACCTTACTGGTCCACCCACCACATCTGATCTACTCACATCTACTCGCATCATGTAACCTTTACTCGTTCTATCCTCATCTGACATTCTTACATAACAAAAGAGCAGATTTCCAGACAAAGTGCTTCCAGCTTTATTGGAAACACTCAAACACAACTTGTCCAACAACAATATAACAGTTACTCTATACAACTTGTCCGGTATCAGATATTTCAGAGGCTGGAAACTGGCCAATAAACCCCAAGCTTTCTGTACCATTACATACCACTAACATGAACATGTGTTTTCTTTTGGTTGAAGCAACTCTTTAAGGCCTTTGAATCATTGCTAGGAAAAAAACGTACATGGGGACAGAGCCTCTGGCAAGTCCTGCGAAATTAAACTACAATACCTATCAAAAGTGATCTGAGAGTCATGGAGCTGCATCTCTTGGTTGGTCGCAGGTCACATGGTGCGGATGACGAGATGTGTGGCTGTGGTGGGGGGCTGAGTGAGAGGGTGGGGGTCTATTTTTGAGTACTGCGTTTCTGGAGCATGAAGCCCCCACTACCACCTCCTCCTCACCATCATTCCCCTCTATGCTCTTCACTATCCCTCCCTTTTTTCTCCCCTGGTATCCCATTTCCCTGTGTAATTAGTCTTCTAATTAAGGCTGTGGATGTGGAGAGAATGAATGCCCACTGTTGTGTCTCTCTCTCTCTCTCTCTCTCTCTCTCTCTCTCTCTCTCTCTCTCTCTCTCTCTCTCTCTCTCTCTCTCTCTCTCTCTCTCTCTTTCTGTGCATGGAGCCTGTGAGCTGAACTACGGGTGAGCAACACAAAGACCCAGAGCTGGATCATCTGACAAATTCTGGTCTTTGTATATTTAATATTGAGTTGCGGTTTGGTAATCAAATGAGCATAATGTCATACAGCGCAAATATGCACTATGCTCATCAAAAAGGATGGAAATTCAGCCTTTTTCCACACCACCAAAGGATTACATGGGGGAAGTAGGACCAGAAACAGGCAGCAGTGGTATTAAAATAGCACAATGAAAAGAGAATGAAGGTCAGGGCTGTGGATGGAGGCTTTGGTTTGCTTTGCAGTTAAAGTTCTGAACAAGTCTTCTATGGTGCATCGGTTAAAGAATCAGTTTTTCATCCTAACATCAATAAAAACATTCCTTTAAACCTATGATTAACCATGCTGTTCTTACTGCAGTTATCATTACACATGACAGGCAGGTAAAAATTGCTCTTCTATTTCTAGAATGTGTCACATTGTCCTTTAAAGGTGGAACCGGTCACATATCTTCACATTATTCATGTCTGCACATACATCGGCTCACATCAGAAAGCCTGACACAAGACAGAAAAAGAGCTGCTGCAGTCACTATAGTGAAACCTTTGTAAGACAAGACCATAACTTTCACTCAATCACTCAAATAGAAGAAACATAACAGACTGAAAACAGCACTGACCTATTTTACCACCTAGAGTCCACATGTGAGAGCCACAAAAATTCATTTGGGAGCTCAAAACAAACCCTAGACTCTGACGTTGCAAGATGCTTTCGCCCACAGCACAACATATGGCATCAGCGAATTCACGAAGATAGAAGGAAGTAACAGCTGCCCTCACAACTTAACATCTGTAAAGACGTGGCCCCAATTTACACGGTCTAGAAAAGGTAGAAGCAATGTAGGTATCTTAGTCTGGATATAAATGTACCTCTATCAGGAGATGAGGTTTTGGTGATATTGCACAATCCCACATTCATGATACAAAGTAATACTGTGTAAAGCTGCACTTTTTTGCAGTAAAAGCTTGTTAATTTTTTTCTTTAATTTCAAAATTTCCTTTATGAATCACCAGAGAAGTGAAAAGGCTGCTGTTTGTTTTCCACTCTCGGCCTTCAGATCAGTCAGGGCTGTAAATAGCAAGTGAAACTATGAATTCACCAATATCAACCTCCCTCATTTCTGCTTGACCATCCTAAACATCAAAATCTTCAAGAACGACCGGGGATTAATCAGGCCCGAGGTTCTGCACGGTCGGTATGTGGATTCCCAGATGGAGGCCTTCCATTCAACATATGGATATTTATATTCCAACATGCCCCTGACCCCCACTCGTGTTATTAGTTCAAAGGCCTGCTGTGCCCAGAACGCCGCTGTGAGTCATATGGATGGTGGCCAATGATAGCTCACACAGGGAATCTGCACGCAAACGGATACATGTGTATAGGTGGATATATGTAGTGTGGGCAGAGGGATGGAAGGATGGATGTGCATATAGATTGAATGATGTGTGGGCTTTAAGTTTGTATAAGTGTTTATGCATAGCTCTGCACCTACTGGGAAAAGGCATGATTGGTCATTCACTAAGTATTTTGTGTGTGTGTGTGTGTGTGTGTGCGTGTGTGTGTGAGTGTGTGTGTGTGTTAATGCAGTACATGGCATTACACAGCTGATGGGTGTTTAGAATTAAAGCGTGACACTGAATATGTGGGTGAGGTGATGAAGGCTATGTGGCCTGCCAACACAGGCAGCTGCCTTTCACATTGAAATCACCACTTGATTTCACCACATGATATACTCCTCCATTCTACATGGTAGAAAAACGGATCAGCCTTTTGTTCTCTACACATAAGGTTCCTCCAGTGTTAGTAATATTAAACAGCAACACAGAAATTTGAAAATCACAGACTCGTATACATGTGACAAAGATCAGGAGCTACGTAGATAAAGCTCCAACAAACTATAGAAGCAATACACAAAGCTAGATAGTGAATCATAAATATTTACGCCTCGTTCACGCTAATGTGGATATTTTTGAAAATAAACATTGCAAGTCCAAATCTGCCTTTGGGCCTCTTGGCAACATGGAAACAACATTCTTTAGCCACTAGAAACAAAATTCAGATTTTGAAAAACGTTGGTTTCTGTCCATCATGTTTCATCACAGGGCGGCTGTGGCTGAGGGGTAGAATGGTCGTCCTCCAACCTGAATGTCGGCAGTTCGATCCCCAGTCTGACCCATCTGCATGCCGAAGTGTCTTTGGGCAAGATGCTGAACCCTGAATGGCCCCCCACAGAATAACAAAGTGCTGCGAATAGATGTGATTCTAATTCAACTTACCTCGTGAAAATCTGATTCAATATTGAACGACTGAGGTTGTAAAATCATAATGAACCACTATGCAGTGTTTTGGTTTCTATTCTGATAAACCTGTAAACCTGTTCACAAAGCATACCGCCTCCTTAACACAAGCTATTTTCAGTCTTAATGCCGTCTAACTGGGTTGTGTGTTAAATCTGTTGTGCTAATTGTTGTGGTTTGTTGTGAGTGTGTGCAGGTACCACTGAGATAATTAAAATGCAATTCAGAGAGGTTGGTTTGAGTAATAGATCAATTAGTTAGATATCTTATCAAACTAGAAACAAAGCATAGGAGCTGTAGCACCGCTTTGTATGAATGTGTGTGTGAATGGGTGAATGTAAAACTGTACTGTAAAGTGCTTTGAGTGGTTATCAAGACTAGAAAAGCGCTTTATAAATACAAAACCATTTACCATTACATGTACATTTTTTAAATGTACATTTTGGGGTTCTCGTCTGGATGGAGATAATCTGTCAAACGAAGGCCTTGTGAATGGAGTGTTTCGTCCACCGGCGGTAGTGTGTTTTGCTCTGGGTCATATATGGTACTACTGACTCTCAGGCTCCTCTAGCAATCAAGTGGATCCACATCTAATTATGTCTGTCTTTAAATAATAGAAAGCTGAGATAAAGGTTACTTTCACAGTGAGGATGAAAGGTTAGTACGCAGACAATAAAAAGTTCACACAGCGTAACTAACCTAAAACATTTGTAGTTCAGTATTTGGTCTGAAAACACTGACATGTCCCTGATGACCATTAAAAGGCAGACAGTCCAGCAGACAGAATATCCAAAGCAATCAGTTCTTCACATCGCCAAAGAACCGACAGTAACCAAGAGCACACTGTAAGTGTAAGAACAGTAAGGTCAGACTTGTAGAAGCAATTTTCAGACCAACATCTACACTGCATTAAAGTAACAGCCTTCTTATTCATTTCATAGAGACTTTCTGCGCAGACAGATTCTGCCCAAGAAGTTGCAGGAGGCTCAACTTTTAATGTAACAGTGTCATATGGCATCACGCTGCGATGTATGATCAGATACATGCGAGCACATGTTCCTGGTTCGTAATGTGAACGGTGTGATTCTAATTCAACTTACCAAGTGAAAATCAGATTTAATATAGAACGACTGAGGTTGTAAAATCATAATGAACCACTATGCAGTGCTTTGGTTTCTATTCTGATAAACCTCTAAACCTGTTCACAAAGCATACCGCCTCCTTAACACAAGCTGTTTTCAGTCTTAATGCCGTCTAACTGGGTTGTGTGTTAAATCTGTTGTGCTAATTGTTGTGGTTTGTTGTGAGTGTGTGCAGGTACCACTGAGATAATTAAAATGCAATTCAGAGAGGTTGGTTTGAGTAATAGATCAATTAGTTAGATATCTTATCAAACTAGAAACAAAGCATAGGAGCTATGGCCCCGCTTTTCTTTTCTTTTGGCAAAGCTATCACTTTTTTATGTCGTTTTTCGTTTTTATTTGGTAATTTACCATTAATCATTATATTGAGTAAATCAGCTTTAGAACAGTGGATGTCTCAACAAACTAAGTGCGGCTGCACCAGTTTCCTCTTCTCAGGGAAGGCAGAGCATTGCAGTAGGTTTAATGGTATTTAGTTCTGGAAAAAATAACCGCACATCAGTTAGCGCAATAACATCTGACAGACATCATGAGATAAGAGTTCTTATCATTCAACACAGGCATGACAGAGCCGTGTTTCCTGACAGTAAAGTTAGTCTTGTACTGCTACGTGGTGCTGCTGTCACCCTCCATGATTTAAATGGCCCAACAGAGGGTAAATTGATGAGAAGCAGTCAACAGATATTGGATAAAATTACTAAGTGCCCACTGTTAAAACCTGACTGCTTGGAATGAGCTGCAACAACTAAAGATCGGTTGGGGATTGCAGTCTGCTGAGCCCTGAACTGGAGGATCAGTTGTTGTTGCTGTGGACTCACTCATAATATGATCGATGACGTCACTTACGTCGGGAGAGTCTCAGCTTGGGCTGCTGGGCTGGTTTCCTGTTTATTCAAATTGTATTAACATTGAATGTATCGCATGTGCAAATTGCACTTAATTCATAACTGCACTTCCTTGAGCACCTAACAATACACATGCCAAGTGTGAAGTTTATAAGATGATCTATTCTCAAAATATGCGTTCCACATACAGACAGCCAGAGATTTCTGCAATTACTTAAGTAGCATATGTTCTTAACCTGCCTGTTCTCTAGTGTCAATGCCCCTGAGCTACTTCAGAAAAGCCCTCTTATTATTATTATACAATTTAAATGTGATTGATTGATTAATATATATTGCCTTTTAGCTATTTCAGAGTGCTAATAAGCATCGTCACAACCTTCAGACCCAAGTTCACAACTTTTCAAAAATAGAAGTTCTGTATTTCAGCTCAATATAAGGCATTAGAGCTACAAAATGAACGTTGTGCCTTTACTTTGACTACGTGTTACTAAAGAGAAGGTGATTCTATGAATGTTGCTACAGTGACGGAGCACAGCACCTGCAACTCCAGTGAATGTCTGTGTCGGTCCGATATCGTGAAATAAACACAGTCATATTATGGAAGTGATCGGCCTGGTCTGATATTAGTGGCTACAAGATGCCAACTGCCAACCACTGCTGTAGTTTATCCGAGGATGTAGAAGAAGTCATGTTCAACTCTGTCAACAGACTGAAGGAAAACTGCCCCACTGGCTGCTACAGAGCGCTGCTGGTTGCCTGGTCCACGTACCGACAGACAGACAGACAGACGTTTGTGGAATTAGTAGGTTTGTGACATTTATAATGGAAGAATAACACTGCTGCTGTTCTGTGGAGCCTGATCGTATATGACTGGGTTTTTAACTAGTCCTCTGTCTGCTGGTTCAATTAGAGAGAATCTAATAAGCACGCGACTTCACACTGTGTTTACAGCACCATAAAATACAAAGCCCTCTCTTCTTGTCACTGACTGCTTCACTTGTAATGAATCCTGCCTCACGTTTGAAAAGTTTACAACAGCCTAGTAGTGAAGTGTAGAAAGAGCTCGTCTGGAGGTCTTGGATATATGTAAGAGGAACACAGTGTGTAAAATGAAGCATTTAACGGCTCTCAGCGGTACTTTAACAGCTCGAATCTCCCATGACAGACGAGTACTCTAGACGCTTGTCCACAAATAAATGGAGCTTCAGTGCTTGTAAATGCCTGTAAGAACAGTGGGTGGGCCCAGTTAAAAAGGCTTCAGTGAGGGTGTGTCTGATAGAGCATGGGGCGTCATTAAGTTACACTGGGGGAGGGCATGATATGATGCAAATGTATTCATTAGTGGCCTGATTGATGTTCAGCTGCCTGCGATTAGAAGGGGTAAACAGCAGCTGCTAACTGGAGTGAAAGTTGTTCCGCTGTGGAAGGTCATAACTCTGTCGACACTGGGGGGAAATAGAGGCGGCTGCTGGACAGGATACAGCTGATTCATGGGTAGAAACAAGTCTATTAGTCGATTCATCAGTGCGCTGATTCCCAAACTAAGTATCTGTATCCATGTTTTTAATTAACAAATAAAGTTGTTTCCAGTATAAAACCTGAATAATAGCCTAGTTGTTTCAACTGAGAGAGCATGTGAAATGTAAACCAACAAAATGTTTAGTTAAAAGCATACATAAGTAGCTGAAGAAGACAGTAATGGCTGCCATTGCTAGCTAAATGTAATGTTTAATACTTGGATAAGAGTAAGGGAGTATTGTTTTAATAGTTGCTTAAAGTTGATGGTAATATTTAGTTTACTTGTAATGATTAACTTAAATTGATGGATAAAACTGTGATTGCTGAAAGTCATGAATAATAGTTGTGACATTTGGGCTTCATCCATATACGTTTTCATTTTAAAACAGCTTCCGTGGTTTTTTGTGTCGTAGTCATTTCCAAACATTTCTCAGTTTCTGCCAGCGAACCCTTCTCTGTTTTAGCGTCTCTCAAACTCTGGGGTAGTGTGGACGCCAGGCGTATCTGTAGAAGAGCTGTATTTCCAACAATAACTTAGTAGTATGGATTTATCCTTATCTGAAAGTAATGGATAAGTTGTTGTAATAGCTGACTATATAATGTACAACTGGATGTAACAAGTAGCTTAAAGTAATCAGTAAATGTTTGAAATATCCAGATTCAGACAAGTCAGGCAAAAATGACCAAACAACCTGAACATTGACAATTTGATAACAGTGTTAAATATCATCCAATTCAAAATCAGATACATGATGGGCGATGTTGATGAAGGAGCCCTTCAGTTCCTTTGAAAGTGCTTTTGTATGTTTGACAAGATACATTCACTCTCACTCAAGCCCCATGCATGTTCAGGTTAGTGAACAATGGAAAGGTTTGCTGCCGGAAGCCCTGGAGGACAGTCAGGCAAGGAGGTAGCGTGAGCAGACGGCGCAATAAGGCTGAGGGTCACAGACCTTTCACGATGAAGCAGCAGATGGTTGAGGAGGAAGCTGCTTGGCATGCATTAACGTTCATCCAGGTGTTCATCCAGTGAGAAAGAGAACAAGAGCGTCTTCTTTCGCTTTCTTCTGCTGAGGCACTCAGTGTATTCATAAGGAGTGCAGTCTGTTCAAAAGTCATTGTATTATTGTATTCATGAGTAGCCGGGCAGAAGCCATACAGGATTAGCGTCTCTCGGCTTGAAAGAATATATTCATCATGACAGAGTTCACAGTGTACTGGTTTACTCTTTGCCAAGTCTAAAAACCGTTTGCTTAGATGTTGTAAAATGGAATATTCAATGTTCAATGCGCTCTCATTTAACCGTTTATGTCAGTGAAACAACACACAAACATATAATTCCTTTCATTTTCAATGAAAAATTCTGGATTAAAGAGTCGATTAAAGATTCTAAAAGAAATCTTGCAAGCTTAGCATCACACGTCATTTCTTTACATGCTAGGAGCTGTATCCACTGGTTAAAAGCACCCCAATGTTAGCTCTTTATTTAGCTTATTTCTATCACTTATTTCCTTTTACTGAATTTAGCCCACCAACCAGCCAGCCAAGGCCCATCTGGCCAATTTCCTCACTTCTATAGCAAGTTGCTGTGGTCTCCATTCTGCTCTATATCAACAATGTTAGCAGGTAAGAAGCACCAACCACTTCCTGCAAGAAGCCAAGACTAGCAGCAGAGACAATTTACATAAGGCAGCTTTGATCAAATAACATTTTGGTCTACAAAATGAAATACAAATTTCAATAAAAAGAAGCTCAGCTCAAAAGTCTGTCGATCAAAACTAAAGTTATAGTGATAACATTTTTTGACAGCTTTTCTAGTACTGGTAGAATCAACCTTAATATTCAACCAATCAAAACGCTCCAATCTCTATCAAATACATGGTTTAATCATTTTGAAATGTATTTTGGTAACCACGGACACGATGCAAGTTACTTCCAGAACCAGCGTTACTATAGTTAAAGAAAAGGGTGTATTCACCAATGAAACCAAAATCACATTAAAACAAGACACCAGCTCAGAGCGTGAACAGACGATTTTTGTGAATGATGCACTCCTAATATTCTCCCTTCAAGGACACTGAGGCAGAACAACAAGCCAGAATTTGGCAAGTGCACTTTGGCAAGTGCGCTTGCCAGAATCACAAAAGGGAAAGAACTGCTCAAAACATCCGAGCCCTGTAAGAAGTCTGTTGTAATCCCACGTCTTAACCACACCAGGGGAAAATGGACTCAATTAGCAGCTAAAACAACAGAAAATAGGGAAGATGTGGGATTTTGATAAATTCCAGCTGGGAGAAGGCTTTTTCTATTTTCCACTCTGTGAAGGTTTCATATGGCTCAATGGGTTTGTTTTTTTCAAAGGGAAAACAGGTCGATCTAAAACAAGAATAGAAGTGTGAAGATGCTGTGTTTTGTGTTCAGTGAAAACTTACCTCTGACACCTCACATCTGACAGCATACCTCTCACTTTACATGAGGTTACACAAAGGACAGGATGACCACAGTTGCTGCACAGCAGATGTCCGCAGCACGTTTAGCAAAAGGTTATTCTGAGACACAACTTAACTTTGCCTGATGCAAAAAATTGTCAGATGTTTCATGGTGGTTTTGTGCAAAGGTGTCATGAAGAAGCCCCACAGCCTCTGCTGACAGTACTCGTCAGAGTCATTTTAAATGTCTGGAAAGTTGAAAAAGTAAAGTATAAACTACATTTCTGGCTCCAAACCACCAAAAGCCTCAGTGATGGGTAAGAGACCTCCTGCTTTTCCATATTCAACGTGTGCACTTCCAACTGTGGGGGGTGGACGGAAGCTTTCAGCACTCACAAACTATAAGACTGAGACTACCGGGCAACACAGTTCACATGCAAGGGTTCATGAAACTGGTCGCAAGTTTCTATTTTCAGTGTTCAAGTCATGTTTCCATTCTCCAGAGTTGATGAAATGTGGCAGACAGATTTATAGAGAGCACCATCTGTCTTGTATTTCAACTGCATTGTATTCCATAGTGTTTTCATGAAAAAAGAAAATGTGTTGACCATTATGAGATTGGTCCATTACTTTATTGACATATTATTATCATCAAAAGTTGTGTATATGCATGATTCCCTCAGCATCAACACGTTGCTGATACAGTGTGTGTCTTAAGTGGCCTTTCTTTTAAAAAAGTGTTAATTTGGAGCATCACTATAACAATGGAGAATGTTTCTTTCATCAGTGTTGCATTTATGCCGAGCAACATTATCAAATGATTCATACCTACAGCAGTAGTAATCAGTATTACAACGATTATATAGGACTGTATGATTATGTATCCAAATGTATATTTTGTCCTGACCCTAACCCTTCTTCTTACTGAGGGCGATGGGTCACATCATGGGGGCCTGTCAGGGGAACATTGAGGAAAGGCTGCGTCCAACTCAATAAACCAAAAGTTTGTCATGACTCACTGGACCGACCCCTAACATTAACCTTTCTTATGTTATCCCCCAACGCAGATCGCCACCTCAGATCGCACATCTCCAGACGGGAGAGGAAGGGATTTCTATCTACTTGGCTGTCACAGGTGGAGATGCCCCCATCAAACTTGACAAAGCATGATAGGAATATTCCCAACACACTCCTCACTGGCACAACAAGAGTATCTAAATGAGGAAGGTAGAGACAAAGGATCAAATCCAGATAAATAGTGTATGTAGACCTTTAGCACTCTTACATTTAAGTATGATTTAATTCAACAATTTAAAGAGATTATATGTTAAAGCCTTACTTAAGCATTGTCATTTTAGTGGTTTTGGGGCATTTGCAAAGTACACTACTCCTTAATCATGACAGAAAATTGGTTAGAGCTAAGTGTGTGTTTAACAACTGGCTGCTTCTACAATTTCAATTTTCCACAAGGGAGGAAATGGATAAAGCACTGCGAGCCCGCCAAGAGCACATGGGAGCTGCGGGGAACAAATATGCAGATGTCATAGTTTGAGGATTATATATAAATATAAGTTATGAACAAAATCGCTCATTAAAATACATTTCATTCTCCTATAAAAACCAATAACGACGGCTGGTTTTCCATCTCCATCCAAACTGCCAAGAGAAATAAATCTACTTCACAATCTTCACCACAGCAGCCGGGCTAAGATATAAATTACTTTGACAATTATTTTTCCAAAAGCCTCACTAGCCATATGTAGAATTGAGCTGTAGCGGAGCAAGACTTATGACAAGCCTTTTAGTATTTTTTTATTAATGAAATATCATAAAAGTACAAAAACAAATGCTAAAATAACTGAGAAAAAAATAACATTTTGAGGAAAACATGAGTGGAAAAAGTGATTTGCTGATGTCTCTCAGTTTGCAATGCACCTCAACAAAGAACACAATAAGGCGATATGCTTCTCTGTCAACATACCTTTCATAACACTTTCATCTATGATAAGTGATCGGGCTACTGTGCTTCATACTAATCATTTCTTTCTGCAGTCAAGCTAGCCTATTAAAAGCCTGGGTAATACGACCCATGTGGCGCATTCATTTCAACCGCTCTGTTATTCCAACAAGCAGCTGGTGTGTGCTCCAACGCAGCCTAATTCCCAAAATCCAACTCCTCCCTCCTTCCACATAGACTCAAGAGTTGGCCGGCTAGGGGGTCGAGCTTATTTTGCGAAGACAAACACATACGAGTTGATTTGTCGAGCGACAGGCAGACATGACTTGGCATACGAGAGCGATGGGCAGAAGCTCAGAGTCAATTTTACGGACTTATGCCGGGAGAGTAGCTGACATGAAGCTGCTGTCTGGGATTCCCCTTGATTTATTATTGATTAACTGCATACAAGACTTCTCACGCACAGTTTGTAATGCAGTCAGCCTTGGTTACACTTGATTTTGAGTGGTCATGATCGCACCCTAAGGTGTCAGAACATTAAGCAAAGTAAAATAGAGATATCGTAGTTTATGTTAAAATACTAAAGTTGGACCCCTGTGATCTCATCCTCACTCATGGTAAATGGCTTTGTATTTATATAGTGCTTTTCTAGTCTTGATGACCACTCAAAGCACTTTACAGTAAAGTTCTACATTCATCCATTCACACACATTCATTCATACAGTGCATCTTATCGCAGCATGTTGTTATTCTATGGGGGGCCATTCGGGGTTCAGCATCTTGCCCAAGGACACTTCAGCATGCAGATGGGTCAGACTGGGGATCGAACCGTCGACCTTCAGGTTGGAGGACGACCACTCTACCCCTCAGCCACAGCCGCCCACTTATAGTCTATGAGACGTTGATTAAAAACGACACACCAAGCTGGTGGTTACCATCGCTGCTGCTACTCTCTCCATATACACGCACTTATTCACAACACTAGCACACAAGTACACGCTCGTGCACTAGATATAGGTGTCGGTGGGATCATATCTCCTTGTCTACAGCTTCTGCCAGAGCTCGTAAAGAGGGAAGGAACCAGGCCAAAGTAAACACAGCACAGTTTCAGAGAGAGGCCCCACTTCAGCTTTGATGAAGAGCTGAGAGTAACAACCAGTATCACTTTACACATAAGGTACGATAAACGTGGAGCTATCCGTCTTGGTGATACACGCTCCATGTAACAAATGTGCAAATGATTGGAAACACTTCAAGGAGTTTCAAGTTCAATATCATGAACTTCAGGAATAGTTTGACAGTTTCGGGAATATTATTCGCCCTCTAGCCAAGAGCTAGATAAAATGAGAGTCTTACAACTTTATCATAAAAACTACAGTTAGCAGCCAGTTCACTTTTTTTAGCACATGAGGTGGAAACAAGGGGAAATTAGCGGTGTGGAGCTGCCTGACACGTTTTGAGCTGAGAGGCAGATTTCTTACGGACAGAAGCAGGCCAATTAATTCATTCTCACTCCAAGTTAAGCACATGTATGTTTTTATTTTTAAAGCCAAAGTTTGGTTTCTGCATGAATTAAGATATAATGTGTTAATAATGCTACAATAAACACCTGATGGACTCGCTACATATCTAGGCTAACAGTACTGACATGAAAGTAGTAAGGTGGTATCAATCCTCTCATCTAAGTCCCATATTAATGAGTGGTTGATTACTTATTAATCTAAGCCTAATACTGAAATACCACTATTAATAAATAAAAAAGATGCAGAGAAGCTGACTCATGTCCATATCTGAAGCCAACTACAGCTAATGCTGTCCAAGTTAAGTCACTAAATACTTTGTTAACTATTTGTCTTCAGGTACACTGCTCCAATACTAAGAGTTCCACGTAATAACCCAAAGCTATGAACACACTATCAGGGAAGACAAGTCACTTTAAAGTGGAAGCTAAAAGTGTATTTCTTAACTTAAGACTTTAAAGCTAGGGTTGGTAATCCTGAAAAGCAGGCTACACAAAATGCAACTGAGCCATCCCCCTACCTCCATCAGCCTTCTCATCAAAGCTATGCCTCCGAATCATATCATTCAGACTTAATGAAAATTATTTATTATTTATTGAGAGCTATCAGGACGTGAAGAGGACTTTCCTCATCAGGCTTTGCTTTACTCTGCAGAAGTTCCTTTCAAATGTAATTTATTCAATTTTTGTTAATTTATATGTTTATTATATGTTTTTAACATTATCAATCAATTTTTATTTTTTATCATAACTTTTATTATGTTATATTCTTTCTTTTATTTGTATTATTTGTATTATGAAGTGGATTCTATTTATTTGCATTTTAAGTTGAAATAACGCAGGCATTTTATCTCTATTTCTACAAGAATCAGATGAAATTTAATTTCATACATTTCATTGTCATTTTGAGCAACCCTACTAACTAATGCTATGAGATTAGTGTTAGCATTAGTACTGTATCCTGTGTGGATATAAACAGCACGTAGAGCTTGTTTTTGGTTAATCAAAATTCAATCATGATGCATTGATTGGTCTCAGTATCTGCTAAATATTACTGCGATTAAAACAGTTCAACTCAATAATGCTCCTCTTTGTCACTGCAGCTCATCTGGGATAGAATAATTATCATCAAAATTTGGTGGGATCTTCTCTGTGACTTATGCAATAATTTGGCTAATAATGTGGCAGTTTTCGCCACCAATGATTCTGCCCTTTATGGAACTCACTTATTTGTCTCATATTATGTAAAATTCCTATCGCTAGATCTCCTCCACAAAACTAACTCTCTTGTGAACCCCTGTGATGATTCATTTGACTTTAGATTCCTTTAACACAAGATCCAAACATCATGTGTAGTCACTGTTCAATATGATTTAAATATTCTGCAGATGCAATTATAGAGTTAGGGCTGATTTTCTGCAACTATAAGGGCTGACAGGTCACTGCTGAAGGAAAAACATACAACACACATTGCCAGAGGCCTGTAAATGTACAGAAAGTAGAGGCACATGAAGACCTCTTCATGTCAGTGTTGCGTGTGTGATCTCTTCCTCCTTCAGACCTCAACCCACCACACACACACACACACACAGACACACACACACACACACACACACACACACACACACACACACACACACACACACACACACACACACACACACACACACACACACACACACACACAAACACACACACACACACAAACCACTCTCTACATGACACAGGACTTCGCTTGAGGTGACCTCGGGAGCAGACTTACCACTAACATGTTCCGACAAGTCAGCTACAAGAAATTGCTAACAGAGCAATGTAATGGTTAAAATCACCCTGACGCTCATTCATACCTCAGCACTTTAACCTCAATCCTCTAACCCAACTGACGTTTGTGGTACATGTTGTCTAATTTTGAGAGGACAAACAAGAGGTTATATTGGCTGGGTTGTGGCCGTGTGAGAGCCTGGAATAGTTCTGGGGACTATCACTGGTTCAGATCGCCAGATCGGGACAGGGTCATAACCTTGGGAAACAAATTGAGGTTGAGCAAAAAAATATGCCTTCCTCTCACAGATTTCAGACTTAGACATGAGCTTACCCCATGACACTTGTGAACTTTAGTCATAAAACACAACTGAAGAGAAACTAGGATTTGGCAGAAACCTACCTACTAATTGCACATACGTCAGTCTTTCATTCTGTCTGTCTGTATGTGGAAGGCATATCTCATAACCTTCCATAGAATTTTATCCTTAATGTAAAATTTACAGAAAGTGTAACATTAAACTTGAAACTCATGCAATGTTTCCAGCCTCACAATTGGCCTGTGTATTGTAATTTGCCTGAGAAAATGTAGTGCAGAGTTTGGTAGCTTCAATATGTCAGTTTTTTTCCGATTGCATAAACACTAAAATCCGAAGTATTACACAATTATCAAAACCTTACACTCAAGGAGCAAAGCATCGGCCCGGATCTGCACCACTATAAGCACAATGTTCACACTTTTTCAAAACAATACACACAGTGATCTGCAAATCACTAAACACACAGAAGTATATCATGAGGTCACTTCCTTGCAATTTCAAAACACTGACTGTCAAATGACCACCCCTGTGGGCCAATTGGTCAACACAGCCATCAGGTGTCCAAACACGTGATTGCTTAATTTTAGACACACCAATCAGGTTTAAGCACTACAAAAGTGCAGCAGGTGGGTTTACCAGTCTTCAACCATAATGGAAGGAGTCAGAAGAAGAGTGAGGGTGAGAGGGGGAATCCATGGAGGCGGAGAAGGCTGCGGCTGCAGCATGAGTATGTGGAGGTATGTATTGTTCACTTTAGCACTGTGATGTTGCATACTGCACACGTAACCTTTATAATGTAAAGTTACTGTATTTCAGACCTATGCTGAACTACACAATCTTGTCTTTCACTGTATTTCAGAGAGTATTCCAGATGGATGCTGAGGAAATCCCGCATCAATTCATATACATAGTTGAGGCAGGGTTCAACCTGACAAAAGCAAGAAGGAGAGGCATAAATATCATTGGCCACGGAGCTATAATCAATGTCCCAGGGCAACATGGGGGTAACATCACCCTTTGCACTGCCATTACACAAAATGGGGTCCTCCTCCGTCATGCCAATATGATCCCTTACAACACACCTCACATTCTCACATTTTTGTGCCGATTGCACAACATCGTCACAGCAGTAAACCACATGCACCAGATGCAATACATTCTCAACTGGGTAAATGGGTCATTTCTGCTCTGGTCCAGAACTGGTTTCAACACTATCCACAGTTTACAGTATGATACCTTCCACCATACTCTCCGTTTCTAAACCCAATCAAAGAGTTTTTCTCTGCATGGCGGTGGAGGGTTTACGATCTCCAGTACCAGGCTCAGGTACCCCTCATTGAAACCTGTACTGGATACAGAATTTTCTGTTTGTCAGATATTTTATGAGCTTACAGTGTTATGCACACTCCTGTAGTAGCATGCAAACTGGGACCTGTTTTGTTTTGATTCTCAATGCTGACTGAATAAATTATATTTTATTTCAGTCTGCAGTATTGGTCTTTTGTAGTGTTTGGTGAATTTATTATGTATTTGTACTTTCTCTGTGTACTTCACTACTCTAACCACTGAGAAGTAGAATTGCCAAAAGTGTTTGAGGTTAGCAACAGCAGTTTGTAACTGGGTCAAACTGAATTAAGTCATATGAAATGTGTGTGGTTCATATGGTAACAAAATATGAACAAGAGTGTTTCATTTTGCAAAGGATCTCAGGTGTTTTGCTCATTGGGTGTGTGGCTGTGCTAATTGTGTGTAGTGTTTTGAAACACCGAGCCCTGTTATAAATATCGTACTTAAGCAATCGAGAAAAACTGTAATAAATCTTGAATAAACAGTTGACCAGCACTCTGTAGGAGTCAGTGGGGACAGGTCAGTGCGCTAACAGTGTTGGACATGTCTTTATCTACGTCCTCAGATAAACTACAGCAGTGGTTGGCAACTGCCCACCTGCTACCATCAGATAATTTATATAATTTCATTTTTATAATTTTTTTTACCATATAGCACTTAGAGACATTCAGCTGTGTTTCAGGCATCTGATCTCAATCATGGCAACAACATTCATAAAATCACTTCCTGTTTTCAGCAAGTTATCTTCACAACATTCTTTTTTTTTTTTTTGCTGGAATGTTTTGTATCGGACTGAATTTCAAAGCTCATATTGAAAATATGTGACCTTGGGTCTGAAAATTGTGTCAGTTGCTTTACAGACCTCTGAAAGAGTTGATATGCAATGTATGAAAATAAATGTTTAAATGATAAATTTGCAATTGAACCTGGAGAAGTATATATGATAATATAAGCCAGCTCAAAACCTATGTTGTCTGAAATACTGTAGACTTATACCATGTGACATCTGGGCGGGCCATTAGTTAAAGGACAAAGCCTTTCCCTGAGGGAGGTTTCCACACTGAGCTCTTCATGTTGCCAACAGAGGAGCTGAGTACAGGCACACTGCTACACAGGGTGATGGTTGCCCAGAGCAACCACGATGTATGGGGATCTCAGAGTGGGGTTCATATCACATTTTTCCTTCATGTCTGAATTTAAACATCAAAACGTTGACTGCATGACTGCAAGAAAACAGAGTGGGAGGAAATAAAAGGTCAACATGTAGTGCAAACAAGCCTCTGAGGTTTTCACTGATTACAAGAGGCCAATTCTCTCGGACAAGAATGGCATGTTTTCCTTTGAAGAACTGCAGTAATGTAAGAAATCATAGAAAAATGTGCAACTGTCTCTCCTTCCTCTTCATAACTTTCACTCATAAAGTCATTTCTCTGTCTGTCTGTCTCTTTCCTCTCTACCACTCTCTATTTCACTTCTCTCCACTGTGGAGGCACATAACACACTGTGGGGTGGGGGGTTGAGGGACAGGCTGCCTACCCAGCTGTAGTGTTGCCCCTGTGGGTAAGACAGGGAGGTCAAAGGGCCTCTGGCCTGTCGCCCACTACACTGCAACATTATCGGGCTCCTGCCAAGCGAAGTGCCGGGGGCATGGCCTGCCACTCTCTCTCTCTCTGATGAGCTGCCGTTTCCCCTCCTAGGACCAATCTTCAGTATGGTCACCGAGGCTGTGTATGTAGATGGTGGTAAATCCTTTGTCCTTGCACAGAACCCCCATCACATTATGACTACTGTAGTGTGTAGCCTACGTCACACTAGAACAAGGCATGGTAATGCTATTTTTGGACAAACAGTATCTTTCCTAAGGCATTTGATACTGTGGGTCTTTTGACATAGCAAAAGGTTGTGTAGTTGTCTTCTTTCACCGTCAGAATGTATGTCAAAATACGATGATCACGCTTCTGGTTGGATAAATACACTTTTTAGAAAATAAAAGAGAAATAAATCACATCCTGTATACAAAGCACATTCCCTCCTCCAGAGGTTTAATACAAATCTTGGGAAGTTGAAATCTGGAAAAAATAAACTGATGCAAGTATAGGTTTAGGGTTAGCTGTGTTATTCCCACAGCAGCAAACAGACCTTCAGGCCCATGAACATTAAACTGGTCACTGCTGGCCTAAATATAGGAGGGTTGCAGTGGCGAGGGCATGGCTTGTGTCAGTCATGACTAGATGCTGGCCACAGCAGTGACAGTAGGACCGGTAGGGGCCACAATGTCAGAGGAAGACCGAAGTGCACAATTAACCATGAGCACTCACTGTTTTATTAAAACCCACCCAAGATGTCTTATTTGCAGCATCTGTTGCTACGGAAACAGGAAAGTGGAATGACTTAAACAGTAGGAACAGGCAAAATGGAGAAGGCCGAGCTTAAAGAGGTCATAGTCTTTGCTCCTCTCTTTGTGTTAGAGACTGACCACAGTGCAGACACAGACACATTGATGACAGAAACGCGGCCAAGCATCACTGTCTGCACAGGCCACAGGGGAGCGCAGATCATGGGAGGATAACTTGAACAACTCTCACTGCTGATGGTATAGGTCACTCTAAGGAAATGGAGCTGAAATTGTTGGAAATGAGGTTTGCCTTTTATAGAATGAGAAGAGTGGTTAAGAGGGCTGCAAAGAATAACACAAGATCGCCACAGGTACTGCAGTAAATGTGAAGGGGGGAGAGAAAGAAAAAGATAAGAGCAGATGAGAAACAGGTGCTTTTCTCCCACTGAAGGTGACTCATTCAGTACTTGTCTGTCACAAAGACTACGCCCTGTGAAATGACCTGCTGGGACAATCGGGCATTAAACCTCCTCATCAGAACGTGAGACTCAAGGGGCAGCCAGGTGGAAAAATCCTCACCCACGATCTCAGCCACCGGCTCCCAGCTGCACACAGGAGCTCCTGTCTAAGCTGGAAGGTGGATCTGATGGCGCTTAACTCGAAGCGATGCCTACAGATTGTGAAAATGTTGTGGTGGATTTCTGCACAAATAAAAAGAGCAGAGAAGTTGAAAAGTGAAAAAACAAAGAAGATGAGACTCATTTTGATACAAGAGATTAATCTCCTCTCCTGCTGGCTGTGGGAGGCATTACAGCGAGGCAGCCTTTTAAAGGAGGCAAACAGGTGCTGTTTAGGTAAAGGCCCAATGCTCTCTCCTTGTTTACTAGGGCCGGTTCTTTGTGTCTAGAGCTCATCTCTGAAAACAGAACAAGGGGAAATCCCTCCGAGTAAACACAGGATTGACACTTGATCCCTGCAGCAGGCCATCTCCATCACCTGTTATTGTCCTCTGGTTTCAAACAGGCAAAATGATTTACGTACACTGTACATGCATGCGTGTGATTCCACATGATTAACAGTTTATCTTTCGACAATTTGTTCAGTGGAAAATTTGCCTTTTTATATATGTGAATTCATTTATATTGGAGGTCTTGTGAGGAATTGTGCTCTGCTACCTGGATACAACCATTTTAGACTGAGCTGGGTCAGTATACCTGTGATCTATACTGATGTACATGGTAAATGGGCATATGCTTTTCTAGTCCTGATGACCACTGACTAGTTCAGTTTTACATTCACCCATTTACACAAACATTCATACATTTCATCTATGTGCAGCACTTTCTCTAGGAGAAGGGGCCATTTGGGGTTCAGCATCTTGCCCAAGGACACTTCGGCATGAGGACTAGGGAAGACATGGATCAAACTGCAGACCTCCTGGTTAGAGGACGACTGCTCTAACAGGAATCACATTTCAGGGCTTAAGTTCGTGCCAATATTTATTTTATCTTCTTGTCAACAAAATCCCAGCAAAAGACCCAAAACAAACAAAGACTTGATAATACTAGTAAGTATTGTCTGGGTAGTAAACACCTGATAAAACATTGTTCTTACTGTTGTCCAGAAATATTAAAAACACATCAATGAGCCACAAAATCACACTGAAAAGTGTTTCTGATTAATCACATAGATAGAAAAAAGCTTATTTTTTCAAGCTGTAAATGTATTGTTGTTTTTAGTCATAGCTGTACAAGTATATAACATCCTGTTGGTGATGCTTCCCGGTCAGCATGCTCATTCACTCGCTATTACAGATATCTGTCGGAGAAAATCTTCGTAAATAATAAAGGCTCTGACTCAATCGGTTTCATTAAGATTATTTTGTAAACCCCCCACACTTCAGGATTATTTGGACAGATAATCGGCACAGAGTGACCTCCAGTTGGGAACACCCCACGATTGTCAGAAGGGTAAAATCGGGTCTAAAATCGGCCCGATTATCCTCTAGTGAGCTGCAGCCTCTATTGTTTATATTTACTGACACCGAGAATTTGGATGTGGGAGCATCATTGAACCCACAAATATGAAAGAGTTATTCATGCAGAGTATTTTGTCACTATATTCAAACAGCACATTGAGTTCCTGCAAGGAAACCAACTGAAAGCAGGAAGTAAATCTTTAAAGAAGGCTTTGAAAAACTGTAATCACAAAAATAGAATGTACAGAAGTTGCAGTTAAACACATAACGACATTATGAAGAACGTATAAGCACAATAAATGTTTAAACAATCATGGAAGCCACAACCTCTGCTTTCTATCACTGTGCTGATCAAACCAGCCAGTTCCACTTCGCCACTTACACTGAAGCATACAGGCGGTCACTGCTTACACCGCTTTGATCTCACTGTTTATAAGAAGCTACTTTCCATTGAGTCACTTGCTCAGAAGGTGACTGTGGTCTACGCTGTGTGCTGAGGCAAATACCCTAATGCGTCACACAGGTTAAGAGCACACTATTGGGAAAATGGACGGATGTGAATGTGAGTATCTCAAATGTGGGCTTTCTGAGATGAATCTACAGCAGACATATTCCACACCAGAAGGCGAAAATCTATCAAAAACATAATGAGGAGGAGGTTAAGAGAAAAACATTTCTTTGTGACAGAATCTCAATGGCTGGATAATAAACAATAGCTCATAATATAAGACATAACAGCAGTGGGATTTAGCACAGTATCTGATTAGTCATTAAGATGTCTACTAAACATTTTATTGTGTCTGTTGGCTTCAAACCCCCAATAACACCCACCAAACACAGCTTTTAGGATGAGTCAGCATTCTTTACTGCAGCCTATAAATCGAAGTATTCATAAAAATAAACCAAATGATAGATATTTAACAAGTGAGAGCAGTGAGTTCGTGTCACTTCCCTCTGCCACATGATCGCTCAGCATGCCAGCTCAGAAACCTTATGGTGAAGGAACACTGTATACTTCCCCCCCTCACTTTCCTGCTCCTGAACATACTTGCAAGGATAAGGGCTTGTTAATCCAGAGGTGAGATGAATGGCACTACTGTGTGTGTGTGTGTGTGTGTGTGTGTGTGTGTGTGTGTGTGTGTGTGTGTGTGTGTGTGTGTGTGTACGCACAGGAAGGAGGGCAGGCCCCAGGGGTAACTCAGCTCTGCACAAAGACTGGCTCAGTGTTACTACTGTCACATAGGGAATTGATAAAAATATACATGTATGCAGTAGTCATAAAGGATACAGAAAAATACCTCAGTATAACATGTACAAGATACATGTGAGAAAGACATTTACTTTAAGTTACTTATGACGGTATAAAATAATTACTAGGTTAAATATTGCGATTTCCCTTCCCTGGTATTGAGTGCAACTTCATAATTTTGCATTTTATTTTGAAAATCTAATATTACTCATACAGGTAACATATGAACTAGGGCTGTGAAATGATTAAAATTTTTAATCAAATTAATCACAGGTTTCTATGGATTAATCATGATTAATCACATTACCGATTTTTTCGGAATATTTTTGTGAAAACAAGATTTATGACATTTAACTTTTCTTTTGTGCTGCAACTCAGCAGTTCTTCAGCAGTTATCATTGCTTTTCCATATGGAACATTAATATAATCTTCATCTTAAACAGAATTCGGGTTCCTTAGCCATTGTGTGGTTGAATAAAACTTTTTTTTTTAAAATTAAACAGAAATTATTTGAGCTTCTTAGCCATAGGATGTTTGACATTTTTTATATTTTTTGTCACACAACCATTAACCACACCATGATACAATCTAATGCCTCTAAAGGCCCTCTTAGCTACTCGGTCTTTAGCCAGTTGGTGAGGCAAACTAACTTGTTCAAATTCTCTGACAGTAAAGCTGACCTCTTCTTTTGCACAATGTGTCGGGCGAGTGAGTCTGGTTTGGCGCATTCCACTTGAACGCCCCTCGCCGACCAACACATGCTTCGCGTTGCGGTGGTTAGGCGGGTATTGCTACGGTGAAATGATAACGTCTTCTCGCAGAGTGTGCATATCACCTTGGTTTTACTGAATGTTCGATCTTTGTTTTTTTGGAACACGATCTTCCCGTCCAGAAGGTCCTCAGGTTCATCAGAATTATCCATGTTGTTTATTTGTTTGAATGGCAGCTGCCGTCTGACTGCATTAGAGCGGCGACTAGTGCAGAGGCGGCGGAATTGGAAGATCCTTCTGCGCATGCGTTAAATGCGTTAAAAAAAAAAAACGAATTAATCCTGTAATTTAATCATAACGCGTTAACGCGTTATTTTTCACAGCTCTAATATGAACATATCATGAACTGCCCCTAATCACAGCTGCTGATCAAGCAAATCTACTGATTTCAGGGGTTTTCAATCCATCCTGTCGTCCTTCTACAAGGTAGTGCAGCTGTTATTGAATTCTAGAACAACATCTGCACTACCACAGACACTCAGGAAACACCTCTGCTCAAATAGCCTTCGCTCAGTCAACCCTGCTCAAGTTAGGAACTGTTGGCGAGTCTCATTACATCCATTCTTATATTAATCTATTGAGCGGGCACTTTTCAAACCGGTCTCAAATTTCCTTTCACAGAATGACCTCCTTGATCCAAATCAGTCAAGCTTTAAGAGCAGCCACTCCACTGAAACGGTTCTCTCCTTTGTGACGGACGGCCTAAGGGCAGCTACAGCTCCTTACCTTGCTCACCGCACTCTCTGATACTGGCCTCTCAGGAAATGTACATTCTTGGTTTGATTCCTACCTCACTTCATGTTCTTTCAGTGTATCATGGCACTGTTCATATCCCATATCCCTCAGGGTTTCCCCAAGGGTCTTTGCTAGACCTCCATTGTTATGATTCTCTGCATGCATGGCTTATCATGTTAGTTATATGCAGACGATGCGAAAACTGTATCCTTTGTATCTGTATAATTTGTGCCACCCCATACACTCACGGCACAGCTTTTCTTTGCATATGCCAGACAAATACACCCTGAAGTTGGATCGCCACCCTCAACCAAACCTCTGAAGACTGAAAGACTGGGTTCAGGCTTACCCCTTCTTCAACTCCAACCAAAGATGAAAATGAGACCCAGCATGATGCCCATCATGACTGAGGACAATCTCTGACCATGTTTTGCGGTCTCCCATCCTTGTTGCTTACAACATAAAAAAAATAGGCATAATGGAACTTGTATACCCTGCAACTCTTGGTACATGCCATAGTTATCTCTCACCTTGACTAACTGAGTAGTATAACTGATGCTTTATGCTCCTTCTCAGCCGCTGCGTTCCGGCTGGCACTGCCATCCATACACACAAGTACATTTTAGTCCAACACCCTAAACAGCACCTATTGAGCGCCTCTTCACCTGATCTCCTTGCACTTTGTCTAATTGAATAGATGTAGTGTTTAGTGTTTACTTTAGGGTCTCCTATACTCTTCTGGAGCTTTATTGGTGTCCCTCAGGTATAAGCTGCTCTAGAGAAAAGAATTTCAAAAATTAGTAAATGTGAATTCAAGCATTAAAGCCAATGAGGATTGTTCTGTTTGGGCATGTACAACAGATGATGAAGTGGAAGCTTGGAGGGAAGGCTTGTAAGTATACTTGCTCCTCTGAACTGTTCCTGATGTGTCGTCTCAGGCGAGGCAGAGAGTTTTTTTTATAGCATCCTGAAAGCAGTGGATGATGAAATTGAACTTCTGTGAGTTATCTAAACAGTGTTACAGCTGTCCAAGCAAAACAGCTTGGCCAAATTAGTATCAAACGCACTGATCCTCATGAAGAACCATGTGTACACACACACAGACACAGAGAGAGACACACACACACACACCTACATTTTAGTAGGAAATCAAACAATATTTCATTCACAGCAGCAAAACTAATTTAAGGTTTATTAAAAAGGATAACTATGTTAATAGTGTTGTCAAAACAAGAAGTTTAAAGGAGGATTACATGTTAAGAATATTCTACAGCAAACATAATCTCGTGTGTCCTGGTATATAGCTTGCCACTACAGGGCAAGGGTTTATAAAAATAATCAATAAGGTGCATTAATATTTGTATATTTTTTGCCACTTGGGGGAAACATAGCAAGCTATAAACACAACAATGCAACAACACATGTTATAGGAAAGATGATCACTGGCTGGATATGCATTCAAGAAAAATAACTTTTTCAATGAATGAAGTTGCAAATTTACTAACGTCAGCGGATTCATGAGGATGAGGATAGAGTGGATTGTCGGCTTACAAAGACTATCACATCAGAGACTGTAGATGGGTTCCAAACACTCATCCGTCCTGCAACAAAATCTCTTTGGTAAAGATCAGGGAAGGTATTTACTCCATTTCCCTCAACAGAAGTCAGATTACGCACTAAACTAAAGGTCAGGACACTACGGTTTGAAAACGTTCATGTAACGGTCTTGCGGTAACAATCAGAGTCCTGTTAGAAAAAATGAATGGATTCTCAAAGTAAAATGCTGGAGGGCTTTTACTTTGAAACAGGTTCAGGAAGCGTTGGAAATATGTTAGTGACACAGACAAATAAACAGCGTTTGTGTTTCAGAGCAGATTAAACTGAAAAAATTATCTTTCACATGAGTTTTATTGTTTATCTGATGAATTTATGACACAAATAAATGCCTGCAATCCTTTATGTATATTTTCAAAATAAAAGCACAAAAGTGACATTCTTTTGTTAAAAAAAGGGGGGTTTATTGTCATATAATTGCAGGAGCAGAAGATGCATGTCTTCATACTCTACAGTACTGTTATTTATAGACAGGATTACTTTTATACAAGGAAATAGTCATATTTATGATCATATTCAAGGCAAAGCCAATATGCAAAACATTGTGCTGCCGTAGAATAACTCTGCAGGACATATTGTTGAACTGAGAAGCTAAATATTGTGCAAGGAACAGATGTTGTCAATATGAATTGATAGTAATGTGAATATTTTGCATTAAAGTTGCATAACTGCCTTTATTTGTGTATATGTATGCTTGTACACTGAGCTTTTAACAGAAATTGCTAAAATAATAAATATGACCCCCCTAATAGTTTTTTTGGGAAAGTATAAGGGTGGTCGATACATTTGAAATTAAAGGTGATCTTGGGCTTGAAAGGTTGGTGACCACTGCTGTAGATATTAAACTACAAGACCAGATAAATGTTTCTGTAAACACTGAATAACTCTTTCATATTTGTGGGTTCAATGATGCTCCCACATCCAAATTCTCAGTGTCAGTAAATATAAACAATAGAGGCTGCAGCTCACTCGAGGATAATCGGGCCGATTTTAGACACTGATACATTCAGTATCAATATGTTTAACCTGCCAAATGCATGAATAAGCATAAATCTATATCGAATCTAATTTGATGAAAAGCATAATCTGATCTCAATTTCCCCACAAAACAAATGTGAAGTTAATATGAACTGAATTAAGAGATGTTGGAATGAACACAGATATATTGGTGCTGGTCATTTACACATCAAACAGACCTTCACTCAAGTTTCCATTGATCCAACACATTTAAATTCAATCGATTAAATTTAATCTTCAAACTCCTGCATAAGGCAGACAGGAGAAATGTGTTCACCAGCTAGTTGCTGCCTCTTGTTTGGTGTTATGTGTACAGAGTAGACTGGGCTTACCAGAGATTTTTAGAAACAGGTGCGTTGTGTATGATATTGATCAGACATTTTTGAATTGTAAAACACAATAAAGTTCCTGTTCTAAACATTATGCTGTGAGACTAAAAGGGTCTGTAGAGTTGAGGGTAACTACAGAGTGGGTTGAAATTCTCTTTGGGTTTGTTACTTTGATTTAACAGTTATTTGATTCATTTTCAATAGGAAATAATCATTCAGTGCAGATTTCAAGCACCTAATTGCCATCTGTAACTTATATTATTTTCCTCACGATGCAGCTCACTGCTCATCCATCAACATAATCCTGACCTTCTTTTACTGTTAACCTATCTATGCGTGACACATCTTTTTGTGGCACTGGGAGTCTGGGCTGTCAACAATTATTATGCTGCACCTTTGTGATAAAAGTACCCACATTTATACATGTGTTTAACTGGTGGAACATGATGATTATGTTATCAGGTGTATGGTTACAAACCTTGGCTGTGCAACAATAAATCAGTGCTTACACAACATTTTGGGAACATACAGTTTTTCATTTTGAGAAATATCTGGAATACTTCACTACTTTTGATTTTGCTGCTAAAAATCGACCAAAGGCCATTTTATGATGTTAGCTCAAGCTTGATTTGTTTTCATTTGACATCTCAGAAGAAGAACATCCAATTTCTTCCAAACTGAGATTTTGTAAATTAGACATTGGCCTCAGGGGTATTCTGATGTTGGGTATAGGGACTGGAGTTCGTGTTTCATCTACAGTAATACAGGTAAATTGGAGCAGCCTCTGGCAAAGATAAACAAGGAGGCACTACCTTTTTTCCTGGGGCCCCCACACCACATAAGGTTTATCTTGGCAAATTAAAAATTATAGTTCAGAAAAATTATTGTGTGGCTAAAATGTGAGGGTAACACCAACCAAAAATAAGGATGATGGGGTTTTGTCCCTTCTGAGTTTTTTGTTTCCCATTGTTGCTTCTTTTATGTAAACTGGCCCCAATTCTGATATTTTTAATGGCAGTGAATATGAAGAACAACAAGCTTTGTCAGTAACTGGACGCTGATATCATCCTAAGACAAAAGAACATGGGACTGTGGGGCTCTAAACTGCAGCAATTTTCATATCAGCAAACCAGTGCAACGTTCAAGGCCACTGAACATTGTAGCGACATTCATCACACTACAGGAGAGAGACCAAAGGGCTGCGAGAGTTAAGTCGCTGCATTTCTTCAGTTATAGCTCACTGCCACAGGGATGAAAGGGAATCATTCACCAGCTCCCCAGGGAACGTTCATGAGCGCTCATGTGAAGAGAGTCTAGGGCCGAGGATCCTCGTGGGTGTGCGTGAGTCAACACTTTCATAAGCCGTAAATTAGCATTTTGGAGACAACATTTTAGCAAAAAGGGTATACCAAAGGAAATCCAGTTGTGTCCCTCTTTAAGTTATAGCCCCGATAAAAAAGAAAAAGGTATGAGGGGTCAGCATTGAGTTTGATGACCCCCATGGTGGTCGCTGACATCATTACAAGACCTCACAGAGGCTGCACAGGCCTTTTAAAGATAGGATAGGAACTACTATAAATCATTTTCTTGTGTGAAAAGATCATTTCAAAAGGTTTTATATCCTAATTGTCATTTTTGTTATATATTATATAAAGGCTTGTACGGCTGTAGATAAGACAATGATTATTTGGCTGCAACACTGTTTACCCCTGAAACTCTAAAAGTGTTCTCTGGACACAAACACTTCACCCACCCCTCCATCAGCATAGTGGTCACTAGATAATGAGTGAATTTTCTTTTTTGGGTGAACTATCCCTTTAGCCCAAATTAAAAAGGACGTCATAATGTCAATGCACACTATTTTCATTGTCACAGGAAGAATTCTATAATCATGCATCTTTAAGTTTAACTCCACCCCTAAATTCTGGCAGAAGTGTCTCTCCCTGCCAATTCAAAAAAACACCTTTAGAACACAGAGCTAAAGCAAAGTTATCTAGGTTGTCAAGATATGAGCGATGACTCCTGTGGCAGCGGACAGCCTTTTGCAACAGAAATCTCCTATGAAGTAGAGAGGTGGGGGCAGCTGGAGGGCAGGAGAGGATGGGGGATGTCTCTGAATGGAGGACGATGTGGTGGTCCAGGGGGGTAGTTTCAGTGTATACTTGAAAATGAACAGCTTTGCAGATTCCCACTCATAAGCGGTTGCTGATGCCGGGGGGCTGCCCTTCTTTGATTCGATGGTGTATACGCTAATCAAATATATTTCATGACAAGAAAAGAACCAAAACTGTTGACTCTACGAAACCATTGGCCCTGAAAGGCCAGCATTCGTGTATCAAAGAAGCTTCATATGATTTAGTTTACAGCTACAAAGCACATTTCAGTGGGTAGTATCGCTTATTATTGATGTGAGTCAATGGCAGTCTTTCCCATGTCTACTTTCCATCTGTATGACATGAACGTGGCGAAACACAAAGCTTTTAGCAGCTTTGAATTTCACTGTGTGCCACTTTCACATGGGACCAGGCCTTCCAGCAGAAACAGCCTGTAAAATGGGGGACAATTTGAAACTGTTCCCCCAGAACATGCACAATCAAATTTGTCTTGCACTAAAGAAAAACACACTGACGATAGCATGAGTCAAGTCCAGATGAAGTCCAGCGGGCATGCTGATGTGGTGTCGTGTCCACAACAAAGCCACTTTAAAAATATAAGTGATACCTTCATAGAGCTGCTTGGATTACTGTAAGTGCAATAGTTCATGGTGATTTCTCTCGAACTCCTCCTCCCAGTGCTTACACACACATGCACCACTAACACTCTAAAAAAAGATGGGGCACCAGAGTCAGCGTGAGTCTCAACTTCCTTCCTCTCCGAAACAGTCATGATGCCACAAAAACAGTTGCACGCGGGAAATCAAAAGCAGCAGCTTGTGACGGACAAACGGAGTGCAGTGCATGAGGCTGGGGGGGGTCTTGTATCTGGAGCTGCAGGGACCTACAAGTCCTGAGATCTGGTTCCAGCAGTGCAGATGTGAAACTCACTGAGGCCCTCACAAAGCAGATCACAGCTCAATGATAAAAAAAAGAAGCCCCACAGACAGAACACTTACCAAGAGGAACCATGTGCAGACATGGTTACAGTCTCTCTTTGTGTCACAAACTCAAGCAGCAGAGAGTTTTTTTTTTCTTGACACTGTGAAAGTGGCTATGGTAAAGCTGGGTGTATATTTAAAGATGAGCAGTGACAAAGTGGTATGTGTGTGGAAACCAGCAGCAGCAGGTTGGGAGATGGAGCGGCTGCGTATCTGCAGTGAGCATCAACAGGTGTCCCAACTTCACAGATCACAACAGACAACTTGGTGGAATGGACTTACACGAACGCGTGGTAGATGAACGCCCAGGCTCTCGGTCGCTCCAGCACGTTGTACAGGCAGTTTTGGAGGCGCCGGTAGCGCACATTCCTGCGGCCGCTCTGCGCGCTGTATATGAGCGGCTTCCCCAGGAGGCTCAGCCGGGCCCCCTGCTTCCCCCTCAGGCTCTCGGAGCCGGCGGCACCTGCGGTCGCGGAGGATGACAGCAAGCCGTCTCCCGCGTTGTTCATCATCTTCCGGCCGGACTCCACATCCTTCGACCCGTAACCTTCGTTGCGATGCACCGGCGAGGTCCTCATCCAGAGCCCGGTGCCGCCTTCGTCTCCGCCGGGGTTCCGCGGCATGGCATCACCGAAGCGGGCATCAAGTGCGCGGAGGTCGCCACAAGCATGCGTGTGCTCTGTGCCGTGCGCGAGCAAGAAATTACACGTGCGAGGCGCAGTGTGAGAGGCGCTGAGCCGACAGAGCAAGGCACCGTGTTCTCCGTCACACTCTGACCGCCCTCTTTCCTCCCGCATCCACCTCCTCCACAGCCATTTACACACCCGCCGCCGCGCGTAAAGCGCTCCTGTCCTGTGCGCGCCGCGTCCGCTGTCTGGACCACAACTTGTGGGTCCCGTTGATTATCTGCACCGTCTCCTCCTGTTGCTTCAACACAAAGCGAAGCAGTGCATGAGCCACTTTAGCCAGAGCCTCACGGTAAAAACCATTCCGGCCTCATGTTCTCAGGCGCATCAGGGCTGCACATGCAAATGAGCAACTGTCTGTCCTCGTGTCATGTCATTTCCCGAGGGAGAAAAGTTCTAACTTACACAACTATTTCAGAAGAATATCAGGTAACATGGTCCGAGTGGAAAAATAAGCAGGACCACTCAAAGACGGCTCCTTGAACATCTGCAGAACCTGTTATGTGCCTCCTTTGAATTCTGATGGGCTTCTTTTTATAACATGTCAGCGTTGTTACGGTTTTAGATACAAAACAAACAGCTTCGCACTGTCTGTCTCACAAAGCTTCATCCGTCACTCAAACCATGTGGCACAGAGACGCGGCTCCCCAGCGCACAAATGTGATGTCGATGTTCAGTTTTACCATAACTTGTGTTTACTGTGAAAACTTTGTGGGTCAAGAAAGTGAATATAATTAGAACACTGTTTCCTCTGTGTCCTTATAGCTTGAAGTGAAATGGGAAGGGAGAGAAAATGTGTATGAGTTATGTCTCGGCATGGACTTCCTCTTCTCTCTCTCACACACACCCCCCCCCCCCCCCACCCCCCTCTCTCTCACACACACACACACACACACACTTAAACACGGAAGACAGTTGCTTGAGCTGCAACTGCTGCGTGAGCCAGAATGGCTGCTGCCATCGGATGCAGCTGACTAAAGGTGTGATGAAAATACTTGACTTCTTACAGTGAGTTACAGTGGATGAGGAGAGTGTGTGTGTGTGTGTGTGTACGTGTGTGTAATGTCACATTGAATCCGCGGCTCTTGCATGTGCAGGACTTTCTTTTAGCTGCAGAGCTTTGACAGCCGCCACTTGTCTTCCAACAAAACTACCCCATCTACTGGTCACTGCAGATCCAGGCAACCTTCTCAGAGACCACAATCCCAAACCCCCTGATCAATGACCCCTCCTCACTTGTTCTCTTAGTTATATTTCTTCATCACTTAATTAAATATTCTATAACAACTCATTTGAACATCATACTCAAAATATTATTTATTCCTGAATAAGGTCAATAAACCATGAACGTAGTCATTCATGGAACATGAGAAACCGGATTATTCATATCTCTATATGTGAGGGCTTAACAGTATCAAGGTTTCTCATTGTTCTGTTTTGGATCCTCTACAACTACTGATTTGCCTCCATCAGCTAGATATGAACACAGTTTACTTTCTAGCAGTCTGAACTCTTCTGCAACAATGCAACTTGTTAGGGACAAAAACTGGGATAGGGACAATTTGACGTTTATGCAACGCCATCTGGTTTTTGCATGGACAAACAACCAAGATTCAACATTGGGAAAATGGAAATATAGTCAATAAAGAGCTGAACCTACTGACAAAATAAAAAATTACACAAATCGTTATGGTTAGAGTTTTAGAAGCATAAAGGCACAGAAAAGCATTAACATAAAATAAACTTGTGTAAAAGCATCATTTAATATGTAAAAAAAAAATTACAGGGAAATTTACATAATACTGTTCCACACAGATGGTGGAGAAGAAACTAACACCCTCCTTTCCTAAAAGAAACCTGCATGTAGAAGTGAAACTCACATTTACACTCCACCTACAAGCTTAAAGCTGAGCACTTATCATCTCATTCCGTCACGTGATCAGGTGGTTTCATGCATCAAGTGCATGCACCCCATCGTGAAGCTTCACCAAGTGGAAACATGCAAATTAAGAAGCCTGAAGTTAAATGCTCCTCAAAGTAAACAGGTCAGTCGGGACCCATCCTGCAGCCTATACTGGATTTCCTCTTTTCCCAAAGTTTAAGTATATATGTTTTTCCTTAGTAGAATTCATCGTCACGGATAATTTTAAAAATCAACTTTGTAATGTTGTTATTACACTTTCACTCACGGTCTCTCAATTTGTGACTCTTTAACCTGATTAGATATAGATTAATCCATTTCCTGGGAGCAGCATGGAAATTTCGTCGTGGCCTCTGACTTGTTGATGTGCAGTTTTTCTTTTCCACCACAGTCGGCATCCACGCTTTGTACACAGAGGTCGTGACCCCTGGTGCTATGACGAGGGGAGCGAGGGGGCCCGGCTGGCATGGCAAGGCTGGTGGGAGGCTCCGTCAAGATTGCCTGCAGATGTTGTTTCGGGGGGCCCTTTGCTTATTTAACGAGAGGATGTGGAACATAAATCTCTCAAGCCCTCTGCTGCACTGTATCATGTGTGAGGTCACACGTTAGGCCATGTTGGTTCGACTTCCTCTTCGGTTAGACGCACTGCAGCACCACCCAAGACAGAGAGTTACGGTTTAATAGTGTAGCAGGACGCAGCTGTGCTTTTATTAACAGATCCACATGATAAAACAATTGCTTTAAGAACTCTGCTTTGTGTATTCCTATTTTTCCTGATACATATTTTCTATTCCCTATAAAACGGTACCAACTGCAGCAGCAGGAATAAACAGTCTTTGTTTGAATCGATCAAAACAAATAACAAATGAGATATCAATAATCATTAGAGTACTGACTGAGTATAGGAGTGTAAAGGAAACAGGATGGATTACTGTAAATGGTAATTAAGGAGTATTTTGTTTAGAACTATTTTCTAGTCTTATGGACCCCATTAGCCGGGGATCAAACCACCGACCTTCTGGTTAGCGGACGACCCGCTTCTCCTACCTGAGCCACAGCAACCATAAAATAGGGGAAATTGGGTCAAATAAATCTAGTAAATGATTACAGTGTGACAAAGTGTGTGTCGTGCCCTTCAATCCAACAGGTCTCAACAAGTAAAAGATTGTGCCTGAGCTTTTGCAGCCATTCGTGACAGTGAGTGAGTCAGTAACATAGAGTGTAACAGGAAGTCACTTCTTATTACAGGAACTTGAACCAGGATTTTTCCAAATAAATGGTAATGGTAAATGGCCTCCTAGTATTTTCCAATTGTGTTCACAAGCCAGAGCTCTGTGTGAATTGTATTTTCATAATATCAAGTTCTTCTATTAGCTCTAAGGATTCCTGGTGCGCTGTGGATTTTTATTTTAATGACGTAAACTACAGCAGCTCCATTGGAGAGAGCCCTGATCGAGCCTCTATGAGGGTTTCCTGTTGTTGTTTATGTGTGTATATAAACTAATATCTCTTATATATTTGGGTGAACCCACAAATCAAATGAAGGTCAACACGGCTTTCTGTACATTACGTGATTGTTTCCTGTACAAATGAAACATCGTCACTCGTGGTTCCCAGAGGATGACCCCTAATTGACTTGATGATCCCCTGACTATTCCACTTGAATTACCTTGAGGTTGACATTTGGGGTTTTGGATGAAAGAATTTAACAAAAATGCAAAGTTCAACTTGAGTTCCATGCTGATTAACAAATGATAGCATACTATATTAAACTGAGCTGGGACACCTGATATAAACAGTAGCCCTGGTAAATCTCAGCATGTTAGCATATTGTAGAGACTCTGACTCCGTTAAACAATGGTTACAGTTTATTAAAATAGATAATATAGGTCTTTAAAGTTATGAATAGATTGATAGTCCGGTTGTTACATAGGTAGTTTTTAGTTCTTATTTATTTTCCACATATCAGGGAGAGATCTTCTAATATATGAAAACAGAAGAAGTCATGTAATCCATATCATATCAAGTATGTCTTTGTATTCTACTTTTCTATGCGACAACTATAATGTGCAAACATCTGATTTGAATTTATAGGTTCTGAAATTGAGCCTGAAATAAATGAAGCAATGAATGAGGCTGTTTATGGGCCTAAAGAAAAAGCTTCCCCAAAAACATGCCAAGAAGAAAAACGTTTTTCACTGTAACCTTTTGGCCTAATGTCAAAGCTAACTGCAGGCTGACAGCATAATAAGAAATAAAAAAAAAAAAAAAAAAAATGTATGTGTTATATGGTCTTATTGAGACATAACAAAGAAGGCAGATTTTCTTCCACACATTCTTTTTATTTGTAAATAATAAAAATGAACTTTTTTTTAAATATAAAACATACACATAATTTGAGCCACATCTGTTATACAAACAAGAAATGTTGCAGTGAATGCTTTACTTTTTTCTAATTTTCTTTTTGTTTCAGTGGAACACAGAAGTTGTAAACAATCAGCAGTTTTTTTTCCTGTTAATACTGACAAAGAAAAATTAAGAAAAAAATAAAAAGAAGGGGAAATCATCTTCACCGGACGATGAAAAGAAAGGTCAACTCTTCTGAAGTGGGACTGAACAATGGTCGGAGTTCAAACACTGGGTTTGAAGCACAAAGTAGTGTTCACGGCTCGACTTTGAGAGCAGTGGTACACCTGGAGGTTTGGCGGCTGTGTGCTTGAGCTCAGCCGAATGTGACCCATGTCCACCGCTCTGTGTTGTCCCACTGCATGGTCCCTACTGACGTATTAATCGCTCCTCATTACATGACTTGGCCCCTGTGCAGTAATCACTCAGCCCAATGAAAACCCAGTGCATGGCTGTTGAGTATTTACAGTGGGTGACTCTCTGTGCATCTGCATCAACTCTTTATATAATTGAACAGTTCATGTGTTAGCATATCTGAAATCATTATGTTGAAACATAATTCATATTTCCGTATAAGTGGATCTGATTTGTACATATTTATTCATACATCATCTCAGCCCCTTGGAGGTATACTATGATGTGGAATAACAGTAGGAGGGGCTGTGAGGTCTGCTCAGTACTACCATACAGTACAGTACATCTTCCAAAGGTTCGAGGAAAGACATCAACACAATCTTGGGATTTAGTTTGAGAGACATTCAGCACCGGACTGAGGGACGTGGAGCAGACTGCAGTTGAGATCAGATGTCTTTGTGTAATGGGAATGGCTTCTGTTTCTTGGTTTTATTTCTTTAATATTCAAGTACGAGCAAACTGTACAACTGCATGCAACATACAAGCGGCCCTAGAGTATGTGGAACTAACACACGTATCTAGGTCAGTGTCTTTTTTTGTATCTGTTCTGTTTTACAAAAATGTGCATGCAGCTCGGAACAGGTTCCTAAGTCATGCTGGCCCCGCCTCTTCCTCGATGGGAGGAGTCTGCGGGCCAAACGGAGGATGGGCATCAGTTTTGACGTCCGGACAGATCTGTCTGATTGGTTACTTTGACATTCACAGAGACAAACAAGGGAAACTGTGGGCGATTCTTCTCCTCTGTTTGTTTGTGTGTTTTCTTATATCTAGACAAAGATATTATCCAAATGAGTGACGGTAGTAATTTCTTTTTTTCCTTTTTTTCAACGTCATGTGTTTTTTTTTTCAAAAAGTTAGACTTTTTGTCGTAAAAAAATCAAGCTCTTGTGCTTGTGTTAAAATTTCAAAATAAGATAAAAACCTCAAACGTGCTGGGGTGTAGGACTGCACTTCCCGAAAAATGTGAAAAATGAAACGCTCCTCTCTTGCCGTTGCACAGGTGAACAAGATTTATATTTTAATTTTTTTTTTACAGTGATGTTGTATCCTTGTGATTTCAAAGTGACATATATCTTATTTATTGGTCAACCTCTTGAGAGGCCTAATATACATCTATACAAAGACGACTGGCCTGGACTTCTGCCAGAGGTGCAACAAGGAAAACAACTCTGCACGCTGTCAAGTGTAAAAATCTAAGATGTGGCAATATCATTAGCACCCCCCTTGAATAACACTTTAATAGTTTTTAGATCCGTTTTTTATCCCTTGTATTTAGTTTTTTCTCAACATGCACACACCAGACTGACAACATTATCATGAGCATTTGACGTACTCTAAACACATTTTGTGCCAGTAGTAACAAAGGGAAAGAAATAAACGACAAAGCAAACACACTAAAACAGTGTGGCCTCGGAGCAGCCATGGTAAACATATTGAAAAGGGAGGGTCCTTTGACGGAGAGCGGGGCCAGTGATGTGGCTCCAAGGTCATAGGCACCAGAAGAAGGCCCTGTGCTTCCAGCCTGATTACCCAGGAGGGAGCACCCTGCCTGGGGGCAGGAGTGCCGGCAGTCTGTTGGGGTTTCAGAGGAGGCCACTGCAGAGAGGACTGTGCCAGCTGCAGGTGTGGAGGGTGATCACCTCTGTCTTGAGTCCATACATTCCGACGCTTACATACATTTCTTTGCTATTGTTGATTCAGTTAAAAACCACCCTGCATCACTTTTGATTCTCTGACACTGTTTCGTCTCCTGTCTCAAGAGCTACAGCTTGTCTGTGAACAGCCCTGCCTCTTCAGCATACACAGAGAAGAAACAATACGATTTTTCATCGAATGGATATGAAACACTGAAACGTGGCGCTCCCTACAACAGACAAAATTAACCGCGACAGGAGTGATTGTCAGATCTCAACAAAGCTTTCTCGTTGTGACTGTTTCTGATTGTTGTTCTACATTTCCACTTTTAGTTTTTTTTCCCCTCTGTCTATTTGTCTCTCTACTGTTAGTTTCTTGGGTTTGTTACTCGCCGAGCGGTGTAGAGCTATTGGTCCACTAGGATCTGACTCCCGCAGGTCCAGAAGAGTCAAGTGACGACTGGGAAGTTCGGCGTGTTAGGGAGGCAAGTGTCGGGTCCACCAAGGAGGATGGTGGGAATAACTTGTACCAACCAATGACTGTGCTTGATAAGTCCAGTTCCTCCAATAGGATTTGTGCAACTCCCATGAAGCTTTTATGGTCCATGCGGCCATAATCTCCCCATACAATCACCTGAAAGAAAAAAAGAATGTGTCAAATTAGGCAGCTCTAGTTCTGCTGAATCACATTGTTGGTGTGATACTCTGCTGAGGAAACACATGTCCCACTCACCTGTAAGACTTTACCCTGTGGGCTTTCCTCAAATAGCAGTGCTTGCTGGTACAGTGGGTCAAGTGTTTTCCGTGCAATCTTGGTTTTCTTTTTGGCTACGTACGCTCCGTTATTCAGCAGGTAGACCTTGACATATGGAGCTGGATGCAGAGGCAAAACAACAGAACAAGCCATTAGTGGGGAACAGAGTGCGTCGTCGACACAATCTCCATCAGATCTCACATGTATTTATGAGGAAAAGCTTCAGATGACTGTATGCACTGGATTACAATGCCTGGGTGTATATCACATAATAATGAGAGGGCGATAGGAGGAATAAGTTGCTCTTCAGTATCTAAATGTGGGTCAGGTCATTACCAGGGAGAGATTTGGATCCTGGCTTTTGTACGAGTCCTCGAGCTCTGATGACTTCCACCTCCAACTGGCTCTTCTTCTCCATCATACCAATCTGGATATCACCTGAGAAACAGACGAAGAGCAGGTCTACAATTAGAGCCTTAAACTTGTAATCCAACCAGTCAAGTACTTTATGATGTCAAGGTGAAGTCGACCTTTGACCTTTGGGAAATAAAAGGCCATCATTCTATCCTGTAAGGCGTTTGAGTGCAATAATTCTTGCATTATGGTCACAGCGGACTAATCTACTAAGTTCATTCTTGAATCCAAGTGAATGTTTGAAACAAGAAATTCTCTAGAGTTGTTCTTGGAATATCTTGTTCATGTGGACAGGTCTGATGAACACGGCTGTAGCAGGTGCACAAGCATAGAATCATGGAGCAGATTAATGAAGGCACGTACTGAAGGACTAGAAACAATACATCTCACGTGTTTGAAGTTTAGTGGACGTAAACTGAACCAATAAAAAAGGAATCTTCTGTCAACATATTTTACTCAATGCTTCATCTGGGTCAAAGGTCAGAGGTCAAAGGTTTAGATATGTGAAAACAAAAGAAAATGATTACTTAGCACTATATATTAAATCCTTAAACTGTCATATTTATTATTCTACACTATAGTGCATATATGTAATATTATTTCATTACAGCAGTGAAACTCTAAATAGATTAAAACAGAATTTTTTAAATTTTTTTTACTTAAATCTTATTATATGCCATTATAATACTTACTTAACATAGCATATGTAATATCTCACTTGCAATCATCTCTAGTTTAGTATACTAGTAAACTTCTGACTTGTATGAGTTATGACACCACTGACTGATCAGAGTACACAGAAATACCCTAGACACATGCACTTACATAAATTATTAAAGAAAATATCCATTCAATGTATGGAAAAAAAAATATTAAAGAAGAGAAGAGAGTTTCATACCTATTGCAGGAGTAGCCAGTGTTTGCCTGCCCACTAACTGAGCTGGTCCCAGACCATCCAGGAAGTCACTGAACTGGCTGCTGGCACCCAGATTCACTCCAGAGAAGATGAGACTAGACAGAAAATACAGAAATACAGTTTTAAATATCCATTTCTATTCCATCCATTATCCTTTGAGTGTCGCAGAGAGAGCTGAGCCAATCCAAGCTGACATTGGTTGAGAAAAAAATGATAAAACGAGTGTGGTTTCCTCACTTTCCCTCCGAGTTGCAGCTGTTCATGCTGCCATTGTTGGACTCTCTGCTGGGCTGTCGACTCATGTTCCTGGTCAGCTCCACGGCCATTCCAGTCTCGGTGCTCCTCTGGATAGGTGCTCCCTTCTCTTTCTTACTCTTCCCCTCTGGATGGTACAGGAAAAACGGAGGGAAAAAAATCCCAATGATGTTGTCAGAGATGCTATTGTAGTTATTTTTCACTTCACTTTTTCAATTCATTTTTTTTACCCTGTTTCATGCTGATCCCGTTTAAGGAAGATAATGTACAAATGTAGTAAAACATAAAAACACGGAATTATGTTAGACGACAATTTAATTCCTATGGAATCTATGTCAAGTTGATCAAACAAAAACATTTGTCTTATGGAGTAAGTTTAGAATTTGTAATCAGTAGTTTCATAATCTGCATAAGACAAAAATTCTGTTTTGTAAACATTTTAAGAAGAGTCTCTCACCCAATTCTTGGCGAGAAAGCAAATAAGCGTATATCCCCCCAAAAAATTCTAACTATTTTACTGTTAATGCACAACATGTTTCATATAGAACATGAAAAGTCACCATAGGACTAAAAAAAGTGCATTATTTAAGCCTTGTTGTTCCTCACGTGATTTTTTGTCACGAGTGTAAGTTATAGCACATTTCTCATGAAGCATCTTGTTCCCTTCTATCAAGCAAACACCTACTTCAAAAACCTCACATGCTCAGTGTGTAGCCTTTACACTGAGGACAAATTACTGATGACATTGCTATGAGATCATCAGGATTATTCTTTCTATATTGAGAGAAAGATTTCCTAGTTGTGGTTAAATAAAAGCCAAAAACATTATTCTGAGAGAGCCCACCTTCCAAAGCCTTTTTATCCATGGATAAAAAGTGAACTATTAGTTGCTTCCTCAATCATAGTGACAGGAAGTAAAACATCCCAGATGCAGTTAAGAAGTCTGTGATCTCCCTTTGTAAGTCACAGCCAAAGTCGCACCCATGTCCTGCTGAATCCAGAAATGGTAGTAAACAGGAAATTGTTGGGTAGAAAAAAGAGCAGCACTGTTTGACATCTCGGACTGGGATGTGTCCACCTCCTGACTGAAGATGTAGCTGCTTACCCTATCATCCCTTTTAAATGATAAGCAGGAGATACATCTTTGCACCCAGCAGTCAACAGCACATACAGTCATTCCAATATATAACCCAGAATAAAACGTTGCATGTATAAACTATTACCTCGTGGTCCCATGAAAATCTGAGAGACAGTTGATCTCTCCACTGTCTCCACTTCCTCTCTCTCCTCTCTACATGAGGCAGAGAGGCTAAAGGACCCCCTTAGGCTTAATGTTCTTCATTAGCTTTTTATGTCTACTACAAAGAGGGGGAGCACAGCACTTGGTTTTTCATCATGAGTCGTACACCACCCTGTGGTACAAGTGGCTGCCAGGCTCAGATCAGCGAGAGTCTGCACTGTGGCTGGGAGCTGAGCTGCGAGGGGCTCTCAGCTGGCCACGATGTTCTGGAGCTCTCAGGAACATACTTATGTGGTCGTTTGTCTTCCCGACACGTGTTGGGGGAGGCAGAGGTTTTGACTTTTACACAACGAAAGCACACTTGCAATTTGTGGTGCACCGGTACAATCTGCTCCTCGGGACAAATCCACTGAAAACACAACGATTGCTTCAATCCGAAACACGGTTTCATAATTTGGTGAAATCAGTGCGGACATAGATTACATGTGGTGGAGATTAAATAAAATCGTGTGTCACAGTCACAGGGAAATCGTGTTGTTAAGGAGAGCAGTAATCCAGGCATACAGAAGGTACATGAAGCTAAACGGTAACCTGAAGGAACCAATCGGGCTGTGTCACAGAGTCCAGGTTAAAAAGATCAGCACACAACACCAGCACTTGCGGATCAATGTCGATTTCAAAGAGATATTGATCAGCTTTTGTCATCCAAACATCACAGAGCAGGAAAAATAACTCAAGTTTTTGTTATCAAGCCGCGTCATTTAAATAACATGGAATCATTGGAATAATTAACAAATCATTTAAGTAAATAAAAAAAAAAGGTTTGGGAAGTTTAAACTAAGGCTTTGGCAGGCTTTGACATAGTTCTCTCTGCCTGTCGGTGGGATGGACATCCGTCCAGTCATCTCATGTTCTTCATTTATAAAACTCCACTGATGAAACTCCCAAGCTACCTCACATCTCTTCTCTCATTTAAAACCAGTCACTACATGATCCAGTAACTTCTTTACCTTTGATATCCACTGCAGTTGCACTAATGTTAGCAGAACAGGGTTCAGGTGACGTGCACCTTTTTAATGGAATGAGCTGTAAACTGTCCTGCATCTACAGTCTTACACTCCCCTCTGTGACTTTACCTCTTTGTATTCTGATGCTTTTCATGATTCTTCTAATGGTTTTAAACGCGTCCTTGTGTTGCTTTCATTTGGTAACTCTTGGTTCTTCCGTATTTATTTGCTGATTGTGCATGTTTCTTGTTCTCGGTTCTGTCTAGAAAAAGATGAGATGCATGACAGCCTGTTTAAAGAAAGATCACATAAACATCGCTTCGGAGAAGTGATGCCACCTCCTTTACACTCAGCTCAACTTAGAAGGAAGATGATTGTCTCGACCCCATATTTGAGCAGCATGGTGTTGTTACTGCCTTTATTCCACAGTAACCACCCTCACACCCTGAATGTGACATGCTGACATTATAACACCAATATAAATATATGCAATAATGATTCATGTGAGTTCCCTTTTCAGTAGAACATCAGCCACATTCACATCACACGTAACCAGTGGGCTCCAGAGCCACCACTGAACATTTTAGAGTTGCCATGGCAACTCACCGGGGCCATTGATCTGTGAAGTGCTGCGACTGCGACGGTTTCCAACTATGGCCACCACCCGTGCACTGAGGCTGGAGCGTCTCTTCTTGCTGCCGCCACCCACAGTGCCCAGCGCCGTGTCTGATTGGCTGCCGTCAGTGCGTTCCTGGGTGTAGATCTCCCCGCTCACGCTGGAGCTCTTCAGCATTTTGCGGCCCATCGACCGCATCTGCCGGCTAGAGAGAGAGGGAGAGAGGGAGAGAGGAAGATGCTGAGTGGCACTGTGATCTGGTGGGATGGAGAGGGGATGACTTTCAGGTCTCAACTTCCTCTGTACTGTACCTTCCTTTTAGTAGAACACAGACACAACATGGTGGATTGACAAATGGTGGAAGAAGATGATTTCAAACTGACTGTTGTTGAGTGATGTTTAATTAAAAGTGAATCAAATAACAGAGGAGTGAAAAGGGAAAATGATGCTGACATATCCTACTGAAAATAACTAAAACATAATAAACACAGTACACAACTGAAACCAACATAGAGTTTTGTGTAACATGACTGTGCTGTCATTTCAGTCACTACTCTAATGACGATCTCATGAGATTATCAAGGGTAAGATTTCATTTTTTTTTTTAAACTTTTTTTGGGGGGGTTAATGATAATGGCTTCATGTATATAAGTTCCTCAAACAACCCACTGCAAAGTTGCTCAGTGCTCCAGCCTGCCTCCTAGGGGCTCGCAGGAGCTTCCGCATGTCCATTCCCTCAGAGGGTGTGAAAGTGCTGCAGGAAAGCCCGGCTACACTTCCCCTGTCACCCATACTTGCGGCTCCCAAGGGAGCCAAGGAACAACTGGGGAGGGGCAGGTTAGCTTCCACTGCCCCCTGCAGGGGAGTCAGGGAAGGGCGTGCAGCAGAGGGGTAGGTTGGAAGGGGAGGATCCATGTCTGGAGGACGGAGAGGGTCCGGGCAGTCACAGCACAGGATGCATGCAAGGAGGGATCTGAGACATGCAGTGGGGTTGCACAAACATACACACACAGACACACACGCACACATAACACAATGACCAAATAAAACAAAAATGACAAACACACTTGTACATAATGGAAAGTGGGGTGCAGTTGTGCGTAGGACAGAAACATATCGTGATTGGGTGTTTTTGCCCCTGAAACTGCTCAAAAGGTCATTTTAGGAATTTGTGCATTGCAAAACCATTTTTAATCATTCTCTTTATTATGAAATGTCAGGTTTTGGGGGAATCAAACAGCTGATATTAAATAAAAGCTAAAAGGAAAGCAAACATTAATTCATGCATGAGTTACACGTGTGGCATCCAATTGATTATTTGAAACTGATAAGACACAAATGGCAGGGGAGTAAGGTTGAAGAACAAGGATTGAAAGAAAAGATGATAAAAGGGTTTGATGTTTAGGTGCAATCTCAATGCCTCTGTATGAACTCAAAAACAGATCATCTAAATTAATAGAGATATTAATACCCCACTCTGAGTGAAAACTGATCTGAGACCAGCTGTCCATCACTGGTTGAGCCATTCAAATCCCCTCTGTCTAAACACTGAGCCCTGGTCTGAATCATAGATAAACTAAATTACCGGTTTTCTCAAACAGACTGACTGCTTCTTTTTAAACTGATGGAAACTGACTTAATTTTCTGCTTTTGGAATTCAAACCTGTGTTTTCAGTTTGTCTGATTGCAGCCTTATTATTTAACAGACACAAAATCCACTGCTGCCTGAAACAGAGCTTGACGTTTAAGTTAAGCATATAGAAGCATATAAATCAGTTTAGTAGCACAATGATAACTTGTGAATTTATTTTAAAATAAACCAGCCAACACTTCGGGATGAGCCAGGCTCTTACTAGCCTCAGTGATGCTCTTGTGGTTGAAGGGGAACAAATCCCATGTAGCATCCGATCAATCACAGTTCATTGTCAACTCAGAATTCGTTCTTATGTTGGTTGTCCACATACTTTAGCCATGTAGCTGAGATTGTGTTTGGTTTGAAAAGAGAAACTAAAATACCCTCTCTCGCCCTCCTTCTCACCTCCCACTCCACAAAGTGTGTCAGAGGCTGTGAGGCTGTGCTTTTATAAATCTCTGCTGGGATTGAACTGTGGTGAGGCCATAAAGAACAGACCCCTCTCTCCTCCTCCTCCCAGACCTCAGTACATTAGCCAGCTAATAAGCTGCACTACATCACCACCTGGTCCACGACGGACTGCTGGGATAGGGTTGTTTGTCCCTGTCAAATCACTGACACTGGTCAGCCGGGGAAGTGCACAAGCTTTTTGTGTGTTTGTGTGCGAGACGAGAGCATGAGACTTTTTATTGCATTTTAGTTCTTAATCTTTTGTTTTTTATTCCTACTGAGTTACGCTTGGAGGTTTAGTTTGAAGGTAAATCATTTTTACATTCAATCACTATAGTCAGATTCAGACAAAGCTGAAAACAATTAATGTGGATTTAAATTTTATTTGAGAAGGAAAATATTCTACCTTCATTTTTTGAGATTTCACTTATGTAGTGCTGCATCTATTGTAGCAGCAGAAGGAAAATTTCAATTTTCAGTCTTATATGGTTCAAGCTCCAAAAATTATAGATACATTTCCCATAATGCAACGTATTCATGTCTGCTCAAATCCAGCATCTTCATTAGTCAAATATTGACGTGATCCCATATTCTGACAATCCTGTTCGAGAGGACGTACTGGCACAAGTCAACATCTGTTCATGTGTATGATTGACAGAGCGCTCCTCTAAACTTGTTTGGGATTCACACAATCAAATGAATTGTTCTCATAAGAGTGAGACTAACTGCACCTCGAAACTAACTACAATTCTTCAACCAGATGATTTGAGCCCTTCCCTGTGTCCCTCCTGCTCCAGTGTCATTGAGTTAGACATTGAAACCCCCTGCAAGTTGAGGGGAAACTGTTCTGTAGCCCATAACCTCCCTTTGGAAGGAAACTGTCTTCCTTGCAGAGATCTAAAAGAAACTGTCTGTAATTGTTGCCATTACAAGTTTCCATTGGGTGCTGTTGTCTTTAACGGATGGGAATGTGGGGAATGAAGATGTATTTTGTGCCATCATCAGTAAATTCATCATTGGGCATCTATTGATGTTTACCTGGACTCCCTGTTGTCTCCTGTAACAGTGTGTCTCCTGCGCTTCAACTCCGCAGAGAAACGTCTCTTTCCTGTCGCCCTCCTCCTCTCCTCCTCCCCATCCACCCCCCACGAGATCCTCCTTTCCTTCTTCTCCTCTTCCTCTAATGACTTGGATCTGTGTTCAGTTTGTTTGGATCCACCGTTCATCATGTATCCGCATGTTGTATGTGTTTATATGTGTGTGTGTGTGTGTGTGCGTGTGTGTGTGTGTGTGTGCGTGTGGGGAGATAGAGGACACAGGGCATGCAGAAAAGACAGAAACATGCAGACATGCATAAATAAAAAAGAAAGACTCACAATGGTTAACATGCATAAAACAGACAATACCCAAACAGGTACGGTAGGTGTATTTCAGAGAGGGTGAACTTGCTGTTTGTGAGTAGCTGTGGTTAAGAGAAGCCAATGAGGACTGACCTGAGTCGTCCCCCAGGCCGTTCTGATTGGATGGACATGTAGCTGGTGCTACTGAGGCGGGAGGCACTGCTGGCACGGGAGATGGCTGACACATCGCTCATATCACTGTCCGATGATCTCGCCGACATGTTGTCGCTGCTACGCCGCTGTTCCGCATACATCTATAAACAGAGGGAGACGTGCAGGAGGAGAGAGACGTGATGATATTGCACAGAAAATGTGTCACTTATTTATAACTCATCAAGTGCAGGAAGAGGCGGAAGAAATGGACGCTGACCTCCCGTTTGGTCTTGAGGTCCGTCTGAGGGTCGTGGGAGGCTGAAGGCCGGTAGGAATGTACTTTCATCTGCAGCTGTCGGGCTCGCTCCTCTACTGCGAGGGCTGGGACCAAAAGACAGAAGAAAGAGAGAGAATAAAGGAATAAGAGAGAGAAAGAAAAAAAAAGAAAACAAAAACCAGGAAAAAATTTATGAGAAACATTTATGAGTTCTCAATGAGAGAGACCAGAGTATCTTGAGGATGCAGGACCAGATTTCTGACACTAGATGGAGCATGATGTGTACTGATCGGTACTGATGTATTAGGATAAAATGCTATTTGATGCTATGCTGGGTTTAAAAAGGTTGGGAAAGTCAGATAGGGATGTTATGTTGTAATGACAGAAATCAACCCAACCCATCTGTCAGCTATAACCAACAACAAGAGGTTAGACTGAACAGAACAATCATTATGCTCTGAGCAGGCATACGTCTCTAGTGTAGCCATATTCAAAAAGGTTGTTGAGTTGATTAGAATGATGATACACAGTGTTATTCTCTGCATAGGATCCCTCGCCCTCTGTTTGGTAGAGCATGATCATCCACAGAACACTCAAACAACTGCTTTGATTTAAAGCTGACAATGTGTTGTTATATGCTCATAAAACTTCCCTCAAAAAAGTGATAGCAAAAGGAAATATTACAGAGGCAAAGACAAGTCTTTGTATTTTGTGCTTAGTGTCTAAAAATGTAACAGCCTTATCTCAGTCTCAGCTCTCTGCAAGTGAAACTATGTCATCTTCTTAACTACACATTATTTTTTAGGCATATATTAGTGTATATAAATGCAGAAAATAGCTTTTAACATTTTGAGATTATTGAATCGCTCCCACACAACATACCTTGCTCTACGCTGCTGCTCTTTGCAGGGAGCTGCGGCAGCTGCCTGCCCCTGCGACCTGATGAGGGAGTCCCCGTTGGAGGAGAGGGGCTGCCGTGAGGATGTGCTCTGACGGTCAGGAACATAACGACACAAGCAGAGAGGAAAGGATAACAAACTGTTATAGCTGTGTTCCTCATTAACGGAAGTGGCGCCAATAACAAAATCATAAAAGCAACAAACTGCCAATACTTGAGGTCGACAGGGCAAGTTGGGAGAGGAATGAGTCGGAGTCGTCAGTACAAGAGGCAAAGAAGGTGGCACTGTATGTGTTTATACACAGATTGCATGGTACCACAGTATTTATACATATCTTGTTTTTATAATATTTGGATGTAATTTTCCATGTGATCCTACACTAACAGCTTCAGACCAGGTTGTTCCCAAAATGTACCTCATCTACAGTACATAACCCACTGTTTAAGATCATATAACCTGATATCATACCTCTTCGAATGAACATGACTTTTGTTTCCTGAGTTACGACAAATACCTGTGGTACTTGTGCATACAGTGATAACACACTTAGTGCCAGAGAGAAGTAATCAGCACACAGGGGAGCAGAGGTGTTGCACTGGCAGGGACATGCACCTGTCTAGCCGTGGCGAGTTTGGACAGGACCCAGCCAGGGCTGTCTGGCCAAAGGGCCTCAGCGGGCCCCCTCTCCCCCTACTGCCCCTCAGGATAGAGGTGGGCTGGATACGACTGCCATCAGTGGGCAGGCACCAGGAAATAAAAATGAATTAAAACATAAAACCATATAAATACAAAAAAAATGACAAATGAAAATAGAATAGTTTTGCTCTTTTCGGGGGTCAATGTCTGACGCTGTTTAATCTGCAAAGGATTTAAAAAGGAATCGATCAAAATACACGCATTATATTGCAGTAATAAAACTAATCTATCCCTGTTTGAAAGTTCGAAAGAAATACATATCATCAACTTTAAAGCTTACTATTTAAGTTTTAATTTCTCACTTCTTTAATCTGCAAAGAACAAGTGTAAACATGACAATATTTAGTTGGACGATAACAAAGTCAACACATCAAAACCCTTGGTACTGTTGGACATGGGTTGTTGTTTCTAGTCATTTTGCTGAGCTAAACTAAACTGTCAGCAAACATTCTGGACAACAACATGGTCAGACATCATCCCTACAGTGAGAGGATCGAGGTAAAAATAATGAGAGGAGGTGAAATAAGGCGAGTGAGTGACTGAATACATCTATGAATGATCTTACCTGTCCCCCTCGAGGCTCTTTTTGCAGCCCCTTTGACAGTTTGGACTTGATGAATTGCTACCCTGCCTGTTTCAGCCCACAGCAACCACACACAGAGAGAGAGAGAGAGAGAGAGAGAGAGAGAGAGAGAGAGAGAGAGAGAGAGAGAGAGAGAGAGAGATGAGGAAAAACAAACAGGACATGGAAAAATGAAGTACACTATGGTAAAACTGAAAACTGAATATTGATTTACATGGCATGTTCTAAATAATGTAAAACCATAAGGATGAGACTAAATGGTTTGGTTTAGAGGGTTAATAAGAGCCATATAGCTGAGAATTGTACATTTAGGGAACTTTTTTCTACTGCCAGCAACAATATTACAGCAAAGAAAGCGCTTTCAAGCCAGAGAAGTGAGGAAATTCAGAGCAGGTGCTCGGCAGAAAGAGCAGGTGCCGCAGAATAAAAGAGGGATTACACAGCCTTAGAGCACAAATATTAACAGGAAAGGGGAAGAAACGCTGCCGATCGCAGGATCTGTGCGACGCTAACATCCACAGGATGAGCTCTGGGCTTCAGTTTAGGCTTCACAATGTGGGGTCAGGAAGGTTTAAGCAGGCAAGCAGAGCTGCAGCTCAATGTTAAACGGTTTCGGCACAGCAGAGGAGAGCAGGATTGATATACCTCTCCTCCTCAGGGGCTACATGTTCTACTAAGATCCGGGGACTTGGGGGAGTCTTGTGGGGCAAAAAGTTGGAGCACCTAGAAGGACAGAGGGGTGGGAGGAGGAGCATTTGGAGGTGGGGACACCAGGAGTGGTGGTTAATGAGTACAGGGACAGTCAAGGCAGTGAAACGTTAAACTCTGTATAAATTTCATGGCATATCAGACATAAGATTTGCCTTGTCTTTTTTAGGTCATGTCATAAATCTGACGATCACAACCACACATAAACAAACTAATATAGTAGTAAATACACTGGAATTTGGAAGGATATTATCACATATCTGGGGAGATACACTTGCTGACCTTCTCGGTGTAGATTAGATGAAGATTGATACCACTCTTATGTCTGTACGGTATATATGATGCTTTAACCTGGAAACGGTTAACTTCGCTAAAGAAAAGGAGGAACTACCACCCTTATATCCGCCCCCTCCATGTTAGCAGATGGGACACGGGGTCCAACTAAAAAGTCAAAATATGTGTCATTTAGGTATCACAGTTAGGTCTATTCAAGTGTTTCCTTTTTTGATTATATTTGGTTCTAATAAGTTATTTGATGCTATATTAACAGGGTGAGACTGCAGTTAGATTACCAGTGGAAGATGGCAGGGTCTGTAAAAAGGGTTACTTTGCCTTCATTCAAGAGGAGAGACCATTTTGTTTAAGCCATACTAAAACTTGAATTTTAAAAGGACATGCGCAGATTTTTTCATCTTTAGACATATTTCCCCATTTTTGTGTTATTTGATTTGTTAATCACGAGTAGCATTTCCATTTATGAACAATATTTGGTTTTATGGGAGGTTATGTGTGGAATTGTTTCAGTGCCATGGGTAGTGCTCTTGTGAGTGTTGGAAAATAGCCAGGCTAGACATTTCTCAGTTTTTAGTCTAAGTGCTAAGCTAAGCTAGCTGGCTGATGGCTGTAGCTTCAAATTAAGCATACAAATATGAGTGTGGTATTGATCTTCTTATTCAACTTTCTTGCAAGACAAAAGTGATTTCCCTAAACATCTGAGTTAAAACTGCCCTTAGTTTACCAACCTGAGATCCATGTACAGAACAGCATCATTATTCATGATTCATTATTTGAAATTTGTTTGCTTGTAAAGTTTCAGGAGCCAAAATATCTGCAGGCCTTTCTCAAATTATAGATATTTCAAAGACTCCTTAATTGAAGGAAGAAGCTTTTTTCTGAAAGTGAACAATTGTTCTTTTTTTTTATCAAGGTGTGCAATTTCAGGTATGTATGAAAAGCACAAATGACATGAATTGAGGTGAAGTCATGCAGCATTATAAACCCATAATATTGAATGATTCAATCAAGTAGTCAATAGAATACTGATTTGAAAGCTGTGACTGAAAGCTATCAGCGGACTCTGTGATTATTGACTGTGAATTCATTGTTAAACTGCATTATCAGTGTCTTCATCAGCAAATTAAATTCGATTCCTGTAATGTGTGATTTCATGTGATGTAACTTTCTTTTTATACCTGTCTCTGTCAGGGGAGTGAAAGTTGTTGTCTGGTCTCAGACAAGTGGTGCTGACACTCCTCACTCTGTCCAGCGACGGCTGCAGGTCGCTGCACCGCCACAACATGGCAACATAGAGAGAAATACAGGAGAGAAAAAATAGAGATGGAGACAGGATGTACATGGACAGAGGATGTAGGAGGTGTGTCAGGAAGAGGAGATGCTGTATCTCCATTTATCATAGCCAGTCATTCCTAGCGGCCATACACTGCGAGACCACTCAGATGGAAGGTTGGTGAGTTGCCATGGGAACCAGGTCTAAGTGGATGAGGGGACTGCTTGTGTGTGAGTGTGTGTGTGAGGAAATGAATGAGTGAGGAGGAGAGCCGCCAGTGTTAACGTTTACTCTGCTGCAAACACTCACAGCTGTATGTTTGTCATGCTGTGGGGTGACAACCAACAGATGGTTGACTTTGTGCCATCGCATGACATTGCAAATAATGTTTTCAGGACTAATGCGGCGCAAGGATGGCAACAAGGGCTTACTGTTTGTTTAATGCTCTGCACTCGTCAGTACATGCTTAAGCCTCTGCTTTGTGTAGTCACATGAGAAAAAGGGGGCGAAAGAAAAGGTTCTGGGTGGTGAGTGGACCGGGAATGGTGTGTGGAGTGGGTGTGTTCTTACCTAACCGTGACCTCATCAGTGAACCTGAGCACACGGTGTGTGAGGATGCTACGAGGCATGGTGCTAACCCCCTCTTGTCTGTGGGGTGCCTTGCTCTTTAGGCATGCGGGGAGGGTGGAGCTGTACGCCAAAGCCCCCGCCAACACCAGGCAGGGAAAGACCCGCATTGCAAAGAAAGGCGAGAGGAAACAAAAATGACACATGCAACGTAACAGAAATAAGCAGAGAGAGACCAAGTGGAAAAACACAAGCACAAAATTAAGCAGGAGGCTTCTTGCGGATGATCAGGAGACATAGAAGCAACATTCAGATTATGGTGCAAATTAAAAAATGGTTTCCTTCTCACAGCTGTGTCTCACGATTTAACAGTAAAAACAGAGAATTCTCAAAAAATAAAGGACTGGGTCGCCTTAGATTGGAAATGTACCTGCTGCATGATGCTGGTTAGACCGGAAACAGCAAATCACTAAATGAACACATATTCTATAGTCTTACATAATAAATGATGTAAGAGAATGAAGATGGTTCCACTTGCCCTCCCTGTAGGTTGACCCCAAACACATATATGGAGAGATTACATGTAATGCTGATTACATAACAGAATCTACAGATCTAAAGTGGTTTAGGCGGCACGTGGTGAGGAAACCAAGCCACAGTAAATCTATATAATGTGTAGAACTGTCATAAAAGGGATTAGAGCAGAACAGAGAGAAATAGAGGAAATTGCTTAGACAGGAAGTCTGTCTGTCTGTCTTTACAGCCAGGACTGAAGCATTACTGTAAATCTGATGGATGATCATGACTTTTTAATGCTGCTTCGGAGGCAGAAAAAAAGAAAGGAAAAGAGGTCCCTATAATTCAGAACATTCTGACGTGATGTGGTGAAAATTATGTTTTAGGAACAACTAACTGTGACTGACAGATTGTGTACAGTACTGCCAACCATCTTCAAATCATCCCACGACTTTGAGACTGCCGTTTCTCTGTGGTAATCCAACTACAGCATTTTGTAGACGTTTGGGAGACTTATATTTAAAAGAATTGTTAAAATGTTATCCCTAATGTGGGTAAAACTCAGTCTAGATTCTGCACTTCCTATAATTCTAATAGTATAATGCGACCAGACGTTTTATACAAGTAAAATAAGTTGATCTATTATTTATTTCGGAATGAGCTTGTAAGACATCACAAAACTCCAGGAACAAAGAAGACAATTTTCTGCAATTTTAGCTAAATGCTGATTTCAATTATATCCAAGTGTGTATTAACATCCTGATGTTTTGCACTAAAGCTAGAACAATCCATCGTAAAGTGGAAAATAAAATACAATCCATCCAATATTTGATGAGACGTTTCGCTCACAACCAGAAATATCAAGCACAAAGTCACTAGGATTCATTTTTTTTGGGAGCATTCCTGTCTTTAACAAATGTTGTGCCAATCCATTTCATTGTTACTCACATATTTCCATCTGGATCAAGATTGTAGACGTGGGGACTGACCTACACTCGGCTGGTTTTCCAACTTATTTTCACAATATCAGCCATTGTTGATTGTTTAACTCTAACTTTGAAGATCTGACAGCATAGTTTTAGTTAAAAAAAACTTTATTGGTACTCGGCTTAAGATGTCCAGATGGCAGAGCTCCCTCCACTGCATCTGTGACTCTCAAGAATTTATAAAAAAAGTCAGTCTAAAAGTCTCTGTGATGTTTTAAAAAATGAAAAGAAATACTGTATTGACGTCACCTATATATGATTCAGAGTGGAAACATATAACAGCTTCAAAGGATTGCATGATACAGAGGTGAAAGCAGCACATACATTCAGCTAAAGCAGCACATGACAAAGCAACACTCCATCCAAAGGAAACACAAGCAGCACAGCGGTGTGGGGACCAATGGCCATTTATTGCGATGCGAGAACACCGCCGCAATGAAATGGCCCAACCAACTCCACAAATGTGTCTGGGAAAGCTGGACAGGCACAGAGAGGGGTTCGCAAGAACGCCTGTTGCGCTAAGCACTTACCTGTAAATATCTTTATGGATACCGTTTACTAACAGGGGCATTTTGGGTGGGAGTGTGTTGCTGTGTCTACCTACGCCCCTGGTTTTATGAGTGGAGATCATGCACGAAAAGCAAGAGAAAGAAAATACAATACATTTGCTGTGAGTGAAGACATCCAATGCAAAAAATAAATAAACAAGATAGAAATGAATGAGAAGAGCTTTGACTCCCCTCACACACCGGTCAGTGTGTTGTGTGTGTGTTGTGAGACAGTTGTGGGGGTAGACAATAGTTGGACATGTATTTATGAAAGTACTACAACTACTTGACACATACATATGTAGAATTTGTGTTCATGCAGTCGCACAAAAGCAGACATATAAGATGCAGTCAGGATTATTAACAAACTGTGTTTGCACTGACAATGTCAGCATTGTGTTTTACGATGAAGTTGTTAAAGTATAGTAAGAATGAAACTGAGGAAAATGGTGTATCGTTTTAAAATAAATCGGAATGGTGGTTTTCTTTCTTTCTTTTAAGCCCTTTTCGTTACCTGTTAGTGTGCAGGCACTCGGCACTCCCGCCCCGGATTGACCTGTGCATCTCCAGGACCTCACTGTCATTGCCATGAGGATGGGTGAACAAATGAGAAACAACCCAGAGGAAACACAAAAAAAGAATATGGCAACTCAGACAGGCAAAGTGAAGTTATGAATGACAGAAACCAGGAAATCATAATTCTGAGATTCAATCAGGTTTGAATTTAACTATAGAGAATGATATAACAAAACTAGTAAGACTAACTTCAAACTGTTAGTAGTATTAGTAGAAATTAGTTTGTTAATATCACACTGCAGACACTGAATAATCAAGACAAGAGTCAAGCTTTATGAAATATAACTAAATACATGTATGAACTTGTGCAGTCTCCATAAGTGCATGCTTTAGTAATGCATGATGGAGACCACAGTTGCTGAATGACCCACAAAGTTGTGTATCCTCTTCTTTCATATTACTTATTGAAACAATAACCACATCCTACGTCCACAGATCCATAAAAACAGGGTACCTGTCCTCAGAGTACTCGTAGTCCGAGTCACCGGAACGTTGGTGCTCCAAGTGGGAGTTGTGGTAGCGGGAGGGGGAGTGGGAGTGGTGGCGGTTCTGATGGATCTCATCCAGACTCCTGATGAAAGCAGAGCATGAGAACGAGGCTTGATATTTACAGTTTAGCCACAAATTTATCAGACAAATAACAATAAATAAAACTATGGAAGTTGAAAAATAATCCTAGTTGCATTGTTTATTCTGTAAAATTGAAGTCTTCATATCAGCGCAAACATAAACGCAGATATGTAAGGCTTACGAATGTGTTATCACCTATCTGATATATCATTTCGGCTGTAGTAGGGACACAAATAGAATAATGAATTAATTTCCATTCTTTTGATGAGTTAAAGTGTCTCCTGTCAGCTGATACATGTTCATTATAGCGCTGCACAAGCCAGTTGTATGTGATCAATCAAGGGTGTATCATTACAGGCTCGCTCATCCCAAACTATCATGGCGAGCCAAAGGTAAATATACAGTGAATAGTGTATGTCAGGGTAAGAGTCCAGCTTGCTTTAACATATTTGGCACCCTCCTGGTCTCAGAACAATTAATAACATTGTCAGGCCATCGGCCATTAACAGAGATTTACAGTACATGTGGTTATTCAGCCATAAAGCAGTGAGATTAAGAGCCTTAATAAATACATGTTAACAAGCTGCAACAAGGATCTGACACAAATACCGTATAGTCATGGAGACATTGCATTAGAAACACTCACACTAAGACTATTGTAGTCCACACGTTATCTGAGTAAAATGATAAAACTTTTGGACATGTAATCTGAATTATATAATCCCAGTGAAGGATATGTTTTGATGCAGTGTAAATCAAGCTTTTAAATACTAGCTGTCACAACAACAACACGCTCCCCGCTGAGAGTTTCCCAGGTGATATCGTGTTGCAGCGGCTGATGCTCACCTTTGCATGGGCACGTGTGCCGGCCGCGACCGGGCCCTGCACGAGTCCTCCCTGTGAGGAGAAACCGAGCGAGAGCGGTGCTGGACGGCTCGCTGCTGCTCAGGCACAGCCAACGTGCTGCCCCGCTCTCTCTCCCTGGAGTTACGCTCTGCATCTACACACAAACACACACACAAGCACGCAAAATTCAGACACACAAAGACAAAATAATACGAAAATGTTTTTCGAATCATGGATTGTGTGAGCAGAACATACACAGACATGGATACACACACAGCAACAGGCACACACATTCAGGCATTACTTCTGTGTCCTATGATAGGGGTGCACAAATTGTGAGTGTTGTGATACTGACGACCGCTTGAGATGCCATTCTCCTACAGACGGTAGAACATCTCAGCAGGATGTTTTACAGGCAAATGACCAGTTAGCACACAGGCTAACGAGTCATGTGAGCTAGCCCGAGTAGCAAACTGTTTCTGCCATGTCTCTGTCAGACCTGAGGTTTGCTTACAGTTCCTGTGTTAACCTTTTCACATGTGAGAGAACACACTCTTGACACCTTGGGGACCTTTAACCACTGCAGCAGCAAACAAACACCATGGGACATACAATGTAAATATAATACACTATGATGTATAAAATACAAGACAATTATTGACACTAAGAACCCACGAACCAATGTCTCCATATTTTTCTTGCTGCATGTTGCTGACTTGTTAACATTTTGTACAAATGTACAATAATATTGGCCCTCCACGTTACGAGTTCTAAAAGGTAGATATGCAAAAGATTGCAGATTGTGAACAATCATTTAAATTCCCCATGTGAAAAATCAGAATCGATTGTGTATAGCCAATAGAAATGTATGAATAACTGAAGCAGGTCCACATTCAGCCTGACAGGAGAGGAAGCCACAGCAGAAACAGTCAAACAACAAAGCAGTTGTGGTGATTCTGTAAATTCAGCTTCTAGTTTACATGTCCGGTGTCTTGTAAGTGAAGTAAGCTACCTCTGAGCAGGACTAGAAGCATGCAGGTGAATAGCAGGAGACTAAGTGGAATGGCAGTGAACTACAGTAGCTCTGTGCGTCAGTGTTTCTACGGCCCAGCAGAAGAGGAGAAACTGTTCACTGCAGCCTCGCTGAGGTCCAGTACACTGCTGAACTTCAGCAGTGTAGAGGCTGTACACCACAGCACTGCAATTGGAAAACTAGCAGTCCGGTAGCAATATGATGAATTGCAAAAGTCTGATGAGTGTTACCCTTTGCTGATACAGCAAAGATTAATTGTTTTAATTTGGCTGCAACTTGTTCTAAATCATACAGAGGAGCCCAAAAGGAGGCTGGGATGTTTGGGAGCATCAGAAAGAGGGAGGAGGCAAGAAGACGCTGTCTCACCCAGTGCTGGACGCCTACATGCTACTACGAGGAAAAAGTCAGTAACCATGCCCTCCCCACCCACCTTTACTCACTACCATCAAACCATCATCAAACTCTGTATCTATGATGCGATGGGACCCTGCGCATACAAACACACACAAATACACGTTTACAAACACACACATACAAGACAGGGTAAGGCAGAGCAGTTCTGTTCCACTGAGAGACAAAAAGAGAAAGCTCCGTGAAGCAAAGGTTAGCAACCACAAACTCGAAGTACAGTAGGTTCACAAAAGAGAAAACTTCTTTATATATATATATATATATATATATATATATATATATATATATATGTATAGATACATATATAAGCACACAGCCTGGACATGTAGCTTGTATATCTAGACATACTCTGTAGCTTCTTGCTGGGGCTGTCTGCATGGACATGTCGGCGTGGGAGGTACGGAGACGGCTGGGGCAGAGGTATGGAAGACGCGTCATGTGTCTGGAGTTTGTACCAGTGAGGAATGTCGTCCAGCAAGGCCGTCTCCAGCTCTATCAGGATCTGAGAGGGGAAGGACGAGGGAGCAGAAGAAGAAGTGAGCAGTCTGGTGGAGCCACTGAGCATCTTAAGTGTTACAGACTGTCTTTCTTTGAAGGCACTTCAGTGCTGCAGATGTTGAGCACAAACACAAAACCAAACTGCAACCTCTGATCCCAAACTACAGATGTGTTCTCGTTGTTGAATATTTGAATACAACGAAGGTTGAATAGTTAAAATCAGTGAAAATTACAACTTAAAATTACAGATTACACAACAGATTAAACAATTATATAATATTTTATAATTTTGTGCAGCAGAACTATCTCAATACTCCTTTAATTCATTCCCCTGTTGTATGGACAAGTGTTCAGATCCACAGGACTTCATTTTCATGTCTCACCAGTTACACAAGATTTCCATCTGATTATAATGCATTATTTGACATAATGGATTGACTTAAATCATTTGAATAAAATAGTGAAGCAAATCACGATGAAAATGTGTGCTGTAGATCACATTGTGTTAACAGCTCATTCCTGTACACGTCAAAATTGCCACTTAATTTATTGTTAAACCCAGAAAACCATACCCTTATGATATCCACACTGAGAAATAAACATTTGATCAGTGAAAACTAAAGTAGGCATGTATACAAAAAAAGAAGTACACATGTCTCCCCCACCTCGCCAAGGAATTCACTCTCCTCCTCCTGCACTCTGGGCTGGTCCCAGACCGTGATCTCAAGCATGCGTTCTCTGAAGTCCCGCCGGTGAACGTGGGAATATAAGAAGGTCTGGTTCCACTTGGGCTCAGCGTTCTTCTTCACTGTTTTAGTTCGCCGTTTACTCTTGTCACTGAAGCAAAGGAGTGGAGATTAGATTACAAGAAGAGTGACCTTAAAACATCAAGCATAGATGACTCATGGTGCATTTATGGTAAGTAAAACTTGCAAGAGGAACCTGCAAAATAAGATAAAAAACTACTCTGTGTCCTTACCTCCTGTCAGGCAGGAAGTACATTTTGACGTAGGGGTTCCGAGGTCGTCCGTCTGTTCGGGTCGGCAGGTCTATGGCTTGAAGGACGTTGACGATCAGCTGATGGCCCACTTTGTCGTACCACAGCTTCACCTGAAAGGAGGCGATGACGCAAATTAACCTCCATCCATATTCATATCGATTCACAAAGCTCTGTGCATCCTCCTCCGGATACTCACAGAGAGCTGTCCAGGCAGCACCAGAGGGAGGTCTCGAAGGGTCCCCGGACTAGTAGGGGACATCACTGATATAGAGGGTCGGTCCATCTTTTGTGACTCAAAGGAGCTGGAGCCCGCTGAGGGATGAAGAGAGCAAGCATAAGAAAGCAAAATCACCATCCAGATTTGGAATTTAAGCACAATTTGAAGTGTGAATCATTTTACACAAGCAGAAAACAATGGTAATAACTTCTACAGTCACGAAAGTTGCTCATATAAACACTTACTAGATTCTAGAGGAGGGTGGGACGACTCTGGGATTCTTGGGATGTCTCTGTGAAACGCGAACAAGAATATGTAACTACATCATGAGAATGAACATCAATGAAGAGACACAGTCTAGACATTAGTCGGCATTCATCTTTTGAAAAAAAATGAATGAGTTCAACCAAGAGTTGTGTGGTAGAAGAAGAGCAAGCACTCAAATACACACTTTCATATTAAACATGATGCGTAACAGAGAAGAAAGGAAGAGCTGGAAAAAAAGGGATTTTCTCTTGGATATGAAGGATTTGTGGGGAGGCATGAGGGTAAGGGGCTCCATCCATCAAATCAACACTACTTACTGATATGCTCTATACACTTTTCTCAAGAAGTTTTTGGACATAATTCGGTGGATAGAGCTTTTAGATAAAGGAAGGAGACATATCAAAAGTGTCTGTCAGAATAAAATCAATTGGCAGCACTTTGGTATTTTCATGATAATTATATCATATTAATAAAACTGATCTTACCCTATAGGTCTTGAAACAACTATTTCCACTTGAGGTTCGGCCTTTGATTCAAGGATGATGTTGTACACTTCTTTCTTGGTGGCCCCCGGCAACGACTTGCCATTCCACTGCAGCACCTCGTCACCTGGAACAACAACAACGATGAACCAGCCTGATTCTATTATTTTTGCAATTAATTCTGTCTATAAAAGCCAGCAGCTAACAGATGTTTGAATTTCTTAATATCAAACTGAAATGTGAAAAGAATATAAAGCATACAGTGAGTCTGAAACTCAGACATGTTAGAAACTGTTTCTTAGTTTCAGGACTGTGGCTGTTCATGGCGAAGGGGAGCCAGCATTGCTAGGAGACGTGGTGTCAGATATTTTGGTGCACTATCGACCACAGGTGACAAAATAACACACATTCCTTATAAAGTCAACAGTTACTCATGTTAAATCCCACTCAGGTAAGTATGAGTAAGGATTCATCCACTTTACTCAAGTAAAAGTATAAAAGTACAGGCTCTGAAATCTACTCAATGTATGAAAGTAAAGAGTCGCCCTCTGAAGACCATTTCTACTGACTGTATTCATCAAAAGAAATGAAGCAGCCTCTCAATGAAATTGTTAGTGTCTCCACGGTGTCCGACATAAAAGCAATAAATTCAGTGGACTGTCACCTGCTCGTAGGTGTCCCACGACATCTGCCAGACTGCCTTTCTTGACTTTGGTAATGAAGGCACCAAGTCTCCCCGTCTCTGTTATCTTCCCTCCTACCACCTGCCACAAAGAATCACAGGTGCATGATGGGCACTATTATACATGCTATTATAGATATTTCTGCAGGCCACAGCATTCACAGGCATTACAAAACATTATTATTTCTGGATTAAAAGTTTCCTCTTTAATCCCTTACTCTCTTGCTTTCTTTACTCACTTTCAATTCTCTCCCTAAGCTCTCCTCACATGATTCTCTAAAGCAATTCGAACACAGCACTTTAAAAAAAAGGATGATTTCCTGCTTACTTTAAGGCCGAGGAGGGACCCAGCCTCACGGGGCATGGCGGAACGCTTGCTTAATGTGATGCGTCCAATCAGGTGGTCGCCCTCTTTCGACGGCTGCCATGTAACTGGATGCTACCGGGGACAAGAGGGCCATGAGGACAGCAGACCAGGTCATTTATTAAGGAAGTTACAACGTATTATGAAGGTGGAGAGGGTGAGAAAAAAGAAGAAAGGTACAGAATGAAAACATATTAATAACATTCATAATAAATGTTAATGTTATATTTTATCCTAATGCTGTCCTGCTGAGGAGGGTTTGACAGCTAAATGCTTTCATTAGATCATATTTGATTGTATGGGTATGAAACTGTGGTGATCATACGTGAGAGTCTGCTTGTATGTGAGGAGATGTACTGTTGGAACATGTTAAGTGGTCTCGACTGTTATCACTCACATGCCACACTGCAGGATCCAATGGATGACAATCCCAGTCCCCTGCAGGTAGAAACACAAAGAGAGTTGGTCTAGCTTTGTATGTGTCATTCAAACACACAGAGGAGATGTTACAATCCCAAGATTTAACAGATTGGTAGATTAATGGTTTAAATCTAATGAAAGAAAGACTAAATGGTGGGCAATGGTATCAGGGCCTCACATGACCCCAACCATCCATTTAATCATTAACTTCTGTTACATATCCCATGCGTAATACATTATACATCCTTCAACCTGTGATAAACATGTTAGCATCCTGCAACTGGATGGGTAACCTACACAAAAGTAGTGTAATAGGTAAAAATATATTCATATGGATTCACAGGTAAAACCTCTCACTTTCTTAGCTACTTTTAAAAAGTGCAACAATGTATTTACTTCTGATAGCTGCAAACTAGGCACGTTGTCACCGAGGAAACACAGGTACTGCAACATTTTACAGGAGGACAAGGAGGACAAGGACACCATAACTCATTTGATGTGACGGACTGTGTGTAATGTGTGTTTAATCACAGGTGATGGGTTTGGTAGCATGTCATATGTTAATGAGTTTGACTTTGAAATAATTCCGGGTAACAGAGTTTTGCGGATGTGGGGGGGGTGCAGGTCTGCAATAATGTGCAGTACTCTGACACTGGCATGGAATTGTCCAGCTCCTGCCGGCAAAGACCATGAACCATCTCTACACTGTTGATTGGATCGAAAAGACTAAAATCAGTGTCAGCAGCTTAACTGGATGTTGAGGTTCGGGATCATTCAGCTACTATGCTGCTTCTACCACTGTTGGCTCATGAGAAAACGAATAGCCGCAGTGGAAACACACGTTAATCCCTCAGTAATAGGTGGAAAAACTATAAAATAAATGTAATATGTAGAATTTTATTATATAGTGCATAGATCAGAGGATGTTGTAGTTGCAGGGCAGTATGCCAACCACAAGAGAGTTGATGAAATCCCACGAGTTCCTTGTTTTGAAAATGTATGTTGTAATGTATACTGCATGTTAAGTGGAAGAGGAAAAGAGCCATATAGATACAGAAGGTAAAAGTAAGTGCAGTAGAAAGAAATGTCACTCATGAAGCACATCTCAAAACATTCATTCATAATCAAACTGATTCTCTGTGTTCCAAGTTGGCCAGTACAGAACTCAATACCAGAGCCAGGCCACTATCAGAGCATCCCATCTATCATTAACACTGACAGATGGTCAGGGAGAGCAGAGGAGCTAACTGGCCCAGCATCACACCACTGTTCCACCACAGGAATAAAACAGCAACAGGATGACATCAGGAGGGGACTGAAAAGATCTCAGGGCACTGAAGTTGAAGACTGAAGTAAACGGGAGCAGGGTGAGAGTAAAAAGAATTGTATGCTGTTGCAAAAAATAATAATTGTAGTAATATTCAGGAGGAGTAAAGTAGAAAACGACTGCTCTCACAGGTTAGCCTATGAGTTCATGTGTACAGGGGATAGAGAAAATCTGAAACAAGTCTAAACAGACACGACTTCTCCAGCGCTGCTAATCTGAACGTCCACTGAAAGGCTAGAGAGGATAAATGCTGACTCAGCAGTTTAAAGTGCTGAGTGGAGCGTTTGGGTTTTGGAGGATGAACACGCTGGACAGATTATACAATGTGAGCTGCTCTTCTAACTGATGCTACATCAAAGCATCACCTCTCTGCAGGTATTAACGTATTATTGTTCTTCATAAGCTTTGTGTGTGTGTGTGTGTGTGTGTGTGTGTGTGTGTGTGTGTGTGTGTGTGTGTGTGTGTGTGTGTGTGTGTGTGTGTGTGTGTGTGTGTGTGTGTGTGTGTGTGTGTGTGTGTGTGTGTGCTCCTTTCCCACTCAATCTGCTATTTCAACTATTTCGCTCCCAAAAAATTAACAAGGCTCTTGGGTCATGTGTACAAATTTCTTTAGATCAAAGGACTCTGAATCCCAAACCTGTGTTAACTACCTCCACCACACACCCTTAAATCACTTTCTTAATAAAAACATGGTATTTCTGTGCATCTGTAGGCCCAATCCCATTTCACCCCTTGGCCCTACCCCTACCCCTAGCCGTTGTTTTCGAGGGTTATCTTGCCCCTTGAAACGGAGTGACAAAGGCTAGTGGTTTAAATCTACCCTTACGAATTGGGACAGCCCTTCAAGAAGCTGTTAAATCGTAGTAGTCTCAGTTACTAAACAGACAAACTTATAATATCCAAATAACATCTGTGCTAATGCAGGTGAATCAATGAAATTGGAAATTGGAAAGCTCTGCATTATTCCACGTATGAATCAAAAGCACACAGCTTCGGTTTGCTAGCAGTGGTCTGTAGGAAACCCTGCCAGGATGCTTTGTTATAAGATGAGCAGTTAAGTTCGGTACCAATCACTGCTAAACGCAGGTTCAATCAAGTACATTGTGTGTGAATCCTTATTAAATGAAATAATACTACATTTGTGTGTCTCTCTCCCATCTTCCTGGTGATTCGCATGGTATTCTGGGTACCCCTAGGTTCTTAGTAAGGGTCTGAAAAATATTTGTTTCAAGAGGTTTTAAAGCCCCACGCTGCGCTACCCCTTAGTCCTGACAGGTATTGGGACAGCCTACCCCTACACGTGAACACGCAAAACCAAGGAGGAGGTGAAAGGGGTGAAATGGGATTGGGCCTTAGTGTCATTTCAGGGAAGGCCCTGAGGACCAGAGGTGACCAGGCCTATTCCGTCAGGGCTCCAACTCTTTGGAACAATCTCCCTGAGAATCTTCTTGGCAATATTTTATTCCTCTTTAAAATTTCTACTAATTCTGATCTTACTGACTATTTTTTATCATCTATTGTTGTGTGATGACCAAATTTCATTTCACTCTTTCCTATTGTTTGCTGTCAATGCTTTAATTGTAAAGCACCTCGTAACTGTCTTTTAAAAGCACTGTATAAATACAGTTTAGTAGTAATAGTATAATAAGTAATAAAATAATAATTAATATTTTGATGTGCATAACACATTAATTCACTCACTCAATTCAAACCAGATTTTGTATTTACAGTATGCTAGCTAACTATGCTAAATATATGATGATTTTGATAAAATCCTTTAGCTGACCTACTTGAACATGACACTGAGCAGAAGGCGGTAATTCTAATGAGCAGGTCAATGTTTGTGATTGTTATTGCTCTCACTTTTGCCGCTCAGGTTAACACACAGGCTACCTATCGTTTCTGAATAAAGCCTGAATAATAACATTAGTTAAATATTTATACAGAAAACAACAGCTTGATTTTATAATTCACTTTTGCACCGTTGAACCGATTCTCCAATAACTCAAAAGGCCATGTTACATATCCTGACATGACATACGGTGTTATATTTGAGGAGTTTTATCAGATGTAAAAGGACATGGTGTGCATGCCCTGTATTTCTATAGCACTTTTCTAGTCTTGATGATCACTCAAAGCGCTTCACTGAACAGTTTTGCCACTTTCTCGATCACACACACCTCAATCACAGACTAGTGACGCAGCCATCAGGGGCCATTTGGGTTTCAGTATCTTGACAAATGACATTCAGCTCGCAGAATGGGGGAGACTACGATCGAACTGCCGAACCTCTAGAAAGAGGATGACCACTCTACCTCAGCTGCTCTCTCTCTCTCTCTCTCTCTCTCTCTCTCTCTCTCTCTCTCTCTCTCTCTCTCTCCCTCTCCCTCACACACGCACACACACACACACACACACACACACACACACACACACACACACACACACACACACACACACACACATTCACATGTCAACCCTCTAGCAGACTTCCTCTTCCATTTCCCCAGCACCATCTTGCTAGTCCTCTTAACACCAACAAGTAACCAATTTTTTGTTTTATTTACTACCTGCTTCCATTTGACTTCAAACCCTGTGTTAAGTTTCTGTGTCATTCAAGCTTCAGTCTGGCATAACCTGCACTGGTACATTTTTTTATCAAATTTGCTTAGCAGATTGGGAAACCAAGGTGTATTATTAGAACATATAATTGTGTGATAAGGTTTAGACCAGATGTTTGTGCTCTGCATTAATCGATTAATGAAACGTCCCTGTATGGATTGTTTTATTTACTCCAATTGTAATTACCTTATGATAATCACTATAGGGGAGTTGAGCCACTAAGTCAACCACCAAATCCAGTCCTTATCTCTGAAATCCCATCTATCTGGTTTATAGCTTCAAGCTAATAAAGCACTAGGAGGAGATTTTCACTCTTTTGATAGCCGTGTTTTCTACCGCCTAAATGTAAGAATAATGTACGTTTCCTGCTCAGCACCAAATACAAACACACTCTACACTACCTGCTCAGCACCATACAGCAGATTCGAGCAGGTAGTGTAAAGTGTGTTCATACAACTTTTGTGGTGAATGTTGAAATTGCTGTGAATTTGCTAGATGAGTAAATAAGCAACTGTTTAATAACTAGTTCCTAGTATCGATGAAAAGTTGATTATAAGTCAATAGCCAAGTGTTCATCTGAGTTTAGGACACATTTGAAACATATATCAGAGAAACTACCAAACAATTTATTTTCTACAATAATAAAAAAATATCAGGTGTTGTCCCCATTCTCACAATCTGGTCATAACAAAGATGTGACCAGTAAAAAATTTAAACAACAAGCTGAACAGTCATTTACAAATATAACAATGTAGCAAAAATCCAATATAAATCAACGTAATGCTTGTGTATAGTGCAAACACCGTGAGAGGTGAAACACGTATAATTTGTTTTGAATTTGCCTCAAAGAAAATACAGATACCTATATAAATTGTCATGTTGTTCCATATATCAATTGGAGGAAGCTTATAGTGTGACAGGCTATTATACTTTATGGAACACTTTATTATGAGGCACTTAAACTGCAGACACATAACATGAGGTCACTTATCCCATCTCATAAACCTGTAACACAGACTGTGACACCAAAGCCTCTCCTGCCAATAAAACAGACATATTGACCCGACGAAACCATCTGACTTCTAATGTATCTATGTGACATAAAATACAACACATGATTCTGTAAAACGTGTCACACGCCACAGATGAGGGTAAAGAGCAACATCCTGTTTTGAGTTCCAGCTAGCTAAAGAGTGTTTAAAACAGCTAATAATCAAAATCCACACCATCTACCCATTACCAGTCCCTGGCATATAGTAATCTGGATTAAAACATCTGGAACCCGCCCTTCTGTAACCAGTGAGAGAGATAAACTGTCAGAGCACAGCTATCTCTGCCTCTTGAACTCAAACACTCTCTCACGTGGCTTTTCTCTAGTGCGGCCTAGCATCGCAGTGAGCTGCAAAACATACAGGTACCAAAGCAACCACCAGCATCTGAGCAGCATGCAACCACAAGCATGCTTGGTTTGTAGCTGGTTGTCCATTGGTGGTTGGCTGGTTGCAGCTGGCTGTTTGTGAAGCATTACATAGCAAGCGAGCCACTGACCTAATTTCACAAATCTGCTGGCCTAAATCACAGGGACTCTCCAAATATATGAGAGCTGTCCTGAGAGCAGCAGGGTTTAGCCACAGCACAGAGGTGTAGATGACACACAGGGATAGTAAGGCACTGTGGGATGGGAGAGTGCTTCATCCTATCACTTATCCTATAGTTTTACTGCCCGAAATTAGCATGTCTTGGTATAAAAATAACATTATGAGCCAAAATGTTCCTCTTTTTTTTTTGCACATTGTCATACCTCTACTACCAAGTCTATTTTAGAAGGATACAACCATTAAGCTTGGGAAGATGGAGAGCATCTTCAGCTTCAGCAGACTTCCTTCCTGGACCTAATTGTGTAAGGATTATTGAATTCCTTCTTTAATTTCATCTGCTATTTCCAGATGAAATATGTGTTTTAAATATATTCAGGATCTTTCTATTTCTATTATCTATTACCTATTGATGCTGTGGTTCTAATCCAGCTCACACTACACTGAGTATATGGAGGTGATACAGTCTGAAAATGCTTGTGACAATGATGAGAATACAACTAATATAGAATGATTATGGCCCTTTACGATTCCTACACAGAATGAGAATCATATGCAGATTAGGGATGTGTCAGGACATGTGAGGTAGGTGAGAGCTACAACAGCTCAAAACCAACTTTTTGTGATAGAATCAGCTTAAACAAATAAATCGAAGGAACTGTAAAGAATAGCAAACAATGCACGGTGTATAAATATGGATCGTTAAGATAGTTTTGTAAACTCGTACAGTGAAATCATCTGTCCGACTGACCTTTCTCACTGACGCTCTCCATGTCCACGTCCTCACAGCTGGTGTACTCAGGCGTGGAGCCGCCCTCCTCCTCTGAGCTGCTGATGGACATCTGCCGCTTGTTCACTCCACGTTTGCTCTTGTATGAACGTGGAGGGGGTGGCCGCAAAGATTCAGACTGGTCCGAGCTCTGGGAGTCCTTCCTCAACAGGTTATCCCCACCTTTGTCCCTTGGTGTCCGTATTGTACCCGGTTCTAGACGGCCCTTGTTCAGACCCCAGTCTGGAGGCACCGGTCCCCCAGGTTGGGGCCCTGATTTCAATCCGCCTCCAGCAGGTGGTGGCCCCCCTCCAACCCCCACGGTCCTATCCACAGAGTAGGCTCGGTGGTTCTCCAGGACCTTGCGGTCTCCTTCCCCACCCCCACCCCTCCTGGACAGACGGTTTTCAAGCACCTCACATGCGCTGCCTCCTCCTTCACCAGGTCCCAATCCCACTTCGTTGATTGCTAGATCACTGTGTCGTCTTTCATGCCGTACTTTGGACACCTTAGCATGCATGCGCATTTCCTGCTCCTCCTTCTGCGGTTTCACTGGGTATCGGGCCAGATTGGGATCACTGCGATAACGATTCTGGAACTCCTCCTCACGTCGCTGCCGCTCCCTCAGCTCTTCCTCCTCTGGTCGTCTCCGGTGTGTTTCTGAACGACCCAAGTTCCCCTCTCCATCCTCGTAGTCCTGAGAATGGATCTTCTCCAGCCTCCGTCCGTCTCCCAGTCTTCTCTCTCCTCTGTCACTGGAAACCACCCGCTCATCCAAGGATGACTGAGATGACAACTTCCCAGCAGGTCTGCGGCCACTACCACGCCCCATACCTCCCTTACCATTTTGTTCATGGAGGGAAACTGGCCTTTTCCTGAACGAGAGGATAATTTGTTACACACATGTATCATATAGTCAGACAAAGGCACAGGTGCACCACTTCCATTAGCACAGGTGAGCAAAAGCAGGATTTGTTATATGAATAAAATGCTGAGAAGAGACAGAAATAACTTGCACTAAGCACATTCCTTTCTATATTTGTAAAACCTTGGCTCAGCCGTTTTTGTGTGAACAGATTGCACATTCTACCAATCAACTTGAGACGGATGAATTCTTACCTAACTCACCCACCAAATAACAACAAAGGGATTGAATCAAAGACCTCCCAAGACTAAAATCTGTGACCTAGCTTTTCCACGGGTTAAGCTGGAACAGACACAGATCTATTTTTTTCTTACCCCAGGGATTAAAAAAACAACAGCAGCCTCTGCCAATATACCATAAATATGGGCCATGAGCCTCAAAGCAAAGCAAAAAATGTAGTTCTCTTTCACCAATGTTATAATATTAATAAGAAAAAAGGTACAATTTGTTAATGTAAGACTTCCTCCAGTGGCAGTATAAAGAACAAATATATCACAGAAGTTGTATTTGATGCCTTACTTTTCTCTGGGTGGTTCACTTTGGGAGCGAGAGCCAGGCATGGTGTCAGCACCTTGGGCAGCAGTGATACCAGCAGGCAGCTGGGTCCCGTCTGGCCCTGTGCTGGAGGGCGGGGCTTGGGACCTGGAGCGGAGTAGCTTCCTGTCCCGTTGGGCCTCACCTCCCGTGGTTGGGTCGTTCAAGGAGCCCAGGCTCCCGGGCCGCACACCTGACCCCGAAAACCATTCTCCTGATTTGGTGAGAATCTCCTGCTGCTTACGGCACAGGTTGCATACCCACATTACCTACAGGGGTTAAAACGACAGGAGGTGTTTTTAAAGAGGATAATAACTGAATGGAGTTATAAAAAGAAGTGGTCAGGCATGCCTGTGACACAAAACTCAGTGGTACAGTCCCACATTTACACAACACAAATAATTTTTACCGAACATCAAGCCGAGAACCAAACATACCAGAATGATGAACTTTTATGAAAGCAGATAAAGCCTTCTCTAAAAGATGTCTTTCTACTCACATACAATAATTACTCATCCTAACAGAAAACTAGCAATCCCAAGTTCAACACATTAACTTCATGCTTTTCCCTCTCTATTACTCCAGCTAATCAGAATTTTAAGTGCACTCATATATACAGACTCTTAACCATCATCAGAGAGCACAACTTAGTGTTTTTTTGTATTTTTTAACTACAGAAACACCTTTAAAGGTTGTGCTTTTATGAGCGACTAATAAAAAAGTGCTGCCATTATGATCATATTGGTGATATAATAAAAACATCTCAATTGCAAGGGCTACCATCATCACAGTGACACAGTAGTTAAAAAGAGGAAGGAAACATGAAACTGTATGCATATTCGTTTCACCTGTACAATATCTATAAAATGCCCCATTATAACCGGGCAATGTTGACATGTTGAGAAGAAATGATAAAATTATATTCTTCAGCCTCTAAATGTGATTACATTAAATACTCACATGTTGCCATGGCTACTGAATATCGCCTCACTTCTACAGAAAAACAACAGGATTTATCTCCGTCCGTATATATAATCCCAGCGGTTTATTTTTCAGAGAGTAAATCCAAAACGAGTCCAAACTCAGTCGTCCCTTGTATTCCACGTTAAAATCTTGACACGATCTGAAAACAAAACCTCCCTTGGTTAAGAGGAAAACCCCAATACATGACTCTGCAGGTGGCCGATGGGATGGACTGCTAGCGGCCAGTTCAGCAGTTAGCAGTTAGCCTTCAGCGCACCAAAGCACATTCATCATGGCCTGATTGAATCCTAGTTGGCGCATGTCCAGTCTAATCTAAAGTAAATCCAGTGCCTGCACGGCCCACAGCTGTCAGGCAGCCGCCCAGCTACACACCGCCCTCTCTCTCTCTCTCTCTCTCTCTGTCTTTCTCCACCTCTTTACCTCAGCTGAGGGGCCACAGATTAGCGGTGGCTAGTAATCCTTTCAGCTCCTCACCATTATTCAACTCATCATCGGCTGACAATACCAGCTCACAACTCATAACTTCTAACCTTCTAACCCAAGTCTGTCGCCGCTTCAAATGTGATGCTTGTCTATTTGAGGTGTTAGGGTGAAGGTGCTTGGAGGATCCAAAAGGAAAAACTTCACACAACATACATAGTCTCAAAACTATTGTTATCGTGTTTCTGTTTTGTGGCTTTGCGGTTGTGTGGTTGCTTTTGTAGTTGTGTTGTCACTTTTGCAGTTGTGAAGAGGCTTTTTCCTCAGTTTTTTGTTAATGTGCTTTGATTTAGTCGTCTTGGCCACCGTACATTTCAGATGGCACACTCCATACTCAAAAATAATTTCAGTAAGGGAAACTCATGTCACAAATGTGGACATCCAAAACAAGTATTTTTATAGCAATAGAAAAGGGCTCAGCTCTCTGAGTGGGTTCTGAGTCAAACAAGCAAAACCCCCATAAGAAAAGAAGAGTCTCAGTTACAACACAAAACAACAAATAATGTTTTGATCATCAGAGTAACGGTGGGGAGGTTTCATAATGTCCATGTTGCACACCTGAATGATTATGATTGGATAACGCTACTTATACAATATTGAATGAGCCACTCATTGTAAAGCTAAAAAAGACTGGAGCCAATCAACCGATCCCATACGTAACTTGAGTGTTCTGACTGACCTGGAGACTGTATATAAGAGATGGATGACATGCCAGTGCCCAGACGATAGAGCCAAAGCATGTTGATCGCCCCCTGGTGGCTAGCTGCAGTCACAAACCCCCACCTTTTTTCTCAAATAAGACTTGCTATTGTTTGAGCATGTGTCGACGGGACATCGTTTCATTTGTGAATAGTGGGAGGAAGTGGAAATGCATCCTCCATCTTTTTATGCAGTCTATGATGCTTCAGTGAGTAGGGCTGGTATTAAACTTCAGTATTCTATTAATGCCAACAGAAATGTGTCGGATCAAAGTGTCATGTTTTTGTACAGCTATACTTCTTTTTCACAAAAAATTGCAGGAATACTTGTATTCGTTCAAAAAGGTAATTAACTATTTTCCCATTGCCAGGAGAGGAAATTAAATCCGTTTTTTGTCACGGTGAGTCATTTTTGATGTCACAAACGCACCAGAAACTGAGGTGCGTGTTGCCCCATACAAAAAAAACAAATGCTGTTGCAAGTTCTTCCCAAGATGAAAATCAATCAACGCAAAAACATTCATGGCTTTTAACACCCCAACTCCCGGTAGTTCAAACCCTGGGTTCAACAAATTTATTGCATGGGCTCCAACTACAGTTAGTTTGGTTTGCTAGTCACAGCCAACGAGGAGGAGTAAATGCTCTAATCCACAAACTTAATCCACGAGTGAGAGCATCATATACTGTAGAAGAAAACACAGCAGGCTGTTCAAAGCCAGTGTGATCTCAAAGCAAGAGACAAAAAGATCTCATTTTCTAATGGAACGCCTTGCTCTGTTTGTAATGTGCTTTAAAGCCCACATTACTACCCTCCCAAGGGGAGGGTAGTAAACAATAAATGGTTGTAGAACACACGCATGCACACACACATACACACACACACACACAGACACACACACACACACACACACACACACACACACACGCACACAATGCATATAATACATATAATCCTTTACTGGATGATTGTGTGCTGTGTTCCTGGATAGCCTGAAAGATAGTGTGGGAATTAATTATGTGTGAACCAAGTGTGTGTGTTTGTGTAGATATGATGAAGCATCACCCAATAGTGTGTGTGTGTGTGTGTGTGTGTGTGTGGACCAGCCGGAGCATGATGTCAGATTCTCAGCAATGCTGACCAATCAGCTCCTTCCGTCCAGGAGCGGCCCGCTTTAGTGTCACCTCTAGTTCATCTCGCTGCCTCACTGCGTGTTGTGGTGCGAGATGTGCCGTGAGAATGTGTTTGTGTATGTGGAGATATGGGTACGCTATGTAGGACATTTTTTAAATGTTCTTGCCTAGAAGAGCGTGGCGTGGGCGATTGCCTGCAGGCAAGATGTGTGTGTGTGTATGTGTGGAGAATAAGCAGTGCCATTGCTGTCATGTAATAATGTCAACCTCCTTGAGTCTAAAAAACATGCTTCTCCATGGTAAACAAATCACAGAGAAGAGCCAGTGAGTGTCAAAGGGAGAAAGCATGTCATTGGCTACCTTTGGGGACAAACTGGGGATAGTGTGTCCAATTTGGGACAAAAGTAGTGTCCCTAAATAGGGAAAGGCAGATTATTTAAAGTATACTTTTGATGCTTTTTTTGACTTTATTTTAATTAATGCAGGAAAAGAAAGAGAGGAAACAGGGTGAAGAGAGTGAACATGCTGTAAATGGTCCAGCCGAGCGAGAAAGGTGTATATGCCCATGTGGTACGCGCCTTTAATATTTGGCTATCAAACGGCAGATTTTGGGGTCAGTGGTTATGGTTGAGGTTAGGTTAAGGTAAAGGTTACAGTAAGTCAGCTGGAAACAAATATAGGTCTCTGTCCCCAAAGGTCAAATGTGGTCACGTGTGTGTGTGTGTGTGCGGTTGAGTGTGTGCTTGTTTGTGTGTGTGTGTCTCTTTTCCTACTAAATTGTTCTTGTTATTTATTTTCCTTGTTCCCTTCTCCCTCTTTCCTCCTTTCCTCCCCCCTCACTCTTTGATTTTCTCTCCTCTCTTGTAATTATTCTCCTTTCTTTGCCCTTTATTTCCTTTTCCATCCTCTGTTCCTTTTCTCTCTTTCTTCTCCTTCCTCCCCTCTCTTTTCCTACACACATTTCTATTTCGTCTACCCTTTTCATTTCCTTTCTAATTTCCTTATATCTGCTCACTTCTGCCTCTGCTGACACACCTGGCTGACTTTACAAATTAGGCCACCACACACCTGTCACTCATACTCCTCTGTCCCCTGGCCTCTTTTCCTTCATCGTCCACCCCCAGCACCGTTCCATCCATCTGCTGACAAAACGGTGAAGGTGAAGGCGTGCGCCACCGCAGCCCTGCCGACTGCAGCAGCATTCAACAGCAGCTCACGGCGAGAGCAGCATTCATTTAAGCCCGAAATGTGTGGACATCAGCTTTTCCTTAAATGGGCAGAATAAATAGGAGCCTTGGGGGAAGAGGAGCAGTGGGGAAGGGGTGGTTGGCTTTCAGTCAGCATGTGCAGTGACCCTACTCTCAACACACACGCACACACCTCGACAGAATGACATATGAGGCAGCGCAGGGTGTAAACTGCTATCGTTCAGGGAATGGTAAATCCTGAATGGTGGGATGAAAGACCACCGCAAAAAGGCATAATGCTCCATTTCCCTATAATAAGGTAGTAGATCAACCCTGCAAGCTGACCATATGCATTCAGTGGTGAGGGCGGCTCAAAGAAAAGCAGAGCTGTAGTGGCTTTAAATCCACGCGGCTTTTACATTGCTGATGTCATTATCATGGAGAACACTCTTCCCTGTCTGCTTCCCCTTCTCTATTGCTCACCACTCTTGAAGCGATTTATTCAATGCTCAGAAGCTAATAATTATGTTCATGATGATATAAATGTGATTGAAATGTTTATGTTTGTTGGAAAATTACTCAGAAGTAGCAATATCAGTTGTTTCCCCTTAGCAGTACATGTGCACAAATGTGGGGTTTGGCGCTTCTGAAGGAGCAGTGAAGGGAGTGGGTGTATTTGTTTAAAAATATCAACAGTCATTCCCCAAAATCACTTAATCGACCTTTAATAGAAATCTCTCAGTGAACTTTCTCCTTACGTACAAAATTAAAAGGTAATTCTGGTCAGTCAGTATATCATTAAAGGCCCCATATTTTACACCTTTCTGGGATTTAAGTTGAGGTATTGGTTCCCCTAAAATAATATATCAGTGATGTAAAGTCTAAATAAGTGTGGCTATGTGTATTTCCATGTCCTCTCTTCTGCCTCTCTCTGGAGCTGCAGACAGAACAGGCTGCCTCTTTCATTATTTAAGAGCCCCTCTTCTGACTGGCTGACTGCACTTTGAGTGACACGGGACCAGGCCTATCACCATTCTCATTCTGGCGAATTCACGATCCCTCTGGTAAACACAGTGGAAATTCACACTGGTATGTTTGGATACTTCTGTAGAAGACCAACCACATATTTATAGTCGGTTACAACAGTATTTTTCTGAACGGTAAGTTACACCGTCCTCATGTTTTTTCAAATTTTAGCAGGACAGTCGGCCAATGTAGGAGTAACTTCCCGAGTTACAGTACGGAGTTTCACAATGGAGTTACAGTCCCCAGTACATCTACTTTACTCCGTAGTAATGTAGACCACTTGTAGAGCATGCGGTGAGCAGTGTGGAACATCTGTATCCTTGATATATTGCTGTAAGTTAAGAGTCTGAAGTGAAATAAGCTGAGCACACCTCCACGCTGCAGTGTTTTTTCAGTGTTGTTTGTTTACGTTAGCCTGTTGTAGCTAACAAGCTGCTAGCTCAGCGACAAGTCTGCTTGGTGTCGCGTTCGTTGTGGAGGGGAGGGGGGGATGCTGGTGGTGGTGGTGGGTTCGAAGGCTGGACTGGTACCGGCTGGGTGGGGCTGAGAGACGAGTGCGATCCCATATGACTCATACGGGGGAGGAAGTACGAAACGAGACGTTTCAAAAACATATTTCTGAGAATGGATTGAGTGAAAAAGTCCACGCAGTGTTGTCATATTTTGAGGGTCACTACTGACCCCCTTCAAGAAATAACAGATAGAAAATGTTTTTTACAAAATATGGGCCCTTTAAAACAAATAGGACAGAGAGAGAGAGAGAGAGAGAGAGAGAGAGAGAGAGAGAGAGAGGGTGGGGGTGTATATGTTTGTGTGTATGAGCAGAGCGGGGTGTAGTAGGAGGAGCAGAGAGCAGTGGGTTAGTCATCTATTACTGAGGAACATGATTGAAATTATGCAGTGTATCCTCCCTTCCAGTAAAAAGTGCAGTGTCAGCTTAATGCAGTGAGCGAGCGAGACTCTGGGACTATCTCAGTGTGAATCTGAGTTTATATGTGTGTGTGTGTGTGTGTTTGCCTGTGTGCGTGCGTGTGTGCGTGCATGCGTGTGTCCGTGACTGAGCGTCAGTGGTAGAAAGTGGGCCACACAGGGGCCATATACTTACAAATAAATATAAGAGCTGAAGTCATGTGCTTAATGATTCATGAGAGAATAATACTCTGTGTTTTACCCCGCCAATAGCACAAGGCATATACGGCCCATATTATCATACCAAATCCTTAATTTGGTATAAATTACCATTAATATTGGTACAGGAGATCGAGATCACCGTGCCTCCTATCGGCTTGATTTAAATTGCGTGATTACGGTATATTCAGTACTTGTGTTTGTGTGTGTGTATGTTTGAGTGTGTTCGGTGCGAGCGCCAGTCTGCACTCCACTAGGAGGCAGTGCTCCTCTACAAAGGATAAAAATTGGTGAGTGGTTGGTTCAGTTTCTGGAGGCCATCTGGATCTGACATTAAGCAGACATAGACAAGAGCTCCATTAACAAGCTATAACAGCAGTATAAGAGAAAAAGCAGGGCAACTTGACACAGGGCTTTGAAATACACATCAGCTCCTGCACACACGTCAGGTATAGCTTAGCCTTTCTGGCACATACTGATATTAATATAACTTGAAACTGTTGTAATGAGGTATTTTGTTTTGTGTTTTTGACAAATAAGGGACTATTAGATCCAGACAATGAAAATATCCACCCAGCAGACATGGACGGGTAGCGTATACCCAGGACAGGGGTGGAAATATAACATCATCATTCCATCCTTTAATCTCAAGCATACGAAATTGAATAGCTTTACACAAACAATATGTTACTTCTGCTACTTGAGGTCTCTCAATAAAAACAAAAACAAAAGACCTAATTTGAAAACATCATGGAGCAGCTTGGGATCATGGGAGTTGTTGTCGTCACCACCTTTGCTCATGAAAATCAACGCACCTCAGGCCAAATCATGTCCACAGATGAATGAATGTATTAAATTTGTATTCATGTTACACATCAAGCGGCAATGACTAAACATGATCTATGATCCATAATGATTGACCAATACAAACAGTAGAAGAAACAGCAGTTCACTGGCTGACTTGCTAAATGTGTGTTTTTCCTCTATCATATCTTGTTTCCCCCGGAAGGTACAGCAGAAGCTGGCAAAACCACGGGTAAAGGGGATATTACGCAAATGAAAGACTACTATAATGAAATCTCTAATTTCTCTGGATTTGAACACTGTTGGAAACATTTAGGATCATTTAAGTACATAAGTCAACCAAAATATAAAACAAAGGTCTATTTGATTTAATGAAGAATTATTACTTTGATCTTTAAGAGCAATCATTACTCATATGAACTATATTAGGGCCCAAAGAACCTATTCTCTCCATTATTCCTTTTTCTTTTAAGGCAAGAAACCATGCACAGCACCACCAGTAAAACGATGACTGCATGTGCTACCACAACAAGAACCGACATTTGCCAACCCCTCCCTTCATGATAGCGTGACAGCTATGCCATAGTTAAAACTTAGCTATAGAAAGTTAGGTATGATCAACCCAAAATGTGCTTGATGAGTGGTCACCTGGGTTTCCATCCAGCAATTTTGAATGCATATTTTTTAAACAAATAAAAAAACAAAAATTCAGTTCAGTTCAGGTAGACAAAAATATCTTAATGAGTGGACCAATGAGAAGGCTGCAATGGAATTAACACAAGAAACAAGCATTTGCTCTCCGTCACCTAACTTTCCAATATATCCATTTATTACACTTCTTTTTTTGGAGCTTTGATGGTTTGACTCCTTATTTAATAACACAATTTCTTCTTCTGCAGTGGTATAATGACTGACTGGACAATTAGCGCCATCTGCTGCCTTTTTCAGTGAACCAATTCCGAATTGTTGCATGATAGTAGTGGATGTAGTTTTGCCGCTTTATTAAAACGTGGTAAAAATGTGCGGATCATTTGAAAGGAAACCCGACTAATGTTCCTACTGACTCTTTTAAAAGGAGAAAACGGATCATCCTTAAGGAAAAAGCTTGTACATTACTTTTTATATCCCAAGGGAAAGACCTTTAGGACATTCACTTATCTTAAACCCAAAACCAGTAAAAGACCCATCAGAGATACTAACTAATACTAACTACACAACGCATTCATGGTTGTCAATCCTTTCTATTCTGACACTTCTGCCTTACCTTGGAGCATTTATAAAGTGACACATACTCAGTGAATCCTGAGCACCGGGCTGTGCAACATCCCAAACTAAAGCTCCCTCACATTCCCTTCACCATCTTTTTGACAGGGCGCAACAGTAACAACACGTTTGCAGTGACCAAGCATTGGGGGGAAGTGGTAAGTGGACAAAGTGGAACACATACAGTACCTGGGCCCCTCCCATCTCCCTATGGCAAGGCTGGTCTGGTCTCAAACACACAGGCAGGGAAAGCATGCACAGGCATTGTGCATTCATAATGCATTCAGATAAATGTTTGTAGGGTAGAGTGCTTTTTTATAAGCATGCCAGCTGAAATTCCAATCTCTCATCATTGGTTTTGCCAAGATTTTATCCCATTATGTTACATACTGCCCCCTCCCAGCACAGCCATGCCTACAGCCATAGGAAGAGGGGTCAGGATGGGTCAGACAATTCAGACGCCCCTGCAGACAGCCTATGTTACGGCTCATGCTCGCTCTGCCCACTGTGATAAATTTTCAGGGTCTGCATTCATTCTCAGAATTAGAGTAGTGATGCAGGATCACCCCTGGGACAGCTTATCCACAAGGATCTGTCACACAGAAACTGGATTGTGGGTCTGAATTCCTGTTCTGATGCTGTGAATGAGAACAGACCCGAGTGTGGAGGGGAGACAATAGTGGTGACCCATGCAGCGAAACTCAGCGAGCCTTACCCTGTCCTTCACTATGACACACTTTGCAGGGGGAGGAGACAGACATGGGACACATAGTTAGACAGGGTTTATGCTGGAGGACAAATCTGCTGAGGACACAATAGATCCAGGTGGCTCCGCCCCACACAGTATGGTAATTTCTCTGAAAAACCATAGTTAACAGAAACTATGAACTATCAGCTGCTGGCTTCACTTCGATCCAGTAGCTTAGTCTCTTGCAATTGATATTGATGTTTTTTTCAACCCCTTTTCTTTCGGCTGTGAGATTGTAGGTCTGGCCAACACGAAAGAAACGAAACATATAGTTTACATCACCTCTCCGGGGCAGAAGTCGGTGTGTAAGCGGTCAATCTCACCTCCAGATTTGAACACGGTCAGCATTTATGTGGCACAAACATCACATTCACAACACAGAGAGAACAAAAAATAAAATGCTAACCACTTTGTCCTCCTTTGATGCATGCAGTCCAGGTAGCAGTGAGAATTGAGAAAAGTGAGGTATGAAGTGGAGCAAGGAAGGAAAGGGGAAAAATTAAAGAGCATAAAAGGATATAAGAAACAGGGATGAAGAGAGGGCGAGTTTGTGACAGATCGTGGGAGAAGAGGGGAAAGGAGGATGTGGTGCAAACATTTGTTATTTACATTCGGCAGAACTCATACACATACTTCATATTCAGTGACAGAGTCTGAGGCGGTGGGGACGACAGTATGGGAATGTAAGTGACCACTGACATGTTTTGCTCCAGCGACATGCATGACCCAGCTTGGCATGACCTGGGTGTGACTCATGACCTGTGACAACATCAGTATGAATCACAGCTCCTCAACACCGAGAGGAAACTGGGACAGAAAAAGCAACATGGAGTACTTTCCTGCACCACCCTCATCTTAACTAAAACCCCTTCTCTGGAACAAACACCCTTAATTGTCTTTTAATTGTCATATATCCGCGTGTTAGAGCTGCTTAGTTCATGCTTTAATAAAAACACCTAAGATTATATATAAGGCAAAACTAAAAAAAATCTTTTGAAATAGCATTGAGCTACCTAATCTTTCCTTTGATCTCAAGATACTTTAACGAGGTTGTTGTTTTTATATAATTCTTATTGTCGTCAATACTGTAGATTAATACAAATACAATTTGACGATTTAATTATTTTATTACTTGTAATATAATACAATATGTCCCTTTCCACCATGTTAGGCAAGGGGAATGCTCATGGCATGATCAGTGTTTGGATGGTGTTTAGCCGGTTGCTGTGATGCCTTCTGCAGGGCACAGGGCCGCACTGCACAGCTCTGCCTATAGGAATTGATTAATTATTACAATAAGCTGCCTACGAGCAAATAAAACTTAATGGCTTCATATTTGTACCCATATCTTTTATTTTACTGACCCTTACAATGCCATCAATGTACGTTGTGTGTGACATCTTATCTGAGAAGGGATTTTAATAGTTTTCTTTATAGAACCCAGGACAGAGACAAGCACCACCAAGACTAAAGGAGCTTCATCACTTCCATAGCATCCCTACCACAAACACACACACACACACACACACAATACATATACACACACACAATACAAAAACACATACACTCAAATAAACACATACACACACAACCTTTCAAAAATATACAAGAATAAAATGAAATAATGAATGTACTCTTATCCTTTATGAGGATTTTATAAATCAATCTGTTTTGGTTAAGTTGTTAAATTAAGTAGTTGCATTTTCACAAATCCTTTTGAAAGCTTAAGCTTTGCATAATAAAACATGCCTTATTTGAAAAAAGATACTGATTTATGTTATTTTGAATCTTTTCATTCAGCTGAATGTTTAGCTTTATTTGTGTTATTTATAGATTAAATTAACTCCACGCTAGTCTCTTGTTTTCGACGTTACAGCCTGCCTCTGTCAACGTAATATTAGTGACTTTACCATCAGGGATACTAAGTTTATCCCCAGGCCTTTGAGTTCATGTTGTGCCAGTGTGAGAATAGGTCCAGCTGGGATGGGCGGATACTGAACAGATTGGGGACCAGCAGGCCAAGGGTGTAGTGGCCATGTCCAGGTAACAGAGTCGGAGGAGGTCCTCTCTCTTGGGTTGGAGGGGAGCCCACAGAACGTTTGGATGGGAGAGGGCTGGGACTTAAAATAGCTCAAACATGTTTGGTTTATGGGTGGTGGCCAGACTGATACAATCTGATAGTCAGGTCTTAGATTCCTCTTAATGGTTTTGATTAGCTATTATAGGGTGGGCCATTGATGTATAACAGTGTTGCCTGTTGTTTGTAGCGTAAGTGTAGCACTACTCAGTGTCTTCTTTTTATTTTTAGCCACTTTGACTTTATTGATTAATGGCTTTATCTAATCTCCAGTAGGTTCTATCGGGTGATATATCACAAGTACAAGTTTGACTAACTTGACACTCATGGTCATTGGAATTTTGATATTTTGGATTCACATTAAACACATGGAAAATACCTATTTGGCAATGGGCACATTTTTGAATGTGAGCATGTTTGCAAACTGATGTTGTCATTTAGCTTAAAGCACTGCATAACTTCAGCCTCACAACAGTGGCAGTTCTAGGGTTTTTCCATATCAGGAGCAATAAAAGAGCTATAATTTACAAAGAGGGGCCAATGATATGTCCAACATTCCTCACAATTCCTAATTCAGTAAGGTGCTATTTTAAGTCATTCCTTGTTCACTGTTATTGCTCTATAGCTTTGAGCAAAGGCACACATCATTGAATATGTGTTGAGTAGTGTGCATTGTTCAAGTACATTGTGTTCTTTAAATAAGCATAGAATTTTTTTTTTACAAATTGTTATAATTATTATTAGTATTGTTACTAAGTGACTTCTTTATTAAAAGAAAATTTACAAATCACTATAACTTTCCGAGCTACACTGCCACCCTCTTTTTAAAAAGCAGATGATGCTGCAAGTATTAGGGTTAGGGTTAACCCTGGTTTGAATGTCATTGTTCTAAATGAACGATTCCAACTGTTGTCCCTCACAACAACACAATTATTTTTTTCTCTAAGCTGTTTTCAGTGTGGTAGTTTTTAATGAAAGGTTTTCACTGGCCCTCGTCTTTGCTAGGACACTTTGCTTGAGGGTAGCAGCACTGTCACTGTGGGACATGCAGGATTGATGGCTGCAGTGCAGTCACAGGACAGACAGGACAATACAGATGCTGTAACTCAAGTGATCTCAAGTGTTTCACTTTATAACCATTCCACAACACTAACACTGCAGCCTCAGACTTAAAATAAGCCGATGACTGGTGCCAAGCCATTTTCCCAATACACTTTGGTCTCACCAAAGTGTGACCAGGGAGCAAAAAAGCAGACGTCAACAAACACACAGAAGCTGAAGGACCAACAGTAAAACTACAGCCAGAATGAGGTGAGCACAAGAGGATGAAAGAAGATGTCAGAGGTCAAGTTTCTCACATTGTTGGAGCGCAGAGAGACCCGCCCTCCACAGCGAGCACAGAATTTGGTCTGGCAATAGGAGCAGTGGTGACCGCAGCCGTCAGCAAACTTGGTCTTGCGGCAGATTCCGCAGGTGGGCGCATCGTCCTTCTGCTGGGTCGGCTGACGCCGTGTGTCCGCCCCGATGCGACGCACCTCTTGTTTGTAGCTCTCAAACTGCTGGTGCAGTGTTCTAAGAGAGGGGAAAGAGAAAGGTTGAACATTGCCCGTTAGTTGTACATCATGGACTCAAAAAATATTACTAATTTATCTTCTAGCACAGTTCAGAACGTCCTGTATCCACGCATTTACAAAAACTAAAACAGAAAAGGTCCTGGAGGGATTTCTGAATCAGTGATACATTTTTTTGAATCAATAAATAGAAACACAGAAACACAAAGCAGTGTAATGCATGTGTGTGTTTGAGAACAACATTTCAGTTTTGGCTAAATAACTGGCAACAAGACCACCACTTGAAAGGTGCCTTTTCCAAAAAATCATGCACGCAGTAAAAATAAACTTCGGCTCAGTTTTGCTCGGTGGCTCACAGCCTATCCCCTCTGCTTCCTGGGATGTCTATGATTGAAATAACCCAAGTGTGAATTGAAAATCAGGACATGTGGAAACAGGCACAATGTTGTCTCAACACAACTGTCAAAGGAATACAGCATAAGCATACCATGGCTCTAATATAGGGGACCCAGACAGGCACTTTAATTACCTCGCTGAGTGAGAGAGATAGAGAGGAAGGAGATGGCTTCATTCACAGCCTTTTAGTTAATTTGCCTATTTGTGGAAGTAGACAAACTCTGGTTATTTCTCTGGCAGCACACTGACTCTGCAAGTCATTTGCGGAAAAACTGAGACAGCTAGACCATGTAGCGCACTGGCATTTATACATTTGCACATTTGTTGAAGTAAAAATGAGGCATTCACACTGAATCTCTTCACCCTCAAAAGAAAGTTGATAAGTGGGAGGCTGACTATTAGCAGAACACTGAACACCTCGAGAAATCCTGCAAAATTCTCAAAATACCAGTGTTACAGAGCAGTTGATTAACTAGAATCTATCATCCCATGTTGCAAGGCAAATTTCAACTTGGTCATTTAGTCCAACCAACCACCAAACAATCCAAAAATACTCTGGTTAAATTGATCACCTGCCAATGTTGAAAGTAGACATGTCCTCCTGTCTAAAGGTGCTCAGCTGCCGGCTAGGAAAGAGGTAGAGTACATAACAGCTGATCTGTTTTCAGCAGCTTTTTTTGGTCGAAATAAAACGAAGAGCTGTCCTCCACCTTCACCCATCCAAAGTCCAGGAACGATGTGCCTTCGCTGAATACTGATTTTCAGAGTACGATTCGAGAAAAGCTCTTTTTACATAAAAAACCGCCCATCAACAAAACTTTACATAAATGCCACAAAATACACAGCTCTACAGTCAATATAACTATTTTTATTCCAGGGAATGAGTAGACAGAGGCAGTTCTTCTTCACTACAGCCTTTCTAGCTGCCTGTGGCGAGTGCTATGGAGCAGACACAGCAGACTGCCACCAAACACAGTTGGACCAGTGAGGTGACGAGCAGACTGGGACACATCTTGGCCAATCAGCTGACATAGGCAATGGTTGGGACAGTAATTATGTCACAGGAAATTTTGAATGAAATGTGTACTTTAAAGTTAAACTTAATGCTTGCTATTCAAACTGGTTCCTAGGAAGCTACCTTCTAAGCCAAATAGTTAGTGTGTGAACTGTAGATGAACCTGTTAACATTGCTAGTAGCTATAGCTTTGTTAAACAACCATTTGGGAACCCCTAACCTTTGGTATGTGAGCTAGCTTCTGGCTAATCCGAACCCTTTTATTTATATCAACTTGACTCATTTGATCTTATGGGAAAAGAGAGAAGGTAAGAACTGCCTTATCTGGTGCTATATTTTAAGAGGATTATTTGACTTGACAACAATAATTATTCCATGAACGTACAAATACACATAGTTTGATTTGTTTTAGTTTTGACATTATCCAGTGGAAAATAAAATGTGAAGTCTATAAATTCAAATACACTCATGGAATGTATGAATTTGAAATGCACATGTATATTATCTTTCACTCAAATCTATTTAAAGAAGTCTTAGATTGAGCTGAAATGATGATAAATGGATTCTGGAGTCGACACAAACCTAAACTAAGCTAATCCGTACGTAATTCTAATGGAAAAAGGACATGACACAGCTACAGCACCAACGTCATCCAAGTGACATTTGACCCCGAGAAGCTATCTATCCTGCCAATGGGAGTCCAGAGGCTGAGCCAAGCCCAGGCACCATGGGAACAGCTGTCAGAAACAGAGGGTGCACAGGCAGTTGTCATGGCAACATGGTGGCATCAAGTGCTGGGTGTCAGCAGGAGTCAGTGCACCAGCTGTTGCTGTTCTTAGAGCCATGGTTTCATCAGTCTTTTCTACTGCTTCCACACATTCAGCAGACATGCATTGTTAAAGCAGCACAAGGTGACTTTCTAAATATAAAAATAAATTGGTGTTCTCAGCCTAAATCACCAGGGAGCTCTGCAGCAGTGAGGAGTGCCTCATCCTCTTTGACGAAAACATTTCTATCTTAAATATTCTAATGTCTAGTCTGGACTATAATCTCTTTAGAAAAAGTAATTCAACACAAAAGTGTGTCATTGATGTCAGTGAGCATTCACCAAAATCTGTTGTTTTATAGTATGTTCTCATATACCTAAAATAGTTTTTGTTGTGGTTGTAACTGTTTGTTTATTTAGCCATTTGGGGTCAGTAAAACAAGTTGAATACAAAACACTGACATAAAATCATGTCTATAATAGACTCATGGTCATTAATGAGTTTTCAATTCATGCTTCTGTGCCATTGAATTCACTTTTTTTTGTGCTCTTTCTGGGCCTCCACCAACGTGAATAACTATAACAGCTATGTTGAACAGAATTACAGTAATATACTCAGGACAGCCGCCTGCTACCACTGGAAACCCTGCTGGTGAAACTGGAGCAAAATTGTAAAGATGCTGCCTGAAAACCAAGACAAGAAGCTGCGAGATGCAAAACCGGTTTAACAAAGCCCATTTCATGTAGTCAATATCGAATATTGATTCATCCAGCTTCAAATTATAATCACTGCATTTGTATCTGTAGCCTACTTCGTTGTTCAGACAAACAAAGACAAACGTTATGGCTCCAGTTTTCTTTCTCCATTTTGGAACTGCTTCACAGTGCATCATGTCAGTGTCAAAGAATGTGTCATGGTATCATCCTCTCACCAAGGGTGCAAAGGGAAAGTGTCAGACTGGCGCAGAACGGTGAAATCCACAAATATAGATATTCTGCACAATTTCTAGTCACAATGTCAATGACAGCTGGAGAGAAACTATATGCAAATACAAACACCTACAGTATCCACCTAACATGTGCAACCTCACCAACCACGCATTGTTAAACGTGCACCCTGTTACAGGACAATGAATAGTCCTGATTTCTGAGATCCCCATCCTCTGAGTCAGCACACAGCTCCCACAGTCATCCTTATCCACTCTGTGAGACACAGGGAGAGATGTGTTCTCAGGTAAGGACACGTTCTTTGTGTTCACTCTACAGTTCGTCATTGACTACATGCCGAACCTCACTGTGGGTCAGCAACCATTCCTGGGATCACAGGTTGGGAGGAGCACTAAAATATTTAGTTGCAGGAGATACAATCTTTCTTCATCTGATTTCACTCAAAAACAGGGAGAGAATATTTGCACTGTTAGTCACTTGTTTAGAAAAACTCACAACCCTTCTCAAAGTCCCATGTCCTTTTTTTCCAGTTAACTAATTTCTTAAACGCCTGAATTATGTTGCGCTAATGTTAACTCTTTACTGGATATACACTGTGCTGGTGTGTGGATTTGAGAGGTGAAATCCACAGGCTCCTCTACCACTACAAATACAGACACATTCAATCACAGAAAGCTATTTTGTAAAAATGGATCCAGCAGGCTGACCAATGGCCTAGGGTGCACAGATGGGTCAACAAATCACTTAAATTTTATACAGGAGACTGTTGTTTCCAATGAGAAGATGATAATCAGAACGTAACCATGACAGCGAAGGTCCAAACAAACTGTATCCTCCGATCAGTGACGGTACCACTCCATGTTTATTGTTGTTACCATGCCACAAGGTAAACACACCTTTTGGATTGGATTGATGAGGAATTCACACAATTTGTTATTGTTCCAATTCCCTGGTAAAGACCTTTTTTCCATTTCAACCATTTAGGTTTAGGCCTTTTTTTGTTATGTCGACTTGAGTTTGCGATAGCTACTAGCTAAATGTAGGCAAACACCACGGGCTGCCAGAGCCAGAGTGTGTTGTCACCAGAGTTCCGTGCAGTGTTAACTAGACACGTGCAGTGATGTTTATGGTGCCTGAAAGCAGAGCAACTATTTCAGTACAAAGCTCAGGCACTGAACTGAAGCACCAAAATCAGCGTTGTGATTCGGTCCTGTAGGAACCGGTACCGTTTTTTTTGTAGGCAAACCCTACACATATACAGCCAACCCTGTAATGTAACAACAGAATTTGTGACAACATTTCTATAAAAGCATAATCTACTGTAATGTGTTACTAACACTGCTGGCATGTGGACATAACAGACTGTGACTAAAGGAGTTCAAGTGGTGTGAACCAGCTGAACTGTGTCTGTCTCCTCTCTCTCGGTCAATGCCATGAGCCAGGAGGCACAGCCAGAGAGCTAGATGTGAGGAGCCGTGCTTTGGCTTCGTCAAAACAAGTGTGCAAAGTAAAACACATACATACACATATACACACACAGACCCACACCCATACAACGTAAAACAAAGTGAAAGACATAAAACCTAAGCATGTACGGGTTTGAATTTGCCTAATGCTACAAATATTCAGCTGATCATGTCCAAGGCATCCGTGTGTGTGTGTGTGTGTGTGTGTGTGTGTGTGTTGTGTGTGTGTGTGTGTGTGTGTGTGTGTGTGTGTGTGTGTGTGTGTGTGTGTGTGTGTGTGTGTATGTGTATGTATGTGTGTGTGTGTGTGTGTGTGTGTGTGTGTGTGTGTGTGTGTGTGTGTCTGGTGTGTGTGTTTGTGTGTCTGGTGTGTGTGTATGTGTGTGTGTAAGAGAGAGACTATTTCTGTCCCATCAGCTGACTCCTGTTGACGCAAAGACTTTCTCCATTGGAGACACACAAATTTAAAGAAATAGTTTGTATCTTTCTGCAGAAATAGCTGAAACTGTCATATCACAAATGTCTCTGATGAGACAGAATGGGCTTTGTGGGGCATTAGACTCTGCAAAAAAAAGTTATAAAGATGCTCAAGATTAAAGAGCCAACGGGAAGTGACGTGTGTGATTTAATGACCTAAAGAAGAAGACTTTCACAGTAGCAGCTGGGAACAACAGACCAGAATCATTCATGAATGCAGACTATTTATGAATAACCAAGAAACCTTCTATCTCTATCTCTGTTTCTCACACCAGAGGGTGAAAGTCCACTTGTGCAGATTTGGCCAAATTGAAAAAGACAGAATAGACCTGCTCCTGTGGGCCGCTATATTGTACAAGTTCATCATTAAGATCGGAAGGATGCATTGCTTTTGGGCAGCTGTGGTACAGGAGAAAGAGCAGCTCATCCACTAACCAGAGGGTTGGCAGTTCAATCCCCGTCTCCCCCAATGTGCATGCCATGTCCTTGGGCAAGATACTGAGCCCCATGATATATGATAGAGAAAGTGCTGCACCTGCGTGAATGGGTGGATGGCAAAACTGTACTGTAAAGTGCTTTGAGTGGTCATTAAGACGAGAACATGGATTAACGTGATTGATTACCATATTTGTGCGGGTCAGTTGGTGCAGATTGACTGAGGTCTGTGCACTCTGACACATATCCCTGTTAGCATCTACATCCTACTAACAAACTACAGCAAAGCTTCAGCATATTTCTAGGATCATTCATATTTGCCTGAGAAGAAAACAGCCACTGACATGTATGTTGTTGATTAATATTTGATGGCATCCGATGATGTGTACCAGTAACCTATAGAGCTCATCATTTGCTTCTTGCCACAAGATCAGGCTACTTTACAACATTTCCTCTTTTAATTCGAATACATTTTCAAAATTGTGGTTACAACAGCAAATGGTATGTTTTCTGTCTGTCTGTCTGTCTGTCTGTCTGTCTGTCTGTCTGTCTGTCTGTCTGTCTGTCTGTCTGTCATCCATCTGTCTGTCCTTCTGTCTGTCTGTCTATCTGTGTGTCTGCATTTGGTTTTAAAACAATTGGTCTTAAGTTTACTACAAAGTAAACAAAAGCAGGTTTCTTTTTTCTAGCCAACAACTGTGGACTTTGTTGGCTGAAATGATAACTGTTCATTTTATTAATAAGAAACCTTATTTTTAGGTTTTCAATAAATGCCCAATAAATCTACAAAATATTTTCACAATATGTCCCAGTTTAAATATTGATTACTCCAAACTTTAATGTAATGGGACATTGTAGGACCATAGATGTTCCAGTTCTGAAGAGTTACTTAAATAATGTAATTAGCTTACGACATGCCTGTGTAGGAACTTAAGGTAGGGAGCTAGAGAAGCTATTCATGCTTTCATCCACTCCTTACAGGTTTTGTTTTTCTTAAGACAAAAGAAACAATACTATTGAGATACGATGTACTGCCTCATACAGATCATTAGAGAATGTGGACAACATGCTAGGACTGTGATTGGACAATCACTGTTCAGGGGCGGGGCTCAACAAACTGTAACAACACTGGCACATTTTTCAAAGTTTTTATATGAACGGAAAAAACAAGCATGTTGTATCAATAGTCCCAACACTGATGACAGCACAGTTTTGAATAAAAACAGCTCTGCTTCTAAAGGGAGCCAGAGACCAGGGAAGACGACAGACATGTTGGCACATGCTGTGAGGCAGCGAGGGGAGCAGGAGGAGTCGGGGGAAGGCGAAGTGATCAGGGGTGATAAATGAAAGAGAGCAGAAACAGACAGAGAGAAGAAACGGTGGGGTAAAAAAAATAGAGTCCGTAAGATGAAGCGAACAGGTGAAGGGAGTATTGGCGATCCCAGAAGTCTTGTACTCTCAGAAAGAAATGGATAGACAAAAATATGTCTGCAGGGAGAAGGAAGAGGTGGTGATGGAAGGAGAACCAGTGAAAAAGCTAAAGGATGAACAAAGAGAGCCAAGACGGAAACAAGCGTAGGCCAGAGACCATCGGAAGAGAGAAGGCGATGCATCCGGAGCCACTCTAAAAATACCACTTGAGAAGAGGAGTGGATGATAGAAAGAGGATGGAGACAGAATGATATAAAGAAGATGGGCAGGATGAGAACAAGGAGAGAAAGGAAAAGAATAGATGTCAACGACACTGGTTTATAAAAGCAAGCACATGAGTAATATTATAATGAAAACAGTTTTATGTGTCGAAACAAGGAATACAAATACATAACGTTCCTGCTAGAGTCAGCTTCTGACAGTTCGGTGCTTTACCAAATGCAAACATTGTTTTGTTGTCTTGTTTGCCTGCCATGATGTTCTCCAATTTTACATATTTGGGCTCCTCAGTCAAAAGGCTATAAAGTGGTTTTTTAGTGGGTTTGATTCCCAGCTGTCATTCTTTCCAGGATTCAATGTCACTATCACTGTAACGGTTAAGTGTTAAGTGTTTAGGTTCCACCTCTGTTTGAAGATGTGTTTTATGTTTATTAGTAAATCCCTGTGTTATGTCTGTTTGAGTTGTTTCTGGGTTTCATGTTTTCACAATTTGTGTTTCTGTTTCCTGTTTTATTTTGTAGGCCCTGCCACTAGTGTGATCTTTACTTCCTGCCTCTGTGATTGTCTGCACTAGTCCTCATGTGTCACACCTGTGTTCAATTGCCCCTGCCTTCCCTTTGTGTGTATATAAGCCTCTGTGCTTCCCTTTGTCCTCGTTGGATCGTTTGTTTAACCGTTGTGAGGTCCAATCCTGCTCTCCTGTCCTGCTCTCCGGTCCTGCTCTCCGGTCCTGCTCTCCGGTCCTGCTCTCCTGTCCTGATCTCCTGTCCTGCTCTCCGGTCCTGCTCTCCGGTCCTGCTCTCCGGTCCTGCTCTCCGGTCCTGCTCTCCGGTCCTGCTCTCCGGTCCTGCTCTCCGGTCCTGCTCTCCGGTCCTGCTCTCCGGTCCTGATCTCCTGTCCTGATCTCCTGTCCCTGTATCCTGTGTCTCCTGAGCCTCTGCACCTCTGCATCCCCTGTGGAAGCCTCCAGTTTTCCCCTTTAGTGTTTATAGTTGTTTTGTCCGTTAAAGACTTGTTGTTTCATTAAAATTACACCCCTTGTGAATACTCTGCGTCTGGGTCCTACTGCTTCACCGTATTCCTGACAATCACATCTCCTTATATGGACATAAAACTGCCAATTTAGTACACAACCTTTAAAGCAGCAGTAATAACGACACATAAATCTATGTCTTCTGCTTTCTTGGTTGTTTCTTTTTGGTAAAGAATCTCTTGGAAGGTCTTGACATTTGCAGAAAAAGAGGCTCCTTTATAACTGAAGTGTTCAAAACTCTACCACTTGCACTTCTTCTGAACAGTGAAATGTGTCCATTGCCAGTATGTCCTTTGCCAGGAACAGGCCACACTGAGGCACCATTTATACCTGGTACTGACATGAGACAATCACAAGTGAGCAGTCCAGGACACAGGGGTAAATGCATTCAAGATGCATTTAGACACGTGGTGATAAACAGGGCCTGAGGTCGTACTGGTCCCTCTCAACCATGATCATGAAACAGGGTTGAGTACCAAACTCATTAGCCTTGAGGACACTGATAGAATTATGTTAGTACTACTGAGTATGATTCACGTTATAAAACAAGTGGCACATTTCAGTAACTGGAGGCAAAAGAGAGATTAACATGAGTCCACACTCCAGATCAGTGGGTGACGGTAGTAAATCCAAAAACTGAAGAAGAAGAAGAAGAAGAAAGATTTGTCTAAATCAGGGACCACAATTTACACAGAGAGGCCAATTACATGTCCAACATTTGTGCACATTTACTCATCGATTAAGATGCATATTTTGAAAATTGTTCCTTGTTCAATCAAATTGTGTTCATCAAAAAAGAGTAGAAAAGAACAGAAAAAGCTCACTGCAATTTCTGTGAAGCCAAATGCAAATCCGGCCTTGGTAACAGACTCTGGTAACACAGACTGAATCCTTCTGCTACACACAGCCAAGCAGTCTTCAGCAGCTGCCCCTCCCAGAGTCAGTGCCTGGATGTTGATAACTCTTTTTATTGATGTTATAAGTGTTTTACCCAAATCTATGAAGCAGAGTGCTTTTCTGGCATTGTCAGAGTGAGTATGTGTGCATATTTGTGTGTATCCATCATTCTGTCTCTCTCCTTCGTGCATTTATATTTTCCTCATTTTCCATTTATATATCTCTCCCCCATTTCCTTTCCTTTTTTACTTGTCATACCTCTCTCTGTCATGTCCTCAGTACTGTATATTGGATTCCACATCGCATTTCTCCAATCGTTTTCTGAACATCGCTGTATACAGTATACAGTTCACTCTGCATTGTCCTCTCTGTTTCTTACAGTACACAAATCGCATGCAGTGTACAAAGCATCTGACCTCACACAGCCTAATGGGTGATGTGTAAGCCATGACTCTACTTGATGGAGTAGTTGTGGAGTAATTACAGGCAGCCTCTAATCCTCTCACTCTATCCCAGCAGCCTCAGCTATAGCTGCCACTGCCTCAGTTGCCCCCCATTCTTCATCATCATCTTCAATTCCTCCAGCTCTTCACTTGATTTCCCCCTCACCAACCTCCATGCACAGTGATCTACAGATGACATGATGGTGTAATGAAGATTTTTCATTTATGATTATTTATTTTTTTAATGACATCTACCCCATTACATTGGGCCACACACTTCTATGATGTCTATGATTTATACATTTTAAAACTTTGAGCTAAGCGGACACTGTGATTTCTTGACAGTGTACTGTCCGGGCCCGGTAGCTGCCTGAGCCAACAGTGGCGCTGCGCATCTGCTGCGTGTCACGTTTCTCTGACTGTGTGACTGCTGCGTGTAACGTTCTTCTGACTGTGTGTCTGCTGCGTGTCTGCTGCGCTGCAGAGCTGTTATGTGAGGTTTCTGGAATGATCACTGTATTTCCTTAAATTAAAGTGCAGTTATAAAGGTAACTACTTGCCTGGATGCTACACTATGAAAGCGTGCACCTTCCGGTCCTGTGATAGCACAAAAAATCTTGTTAAAATAAAACCTTGTAAAAACATTGCTGTTATTTAGGTTTGAAACATAGTCAACAGATAAACATTATAACTGGGGTAAAAGATCATTTTCACTATCTACCGCGGTATGCGGAGAGAATAGGTGAGACCTCGATTAAATAGATCGATGTTTTGAGAACACGTAGGAAAAGCGGAGTAAAGATTTAGTGTATTTAGTGGAATGCAGGTACTCCTGCAGGTATTGATCGTTTTTTTTATTTGTATATTGTCTTTTATCAGTTCTGCATATGGCACTGAAACGACATCATGTGGATATATTTGTGCTCTTCCCCTGTTATCTCATGACCTAGTTTGGAAGATGTATACCATATGGCACTGAGTTTTTTTTGTTACATTTATTGGAATATTGTTTTTATTTCTGCATCTTCCTATCTTGGGTTAAATAGGTTAACATTTTGTTTTAGAAACAGATTGTATTTGCACGCACAATGCAGGCTGCACCCAAGCCTTTCCTATGAGGATTCAGTGAAGTGTTTTTGAAAGTAAACAGTGCTGAACAACATGTATTTTGGCATTTGCCTAGTATTGAATATGTCACTTTATTAATTACAATCAATGTGCACTTTCCATTGTTATTACGTCTTAATATCCTGTATGAATGCAATAGATTCTACAGAAGTTACTCACTATGCGAGTAGTTTTTATGAGAAACTTTTTTACTGTACTTGAGTCATTTAAATTATAAAGTAACAATACTTTTACTTGAGTACTGTTTACTGTACCTACCCCTGCATGCATACATACATACATACACATACCAAATGTTTTATTCAATTGTTCCCTAACTGGACTAAAAAAGATTAAACCACATCACACATAAAAGAGACAATGCACTCCTTACTACTATGTCCTAGGGTTAGTATTGCATTTGCCTGTTGTAAATATTTTCAAAGAACAGTAGAAGTATTTTGGAAAAAATTATGAAAACCTTATTGTGGGGTAAATTCATTAAACTTTTTCTTTTTCAGAGAGGCTGGTCAGCCGGAGCAAAATGCATTATCATTAAACTTTAATGCTGGGGAGGTCTGGGAGCACTAAAGAGGCCACTCACCGAGCCTCACTCAGGTCTCTCCCTCTAAACCCATAACTCCCAATCCCACCCAGCCACACAGTTCGATGCCACCATTTTTTCCCATCCTCTCAGGCCACATCTTTTTTTTTACTGTCACGTTACGCTCCTCTTAGACTGTGCTGCTGTGGCTAATGATCATCACACCAACACAAGGCTGTTTCTGAGTTCACACAGGATAGTGAGAAACCACTGATTTAAAGGGGTTTCCGGACATTTGTCCTGATAGACAAAAAATAACAGATATATTTAGTATGAAGTGTAGTGTGATGAACAACTCTTGTGGCAGTTAAACGGGATCTGTTCACTGGTAACACTTGAAAATATGCGCTGCTGTACTCTAAACTAAGCCCAGTTTGGAGCTAGCTGAATTTGACTGTTCTCGCCCTCTCAGTCAAGTTATTGTCACGCCCTAACTCCCGGAACCCCTGACACAGACCCGGGTCTGTCCGGGTTCCCCTCCAGGTGGACTGACGGTCCGTGTGCGGACATGAAGCCGAGCAGCGCAGGTTAGCTCCGGGCTGCTTTCTCCAAATGCTAACATCCTCACTGTGCTGCGTCCAAGGCAACTCGGATATTCTGACGTCCTGCCACATAGCGAACATGCAATAGTTTTCATCCATGAAAAAATAATGTCATCGACGAAACTCATCGTCTATTAATTATGCCCATCCCTAAAATGAAAAACATGAAAATATTAATATAACAAAATTCCATGACTTTTCCAAAACTTTTGGGAGATTCTTTTTTCCATGACTTTTGCAGGTTTTCCATGACCGTACGAACCCTGTATAGAATTTGTATCAGCTGATGTCTTTCACCATCATGAGCCAGGAAATCTTCATAGTCGCTAAAAACTTGTTCCCAACTAATCCTTCAGTGCCACTGCATCCATCACGCAGCATTACGCACAAGTGTCGTGGCAGTATTTATGTTTACAGCTATCGGACCGATTAGTTCACACATAAAGGGGATCCAAACCCACTCTGGGATATTATTTGGATGTTAAAGTTTAAAGGTAAACACAGTGTATAAATTGGGAGGTCTCCAGTGCGCTGCTCTGTGTGCTCTATGCACCTGGTCAGCATAGACACATTCATAGCAGCGATTATATGAAAACTGAAGTCGTACTTGGTGATACAGGTGCAGTGTTAGAGAAGACATTATATATATAATATATATAATCTGTCTTAAATTCACCTCCTCCTAAATGATCGTACGCATGGGTTTGAGTTTGCATACAAGTACGCACATTCACCCGTCATGTCTGATTTTTAATAGATCCCAATATTTGCATGAGAAGTGGCGTACGCACATAATGGGGTCTAAAAGATGGGTACGCAATGGTTATAAATGAGACCCCAGAAGTGTAGGAATTAAGATCATAGTTGGCAAATTTGAAGCATATGATCTACCTCTAGTGCCAACATTCAGTGTCCGTGCCACTGCCAATGATAGTGTGTTTCAACAAGGTTTCCATCCTGGAGGGGTTTTGTTCCCTCTGATTTGAACTACAGCACCCAGACAGGCATACTGGACCTTTGTTGTCACGGCTACAATAATAAATACACAGAGCATACCAGTGGCAGCCTACAGGACCTCTGGGAGAAGCACAACACAACATGAAGCTTTTTGAGACAAAGATGACAGACTGAAGGACAAACAGATGTCCCACAAACACAAATCATGTACACACACACACACACACACACACAAACCGTTACCCCCCCCCCCCCCCCACCCATCCACCAACTTCCATTCCTCCAGGTGTTACAGATACACCCGACTGCCTTTGAGTTCTTTTAATTAAGAGCAAAGTGTGAAGATCCAATTCAGCACACTTTGAATACAATACACACACAAACACTCACAAAAAGCACATAGACTCACACTCTCTCCAGCTGTTTGGAAAAAAAGAACGGAGGCTAGCTGCAAGGAAACAGGACGAGCTGCACAGTAACAAAGGCAATCTGTCTTAGCAGGAGCTGACTTTTCCTTCTGCAAGCTTTCATCCACAGGCCAACAAAACAGCAACACCATCTGTGTTTGTGGTGCAGTTTGTGTGTCACTTGTCATAAGTACTGCAGCACAAGTGTTCTCAGATATACAATATAGACACGATGCTGCATTCCTGTGTGTGTGTGTGCGTGTGTGTGTGTGTCTGTGTGGGCGTGTGAGCAGGGTTATGACAAACACTATATGAGCTTGCATGTATTGATCAATGTAAAACAGGAAGGCACATACACATTCATACACAAAAATGCACCAGCATACAAAAACATACATCTGCACACTTGGTCACAATGCAAACATTTCACACTATAGCTAATAAATGGAATTCACCAGTGGGCCAAAACTAAAACAGGTTAACAAGGAGAAAAAAAGCTTGGGAACATCAACAGCAGGCAGTGAAGTGAATATTTAAATATTTCAGGAACTGCTTCCAAGTGTGAGCTATTTTCAGACCTGATCCATAATTCAACCTTAGCATTTTCCCCCACAAACCTTGAAACCCCGTGGTCTGCTCTGGAAAATTCTCCTCCTTATCCCAGCTGAAAGACAGCGTTTAGTGGATATCTTTTGGGGTTTTCACTCTAGAGACATAATTTAGTGACTTCATATGTTTCTAGCTAATGCTGTTGATTCCAGCTAGCCAGCCAAAACTATTCTGGACAGAGAGCAGGAGATATCTGAAACTGGGTTAAGATAAACAGTTAACTAATCATATCATAGGAGCAATGGCTTAAAAAGCACAGTGAATACAACAGTCATTTGGAGCCAGGTAAAAGCAAGTCTACTTCAACAGGAAGTGAAGCGTTAGCTTCACTTAATGCAAACCTTTTGGCTCAGACATGCCAACAATACAATAAGCCTAGGATTGAGTGGGTATGTTTGTAAGTCTATAACACTTTTTGTTTTATTGTTGAAATCCTTTTATTGTCCCAAAAGCCATCGCTAGATAAAATTGTCTGAAATTAACAAGAAAAAGCCGGTGGCTTAATAAAACAACCAATTTTTTGTAATCTAACTCAGTGATTTTCAACCAGTGTGCCGCGGCCGTGAGAGATCGTCAGGTGTGCCGTGGGAAATTATCTAATATCTAGTGTTGCACCGAAGTATCGGCCGAACATCGGTAGCGGCAGATATTTGCCTCGTTTACCGACATCTGCACATCGGTAATAAACTTGACTTTCACCGATATCATTGGTATTTGTGGTTAAACCGCTGGGCAGGTGCCGCCGCTGGGGGAGCAGGCGCCCTCCTCTCCACGCCGTCGGAGACTCGGCGTGCGGCACGCCTCAAGGTTTTTTTGGGGGGGAGGTCCTATTCCGCTGTGCCTCACGGCGTCAGTGGTGCAGGGTGCTTTCTTTCTCTTGGACCGTGGGGCGGTGTCCGTCGCCGGTGCGGAAGGCGGGCCGTTGGAGGGGACCGGGTACGGCGGTCGGCGGCAGCGACTCTGGACGCGTGTCGGGCCCTTCTCGCGGATCACCTCAGCTACGGCGCCCGCTGGGGGAACCCTCCGTTCGCGCGGGGGGGGCCCTTCCGGCGGTGCGCCTCGGCTGGCGCCTAGCAGCTGACTTAGAACTGGTGCGGACCAGGGGAATCCGACTGTTTAATTCAAACAAAGCATCGCGAAGGCCCACGGTGGGTGTTGACGCGATGTGATTTCTGCCCAGTGCTCTGAATGTCAAAGTGAAGAAATTCAATGAAGCGCGGGTAAACGGCGGGAGTAACTATTGGCACTCAAAACAGGTCAATCTGTTTTAGACAGGGTTAAAAGGTCCTGTTTTAAATGATCCTTGTGGTATTTTGACCAAAATATGTTACAGACATTTCAATAAGACCCCAAGGAACCATATCAAATGTGATAAAATGGGTATAATATGTCTCCGTTAAATAAAGTTTAGTTAAATCAAAGATTGTTTCATAAATCTGATTCAATTTGTGCTCATTAAAAGATAAGAGTAAGAAAGGGCTGAAATAATTTAAAATAGTGCTTTTTAATACATTTAGAAATTATATTACTAACTATATGTATTATATGTACTGTGTTAGTCCATAGAGTGTCATTTTGGTTGGTGGTGTGCCCCAGGATTTTGTAAATGTAAAAAATGTGCCGCGGCTCAAAAAAGGTTGAAATTCACTGATCTAACTGATGTACCAGCATGTGCCCAACCTGCCCATGCTCTCACTGAACAATGACCTTGAGCCGAAGATACATACACCGCTGAAGCAGAGACAAGAGCTAGCGAGCGAGTCTTGGAAAAGTCTTCTTGCAGTTGTCAGTGCGAGTTTTGATGAACTAGCTTTGACAAGAGCGCCGATGTGGGGGTTGGGATGTATTTGTAAAATCTTTTTAAGTTTAGCCTGCTCTTGCTATCTTTTTCAGGATTACCAGATTCCAGATTACCTAAACTCTTAGGCCCATTTTTTTTATCTGCAGTATCAATTATCCTGGTTCCATCTTTGTTCATACATTTACAGTAGTGACGACCCCCTCCACCCTCACCTGGACACTAGATGTCCCTGGGCTTTCTTCCCCTGAGCTGTTGGTGGAGGTGACGTCAGCTGCTTCAGTGCACACCTGAGCCTGGTGTGCTCTGCCCTTCAAACGCCGTGCCTCATTTCTGCCTCGCTCTGTCAGGGGGGAGGTTGGTCTCCCTGACTCCCAAAAGCTGCATCGATTTTTGTTTGCCTTACACACACACGTCACTCATCCACACATGCTTTACATGACTGACCTACTGATTCCTATACATTTTATTAATTATATTATGTTTTTGTTAAAATAAATGTCTGTATTTGTAGCAGCCAACTCGTGTCATCTCCCTCCTTGTCTCAGGCTGTGATACCTAAGCAGAGGATGTGTGTTGTTGTTTTTTGTGTGCTGTCCAAGAGGTTAAAAATTCAATGTGTTTAAGAATTTGTGCTGTAACAGTTAGTGTTTATACATATGAATTTCAACATTTGGTGTAATAGACTGAATCATTAATAGTTGGAGCAGTTTAACACGTTTCTTGACATTTTAAAAGTGGTTGTAACTAAAGCCATGAGCTAAACAAAAACTCAACATACTGTCACAATACACACATAGACCGGAAAGAGAATTGGCTACGGAGTTTACCTCAGAGTTTGTCTTTCACACATGCACAACACAGCAGGAGGTTTTCTGCACAGACTCGTTGACAACAGCATCAAATCCACATTATTCAGGCGAGAGTTGGAGCAGCCGGGTGCAGCACACAGAGGCAGGAAGTGACGTATTAATTCTGCTGCGTCGATCACCTGATCACGTTTACAGCACCTCACCGTCGTCGGCTCTTATCACTCAAACTATCTTGACTTCTTCGTTGGTGTCTTCAAGTGTGTGTCACTGCCTTTTCTGCGGGAGATATTTGTTTTAAAATGGTTGTGTCAGTCGCATCTTAGACGTATCACCCAGTAGTCTCCGCAAAGCCTAGAGCCACATGATGAGCTGAGACAAATATCCATCTCTTTCGCCAGACTAGTTGAGTTTGGAGAAAGAGTGAGCTTCAAGACACCTAGCGCTAAGGGAAACTTGAGAGTCTCTTTAGTCTCTCTCACTTATACAATTAGCATCGTGTTTAGTCCATGGGTTTTGCCATGTTTGCTGTGTTGGCCTCATCTTTGTCCTCTGTCATGCTAGCTTGCGAACTTGCTAGCCCCTGCTAGCTTGCTAACTTTTTAGTCTCTGTGTCCTATAACAGTTACATTAATATTACCATTAATATTTGTCCTCTATAGCAGAAGTGTTCTTTTGATTTAACCTTTTGAACACATACAGTATTGCTGTATGTGTTCTTCCCACATTGTAAACATAAGCTCCATTAGAAGGCAGCAGACTTCTCAAGCAACATTTGCCATTTGAACTGTTTTTAATATACAAATATCAACTTGTAGATCTTTAAGGAGAAACATTTAAACAGACTGAAACCAGCCTGCCCACATCCAATCAGAAGTCAACCTATTTCCCCTTATAATGAAAACCTTTTGCTATGACCTTGTCACCCCACTACAGCTGACCTCTGGGTGGACACTAGCCACCTCATCAGACGGTAGACGGGGAGGGGGCTTCGCTGCCCTTTAAATGCACCCTGTAGCCTCCTGCCTTGGGGAGCACTGGTACAGAGAGATTAGCAGTGTGTGTGTGCATGTGTGTGCATGTGTGTGCATGTGTGGGGCCCCCTTACGGAAGCTCTTCCCATTCAACCTGTCTCCCCTTTTCCTCTCTCTTTCCACTGCTCTAATCCTTAAAACCTTTAAATCCTCCCATCTGGTGTCAAGGAACAACTCTGTCAAATCTGCACCTTGTTCTGTGCCATAGATAGGAAATTGTTCAAGAATTTAAGAAATGTTACCAAGAATACTATTAAAGCCAGAAATAAATTCCAGTAAATTCATAGAGTACTACTGCGTTTACTGTCTTCTTTTACTTCTCTGCCTTTAAAGCAACAAAAGTGGCTCCATTAACCCCACCCTCCCCCGCTCCAGCCTTAAGGCCCTGTGTGTATGTCCACCCACGTCTGAAATGTCTACAACCTCTCTGCCAAGGGCATTAATATTTTACACATTATTTCTATATTTACATTTAGGAACCCACAAAAGCTCCAAGGAGTGGACGGGAACTTGGAGCATTGAGCGGGAGAGAAAAGACTTCCTGAGAGTTGTTTCTTTTGACGTCACATCCTTGCAGGGGTTGGTCACTGCCGGTTCAGCATTTCACTCACTCCTGACTGCATGAAAGCTCTCATCCACTAACAACAGCTGGATTAGGAAGTCAATGGTGGTTTAACAAGTCAATGGAACAGGCCTCTGAAGTCAACAGTGCACTTAAACGAGGACAGTGTGTCCGTTAGCGCAGTGAATCTGTGCCGGCTTCTAATGATATGACCAGAGCAAATTATCAGCGACCAAAACAAGGTGTTCTGGCTCAGCAACACATCAGGCCCATACAGCACCTCTCGTGCTGGAGGTTAAACTCACGACAGATAAAGTCCCATATCAGTCGAACCTTATCACTGCCAGCTGCTCAGGTCTCAGGAAACCACTTTGAACAGTGCTGACCGGGTGCAATATTCTATCACATAAGGTACAGAATGTTCTTTTTGGATGTGAATTTTCACTGCTGCTGAGGAAATCCTCGATGGCTGTTGTTTATGGCACCTCTGTCAGTAAAGATTAAGATGAAACATTAACATGTGGTTTAAAGGCTCATAGGTTTGGCTATGACAAAGAAATAACCTGCGACCTTGTTAAAAGAACAAATAAATAGAAAATTCATTATATAATTAAAGCAGAGGTTACTTAAGTAGCCTGATCAACAGACTGAACTGCAATGTTCACAGCAATCTGGTGTTTTGCTCATGTAGTCGATAACTGTTTCACCTATTATAGCAGGTAATCTTTTTCATGATGATCAAAAAATGTGAGATAAATGTTAAACGCTCTGTATTAATAGAGCTCTTTGCTAGACTTGATGACAGGACAGGACAGTTTTGCCATTCACCCATTCATACATGCATCATACAGTTGATCACTATGAGCAAGATTTTCTCATCACACATCACTCAGCCATCATGGGCAATTCGGGGCTCAGTATCTTGCCCAAGCACTCTTTGGAACACAGAAGGGGGGAGACTGGGATCGAACCACCAACGATGTGGTTAGTGGACAACCTGCTCTACCTCCTGAGTCATACCCTCCTCGACCTACAATCAATTCTGTCAACAAACGACAGGCTTTACGGATGTGATAATCAATTCCATGTGTGTTGCCATTTTCTGTTTCTCATGAATGTAGCTTTCATACATACTTACAGGTATGGCAACTTTAATGTATTTGCGTACATACAGGTATCTATCTGGCTATGTAGGAGGAGGACCAGTCTTTTGAACCTTCTTCAAAGGTCTGGAACCAAATTCAGCTTTTAGACTTGGATGACTTCAATGATATGAGAAAACATATGAGAGAGAGAAGTTTGTTAGAAAGCACATAACTGGCACCCTGGGACAATAATGGGTTTTCAATGGCTCTATGATCAAAGGAAGCTGTTTAGTGGGGTTGTACTTGTTATCTGAAGCTTACTGAGTCAGTGGATTATTTAGATGATCTGCCAAGGACTCTATCATATCATTAATATCAATATTGACAGATTTTTGGCATCAAAATGTTTGTGATAGCACAAGTAGCATAGATATTTAGAATGATAAATATCTATGTATATCTATAGATATTAATAATGCCTTTAACAGAAATGAATGTGTTTTTTCATGCAGATTCTTATACAAGACTGTAACACAGCTTGACACAATATACCATAGTCTCATTCAACTCATCACCTGAGTTATATGGAAATAGTCTTCACCTGCATCTGTGTGTTTTCAATTGGGAAGGATTCAAGAAGGATCGTGGAGTCTTTCTTTGTAGAGTTTGCATGTTGTCCCTGTGTCAACATGGGTTTTCTCCAAGTGCTCCAGCTTCCTCCCACAGACATAAAGATTGGGCTAGGCTAATTCGAGACTCAAAACTGACAGTAGGTGTATGTGAGACTGAAGGGCTGTTTGTCTTTATATGCTGGCCCTGCAATACGTTGGCAAAAACTTAACCAAGTAACAAACATGCTCTCTGGCCTTGGAGGGCTTGTTGGTTTATTTTTGAACACATGCAGTAGTTGCCCTCTAATTGCATGACGACATGTGGCACAACAAGGGCCACACTGTCGTGGCTGATAAAAATAACAATAAGCACCTTTTGAAATACAGCTACAAGGTGCTTTACAGGTTAAAAATGAACGATTTAAGGCAAACAATAGCAAACAAGCAAAAGCAATTTGAAGATCACACTCTAAAGCAGAAATGCTTACAATAAAAATAAGAACTCATCTGAACCTAAAAGAGGTCACGTAAGCTTTGGAGAGTTGAAAATGTCTGCATTGTCCTTTCTTTTTCCCCTGACTCATTTACTCTGCCCCAAATATGTCAACCTCCAGAAAAAATATCTATGTATTTCTATTTATACATGTTTATTTGGTTTTGCGTGGTCTAACTACTGTATATTCAGATGTACCTGCTTATTGTCAGTGTTCTGGCAGTAAAAGACCATTTTCCTGTCAAGTAACGTGTAATAAATGGAGCCCAAATTTAATCCGGCTTTGTTTTTCTCACTAGTCTGATCTAGAACTGTGCCTAATAAACCTCATTCTGATATTACCCATCATGCACAGAGTGGCTCTTCGGTGTATGTTAACTCCAAAAAAAGCTTCCCCTTGATAACAAGATTCAGTCTTCTCTCTCTCTATACTGCAAAGTCTCCTCATATTCATTGTGTCTTGCATGATAATCCTGCACAATATGCAGTGGCAAATTTGAAAGAGCAGCAATTATTTGAATGGTTTTCTGAAACCACATTTCTCCTTTGTCCATGGTGTGCTGGTCCCCATCAATGATTAGCCAGATGATGAAGCCATTATTGACTGAACCTGAGCCTGCGCATCATGGAACATTAAATACATAACTTCCTCTCAAGGGGCCCGGAGCAGCTCTCACCCAGCTTCCCTTCAGGCTGCAGTCGGGAAATGAAAACAGCCATTAGAATAGGAGCGAGAGCCAGAGTGCTTATAGGAGGCTGCACTACCTGCGACGACAATACCCATCGTGGTGAAGCCAGGAACAGGCACTCACATGTCCCAGTGCAGGTGTTGGTAAAACAGATTAGCATACAGCCCAAGCTCACTTGTAGGGTCTGCATGGGGCTTCAAACTGCCGTGGTTTGTGTGGGAAACCCCTGAGGCACCAAACTAAATTGTAACAAACCCTGTGTAGGAGGAAGGTGAAGCCCATCATGACAGTGTGGTTTATAACATATTATGTGTTTGTGACTTTAAAGTGACACACTGCTATGCTACTGTATCTCTGGCTATTCCACTATGATGCTCCTTTAGTGCCACACATCTCTGCGTCTTTCTGAAACATGTCACTGCTTATTCTACGATTCTCGGTAGGCTATTGACCATTTGATCGAGGATTTCAAATGTGCAATATAACATAGCCGGTGTCTTCTAGTCTGTATCGTGTCCGGTGAGGGCCTAAGATTCCCAACCACACCCCATCTTTCTCGCTCCGCCGAGGGGGAGCGCAGATGATCGCACACACCGCCTCACCATGCACCGTAGGTCCGTCTACCGGGGCTTTTAGAAAGATTTGTGTCGCTCCAGGCCTGTGAGCTATAATGCCACAGCAATTCCCATTATTGCCGATCTCATCCCCTCTCTCTCCACCTATCTCACTTACACGCACTCATCGAAAAAAAAACACACTAAACGGATAAAGCCACTCCTGGCAGCATGCGTGCGTAAAAGCGAGAACCGGAGTGGTGCTGGATGTGTAAGCTGAGGAATGGGGTGCAGTCCCCATTGATGAAAACGAGTGGGTGAGGGATGGATGATGCTATGATTCATCCAAACCCCCCCCCCCCCCCCATCACTGTCACACCCCGTCCTCCTCCCCCATCTACACCTGTAACACGTTTGACCCTGTTTCAGGTCATCTTTGGCTGCATAATGTTTAAATATTGGCTGATCCCACCCCTGGCAACCCTAGAGGATGTATTCGTTGTGATGCTGAATTGTCACACACACACACACACACACACACACACACACACACACACAGAGAGAGAGCTGTAACTGCTATGTACCGTGCCTTTATACTGGTGAGTCCGTTTTGGGGGACACACACACCATTAAAGACAAACCTTCAGGTGCAGTGCTGAGGACAGACTACTGGCTGCTGGATGTGCAGGGTGTGTGTGAGGTTGACCAACACAATGGTAGCCTCATCAGTAGTGTTCAACCGGGCATAGCTGTGTGTGTGTTCGGCGTGTTTAAGTTCCACCTGATAGAAGGAAGGATGCTGCCCTTACTTTAGCATGGCTTGTTCTTTGTCCTCTTCCTCCTTCTGCCGAGCCATCACTGCCATGATGATCTTTCTCTCCTCCTCGGTCAGGTGGCTGAGGTCCGGCAGATCCGGCATGGATGGCGGCGCGGTGGGTGGGCGAGGGCCGCCCTGGGGCCCCACGGAGGCGGACATCTTCTCCACCACCACCGCCGACGCCGCCGCCGCCGCCCCGCCGCCTCCTCCCGCTCCTCCTCGGCGGGTCGTTTCGGCTGACAGGTTCCCCCCGGAGCGTTTTCCGAGCCACACCTCACGACGCGCTCCGCGGGCACGGCGGCCGCGGCAGCCGCAGCTCCGGCGAATAGTGCGGGCGGCTCATGGTTGCGGGCAGCCTCGGTTGTGTTTTTGTTCGTCCACTCGCCGGGTGCTTGTCCCGCCACACTCTGGTCTTCAATACCCCCCGACCAACCCCCGTCTTTTCCACCTTCTCTCCCCTCCACCGCCCGGATTCACGTGGAGCCCATGTCCGCTTGTTCACGCCGGGAGCTAAGTCGAGCTGTGCGGGGCCCTGGTTCACTCTGCTGGGTAGCGGTCCCTCCGTCAGACTGGAGCAGGATGTTGGACGGTAAAGGCGGAGTCGTCTCTCTCTCTCTCTCTCTCTCTCTCTCTCTCTCTCTCTCTCTCTCTCTCTCTCTCTCTCTCTTTCTCTCGGTCAGTGGAGCCCACCTCCCTCTCTCTTATTTTGCGGGGGCATGCTAACTCCTGTGAGAATTGGGTCCTCATCATCACCGGACATCGTCCTAGGGTTTTAGCACACACACAAACACACACACAGTCGTGTCTCCGTGACAATACGTTGACATTGATTTCCTGGTGACTTACTCCAATCTTAATTATAGATAATCCTTGCAGAACTCTTTCCTTCAACTGAACATAACCTAAACCTAACCCTAATTTATCCTTAACCAAAACAAAGGTACACCCAACCATAAGCCTAAAGTTAAACTACACATTAACTGTTTTCAGATTAAATTAATTTTAAAACATTACTTCACATTCAAATGTAATTCATGTCATATGGATTTGCTTTTTGTTCCAATGAGGAACGACACACACACACACACACACACACACACACACACACACACACACACACACACACACACACACACACACACACTCATTTGTGATTTAAATGTACATCACGTATTAAAAGCAATTGTGTAAACTACAAGTATTTGCAGCCACATAACGAAAGGTCTGTTAGTCACTGGTCCTTTTCAGCACCTGGACAGCTCCTCCGAACAGCAGCGTCTGCAGTCCCATGGTTTATTCTCTGATTCACTCTGCAGCTCCTTCAACAAGCTGAACATCTTCTCTGGTTGTTTTACCTATGTGCCATACAGGGTGAGGGGTAGAGTTTACAGACTGGAGCAGCAAAATGTGCTTCTCGTTGGGCTTTTGATAAATGTCTTGATAAATGCCCACAAATTTAAGTGAAAGAACCATGATGCTCTTTCCAACTCATGGTTATGTTTTTTGTATTCAACAATAATCAGCAAGGCCTGAACCAATAGTTGTTGCCCAAGATTTGATTGGATTATAATAGTTTACCATCCATATTTGCTACTTAACTTGTGTATTGTACATATGTCAGTTTAATTCAATAGAGCTTTTTCCAGCTCTTTTGCTAGGTATATTGCATGTTGAAATCTATACGTGTGCTAGATTGTAACACAATGTAACACACATATCATGTAGTATACATCTAATGACAGTTTTGACACTTTTGTAACTAAATAAAAGATAGAGAAATCAAGACATTTTATGTCATACATTTGTTTTTAGTGTCATTCACACGGGAACAATGCATATTGATCAACATCATTGAAAATGTTTGTTTTGAAAAGGTATATTTTCATGTGTTATCTTACTGATTTTATTTAACCCTTATATCTTGTCTTACTGTAGCTCATCCCCACTTACGTTATCTTACAGAAACAACACCTCACCTTTCCAAGGTCCCTCTCTGAAGACCCCTGAGATATGTTCATACTGTTATCACTTGATCTTTAAAGAAGGTGGAGCCCCCCCTTCCTCCCACCTGCTCGTTCTGTATTCACATACACGGGTGAGTGGCGGCGTCTGTCCAGCAGGTGGCACAACCCCCACATGCTCCTGCTGCCGCTGCCGTCATCCAGTGACGTGACTGAGGAGGTGACTGTACCGCGGTGACGTCAGCCGCTCGTGGTGCAGGATTTTGTCATCATGTGGGTCGTGACTAGGGAGCACCAGCCCTGAGTGACACAGTGGTGCTCCGGCACAGCGGATGTTTGGTGCAGACCTCGGATATGAATAAAGACTGAGTGGAGAGTGTGGGAGGACAGGGAGCTCCTGCTCTAATGGATCTTTTCTTCACATTTAAGACGTGTACACTTTCTCTGTCAACTCGATAGGGACACTTTATTACTGGGTTAGTGAATAGGATGAATGTTACACTATTGTGAATTATTAAATGTGAATAATGTATAAAGTCAGGTTATCACTGCTCACTGCATATATTTGCTCATACTTAAAAAAAATAAAGTCCTTAAGAGTTGACAAAGAATTTCGGTTCATGGTGACCCCCCCTGTCTGCGTGTCAAAAAATGAAATGGAAAAGTGGCTACATTTATTTTATGGCAAAATGGAACTGATTGAAGATAATCGGCTAAACAATTTTTTTACACCTGCTTCTTGACAAAATGACCAGGTTTTATTTAAACTAACGCAAATAAAGTGTGTATTATATTTGATATACAAATTAAGTTCTAATGACCAATTTCCCCAGGGGGGAATATTGATCATTACAATGGCACACTGTATTTCTGCTAATGCATGCAGATTGTTCAGTGACTGGTTGAACCAATTAATGCAATGAAGTGGAATGACCATCTGAGGAACACCAGGAGAAACGTCTTGTTTGACAATCAAATGTAAATCTGCCTAATGTAGCAGCAGAACACTCACTCAAAAACAGGCTCTGCTGACACCGAATACACCAAGTAAAAGTCCAGTAGAGACATGATCCATCAAAGAGACACAGAATTGTTACAATCAACGTGTCTCTTCAGGGAGAGACAGCCATTTGCCCTGGACTTGAGTTAAACCTGGAAGCTGTGAAATGAATGACTGAAAATGTACACGCCCACAATACACAGATAAGTATTGTCCTCATTCCTATTATGAGGTGAAACTTGTAAAAATATATATACTTTCATCTGCCTTCAGCAAAATGTTAGTTTTCAGTTTTCAGTGGGTTAAAGGTGTTGCCCCAACATTACTGCTTATTTCAGAGACCAAGCAGTTTGCTCTGTAGTAGTAATAGTAGAAGTATTAATCATAATAATAATAACTAGTATCAAAGGCAATATGAAATTCACAAACAATCAGAGTAAAAATAAAATAATAATGATAAAGATTTGGATAATAAAAGTCATAGACATCAACCAATAGAAGCTTTTTTATAAAGATGTGTCTTAACAAGAGAGATAAAACATTAACCAACTCTGCTAGTCTAATCTCTTCTGGCACATGGGCCCTGATGGCAAAGGCTCTATCTCTATTGGTTTTCAGTCTAGATTTCTGAATGGCTAGAAACGCCTTACGAGAGGATCTCAGGATCTCTTATAGGGAGATAAAAAGGTTTTAAATATAGGTAGTGGCCAGCCCATGCCTGGCTTTAAGTGTAATTAAAAGAACTTTAAAATAATTCCGAAAATAAACAGGCAGCCAGTGCAAGTATGCTAAAACAACAACAATCTTTTGGAAGGTGTTAGAAGCCGAGCGGGAGCATTCTGGACTAACTGTATTTGGAGGATTGATTTCTTTCCTTTTTTTTTTGCAAAATTAAATTACAAAAAGGAATATGTTAATAAAGATGTAAAATCTCCGCTGTGTTCAAGTCCTTGACTGTGGCACACGCACAATTAGTTTTCAAGCGGTTTTCGTTATGTCTCATTTTAGATCTGTTTCTGATGGTCAAACATAAGAAAAACTAGAACTACCACCCTGAAGTTGTTCTTTATACCTCTGACATGTTTTGTTGAGTTCACGGTGACCTTTGACCTCTGCTCAAATCTAATCAGTTAATCTGTGAGTCCGATTGAATGTTTTTTCCAATTTTTGAGGAAATTCTCTGAAAGCATTCTAGAGATATCGTGTTCACAAGAATGGGACTGACACACAATCTGAAAAAGTGGTAAAAATAAATTTAGGAGGAATAAACTATTTTCTTATTTAGCATATTGAGAATTTAATTACAATTTAAGATTAAAGTTGAACATTTAAGAAAAAGGTTGTTTATACATCTGACCAACTCAACAAAATATCTTATGCGATTAAATATCCTTAAATTTAGTTCTACTTTATTCTTGAAAAGCAAAAGTAAGAAAATTCTTCCTCCTCGTCGGAGGATTGATTTCTGAATAAGACCATTCTAAAGGGAGATACAGTAGTCAAGGCGAGAGGAAATAAGGGAGTGAATGAATTTTTCCAGATCTATATGTGACATTAAAGGTTAAACCTTGGCTATGTTTCTTAAATAATAAAAACTACTAATGTGTGGTTTGAAGCTCAGGTTTTGGTCAAAGGCCACACCCAGATTTTTTGCTTTGATTAAATTTGATTTCTGATTCTAACATGTCTGCCTGATTACTGCCATTATATCATTTGGAATTATGTAGTGCACAGTAACAAAACAGCAACAAGCAGTGGTTTGTGTGTTTGATGAAGAGCTGGAGGAAGCTGGCTTACTGCTAGGTGTGGATGGAGTTTGGGTTAATGTGTATTTTTTTAGATCTTCAAACATGCAGCCTGGAGCTACTTCATAGCCATTTTAAGAACACATTGGGTTTTCCATGAAAAAAATCTAAATTTTGTTACTTTGAGCAGAGTTGTCTCTTTAGGGGTTTAATATGTCATGAGAGACATCATATTTGGTCTGATTACATTCTTACACTGAAATAAAGGAAAGAAGCTGCTTCAATAAGATGCTTTCCCACAGAATCAGTAGACATCTCAATACAACCAAATCCTCATCACTGTGAATATACTGATATCTAGTGGATAGAGGAGAACACTGCATGAGTAGTGGACAGAAAACCTCCTCACTTTTTGAATCAGAGGTTGAATGTGGCAGATATGAGAAACTGAAATCTTTGTTGAAAAGGAGCCATTTGTCACAGCCCGGCTCAAGACTGCGGCAAGGAGGGAGACGACACGGGAAAACTGTGGCTCTTTTAGAACATTTATTAATGGAACCAACTACAAACAGCAGCCAACTCTTCAAAAACAAAACAGAGAAAAGGTACTGGCGTCCGGGAGAGCCAACCTCGTCCCGCAGGTAGCGCAAGAGAGAGAGAGCGACAAATCTGGCCAGCCTTTTAAGGGGCAGAGCACACCTGGCCGAGATGTGCTCTGATTGTTGTTGACACCCACTCCACCTGTAACTCAGAAGAGGGAGAACAGGGACACCTGGTGTCCATGTGAGTATGGAAGGGGTCGTCACACATTGTTGTTACAAATTTATAGTAAGGGATCATATTAAGTGTTTAAACACAGTGCAACTGTAGCAAAGACTCATGAAGTCGGCAACATGGGAAGGTGTAGTTTGTGTTTGTTGTTAAGCTATCAGCAGCCAAAGGCCTTTAGTTATACCAGAGCCAATCTAAGCAGAGTCTATCCCCTCTGTATTGGGTGAATGGGCGGTGTGGCCAAAGGGGTAGAGCGGCCGTTCTCCAACATGAAGGTTGCCCGGTTCAATCCCCACTCTTCCCCATCTGCATGCCAAAGTGTCCTTGGCAAGATACTGAACCCCTAAATGGCCCCTTGTAAAATGTTGAGTGTACTAAAGATGTACGTCGCTTTGGACAAAAGTGTCAGCTAAATGACATGTAATGTAATGTATTAATGCTACTGAAATAACCTATAATTCACTTACCAGGCAGTCACAAGGTTGCCTTCAATGGATTGAACACATTAGGCTAAAATACTTTTTTACACCTGCTTCTTGACAAAAAGGCTGTGTTTTATTTAATAAATAGAAACATAGCTTTGTTTAGCATTCTGCTAGTGCATGCTGATTGGGGAGCGCCTGATTGGAGGAATACTGGATGGTGAATGGAAAGTGAATGAAGTTGAATTACCATCTAAAGGAGGACCAGGAGGAGCGTTGGACAACTAAAGTGTCTTGTGGTGTGTGATGTCACAGAAACTTACAGAAAGGTTTTTCACAATGAGTCAAAATATGCAAATCTACTGAAATGGATCTTTTCTACATCTTACATTGATAACATGAGAGAAATTGTCAGAACAATTATGAATACCACATGAAAGTTTTAGGATACAGCTCAAAAGACCCCCATTCATTCTGGTGCCACTAACACAAGAAATGCAGATGAACTGTATCTCTCTCTCTTTCTCTCCTAAAGAGTAACTAAATCAGTATTTATTACCACAAGGCATTGAGCAGCCGTGTTTTGTTGCTTAGTAACTCAACTTCCTATTTCTCACAGGACGTTTCAAAAGTTTCAATGTCTCACTTTATCAAATGATATCATTATTTAAACTAATCAGATTTATATTACATGTAAATATCCCTTTGTGAAAAATAAAAACTTTTCAGCAAACTGCTACTGAACTAAATACAGAAGTAACAAACTATGTGAATTTGACAATCGCTGAAAAAGATCAAAAAGTGAAGGCAAATACATTATTAACTTTTTGTTAATTCTACAAAGACATGTGTAAGGTTTTTAGCAAATACAGTTGTACCTGTAGATAACGTACTTTTATATTTTTGTGCAATCAAAGATGAAACAAGTGGAAGGTCAAATTTTATTCTGTTCCGAAAGTTGAAAAACCAAGTTGCTAGCAGCCCTTTCACAACCAAGCACAGGAGGGTTAATACAAATAAAGTCGTAACTGAGATCTGAAGTACTTACATTACAGGTTCATCTTTACAATTGTTTACTTTGTTAATGGTAGATTTACTAGTCTAAGTCTTAATTGACAATATGTCAAATGTAAAAATGCTACATTCAACATCTTTAACATTATATTTCACAATAAACACATCACTACCACAAAATGGACCAATATTTTCTATGACAATGACCTGTACACCCCACCCAAACCAATGTATCTATGCCTCAGTGGTCAGAGAATGAAAGGTCTCAATATTCTATCTAATAGTGCATTTCCTATCAAAATACATATTTTCTGTAAAAAAAATCAGACTGCAGAAGGAAACAAATATTAAAGATTAGGGTTTAGATTTCAGAACTGGGTAAAGTAATAACTCGTTTACTGGTTTGTTTTAGTAGTACAGGAAGGCCTGTGTGGATTTATTTCAGATTTTATATTATTGATTGGGATGCTTTCACTCCATTTTGGATGGTCTCTGTCTGCAGATCTTCTGTGCGGGACACCACTTTTCCATCAACTATCTCCTCAATCACAACTCTAGTCCTCTGGGTAATGACTGGTTTAGATTCTGAGGAAAATCAAAGGCAAAATAAAATCAGTAGAATATTTCATTAAAGAGGCAGAGAGCTAAAATAAATGCAATGGTGATATCAACTTACTTTTGACCTCTTTGACCACAGTCTTTTGTACGATGGTGGCAGAAGATTTGCTGGAAGAGCAGAAAAGACAAAAAATAAGTCTAACTACTGAAGATGGAAATTATACAAATGTGATAAATGAGTAGTTTGGCATTTTGGTTAATACACTTTGCTTTTTTTACTGAGAGTCAGATGAGATAGAAGGAGCTGACTAAATGTAAGATAGCAAATGTTGTATTTATAGTTGGTGGTCAATTGCCATCAGCGGGGGCATTTAGACATGAAAGGGCTATTCCCTAAATGTTTAACTATTTCTTTATTATACTTTTCATCTGTGTATAAAATTGTCTTAAACAGTATGTACAGATTCTTACCTTGAATCCTCTCCATCCAGCAGCCTTCGGTACTCTGCGATCTCCATCTCTAGCCTGGTCTTGATGTCAAGAAGCTGCTGGTAATCGGCGGACTGCCTCTCGATGTCCGTCCTCATTTTGCTGAGCTCACTCTCCAGGTGGTAGACCCTATCCTGGAGCTGGCTCAGCTGCATGCTGTAGCTGGACTCGGTCTCAGACAGTGTAGTCTCCAAGGCAGATTTCTGCACAGGACACAAAACAAGGAGGAGATATAAGAAGCCTCCCAGGAACTAATTGCTTGTTTTCCAATGCCTCTTTTAATTGTGTTGCCTGAGGCATAAAAAAAAGTGACTGGCAGGTTTAGTGACTGTTATTCATAGCATGTCTAGTCATACATGTTGTGAAATATGTTACTATGGCATGTGTGGTGAATGCACTGCAGTAACACGAGATGATAAGATGCAACTGGTTGGCAATAATTGTGTTGTATGGTAGTGAAAAAAATCTGCATCTGTTCACAAGGGGTGAGCCCTACCAGGCTGAGCTGGGACTGCAGCTCAATCTGCAGAGACTGCAGGGTCCGCTTGAGCTCGTTGATCTCGCTGCGGGAGCTCTGGAGGATCTCTGTGCTGGTTGACACCTGCTTGTTCAGTTCATCAAACTGGAGGACATGGAATTGGACATGAAAATGCTCAGAAAGCTATTCAGGCAATAAGATGATTATTGTAGTTTTTTCTTTTTCATGAGGTTTTATGTGTCATTCGTCCCGCTCCCCCTCACCTTGACCTTGTACCAGGCGTCCATTTCGCGGCGGTTCTTTTCGGCAATGCCCTCATACTGAGACCTGATTTCGTCCATGACAGCGCTCAGGTCCGCCTGGGGCTTGGCATCCACCTCCACGTTCACAGAGCTGGTATTCATTTGATTGCGCATGGCTGCAAGCTCCTACAGGCAAAGGGAGAGCCAAAGAAGGATTGAGTAAAAGAAGGTTCAAAGAGCCCATTTGGAAAACAGCTAAATTCCCACTCCAAAAAAATCCAATATTGTATTTTTACAGTAAACAATAACTTGTTCTGTTCAGTGCACTCTGTTTTGGCCAACAGATCCTAAATTTATCTGATGTCACTAATGTTTGCTTGTATTGATTCAATTTAAAATGGATGATAATATCTATAAATAATATGTATGTATATATTGAGGAACAGTATGGAGTTCCTTTTGCAGCATCTCCATTAGTGAACCGACTGTAGGAACTTCCTATCTGACATGTCTTGTCTTATGATGATGACTCTCATGAGTGCTTGTTTTACGGCCGCACCCTGTGGCCTGGGCAGCATGTGCTTCTACATACACAGCTTGAGGGCCCAACAGACAATGCAAATAATGTTTGTTTGCTCAAGTTAAAGATGGCATCCCTAGGCTTTTGGCAAATATATGACTAACTCTCCCATGAAAAACTATTTAAATATTTATCTTAGCGTCTTTTCTCAGGAACCAAGGATGAATTAATGGATGATGCTCCCTTCTGGTAAAGTAAAGAAACTATCTATCCTTTAAGAAAGACTCTAAGATACTCAGTAAGATACTGGGGACGGGCTCTCTAAGATAGTTTGATGTTATTGCTGGCTGCAGAAACCTCACCTCTGCATGGTTCTTCTTCAGGTAGACCAGCTCCTCCTTCAAGCCCTCGATCTGCATCTCCAGGTCCGACCGGGCCATGGTCAGCTCATCCAGAACCTTGCGCAGTCCGGCGATGTCCTGCTCCACAGACATGCGCATCGCCATCTCATTCTCAAACCTGCGTAGGAAAGCAGCATGGACGTTCATGTACCTGCTCAATTACTGTTAGAACTAACAACACAAGCAGACACGGTGACACTGCGCCAAAACCAGTCCGACCGGTTTTTATCTCTGTTGACCGTTACACCCCTGTGTGTGACAATATTTCCACTAAGTCTGGAATGCCTGTACCAGTCATGTTATAATACTGCAGGTCATTACATTTTTTAAAATAGATTAAAGATTATAATTCCTGATAAACTATTGCACTCACTTGATCCTGAAGTCCTCTGCTGCCAGTCTGGCATTGTCAATCTGCAGCATCAGCCTGGCATTGTCCTGTGTGGCAACATTTATCTAAAAAAAAAAAGTAGCAGCATTGTTAGTCATCTCTGATCCACAAAGATATGTTGGTGATTCATTTGCCCAGAATGTGGGGCAACAAGCTTTCTTTTGATCTTCAGAAGAGAGCTCTTTACGCCTGAGTGGCGCTCCACTGTAATTATTATAAACCGTTGATGGCATCAGGTGATAAGTCATATTAAACTTTACTTTTATTATGGAGTGCCTGCATTTTAAAGTGCAGCAACTCCAATGACCTTGCAAATGCACATACTTCAAATTCTCCATGGTGACATTTTATGATTTACTTGATAAATCATAAAATGATTGACCAAATGAACCGATCCTGTTCTGAGGTCACACGACTGACTAAACTCCACAGTATTTACAAAGAAAGTATGGTAATGAGGAATCATCAAGGTGGGGCAATAATTAAAGGTGTTAATCTTCACCATGTCATGTTAAATGGATGATGTTTTGTTTTAATTATATCGCACATGATTGTCTGTAAAAGATTAAGGAGTTGGGGGCAATTAATACATTTTTTGGTAGATTATCATTTGTTTGTGTTTATATAATTTTAATGATGATTTAATGATACTTATTGTCGTTATATGTTATATAGAAAGTTAAAGGAGTTATGGGACACGAAATAATATCCCCTGTGGATTATGTTATATTGTAATGATGATTCTTGACTCTATGTAACAGAAGTCAATTTGAATTGGATAATGAAACACATTTCATATTTCACAGTGTGTGAGGAGGGGGGCAGCTCACCTTGTTGCGCAGCTCGTCCAGGATGGGCTGGTACCTGCTGTAGTCCTTCACAGCGGGGGCCTGCTTCTCGTACCACTGGCGGATCTGAAGCTCCAGCTGCGCGTTGGTGGTCTCCAGGACGCGGACCTTCTCCAGGTAGGTGGCCAGCCGGTCATTCAGGTTCTGCATGGTCCCCTTCTCACTGCCCGAGATCATGTTTCCTCCGCCACCTCCTCCGACCGCAGACATCAGGTCGAACCCGGAGCCGATGCCGTCGGAGGCGTAGGACACCCGGACGTTTTTACCGCCCGCGCCGCCATGGACGCTCGTTCCGCGCCTGGAGCTCGTCATGGACTTGACGGAGGAGTAGGACATGGAGGATAATCCAAAGCGGTTGGACATGGTGGCTTCTCTTCTGACCCTGGTGCTGGATTTCACTGGAAGTAGTCTGAGCCCTGGAGAGGTGCGGAGCAGCTGGTGTTGAAGGCAGCCCGGAGGATGCGTTTTATAGCCGCCTCCCTGCAGATGGGTGCGGCCGAGCAGGTAGATGGAAAGATGCTGCTCACCCGCCATCACAGGTGTGACCACAGGGCGTGGTGAGCTGCCCTTCAGGTTTCCTGTCCGCCATGTCTGAACCACTGTTCCCATTAAGGAAGAGGTGTGAATCACTGACATCTTTCATGTCAGCCGCTCTGACAGAGGAATGGTTTATCTTATACCAAGACGAGCTGGGGACAACTAACCCATTTAACACAATGATTTGAACCGTGTATTTATTACTAGAATGGACTAAAAGTTCAGTAGCCTACCCAAATGGGTCATTGATTGTGTTTGAATTTGAAAGATGACCATTGATTTAAAAATGTATAACCTTGAATATTGAAACTACATCAATGTTGGCAGACTTATTGTGTCTGTACCGGTGCTTAGAGCTAAATGCTCATTTGTTCATGCTAACATCTCCATAAAGACTTTCACTAACATGAGCTGCTTTCAGACATGGACTGACCTTCTGGGAATCTCTGGATCTCCGCTCAAGTTTCCAGGTGAGCTGTCTCCAAGCCAGCCCCATATTCAAAACTGTCCCAGTGAGCCCAGCTGAGAATACAGCAGGCGATCCTCAGTAGGATTCACTGTGAGCGATTGGGGGGGGGGGGGGGGGGGATAATCTCCTGCTGCTATGTTCCTGTGTGGAAGACAATCTCCGGAGAAAGTCAGGACCCAATTCTTCTGACATCCTCAAATAATGATTTAAAAGCGAAGCCAATTCATCTTGATTGACCCCTGGTGGCTTGCTGCATTAAGTCATAAACTCTATTTCCTCCATGGTAGTGGATGGGAAATAGACCAAGATAGTTATTTAATGCTAAATATGGGGTTAACCCTAACGATTAACAGCTCATGTAGTGGCAGATATATGATGCCTCACCCCCACAGCACTAACGCTGGAGAGATGCCCTGTCTATATAACTTCATACAGTTGATAAAACGTAAGTGTTTATAAACATGACCGCAGTGTTGCCAGGTTGCCTGGAGGCCTGCCATTGAGTGTTCTTGACTTTTCATTAATGAAAATGATATGTCATTGTTAGGTGTAGTCCCATTCCTCCAAGATGATAGAGAAAATAGAAAACGTACTTGTTGCAGTTTGCTGCCTCGGGCTGCCGCTGCTATTCCATGAACTGAGGAGCCCAGATGAGCACTTGTGTGTATTTTTCCATTTATGTCGCAGATAGTGATGTAAAAAGTTGGATCAGTGACTCGACCTTATTCTTTTCATGTTTGCGCATTAATGATCAGAAACTCACTAGGAGATGATAGATTTGTTACAAAGTAGATTTAATGGGCTTTTTTTCTTTACCTGTTTTTTTTTGTATTATGTAGTATAGTTTATATTGGCCTGCAGCTGTGTTGACTGATATTTGTGTTTGGAGCTTCACAAACAGACCGCAGTATGATCTGTTAGCTCAATGCCCCTGATATTTGACAATGTCTCTTGCCATCAATGTGTCTTGACAGAGGGCTTTCCTCTATATGTACAGTCTTTCTTATTTATGCTATAAGGAAATTGTTCAACTCCTGACAAGGGAAAACAGAGTTTTAACCAGAATGAGAACTTGGATTTAACTCAAATCATGAATAGGTTCTGTGCTTCTTCCACTGTCCCCTTTTCTAAAAAGACAGTGGCCTGCAGCTCTGTGTCTGACAGAGACTGTTTCGTGCCATGGCGTGGTTTGATTGTATAAGGCTGGTTTGTGTTGGCCAGTCTGTCAGCAGATTTTAATTCAGATTACCTTGAGCTGCCAAAGGTGTAATGCAAAAGCAAATCACAAAATGTGTTCACCGATCACCCAGTGGCAGATGCACAGCATTGGGCTGTTGTATTGGGATTAAGAACTGCAACAAACATTCTGACTACTGATGTTCACAGGTATGAAATTCGATATATCTAGGAATCTCCCTTTCTGTCCCCTAGCTCATATTGCCCATGCTGTCGAATAAATAGGGAGAGCGTGGCCTAGGGGATAGAGCAGGTGCTCTGCAACAAGAAGGTTGCCGGTTCGAATCCCACTCTATCCCATCTGCATGCCTAAGTTTCCTTGGCAAGATACTGAACCCCTAAATGGCCCCTCGTAAATGCTGAGTGTTCTAAAAATGTAAGTCGCTTTGGATAAAAGCGTCAGCTTAATGTAATGTAATGTAAATGCTTCACAGTGCAGACAAAAGTTGATCTTGGCAGAAATAGCGGCAAACGCCTGGATAAACTGTTGAAACTCTATTTTCTTAGCTGCTGCTGCCAAGCGACACGCACTCAGAAACTCATTAGGTTCCAATCCCACGAAGGATGTTTGTTTTTATGACTGCAGGCATTTATCCAAAAATAAACCTGTAAATCATTTCAATTGTTCATAGTTCCAAGCAATAACCATTTCATTGAACTTAATTAAAACTGATTGGCAGGTTTTATGCTGTAGTTAAGGGGTGAACAACCATTTGCCATTCAGTCAGGTGACAACCTATTTGGGCTGCTGTACAATAATTGAGGTAACCTCTAGATTCCTGTGGCTTCATCCACCTGACATGAATTATCAGACGTGCATCTTCTATACACCAACATTTTAATGGAGGCTAATACTTGTAAAATAATTGCAATTAGTTACAATTAACAATTAGAGAATAGGTAAGCTGAAACTGGTACTTGAGCTCAAAGCCATATTATCAAGATTTCCAAAAGTGACCATGTGTTATGTAAGAGTGGGGACCGGTATTATCACCCGATTCTGTGATTCCCTCACTTGTACAAAGTGGTAAATGGTAAATGGCAAAGGTAAATTTCAGCTGTGTCCTTTACACCGTGTTTCAAGCCTAAATGTCCTCTGGTAACTTCCTTTGAGGTGTTTTCATCCTCTTACGGATGACAGGAAAATGGTGGATGTAGGATTAGAATTTCTCTAGTAAAAAATGATTTTTATATTTTTGTTCTTCATTGTCATCTTCATTTCTTCTACTTAAATAACAAAAATATAAAAAATTAAATCGACATAATTATTTTGTATCAGTGTTTACGATTTCAGCCAAAGAAATCAGATAGGCTTTTTTATTTTGAATTTAACAGTTGGAGCTGTTATTGGTCGTGATCGCTATAAGTCACATGAATTGATATTGTTAAAAATCGACTTAAAGAGGTCAATAAACAGGAAATTGAATTAAAAATATTTTTATTATCTAATTTATTGTCATATCATTTTGGTCAGATTCATGAAATGTCTGCATGACAGTTGGGAGTGTGCAGGCATTTATTACAAAACTGTGTAAACTCTCCAACTAAGCTCAGATACATAAATATGACCTGTCTGAACTTTGGTGAGGTTTGAATGCTCATATTTAAAAGTCATAAACAATTAGAAATGGTTACATGCTGGGTCTATGGACCGATAAAATGAATAATAGTTGCAGCCCCACATATTTTTCATGATGATTCTGTACATACCCCTCCTCCACCAGCCCTTCTGCTGACCCCCCTCACTGTGAACATTAAGTTCACAGCCCGGACTTGTTTGGCTGAGACATTTGCCCATCCTTCTCTACGCCTCACTGACTGACTTTGGCACTCCTAGTCTAATTGTTATTTTTGAAGTGTTGTGTAAGCCCTAGGGGCTTTTTCAAAACTGTCAAACTGATTGTGAAAAAGATAATAGTTTTTCCTGCTCCGTTGCAAATATTGAATGAGAATTAATTTGATCTGAATAGGCTTTAATAGTATGAAAACAGCAATTTACACAATTTGTGAATGTCCATGAATGTCCATGTTCAGTTTTATTTATCCTTTAACCTTGAGAGAAATACTTTGAGGTCAATGTCTTTAGGATCATTTTTCCGTAACGTTTTCTTGATGTGGTCCCTCAGTATCATCTAAGACCTTGAGTTAAATGGAAAAAAGCAGTCATCACAGTTGACGTTAATGACACATAATGAGTTCTGCTCTGCATTTCTTGTAATTTTCTTACCACTCACCCAGCCGGTGTCAAAGGAGCCACCCTGTAGGGTTCATGCATAACTAGGCTGTGCCTTTCACTTTTCTTCCTTGTAAAGTTGTAAGACACCTTCCAAAGTATGTCTTAAATATTTGTGTCTTGTATGTCTCCCAGACTACAAACTATGAAATGTAAGGTATGGTGAGTGTCTGGTCGTCTGCAGAGAAGACAAACACACACTTTGTCAACTTCCCATGGTATGATCAGCATGATAGTCTAAGGTGTGGAGGGTTTGCTTTATTGAAAGAAAAGGGTAAGGGAATGTTTTTGGCTGGAAATGTGCACGATCTGGTTCTGACAGTGTTTATTTGAGGAGGACGTGTTTATCGGAGACTGTGGAACTGCGTGGCTCAGATATAATGAAATGCTCATGTGACATTTAGCTCCTCCTTAACTGCTTTCCGACATGAGCTTAACTCAGGCTATTCTCCAGGACATTTTTCCAGACAGGCTGGATGTGAGTATGCAAATGTCCGAGTGAGAGGCTCCTGCTGCATTGTTCATGTGAAAGACAGACTTCAGTTCAAATTGTGCAGACATTCTTCAGACAAGGGACTCTAACTTACGTCTTTATCTTTACCTTTATTTTGAAGTTGCTATCATTTCATCAATATGTTTCTAGCTCTAATTTCCAAATCTTTTTTCTGAAGAATACATTATATAAACTGTGAACCTAAGCATGTTGGCAGATTTTTTCAGTAGGGCTTAAGCAGGAGATATTCAGATGCAGCCCCTCTGGGGAATGTCACGAGAAGATCCAGAGTTCACCTCATGTATGAAAGCAACTTTAATGTTGCTTACTTAAAATTTTTAAATCTCTACATATATGTTAGTAATCACATAATTTTGTCATTAATTAGCAAATTAGTGACATAATCTTACACCAAGATCTCATTTTATATATCAACATAGTATGCAGCACTGAGCTACATGTACGTCTGTTTGCTGTTTGGAGCTGGACAGGAAGTGTGCAGTGGTTTATCAAAGTTTTGTATCAAATTATTTTCAGTAGAAACATCAATAATGAGTGCTTAAACCAGTGTTTGACGGTTATAAATAAGTAGGTGCCACAGGTGGACTTGTGTGTTATTCGAAGACCTGCTGTTATTGCTTTCACTGCCTCTTACACTGGAAGACCAAGCACATGAGACAAGCTTCAGCTGAGCATAGTCCCTACATTAGTGTCTTATAGAAAGTTTATGTGAAGAATAATCCCTTCTGTGGTTTAGGATTTAAACAACAATACTCTCAATTAAGCACTCAGGTGACTTGCTTACAGTATCATGTACAGACAAAATTCTTCTGGCATGAACTAAGTTTTATAATTGCTAGAGAATGGATCAAAAGTGTTCTGTTTTTATAGCAGTTGTCTCTTTTGTCAAAGTCCTCCAGTAAAAGGCTCCTTGTACAGAGAATGAGGGGTCAAATGAGTCATGATCGAAGCGTTCCTCAGCGCCCACCCTTCAGGGGAACAGCAGCAGACTAATCTAACGTCCCTCTATTCAGTGTAACACCCATAGGTTATGGGAAAACTTGGCTTGTTTTAATTGTCCTGTAGATCATGTCCAGCTCTGAAGCCTTGCCTCTCCCCCTTGAACATTTTGTCAAACAAGTCCCGACCTGTAATTTCCTTTTGTTCTTAGTTACATCACTCCCCCGACCAAACACTGCCGCTCATGCCGTGCAACCGGGGCTATTTCTTAGATCTTTGTGGGAGCAACATGACATTAAGTAAACAAGTTTGGTGGCATTCCTCATTAGCAGTCACAGCAGAAATCATCTGTCCCAGACATTCAGAATACAGATGAATACAACGCCCTGATGGGTGTTGTTTTTCCAACCGACAGCATTATTAATTGCATTGTCATCATCGCCAGCTTCTTGCCAACAGGAGGACACTTTGCTGAAAGGGTATGGGATTGTGATGACGGTGAGATTCCTGTCAGTGCTGTCTGTCTGTCTATCTATCTATCTATCTATCTATCTATCTATCTATCTATCTATCTATCTATCTATCTATCTGTCTATTTATCTATCTATCTATCTATCTATCTATCTCTCTATCCAAAATAAAAGGTCTGCTTTCTTCTCCTCATCTATTGTTTCTCCTGGGAAAGAGAAAGTCTCGACAGGTACAATATTTGTACAATAGTTGGAGCAGGTAGAACTCCAGGCTCACTTGTCTGAATTAATAATCCCCACATCCTGTTTTTTTAGCAAAGCACAAGTGTTTGCCCAAGGGAGGAATACTTGCAAATTCAAATAGGTGATTCTTTGAAGTCAAGGTAGGCACAAAGACACAGATGAGAGAAGGAAATTTAATATTCTCCCAACAGTCAAACATGTATAATGAAATATTGCATGTCAAAGGAGGTCAGCTGTTACCGTCCATGCAGACAGTAAGAACTGTAGTTCCAGTTGCAGTTGCAGCATGCAATTCATTTCTTTCTCTCTCATGAAAACGTTCACCCTATAGTCTGTGTACCTGTTACTGGGAACCTGTTGCTCCTAAGAGTGACCTTCGTTACCACCACAGATTTAATTGCCATACAGGCCTGATGAGATTGTGCTGCAATCAGGGCTTCAGAATGGGTGCAGTGGAGGCTCAGACACTGACAAAGATCTCCAATAAGATGAGATATATCCATTATACACGTCTACGTTTCTAAAGGAGTTTAGCTTTTTACTGGGCTTTGCAATAATGTATAGTGGAGACTTTGCTTAGGAGGGTGAGAGGCCGACTAATCATTAGTTTCGGTTTGTGCAACACCTATTGAAATTAAACATTGTATATAAGCTTTATGATAAGAAGAAGAAAAAGAAGAAGAGTAAGAAGAAGAAGAAGAAAAACTAAAAATGTTTCCTCTTACAACCTTAAATTGCAAATGAAAAATATTGATATCTTAAGCAATAAATACCACATGTATGCCACTCTGGTAAAACAAGAAGCATATGAAGGCCAATCCTAGTAGCAATTTAAACATTCAATTGTTATTTTACTTAAAAAGTTATAATTTATTAGACAATCCAACAAGTAATACTTCATGACCCATTATCATGCTCAAAGCAAGAAGAGTGTCGGTTGGACTCCCGGATTGGCCTTTGTATTTGGAGGTATCTATGTTGGTTTTCCTGGTTACACCGGCTTCTTCCCACAGTTCAAACACATGTGGATTTGGGTTTCGGTTAATTTGAGAGTCTTACTTAACCTTGTTAAAACATATCAGTGTGATTGGTTGACACCTGTCCAAGGTGTAGGCTATAGATAATGGATGGATGGATAGACATTGTGTAACTAACAAATAGTGAATCATCTTTCTTCTGCTGATGTTTGAGGTAAGGAGCAGAGGGTCCAAATGGAGGAACCTGTTCTCGGCCATTAGTTGGGTTACAGCTTTCCTTCTTATTAAACCGACTTGTGACATAGGATAAAAAAATCACGTTGGGAGTCGAAAGCGAAAATTCTGCATTTCTCTGAACTCTTTCTGAAGTTAGGGACTGACCTAGCTAGCTTGCTTATTTACATGTTGGTAGCTTTGAGTGCTTTTCTGCTTGATACCTAATTGTTACCTCTAGTGTTTCATTTGTTTGCAGCTCGACAGCTGATTCATTACAGTTTTTCTCCATTGCTTTGGCTCATTTCACCAAACAGAAGTGACATTCTCAAAACAACACGTGCAAACCTCCGAACCACTGGCCACTTGTTCACAACAGATTGGAATATCTCATTCCTTTAATCAAATTGCAATTGTATTAGCACATCCTTGCACATGACAAGTACAATTGCCTACAGCTTGCACAAATTTCAAATGATTTAGCACACCTTTGCAAACGGTTAGGTACAATTGCCTTCAGTTAGCCCAATTACCAATTGAATATATATTGCTGGTCAAAACTGACTGTCGCTTCTCAGTCAAGTGGTGGTTCTCTACAGAACATGTTGAAATCATTTTCTTGTGTACATTATCCCCTGCACAATAGTTCACTACACTATCAAAATCTTTCAGGCACTTAATACCATGAAAAACATCATAGTATACACTGTAATGTGGATCTCTTGGATCATCGGCTTAATTTTCAGGTAGAACTTTCAGGTGCAGTTTTTTTCCGCATGGAGGTGGAGGGTCTATGAGTATCGGGCTCAAAACCAGAGGTCCCTGCTCCAGGCAATTGATGCTGCTTATGGTGATGTCACAGCAGAGCAGTGTCAGGGATGGTTCCGGCATTTACGCCGATTCTTCCCCCGTTGCATAGCAAGGGAGAACATCAGATGTGATGTTGATGAAAATCTGTGGCCAGACAGACATGAGCGCGAGGATGAAAACTATTGAACCTACAGCTTTGCTTTACCTTCTTACTGTATGTGTTGTTGGTGTTCTAGGCTATACCTAATTTTAGTTTTGATGTGCTTATTGTTTGACAGTATATTGTGCTGAACACATTTTCTGTTACTGTAACCACGATGTATGGCAATTACTGTAACAATTTCAATGGCATCATGAGTGCAATATAGTATTTTATGTGAAACCTTGACTTAATCTTTTTTTTGTTTGATACACATAGTATTCTGGAAAGAAAACATCTACTGTAACCATTCAGTGTCAAAGGACTGAGCCAAGATTGAAATGTGCACATGAGGGATATCTCTATGGTCCACTGCCATACTGACAAAACATCTAAACATTTTGACCTGTAGTGTTTAAACAATGCCAAAGGGACTTTTCATTTTGGGGACACTGACTATTTGTATGAGAAAAGGATTTAGTTTTGACTGATGAGTTTTCTGTTTTGGGAGAGATATGACCTTTTGAAGGTGATCTATGTAGTTGTGCTGAGCCATATGGGCTATTTTACCAATTGCACTTAGAGCTCTGAGAATGTCATTTCTGTTTTGTGAAATGAGCCAAAGCAATGGAGAAAAACTGTGGAACGAACCCTGGTTCTAGCATTACCCACATATAAACTGCTAAGTGACAATTATGCTACATTTTAGCATGAGCCTGTGACTTCCATATGTAGCTGAACACTGTTCATTAAATAGTTTTGCATAAGCAGTGACAGAATCAGCAACTTGTATTTAAGAATTGTATGGTCTTTTTCGCTAAATGACATGTCAGTCAAGTGTCATTAAACAACTGATTAAAATGTTGTTTTTATTTTTATTTGTTTTTGTGAGAATGCATCACTTCATTTGTTATATCTGCAGACATTGAATTCAAGTAAACATTGGAGCAGCATGACAATATTTAGCAAAACCTTTGCTCCAGACACAAACTCTCAATTATTCTCTGAAACCAGTGATTGAGAAAGATGCAACGCTGCACAACGTGTGTTTTACTTGACTTCAGTAAACAGTCTATGTGGACGTCACATTAATTACAGTACATGTAACCTCTTATTAAAGGCCCACTCAAATACACACACTCACACACGGATCCTATCACTGTGTTTCCCTGAACATTCCCTCCACAGCTTGTGTTGCTCAGTGTTTGAAAGCTGCTCAGTAATCCTGGATCAGAGAGTACAAAGGGCCCCAGAGTCATGGTGATATAAACACTGTGTCCAGTGCCTACTCCACCGCTCTCCCCTCTCCCGAATGGTGCCCAGGGAGTGAGATGGGACAGGGAGGACCATCCTGATCGTGGCTGACAACGAAGACTATAGGTTGATATAGCAGTGGTGCTGGCAGGCTAATGGCAGCCTGCTTGCTCTGTCTCAGAGGCTTACTGCTGATGACCTGCGACACAGTGGGAAACAGTGTTGACCAGCTTCTTGTAGAGGAATGTGGCTAAGCTGTGGGGACTGTTGGATCGGCTCAGTGTGACCAGACAAATCGACTGAGGAACTTTTGCTACCAGTTACTACATTTACTGCCCTGTATTTGTTGAAGGTCACTCAGCTGTCGGTGAGTATCGCTGGGTAAACATTTACAAAGTAAACGCCTCTAGCGTGTGTGTGTGTGTGATCTCTGACTGGGTGGCAGTTTGTTTGCTGTGAAAGCTTTAACTTTGTATTACTGTGTGTGCATTCTGCAGCACATCTGAATGTTTTGACCATCATAGGCACAAGTAGTCATTGGACTGTGTGGAAATATCATCGGCTCGTTGTGTGTACCTGGATAGATTTGAGTGTGAAGTCTCTCAGGTCTCCATGGACTTGCTGCAGGACTCCAGTCAGACCATGTGGGGTCTGAACACACGTTTGAAGGGCTTCCTGGAGCAGGTGAACAAGCTGCAGGAGGCCAACCAGCAGCTGGAGGATCAGATAGCCGACTGGGGGACCAGGAATGCGTCACGATCCCAGGACTGGTCCCAACAGGAACATGCATTGAGGGAGCTCCGTGGCCAGGTCAGACTCACACTTGTTGAAATTCGTTATAATTAGGTGATCGTTTGAACTCTTAAAAAAGGTTGGAAATTGCGAACTTCTTTGCCAAATATATAGGCACAATCTTGATGTATATTAGACGTGCTACAGAATTATTTGCACTTAGGTTTTATGATAATGCTTGGTTTGGGCATCACCCTTGTCAGGCAGAGAAAATAAGCATGTGTATATCAAACAATGACTGCAATAAAAACACAGACACAGTGGATTGTTGTTGTTAATGACAGCCTCAAGCAACATGATGGGAACTGCCTCAAATACATGTTCACCTGAAGGCAAGGTGAGGAGAAATGGCAGCGGTGCCACGCTGGTTTCGGGCTAAACATTGCTTTGAGGCTATTGCTGCCGATTATTGATCATTTTGACATTTTTAACAACCATTAGCAAACCCTCTGGATACTGAAACCTCAGCTAAAAGTTGGCAAAACTTGATCTTAAACAATTTGTCTGCGGTAATTCATTAGCGACACAGTAAACATGTGTTACATAAGTCCACGAGGTAGAAAGAGAGAGTTAAGGCCACATCAAAGAAACTTGCTTCAGAGGATTAGGATCAAATATGTGTGTCCTTACTCTTAGATCACAGCCAGATAGACGCAGCAACAATGCCGTCTGTCACACACAGAAAGAATGTGGAACTCTTTATTACTTTAAGACCATTATCGCCACGCAATCAGTACAGTTGCTCACATGACTCGACTTGATGGTTTTCTGCTGCTCCCATGGTTTTAGTGTCGCGTCCTGTTGCTCACCACGTCACTCATCTCAACGTCTGGCAGACGAGCCTGTGACTATGACAAGATCAAACTCTGCTAGTGCTATTGTGCACTTATTCAATGCCTTCTTGTTAACATATAGGATTATGTCCCTGTTTTTCTTCTTGAATGCTGTTTCAAATTTGTGTTTTCTTTACAGGGCTTACTCATTGATGCGTAATCAGCCTTTAAGACGTTAAAAAGGCGATCATGTCAATGTTAAGATTCCTTCATCTCACAGGGGCTTAAAGATGTGAAGGTGTAACCCAACATCCACATCATAGTCGTGTTTGTAATAGTATGGAATATTCCATGCTATATTTGTCTTTCGTTCAACGTGGGTGTGTGCTTTACTGGAAGTGCTCACTCATAAGAAAACAAAAGGGAAATCAAGGTGTGTTACCTTATTATGTGCGTGATAAGAGAATAGGAGACTCCTTTCTTTGTGCTTGGATTCCTCCTTGGAATCCAAAGACGGTTTGTGGCTTTTTTATACGGTCGATTGAAACTGAATTTCTGAGAAAGTTTTGGCACATGTATTATTTATTCAACATGCACCACCTCAGCACTGATTTACTATTTGAGCCTGCAGGTGAGGTAAGGATAACAGAGAAGCAAATTAAGGATAACTCTCTATGAGTACATTTTGAACAGAAATGCAGTTGTGGCACCTGGTAGCTCACATTGTAGTGTTAGTGCTCCACATGAGGAGACTTGACCCCCTTTGCAGTGGTCGCAGGTTGCGTTTGTGGCGTGTCTTCTTCCATTCTCTCTCGCCATTTCATGCTTGTCCTATCAATAAAGTAGAAAATGCCCCATATCTTTACAAGTTATTATTTCATAATTACGATAAATGTTGTCTACTCTCAGAGGTGACTCTTCACCAGACTGCACATGTTGAGTAATCCACAAATTCCGTTTAGCAGCTTCAGTGTCAGATCCCTGGTATTGTTCATGCTGGTTCACTGTCACGCTGCTGGAAAGAAGGTCAATTAAATTATTATTTAGAAAAAAAAATATCGATGGAACTGATAAGTAGCTATTACTTTGATTTATTGCATTTATCTTTTCAACAGACCTTATGCCACAGCGCAGCCCACCTCATCAACTTATCATAGTCATATTGATATCTAAAAAACTGAACATTGTCTTTGCACATTCCGTGATCTAATCTGATGGTATTGTGTTGTACTTTGTGTTCTCTTTCAGGTTGGTAAACTACTGATGGAGAATGCCCAGCTGGCATTACAGTCTGACACCATGAAGTCCAGAGCTTCTGCCATTCAGTCCAGGTCAGCTGGGTTTGTATGTAGTTTTCCTGAAAGCTCTAACGTTCCTCTGCATCACCCAATACGGTCCAACCAGATTAGTCAGAATAGTCAGTATATCAGGCATGAGATAACATCTATTAGCCTACACTCATTCATGGAGTTTGGGCCCAGAGTGATCAGTCACAGTGAGACAGGTTGGAGGTTTGGGGATTTTAATCAGTAACAAATTAAATACACGTCGACGTGGCATTACTGCTCTATGAAACATCTCAGTACACGAAGCAAAGTTGCAGAATATCTTATCCCATATTTCCTGTTTTCATGCTGCTGCAATGCTTTTCCAGTCATCTGTTATCAAACTCAGGCCAGTTTCTGCTCCTGTGAGCCAACATGCATACAAATCCAGGCTGGGCTTTGTGCTGCGTCGGCACTTTCAATTATGTGTTTATGCAGACTGACACTGAGCCCCACCACCACCTCCGCTGCCAACCATTAACCCATGACGGACAGCGGCAACAGATAGATACCCCTGTTCCGGCCACTGATACCTGCTTACACTACTTATACTACTGGTTGTCGGGAGCTTAAGTTGTGCAGAAGACCTTCAAACTTCCAATGGATATTCACCATCTTGTCATCATTCTATAAGAATAGCTCCACCTGATGTATCTCCTGACCAGCTGAGTGTGTCTGTGAAACTCTGGACTGTGTTTATGACACACTGAGGATGATGTCAAGGTCTTTTAAAATCCTTCATACTAGCAGATGTGATTTGTGGAACACAGCCTTCAAGATATAGTAAATATCTAAAGACTGGGAATGTGTTCTCTTGATCATCTTGATCATTTGTGTTTTCTTTATCTGAGGATTACGTGTGATTGATGTTCTATGGGGTTAAATGATTAACTATGAACACTGGCTGGTGGCTCAGTAAATAACCTCAGCTGTTGACATTGTAGGTGTGAGACAGAGGAGCGGAATACCCAACGTCTTGAGCAACAGGTGGTTCTGCTCAGGGAGACAAAGAGGAAGGCAGACCAGAGCAGCATGATGCTGCAAGCAGACATCCACCGCTCCATGACAGAGCTGCAGGAGACGCACCGGGAGTTTGAGGTCACTAAATATACTCCAAATGTATTTTCTATGCTTTCCTTTAATCTCGCCAACGTCCAAACCTGCCTGTGCCTTCATGCTCCTCTCTGCCTGACAGCAGACAGTCTATAATCTCTTGAATAATGCTTTTCATTATTTCTTTGAAAAAAAATTAAGAAAACATATACACACGTACACATTTAAGGCACATAATAATGACAAATATAAATAAGAATCAAATCTAAAATCAAAATGAATATATATTGAAACATTTATATAATGTATCATGGATAACATTTTAGGGTCTGCACCAACATCAGGGCCTAACTGCTCCAATGACGCTTTGGGTCATTTTGATGGCGCTCTGCAGAGCTGTCGGCTCCTTCGTGGTGCCACTGGCATACCATGCTGTGATGCAGTACATCTTGATTCTCTCAACTGTGCATCTTTAAAAGTTCATGAAGAGGTTCCGGGGCAGCCCGACGCTCCTCAGTTTCCTCAGGAAGTCAAGACATTACTGTTCCTTTCCAGTGACAGTCTTTGGAATCCCAATCAAGGGGTCTGGGTGGAGTTTGCATATTTTTCCCAGTGCGTGGGTTTCCTCTAGGTACTCCCACAGTCCAAAAACACGTAGTTACAGATTAGGTCAGTTGGACCATGGATGACCTGTAACCCTCAAAGGATATGCAGTATAGTTAAAGGATGGATGAATAATGGCTACTTTACAATGACAGCCTGATAGTGGAGTATGTGCCACCAAGTAAGACAATTTATATTCTTGGGAGGAAACAATAATATAAATTAGAAAATAATAAATTAATAATCCCATCTGTTATTGGAACCTTTGTTGGTCGAGGATTTGTGAGCTGGATAATCCCGGGGGCTGGAAAACGTTGAAAATGTTTTTGGTCAGATGCAGTGTCTCATAAACAAGCGAGCCAATGCAATGAGGGTTCAAACATCTTTGTGAAGTTGGCTGGAGATTGAGTCGTGGACAATGTTGGACATGATTGATCATTTGCCTTTGACACCTGTTAGGATTGTTGCCTTCTACTCAAGATGTGGTAGCTAATAATTTTAAGACCCAATGTCACTATCACTGGCTATAACGAACACTGTGTTAAAACACAGGCTGGTAGTGGAGCAGGTTGGACCAGAGAAGTTTGGACAACAGCTCAGTAACTGACTGTGTAGTTGTCCATCAAAGCTGTGACAATATTGACCTTACCTGCAGTTATTAATAGAATTATTGTACAGGCCCACTAGACCCATAAGTGGTGAGTGCTGGAAACATTGGTTGAAATATGTATTATATATATATATATATTATTATCATATAAGAATATTTAATATGCTAGTGATTTGCCCCTACTTAAATATTTCAACTATTCGCTGGCTTGCCATGACATTTTGTACAGTAGGTCATGTACAGGTTCCTTTCCAGATGAATTGTTATAATATAGTGATTCCTGAACTTTTCATCTTGCGCCATTATTAGGTCACAATTTTAGCTTGTTTACATTTTCTTATTATGTTTTGCTCCATTAGCATCGAATGCACTTAGTGTTTTGCGACAATGTTGTGCTAAATGCCAAGTGTGTGTGTGTGTATGTGTGCACGCAGGTTTTCAATTGACAGCAACTTCTGACCTCATCCTCCTCTCTCTTTTCTTTCCCACCTCCTTCTATTAATTTTCTCCGTCCTGCTGACTAATACCACCAGCCCTCCTACCTCCACCACTACTGTGATTTGTCCTGCACACATACACACACACAACCACAAATGCACGTATGTAGGGCTGAATAATGATTTTTCTCACTTGCCTCTGCATTGCGATGACTGCCTCATTGCCCGCTGTCATAGACACACGCACACACACACACACACACACACACACACACACACACACACACACACACACACACTCTTCTCTCTTGCCCTCCTTTTGTCCTTTGCATCTATTCAACAATATGTTCACAAACTAATTCCATCTCTATGCTTTATTTTCTGTAGTGTCTCTCCCTCTCTTTACATCATTCACTCTCCTCTCATGCTCTCTCTCCCTCTCTCCCTTTCTCCCTGTCCCCCCCTCCCACCCACCCTTGCTCCCTCTGGTTGGCTGTTTGTAGGCAGCCCAAGCTCTGCAGCTGCAGCGGGCCGGCTCCTGCGATGCCCTGTTAGCATCATCTACGGCAAAAGGAGGGGAGGAGAAGCATGGCACAGGGATGGAGCTCACCCAGCTCCTCGACAGAATCAGAGCGCAGTGCGACCATAACAGATTTCCCGGCCCAGACGAGAGACACCACAGCCTTGGGACCGTGGCAAATCCACCACCAGGCTTGGTCGGGCCCAGCCACTCTGGTGCTGGAGCAGCAGCAGCAGCAGCAAACAGAAGAGCTCTTACTGAGGTATGTATCATCCTCGTCACCCTTGTGAATCTTCCCTAAGCAGTTTTTTCTGTGCCTCTCTCATGCTGTCCTGGCCCACTGCCAGTCAGACACACCCTCATTACCAACTTCAGAGTCTCCGAGGTAAGGCCGACAGATGTACTGTGTGTTCTCCACTTGATTTAAATGGTAAGTGGGCTGTTGATGACTGTGGTGAAAAGGTGGAGCATTAAGAGACACTGTCACGCTCCCTCCTTTCTCTGTGCGTCTGTTGGCACATTTTCTGTTTTGTATGACTTTCTCCTCCTTTTCTAATCACTTCATCTAAACACTACTACATTTAGTGCGAAACACTATTGCAGTAGTGTGTAACACAATTTGATCTGCCACTACTGTCTGAATTATTCCTGATCTTCATTAAATATGTATGAGCCAAATAACAACCCATGCGTTCTCATCTGTAGGATACAATCTTGCAGATTTGAATCCTTTATCTAGTTAAAGTAGCTTTTTGTTATTTTTGCCTCCTGCCCCCTAGATTTGGACGTCTTTATTATGCCACTGTTCCTGTGCCACAGCACAATGACTTTGGTCTGACAATGACCACAGGCTCCAGGCCACCACAGTGCTATTTCAGAGCATCTTTTATAAAACTGTGTTATTTACATCAGATCCACTGAAGTTAATGTTAACACAATGCTGGCTTTTTTCGGGAACGTCATACTGTCTTTATTAACGTACATCCGTTGTATACTATGGGGTTATGATAGTGCTTAGGGAAAGATGCTGCCCCATGTGTTCTTTACTCCGTGAGTTGGCACAGTATGTGCAGACAGTGAATTGAAGAATCTAAACCTGGATACAGACAACAAATCTTCATTCATCCTCAATTTCAGCAACATTAACACGCTTTTAAATCTTAAAGCTGTAATGTGGAATTTTCCTGTAAACAAACAAAAGTTACGCTTACATACAGTGTTTTACGTAAACATTGTGTGAATCCCTGTGGTCTGATAATTATTATAACTGCTGCCATCAGTGTGACACAACAGTGTGAAACCGGTGACAGGCGTGTGTGTCTCATCATGCATGTGCAGCATGTATAGGATACAAACAAAAGCAGGGGCCCTGTTCTAAAAACATAGCATAAGCAGTTGTCAAACCCTCCACAGGTCACCTTTCAAATCTCTGTAATGGTATATTATAAACTCTAAATCTGAAACAGTGTGCACAAACTCCAGCACTTTTTCATCAGTTTATACACAGACATCTTGGAAGCAGATTTTTATCTGTAACAGATTATTTTCATAGTGAGGAGTAGATATTTTTACTTAAGTAAAGGATCCCAAGAAGTCCAACTTAACCGTATATAATAAATCTTATAAGTAACGTCAGATATCCTCTGTCTAAATTCCTTGTCATGTAATTATCCCATAAGATTACAGAATGATTATTGCAGTAAAACAGAAAATGGAAAATAACTCATAACATGAGTCATCTTCATTTACTGTCAAAACATTACCGTAGGTGTTCTGAGACAGTCTCACCGCTCCACTGCATTTGAATTGGGCGAGGACGGAGAGTGGGAAATGTCTGACAGCTGAACAGTGTCCCGGTGCAGCTTGTACAGCTGTGTGTACTCGCAGACCCAGGTGTCGGCTCCACTTTCTGTTTAGCAAACTGAAACGCACACCACCAAAACAACCACATAGTCCTCTGACTGCGTGCCAGTGGGAACATCTTTCAGTGGCTGCACGTGATTCTCATCAAGCCTGTTTCATTTTTCTAATACATACATGAATGTCTACTAGAAATGAACATGAGCACCTTTTGCACCAGAGTTATCATATCTTACATCTTATCACAATGTTAAAGACTGGTGTTGTGTTTGACTGTGAGAAGTTAAATGGGTATTTGTGTGTTAGTGTGTGTGTGTGTGTGTGTCTTTATGTTTGGCTGAGAGTGAATGTTGTGGCAGTGGAAGTGCTGGGTTCTTGTGCCTCTTTTAAAATCTCATCCTCCTCACCTAACCCAGGAGGAAGCAGCGTGGGCTCAGGTGAGCCTCGGCGGCGCCGCCCTGAGGGAGGCGCGGGCTGAGCTCGCAGAGGCCAGGAAGCAGTGGCACTCCCTGCAGGTGGAGATTGAGACCCTGCATGCTTTGGTAAGACAACCTACAGTAACCTACCATTTTCCCCAGCTATCACATTGATAGCACTTCTCCTAATGTTCTCAACGTTTCCATAATTTCTTTTGTATATATACTTGAAACATGTCTTTTCTCATGAAAGTTGTATATTGTTATTTGTTGAGGGCCAAACAGCTGATTCAAAAGCTGTTGGAACATTTCTCATAAAATCCACAGATGTTATGTCATGGTGGTGCTCGCAGAAAAGTCAACACATCACTGAAGTCATGATTCATCCTCCAGGGAGCATGAATGTCTAACCAAATGTTATCCCCATCCAATGAACATATTTCAGTCTGGACAAAATTGGCAAAAACACTGTCTGACTTAAATGTAGTAACCTGTTTACAATGCACTCAACTGCATTGTAAAATAATCTAGATAAAGATTAATAAAATGTTTTGAATACATTTGAATCATTCTATAATATTCAGTGGTGGGTATTACATTTAAATGTTGTGGCAATTGACTTATGTTATAATAATGAACTAATAATCAATATTATATTAATTAATGCATATTAATGTGTCATGGTTACATTTTAGTTTTTAGCAGCATTTCTCTTTTTCATCTAGAAACATGGATTTGTACTGTTGCACTCTCTATGCTGGGAAGCCAGTGAGGGATTCTGTTCTTTTTCTATGAAATTCTCAGTTAAAACATTATTATTTGCTACATGCTTCTTCGAAGGCAGTGTTTATTTGACCAAAAATATACAATGTCCAGTCATGATGCTGACAGCCGTTGCCTCTTGCTATCCAGGAGAAAGGCCTGGAGAGCTCCTTGCATAACACTCAGCAGATGTACTCCAGCCAGCTGCAGGACCTCTCCCAGGTTATTGTTGGGCTGGAGAGCGAGCTGGAGCAGGTGAGGGACGGGCTCTCCACCCAGCGTCAGCGCCACAGCCAGCTCCTCAACACAAAGATGAGGCTGGAGCGAGAAATTGCCACTTACCGACGCCTCCTGGAGCGTGAAGAGGGCAGGTGAGGACAAGAGACAGAGAAGGGGTTGGAAACAGCATGGGAACCAGGAAAGAATCATTCACTTGGAATTATGAAGCAACACTTGTTGTAGAAATACACTTTACAGACGCACTCGTTCGCTGACATAACTCAACAAAGAAATTCTCCCTTCCATTTAACGAAGAAGTAAACAAAATGATTTCCTAATCGTTTCCTTTATTTAGCTGTCAAACAGGTTGGTCATGCTCCTCCGTCTAGAGTTTGGTTAAATCCTACTATTCTGTTATGGATTAGAGACTTAATCTGTATAGAAACTAGTTATCCCCACTAATTGCAGGCTGAGACAGACTTAGGCTGTAAAAGAGAACACCAAAACAACATGTGATTCATGACATTTAACAGTGTCTGGAAATTAATTATTGATTTATAACGTATAAATCCAGCTCTGTCTGTCATCAGATATAAAGATAAACCCCTGTCTTCCATTCATCAAGCTGTTTCAATAGGGAATATTCCATTCTTTTAGCATGGCCTTTAATTATCTTCACCATGGGTAGACAACTCAGAGTGAACTCCAGGGCAATTTAACAACTTTTCTGCATCACTCCCATGATTGTCATGCTGTAGTTTGAGGAAGGTAGTTTTTTGTTGTATGACTCTTTTAGAGGGTTACAGGGGGATAGATTTGCCACTTTTGCTTTTCCTTATTTCTTTAGATTGCAGATGCTTTTCACTCAGAATCTGACTTTGACTGATGTCATTGATGCCAGGAGAGACAGGACGTGACTTCTGAAATCTGCATTGTAAGGTCTTATTCAAGAAGGGTGGTGAATGAGTGGGGAGCAAGTGAATGCTCAAAGGGCTGTGTGAGGAATACAAGAGCTGAAACCACAGAGATTTGTCAATTATGTTTGCCAAGTAACAAAAGAAAGGACAGAAAATATCACACTGATGATCCAGACTGTACAAAGACAATTGATATTGTAGTGTCACATATTTTATCAAAATATAAGATAAGATATCTTAGTCGGTATCTACAGTCTTGCAAGCAGCTCTGTAAACCTGTAATGGGGCAGAGTTTGAGTCAAATGCTCCCCACCACCACTACCAGAGCTTCTCTCATGAAGATCCACATGCGTGTGGATGACACAGTCCTACCAATGATTTGGTTTCACAATATTCTATGATTCATGATCCCCCCTCCACCCTGACCAGCAGGTGGTACTCTAAGCTTTAGATCGTAAGATTACACACAATGAGAAGCACTAAATATAAACATAACTATTGTTTATCCTCTTGTATGTAGGCTAGTGAAGTTCAAGAGCGCACACTTCCTATGAGTGAAATTGTTAAGTACTCAAGAATACCCTGAAGCAAGTTCACTCATATGTTCAGGTATCATCGCAGCGGTTACCATTAAAGGTATCTTCAGTATAAAAGAGAGGCCAGTATATTGCAGCACACACAGACTTTCTGTAATCCTCCATCTGCAGTTCATTTATCCAATGGCCTGCAAGGATGCAGGCGGATCTTGTATGGGACATTACATCTCCTCACTCACATCCTCCTTCTAACTGCTGTTTCATGGTTTCATTGCCCTAGTCAGCATTATTGATGCTGGATGCTTATTGCCACAATACTCTCGCTGTTGGTTTTAGCACACATGTCTGTAATTCTGCTTGTAGGTTGCAGACATCCTGTATGAACCTCAATATGTACCTTAATGGGGTGTCTGTGGGTGCAACAGCAACACTAACACATCGACTTTCATCAGAAGTTAGAGATTATTTCTGATGAAGGATTCCAACGTGGGTTTCAAAGTATCATTCAATCTGGGTTTGTTAAAGATCCAATTTGCAATTCTCTGAGATGATACTCCTCAATTGCTTGAATGACAGAAGATAATGGAAAACAGAGATGGTGGCTGAAACTCCACTGACAGACTGCCTCTGTTAGGGTGATGTAGGCAGACAGTCGCATCCTGCAAAAGGTCTCACAAGGATAAACTAAAGATCTTAAGTTTGGACTTTAAGAGTAAAGATATAGACTCACTGCAGCTCAAGAAGTTTCTCCCTACAGAACTCAGTGGTTGGTTCCTTCTAACAGTAAATACATAGCCATAAGTCATGTTAAAGCCAAGGTATTTTGGGAGATACGTTCATTGGTCGAGAACTAGATGAGATGATCGAAACCACTCCCATGTCCATCAGGTATGAAATTACAGCTAGGCAACATTCAGCTTAGCTTAGCATGGCATAAAGGAACATTAAAGATATGACTTTAATAACTTCATTATTAAGCTTCACAATTGCTGCCGGTCAGATTCATTTTTATATTTTCTGACAGAGCTAAGCTAGGTTTTAGTATTTTTGTGATGAGCTAACAATCCCCCAATCACAGAGCCTATCAGCTAGCGCAGGGGTGTCCAAACTACGGCCCGCGGGCCAACTGCGGCCCGCCATAAATTTTTAATTGACCCGTATCAAAGTCTAAAAATATAATTGACTATTGCCCACTGTATTGCACTTCTTAGTTTAAACACTAGGTGGCGCCAAAATTAACAACATGTACATGATTTAACTGCACTTGATTGATTTTGCCAATAGTAGTGCATTAGAAGTAAGGCAGTGTACCTCACGTATAGTGAGTGGCCCAGTCCTTCCTATATTTTTCTGCATGTGGCCCTCGGGGAAAAAAAAGGTGGACACCCCTGAGCTAGCGTATCATGATGAATAAGCCTCTGGGGGCAACAGCAATATTACTTGGCTTCAAGCGTAGACAGCAGATATCCGGGCCGATACTCCGTCTTCCGTTTACAGTCCAATGAGTCCTCACAAGCTAAAGGTTCTCCACACAAAATACACACAGCAAATTTTTATCAACATATTCATAGTAATGAAGATAAATTAAAAAGCAGTTAGCTGTTCCTTTCCATCAATGAGTTTCTCTCTTAGCCGGCTCAAATGTGAAAATCATACAGTGGTTAATCAAACAGAAACAAGAGGCTTCCTGCCACAAATGTTGTCCCTCACCTACAGATTCTACATATTCACATGCAGAATCTGATAGAACATTTAAACATCTCCTTGCTGTATTTTAGACATCAAGAAAGCCAGAAAGTTGAACATTTTTCAAGCGGGTGTTCCAGCCATGACACACACGCTTATATTCTTTTGGCTATGATAACTCTGTATGCTGTGTCTGTGGCTGCAGGTACATGGGTCGGGACGGGCCGTCGATGGGTCTGCGACCCTGGAGGTCCTCTGTGGTGGAGCCGAAGGAGAATGGTCTGGAGAACAGTTTTATTGACCCTGCTGTTACTCCGGATGAACCCAAGTCTGAGCCTCTGCCTGAAATACCATCACTCCTCCCTGAAGAGACTGGGAAGAAGAGAAGCATACTGCGCAGACAGCAAAGCCTTGTGATACTCACAGGTAAGAGACACACACACGCGCACACACACACATACTGCTACAGTCATGTTATGATTTGTTGTTAATGTCTGTACTCACAGAGCCGGAGCAAGATAACGATTTGCCCATCTCCACTGTGAAGACTCAGGAGTTTCTTCAAGGCAATGTTGTGCAGGAGAGTGCTGAGGGTCATGGCACCATCGAGTAAGTATTGATCTTTGTGCACCTCATTGACCTGCAGTCAGCACCTCTGGTTCAGTCTGAAGTGTAGGCAGTTTCTATTAGCAGGGCGTAACAGCATCACTCTAGAGTACAGATCTTTTTTTTTACCACATAAATTAGTTATTTCTTTCAGTTTAAATACTCTCTAGCCTCATGATCTAAGTTACCCCTCAGGTTTATAATTGACTCATCAGTTCATAATGACGATAATCCATCTCTACCTCGGCGACGTCTGGTCCGGCATAGCGGATGTGTAAACTCTCAAAGGCATTCTTCTTACACGTTAAACAAGTTATGAGCCATTAAACATTTAGCAGGCGGCTGCAGGTTCCCATGAGTAAGTCGTCATAACAGCGCATGGGAATGGTTCTTCCTTTAAAGGGCTTGTGTTTGATGTGGAGACACCTGCCTGGTGTGGAGTTTTAAGGGCATGGCACCTTATTGTTGTACGAGACATGGGTGGAATTCTTTGTCCAAGCCCAATGGACAAATTTACAAGCCAAACACACACACACACACACACACACACACACACACACACACACAGACAGGTATTTGCATAATGATCCATGACACACATACAAATTATCTCTACAGGCTGTAGTGTGTGTGTGTGTGTGTGTGTGTGTGTGTGTGTGTGTGTGTGTGTGTGTGTGTGTGTGTGTTGTGTGTCTGTGTGTGTGTGTGTGTGTGTTTGTGTGTGTGTGTGTGTTTTTGTGTGTTTGTGGGCGTGTGCGTTTGTGTGTGTGTGTGCGTGCGTGTTTCAGACATCATTTATTTTGTCTTGAAGGTCCAAAAATCGTTCCTGTATGATTCTTCCAATGACACAATAAACAATGATATATCTATATGCTCAAACATTTCCTTGTTGCTGAAACAATTATCTATTAGTCAGAGTCCTGTCAAAGGTGGTTGGTGAGCCAAACTTTCAAATACAGTGCTCTCTTCCTTTGTAGAGTCTCTTCTTCTGTTCACAGAGATTTGCATCAATTTGAATTTAGTTTGACTGAGTTTGTTTTGGAAGACCCAGAGTTTTGGCTACTCTGTGCCCTACTGGTTATATTATGAATTATGTGCATTTTCTATGGTACATTGTATCTGTTACACAGAGCCATACATGGCACGACTGGCAGACGCCTTCCAGCATCAGAGTGTTCTCCCTTGCTGCCCCCTAGTGTTATTATACGTGTAATTACACATTCTGCATTACTTAGTTGGATTATGACTAAATTAATATGTGAAATAATTCTTTGTTTTTGAGTCATGCCATTGACAAAGTAAACAATGACGTCACATGAAAATAATCAGCTGAATGGCATTCACATTGAAAGATAGACCAATCTTGTTATGTTCCCAAACCAAAGATAAATAAATAAATAAACAAAATAGAGATCTACAACATAGATTCAACTGTTTTTAGAACTGATGATGTGATGTTTATCATGTGTGATCATAGTCACCTTTAAGTTACAAACATGATTTCTAACGTTTCTTGTCAGGACGGAGAATTTTGACAAGGTGATTAAGCAGTGGGAGGGCTCCTTCTTCAGAGGGAATCCCAAGCTGCGCAAGAAGTCGGTGTCTCTGCGCTTCGACCTGCACATGGCTGCAGCAGACGAGGGGTGTGCCCAGACTAAACAGGACAGCCTCCCTGACGTGGAGGTGCGTCTGGTCATGAAGAGATCTCGCAGCATCCCGGCAATCACACAGTGACTCTGTCACCAGTTGGTCAGATCGAAAACACCGGTTTGCAGCCGTTTGTGGTGATACAGGTGATGCTGGAGGTGCAGCGATAGCATCTGTCATTGACATCTAGGATATTAACATTACCATCATGCTTAATATGTATTTCAAATTATATATATATTCATATTGATGACTGAAACAGATTTCAAAACCTTCATCCATCTGGCTTTTGTGCTGATCCAATGAGCCTATTTTTACAGTTTCAGAAAGCCACAACAAATGTTATCACACATACTTTCATTACATTACAGAGGATAACAATTAAATATGCAAAAATGTCTCTGTCACCTAACTCAAATGAAGAACAAGTGTCTCTCAACCCTGTCACTGTTTCAACTACTGCATTTGATCCTAATTAACTCTCCGTACAGGAGGCTGGGTGCACCGAAAGACATGGAGTCAGAGATCTCTAAGGCTGGACTTTTTTAACAGGTTTTCTGTCAGGGACTGTGTGGAAATGATTAGGGGGGAGGGTCTTGATTAATTAACGTTATCTCATGAGAGAGAGCTCATCATTTGTCACTACTACACAATCACAGCTCCCACTTCCACTTTATAGTATACCTTAAGAGAAGGTACAACTACAGTGATGTTACAATAAAATAATGTAAATATGACATATACAGTGACAGTTCTTGGTTAAAAAATATAGATATTTAATGAAATAAAATAATAGTAAAATGCTGAAAATTTGATAAATAATTTTGCCACTATTCGAAAGCAATTTTTCATTATAAAGTCACCTCAGTATGAACTAACACTAAATCTATTTTTGCGAGTTGGTATTACATGTACAGTCACTTTATTACACTGTTGATCCTGATCCCATTTTATAATGCTCATTTCATCATTACAAATTGTTTTCCTATGTCTTACACAACCCTGAAATATACATACAGCGGTGCACTGTCAGCAGGGTGAACAGTGTGAGCTATTGCAAGCATGCAGCTGAGATCTGCAGTAGTAGGATGTTACAGTAGTAGCAATACTACTCCTCTACTCAACTAGCAGTTTAAACTGGAGTGCACAAATGTAAATTATTTGCGCACTCTTTGTTGTTGATGGCAAAATAAATCGTGTTTATTCAAAAGTGTAACATTACGAAAAGAAATTGTGCGGTGGGAATGAACATATGAGAAGAGAGGTCCATGCTTTTCAAACAAGAAGAAATACAGTGTTCACCCCCCCCCCTTTAAATAACTATCATGCAATCCCTAAATGCTTGCACTGCAGACACTTACAGCACTTAGAAGAACATCAGCACTGAGAGATATCCACAAAGTGTTCATTTTGAGGGGTCTTTGTCATTGCAGTCCATTCTGTATGTGAATAATATCAAACAAAAGATGTTGCCACATTCTTGATGCATTATGCTGCGATCCGAGCAGCAGTCACAATTTCAACGCTCAGCGAGTGTCTCAGAGGTTCCCTGTCTTAACCAGAGGAGGGCAGTATTTGTAAATAGTTAACTCTGCAGTGTATATTCAAAGCTCGACTCGGGTTGTGTAACATATGCTATCTGTTACACCTTAGATCTAGAATTTTTATTCTAAGTATCATGTTTGGCACCAAAGATATTGAAAAACAAGAACTGGACCATTGTGTGTTGCATTTGGGTGCCTCGGAATATGTTGAGAATATTTAAAGATATTATCTATGCAGTTCTGTGCTTAAGTTTGCTTTGCTTCTTGAAGCACACTCTTCAATTTGAGAGCTCTGTAACTTCAAAATGAAGCATTATGCCTTTATCTTACGATATATTATTTAAAAATAAAAACAGAAATACGTGCAGACTGTTGTGTTTTCTGTCAAATGTTTTCCATCACATTGTGAAATTGACTAACTGGAAGACACAAAGAGACTAACCACATATATTGTTGTACAGTGATTATGTGACGCCCTGTTCAGACTCGGTACAGACGCTTTGATGTTGAGGTAATGGAAAAAGATAGTTCACTCACAAATAAACATGTGTAGGCCCACCCACCCGTTCACGACCTCAGGAGTTCAATGTGTAGCTTTTAATTGTATCAATTTGAAAAATAGTATCATTAATATACAGAAAGAAATTGTTTACAGTGCAGTATAATAAATACATTATGCAAAAACTCTGCTTTGAAATTAAAGGACATAACAATATTTCAAGTGCTTTTCATTAAAGAACATTCAAATTCCCTCACTGATTTATATTTCAGACAGCTGAACACATTTAAACTTCAATTTCCATTGTATTCATTCAACGTTAAAAACAAGACACAATACACTGCTGCACCCCCCTGAATATGCAAGATGTTGGTTTTAACATTTTACACAATAACACATTGTATGATTTTCTGGGCAGCTTCATATATTCAGCGAGAGATCAGTGATGTTGTGTAGCAGTGTGCCATTTAATTACAATCATACTATACATTGGTGCCCTGTCTCTTCTTTTTAGACCACTCCTCAGTCTTCAGTCTTCATACAACATATGCTGTGGTTGCAACTGCCTTTTCGATGACTTTAATCATCTGACCATGTAAAAAAAATGCTAAGCTCTTTGCGTCTACATTTTTCTGGTGCTGAAGAGATTACTTGAGAAAAGGACAGTACATACAGACAGCATTAAATAGAGCCTTAACGCTGCAAGCTGTTTGAGTTGTATCAGTGCTTGTGTGTTTAATGGTTGGCTATGGCTGCCTGAATAACCTCGACAGCCTTGTTGCAAGGCTGCAGTCGGTCATACTCTGCAAAGACATGGCATACGTTCTCCGCACCAGCCTCGATGCCTTTGGCCACAAAGCCAAACATCCTGGCGGAACAAAGAAGCAACAGAACGATTAGATTTGGATTCATTTTCAACAAAACAGAAGTATAAGTTAACATATTTTGCACAGTAGAAGCAATTGTATTGCAGTATAGTAAAGCCTCAAAACATAGACTTTACAGTCAGATACAAAACATCATTCTGATATAGAAAGTAATTATATGCTTGAAAAGCAAAAATTACCTTGCACCAAATGTGGAACCTTTAATCCACCTGTGAGAGTAAAACAGTTCAAGAATAAAATGGTGAGATTTGATAGTCCATGTAATGACCAATAGACATTATAAATATGGTGGTGAATTAGTGTGACAAACAGAAAACATTTAAACAGGAATAATGAGCTGATCAATGAGCTCTTTACTCTCAGTAAGTAACTTGAATGAACATCACATAATGTTTCCAAAACAGATTTGTTTGACAAATGTGAAAAAAAAGAATCACTTTTATTTCATTACAAGTTGTTGTAATATACTCACAATCTATTGTCTGGATCTTCACCACTGTAGCTAAGCAGGTGAGCAGGGTAATGGCGTCTGAAGAAAAGCCTGTGGAAAAAATTATTATGGAGTTAGAAATGTACAGTGTTAACAGAAGGTTGCACAAGAACCACATATCACAACCACCATGAGTTTGTTGTGTACTGTAAGTAGGATCTCAGCACTAAGTGCACAGGATGTGTGTTTTCTTACTTCCTGTTGATATCTGTCAGTGTTACACCCTTCAACGACACCTTCAGATTGACCACGGTTGGTATGAAGGACCCCGAGACCTTCCCAAATGTTGAGGACACTGCCTTCTGAACGGCACAAGGGCCCGTCAGCATCTCGGTGGGAACAGCATTCAGGTAGATGAAGTTGCATGCTATGGAATGGACGAACCCCATGTTATTATATGAGCATTAAACATGTAGGGTAGCAACATAAGTTGAAATGGTTGAAGACCCCTCCAGCTCCTTCCAGGACCTTTAGGTGATTAAGCCATATCTATTTTACACACAGGAAAAAGGACATCGGCACTTCGCAACACTGTGTGTGTGTGTACGTTGAAATAAAGGGAATATACAGAAAATGTGTTTTGCTTATAGTGGGGACTTTTTGGTTCCTCCATACGAATAAAGCTGAATTGAATTGAAAGAGATATTCATGAAATATGTATGGAAATTAATGGAAACTATGATATAAGCTACAATACAGCCATGATAAAAACTTGTAGTGCACTACGGGACGATGGAGGCTACTCAATATTTCAAGCTCACCACATTTCAGAGGTAAATATTGTACGTTTTCTCCACTACATCTTTAGGCCTACTAAACAAACAGTCATTGAAGCAATTGTCTTGAAGGCTAACATCAGACTATTGACTCCTCATTGCTACTAAACTCTAGTTATAACCACTGTCATTACATGTCTGTTCCAGTTAACATGTGGACAGCACTTCCTGCGCTGACAGAACAGAGGATGATGCAGCGTCCTTCACTCAAGCTCATTTATTACACTTGAGTCTGCTTTTCCCGCCAGGATCATTCAAAATGGCTCCTGTGATGAGGGTGAGTTAACCTGCACGGGTCTTAGATCTGACTCAGAAGTCAGGGAACCTTTCCTTTCCTTTCCTATCTGTTTTCGCTCATTGAAAACAACATGGCGATCAGGTTATTTAAATGTTTGTTATGTTAAATGTTTGTTATGTCTCAGAGGGAGACCTGTGGACTCCAAACAGGCACAGTTCTCCTCAATTAGCAAGCTAGCTGTCCTCGCGAGCTGTTGTTAGCATCTCCAACATGGCTGCAACATATTATAACTACAGAAGGAGAAACGTAAGGACGGTACATTAAATACACATGAAAGAAGTTTCAGACAACTTCTGTGGCTTGAATGTGACGTTTCCTCTCCTTTGGGCTCAATGATAAGCACCTGTGTAGCTTCCTCATTTGTATGTTGTTCCCTGTTTCCCTCTAAGTGAAGTATCACTCAGTGAGAATTTCTTTTATGAAAGTTGGTAAACTATAACTCTCTAGTAAAACCTTGGGTTATATGCTAATGGGGATAAACAGGGGTGAGTTGTATGTTACGTTGTCTTACCCGTTTTACTCTTGCCGTCTGGGGCTGGTTTGTCATTTGTCTTTTGCTCTGCTGTGCCCAGATCTGTGAACGCAAATAATACAATAACACACAGACACATTCACACAAACCCCCACACACAGAGTCTTGACTCGACAACGTTAATTTCTTGAAGACTTTCTTGAAAATTCACTACATCCTCTCCTACCTACCACTTCCCTAGCCCCCCCCCCCCCCCCCCCCCCCCCCGACTTAACTCTAACCCTGACCTTAAAGCATAGCCTTAAAGTTTAATGATTTATTTTATAGCCTAAACAGACTCTGATCCCCACAAAATAAGTACAACCTAGACCACACACACACACACACACACACACACACACACACAAACACAACCCTCGACATTATAGGCTGACTTTCTCACCTTGAGAGTGGAGCAGTAATTTGCAGGGTAAAGCGTAAGCGGAGATAGTGTGCTGGTAGACCAGGGCTGAGAGACTTCCTTTAAAAGTAATAGAAAACCACAGTTTTGTCAAAGCTTGACAGAGAAACTCACTGTGTCACTCTGGAAAACAGAAAGATAAATATTGGTGTTTTGCTCAGGTTTCTTTCATGGATGTGTGTGGTAGTTTAGCTGTTTGACAAGGAATCTGGATATATTTGTTGAGATAGGAAGACGTAGAGATTTAAAATGGTTATTATTTCATTCATATTATAATGAGTAAACCAGGTGACTGCAATGGTACTTGAAAAAAATGTTTGCAATGGGAAATTGACTTCAGCTCACAGCTAGACCAAAGAGGAAGAAATGTGACGACATGATTTCCTTTTCTCTTGACCTCACCCATGAGGCTGGTACAGCAGTGCATGAGTCTCAATCCTTAGACTCTGATAAGAGGGAAGACAATGATAATCCTTGATAATGGCTCTGTGGGTGTGAGGACACGCCCTGTGACCTCATCCTTTGGAATAAATAACAAGATTTCTGCGCTGCTGCCCACCCACATCCCATGAGGCTAGACATGGCTGACTCAGGTCTGGTGGGGCAGACATCACGAGAGCAGGATGTGCAGTCATATTGAGTAGGAGTGCATTTTAAGAAAAGCTGATAACTTCTAGATGTGTAACTGTAGGTGTTGCAGGCTTTAACTGCACTTACCAAAGTAGGGTTCCTGAGAAGAGCCTTTGACCCGAACGCCCTTAGTTGATGATTCAATGAGGAAGTGTCTGACAACGTCTGAACTGCTCTCTCCTGTTTTAATAAAGGACAAATGTCAGGAAATTTTACACTGAACTTTAAGTGTCATGATAAAAGGGCAATGGCAGTGATTATTTAATATACCTTGTATTTTATGAATTCTTCTAATTGATACACTTTCTGTTCTAGTCTCCTGCACCACATACAGCCCTCAGCAACAAAAAGCAAGGTGATCACACAGCAAACCAACACATTTGAAATGATAGGATAGCCTGTAACTCCGTTATGTAACAGGGTACTTTACCCTAGCCACCACTTATTTTCAATTTATTCAATCAAATTTTACTTTCAGATCTTTCATTTCCATCACATCTTATAAATCATTCATAATTTTGTGTAACAAAATTCTTGTCCACTATAAACTTTTCTTGAAAAACCCTGTAAGAGAAAAGGTTATAGTGAATTCCCTGGAACAAGGATAATTGTGTTTTGATTATCCTTGGAGATATAATCCAGCAGAGGAGATTGAAACAGACAGCACACTGTAAGCTTGCATACACTGAAATGGCCTTAGTGCAAACACACTGCTCGCATGTCTTTCATATCCTCATTCCAAAAACAGTTGAAAAAATAGATCTGTAAATGAAGTAAGCCTCAAAATTGTTTTGTGAGTGAGGTCCATTTTTCTTCTCAGATTGCTTACAGTTCCATAAACAGCTGGTTTTCCTTTGTGTTTACACAGGACATACTGTGGGTGGAAAAAATAACAGCACTGTCTCCTGCCTCACCACAGATAGCTCGATGCCGTCAGACATGACCATACACATCAGCAGAGTTAAGTAAGTGATTCCCTGTGCCTCTCAGGTCTCTGCTGTAGACAAATGAGCTCAATGAGCTCTCTGCTACAGCGTGTACACATTGTTTGTCCCTGGAAGTGGAAGCTGCGGGATACAAGGCACAAAATGTCCTGTATCCGACCAAACACTGCTGTTTGTTATAATGGCATGTGATTCAAAAGGGTTCATTAGGTCCGATAAAACAACAACTGACAAGTCAAACAATTTACCTGGGTAGGTGGAAGGAGTGAAGTTGGTGGGACTTTGGTCCACCTTCATGGCCAGGCCGAAACTGCCTCTGTAAGAGGTGCTGTCTCTCACCACAAATGTTCCTGCTTCCTTGTCTTTTACCAGACCTTCAGCTAGAATGAATCAAACATAACAGAAAGTGATTAGAGGTATCACGAGGTGAAAAAAGAACTGTATCCTATCAGAGGAATTAACTTGAGAGCTAGAGTAAAGCTATATAGTCTTCATGAAGTGCTGTTTTGAGACTCTCACCTTCTGCTCTGGTGATATGTGGAAGGAACCAAAACTTTGAAGTGTCCATGACAAATTTCATTGAGGGCTGACTGCCATTAAAATGGGCCCGGAAACCTAAACAATCATAAAGATAGTTATGTCAAATAGTGTTGTAAAATGTGGTAGCTGCAAGTATATTGGACTACTATGACAACTGCGACTCACTGTGAGGGGAGAATGGCTTCGAGGGGGACACAGTTACAGTCTGTATCAAGTCCATTTCTGATCCAGGAGAATTGATGTGCAGATTTGGTTCTGGTGCACCATTCACCAACAGTACAGGGATGTCAGTCAAAGACCCGTTGAGTGAAGCTGGACTGCTCTGTGCTCCTTTGCTCTGGAGGTCCTGCAGATGTCCCTGTTTTTTTAGCGAAGGCCTGTCTGCGCTGTCCCTGTTATCAAACAGCCTCATCGGGGACACATCACTGAAGGAGCCGGACGTACCGGTAAGGTTGGACTCTGGAGAGTCAGCATCTTCACTGGCCAAGGACAGGGTGCTAGGCAGGATGGAAGAGGAAGTGTTTACAATTGGTCATATTCCAGAAATCTTTGTCTGTCTGTATATTGTTTGTTATATTGAGGATCATTTATTTGATCAGCTTCCCACTGCATGCCCAAGGCAGTGCAGTATCGAATAAAAAATTTGGACAAACAGATTAAACAGGTGACCACAGCCCTGTAGCGGCGGGGGCTGGGAACATGTCATCACGACAAAAAGCACAGCAACGGGCGCATTCATGACAATGGCAACAACTAATTCTCCGGTTCACGGTTCTGTGCACTGAGTTGAGCTTCTCTGAACTTTGAATAAACAGGTGGACAGCTCTTTGTGCAGCAGCGGTTCTTTTGACGTATTCCTGCAGCAAGTCTTTACTTACTGCAGCTCAATTACTGCAGGTCACTTGTACAGTTTCTGTGAGAAAACTGCAACCAGCGTCACCACAGGCAAAACAAACAGCCCTTTCCACACAGAAATGTTCAGAATGTGCACTGCACTAGTATTAACAATACGCTGGAAGACTGCATGTACAGCATGCGTACCTGATTAATGGCAGGCCGTGCTTTAACAGTGAGTTTTACCTGCCAAGGATGTAGCTGGTGTCTGAGCATGTTGACATGGAGAGGAGCGAGATGCCACTGTTTCTGTTGGGGTTTGGCAAGAAGGATCCTTGCGAAAACGCCATGTCCTGCTTTGTTGAGGGAATTCGTCGGGGTGCACTTCCACATGGCAGCGGAGGCAGTGAGCATGTTGGGGAGCTGGAGAATACCGGCGGGCCGGGTCGTGAAGGGATGGGTATACTGGGTGACACAGACTGGACCATGGTATGTGGGGTGCATCCTCTAGAGACCAACACGCAGTGGGAGATATCTTCATCTTAGCAGAAGGATAGAGAAGAAAGTGTTGGCAAGAACAATAATAAAGACTATAGGAGGGAATTTTGTGAGGGATATGAAAAACAGTGCATGATCCCTGATTTCTTTGACTTCATGTTTTGGTTTTCTTTCAGCAGAAGGGACTTGGCATCCATGCAAATGCACAGCTGCTGAAACTCTTTCAAATTTTCATGCATGGACCTGTTAGAGTATGTCCACTGAATGCATTCAATTGAGTTTGTACTGATTCTGTCTCAACTTGTTCGTGTGCACCTGAGGATCTGTCAGACTGAGTATATGCCCCTTAGGAATACACTGCAGCCTGTGGGCAAGACAGGCACGTGGCCCCTGTTACATAATTATGACTAATACTCATACAGAATCATACATGAAGGTTTTTAGACTCTAACTAGGTGAGTATTGTTACTTGTGGCAATATTATATTATGCAGCAGGAGTACTAATCAACACATCACTTGATTTATTTAATTTACTGATGAAATAGACCAATGAATTGTCTGATTTGTCATCCCTGTTACTGCACAGGGAAGATACTGCTGTTCCAACCTCATGTGTGACTTGTTGGTTTGCTTCTGTGGCTGTAGCCTGTGCAGGGTGTGGCACTTGTCTGGGCAGTAATCCCAGAACAGCTGAGGTTGTGCAATTACCCCATTATAAAAAGATATTTATCTCAAATCTCAAAAAGGGCGGGTAAATTTCCAAAGCCCCAGGCTGTGTTCTATTAGCTTTATGGTTTAACTTTGCTCTGCGTCACACCACTGTAGCCTTGGTTTTCCCTTTGATGCACTCTGGAGACCTGGTTACTGTGTTGCAGAAATGAGGCGTTAGAAAAGTTTGAATAGTATAGGTACACAAAACAGTCTGTACCTGCGGTAGGGCTGATGCAAGACGGACTTTTGTTGACTGAAATGGGTTCAAATGTCGGATCCAAGTCTAGGATGAGCTGGTTGAGATTATTCAGGGAGATGTCGAGATCAGCCTCACCATGGTTACCATTGGGCTGACTATTGACTGTCTCCTGAGCAGAGTCCAGGCGAATAGTTTGACCCACTCTCAGAACATGGTTGGGAAGCATGTGGGACATGCCTTTAGCTGTAGGCATCATGTTAGGAGAGCTCACCGTCTTCTGTGACAACGAAAGACACAAATACAATGGAGAGAGATCAGTTACAATATCCTGGAATTACAGCCTCGATTTTTTTCCTCTTTGCAAAACAGACTCATCATAAACCGTTTTTTCCAAGAAACTCATATCGTTAGAAAAGGAAGTTATCTTCTACACAAAAACACATCCTCAACTCTTTCAATATTTGGTGATTTAAGTGCCCACTTGGCAACATTTGAACAGATGTTCTTTGCTAGATATTTGATTGCATTTTAATGCAATTCTGCAAGCATTAGGTTCAACTTGAACCTGCAACCTGGATTCCAGTATGTTGACATTTACTGGATCTTTCCCACCTGTTTCTCAACCAATGCATAAAACCACTGAATGAGAAATTACACCGGCTTAGTAAACGGCTTACTTCAATGATGATATCAGCATGAATATTTGTTCGGGAAAGGGTGTGTAGTATGAGGAATGAGCCGGTCACGCTGTGCCTCCCTCTCCATGTTTCAGACAAGGCGTGGGGCTCAGTGAGTCACCCAGGTAACCGATGGTTACCATAACTACGCTTGTGTTTTCCTACAACAGCCAAATCTATAATGGTGAACGTATTTTGGGAAAGTAGCAGAATTGCAAAAATCTGCAATTTTCTGGAAAACATTCAAAATTATTTTAGGATTGAGAAGCAGCTCCTGTCGGAAAAATGATGTGCCATGAATTCAATCATCACATAAGCTGTAATATAACTTTTGAATTATTCAGCACGTCTTGTTTTAGGTAATGAGAGCATACGGATAGTCCGTACTATAACCTGCTGCACTAATTATTACACAATATAAACTATATTAATAATGAACTTGAGGCAATGCAACAAAATAGTTCAATGCACAAATACAACATATACATGGCACAAACCATAGACACAGACACATAATTCCAACATTACACCCATAAAACTACATATAACTATAAAGGTCTATAGAGTGGTTGCCATAAAATTATAATACATAGCTTTGTCAACTGTTCTAAATATGTAATAAAAGGTTGCAATACCTCAGCCGACTCTCCCCATGTGTCCATTCAGTGCGTACCTCATCTTGTCATATGTTCTTCATTGTGTTACATGTCTCAGGAAGAAAAAGGAAGACCATCTTACCTTGTTTTCCTCTGGTCAGGTTTCTACTGCTGTAATGTTGTCTTTTCTCTCAGACTGCTCACTGTTTTGGTTTGACACTTCATGTGTGTTTCATGGTTTTATTAATGAAGTCCCAACCCTTTTCTCACTCAGCCTATCAGCAACAAGGATCACTAGTCCCTGCGGCTCCAACTGATGATGTCATCTTAGCTGTGTAAAGTGTATGACTGGAGGGGAGAGTTTTCTCAGATCAACAAACACATTCATCTTAAAATATGTAAAGCTGTGATTTAAATTTTTTACTCGATATGTAGTGCATATATGTATGCTGTGTTTCAACACTTGCAACATATTATATTAAACTACTGGCTGCATTATGCATTATAAGTGTTTACTGGAGTGAATACTGTACCTTGACTGTTGTATTGCATCTCGCTAGACCAGTGACCCACAGTAGCTTTTTATCTGATGTGTCTGATCTCGCTGGTATGGTTGATAAATTAATTAAAGCTGTTGAACCTATCAGTTTCACTCTACTACTCATATCTGTGGCCACATCTACCCTGAGATCTACTGGGTTTTTATCTCCTTTCCACTACTTCTGGCCTCTTGCATCTGATGTTGCAGATAATTTAATGATGCATGTCCATCCGCTCTGTGTCTTTCTGCTCACCTGAAGCCTAAAGTCCAGTGATGTCCCCATATAAACATTGAGATCTGGTGTGTAAAAGAATGAAAAAAGACTGTGCGTAATTGAAGATTGAGCTATTCATAAACCATTTGGTTTCATCAGATACATTCCCAAGATACACTTTACCATAAACCTGCTTCTCCATTCAAATTAGTCACTGTTTTTATAATAAGACACAACCATTCTATTTCTACCCTCATAGTTGAGACATTTTATGATCTTTCTCTGTCCATAAAATTAATATGGAAATTCTGTACTTAGCTCCTTAGCAGGTTCTGCTGGAAAAACTGTGAACAATTCTGACCATTGCAGCTGATAAACACTGGCAGGCTCTTCAATTAAATCTTGAATTTACCTTCAGTGTCAAATAGTTGACATTAAAAGTAGATGCTGGCAGTTTGATGAGAGGAAATAGGAGATTTCTGGCAAATGTGTTTGTCAACAATATACACAGCTATTTATCTAGAGCAGGGGTGTCCAAACTTTTTCTCCCGAGGGCCACATACAGAAAATAAATTTGAAGGTCTGGGCCACTCACGCCGCCAGGCCCCCCTGCCCTGGAGCCGACTGTTGACAGTGCGCCTCAATTGCGTCGCTCAGGGCGGGGGGGGGGGGGGGTGGCGGCGTTCTGAGGGACAGCTGGCTGGTCAGGGGTGAGTTGGGCGCCACATTGTACTGTGGGCCATAGTCCATTAAATTACAATTCATTTAGCTGTCACTTTTATCCAAAGCGATTTACAATCAGTGAATTCAAGGGTACCCGAGGGTACAAACCCAGAACAACAAGAATCAAGAAAGTACAATTTCTTCAAAAATAGAGCAAAACTACAAAGTGCTATAAGTAAGTGCCATTTAAGTGCTACTAAATTGTTAGTTTAAAAAAAAAAATAGTATTTTTTATTTTATTTTTTATTTTTTGATAATTTTAATTTTTTTGAGGCGGGCCAATTTAAAATGTATGGCGGGCCACAGATGGCCCGGGGGCCGTAGTTTGGACACCCCTGTTCTAGAGGGTTGGGTAACCTTGGTATGGTAACCTTTAATGACAATGTCACCAAGGGTCAACTCTTATACCTATATACATATAATTTGTGTTGGACACATTATTTGCGGCTGTGTTCCTCATAATTTTCATCTTAATGATACTCAGAATAGGTTTACACTAGTTTATGTAGTGTATCTTTCTTCAGTTAAACCTGTTATATGTATCAGTAGCTTTCGTGGCTGTTAAATGTTGCGCGTATGAACAAAGATATATTTTATCCATGGCTTTGTCAGTTACCTTCTGTCAAGCTGTGAATCACACTCCTCCTTCAGCTGAGTAAAAGTCACACCTTGTTCCCCTTCATCTCTTATATAAATTAACTATAATCTAATCTAAATTTAAGTCTTGCAGGTACATGCATTCTTTCCTTCTGCTGCAAGATTACAGTCGCATTTAAGATTCTCATGATATGTGAGAGAAGAAATATAAATAAGCCTTATAACACATTAGGACCCTTTTTTACCGTTCTGATGATATTACATTTTTCTAATGTAGATGATTTGTATTTCTGTATTTTTATACTCTTTATACAAGTATATGCTTGCTTTATTATACTACCCAGAAATCAAGTTCAATCTACGCGGCAAATGGCTAGCAGCAGTTCTTCCATGTTAATGATTGAGAGTTGTTCAAAGTTCAAAGTGGTGAAGTCAAACTGTGGAACCTTGATTCTGTTTTATTGTCACTTTTAATCTAACTACTAATTCCACAGACATTTGTCTGTCTGTCTGTCTGTATTCCAAGGAAAGACAGTGTCGAATTTAGCGCAATTTGGACACGCCAAATGTCTAGTTTTGCATGCCTTCATCTATGTCCTTGGATAAACAGTATTGATGGACAACTGGCAGCCAACGGGTCAAAACTGGCCTGACATGCAATGCGTGAACTTATATATGTCACATGTGACAACAGTAATCAAACCAATTCAGTTTCATTTTATGAAAAACATTGAATATCACTGCAAGAAACTGATTCTGGTTGTTCTTGAATGCCACAACCAACAATACATCAGGCCAATCAAACAGCCCATTCCAAACAGAACAAGCACTGCACTAGTTCTTAAACCCAAGTCCTGACTGTGAGGGTCACGTCTCATGTTGTACTGATCACAACATGTTGACGAGTCGTTTTTCATGATGTTTTCATGCTGTCTCATAAACTCTGGAGCAAAACAAACACTCAAACAAGTTTTTTCATGTGCTGATCAGCTCCTGATAACTAGTGATGAGTGTTTATTACTTAAATTGAGAGCAGGTCAGAGTGGAGGAGGAAACAGAAACTCCAGCTCGGTACAAACCAGCTGCAGCTTGTGCTCTGATCAATAAGCAGCTGTGACCAGAGAAACTCTGTGTTTCACTGTTCCACTGTTCTTCTACAAAGTCACTGACCGGCTGCTTCACGTGAACGAGCTCTGATCTGATCATTGTGTGTGTAGCGAGTGTGAACGGGGGGCGTTGCCCTGGGGCCTGTGTGCGTGCCAGTCACCCCTAAAAACACCCACCCACGTATTTTCTCTCACTCCTGGTATTTCACATGATGGCTTGATACGATAATGATTTAAAAAATGACGTGAACGTGAGTGAAGTTCACTCTCGCTGGAGTGAACTTCACTCACGTTCACATTCATCTTAGGAATACTGATTAGTTCAGTTCATCATTCATGACAAAGATGACCTTGTGCAACACCGTTAATGCATCTGGAATTTCAGTGACTTTAGACTTATTTAACTAAACTGTGCAAAAAATCCATTACAATTCATCACAATAAAAACAGTATACCAGTGTTTTTTCTTCAGTTTGTTTAATGTTCAAAAGGTGAAATAATAACACTATATGGTTTTTCATTAACACTGGGAATTCTTTGAAATACTGTACACTGTAGCCAAAAGAAAAATATATTCAAAGCTTTCTGCGATGTTAATTCGCAAGACTGAACCCCAAAAAGCAGCGAAAGAAGCAGCAACAATTCCAATAGTTTGTCATTTAAAAGTCAACTTCTGCTCTGTACATGTAAGATACACTGTTGATTTGAGACATTTTATTCAAATGATCAGCAGTCCAGGTTGTGATGCGCTGAATAGGCTGTTGTTCACACTGACACAGCTTTATGGAGAGAAGGTGGTGGTTGTCTCAGTGTCGGTGGCCAGGGAGCTCCTCCTCCTGCCGAAATTATACCTGAAGAACCTTTCTTGGCTCATGCATCCAAAGTCCTTCAGAAGCTTCAGGAGGTCGCGACGGAACTTTACTCCGATAAAGGCATAAACGAAGGGGTTTAGACAGCACCTCAGGAAGGCCAAAACCTGGGAGACATCGGTGGCATAAAGGAGATGATTCTCATAGTGGCAGTCCTTGGTTCCCCCTTGTGCTGTAACTACTGTGATCCAAAATAGAACCAGATTATAAGGTACCTGGCAGACCAGGAAGACACCTACCACAGCAAGAATCACCTTTATGGCCTTATTCCGTTCAAAGTTACGAGCTTGGCAAAGGGTCTGGATGATGCTGCTGTAGCAGAAGCTCATGACCAGGAGTGGAAGGACAAAGGCCAAAACAATCTGGCCTGTCTGGATGCCGATGCGGAGCTGGTCAGAACTGCTTGAGTACGGGGTGCAGGTTTTGTTGTTGATGGTGGTGTACATCATATCTGGTACGGAGAAGAGCATTGCCATAATCCAAATGACAGCTGATGACACCTTGCTGAAAAACACAGCTTGGGTGCGGTGGCGGTGAGCGGAGACTGCTCTGGAGATTGCAAAGTAGCGATCCACGCTGATGAAACAGAGAAGGAGCATGCTGCTGTAAAAGCTGACCTTGTAAATGGCATGCATGGATTTGCACACTATCAGGCCAAGCACCCACTGTGCCATGGAGTTGGCTGCCCAGAAGGGGAGTGTCAGAGAAAAGAGCAGGTCTGCAAAGGACAGGTTGAGCAGGTACACATCTGTCATAGTCTTGAGGCGCTTGAAGTAGAAGAAGGTTAGGATGACCAGTAGGTTTCCTACCAGCCCCAGGAAGCAGATAAGGGAGTAGAAGGTGGACATAAACCAGAGACGGAACTGGCGGTTGGATGCTTTATCACAAAGTATAGGATAGTCATCATAATCCACACTGGAGTAGTTATATTCTGGGTAGTTCATGGCAGTTGAATTCTCTTCGAACTGACCCAAGCAAGACTGAAATCAAAGACACAACACACATAAAATAGAAAAATGTGACTAATTGGTTTCCACTGCCCTTTGACACATTTTACTTTGGGAAATCTTTACTGATCATTTCCTTAAAGGGAATGGTGAGCGGGAGGCTGTGGTTGGTTATTTTCACCACTTGTCGATAGATATTGTCTATTTCACTTACCTTAAAAGTCATTATCCATATCAGCACAGATGGCACAAGGTTTTGAAGACCTGAAAAATGTAGTACATTTTTGAAGAAAATACATGGTAATAAATGAGAGAAAATATCCCTAATAAACATAGTGATAGGATGATATAATATAGAGTAATAGAATGATCAGTATTGTGCAGTATTGCATGCCTATCAAGATGGGGGACTCAAATGAGACAGTTAACAAAATTATGGTCAAACTGACACAGGAAAGGGTCAAGATATCGTGACAAAAGTGAAGCCAAAGCATCAGCTAGAATCACCCCCTAGTGGCTGTCTCCAGTTTTAGTCATAAACCCTGCTTCCTCCATGTTAATGGTGGGGACATGAACCAACCTGAAAGGCAAAGTGGAAGGATGTGGCGAGGCATTATCCATCTTTATAATACAGTCTATGATCCTGACCTTGAGTCCTTAGTTTGGATAAACTTCAGAAGTGATACTACACTTCTGATCTTATACCTTACAGTTACCCATAAAGTAACTGACAGCTGCTTTATATTCTACCCTACCTACCTGGTAAATGCCTACATCTTAAAGAACAACTACCTCTCATACAAAACCAATTCGTAATATATACTTTTGTTATTAACATCTTCAAACCGAGAGAAATAATATTTGAGTTATTTTCTTGGCCTCTACAAAGCTCCTCCAGAGCTCATCTGTTTTTACAATGGTACCCATATTACTAATAAAGGAACTTTTATGTAGAATTCCCTTTAAATATAGTGTGGCTGTCTCCTGGTTATATTTTGTGCTTCAGAATGCTATTGACACTGCCTTGCTAAATGTAAGAAGTAATAGGCTTCCTGTGCAGCCATGTGGTTTCTTATGTTAGGTTATTATATATTAAATGACTTACATAAAGTATACTTTTATAAAGGCTATGAGTAGTAACCATTAGTCTTACAGTTATTGATGCTATTATGGTGAATATCTTTTATTATATTTCAGTACAGACTGCTCCTTTGGTCAGAAAAGTTGATATTGATAAAAACTCTGTCTGCATGATGTATTTCTGGAAAAAAAAAAGATATGCCTCTGTGAGAAATAGTTTTCTTCAATTCTAGAATAAAGCAAATATTAGTGTGTATTAGTATTAGCAGTGACTGTGGTTGGCGGACTCCAGCAATAATGTTGACTGATGAATGGCTATAACGTACAGCATGGTTTAAAGATAAACCTCTGAAGACATGTCCATGCCGCCACGTGCACTCCCACATGGGTGTCCATGTTACAAATAACTTTGAATAAACAGTGTTATCACTTACAAAAACGACTTGCCCTGATTCATTTGATAGCTGTAAAGGGCACGAGACCTGCAAGCTGAAGTTCCCTTTTCACATCTGATTTGAACTTAAATACATTTGAGTTTTAATAATCTCTCGAACCATATCTCTTTAAATTTCATTCTGATGTTTTTCATTCAGCACAATGCACAACGCATCCTTAAATCTGAACGGTGATGGTACTCACCACAGACGGAAATCATGTTGACTGAGAGTAGGACGCTGTAGGTAAAGCCACTAAACACAAATGAGTTGAATGTGTTTGATGCTTGCTTCCTCTTGTTAAAATGAAGAAAAAAAGACTCCCTCAGCCAGCCCTGAAGTATCATGTGACAAAACTGAGAAAACCACAGACTCCACCTGAAATATTATCCGATTTTTATTATTGGTGCTGTAACATACTGTTAATTAAAATATATACGACTAGATCACTATGCGCTGCAATGGTTAGATTAACGTACTGTATTTGCTATACCTGAGACTGGCCACTGTGACTTTAAGGATATAATTGTAACCTCTCTCCCTGGAGTCTGTTTGTAATCTGTGTTCTGAAGGGATATTAACATTATAAAAATGTTACTACATTTAGACAAATTCCTTCCAAAAGACAAGGAAACATAAGCAAACCAAATTTGTGTTAAATGAATGTGTAGTTGAGCATTTTTGTGTGATTAAGTAAGTGTGTTTTTTTTTATCAGTTGTCAGTGACTATGTTTGCATGTCAGAGACAACCTCAAAAAGAAGAGGCAGAGGGCATTTTTTATGTAAATGAGTTTCAGGGAAATCTGATGCACTCAGTGAATCTGTGATTGTCCAGAACCACACGATTCAGTCTGCAGATAAGAGATCAGACATGGCTTACAAAAACCACACGTGTACTTTGACTTGCTATGTATTCAATAGTTCAATAATATTGTAGGTAAACAACAATATGCCTCATCTTTTTTGTGTACAATTATCAGTTTTTTGTTTTATTGTGTTCAGCTCTTCTATTCTACTTGTTACCTGTTACTCAGATGCTTTATTAGCATGACCATAGTAATAAACTGCATTTAGTTAAATGTTCACATTTGATGCAGCCTCCTTTTCCTAAATAAAGGAAGTTACACAGTAATATTACTTACGTCAATTGTTTTTGTATTACTATACACTGTAACATAGTATACAGTCGAGATAGACTTTTTCTATTGGACAGCTGAAATATTGTTTGCTAACCAACTCACAAGACCTGCACATGCTTCTGCACACCTGTATCTGTGGTTGTGGTTTCTTGCTTTCGCTTGAGGTAGTGCTAACCGCACAGTACAAAAAACAGCAAGCTACAATGCGATGTGCATTTTTAACATTTGCTATCAAAAGTAATTATTGCACCACTTTACAAGAAGCTGAAACCATACATCATAAATCTATTGTCAGGTGTCAGTCATTCTTTGGTCAGTAATGATGATCTTGGCACAACTGAACCCTCGGGGGAGGATTGCTGGTTTTGAAAAACAGGAAATCATTACAATTCCCCCTTGTCTAACCCACTTCCCCTACCTGTGCACAGGGCACAGGGCAAACAAGCTATATGCAAGCACTATATGCAGCAGTCAATGTGTGTTGCACGGATCTGCACACCAGTGTAGAGAATACTTGTGGTTGATCATCAGAGAATAGTTTTTCACTAAGTACGGCAAAAATGACATCTATATAAACTAAATTATGCATATTTAAACATCATTTCATAATAAATGTACATTTATACCACATCAAACATTTCAATTTTTTCAATGAAGATAGACCTTGTTCAGGGTAAAAAAGTTTATTGGTATAAATATGCAAAAGGAAATTCATTTCAAGACTGCATGTTTATGACTGCTCCTCAAGCTGTTTTACGACAACATGAAAATACATGTTTTATCAAACCTCATTACACAATTACGGTACATTTAAGTCTTCTGCTGAAAATTGCAATATTGACAACAACACAGAAATGTTCTAAGCGTACTGCTTTTGATTTGATTGACAGCAAGCAAACTTGAGAACACTGGTAGTTGAGCATTTTACAGAACTGATGATCATGTGGTATAGGCTACTCATGGATTGACTCAGCTGGGCCCAGAAAAACCAATACACAAGTATAATAAAATTGCTGATAATAAATAACAAAAAATAACTACTACTAAGGACTATATCTCCTGAGACAATACTGTCACTGTAATACTGATAGTAAACAAATATTCTCCTGCCAGGGAGATGGTCACTCAGCTCCACTCTTCACAAGACAGCCAACATATTTGTTTTAATTCGCAACATGCAGAAATAACAATAAAAGCAACAATGACACTACAATACAAAAGACAAGGTTTATATAGCACTGAACAATGTTTGTCTCATGTGACAGCTTTTTTTTCATATAGCCAGCCTTAATTTGCTTCGATCAGGGACATGCCAGACATAGTGCTAGAGATATGTATCAATATGTGCTGAGTTCTTTCAAATGGCAATGAGGCCTGTCACTGTATAGTTCCCTCACATGGACCATTGTGATACACTCTGCCGCCATTTTTCAGACAGGACCACTGATTTGTGGGCTTCAAGGGCTCTAAATGTTTTATTTATTTCGATTCAGCCCATGTCTGTGAGCCTTGGTGTTTTCAAACTGAACTAAAACATAATATTTGCATCAGGCTTGTTAAACACTGAGCCCACCTGAACACTGACAAACTGAGATGATACTGTGCAATATATATTATCAGGTGATCATAGGCTAACAGACCTAACAGCCTTACAGTTCATAGTCAGGTATGTGTTAGACTCAGTGGGCTGCTCTCGCCTTGCTGGGCCCCTCTGATGGCTCACTGGTCGGGGCATCTTCTGTCTGAGCAGAGGTGGTCTCTGAGCCAGTGTTACTGTCACTGGTTCCTTCCTCAATGGCTCCCTCTGGAACACTCTCCTTGTCCTCTGATGCCCCTTCCTCACTGCCTGGATGGGCCTCAAGCTCCTCTGAGGCCTTCGGCTTCACTGAGTAAAAGAAACCAAGTTACATGATGTAAAATCAAGTCGGCCTACATGGCACCAGAATCCACACATAAAGCCAATTGTGGCTCACCTGGTGCGTCTGTGGGGTTGGACTCTGTGTCCTCGCCTTCCTTGCTGCTACTTTCACTGGGAGGATTTAGCTCGGGCTTGTTGCCATGTGTTGCACAAATGTGTTTTTCTTCTTCTGCTAAGACACAGGTGGGGGCCTCTCTTGCACAGCGGCCCCCTGCATCCCTCTCACGTTCTGCCATCCGTTTACGAGCCGCCTCCTCTACTGCAGAAATCTCTGCAGAAATCTTCTCCATGTCCACTTCCACTTTCATACAGCACAGCTAGACAGGGCAGGAAGTGGGGTTTTAATGTTGACAGATGAAAACAATGCTGAACCCTTACGGTTGTTGTATGTGCTCATTGGAACAACATTTTTTACTTTACAGAGTTTAGTTTTGGCTGACCGTGTGTGTGCAGTCTGAAATGACTTCATTTAATTCAATAATGTCACTTAGAGAATGAACATAGTTTGTGTCTGTACATTAGTGTCTCATGTTAACTTCTTAGTCAGTGAATGGAAGTAGCTCTCTAAAGGATAAATGGCGCCGCCTGTTGTGGAGAGGGGACAGTGCATTCAGCTGCATAGTGCTGCATCTCATTCCAAAACAACAGTTATTATGGGCGCCACAAATTATAAATGATGACAGCAATATGATTGCCAGAACATGTGGATGGAGTTAGCAGCAGCTGGTGGCAGTAAGACAGATGTAGACGGGCACATAACCAGAGCTGCACACTGTACAGTCAAACATTCAAAATGAAGCTTGCGTGCGAGTAAGTGATGACCAAGAAGCCGTACCCTTTTGAGCTCAGTTGCGAATGACTCTGTGGCTTCGATGAATTTTCTTTTCTTGTCCTGGTGGCGGTCTTCAATCTGAAGCAACTCGGCCTCCAGCTTTCTCTGTGACACAAGACACAAAGTCACCATTGTTATGACATTTTAACCCATACAAACACAAAGCTGTCAATGTTATATCCCACTATAATGTGGAGAATAGAGCCTGACCACAGCGTGATCATACCTGGTGTACCATCAAAGACTGGACCTGGCGTTTAAGGACCTGCATGCGAGCCGTAGTAACAACTGATCGCACATCTGGGACTACGCTCTCACTGAGAATCTCGCTGATCAGACGATGGTTGCGTTGGAAACGGGCTGCAGCTGAGTGCTTTATGGAAAATCCGTCATCGTAATCTGAAGATGGGAAAAACATTTTTGATTTACGTTTGTCTTGTGTAATGTATTTTCATACGCCTATCAAAAGGCCAAGGGTAGAGTCACTAACTTCATGAATCAGAGGCTTTGGCAAACTACAGCACAAATGATTCAAAACAAAAGGATGCAAATACGGCTGTATCTAGAGACTGTAAACATCAGGAAGATATTGCTCAATATTTATAGAGTCAGAGTTAAGTACAGGCCATCACGTCAAAATACATCCTCAAGCAAAGCCAAACTGTTATTGTTAGGTGAATGGGACAAGTGGTTAATTATACCCCACTGCATGTGGATAGAAGTTTCAAGATATAGTCAGCTATTTTCATTCGTCAGCAAATGCTTGTAATGGTCTGAAATCTACAATAATTTAAACACAGGATGATGATGATGCAGGAAGGTAAAATCCAAAGAGTTCATCTACAGTGCATCATCCACAATAATCATCCACACTCTGCTGTGATAAACACCAGATGGATTCAGATAGGAATTCCCTTGAATATCAGTGGGCCTTTCATGCGGATATGTTCAGAATGAAACACATAACTACAATACTTATAGAACCATCTATGGTCTCAGCTTTGATAGCCATTGTACTAGTGCATTTATAGGTGTCCCTTTTCTCCTTTGCTCACGTTTTGTTAGGATGTTTCATTACAACATAAAACAGCTAACCTCAAGTCAGTTAGGATGTTTCTGCAGAAAGCTAACAAAAGCAAACAAAAAATTCACAATAGTGTTAGTTTTCCATACCAAAACAACAACAGAGATTCACATACAGCATATCTATGTGCAGAAACGGTCAGGCATGTTTGTTAGATTTAGATGTAATTAATGAGACATGGAGGATCTACAAGGTCTACAAGGCAATTATTAATTCACATCTTTACTGCGTACCAATAATTAATCACTATTAGTTTGGCTATTTAAATAAGGGATATATAAGATACCAAATGAGTACATCTTATCCTTCTACTAATTTACAAGATGGCCACCTAAATAAAAACATAAGCAAATCCAACAAATAAACTAATAGACTCATGCACTTATCAGAGGATTTACTTGATCATGGACTCTTCAAACCTGTTAACTGGTATCATCTTTACAAGGTACATTAAAGGCCAGCAAAAAGAAAGCCGGATTCAAAATACATTTAAAAAACAGAATTCGTTTTTTAATCTGCCTTTTTCCACTTGCTAACACTGCTCAACATGATAATGAAGTATAAACCATGTGGCACTCCTGGCTGGCTTTGTTGTGGTAAAACTTTGCTAAACCTCTCTGAGATACAAAAGCTCTCAGAGGATATTACTTGAACTTGCTGCTGCGGTGAATAAATGTGCACACCCTTGAAACTTTCCAGACAGCAGAAAATGGTGCTCACATTGGTGCTCTGACAGCAAAACAGGGAACTGTCACATAAGGTAACATACTCAGAAGGTAGGGTGCAAGGATCAAGCTTCTCCTCTGTTCACAAATTCAGTGGAGCTCAGTCTCACCAATGTGTGGGACATTTTCCAATTTTCCTTTTTTGCGTGAAGCAGCATAACATCAGCAGCAAATATAACACTTTAGCATAATGAACCCCTTGCAATGACTAATGTTGGTTCAGGTTATTTTGCATTAAACATTTTAGGTAAAACCATACACATCCTGTTTGCCCTAATGTCATGATTAGATTACAACGAAAACAAACTTTCAACAAACAGTGTAGACTTGTGACTATATCTGAGCTGTTTTGTTGCTGATAATATAGAGCAGGAGAAAGTGGTGTAAGGCAGCAGCTTAGAAAGAATTTCTCTAAGACTGTATTTATTAATAAAGCACAATATCAGAATATGTAGCCACCTGGAGAGTTAAATCTTATTTAATCCTAGACGTACGTGCAGTCTGCTGAGAACAAAACCCACTGGGGTACCAGCCCCATTGTTGACATTGTTTTGATGTAGGGTGTTTCTAAATAGCAATTGGTTTTATCTGTCGTTTTCCTGACCATCATTATCTTCTCCTGTAGACCAGGCAGATCTCAGACAAGCATAATTTCCGTGAGGTGGGTGTAACTCAAACGTCCTCTTTTTGCCTGTGTCAAACTGGTGTGTGCATCAGTCTTTGAAATGACAAGAAAAATATGGAAATTACGCAATTACATCGAAACCAATGCAAAGAATGCCTACAAAAAGTAAAAAGTTGAGCAATGCAAATCAAGTTCAATTCTGCAGAGATTACGTTTCAAAGGTAGCATTACCAAAAATCTGGATGGTTGTAACTGTGTAGGAGGAGGGAAAAACACAAGTCTCTTGGTGTGCGGCCCGGCAACACTGTGTGATGGTTTTACAGTAATTACAGCTCTGTCCCACTATTCTAAAACTTGGGAGACAAAGCATTTAGCTGAGTGGCCTTACCATCTGGTTCGTCTGCTGGTTGAATACTCATGTAAGGTTCGCCCTTGTCCAGTCTGGACTGCCTCTGACGGCTCTCCTCTTCCAGAGCTGCCTCAGCACGGCTCTTTGCATTGACATAGGTCAGGTACGCTGGCGAGTTGTGATAGGCCTTCATGCTTTCATTATACTCAATCTACGGTGGAGAAGACAGGAATGACAAGGAAACAGCGACTGCAAGCACACTCAACATGTGGATCCTCATTTCTATCAACTACGACAGGATAAGGAAAGAGGTTTACTCAGGACTGCAAGAGAGGAAGGAATGATGACTGGAGGGACCCACAACCGTTACAGACACATCTACTGGTCACCCATCAGAAAAGACCCATGAACACCCGTTGTAAAACAACCAACCTTCTCTGCTTCGTAGCCATTCAAATAATCCTGTTTCTCCTCATCAGTGAGGTCCCTCCACATGCCACCGATTATCTTCCCAATTTCCCATAGCTTCAGATCAGGATTGGAGGCTTTTACTTGATCCCAAACCTGGTGATGAGAACCAGACATGTGTGTGGGGTTGGGTTGGATTGGAGGTGCTATAGGTGGTTATCTCTTTGCAGAGAGGTCACAAACCAGAGGAGGCCGTGTGCTTTAAGCTCCATCTTCAAGTGGATCAATCCCACTATGTGATGTGGACTGTTCTAGCTAAGTCCTGGACAATGTCGGCTCGACACCTACCTCATTAAACAACCATTAGTGTCTGTAAAAAGAAATGTACATCTTACTCTGAGCTGATATAATGTTTTAAAAGCAAAGCATCCCTGTCTTCCAGCAGAGCACGCTGGTGCAAAGTGCAGCAGTTACACACTGTGTACTTACCTTACGACTATATCTCATGTATGGCATCAATGGCTTATCAGGTGGCTTTGGTGGTTTTGGGATATTTATTCCAGGAGAATTCTGTTAAAAAAGAAAAGAGTCAACTTAAGACATGTCGGTGTTGAGTGACCATTTATACACTCTCAGCTGAGTAGAGCTTGTGAAATAAAGCGTAGTGCGTACTTTGGAAATTTGACATTTAACCCCAATTTTTTTTTCACTTTTTTCACTTTCACTTTTACGACAGTTTTAGGCCACATTCAAGACAGAACCTTACAGATCACATGGAGTAGTGCTGGCAGTTAAAAAAAATCTCACCTAAGCTAAGATTTGCCCACCGTGAGAAACAATGCCATTATCAGAGTCAGCCAACCACAGCTTGCATGCAGCGACTAAATTACAGCTCAGCGGCCTGAGCCATGCTGAGCTGCGAGTCTGTAATGGCATGGCAACACTAATGGCATGGGTTACTTGACAGAAATGCAGACTTTGAAAGCCAGGTGGTATTTGAATACACATGAAAACACGGATGGACTCTTAGCCAGTATGCACCGTGATGCAGACAGCAAGAGTTTGGAATGACACGCATATTATATTCAGTCTCCGAAACAGCAGGAGTAAACCTCTAATCCTGACTATTCTCCAATATCTGCTCTTTGAGTGGAAATGCAAAAAACATACCACTGTTTGCTCTGAACTAAGTAAAGGTCATTGTTTTGTGAAATGCTTCAGTGCTATTCCAGAGGCTTCTGCATTGTCTTGCCTTGACAAAGCAAACTGACTGTTCAGTGTCGTGTTAGACTTAATTATTTGTTAGATAATAGATTTTATTGACATTTGTGATCAACTTGTTTTCTCTATGTTAGATTCTTACCGTTACCCGACTGTTGCTGCTTTGGCTCCCTCCCAGTCTGTAGTTGTTGTAGGCCAGATGGCTGTATGGGTTGTACCCCACAAACCCGGCAGTGTTGGGCATTTGCTGATGGAAAGAGATTGAGCTCGTCAGTCTGGCTTGGGGATTCAAAATCAAATGGAAATCATTTGACAGAGCACAAACTGAACTGAAAATGAAGTGTCCAAACACCAACATCAGTGTAATGTGGGATACTCAGGTGATATTCTGGGATTGGTGTTGGTTACACTGAATACTCACAGTTGAAGGGGCAGGGGGAGGGGGAGGGGCATAGGATGGTCTCTCTGTTGTGAAAGAAAAGGTCCAAATGACACATCAGCTCAAAGAAACAGAAAACTTATTCCAGTCCAAAATCCATCTTTGAATACTTTCTACATATAGAAGCATCACAGATCAGCGGAGACCTATATCACTGGAGTTCACCTTTAATGATTATAAGACATTAATGAAACTCCAGTGTAATGATCACGTTTCAGCAAAACAGTATGTCTGATGTATTTCAACATTCATTTTAATGTCAACACAGACAGAGATGTAAAGAACACCCCCCCTCCCAGTTCCTTACTTGACATCTTAGTGGAGACCAGTGGGAATCAGTCTGTTCCAGTCATTGCCTATGCAAATCAACACGAAGTACAGCAGGATAAGTTTTTTTTATAAGGTGTTGACAGTTATTCATACGTGGCACAAAACATAGACATGCCGATACTGACTGACAGATAGCAGAGCTCGCTAACACTGCATTGCATTGACGTTAGCTTGGACTGGACGTGATTATGAACAGTTTGAAATAAAGGTGGATATAACTTCAGAAAACATTTTGTTTTCGTGAGGGAACTGATATCAATACCAGCGTGGATTTGTTCAACCTTCAGTGACTTCATGACTGTTTTCACGTAGTAATCGATGAACGGTTAACGTCAGTATCTCCGGGTGTTCACCTGATCGAACGCTGCATCGCTACCAGAACCACAACGCTAGTTAGCTAGCAAGCTAGCGTTAGCACATTTTCGTGTTAGCTCGCAGCGGCAGTCTTTTGAGGTTCTCCTCAGCTAACGTAAGGTTAGCTAGTCTGCGGCTGTATCCAGCAAGTACAGTAGTTAACGGGAGTGAGGTGACGTTACATGTGTTTTAAATATAAAGCTCTGACTGCAGACGAAGCATACGTGTGGTTAGCTCTGCTCAGTTAAGTTGGACTAAATAACCAGCGGACTGACGGCGAGCTAGCTGCTTAAGTCGCGTAGCCATCTCCATGAAAAGAAAATGACATCGGAGAGACAGTAGCATGCAACGTCAAGTCAAACCGACGCGTCTAGAGGCGAACGGCTTCCCACTGGTTTTAATGGTGATAAGCAGGCATGTGTGCTGAAGTGATGGCCAAAGCGACTCACCCTAAAACCTTTAGTCTCCACCACAGTGTGCACGTTGTGGCTTTGACAGGAGGGCTACCCACACCTAGCTCAGAGAAACGATCCCCACTAAAGTGAAATGGGGTCCACTCGTGAGATTCCTGCAGAATCTTCCAGAATCGCACCCCCACCCTCTCCTCATCTCAGCGGTGCCTTGCCTTCGCCGCTGATGCTCATCGCCCTCAGCTGTCACTGCTGCAGCCTCCATGGATGCAGGTGACAGCAGAAACACCTCAAGGACAGAAAAAGAAAGGTACCATAACAAGGCAGGGCTGCTCAACGGGCTTATACACCTCATGTCTGCAGCTTTATCTTTAAGCTGCAGATGTGCACCATCACAATACCTGTCAAAAAACACAATGAAGCCTCCTGGGTTATATAGAAGCTGACCTACATTGTTGCCCTGACTGCAAAATACATTACTTCGTGTCAAAATGTGTCATGTCAGCGCAGATGCTCTGCAGCTAGCACCCATTCTTCTCTACAAGGTAATAATCTCATAATAAAAAAAAAGTTGGAATGATTTATTATGTCACCACAGCGTAAGTTGCCTTGTGGACACTTCACAGGCTGCTAAGCTTTTGAGAACAATCAACGTTGCCCTATTCACTGGTCCCTTGTTGTTAGAACTGAAATACTTTGCATTCTTGTTCACATTGTTTGAGAGCCACCAAGGTCAATAGCTGTAATAGTGTGTTCACTAACGATAACACTTCTAAGCCTGGAGGATTTAGCCTACATCTCTGTTCATTCAACCTGAATAGTACTTGTTTTGGATTTGTTAATTGATTGTGTTCATTGTGACCCTGTTTCTTTCTGTTTACATTGCACACTTGAGAGCTTATTTGATTTATGCCTGACCTGCAGCCTTTATAGTATGCACGCACACACTGTTGTGAGCTCATCTCCAGGTGTGGGGCTTCAACTTTGTTTCTTTCAGCGTGTGATGACCAGAGAGCTGTTGGACTGGACAGAGAGCAGATTCCTCACAAAGCATGGGCTGCAGGGCTGCTTAGCGCTGGACACCTGTGATGGACGACATCTGGAGGTAGGATGGAGGTCACATGCCTCCTGTCAGCTACTGTGCAAGATTAACGCGGACACTCACACAGGGCCTCCCTGCCACAGCTGGGGGATTGCGGACGCCCGGGGGCAGAAGTGGGCCTGTGACATTTTGAATCAATCAGAGGAAAACCCGTAAAGCTGTTCTTGTAATGCAAATTCAGACCCAGTTCTTAAGCCATACAGAGCTCTCCAAAATGGAGTCAGGCAGTGGAACTAAGCAGACTTGAAAGTTGACTCTGGTAGAGGACAGTGGAGGTATTTTTAGAAGCTCCTGCAGCTAGATTATTATGATGTATCATTCCAGAGGTGTTCTCTTGACAAATGCCGAAAGTATTATCTTTAACCTGTCTGACCATTGGCAAACGGGACAGGATTCTACCATCACAAACATAAAGACACAACAGTCTAAAAAGCTGAAAAAGAGATTTAGATCAAACTTAATAAGAGACTTCAAAAGCTCCCTTGATAAAAGCAAGAGGTAGACGGATAAACTCAAAGTATTCAAAAAGATTTAGATCATTTTAATTCAGAGGTGGAGCGTATCCTGGAACACAATCCGGTTGAACGATACAAACACTTACCTCGAACAGTAAGTTTTAAACTAGGGGTGGGAAACCTTTTTTCTATCAATTTTTTTTCCAAAACAACTTGCTCAAACAAATCCTCACCTTTGGTAGTGCTATGCATGACTTACAATGATAGCAATTCCCTTGTATCACTATATACTTGTTAAATTATATTATATTTGAAATGAAAGCCTTATTGGTCTCGGCTCATTCTAATTAGAGCTGCTGTGGTGGACCGGGCTGTCCAGGGTGGGGAGCCACAGAAGAAGTGAAAACAAAGGGGATGTGAGGACTAATGTAATCAAATATTCAATTACTGAAGGGCACCATGCCCAATGCCTCACACCCCCCATTTAGGGCCCATTCTCAGGGGAAATGATTCCAATGTCAGCATTTAGTGAATTTGTTTGGAAAGTGTGACACTTTAACAAATGATAATTTATATGTAAAAGTCCCACACTCCAGTTTAAAGGTTTAGAACTACAATAAACTATTCAAAACTTCGTAGAAGTAGTGTTTAATTTACATTTAAAATAGTTTGTTAACGGCACTTGGCCAATTTTCCTGCAATGTTGTACCGGTTTGTGTCAAACAGGCTACAAGGACCCTTTTTCTGTACATTCCGGACAGTCACATCCATCTTTTCAAAACATATTTTTGTCCTTTCCACAGCTTCTTGCAATGCATTGGCCAACTTATTGTACATGCTGGCACTGACATATTGCATTAAACTAAAATCTATACTACAAACATTACAGCTACGAATAATAAAAGCAACAAAGTTGACCTTTTTTCAAGTGTTTTAATTGATGTTTTACAATGTATATATTTTCATCAGGTAAACATTTACAATGTAATTGATTATTTCATTGGTTGATCTATATTTCAGTTCTTTGATCACTTCAGTGTTTGAATATACTGTGACAGTCCTGCTCTGGACAAGAACACAAGAGCTCAGCTTTTCTTAACCCCAGTCCATTTGGATGCATGCAAACATTACACATGAACAGATAATATCAAAGGCAAAGTGGAACAGTCTACTCTCAAGAAATGCAATTACAGGTCAGTACAGCAAAGTTAAAAATCAAGCAATAGCTATAGCTTAAACACACAGTTTATGTCATTAGGTAGGCCTTTACAAAATCGAAGCCATCTCTCAAAGATTAGGACTATTAAACAGAGTAGCATGGTTGAATGTGTTTAGTTACACCTCATTAGATGATGAATGATAAGATTGGATAGGAACCTTGATGTGTGCATGCAGTTCACTGAATGAATATTGAAGTCTCCAGATACTTTGGGGTCACAGGAATCATTTGGTTTTTGATATCTTTTAAACTGGAGCAATGATTCTCCACTCAGGCCATCCTTTTCTCTATCTGGCTGTGTTGTAGTGAACAACCTTTGGATACATCTCTTCTTTAATGACAGGTCAAACCGCTCCTCAGGTGATAATGCCTTGTCTCCAGCAAAGGTGATAAATTGACCATGGCTTTAATGATTAGATTACATTTCTAGCGTATGCAGTTTGATTAGTAATTGAGGACCAAGTGTGGAGTTCTTATTGATATTAGGTTACCTTGGATAATTGTTGTATGTTATGATTAAACATTACAGGCTGTGAATCTAAAGTAAGTAGTTTGTTATTCACATTTATCAATTTTTTACACAAGTTTTGTAGCAAAAAAGTGCACTTAAAATGTTATGGGTACAAATAGGAGAGGGTTGATTTAATTCTTTAGAATTTCACCCTCACAACCTCAAGTACCTTCAGGATACACTGAAAAACATCATAGACAACCTCTGACTGGTGGCAACAGGCCACATGTCAAATTTCGTTTGAGGATGAGGTGATCCATAACAGCTGGGTAGAGAGCGACTACTTTTTACACCTGAAAGTTTTACAACCGCTCCTTTTCTCTGACTATGGATATACTAGTGCATTTTGATTAGCAGATTCAATATGGAAAAATGTGAGAAATAATACAAATGATAACAAAAATAATAATAATAATAATAATAATTTCTGTGATACTTTACTTATTTCTTGTGTGGAACCAAAAAAAACTCCCTCAGGATGCTGTGCTCAAACAGTCATATTTAAAGCTTAACTTATATTGAGGTAAAATCAGAGTGTGGTCGTCTATTTGATTTCAAATTATCTGATATTATTATACTGCAATCTGCACGCTAAGGATTTGTTAGGTTGTCATTTTTCTGTTCTGTGTGGGGATGTTCCTCTTCTCCAGTGAATTCAGGCCCAGATATCACCAGTAGTAATCAATAATAACCAAAGTGTCCCATAGAACAGATGGAGCAGGCTGTTCATAGCTGGTGATGACAAACACCAGCATTAGCTTAAACCTGCTACGTTCATGTACTGCACTCCACCAGTACAATCGAATTGCTATACGAGTACTACCAGCTTCTCCTGTGATGTATAAAACATTTGAGGAATTGCTTAGTCACTCATTTAATGATTAGTGTGATTCTCCATAGATGATATTATGATGCCTCTTAACTAACATTGACAGATTAACAGAGCAGGGTCATTATGATCATTCCTTTCTTTACCGTTACACCAGAGTCCTCTATTCAAAGCTTCATGTTCTCTACATGTTGCGTTGCTGCCCCCAAATTCATTACAAGTTATTACACTCTGCTTGTTTTCTTTAAAGACATCATGCCTGTTATTTACTGCAGTGGCTGTAATGATAGTGCAAAGCTAATGTGGGATGTTACATTCAAATTTTGACAATAACATGAAATCACACATGGAAGGCCTTTGTCAATGACTTATTCAGATGGTCATACATTGAGGTGCCCCTCACACTTGGTGATGCTAATTGCACCACTTCCTGAAAATGTCTGTCTTCTGTTTTAATCCTAAACAATGCCCAAAAAAGTGCAGAAGCCATATTTTTTTTCTGTTTTGGCACAATCAGTGTATAGCACCACCAAAGATCTGCCAAGCAGTCTGTTAGGAGAGAAGTCCTGTATGCTGAAACACTTTCATTCAAACATGAGTGTCACACTGGAATCTTAGCACCAGCTGGAAAAATAAGATTATCCTATCAGCAGTGTACAGAGTTTCTAGCCCAGCTACACTGCCAGTCCTCTTACTGGAGAGAGCCTTGTCTCAAACTAAAGGGGTACGCAGAGTTAACCACAGGATGATGAAGCAGATCTGTTCCAGGCTTTTTAAAGATACAGTTTTTCATTTGAGTGTCACTTTTCACTTTGGTCTCCATGTTGTGAAGAGCTATGGTTTATCATATGATAATTCAAGAGAGGCGGTTGATGCAATTCTTTGTTTCCCCTCTTTCTTTTTTGATTGAATATGTATTATTGCTACTCTTGTGTTGTCTCTAAACTAAACTTTGTGCTTGTAAACTTGTTTGATTGTTTATTTTGACCAGTTTACCAGATGGGTGGGGTTTACAAAATATAGGACAATAAAGTAAGTTACAACAATTTACACATATTGCGTGAATAAAGTAGTACACAGTCCTTTAATTGAGAACCTCTCTGGATTGTGCTGATGCAGTAATTAAAGCTGATCTAGTGGCTCCAGAAAGAATGAAACAAATATGAACAGCTCCTGTTGTCTCTCAGGTCTCTGCTCGGGTTGATGCATTTTCTTGTCACTATTCAACAATACAACACTGAAGTTAGACTAGAGAAAACAACATCTTTTCTTCTCTAACAAATATCACAACTACATCTCTTATCTCTGGAAGGGCCTATTTTCGGCCACCAGTCTAAGGACTATCGGCCTTAGGTTCACAAAGTAGAAACAATACACAAGTGCTTAAAACACTCAGAGATAAAAAAAACTGTCACACACAGAAACAAAATAGCAAAAGAACTCAAGTCAATGGTTTCCTTTTTGTTGCGCAAGGTCAAGTACCATTGGCCTTCGTTGAAGTGAGGCTCTAGGGCGAAGTCCTTTCCTCATATAGTTCTACTAATAAGCAGCAGTAGAATTCAGCTGGTCCTGCAACCCCACTGCCACACCCCACTCCTCAATCCCTCAGGGTGGCAGTCATTAACTGGTGACAGTCCAGATCCCCTCGCTGCTCCAACGGCCCCGGCAGCCTCATGCCCGTCTTCTGATCCACACACCAGCACTTTCCCCGCAGGCCATCACGTGCAGGGTGACACTGTGGGCACAAAGATCAATAGAATATACTACTTGTAGAACACCTTCTTAGGGGCTAGGGTTGGTTATCACACAGGCTTCACATTAAAATAATGCATCTGATACATCCTACCCCCTCCCATCTGCTCTCTGGTCAGAGTTACGCCCCCAAATCACATGAAAGTTCACTGACTAAAACTGCTAGAAGCCAACTTTTTGGTGACATCCTCACTAGCCTCCGACTATCGTCTCTTCTGAAGCAGCGTATGTCACTATCAAGACATGAAGAGCATTTCAACAAATAAGATAAAAAGTGTTTCAGAATCAAAAGACCAACACTACCTTTAACTGCAGGGGCTAATATTCAAGCTGCTCTACTCAACATTTTATCGGATCAAATCACTGAATGTAATATGGAGGGGGTCACTGTTCCACATAACATCCAACTCTGCACTTCGCCTCAGCTCTACGGTTCTTTGCTGCAACTTTACTGTTGCAGTTCACTTTTAACATCCTCATCAGTTCATCAGCAAAGTGTAAAAAAAGCTCTTAAAATCCACTCTGCACCCCCCACTCTGACAATGTTGACATCAAGCTGGTGAACACAGTGGTGCTTTTAGCAGATAGTAAAGATTAGAGCAATCAAAACCTGCTCTGTGTCTGCTGGATGTGTAAATAAATCCAAGAAAAATAATGTGTAATATATTTTGTAACATTTGACACAGTGATATTAGGTAAAATATCCCTGTTTCATCTACAACGTGTAGAGCGTTCCGAAGAATCTGTTTATGCAGGTTTATAGAAAACTAGGTTAGATGTTAGAGAGCAGCTTAATTATCTTTTAAGCGGAGGTGTGTCAGTGCTCTGTTGGCAGGGCCATATAAATGACATCAGACCTGGCTTGTTAAGCTCTGAGACATTTTTATTGTTTTACAGCTCTTGGCATTTTCCTGCATAAATGGTTAAATGACTGGAGTTGGTCAGGTTTAGGAATTTTATCAGCAGACCACATCAAGAGAATGTTAATGATAAACAGAGCTTTAAGTGAAGGTAAATCACGCCCAGCTGGAATTTAAAGATGCAAGGTATGTCAAGTAATTTCATTATTTGTTGTGGAAATCCTGAGACTCCTTGTCTGAGCTATTAGCAATTGTTGTAACGCAAAATTTATCATGAGATGTTGTTTTTTTGTGGTGATTAAGTTTGAAAAAGCTTCAAGTTAATAATCTCAGAGCCACTCTGCCATGAAATGATTCCTAGTTTCCTTCATGACCTGTTCTTTACTTCCCAATATTTGAAGTGCAGCTTTAGTTCAACAGTAAACAGATGCCTGAGAATCTGTGCAGACCGAGATACTTTAACCATGTTACACAACCAACACAACTCAGACTCCTGATGACTGCTGCTTTAGCAGAGATTTCCTTTTTTATCACTGGCTGAGCGATTGCTGCTTTGATTGCATATTCAGCTCAGAGCAGTCTTATCTGTGTTGTTATGTTCTCTCTTTCCCTAACTCTTATCTGTAAAGTTGCCCAATCTCACAAAGGCAGAATAACAAAGAAAGTAACTGCATTCTAAAGCTAATTGCATCCACAGCAGAAGTAAAGTGATTGTTCAACAGTTTAGGGGAAACCACTTTCACCGCATTGTTCAACTCTGGATTCCGAAAAGTAAATCCCTTTTCATTTGAGCTTAGAAAAATAAGACCCTGGCATTAACAGGCGACTTGGAAACACTTTGGTGTTGATCTTGAACTTGGAAGACAATATTTCATCGGCTGCAGGACTGATTTGGGATTTGGCCCACACATTGCTGATGTAGCTTGAAAGGAATTGTTTGAAGTAGAGAGATAGGCATTTTAACTTGTGCCGGCTTTTTAATGGGAATTAAAGTGTGTGCTTGAAATGACAGACCTGTTTAGGGTGGAAGTCTCCGTTCTTGTCACAGTTTGGTATAGGGATTGTGAAGAGATCGTCATGTGTGCGGGTGTTTGATGCCAGTCTGTCCAATGCTCTTTGTAGCTCAGCACGACACGGAGCCTGTGGGAGAAATCAATATGTGCATAGATATGTACAGTGGCCTACGAAAACTGCAGTCTATGAAATTATGTAAAAGGATTGTCTAGTTTCCAAAATGAACAAGAAAATAATGAGTAAGTTAATGCAAGATAAAAAAAATCAAGTCAAGTTACTATAATTTACCTGCTGAGTGTATTGCCTCCAGTGCTCATTATTTGGGAACACGTTGAACTTGTTGCACAAAGGAGTTCTTTTTTTATATGATTAACTGTTTTGGAAAAAATTCCAACTTTAATTGTTCCATCATGGTTTATTTTTGAGTCAAAGTTCGTTTTGGCGTGATCCTGAAACTCAAGTTAACACAGGTTTTTAACTTGACTCTGTTTTTGTTTTCAAATGCACAGGATCTGCAAATGGAAGTGAGTGTTTTTTTGGCAATTGATTGAATGTGAATGAATCTTTGTGGCAGGTTTGTGAATCATCTGCAGCGGCCACTTAGATGTCTGACGGGTAGCAGCAGCAAGCTAACGCTAGCTTGCAGCGTTAGCTTGCTCGCTCGCGCTCCTGGCTCGCGCTCCACCCTCTCCCCGGCGAGACGGAGCTAACGCTGCATGCTAGCGTTAGCTTGCTGCTGCTACCCGTCAGACATCTAAGTGGCCGCATAAACATGGCGATCGTCAAGGCGGAGACCCCCCGGGACACCTCTAAACCGGAGCCGGTGAGATGATGGTGGGGGGTGGTCCAAGGCCATGTAGGGAGTCTCCCTACATGGGCATGGTTGGAACATGACGTTTTTTTCGGGCGTAACCCCATTCGACGCCATCTAGCGTATCGTTTCTGACATAGAGGAACCACAACAAATCCTGGGAGATGTTTTTTTCCAGAGTTTTTGGGACGGTAGACATGCCAGATACCCACATGAATGTGTAGAAGCACTTCAAAAGTGGAATTTTCATAATATGTCCCCTTTAAAGTAAAAACGTTAACATCCCCCCAAAAATGCCCAAATAAATGTAAATATGACAGAGAGTGTGGAATTGCTGTGCATGGCTGCAACACATTCTTTGTTCAAAATGTGGTCAAACCAGCCTGTTACTGATTAATGGGAATGTTATGATCATGATCTTTCCTATCTTAAAACAGGAATTTCACGATGATGTAAATGTACACCTGTACTTTATTTCACAAGACCGCAATTAAACTTTATAGTGTGTAAATAACTAATTTTAACAATTTATAACCTGTCTGCTCTGCTTGTGGCTTTGGCAGCATAAAGGCGTAATGTAAAACACCTGCGGGGGCTGAGGCACGTACTGCACAAGGAAATGCCTGGGTTTGTTGTTTTCTGGTGAAACTGATAAGATGTAAGATTGTTTCTCTCACCAGCGCCGCCTTGGTCTCCTCCCTGGCAGTGTTGCTCCTCTGATTCGTGGATTTCAGAGGATGCCGGGCCAGGGTCTTCTGTATGCACCGCTTGTCTTGTGGACTGCACCGGATATTGCTGTTGTTTGGGTGCTCAGGGATGATCTCATCCTGCCTGTCCATCGCTATAGGGCAAGGAATAATGCTTAGGTTCCGCAAATTCATCAAGAACGTGAACAATACACAGTCAGAATTATTACGTCAATAGTTTTAGATAATAGAATTATTTTATCGAGAGTCACTTGCATGAGGGTCAGTTCAGCTCAATGCTATGACGTTAGCATAATTTACACAACCCATTATCTGCATTATTTGGCTGAGTGACAGACACAGAGCAGGATCTGCTCTGCTTATCCTCCTTGTCCTTCTACATATCATCCCATACAGCTGAATATGGTAAAATGTAGGCTAAAAACTAGGCCAGGTAACCTCAAGGACACTGCGCTGTATTCCTGCTCTGGGGGGTTAATCTGTACCTCAGCTCTCGCCCCAGCACCCTTCAATTCCCGCACCACAGCCACACCATGAGCTCTGAGGCTTTTTAAAAAAGTTACTGACCCTTATCTGCCACCCTCTGTACATTGTGGTCTGTGCCACATTCACCTTTGCATCCCTATAATCCTGCTGTTCCATGGCCCTGCAGGCAGCCAGCTGCTTCCTCAGGAAATGCCCCCCTCCCTCCTTATTCCCCACCCTTCCACAACAACCTCAGATTGTGCCAGATGGAGGTTGTTAGAGGGTATTTGCTCTGTCACAAGTGGGCATAACTGTGTGTGTGTGTGTGTGTGTGTGTGTGTGTGTGTGTATGTGTGTATACAGGTGCTTCATTTGAGGCACCGGATGAGCCAAATGATCGATAGAGTTTGTGTGTATGCTCATAACCTATAGGCATGTTAGAGATCAGCACTGGAGTGAAAGAACTAGAAACAGATTCGTCATTTTTATCTGCTCTCGGCCTGATTACTGAACCACTGCCAGGGATCCAGTGAACTGCTGTTGGCAAGAGACAATGAAGGTGGGGCTGTAGCCTCTATGTAAACCCTTTTCTCAGGTCCAAGATGCATAATGGCATGCTTACACGTTTCTAAATCAGTACAAGCTTTTGTTACCACTGGAGCTGTCTGGCTTATGCTATCCCTACTGTATTTAGGTATTGATCCTGGGCCATTTTCTGCCAAAGATTTTATTTTTTTTACCGGTCATTTAGTGGAGTTGAAAGGTGACTGGGTTTCTCTAAACTTCACAGACCGTCCTCTTGCTTTGCTTGGCTTGTCTAGGAGGGAAGTGTGTTTTGCCTGTTTGTATTTTTAGTCTGGTTGCTGTTGCTCATCAGCACTTTCTTCCACAAGAGCCAACAGGGTTTCAGCTGTTTCCCTCGTTCCAAGTTGTTCTTTCTTGTCTTTTGCCAGTTCACAATTTTCCGATTCCACGCTCTTTCGCAGGGTTAGCCAAAGTGACTTCGAAGTGGGTCAGGGGTGGCATGTCCTGTTTGCTACCACTGCTGGTTTCCATGGAGGAAGTTGCCACTTCTCTGTGTGGTTTCATTTGATTTGGACCAGCAGCCTTTAAAATCTGATTCCTACAGTGTAACATCAGCCACGGAGCAACCCCTGTACACTGCCTGTCGCAGGTGCACAGCAAAGATAAATAAAAGTCTATAGTAAATGTACCTTCATCATCCACCTACTATTTCCACCATCATCTGTCTGTCTTTCTGTCTATCTGTATGTGGATCGCACATCTCACAAACCCTTAATCTAAACGACTTAACACGACTAGGTAGTTGTCAGTAGGGGCAGTGGGCTTTCAGTCTGGGGACATGTCTTTCTCTGATATCCTCAGCAGTGGTCGGCAGTTGGGTCAAACCGCGGTCAAAATAGCCACCCGATTATTTTGATAATTATTCTATTTCACTATAACGGACTGACACAACCATTTAAGGGTGTAGTGGGTGCTGATATGTGTAATGGAAACAACATTAATAGAATCACTTCCTGATTGGCAATTTGTCTTCAAATTAAAAGCACAATTTTAATTTTTTATATCGAGCTGAATTAGAGATTTTTGTTTTGAAAAGTTGTGAACTTGCGTCTGAAGATTGTGTCGATTGATCAACAAAATTCTGAAATAGCTGTCATGCAATGTATAAAAAAATAAGGAAATCAAGCTTTAATCTAAACCTCACATGGGAACAGTAATGAAGCAAATTCAGTCTCTCATTGCAGATAAACCAGGTGGGATGAACTCAGAGTTCTAACTTTAATTTGCACCAGACTGTTCATAAAAAGCTCAAAGCACACAAACCATAAAAGTGACAGTATATTGTTGAACTGTTTTAATAGGACTCACTTATGACAAGGAATAATTCTGAAGTAGCTCCACAGCATTAATACAGGACAAGAGAACAGGCTGGTTTACAACAGGCATTGAACTAGTACTACGAATCAGGAACAACCCTCACCTCAAAACTAAATCCTTTCCAATCAATGAAAGAATTCCAAACTTGTTGCACAAAAAACGGTATGATTTGCTCAATCCAGTTCCTACTTAAATATTTATTGTCACATGTCTGTTCCTACGGTGGCCCTGAAAGCTCAACGAACGGCAACTTAAGAAAACACATGCAAGTTGACAAAACACCTGCAAAAAGAGAAAAGCGCTGCAAATACCGGAACGAGCTGCAAATAGAGAAACGCGCAGCAAATACCGGAACGCGTTGCAAAAAGCCAAACGCGCAGCAAGAAGCCAAACGTGCAGCAAGAAGCCAAACGTGCAGCAAGAAGCCAAACGCGCAGCAAGAAGAGGCCACAACACAACGGAAGTGTTTCCATGGGACAGCTAAAAGTGATGGACACTGCTGCCACAAAAACGTCCAATACACCATAGAAATTCGGTTCCACACAGGGTTCGGCCACCCGCGGCTCTTCGGCCCCTCTGCAGTGGCTGTACAGTACAATGTTGTGCATATGTTTAGCGAACGCTGAACTTAACGAATCAGTTTTCATATTATTAACGTGAACGTAACGATGTGACGTGAGTGAACGTCACGTACATTTTTTAAATCATCACCGTATCAGGCCATCATGAAATACCAGGAGCGGGCGAGTGTGTGTGTGTGTGTGTGTGTGTGTGTGTGTGTGTGTGTGTGTGTGTGTGTGTGTGTGTGTGTGTGTGTGTGTGTGTGTGTGTGTGTGTGTGTGTGTGTGTGTGTGTGTGTGTGTGTGTGTGTGTGTAGCGAGTGCTCCGGTCCCGGGCATAGACTGTATATAGGTCCCGGGTCCCGGGGCTCCGACCCCGCCCACTCGCTCTTTTGATAGTGGAGGTTTCCTACCCCTGCACACTATGGACAATATATTGCCTCACAGACAGGGGCTTGCTTGTTAGCGCTGTTTATTCAGTTTAACAGGAGAAGACGACATGTCTCTAGATCGGACCATCTTCCGTGACCAGAGCTCACTGTGGCTCTCTCCGAGTGAGTGGGCGGGGTCGGAGCGCCGGGGGACACACGTACACACACAAACACACACACACACACACACACACACACACACACACACACACACACACACACACACACACACACACACACACACACACACAAACACACACACACACACACACACACACACACACACACACACACACACACACACACTCGCCCGCTCCTGGTATTTCATGATGGCCTGATACGGTGATGATTTAAAAAATGTACGTGACGTTCACTCACGTTCATCGTTACGTTCACGTTAATAATATGAAAACTGATTCGTTAAGTTCAGCGTTCGCTAAACATATGCACAACATTGTACTGTACAGCCACTGCAGAGGGGCCGAAGAGCCGCGGGTGGCCGAACCCTGTGTGGAACCGAATTTCTATGGTGTATTGGACGTTTTTGTGGCAGCAGTGTCCATCACTTTTAGCTGTCCCCTGGAAACACTTCCGTTGTGTTGTGGCCTCTTCTTGCTGCGCGTTTGGCTTCTTGCTGCGCGTTTGGCTTCTTGCTGCGCGTTTGGGTTTTTGCAACGCGTTACGGTATTTGCTGCGCGTTTCTCTATTTGCAGCTCGTTCCGGTATTTGCAGCGCTTTTCTCTTTTTGCAGGTGTTTTGTCAACTTGCATGTGTTTTCTTAAGTTGCCGTTCGTTGAGCTTTCAGGGCCACCGTATGTTCCAGCAAATGTATCCGTCAAGTTTTGGGACTTGTCGTGTGAGCAGCAATAATTTCTGTGAATCTTGATCATTGATTGGCGGGCCCCATCTGTTTTGATGAATGTATTTGCTGTCACAGGACAAACTACTTCACACAAGTTTGTCCTGGTTACATCATTCCATCTACATTTTCAACAGATTCAGTTTGTTTACCTTCTCTGTGTACTCCGTAAAACAGTGACGTACGGGACCAACGGGGTCATGAGATTTCAGATTCCACTGTTGTGTGTAAACATTATGTGTTAAATCCTCGTCAAATAAATATTTAGTTATGCTGAGAAAGACTGGCAGAGTGCTTTGCAATGGTTTATACTTCTACAAAACCTGAGATGCACCCTTTTAATGTTATTGCTGTTTGACTTCTCAACTGAGGGGTCGTCACAACAGATCACCATCTGCATATTGGATTTGGCCTAAGTTCGAGGAAACCAGTGATCAAACCTTGAGAACAGCAGCCGAGCTGCTCTGCCTCCCAAGCCACGGCCTCCCCAATGCACCCTTCTAAATGAAATGACTGCATGTTTTAAACTCATACACTTACAGAGCAAGATAAATATATCACCCATTATACTTGAGTTGTGGTCTACGTGAAGAAGAGCTTACCAACTGCAGTTAAGTAACAAACAATTGGTAAGGCTGCCCTTGAGAAGACTCAAGGCATCAGTTATATATTTTATCAACATTGATGCTGCTACGTCAGGTCGTCCTGTCTTCTTAGTGAAGTTATTTGTGACAGGTACAGTCAAACTCAATGTCCAATGAAACCCTGTTCAAAGTGTGGCTTGATTTTCACTAAGAAAAGGGAGCATAACAGAAATGGCTCCACCTACATAAGAGCACTGACCAGTTTATTTCTCAACTGTAACTTTTTTGACTCAGTACAAACTTTGGTCATGATAATAAAAAAAAAGTATAGGGGTCCATAAACAATGGCAACTCAAAATAGGTGAAAATCAAAACAAAGTTTGGACCTCCAGTGGCTTGCCTGCAGTGACTTCCCTGTGTGGTTACAGGTACTTGTGTAGATGTGTATGATGTATGTAGGTATGTATAATGTAATACATTATCACAGAGTCAGGATTGTGTCTGTTGGACACTGCGATTCTCTCAGCTCCGCTGTCCAGTGTTTGTTGAGTTGTGCCTACTCCTGAGAACCTCAGTCCTGTCGCGAGAACACACACAGCTAAAGTGGAAACTACCCAGTGTTGTTCCGAGAAGCCCGCCATGCACTGCGGTGGTATTTCAAAAACAAGCTATGACCAAGATGCCAACTGGTCTCTATGTAAAAAAAGGAACGAACAGTCAAATCTTGAAATTTGCAGGCCCATAAATGTTCCAGACTTATACTTTAGGTTTTTACCAATTCTTGTTTTCATGAGATTCTGGCAGCTCAAAAGTAAACTAGGCTTACTACCAAACATTTCACTCAACACTGGATGCTTGGAGAGAGTATCAGACTTCTGATTTCCAGGCAACAGATTTCTTTGAAGCAGTTAATCATCGGTGCAGTTTTCAGAACACTGTTAATCTAGCAGCGTGTGTTGTAAGGAGGCCAACTCTTTTTATTTGTCAGGAAACCTTAGAGGTGAATCAACTATGAAAAACAAGGACAAGACACCTACTGTTGCACTGCCTGACACTACTCCAGCCACCTCCCTTTATGATAAAAAAAATAAACAGATAATAATAATAATAAACATTATACAACAGACATCTTAAAATACAACATTTTTGTGAGTCTGAATCCAAAAAGACACAGCACCAGCTGTTTGATTCACCCTTGAAGAAGCATAAAATAATTATGAACCATAAACCTTAGGATTATTAAAAGTGTACACGTTTCTTTTTGGTTTTCTTGGCTGTTATTGATTCAGTTTTTTAGTATCTACTGCACTAATGCCACCATAGAACAAAGTTCACAGAAACAAGTATAAAATCCTGATCACTCTGCTGCCGAAGCAGCTCTTGATTTTTCGGTGAAGAAAACCGGTCGGTTGCTTTGGTTTCTGCTTTTAAAAATTGTGTAATATTTTAGCTTAAGGCTTGAAACTCTTTTAAGCCAGATATAACACACATGCAGGTGTGGATCACAGGGATAATATGAGTAGAGGATAGAGCAGGAAGTCTTCTAGATGAATCATAATCATCCATAATCCTTAATCCTTGTTTCTTCTGTTTGACAAAACAATCAAAGAAAAAGCAAGTTCTGAGATGCCTGAACTCATGTCTTTTATCCAACATTATCAAATGAACTGTGTTAAGGTCATTTGTAACCTCAGGGTCAATTAATGTATTTGAGTTCAGATCTTGTGAGTAAACTATTTCAAAGTAAGCTGAGGTTTTTCCTAGGCATTCTTCATCTGTTGATGCATTGTTCGTACATTGGATCTATGAATATAGGGAAACCTGCATCTGCAGTGAATTAGGTCAAACTATTTTGAGTCACATTATTAACTTAATTTTGAAAGGACTGTTCTTGTTTCAATTATTTGAGCAGGTTCTTGAGTGGAAGCCAAGGAGTGGAAATGAATACATAATTTAAAAATGCCTGGTGAGTTCCTGGAATATGAGGTAGAGCTAATAAAGTATTTGATCATATATGAAGGCAAAAATTATTATAAATAATCCGTGCTTAGAAAATGCAATTCTCAATATAATCACCATCAAGAGGTTGGGGTGCAGAGTGCTGCAGGGTTTTGATCAGTGAAATCCTGGCCTTAAATATGAATTATCAGTCCCTGGTGATTGCTGTCCTTCTCAGATTAAGTGTGTTTCACGGTCAGGACAATGTAGGATTGTTTGTGGATCTCTCTGCTCCAACACCAGGAGGGGGTCACTCTCTCGCAGAGGACAGCAATTAGCTAATCAGGTTTACTCCTGCATAAGAGCCCCAGCTGTACAAATGTGCTGCACAGCCCAAAGAAAGCAAATACACAACATAAGAAGACATCTGCTCAAAGAAATTTGAGAATATGATTCACCCCAAAACTAAATGCACATCTTTAACCAGTTCACATCTACCTAAATGTGCTAAGGAGTGAAAATCTAGGTTAGCGTGCTGCTCTCATAGAGACCTGTATCTGGTAAATTGAGCATAGATGGACTGAGGCTCGCTCCACTGACAGTTTAATTCGCTCACCTCCTGACTCTGTGCCTGTAGGTGTAAAACTTCATATCTGACATCTGTATCGGTTTATGAATAATATCTGTTTCAACGTCAGATGGAAGCGTTTAAGTATGATTTTGAGGCAGACTCAGCTGGAATGTAGGAGCAGACGCCAACACACAGAGGATTCATTCTAAGTATTAGAGAGGGTTTCTAAGAATGGGTTGTTAAGAAGCACTAACATTGTTCTGGACCTTGACATAAGATGCTGGATAGTGCTTGTTGTTACTATGGAAATTCAGTATAAATAATATAAACATGTTTTTGAGAACAGTGCTAATGTTTTGACCCAAATTCAAAATAGAAGTTAGTAACTAGTGACAGTTGGGAGAAAACACAGCCATTTGTCACATAAGGATGTAACTATTAGTCAAGTCCACATCTGATCGACGGATCTACCTCATGGTTCTTTTCATTATGAATTCTCTTGGTTTTTAAAAACCCTCTTCTATTTTTATCTAGCATGTTCACTGTTGCTAGGAGTGGGGCAGTGTCAGACATGTATTCAGGAGATGCACCCCCTTGTTTAATAATGCATTAGTACAGTGAATGCGCCACAAAGGAAATCTCCTGCTTGTGACTGGAGTGGCTCCACGCCTTTCCCCAATGTCTTTATAATTGTCCCTCTACTACCATAGTTTACATTGAACATTCTTATACAGCGGATCTGAGCTGCTGCCCAGAATAATTGATTTACAGTGAGATTTGTTGGGCAGAGCTTCCCTGCTTTGTTATGACAGACTCCAGGGGTAAGGAGGAGTGTGGAGACAGAACTCTGCACTCAGATTACAGAACACCAAAAACAAAACTTCGGACCTTTCCAAAATGTTCCATTTACTGCCGCTCTCGGATCCTGGAGAGAGGACCAGAGACTCCCCCCAGTGCCATACAACCCAGCTCCAGTCCAGCTGATCGGACAGTGCAGCATCAAAGAGCATAAATAAGGTTCAGGGAGACTATTATGCAAGATAAAATTGTGTTGATGGACAGATGTGGGCCAAGCAAGCCCTCCTTTTTTATCATGCTCTAAACAGCTTTCCCCGTCTCTCTGATTCCATTTAGTCACGCTATGTGCCGGGCCTAACCTATGCTGGCCCTGCACAGAGAGCAGAAGGCTCTCATTTCAGCTCTGGCAGCAAGAGTGCCGATGAGCTCATCCTCATGAAGGAGCTGGACGTGGTGGGCGATGCACTTGAAGGCTTGTTAGGGTTGGGAGGGAGGGAGGGGAGCATCCAGGGCCAGGGAAAACAGATGCTGCATTGAAGATTCAAATCATTGGTGTTCTGACGCGAGCAGATAGCCTACTGCCAGTATCAGTAAATGTCTGGGAGCCTAAACTCAGTGGGAGCAAAACCGGGCCAGTTAGTCGATAATGTGGAACAAATGAAAGAACCAACTTGTCTGCGACACATTTTAACAGTTGTCTCATTCGGCATAATGGAAATCAACACCACCCTTTTTGTAAGGCAGAGGAAGATAAACAGTAGACCGTGTCCCATCAGTATAAAGAAGTTAACGTCAAAGCAGTGAACTGCAACTGGATATGCAGATAAGACATCCAATATTAAGATATCCCACTGTGTGAAAGTGGAAACAGACTTTCTTCTCTGCAAGAGGAATGCAACAACAAAGAGGAGGACAAGACGTTGACCTAGAAAAGGGTGATAGAGACAATGACATCAGAAGAGGATAGTTAGATAGCTAGATATGTGCAGCAGGAGCAGGAATAGGAGGAATGGGGGCGTGGCATCCATGAAAGAGCAGCAAGTGAATTACTGATTGCAGAGAGCTCTAATAGCCCCAGACTGGCCCCACTCCATTTCAGTCATTTCATACAGCAGCTTTTATTACCTCCTTCCATTACACACACACACATACATACACAAAGAGGCCACCACAATGCATTTCACTCCCCACACTGCATGACTACCTGCAGGATTTCAGTTTAACATGAGCATGATGAGATACACAAGGTAGGTTGGGAAAGTGAGTTGTAAGTGTTGCATAAGCATTAACCGAAGGAATGATTCCTACACTAAAACAGGTATGGTCTTCACTAACACACCACATAGTCATACAGAGTGTAGACATATGCTGCAGACACACACACACACACACACACACTACACTCTCTCACATGCACACACGCCCACCTCATCAACGACCACACCTCCTCCGCTGGCCTCTCTGAAGCCTGCGCTGCATCTTACATCAGGGCCCCTTTCAAAATGACCATCCACAAGACAGCAGAGGGACTGTGTGCACTCTCCCATCAGGCCATGCGTGAGGAGCTTGTGTGTGTGCATGCTCTGGTTCAGGGCTTAGCTGAGATTAGGGTAAACAAGCAGCACATTGTCACACCCCCCAACTCTGACCCTGCCCAGCTCAGGTAAGGCCCAGGCAGCAGAGACAGAAAATATTCCCGTCTGCCCGACGTGGATCCACAGAGGAAGACGGAAAGAGAAAGCAAAGTGTTGGAGAGGTTTGGTAAACCCTGGTCCGCTTTGGCTGACGGCTGTTACATGCTGCAGATAATTAGAGCATCTTTACATAAACCTTTGTAGAGATATCATACTTTCTGGAAAAGTTTTAGTTCCTTGAGCCTCTTTATAACCGACAATGTCTAAACTAGGTGAATTTGCCTTCAGTTCACACAAACTCTGACCCCTTTGTTCTCACCTGAGTTCTCTTCCACCTCCCGCTCGTCGGTGCACACCCCCTGGCCATGCATCAGCGAGTGCAGGGGCCTCTCCACACCCCGTGGCGGGTAGCAGCGAAGCCCTGTGCCACATCGGGGTGAGTAGACGCCACAGTGTGCAGCTTTAGGCAGGGCGCAGGTGGGACAGCAGCCGCAGCCGGGCTCCCGCACTGTCTCCTCGCAGCCGTCTGGCAGACGACAGCTGGCCAGCCTCTCCTCTGAGCACACGGGGCAACGAATAGCTTGGTCCGACAAGCACAGCGCCACCAGCGACAGGGCGCCGAACACCCACAGGCCCCTGCAGGATGGAGCTACACCACCTCCAGGCACCATGGCAGCCCTGGCACCTGCACACAGTCCTTCTCCCTCGTGTATGGTCCCCTTAGCCTCCCTGCTCTCTCTGAATGTCGTGCAGCTTTTGATCACTTTATACTTCAACAGCCGATTTTAGACAAGCAAGGGAGGATTGAGAAGAGCGCTTTGTCCAGGATGGTCTTTGATATTTTCAGCTGGTTAGTGTTTCAATTGCAGGGACACAATGCCTCTGCTGTACTGCCTCTTCGTTTCCTCTGATTCAATTTCACAGCGCAGAAACTGGAGCCTGCTCTTGATCTGCTCGACTGGCGAATGTGCTGGTGATAAGAACTAGGTTTGGTTATTTTGGAATGATCAGTTGCAGGAAGGATATCCACCAGTGTGCTCAGGTGAGTCTTGCTCTGTCTTCGAGTCCAGAGTTGCTCGCCCACCCTCTGCTCAAACACCAAAAAATCTGGTCTACAAGTGTCCAAATGCAAAGCAGGTCATCAAAAGGCAGTGTTTTAAGAGACAGCTGCAGTTTCCTCCTCTTGCTTGTGTGCAGTGCAAAGGACTCGCTCCTGAGAATGGCTCAACACGAGTGGCTCTCCTTGGACTTTATACTGGTCCGTGGTCACGCCTCTTTCTACAGTGAGAGAGAAGCTGAAAGGCACAGCGGAGGAAAACCAGGCTAAAGCTTTCTCCCTCTGTCTCCCTCTTTCTCTCTCTATCTCTCTCTCCTACTCAGACACACACTCTCCCTCACTTGTCCTCTCTCAATCCTGAGTGCACCTAGAGAAGAAACAGCTGAATTACCCTCTCACAGACAGAATACATTTATTTTTCTCCCCCACCCAGCCATTATTTTTCTCTTCAGTCGCGTTCAACTTATTTCATGTGAGGGGCGCTCAGACGTATTGATTTGCATGTTTGGAGATTACTTGATGAAGCATTCTGGTCCATAAAAAGTAAAAAAACAAAAACACAGTGCTGTTCCATTTTAATTAACCCCAAATGCCCAGCACACATGTATGTGCCTCGGGGCTGGAACGTGGTTCAAACAACAAAACAAGCTCATGCCTGCTCCCTCAACAGGGTCTCATTGTGTGTTTATGTGCGTGTGAATGGGTGTTTTTGCATGTATGTGTATGCGTCCAGAGTCCAGTTCCCCTCAGCCCTGGCCCACCCCCACCCACAATTATGTTTGCCCCCAGATCTCTTTTTCTTTTTTTCCTCTCTTGCTACTAAAAGGCAAATGGACAGTCTAACCCCCCCCCCCCCCTCCCCACTGCTGCCCTGCCCCCAAAGGTCCTAAAAAAAACTTCCCACCGGTGGAATCAAAAGGATACATTTTAACAACGCTGCAGAGCTGAGATAGTTTACATGTGTGTTTCTGATCGTGAAAGAGTGAATCAGGGTGTTGCTTTGTTCTTGTTTGCTGCGTGTGCAGATAGTCCCTCCACTCAGCCTGTAAGGTTTTGAATCATGGCTTTTATTGGTCAACATCCCTTTTTTTTTTCTCTGTGTTCCTTTGCCTCCATTTTGCCATGGAAACCCAGCATGTATTGTAATGCCTTTGTGAGTGGGCTTCCTTTTTGCTTTTTTCTTCAGGCTGGTGGCTGGTTGCCATAGGCGGGCCATGGGCAGCACGCAGGCCTTACAAGGCTGTGCACCACTCAGGTGGGTGCTATAGTGAGTGTTGTTAGTTACATAGAGCTCAGATTCCTCACCCGCCCTGCACGCTAAATAATGATAAATATGTACGTTACTAGTGGCTGTGGTCGAATACCTTCAGTATTTTCTTCACCCCAGCTCATCTATTCGAGTCTACTCTCTGTTCCAGAGAGTAGACAAAAGTAAACTAGAACTTATTTTATTCACTCACAATTCACAATAATTAAAACTGGTCTATTTCAAGTCAATAGAAGGAATGATGGACTGGTAGTTGGTGGAGCTGGGTCTGAAAAGCTCCAACACTCATTAGTTAGATATGCTGATGTTTCTTAATTTGGCAGCATGTTCAGGTACATTATTTTATTAACAATATATTTGACAGATGCTTTTGTCCAAAGAAAATTAAAATAAGAAAACTCACTTGAATAGAGCACAACTTCCTCAGTTATAGAAATTAAAGTGATTTTCCCCCCAAAAGAACTGGTCTACAACTGTGTCTGGTTTTTCAATTGTGTCCAGTTGTTTTATTGATTGGGAGATCGAAAAGTTGAAACTAGCTTTTTATTTTGGCCACAAGATGGAGTAATAACTCCTTAAATGGAAACAAGAAAGCAGCCATGTGAGCTGCCTGAACTGATGTGGAACCATCACTACCAATATCCGTTCTTTGTTTCACTCATAAATGTAATATAATAATATTAGTGCGCCAGACTTCATGTGTTTAATAAATGAGTATTTACATCATTAACATGAAAATGATAAGGACTTATCCAAAGAGCTGGTGTTGCTGCTCTGCTTTATGAGCATGCTTTGTGTTTTTGTTGCTCCTCCTTCAAAATAGGTTCCTGTTCCTTTAAGGGATCTCTCCAGTGACCTTGCATTTATTCCATATTCAGATAAAGTCTGGTGGCGGAGATTGGAATCTCCTACTGTGAGAGCGGTTCTCCTCCAGGTGCTGAGCAAAAAGTGGGTAAGATCACTTTATCATTATTGACACTCGAAATTCCAACATAAAAGTTAAACCAAAAAGTACTTTGCAATGTAGACATCTGCATCTCACATTTTTATTAAATATGTGAGAAAGTTTCTTATCGTCATTTTTTGTCATCATTGAATGTAATTAAAGTTAGAGCTCTCTTAATGCTGAAAACATCTCTGAGTAACTATACAGTTTTAAATCTTTATTGTAGGGCACTAGAAGTTTAAAAGTGCTCATACACTGGTCAAATTTGATCAGATCAATGAGAACTGATACTGGGCTTTTAAGCTTAGATTTAAAAAATGCACATCTGTATATTGTATTTCTTTTTATCATATTTTCAAGCTACCTTTAAGTACTGGAGTCTCACTGCCTGTTGGCGTGGAAAGCTATTTTACACTTGCTCCTATGTGACAGCCCTGACAGGAAATACATGTGCAGCGAACTTCATGTCTTTCTCATAAGGCTAAATGTAGTTACATGGCCGAGCAATCAACCATGGGCTTTACCCACTTTCTTTTTTCTCTTAACTACTCTTTCTGCCGTCCAACCAACAGGGAAAGTGCAATACAAGTATTTTTTCATATTCTTTGTGGAAATAGTAAGGAGGCTTTTAGAAGTGAGACGGACATTGGAAAAGTTATAATTGTAATTGTATAAAAAAAAAAAAAACTCTCATTATGAATGTATAAAGGAAAAACATTTAAATGTTTTAAAATGCATCATGACAGAATTAGTAAAAAGTCCCATTAAAAGGAATCTGGTGTGAATTTTGACTTTTTGTGTTCCAAACTAATTCTCATTTGTCAAATATTGTGATTTCTCTCCACAGAAGATCTTTCTTCATGATGAACACAGACAAACATCCTGAATTTGCCTCCCATGAGGGAGACAGGATGGGTGAGTATCTGATTCTGTGTCCTTAGTATGAAAGTGATGATGTTCAGGCTGCACACATTTCTCCACAACTGCCACCATCCTGCCTGAGCACACAGGGGAGTACTGAAAGTAGTGTGTGTTGAAAGCTGAAGGAGTATGTGTGGAGGAACTTGAAACAGCAAGGTGAAGAAGAGTTCCAACACAATGAATCGAATTAATTCATTAAAGTGATTTGAATGTTCCATTATTCCAAGAAAACCTTAGTGCATTGGCTTGATATTCCCTTAATGACACAACAAGTAACAGTCAGTATTTACACGCACAAAATGTGTCTCTTTTCAGACTTTTGTAGTGACGCTACAGATATGAGGTCACAGGAAGAGGAAGAAGAGAAGGAGGACAGCTTTTACGGTGAAAATGGGATACAGTGCGTGGAAGATGGGATAGATCTGTGTAGGTTTACACACACACACACACACACACACACACACACACAGACACACACACACACAGACACACACACACACATACATTTGTGATTGGCATTTTGTACTCTTTTTTGATTTTAGCCATTGTGACTAAATTCTAATTTAGTTAGTTTTAATAAAGGAGCTTAAATAAAAAATCATAAGTTATTGTGGTCACCGTGCATTATCTGATGGGTTTTTAAAGGTTTCGTAAACCAAGTGTGGGGGAGGAGGGTGTTATTCTTTGAGTTAAATGAGAAAATAAATTGACTGGATGCCAATGGGAATTCTTATCCAACAGGGATTGAAAATACTAAAATATCGATTGAATAGGGCTGACAAATGTTGTACAAGAGCTTGAAGTATATCATCCATCTCATTTGACAGAAAAAAAGATCATGTTGGTGGGAGGCGCTCTATTTGCACTGAGGTTTGCTTTTTCTTTCACCTGCACTGGTGGTCGTCATGATATTTGATTTAATGCAAACTGATTTGCATTAAACCAGTAAACCAGTAACTACTGGTTACTGAGAAACCAGTAAACCAGGTTTCTCAGTATTTGGTATCATCTGTTTTCCTCACTTTTGGCTGGAGAGCTGTGACATGGGAGCCAGCTCAGCCGAGGTCTGGGTTTATCACTGTGCTATTATATAGAACTTATATCTAGATTATATCATATCATTCTAACGTATAATGTTCTATACAATTTCTTCATAGACTCTCTGCAGTGTAGCCCCTCATCAAGCGGGGAGATTTTTAAATTTCTTAGTGTGACCACCTTGTTTTAAACATCATGATTTATTTCAGCCCAGCTGGCCTTTGTCAAGTAAAAAAAAAGTGTCACAGACAGCTTTAGGATTTATTTGCGACTGCTACCCATGTGCCTTACTCGGTGCACTTCCTAAAGCCCGCTCTACATCTGATGCGCTGCCTGCGGTTCACTGCTCTGAGACTCTGGACTCTATATTGGGCCTCTCGGCGCTCTAAGTGTACAAAGTTTCCATAGCACCTCTTTACGCCTTCCACAATACAGGGCGCTGCTCTTCAGCCCATCACCAGTCACCGCCAAGACCACAGTGTGGTTTCTGGATGGAACTCAGCACACTGGGGGTTGGTTGACACTTAGCAAGTGGTTAGGTGAGAGGTCCTGCAAACCAGGCGCTCAGGACCCTGCATGTCAGCATGTCATGTGATGCTGAGAGGTATGCATACAGCTGGGCAGAACTTGGGTGGTGTGGCGTTCTGACCTGCAGTTGTCTGTAGCTGAGGAAAAGGTCAAGGAAAAGAACAGGAATCTCCTTGCAAGCTGTTTAAATGACAGCAGATTGGTGCTCTGCAGAGATATAACACTTTGTTGGATGTTTTCCAGCCACTGTAATAGAGGCTTTCAACAATCATTCTGAAATCTCTTTTTAAAGGCGTGCTGTGTATCTCCTGCCTTGGTTGTAGTTTCTGTGTTTCAGAGGAAATGCCTTCCCCTTATCTCAAGCATCTTCTAAATCTCTCTGTGACACTATACATTGGCCCAATAAAGCTACCCACACTTAGGAGATATGCTCGCACTAATGTCGTTCTGTCAGTTATAAATACACATGTAGAAGTGAGGACATCACTTTCTGCTTGAATTCTCATCAACCTCATTCAGCCCCTTATTTGAAAATAAACATTTTAATTTCATAGCCCAATATCACAAATTTACCTGAAGACGCTTAACTAACTGTACAGTATTAGAAATAGATTTAAAAAATAATAATGTTTATTTGTTAAACTGTCGTACAGTGTTGGTACTGTACATTACAACATGTGTCATCTCCCTGTAAATCTGTCCTTTTTAATAACAATGTTCCAGTTATTTAATATGTATAAAGATCAACTGCTTCTTTATTTTCTTTGCTTCTCCTTGCTTCCTCTGTAGGTGCGATAAAAACTGAGGCAGAGGAAATGGAAGATAACGAGCAGTATCTCAAGGCTGAAAAAGAAAGACAGATTGTACCAAAAGAGGAAGCAGAGGGGGCCAGTGAGGACGGCATGGAGGAAGGACTTGATGAGGAAAGGACAGAGGACGACAATGATGAGGAGAGGGAGGGGGACGGGGATGAAGAGGGTGATGCCCTGAATGAGCCGCAGGACCTGTCGCTGGTGGACTACTCACGTTACGACAGCACGGCCCTGCAAGACGCCCACGCAGCAGAAGAGTCTGCAGAGGGGCCCCGCATTCAGGCACCAGGCAAGCTCAACTGTGACATCTGTGGCCTGTCCTGCGTCAGCATCAACGTACTGCTGGTGCACAAACGCAGCCACACGGGTAAGCACAGGAACACAGCCACAACATCTGACCTAAAATACAACTGTTGTGCAACGATCGCACTGTTGATTGGGAGATAGTGGCTTGTATCGACATGGACAAAATGTTTGATTGAGTAACTATGATGAAGAACACGCAAGTCTGCATCGAACATGACGCACATCTCCTTACCAGAGCAGCAGCTAGAGGTTTTGAAATGGCCTCTATTATTGTTCAGATATAAAAGCACATGCAATAAATAATTTGACCACAGCAACAGTATGACAAATAATGTGCACTGGGTTCAGAGTAAAGTTGTAGAATGTAAAACTCATGTGGCCATGTTTTCAACATCGAAGTCAACTGCACAATATTCTTGGTATGTGTGTGGTTTCAGTCATGAGAACCTTGTTTCTAGGTTTCTGACTTTCAAAGTGGATGTTGCCTTGTTCCCTTTTCAAAGATGGTGAAGGATTCTGTTTTTTGCAATTCATTCCAGTCACACTGGAAACATATTTGTGATTAAAGTTTAGCTTTAAAAGACTTGCTAATTTACAAACATATATAGAAAATATAATTGTATATATATATATATATATATAAGCCATCAAAAAATGTCAACTTCTGAAGCTGTGACCACCTCATCAGTGTGTTGTTCAGCAATAATCCACTGCTCCACAAATCTGCAAGCACAGGCAGTTTACAATTCTCAAAATGTCATGTGAAATCAGAATGTGTCAAAAAGTTAATCTGATGTTCTAATGTGAAATGTGAAGGGTTGTTTCATGGTTCTTCCTTCAGGTGAGAGACCATTCCACTGCACCCAGTGCGGGGCCTCCTTTACCCAGAAGGGAAACCTGCTTCGCCACATCAAACTGCACTCCGGGGAGAAGCCTTTCAAATGCCCCATGTGCAGCTACGCCTGCCGTCGACGCGACGCTCTGAGCGGGCACCTGCGCACCCATTCTGGTACCAGCCAGCCACACGCACGCTCATCTACTCATGTGAAGCTGATATGCAATTTTACTGTATGCACCTGTGTACAGACTCACATTGGTTGATTTCTCTCTGTTTTCGAATCTGAACACACGAGGCCTGCTGAGCTGGCATGGCTTTTCCAGTAACATCCTGCCGTGCACTCTCACACTGCTGCACACATTACATATGACATCTTACTCATTCAGTTTCAGTTCATGTGTTATACCTGCAGACATGCCGCACGGTCTCTAGTAATGTACATCATCAGTTTTGTATGAAACCCAGTACTTAAGGAAATAATACTCTGTGTACCACTTAGATGTTTCATGTCTTAGTGATTAACTGAAACCCCTGCTTGCAGTGGAAAAGCCCTTTAAGTGCAACCACTGCAGTCGCAGCTACAAGCAGCGCAGCTCTCTTGAAGAACACAGAGAAAGGTGCCATGTGTACATTCAGAGCAAAGGCCCCGCTGAGAGAGGTGAGTAGCCATCCCACACAGAAACATCTTCACAGCTCCAACATGTGCAGGTTCACACTGTTCACACACGCACACGTGTAATCAGACCAACGCACGGTGGTCACACATGTGAATATGCAACAGGCGCATAGTTAAAGATGTTATTGCTAACAGTTCCTGTTTTTATAGCCTCATTAAATTAATGAGTTTATAGTGGTTACCCCATCATTACAGCTAAATAGGATACGGCTGCTGTGGTGTGGAGTCAGAGTGCTGTGAAGCCCACTTTACATGTCTGTGGCAACTAAGGGGAAGCTAAACATGTACGGCTTTATACCAGCCACCAAACACACGTACACACAAGACTACCCCCTCCATGTGTAACTTCCCCAGAGACACGTCCTCACGTATTGGAAGGACATTGGCACAGTTGCGTGACACCCTCGATGCTCTGCTTCTGTGGTCAACAAATGTTGTAGGTTTATTTCTTATAGTGCCGCAGTGGTGAAGGAGTACATCCTCATCCTGTGGTCACCTCTCCTGCACCGGTGACGTAAAACAGCACCAGGAATCTGATCTTAGATTATTATCTGGTTCTGCCCGGTGACTCTGCTTTGAAAGGTGAACAGTAGCTGCTCCTTGCACTTCGTCACCCGGGACACTGTTTCACTGAGAAGAGCTCTACTTCTTTCCTTCTTGCACCTACTCATCCACTCTTTTGTCGTCAAGCAGAGGACAGCCACACATCCAGGAATCAGATGGGCACTGAGCGTGCTCTGCTGCTCGACAGGCTCGCCAGCAACGTAGCCAAACGAAAGAGTTCGATGCCACAGAAGTTCACCGGTAAGAGCAGCTCAAGTCACAACACATCATTTTAAACAGGCTGACAGTTTTACTTTAGATTTAAACAGAATATTATGAAAGCCTTCAGTTGTAGTTGAATTTATAGGGTTACTTAATTGCTAGTGATTATGGACATCTATATTTCGAAATCAAAGAGCTGTTACTGCTATAATATGCAACTGTCCTTTGGAATTAAATGTAACATTTGTGCTTTTTGCTCGCATTTATGCTTAACAAGGCAGAATTCATGTTTTGTAGATTATTTCAAGTTGTCTGTCTGAGCTACTTGTTTGTTTGTGTCTGCTGGCTTTCATCTCTTGTCAAACAGGAATTGAGGGCAGAGCAGTTGCCTCATACCTGCACACATCACAGAATGGTCTCCACTGCCCTCAATTCGTTACCAGATTTGTGTCATAGGTGGGTATTTGTAAACATGCATGGTTAAATGAATACATGAGAAAAGAGACACTCATACTCGAAACATCATTTTTCTCACTTTGCAAGTTTTGATTGCATCTAGGATAATAAAAATAGATCAGTTTCGGTAAATGGCTGACATGGCACAGTGATTTCCCAAACTTTACAGTTGGTCACACACAACACAATGCTTTTCAATAGGTGGCTTTCACCTTTTTGGTTTAAGCCCAACTGACACAATCAAGCCCCAAGCTACTTGCAGATGAGGGCGTTTGTGCAAAACCCTCCTGCTCCTCTCCATCAGGTTGACAAATGAAGTGAGATCTTTCAATATGACAACCACAGGGAGTGAGAGAAGTCATTTCTGCAACCGCAGAGAGAGAGAGAGAAAAGGCATGAGGCGAGAAACGTGAGCAGGTGCCTGTCTGTTCATCTGCGTCGTCTGCTTCCTTTCAGCCTTGTGTCGTCCTCCAACTTCTGCTGCTGGCTCAGGATGCTCTTTTGTCCTGTGGACGTGCTGCATTTCAGGTCATGGTGTAGGTTTTCCCTTTTGTTGCCTGGGTGGAGGGATGCACATTTTCTCACTGACCCTTTAGAGTCCCTTAAAGGTTTCTTTTCGACTTTTCCTAACTTCTGCATGCTGCCTGTGCTATTGCTCTGCTGTATTACAAACAGTGTGTGGTATGTGAAAGCCTCTCTTGTTGAGTCTTTGTTCTCGTGTTACTGGTGTAGGCGACAATGGTGTCTGCCTGGACCTGAGCTTTAACAGGGAGCTGGTCCACCAAACTGATGTCAAGGACCCTCCGGGAGGATCTCCGGGGCCCGACGGCCAACATCAGCAACAACCAATCCTCACAGGCCCAGACGGCGACGCGGCTCCCTCCCACAGGCCCTACCCCATCCCATTAGGTCGCAATGACATCAACCATCTGGGCCTCACCAACGGCCACAAGATGGGCATGTCCCTCCTGGGCCTCCATCACAACGCCCAGCAACCCCTTTGCATGGACTCATTCCACAATGACAGCTCCCAAATGACCCAGCCCGTCATGTACAGCCTAGGACACCTGCTGGGGGGGCTGAACCGCCAGAACGGCGTCCCTCACCCACATGCCCAGTCCATCCCCTTGTCACCACTGGAGGCCTTGCGAGCGGCCCGGGCTGAGGGGGAGGCAGGAACGGGGGCAGCTTACCCCTGCAGCCACTGCAGGGTGATTTTCCTGGACTATGTCATGTTCACCATCCACATGGGATGCCACGGCTTCCGCGACCCGCTTGAGTGCAATGTGTGTGGCCACCGCAGCCAGGACCGTTACGAGTTCTCTTCACACATAGCCCGTGGCGAGCACCGCTTAGAATTGAAGTAACTTTTATTCATACTGATGTTCATGCTTGCACAGGCACACACATGCACACAAGCTTAGACACCGATTTACTTGTAGCTGGTTGTTTTAAATATAAAAAAAGCATGAAGTAGCAACTGTCTTTAATGTGTGTGTGTGTGTCAGTGTGTGTCACTGTGTGTCAGTGTGTGTCAGTGTGTGTGTGTGTGTGTTAGAGGGAGATCTTAGGAGAAACGTTATGGGAGTATGATTGGTTTCAAAGTGATCTTAGTCACACTGACACCATAAAAATGACCTGTAAAATGTTTATGCAGGAGTTATTCTACCTCCCTTTCATACATATTCTCTTCCCTACGGACGCCTCTGTTTATATAACATACATATAACAATACGTCACATTCATCTAAATGTTCAACAAAGTAGCACAGATGAATGCATTTCTTGTGTATCTGCTGTTGGTTTTCCTGTTATCTCTTTAAAGACGTACAAATAAAAGAGAGCCTCTTTTGCTCGTTGTCACACGCAGACCTGCACCTTGTTGAAGTGTCAATTCAAGACTGCAGAGGGAAAAAAATCCTATTATCTAGAAGGTCACATGTCTCCTTTCAGGCTGTGGTTTTGAGAGAAGTGCAGTTCACGGCTTCAAAAGACACCTCGCTCTGCACCATGTGTTGGTTTCTCACTCCTGAATATTTTACTCTTTTAGCACTGCTTGTCAGAAATGGCTCATAGTTTTGCAGAGACATTTTTGTCACACTTAAACGGAGATGTGAGTGTAGATCCGACTTAGAAAGTTCAAAACTACAAAGTATCTCATAAAGACAGAGCCAATGGGTTATAAATAAAAGTCAAGGCGGTTCTAAATTAAATGAAAGATATTGTAGATCACCTGGAGATGGATTTGACGGCAGGTTAAAGCTGTTATGTTGCATTAAATCAGTAACAAAGAAGTTGATCTACCATTCTCCCACTGTATCTATGTATTTACCTGCCCTGAAATATCCTATGACACATGCCTCTATTATCGGACTCTCAATTTCATCACGGAATAAGTTCTCACTGTTTCTTCTATATTTAATTGGAGGAAATACACTTTAGTAGATCGCGGCAGTATACATCTGCTGGAGGAAGTGCGGTACTGCAAGCTATAGGAAAGCACAATGAGAAAATATGCAAAAGAAATGATAGTTTCACTCTCCCACTGAGCTCTCACCCCACCCACACAGTGGATAGTAAGATGTCTGCCAGTAAAACTACACGTGAGTATTCATCTGAGCGAGGGCACAATGAAGGTGAAATCTATCGTCAGTGTGAAACCCCCCATTCACAGCTTCATCCCTCTGTTCTGAGTGAATCGGAGCAATTTGGCGAACACGTGGGTCCTGACCTACAGTCTATGGTTCTGACGAGCCATTAACGGATCATGTCAGTATGTCACCCTGTGTGTGGGGGAGCACTTCACATTAATTTCAGAGCAGGGACTACATGGTCATGCTTTGCCGCCTTCAGACCAGAACGGGGCGTTAGCCTCATCCAGCTGCCACCACACTATCTGTCCTCTCCATCAGAGCCAGTTCCCTTTTCTCTCTCTGGGTTTGATGAGAAGTGACACTTGAGAGGCAAACTGTCTTCACAGCTTCATGTCCATATGTCAGATGAATAAGCCCAGTCATCCATTTCAAAAGTACAACCACGCCGCTTCTCTTTTTCCAATTATAGGAGGTTGATAACTTCTGAGTGTGTTGAGTAAGATTGGGCTTGTACTTCTTAAAATTAAACTCAGGTTTCTTGGTAATGTAGGAGGACAAAAAAAACTGCTTAAGGACAGAGAGGATGGTTTCTTAGTTTCTGACACATCACTTCTAAAGATAAAAAACAGGAATGAGACATGCATCTAGTGTGTGTGTGCTTGTGTGTGTGTGTCCCATTTCCACCTTAAAACTGCTGCCAGACAAGTTTACTCAGCTAGTGGAGACAGGAGTCATAATGCAACAGTGACGTGCGTCAAGTCAAACTGAAAGCTTTCTGGTGACACCTGCTGACTGAGTCACTGGGCTCAACTAGACTTGAAAATCAGATTGAGATCCATGCTGATGTATTTGAACTGGAAGACCACTCTACCTGATGCGGAGAGGAATGAAATCAAATTCAGTTCAAAGTCATGGATCCCAGCAGGGGCAGATTCGGGAAAAGGGTCATGGGGACATTGGCCAGGTTGAAATGGGATCTGCCCCTGAAGAGCCCCTGTCCCATCAGCAGGCTAAAAACATTAACAAATAAATAGTCTTACTAACAATACTAACAATAAATATGTCAACTTGTTAAGAGAGTCTACAATTTCCATTATCAAATATATTCAATGATCTATAGCTCTGCTCAAAGCTATAGAAGTAACATTCGAACCGTGCATCTTACTGAATCCAGAATTGTGATGGATGTTGGTAATGTAATTAGCTCCTCTGGGAAAATTGTGGCCCCTTTACGGCCCCGTATTCAGAAAAATCCTAGATCCACCACTGCCACGGCAGGTGTCAGATGCACAAAGTGGAAATTAAATCTCAAATCCGTTTGTTTTTGTAGTTTTGCCTGAAAGAGTTGAGTCAATAACTACAGAACAAATCAAATGCAAAAATATAACTTTTATTTACATTTGTGTATTGACATATGTGGTTTAACAAAGGTTTCTCAGTCTGTGGATGTTTGTCGCTGCAAGACGTCGGATGGTGAAATCGCCTGTAACTGCCGACCTGCTGTTCTGTGGCCATCCTGAGGATGGCGCTGTTGAAGCAGAATTGATGGAGAAACAGCGGTGTTGTTAGATTGATCCACATGTTTTTCTAATGTCGCGTATAAAATGATCGGATAAACGCGGGGGGGGTGCGGGTGATGTGTAATCACAGCGACGCGTCATTAGAGGTGAATAAGAGAGGCCGAAAAACATGAGGCTGAAAAGAGATACGAGGTGAATAAAACAACAACAACAACAATAAGTTGCCACCTTTGCTGCGACTTTTATTCCGACCCAGAGGAGCAGGAGCAGATCTGAGCATGCGCACTGCATCGGTTCTAGGGGGACGGGGAGGACATCACGGAAAAAAACGTAGCGGCAGCACCACACACCCCACGCCGAGATTTCCTCTCTGCGCGGCGCTCGAACTGCGCGACGGACGCGGCCCGCGACTATGCCCGGTGCGGCGCTGCGATGCGGGAGGACCACTTGACAGGCCGGGGTGAGGTCTGAGCCGTTGCCGGGAGGACATTCACATTTCTTCATATGGGAGCAGCATGCGGGAAATGGTCGGAGGTTGCTGCGTGTGTTCAGACGAGCGAGGCTGGGCTGAGAACCCGCTGGTTTACTGTGATGGACACGGCTGCAGCGTCGCGGTGCACCAAGGTAACGTTAGCCGCTGTTAGCGTGCGAGCGCCGGGCAGCCGCGGTCTGTGTCGGTCTGTTGCTGTCTACGTGCGTGTGTGTGGATGTGTGTGGGAGGGGTCGGTAGGCGTGCTGCTGTGTGTTGTTTCCTCTCAGCACACACACACACAGGGCCAGACAGGGTGACACGGAGCCTGGATGGCGCCTCGATGGCACCGTGGGTCCGTGTGTGTTCGTGTGTGTTTATGTGTGTTAGTCTGGCTCGAGAGGCGTGTGTTTAGCGCCAACTGAGCCAGGCGGCCCCTCCGCGTTGGACACTGGGTTGCCTTGTGTCCATTTGCTTTGTTGCGCCTGTGAAGCGGGAGCATGTAGTGAACTTACAGGATGTGAGTGCAGAGCCTCTACCTGGGTTCTCATCTGCCGCCTGAAACAAACATTATGTTAGCTCCTGTAAGTCAGTGAAAGTGCCACAAGGTCCGATAAAGTCCGATTAGGCAGATTCATTCATATACAACTTGTGTGCGTGTGTGTGTGTGTGTGTGTGTGTGTGTGTGTGTTTGTTGTGACAGCATGCTACGGCATCGTCCAAGTGCCCACTGGTCCGTGGTTCTGTCGGAAGTGTGAGTCACAGGAGAGGGCGGCTCGAGTGGTGAGTACATCTTCCCAACACATGACACAGACCATCCATCCCTTCCTGCCTCATCCCTTCCTGCTGATGACACACTCTCTTCTTGCCCCAGAGGTGTGAGCTGTGCCCCCACAAAGATGGTGCCCTCAAAAGGACGGACAGCGGAGGTGAGTCTCCCTGAAGCTGCAGGACGAGCCTCCTCGAGTCAGACCACACTGAAGCTGCAGGTTGACTCACTGCCTTTCTCTCCACCAGGCTGGGCCCACGTTGTGTGTGCGCTCTACATCCCAGAGGTGCAGTTTGCCAACGTCCTCACCATGGAGCCCATCATCCTGCAGTATGTCCCCCATGACAGATACATCAAGGTACTGACCACAATACAGCCTGGAGAAAATCGCACCAAAATATACAACAAAGAACAGCTGTGTGTCCACAGGATTCTGTGGAAGTGTGATGCACTGACTCGATATTCCGGTAGCTCTGCCTCTGTACGCACAGAGAAGGGTATCAAAAAGAATGTAGGTAATATAGAAATAAACAGGAAACACGTTTTAGGACACACAACAAAGACCCTGGGCAGGAATGGATCCAGTGACACCAATATTTTGATATTAACCAGATTAAGCCAATAGCCTTATGAAGATGCTGCGAGGTAAAACACTATATCCTAATTCCCTCAACCCGCAAAAGGTCAAACTTTAAATAAGCAATAAGCAAATAAAAAATTTGACTATTCTGATATTAGTCGCATTATCTAAAAATGTTTATGTCTTCATAAATTACTGGAGTTTTTTTCCGACATGGACTTGTACAGCAGCTACCAACCGTTTGAAGACATTTGCCTACTGTGTTAACAAGATGGAAACATTTTAAAGAGTTGTTGCGTTTGCAAATTTTGGAATGCCTAAAATGATATATGACAGCATCACACATGAAACTATTTCAAGTTGTGGTTTTAAAACAGGCAGAAAAATGTTGGGCATAATGACATGAGTCATAATCATACTATGCTCAGAAACTTGTATATATGAATGGAATATTATATCAGCAGCTCCTGCTAACATCAAAGTCTAAATGATTCTGAATAAGGCTGGTAGTCAGAATGATGGAAACATTGTGGATATGTGCTTTAACCATTTGGTTATCAGGGCACCTCAACATTTTAAGAGATGATGCAGCACCTATAACTGGTTTATTGCACATCAGGTCTTTTCAAGACATGTCAAACACATGACTTTTGAGTTATGTCACCAATGCTTGATCAGATTCATGTTTACCTGTTCTGCCTCCTGAAAGATTTTCCTTTCGACCACATGTTTAGAAGTGTTGGAGTTGTTGTTTGGATCTCTAACTACAAACGTCAGATTTGGTTTCAGGCCCTAAACAAATGGAGCAGGGACCTAGTTTTAAACTGAACTGGTTCCCATCAGTGTCAACAGTCCCACGAGGGAAATCCATCATAAAAGAGAAAAAAACGGCACATTAACATTTCCACCAATGACACATTGGAAGAAGCACAACTCAAGTTTCCCCCGGAACGGGAGAACAGTTCAGCTCCACATCACCATCGTTCCCTCCGCCTACACGTAACCCAGAGCTGAATGGGGCAAGGTCCCGCCTGCTCTCTGGAGGTTGTTGAAAGTCATTCTGGGAAGTGTGGGACATTTTCAGCCGAAGTAGAAATAGACGAGGTAGGTTGAGGGAGAGTCAAGGAAGTACAGTTACCACAGTTCAACACAAACAACCCATTGTGATGTATTTAGCAGTGCTTAAATAGTGAGTGAGATCCATTCCCTGGCTGCTTCCTGGTGTTTGTATCACTAGTGCAGGGCTCGTTCCTAACCATGTCTGTTAGGAATGGACTGATTGCTTGGTCTGTGGCTTTCTTTCTGAAACTGTAAAAGTGACCTGTTACCAACCGGAATCTGTTTGTTTTGCACAGATTTTTTGTCAATGTTTTTCATAAAATTGAAAATGAATTTGCTTTATTACAGTTCATGTGTGTGGTTTGAAGATTTACTTAACACTTAATATCTGGTGTTATTGTTATTTTTGCACAGTGCATGTCGACTTTTTCAGAGGTTTTGTTAAGCAGCTAGCCAAAGTTCACAACTTTTTAACAATAGAGCTTTGTATTTCCAGTCTATATAAAGCGTTGCACCAAAAAAACGAGCATACTTTGCAGAGTAATTGCTAAAGAGGAAGTGATTCTGCGAATGTTGCTGCCACGAAGGAGATAGGCCCCCATGACTACTGGGAAGGTCTGTCTGTCAGATATGGTCGAAAAAAAGAAATACTAATTATCAGAACGATCTGGCGGGCCTGATATTATTGCTGGTAGGCCCGTTTTTACCCCCGGGCCACCAGATTTCGGCCACTGCTCGAGTTTGTCTGAGGACGTAGGACGTGTTGACCTCGGTCCCTGATTGCAAGGCTCATTTTGCCTGTTCATTCACATTTTATTTATATAGAATGTATAGTGTTTCCAAATCTCACCGAATTTGACACATGCCAAGTGTGAGGCTGATAAAGTGGGGTGAGATGAGCTTTCCATAAACAGACAGACAGATGTTTGTTGAATTAGAAATTACATAGAAATGAATCTCTATGGGTTTGGACTGTTGGTCGTACAAAAAAAACAAATATGAGACCTTGGTTAATTCAAATTCTTAAAGAATATTTATACATATAAAACAATTATTTGATAAATCCAAATAAACAGTGTCCACAGGGAATCTTAAGTCTATTTTCCATTTAATCTCTATGTATAGTAATGGAATGACGGTTTAATGGTGCATTGTGGCTGATGTAACACAAAGACAATGGGACCTGTACCATGCAGTGTAAGATACAGTGAACAATCACACTGGGTATAAAGATGTGCTTACACGTTCAATGATGCTTTTGAAAAGTCTGCCCATCCAACCAACCGTGAAATCACAGACTCGTTTTCCAGCCATTATAGCTTTATCATGCATCAGCTATCTTGTAACTGTCTCGTTTTATTCTGTCTGTACAGTCTGTGATATTTTGCAGACTATGTAACACAGACGTAGTGAGCGCCGAATCCACCATGAACCAGAACAGGCCTTTTAAAGCCATGCACATTACAGAGAAATCAATATGAAGCCTGGACTCATTGGACTGAGCAGCCAGTCAATGCCATGTGTGTGCGTGTGTTTGTGTGTGTGTATGTATCCTGGTGCATGCCTGCATATAAATGTACACATGTGAGTCTTTGTGTGGAGGGTTTCATATTACTTTGTCAGCTACAGTAAATTGCATGCAGCTTTCCCCCCCGTCAGAGCCATTCATCCAGATTCTGCTGCCTGAATTCCTAGACAGCGTTACAATGGCCGGCCAAAACTCGAGAAGCCACTCTTCTTTTTTACACGCTCGGTGTAGTTCATTCTCTGGCCTTTCATTACACGGCCAACATCCTCGGAGGGGAGATCAGCCTAGGATGTGTGGAGGAGAGGAGGAGAAGGGGAAAGGGGAGAGAAAAGGCGACAGAGAGTGGGCTGGAGTGAAAAGGTAAAGAGCCCGCTGTTCCTTTGTCCCGCACCTGTTGCTAGGCCTCTTGAGCCCCCCACCAGTCAGCCGTGCTAGCTGGGGAAATCTGAGGGAGAAGTACAAAAGCTGTGTGTGTGTGTGCGTGAATGAGTTTGACTGCTCGTGTGTGCTCTGGTGTATGCTTACGTGCATTTTGTGGACATGTGCGCTCAGTTTCACGGCAGTGAAGCCTGATGTGTACAGGATGTGCGGATTCAGCCTGAAGATCTCAAATTTACAAAGTCTAGTCTGCACGTGATGTTTTTTTTTTTGGTGTAGCATCAATGTGTGTCCTGCAGATTGTTATAAACCATTCCACTTCTTTACTGTAATAATTATTACTTGAGTCGAAATGAATACATTTTCCTTTCATCAAGACATAGCTCTCTTTTGAGGATACTTGACTAGCGACAGTTGCTTTGATGTGAACTTTTTCACAACATCTGGTGAACAGTTACGTTGTGCACAGAGCAAACTGTGTTTCTGTTTGAAAGCTCCATCTGTTTGTCTCGACAAGCAAAACTTCCTAATCATTTACAGTTTAGCTGCGGCTGAACTTACATTAAGAAGCTTTTTATCATTGCAGCACCGGAAACACAGTAGTTCACCAGATGAAAAACAATAGAAATCATTTGAGATACAAAGTAAAATAAGTAATATAAAATAAGGACTCCTATCAAAGTAAATGATCACCATAGTTTGTATGAATGCATCAAACTACCCTGGTAGCACTGGTGCAACAGATTGAATCAAACCTTGCAAGATTTAAAAGACTCAGGTTTTCACACACAACTAATTTTCTAACAAGCAAGGTTTCTCTGTGATCTAATAAAACTGATGTGTCTCTGTCCTCTCATTTCCTGTCGTCCCCATCTTGTTGTGGCACCAGACCTGTTACATCTGTGAGGACCATGGGAGGGAAAGCAAGGCTGCCTGTGGAGCCTGCATGACCTGCAACAGACAGGGCTGCAGACAAGCTTTTCATGTCACCTGGTAAGTGTTACCTTCGGAGTGTTTCGTCTACAGCTTGGTGACATTTTGGACAGCCAGCTGGCCAATATAATTTTATAAAATACAGTTTGCCATAACCAAGAGACAGATATATTAGACATATATGTGTCAACTGATATGTTGAGATGTAAAGCAGCAGCCAGTTAAGGCAGAGAAAGGTTCCTCAAAGTGCATATTTGTATTTCCCTTTGTTGTGTTTGTTGAACCGTGTCTGCACTGTTTTTTCTCGCTCTACTTATTTTTTTTATCTCTGGATTTGATTTGTTCCTTTTGATGTTGTGTAGGCTGAAACTGATTCTTATCACAGAATGCAGAATTGTGTCTTCTAAAATCAGGGCTGAAAGATTGGCTGCCACAGTTTTGTATGTGCAGAGATGTGACAATTAACCCATCCTGCCTTGATCACTGATAAAACATTTCACTTGACTTGGATGACATCCAGTTGCGTGGGTGTGTGTGTTTGTTTGTTTGTGTGTGTGCGTAATATCTTTATCACCCTGCTTCCTTTCCCCTCTCACCCTGTGATGCCCTGTGTCCAGTGCTCAGATGGCCGGTCTGCTGTGTGAGGAGGAAGGCCCAGAAGCTGACAATGTGAAATACTGTGGCTACTGCAAGCATCACTACAACAAAATGGTAAAGTTCGCTGGTGAATGCACTGCAAGGTGTAACGTGACTGCTGCTGCTGTTTTTGTTACCAGCTTGTTGAACTTTAGGGCGGACACTGCTGCTCTGCCATTATGCCAGCAGGGGTGTTAGTCACAGCTGATTAATGTCTGTGTAAGTGGGAGAGCCAGAACATTGAGACAGGATGCCAATGCTGTTGTGTGGTTCAGGGTTCGATGAACATAACAAGGGGTCCTCTCAAAAGCCGTATAGTCCGATCACTGTATCAAAGGGGCTCTCGTGTCTAGGGGTGCAACAGATCCCAGAACTCACAGGTTGGATCAAATCAAGGTTTTCAGTCTCAAATTGGATTTTTTACAACTTTCATTTAAACATAAACATTGTTCATAAAGTGTTTACCAGCCACACCGTCAGTCAGACCTCATCATTTCAGCTGCAGCTGTGCATGTACCCATGGCCGATTCATTGAATTTCCATTTAAGATTATTGCTTCCAACGATTATGAAAACAAAGTAATCGACATAAAACGATTTTCCGTGGTTTAGAGCCAGCTACTCTTTGAAGCAGTTTTTTACCAGACAGTTGTGAGAGAGAGTGGTGTCTTCTCAACTATCTCAGCTTAAAAGCAAATAATCATAATGTCATGAAAGCCCTGCAGCTATTAAGGTTTTATTTGATCATGATTTAATTCCCACTTTCCTGTTTTGGTTCTAATAGCAGAAGAAGTTGCGTTCCAGTGAAAATACGAGCAGTTCCTTCAGTCTTTCCAGGGGGCGCTCCAGCTCTCCCTCACAGGACAAACACCACCACCACAGGCAGAGGAAGGTAAGCACTAAGGGGGCGTCGACAAATCTACCTAATGATTACAGACACTGCACTAGTATTATACATTTAGATTTATATAATCAGATCTACCAAGAAAAAAGTAGCTCTGTTGTGGCTCTCTGCCTCTACTCAATGAAATTAAATGAAGATAAACCTATGTGGTTTTTTTAAGGAATAATCATACGTTATGTTTTGGCCAGTTTGAAAGCACTAGTACGCACAGATGTTAGAATGTGTGACTGTACAAGCGAAATTTAAGATTAGCTACCAAACTTTTGCATTGAACATCTGGTCATCAAGGTAAAATAGGTTTGTAACTGTGGTAACTGTGTGCCAGATCTGTGGTCAGTTGTTGAGCTGTGGCTCAGGAGATAGAGCGGGTCGTCCACGAACCAGAGTGATTGTGGTTTGATCCCTGGCTCCTCTATTCCACATGCCTACATGTCCTCGGGCAAGAAACTGAACCCCAAATTGCCCCTGACGGCTGTTAAAGATGAAGGGCTGCACATAGATGCACTTTATGATTCTGTGTGTGAATGGGTTAATGTTAACACTGTATTGTAAAGAGCTTTGAGTGGTCATCAAGACTAGAAATTGCTTCATAAATAGCAGTGTTTTGCAGACTGTATGCCTGGCAGGACCTGGTAGGACTCTTTACATACCTTAACCCATGTGCATGTGTGTTTTCAGAGTCATAAGGATAAAATAAGGCAAAAAGAGTGCTACAAGAAGTCGTCTGACGGCCTGAGTACATCAGTGACATCCAGCAGCATAGAAAAGGTAGGAAACCTTTTGTAAAGTTACATTTTGAGGGAATCCTGATGCCTCCATCAGTAAGAAATGCCAATTTGATTGCCACACCTTGTGAAGAGCTGTCAATTTTTTGGAAAAAAAAAAAAGATTAACAACTTGCTGTAATGTTTGTGTGTGTGGATGCGTGTGCAGATCTCCTCCAGTCACCACAGCAGCAAGGATATTGAGGGAAAATCCAAGAAGCTGAGCTCACACAGTCATGTTCATCGCAGTAAAAAGATAGGAAGCACTGGAAAAAGCTGCTCCTCCTCCTCCTGCTCCTCCAGTCCGTTCAACACAGGTAAGAAATGAGCAACGACATGTTGAGAAGTTGTTGCTTTTGTTAGGGAAAAAGTCAGAGATACTAGACGAGGTGATATAAAGTCTACTATGACGAGTGAGTTTTTTTTTTTATCTCTGTGTATGTCCTTCTCTTGGAGGTGGCTCCTTGTCTTCTGCTCAGGATTTCCATCAATTCTCATCTTCATCCCGCCTGGAGCGTGACCCTGACCGAGGAGTTGATGACCACAGTGGAGAGGAGCGCAAGGAGCGACACAGGAGGCCGGCAATCCAGGAGGACGAGGATGAAGAGGACGACGAGAAGCAGGAGGAAAAAGAGGAGGAGGAGGAAGAGGAGGACAGTAAATACCACAAGCCACCAGCATTGACTCCTGCTGATGGCCCACTGGCAGGATCCCAGGGTCATGACAGGTCAGAGAGCAACTCGAATCCTTTCGAGAACAAGGTCACCATCTCCACCTTTGGGTCCATCATGCGCATCACCTCCTCGACAGGGCTGGGCAGCAGCAGTAAGATCCGCAAGATCTCCTCCTCAGGGGACTACAAACCTTCCAAGTCTCTTTGCAAGCCGTCTCAACTGAGCACTCCACCTATCCTAGAGGAGGCGGGCCTGGAAGACAAAGCCACACCTCCACCACTGCCCCGGGAGAGGAGGCACCGTGGCAACAAGAAGAGCCGCCATGGTCCAGGGCGCCCACGGGGCAGCAAGAACCGAGAGAGGAGGGAAGACGAGCTTCACCACCACCATCACCACGCAGCACCTCCTCCTCCTCCTCCTCCTCCTCCTCCACCTCCTCCTCCTCTTCCTCCTCCTCCTCCAGCTTTAACCTCCTCAGTCTACCCAAGCCCATCCTCCATCCCCCACTCCACCTTCCCCTCGACGCTACCTCCCACCTCTTCCTTTTCTTCTTCCTCTTCCTCTTCGTTCTCCTCCTCCTCTGTCGGTAGTTTTTCCACAGGCCGTGGTAACTCACTGCTTGGCTCTGGTGAGTCCTTGTGAGCGGGTGTGTGTGGTAGCCCCCAAGCTTCCTGTGTGTGTGTCAGAGAGCGTAGAAAACTCGTCCCTGTTTGCACTTTGGTGCGTTCACTTGCAGTGTGACTGTAGTGTCAAAATGTTTCCATGACACATATGCCCTGTCAGCACCACAGGAACAGCTTATCTGTATATCAGCACCATGTAGTAGATCAAGCAACTCAAAGTAAAAGAGCCCATCAGGACAAATACAGATACAGTTTCATGGAACATTTTTAAATAGATATGGTTTAAACGTTCAGAATATTTAGTAAATCTGCCTCAGTTTATTTGTGTGAGGCAGAGAGGTTGTCCTACATAGTGGTTTGTGGTTGCACTGCACACGTCTCTGTGGTAGTTTTCCTGCCCTGCTTTCAGATTCTCTCATGGACATGAACTCACAGGTGCTGTGTGTGCTTATCTTTAGCGGTCTCACAACTGAGATGATGATGAAAGTAATTGAGAAATATTTTCTCCACTGAATTTATTCCCCTGGTTGCGCAGGTATCTACTCCAGTCTCAAGGACCCTCTCACACTGGGCGGGGGTGTCTGCAGTACTCCTCTCTCCCTGGGCGGAGGGCTGTGCAGCACCTCATTGTCCCTAGGAGGGGGCATGTGTAGCACCCCTCTCTCCTCAGGACTCCTCCCATCCCACGTCTCCTCTCTCTCTCTTCCATCAGTCAGCACTGTCTCCAACACACAGGTATTGCACACAAACTGTTGAACTGATCGGTCATGATGAAGTGTTTCAGACTGAAAAGCTTTTTACTGTATGAGAACCACTGCAGAGCTGCTGTTGTTGTGTGTGGGACAGTTTTCCAATTTAGTTTAACACTTAGAATAAACAATAAACAATAAAAAATATAAAAAGAATTAATGAATAAGTTCATCATAAGAAAATTGATCTACAGCTATTATCAAATCAAAAACTATTTCCTTAAAAATATGCACAAATCACATCTTGCCTTGTAGGGTTTAATAAGGTACAACACCCTCTGACCTTAACCCTCGATTACAGTGAGGAAAAACATTAAAAACACTTTTAACAGGGAAAAAATACATCTATTGTATTTGCACCATTTGATAGAATGTTGTGTAAAAACTGGTTATTAAACTGGGAGCTCACGTTGCATTGTTTTTCAAATACATCAAGCATGAAAGAGACCCTTGTGAGACACTTGATATAGTTTGGCCAATGTTTACAGCCGTCTATAAGGCATCATAGCTGTCATCTTTTAATTTGTATTTAAACGTCCTATCCATATAGTCCAGGTGAACCTTTCCTCACTGTGTCCCAGGTCCCTCCAGGTTCCAGTACCTCCTATAGCCTGACCTCCACCCAGCCTTTCGCCAGCTGTCTCTCCACAGCCCCGCCACTGCTGCCACTACTGAGCCAAGCCCAGACCTCACTGCCAGGTGAGAGGAGGACAGGGTTATAAAAACTGAAACTAGTTTACGACAAGCTTCCAAAGTAAAGCCTCTTCTGACTAAACTGCTCTTCCCTTTTACAGGATCTAACATTAAACCTCCTCTCACAGCACAACAGACACTGCTCTTTAGTGAGGAAAAGTACATGTGAAGTTCATGAGTCTCTGTCTGTTCTCAGAGTCCGACCTCGATGACTGTCGCTTTCCGTGTCAGGGGAACTCACCAAGAGAGAGTCTTTCATCACAGTAAGTCTCTTTCTGTACTTTTTCGACTGTATTGGTGTTGCAGGATTTTACACTCTCCTGTTGAAAATGAGTGAGCAGGTTGACACAGGGAAGTAATCTAAAACACAGGCTCTGGTCTCTATCTCCATCAACGATCAAGCATTTGAATACATTTTGTCTGGGCTGTAGCTGTAGTCAAATCAGTATGTATTTCAGCAAACAACAGGAAAATGGCAGCAACAACCAAAGTGGATTAGATTAAAAAAAACTACCAACCACAGCGTATTGTCAGTAGTTTCCTCTCGTGCCTGCAGCAGTGACTTTTCAATGTTTTGAACTCCCTGTTATTTTCTCCTCCTCCTCACCCAGGTCTCCCATGAGCTGTCTTCCTCTTCTGTTTGACCAGAGAGATGGGCTGTGTGCAGGAGTCAGAGCCCGTCCAGAGAACGTCCCTCAAGCCAGCTCCCACATAGAGCTCCTGCTGGAGAAACATGGCAACGGAGACATGGGAGCCAACAGTGAGTCAGCCTGAAAAACAAAGCAGTGGTTCACATGTAGTTCCAAGAAGAAACTTAGAAAAATAAGAAAATTCAATGGTCACAAAAGAAACTAGAATGTGCACATACCTCTGCCGTGGCCCAGCAGTCCTCTTAAGACCTCTTAAATTCAACCAAACTACACAAAATTACACACACTCATAAATATCATGAATTTGTTTTCATCAAGATCCAGAAATTATACCCACAAACATCAATCAGTCCTAATGTGGAACCGTTAAACTCACCAACTTCACACTTGGCATGTGTATTCTCGATGGCCCAGGAAAATGAAGTGTCAAATCTGAAGGTTTTTGTTATGTTTTCTCACGATGTCGGTCTGACAGTCATTCACAGGAGTTGCTGTTGCTGATCTGAGTCATTTCTGCAACATCCATAGAATCACTTCCTGCTATTTTTAAGTAAAAGTAAAAGTTACCTGTTCATTTTGTTGCTGCTATGCTTTTGATTGAGCTGAATTATGTTGTGAAGTTGTGAACTTGGGTCTGATGATTATGTCAGTTTCTCAAAAGACTTCGGAAATAGTAAGTGGGCAATGTTTAAAAAAATAATGTATCATTTAAAATCAAATCAAAGCCACACACATGACCAATGATAAAGTAAATTCAGTTTCATTTCATGAGAATTCCCCGCACCATAGACTGTTTATAAAAAGCTCTGAACACAACATCAAACAAAGTGGAAGTATATTGCAGAACTGTTTTGAGTAGAACTCACTAATGACACGGAGTGATTCCAAGGCAGCTCCAGAGCATTAACACAGACCAAATGTCCAATCTAACAATGCTAAAGAAAATGATTCAAATCTTCCGGGATCCGCCCCTTTGGCCGGATATGCGCCAAAATTCTTTTGTGGAATGTTTGTTGAGTAGTTTTGGCTTAATCCTGCTGAGGGTCAGGGGTGAAAACATAACCTCCCTGGCAGAAGCCCAACATTCTGCTTTCAACTCTTTGCTCTCAATGCATACGTCTCCTGAGAAAACCGATTTTAAATTAGAAAGCCAGAGAAGGAGAAATCCCGCTTTTGTTGAACTGCTCACAACTTCTCGAGGTAATAACCTCGGTTGAAGGTTCTCATCTAGCTTCCTTTAAAGGTCTTATATAGTGAAAATCTTTTGAACCAGTGTGAAAAATGCTTGGTGTAATTCGCCCATGATTATTTTAACTTAGACTCTCTCGGCTCTGTGAGAACACAACCTGGTGCTATTTAGAGATGATGACTGCCCCTGTGGCGCAGTGCTGCGACTGAGCTGAAAGCAGCTCCAGCAGCGTCGCTTCTCACAGGCCCTCAGTCTGTTAGATTCCTGTTCTGCTCTCTCCTGAGTCAGATCCCTCACTGCCTCTTTCTCTGTTATCAACTGGCTCTGTTTTCTTTTTTTATTCTTAGCTACTTTTTCTTTCTCCACCCAGTGCAATCATTATTGTTCCATTTTTCTTCCTCTTTCTGATACGTCAACCACTGTCTCTCTTTGTGTGTACCATAGTTTCCTCTGTCAACATCCATCAGGGAGCCTTCTTTTTTTACCCAGATTTCAAAGTTTCTCGTAACTGTGTATGCTTTTATGCCTCTCAGGGTTCACTTTAGACTAATGAATGTTTATTGCTGTTCTGCAGAAACGAGAAAGGAGAGCGAGGCAGTTCTTCCTCTTTCTGTGATGCTGGGCACGCTGCACACAGAGCTCCATAGAAAATTAATTAAGAAGCATTTCGAGGATTGCTTTGAATCTCTAGCTCAGCTCTTGGGGCACTGCAATAAACTTAACACGAATAATAAAACTGAACATCCAGTTACATCACCACTAAATGTCAGAGCTTTAATAACTGACTCAATAAATGACTCAATTCTCTCAATTACAGCTTTGACAATCAGTTATAGTGTAAGTGTGTAGTAATGGTGCTATAATGATCCTGTCAGTCTTTACAGCCCTTTCATACCCATGGTCTACTAAAATAGCTCATATGTGTTTGATAAGACTCCAAAATGATTGATCCACTATCCACTATTTAACAAACACTCATTATTTTTCAGTGAGCAGTATAACTTGCATTTCAACCATAAATCATCATCATTTGTATCGTTACTGATAGATGTGTTGCACAGTGGTTATTTTTCTCAAATATCAAAACCAAACATTAGTGTTACATGGTATGGACTACGTCTGTGTTACACTGTTAGAATTGAAGGGGACACTCAAATTAAATGAATTAACGGAGTTAACCTAGTGCACTTTGCAAGTTCTTGCAAATCATTCATCTAATCACACTTGGCCTATGTTTTGTAAATTGCCTGAAAAGGTGCAGCGCCTATTCTGGAGCAGTTTGGACATGCAATAGGTTCACTGTGAATAAATAATTGAATAAACAGGCGACCAGCGCTCTGTAGCAGTCAGTGGGGGTGGGGCAGTTCGCCTTCAGTCTGTGGACAGAGCTTGACAGGTCTTCTTCTACCTCCTCAGATAAACTACAGCAGTGGTCGGCAACTGGGTCAAACCACAGGTCAAAATCGCCACCCGATCATTTAAAAAATTAGATTATTTTTATTTCACCATATTGGAGACACTCATGGGATATAATCTCCTTCAGGGCACCAACATTCAACATTCACTTCCTCTTTAGCAAGCTTTCTTCAAAGTAAAAGCACAATGTTCATTTTGTTGCTGCAATGTTTTATATTGAACTTTAATTACAGAGTTTACATTTTGAAAGCTGTGAACATGGGTCTGAAGATTGTGTCGGTTGCTTAACAAACGTGTGTAATAAGCGTCATGCAATGTATCTAAAAACAACACAAATTCAGTAAATCATTCAAACTATAAAATCTTCTTTGCAGATAAACCAGGTAGGACGAACACAACGTTTTCTAACTTCACTCTTCACCATAGATTGTTTATTAAAAAACTCTGCACACAACGTCCAGCACACAAACAATAAAAAGTGACGGTAAATGAGGAGGACTCGCTAATGATAAGGAATAATTCTGAAGCAGCACGAGAGCATTAACACAGGACACGAGAACAGAACATTCAAAATAAACAGGTTTACATTGGGAACTGTACTAGTCTATTGTACACTGCTAGAATTGGAAGGCCAGATTGAATGACTTTAAGAAGACAAAGTGAACAGGGTAGGGTTTGCATTTTCCAAGGAAGTGTTTCAAAATAAGGTGGTAAACATGGGAAATCCAAAAATAATTATTATATATTTTAAACTTTTTTTACCTATTGCTTGATTATTTGGATGGAATTTGTTTGTTGAATATGTGGACCAAGTTAAAGGTGGCGGTCACAGTCAGGGTTTAGTGGCCTCTCATATTTTGCAGTAGTTTGGGCCTCATCAGTCAGAATAACTGAAAACCCCTGTGTGTGGCTACATAGACTGTAAAGTGGACTTAATGAAAGCTCGACTCAGGTTACTGGTTATGTTGGTCTATTATTGATAGTTTAACCATCACTGATGTATCCTCATACATCCAGTATATTAACTGGGTTGTTATTCACCAGTTCTCGTTACTTGAGCGACATTATGAAAAGTAGGACAGTTACTGACCTGATTTTTATGCTTCCGTGCCAGCAACAGTCATGTCTGCAGGCATTGTGTTTTTGGGGTTGTCTCTCATGAATATTATATCTCAGGATACCTTCAGCACCCTGCACGGAATTTCTTCAAATTTGGCACAAACATTAACTTGGACTCGAGAATGAAGTCATTAGAGATTTGGGTGTCAAAGGTCACAGTGACCTCGGCCCTAACTCGAGAATTCATACACTTTGCATGACAAAATTCAACAGGTGTCTCGTAGTGTACAATGATGATATGTTGATATTTTATGAACAAATTGTCAAAGATCAATATCATTGTGACATTTTTACTAGGGCAAATACACTTTTCTGCTCTATATCTAACATCATAACTCAGGAACTAAAGGTGCTGACTGTATTTTACATTTAAAGAGCTGTTTAGAGGAAAAAGGAGCAGTGATTAAATTAATTTGTTGATCTACTTCTTGTCTACTAGGTGTTCATATTCATAGAAATACATGTATTCAACAATATTAATAATATAGAGTCCATTATTGATATTTCATTGCATCTCCTCTAGTTGTGGAGATGCTCCAGTCGCTCCACTCCCTGCAGCAGGAGAACCAGCGCCTCCAGGACCAGATCCTCAGCCTGACGGCCAAGAAGGAGCGGCTGCAGGTGCTCAACACGGAGCTGGCTGTGCCTTTTCCTCCACACGTTTATTCCGCCCTGGGCGCCTTGCACACTTCAGCACAGATCAACTTCCTGTCATCCACCCAAGGTGAGGTTATTCATCTCTTCGACCTACTTTCATATCAAAACCTAAGGACACACTGTTTCTAAGATGTCATGTTGTACACTGCCCACCTGCTTTTACTGTGCGTTCACACGCTCCTCAGAAGGTCCCATTTCCCAACACCTGAAGTCATTGTTCCGACTTCAGTGCAGTTATGTGTTTTGAAGTCCAAACATGGAAATGTGAATGTAAATGTAAATATAAATGTGTTTGACAATGGAAACCATTTATAGTGATCACGTTTGTCCTGGGCCAAAATGAGCACTATAAAGGGATGATTACGTAAATACAATTGCTGAGGTTCTGTATGAAAATCCAAGAACTTGAAGGAAAGGTCACATTGCGAACTTAAGTATGCATGAGCGCCCACGCACACATACACTGACTCTGGTGCTCACTTCTCTCTCTCTCTCTCTCTCTCAGATGCACACACCCACACACTGACCAACAAGCTCACGTTTCTGACCCGCTACAGTTTAAACGTTGATTTGTTGGAAATTACGCCACAATATCAACACCGATCATCACATAATGATCATTACTTTTATTCTGTGATTGAAATATTCATTCAGCCGGTCTCACACGCTCTCTTCTGTGCGTTAGTTCCTGTCCTGCTTCCACAACAGTCCAACTGCATGCTCCATATAAAAACATCAGTGTATTATTTTCTGGTGATCCCTCTCCATGAGCTCATTAGACTGCTTTGAAATAAATATAGGGATTTATTGAGTGAAAAAGCTTTTTGTAGGGTGTGTTGTGACAATACAAAACCTTGTGGCTTATGTAAAAGTTTGATTTTGTATTTTTCACCCTGTGTTTGTACCTCTCTCCCTTAGACCTTCTTAGCACCAATAAGAGTCCCCTGTCCAAAAGCTGCTTCTTGAATGACACCTCCTTTGTTAACTCATCTGAGGTGAGAAGCCGTAGATCATGTGTTACACATTATACTGACCTGGATCAAACAGTATCAACAAGTGTGTTTCTGCTTCCTAAACCTGTTTGTATCAAGAAATGTGTGCGTTTGACCCTCAATTCACAGGATTTCCTAGGGGTCTTAAGGGGTGACTTAAAAAGTCTTAAATTACATTAAATAGATAAAGAAGTTATGTACTTGATCTTAAATACACATAGATAGGTCTTGTTATTGCTTTTTTCTTTTAAGAGAAATGTTTTGCATGCACAGTTTATAATGTTTCAGTGTGTTGTGAGTCTTCCCCAAGATAAAGAGATTAACTTGCTGTAATAAAACTACAAACAAGACAAACTCACCGTCTACAAAGACATTGGTCACACTCGGCTTGAGTTTGGGATAGAGTATGGAAAACTACTGCCTGTCGTTTGTGAGATAATGTTGTGCTTTTAGGGTTTTTCTCTTTGTGGTTCCTTCATCTTATTTTCAATTATCGGGGAGTAATTCTGGGACTCCAATATTCCTCCATATCTGTCATCCTTGACATAAATCTCGAATTTCATTTGTTAAGGTCTTTAAAAGGTCTCAGAAAGTTTGGATTTACCTTGTTGAAACCTGCAGAAACTCTGATACAGGGATGAAAATGATAAACAATATGTTCTCTTACTGTCAGATGTGTACAGACTCTATTTTTTTCACGGTTAACTGATGCAGTTAGGAACTGGATTCACATTAATAGCAAGCTGACACCTGCAAAAGCTGACATGGACTTTTCCCCTCTTTGTTCCAGGAGCTCCACTCTGGTAGTCCGTCCCGCAGCAGCTCGTCCCTCTCTTTTCAAAGTACTCCTCCTCCTCAGCAGAGTCCGGCCTCCTTCAGCCAGCCGCTGCTGAATGGCCTGAGTCGAGGTCTGAGCGACGGTCTGGGGACCATGAGTCAGGCTGGCAGCTCCTCTCTGCCGATGGTGGGTGGGCTGATGGCGTCTCTTGCAGGAAGTATGAACGGTGTGCTAGGAAGCCTGAACGGTGTGATCCAGTCTCCGGTGCAGAACGCCCCACAGCCCACACTCCCTGCTCTGCGCCCCCAACCTCCACCGCTCAACCCACAGGCACTGGCACAGGGCTTCCAGCTCCCCAAGAGTGTGAGCCCGTACGTACCCAGTACTGTCTGACTTTCAGTCAGCTGAAGAGATCCAAAATGAATAGTTTTCTTTTTTTAAGGGTTTTAAAAAACGTCCAACAGCTGACAAAACTTTACTTAATAATATTACGAATATTATATTATAATACTGTTGTTCTGTCTGTTTAATGTACTCGCCTCTGCTTTTATAACTATGATTTTCACTGCCACTAGATATCGCACTTGCACCTGCATGTCAGACCAAAACAAATGTTACATCAGCCACACCTCCAGCCACAACTACCCCCTTCATTCAGGTTCCCAGTAAGTTGCTGCTGCACCCAGTGGGAATGGTCCCTAAACACACAGAAGAGCAGTTACCCTATATGAATACAAAACCTTTTTCCATTTTTATTAAGCATTTAGAGGAGAGCCAACAGAAAAGCAACCCAGCTAGCTGCTGTGCAGCCTGGGAGAATGGATCTGTTGGCTCTTCTTCATAGGTTGGTGCTCCTGTCAGTGCCTGAACCTCCCAAGAGTCAGACTCTTAAGTGAAGGTGTTTTTTTCTACTGATTCTGGAGCTGTGCTCACTCTTGCAGCCCTGAGCGCAGCACACTCTCACCAGGATTGGATGGCGCTAGCTGCTAGTTAGCATTCTATCATTATATAGTCTTAGTGTCTCAATGGGAGCGACTCACATGCACTAACATGAATGTGTGTCTGGACCAGCTACCAAAACAAAGAAGCGGGAAGCTCGGACCACAACACATTGAGTAACGCCATCACTTCACTGGTTCTTTACACAGAAAACCGATGTTTGCTGCTGAATTCGATATTGTGTATATATATATATAACCTTTAAAGTGTGGGTATGTTCCTTGTGTTTTCAGATCCTCTCTCCTGTCAGAGCAGCAGAAGCAGCTTCTTCTAGAGCAGCAACAGCCGCAGCTCCAGCAGTTCCTTGCCTCACAGAACTTCACTCCAGTAATGAACTTCTCTCTGTTACTTTATCTTACTCTCACCTGTATTTTCACACTAGACTTTTTCTCTCAGGATGTCTAAAAAGATCTTTGATTGACAAAGACAATTTTTTCTGACGTATTACCGAAATAATAGCTGTGTCTTAATTCAGGGGCCTTTATCGACTACGTAGAGCTGGCGGGCTCTGTTTCCTCTTTAAAAAGTGGTTAGTCACTGAAGCAAAATTAATCCTGGGATGGGTTGGTCCGGCTTCTCAGGGATGAATGGACCGATTTGTCGGCCACTTTTGGAGGAGCCTTCGAAATGGGAGATGTAGTTGTGCCGCTGTTCTCCTATCGTTCTTCAAATGCAGCCTCCAAAGAATGCAGCCATGATTTGATACACAGCTAATGTTATTCCTCTCTTTGTGGCCATAAACTTTATGGGCAAAGGTGGTTGGACACCTACACATCACACCTACAGGAACTTTTATGACATCCCTTTCTCGATCTAGATAGACATTAACATGGAGTTGGTCCCCCCTTTGCAGTTATAAAAGCTTCCCACAAATTTGGAGGCAAAGAATGGTCTGAAATTGCTGAGGCATTTACATTTCCCTTCACTGGAACTATGGGGCAGAGTCCCACTAATTGCAATGGGTCTGAATGAAACACCTGAATTCGATGATTAAGATGTGTTAATTAATACTTTTGTCCTGATAGTGAACACATGTTCTCGACAAGTCTCAGCTGTCAATCATGACATGTTACCCTGTTTTTATAGAGCTAAACAACGTGGTTCATTTCCTGAGTAGTGTTTTTGATTATCGGCCATAATATTATATATAAGACATAAACTGTGTTTGGAGAAAAACAAGTTTTATTTGCAATGTCAAGGAGAAGTACTAGACTTCCCACAATCCTCAGGTGTAATACCGACGTTTTGATAAGGGGAGCTTGCTGTTACCATGGAAATATTTACCACAGTGACAATCAAGTTGGCTACAATGGGAACGGTTCAGCGTAACATTGACCACAGAACAACCATGATTTATCTTTCTAATATGATGACATTTTTTAGAGATGAGGAAAAGAAAAGCCCAAAGGGGAAAATCACTAGAACAAGGTTAAGTTCAAAAAGAAGTCATTGGAAAAGGATCGTTCTCGATGGTTTATGGGATGAAAAGCTCCTTCACTCATTTCCTACATTTTTTGTTTTGGAAATCAAATGTTTTATGGTCAAGATTGGTTTCATAGATGGTCAGCCTCCTTCCAGATTTGAAACACTTCATAAGGATTTTCTGAAATAAAAGGGAAACGAATTGAGCTGTGCGGCATTTAAGACCTATACTGTAGCCAGCCACCGGGCGGCGATCAAGTTGTAATGTCATCCATCTGTTTATGCAGTCTATGGTTAAATAGGTACAAACAGAAACTCATATGCATCGTCCAGTCTCACACTTGTCCTGACTGTAAACGTTGTGCTCCTTCACCAGGAGCAGCAGGTGGTGGTTTGCCAGATGCTGCAGCAGCAGAGACAGAGGGAGCTGCAGCGCCTCACGCTTACAGGAGCACTCACCTCCACCCCAAACTCACCCATGATCGCCCATTCTCCCAACCTGCTGTCCTCTGCCACAGCCTCCCCCCTGCAGGGCGGCCAGGGAGGCGGCCTCTTTGCTCTGCAGGACCAAGCACTTCACATGCCGGGGGTGAGCAGCGCCGCAGGATTTCTCATCGTGGTTGTAAAGGCTGTCCTGTTTTGTTTCCAGTTTTTGAAAACTCATTTAATTTTGTTTTCAGGGTGGAGGAGAAAAGGGCGGAGATAAGAATGGATGACGTCTCTCGATAACACAAGAGCAGCTCAAATGAAGATGCCGGGTGTCACACCACCCACTTGAAAAACTGAAGTCCACTTTTAGACTTGTGAACGTCTTTTCCTCTCCGTCATCTTTATCTTAAACACTCTTTTATGAATGTATAACAGGATGGACTTAAATTTCAAGGTGAAGTTTTTTCGTGTTTTGAAAGTCTTTATATCAGAGGTTCTTTTCATAGATTTTTTTTGTGTAGGCAGCTTTCAGAGAGCATGAATTCCGTGGTCTCTTCTTAAATTGCACTATTTTGTTAGTTAGACCAATGGGGCTGCTGACGAAGGCAGAGCTGGAGTTCCTGCTCGTCCCTGCAGGTACTGTGTGGGCTTTTTTTTTCCTGACTTCTCAAGCACTGACCTTTTCATGAATTCCCTCCACTCAGTCAGTGAGAATCACAGCTCTGCCCCTTGTTGCAACCTCACCTGTCTTCCTTGATATGTCTTCCCGTTGTCTTCACCCCGCCCAGATTTCATGCGGATCTTCTATGTCGCAGCCTCTCACAGGCTCTTACCGTGTAAAGCATGAATATACTGTCACTTTTCAATGTGTGGTCGTTGGCGTCTCAACATGAAGCTAGTTATTACCTCAAACGTTTTTGCCACCTACTTTCCATTGTTGACATTTTGTGCTGACTCTTTACTACAATAGTAATATTTAATGGATATAAATGCCCACCAAAAAATCCTGGTGTTAGCTCAAAGGTATTAAGTCATGTAACTGTAAAAATGGCACGCAACCCTCTCATCCAAAATGGCGCCATAGAGCCACCAGGTTTTATTCTAAACGACCACAAGAGTTTCTAAAGCCTTTTATATCCTCCCAGTTGCTGTCGAGATTAAGCAGATGAAACCAAACATTTGGAAATTGTGAGGAAAAAGAAATGAGTAGTTTTTTCTAAAGAAGTGGGCACTTTGCATGTTAGTAGTTAACAGAGCAAATTAGCCATCAACACAGAAACTTAATAAAGGAGGCTTGGTACTAACTAGGCCATTAGGTTTTTGATTGATAAGAGTATTTTGCACACCATCCTCAAGTGTCAGCTTATGTTACTTCCATACGTAGATCCTTTTCATGTCGGACGACTAGTGGTTCTTTTAGCAATACTGGATAGATAATGAATGCCTTAATGATACTAGATTTACAGAGAAAACCACGAGCCCAGAGGCTCACTCTCCTGCTGATTTCCTTCGATAGTGATTTATATCTGGGGTTCACAGAGGGGGACATTACTGAAGTGAACTCACTCTTCCTAAGCTCATTTATACTTTTGCTAGCGGACTGATGATTTCAACAGTTGTGAATAACCGTATAGTGATAACTGAAGTGTCAAATCATTTTTCTATTGTAATTTTTGTGTCAAGATGCAATGATCTTTAGTTTTTTGTGCTTCAGTGAACTGAGACGGATGTATTGGAAAAACAGTGCGCAGTGGTTTCATAGGAAGACGACGAGATGTAAAAGTAAAAGTGTAACAGACAGTGGATTGCCAATGCTGCTGCTGTTGGCCTTCACTGCAGGGCTGTTAGAGCCCATCTAGACGTTAGCCAGTGTAGAGACTCCAGCCCCTTTTACTCAGCCTGTTGCATCTCTGTATTCAACTTTCCAGTTCTGTATGAAATGAACAGACATGGAATGGGGTTGGCTTTTCTGTCCCGCCTGAATGGCAGCCATTGTCATAGTTTGTTGAATAAGGGAGCAGCAGCGTGTCGGGTCAGTCGTCAAGCCTGATTTTGGAATGTGGGCGTGTTATCTCAAACCACACATGTGGTTGTTTAAGTGTACACAAGCAAGGGCGACATAACAATGGGTCGTCTTAACTGCAATATGTCTGTGTAAAAGGGGCTTATGATAAAAAAGCTTCTTCTCCTCCACTTCATCATGTGACGACTGTTTGCATCCGTTTTCTCTCACATTCATCTCTTACCCTCAAAGTAAGGGATTGTTTTATCAGGTTTTTTTCCCTTTGTTCTTTACCAATATCTTCTTGGCCTTTTAAATATTTTGTCACTTTTTTTCCTCGAACATGATTTGTTCACAAGCAATGTGATACGTTGAGTGATAGTTTGTTTTGTTAGCAGCAAATGTAGACGTCAGAAGGAATTTAAAGCAGCTGACTAGTCGCTGATAAATACTGTAGCAATGCCAGAGGGAGAACGTTGATTCTGATGATAAAGACATAAGCCGACGTGTTGACATGACTCCGAGTGGAAGGAGTGTTTCGCCAACCATGTCCTTACGAGTCGCCTGTCACACACTATGTCCAGGAGGTGGACTGAGGAGTGGTGCGAAGGATTTCTGAGGCAGTTTCTTTCTCATGTTGCACTGGGGCACTTTGGGCCCAATTGTAAATCGTTTTTTTTAAGTACCTTTTCAATTTTGTTGGAATACGAGTTGTATACTTCAATGTTTGTGTAAAAACACATTCATTTTTTTAAGCTTTGAAGTTTGAATAAGCAAGATAATCCTTGTTCTGAATGTCGTACTGTGTATCTTTTATGTATTACAACATTTAAGCACCTGGCTCTGAATGAGGTTTGATGGAGAGCAAGTTACCTATTGGGAAATGAGTTGCATGAAATGCAGTGATGTCTCTCAAATGTATGGCTAAATACCAAGTAATAACTATGCATAATTTGAAATGCATCGTTCCCTGAAGAAGAAAAAAGAAGAAATTTAATGAAATGAGCACTGAAGTTTAAAAAGGACATGCACTTCGTCATTGTACAGTGTATTTGAGATTGATCAAAATGGAATTGACAATATTGAGATTAAAAGCCCTGTAAAGTATTTTGATATTTTTGTGTGTAAAATTAAAAAAGGATTTTAAGACGACTTTTTGTCAATAAATGTATTTTACTGAGTTGTTTTACATGTTCTCTTGGGTGTTGAATAATTCAGCAGTGAATAATCTGTGTGCCTGACATTGTGATGGATTTCTTTTTTCTTTGAAAGTAATTGTCAAACTAAGTTGTGATCTGACATGAATGACACAGTTTCACTTGTTTTAATGTAGATAATATCACTTTAAACGTTTGTGTGCAAGACTGAGGTGAAAGGCAAAAAGGTAATTTAAATTATCCTAATGATGTTTTCACTAAATTGTACAAATTGTTGTTTTCTTTACCATAGAATGCGCCCTTTATACTTAAATAGTTTATATTTACATCAGGAGCAGGTCCTCTCTATGGAGGCCGCCATGTTTTTTACACAAGTCCAACTGGACAACAGCACCTTTTGGTTTTTAAGACAACTGAAGGTTTACACAGGTTCTCTTTCATGTTTGGAGGGTGAGGTGAGGGGTATTCAGCTGCAACATGCTACTTCACCACTAGATGTCACTTAATCTTACACACAACCTTTAACACAGTACCAATACTAGTCCATAATTTCTGTTCGACAGAGAGCTATTGCATTCTGCAGTGTTAAAGTGTTTCTGCAGATCAATATGAGATCACGCTGGAGTTGACATTTTAACTTTTTGGATGTACAGTGTCATCATTGTATTTATCCTATGTCCTATGTTTGTTTGACAATAATAAGTGAATTGATTCTTTAGTTAGAGCCAAAGGCATGTTTTATGATGTCACAATGAATCCGACCTTTGACCTTTAACCACCTAAATCTATCAGTTCCTCTTTGAGTCTAAGTGAATGTTTGTGCCAAAGGACGCACAGATGGAAAACCCTGCTGCCTCTAGTCATGGCTGCAGCCGCTGGAGCATAAATATCCTCTGGCAGCATATAAAATAGAACAGATCCATTAAATTAAAATAGGTGTATCTGATAGGAACTTCATTTGTGTAAAAGCCTCAGTGCAACAATCAGCATACAGCCCACCTAATACAAAGTCCAGGGAGCAATGTGCAGCTTATAACTAGTATATACCAAGTCATTCAGAAATAGGGTTCAAATGAATAGATTGAGCAATGATGGGTGTGTTGGATGTAAACATAGAGGCTGGCATGACTCAGTGAATGTGAATGATGCGACTGTATCTGTAATGTGTGTATGTGGTGTCGGAGGTTATTAGCGTTTTATTCTATCTCTTCATTCTTATGATTTTGTCAAGTGGGCTGTTGTGATGGTGGGTGTTACAGATCAACCTGGACCAAGCTCTTATGTCGAAGGATTTGACAGCTTCAATAAAACATTTGTTTCAGATTTCGGTTGAAAAGCAACATTAAAAAAAAAGGTTCATGTGACTCAAAAGGTTTGTTTTGACAAATAGTTTTGTAGGTAATTACAAATCCATTTCATAGTAACTAATAAATATACGATGTGATAAGTGGTCACTCTAGAAAACGTGACCAAATTAACCTACATTATTTCCTTAAAGAAAACAGTATTGTACAGGCGGGGCATCTGTAGCCGAGGCAATCTGCAAAGTTTAGCTCTCTCTGATGACACATGGAATAATAGGTAACCTTCACCTCCACAAGTCACTACCTTGTGTGCAGACCCAGTCGGCTGTCTGTCTCTGTGAGTAAGGTAGATTGCCAATTTGACTTCTCCTATATAAAGTTGACCTATCGTAACTTTGACTGAGGAAGAGGAGGAGGAGGAGGAGGAAGAAAAAGACAAATAGGAGACGGAGGAGGAGGAGTGGTAGACACGGCTTCAGCACGTAGAGCTGTTTACACTGAGCAGCCAATCAGCGGCGGACTGAGTAGAGGCCATGTTGTGTCGCTTCCTGGAAGTTTAGAGAAGGAGCCACAGAGAGACTCGACGACCGGAGAAGAAGTCACGATCAGACTGTGAGCCTCAGGATGAACATGAGCAGATTGGTGCTGCAGAGAGGATTCAGACCTCTGCTGCCCGGCGCCTCCTCCACGGTGAGACACTCCTGAGTCATGAAGTCTGTGGGTCTGTTAGTGGGGGCTTTTCTCTTCTTCACTTTTCTCTTCTGTACAAAGAATGAACGAACGTGTACCGCACATTCCTCCTCCTTTTCACCTTTCTCCTCCTCTTCCTCACCTGCATTCTCCTCACCTTCCTACTCCTATTCCTCACCTTCCTACTCCTCTTCCTCCTCCTCCTCCTCTTCCTCCTCCTCCTCTTCCTCCTCCTCCTCACCTTTCCGCCCCTCACCCTTGACACGTCTGTGTATTTCCAACAAACCTGCAGAGATTAAAAGCAGAAATATTTATGAAAACCTGCTGTTGATTTATTTTGTATCATTGAACAAGCGGCTGATAATTAATATTTATTACTCATCTATGTTTTTACAGTTTTATTTTGATGTCCATGAACTGTACTGATCATTGACTGCAAATAAACATGGACGACATGACAGTTCCCACAAAGTGTGTCGATCACCACCTGGTGGCTGGCTGCAGTAAAGGTCATAAACTCGACCATCTCCATGTTAGTGGATGGGCCACGGACGAATCAAAAAAGTCGTATGTGTGTTATAAATGTTAATTTTGCCACTAAGTTTACTTTACATCAGTTATTTGATGATATAAAAATGGGGTGTAACTTCATGATTGACAGCTGAGCCTGACCCAGGATTGGTCATTAATGGGTATCGATGGGACCTCGCTTCCCAGACTGGATAGTGGGGGAAGGGGAAATGTGTTATCAATCTTTAGATAGAGTGAATGATTCTGATATTTAAGAGAGAAGAAAGTCAGTCACAGTTTATTCCTGATAAAGTTGATATCCTCTCTCTGTCACTGTGCTGTGGGTCAGATGTTGTCTCAGGTGCAGAGCTGCCTGCTCTCCACACAGCCGGTGCCTGCAGCCCGGCTGCCCTGCAGAGTGAAGGTGTCTGCTGGGAAACGCTACGCCTGGTGTGCCTGTGGACACAGTAAGAAACAGGTGAGGACATCACACATCATGGGGGGGGGGGGTTCAGGTTCCAGACACACCTGGAGCTGAGTGCCAGTCCAGTTTACTTTGAGACCAGTTTGAAAGCTGTTGAGAGACAATTTGCTTGTGGAGACTTGTATTTCTTCCTGTAAGCAAGCAAATACTGAAAGCTGAGGCCTTTCCTTAGAATTATTGAAAGTTAAAGTCAGAATAATAGAACAGTAGGTTGTGTGCAGAGATCAACAGTGATTTAAAGGAGAGAACCAGCTTGGATTCTTTTAAAACATTAAAAAAAACTATGTTAATATTAACGTCGCAATATGAGCCTTTGACGTCATGACTCAAAAATGCTGCAGGTTAATGTAACACACAGATCAGTCCTGTCAGACAGCACAACACTGAATATACTACAGGCAAACTGTGACCACCATCTAAAAGTTTAATGGAGATTATATACATATGACTATGAAGTGGGGGAGGTAGATATCCTCCCACACTGAGTCTGCTTCTGTTTTTCTCTCTGCTCAGTGTGGGAACTTCTCTATAATATTGTGGCGACCTTAAAGTGCCTTGAGATAAATTACGTTGTGATTTTGCGCCATATAAATGAAACCGAACTGAAAAACTTCCAGTACTTACCATAATACCATAATATGTGTTTATACTTCAATTACAAAGGCCTGATCAATAAGTAAGTAGCAATACAATTAACAATCTTGTATATTACAGGCTAACTGAACAAACAGCACCTGCTATATGCACTTTGGTCGCACTATTTTTATGACTTGATGACTGAGAAGAACCAGCAGACTGTGTGTTGTCAGACTGATGTGTAGCTTGTGTTGTAGGTTTATCTAGGCCTCAGCATATTTCCATGATCATCTTGTTGGAAGTTCTGTGTTTTTATTAACGCCGCCCACACGCATTGCTGTCAATAATCAACATGTTTCAAAGAATCTTTATTTACAACTCATTAACTTCCAAATAGGTGTGGCCAAAAACGTGTGTGTGTGCATGTACTAGTACAAATACTCTGTGAGGTCGAGTTTGAGCCCAGACTCAATAGAGTGCTGACAGTTTGTGAGAGTGAGGACATTTCTGCACAACAGCAACAAAGGGCTGGTGCAGAGGCAGGATGTAACAAATTAAATCTGCTGTGGAGTTCACCTGTTGTTGCTAACGTCACATTGACACCAGTGTCTGCTCTTATCACCACAAGCTCTCTTGACATCTTCGTAGGTGTTTTGTACGTGTGATACCGCTTTTTCACTCAGAGATATTAGTTTTATTTGTATTTTTGTGTCCGTAGCGCTTTAGAAGCATCATCAAACCCCCACCCCAACTCTGGAGGCTCTCCCGATGGACATTTGTGTACACACATACACCTCCTCAGCAGAAACTGAGGAGGAACTCTGGAGTTTCATGCAGGCAAAATGATTTGACTGAAAGTGTGATGATGCTATATACGGCGGTACCGACTGTATGTCACCTTATGAATGTGATGAAGTCTGATAATTGATCCCAGAAACATAAAGCTCCTTGTTAACACTGGTTGTCTGTAGGAACCCACCTTTAAATCTCTTTGTTGTCTAATGAATTACTCAATAGATGTGTGATATCATAATATGACATTAAAGGAGATGTATCTCAGCTCAGGCAGTGTGTGATTCCCAATTGGGTGTTAGAATGGGATCACCTTTGCTGGTGATGATTATAAGATGGGTGTGTAGTGTTTTACAAAGTTCAGATCTCTCTAAGAAATGATATGAAGATAGTTATGAAGTCTGTGTAATAACTCTCTCTCTCTCTCTCTCTCTCTCTCTCTCTCTCTCTCTCTCTCTCTCTCTCTCTCTCTCTCTCTCTCTCTCTCTCTCTCTCTCAGCCTTTCTGTGATGGAGCTCACAGGACGGCTGCACCCAGCATCTCTCCTCTGCGTTTCACCCCTGACAAAGACAGGACGCTCATGCTTTGCGCCTGTAAGCAGACTAAAAACGCACCGTACTGTGATGGCTCACACTTCAAGCTCATCTTCCAGGATCTGGTGAAGTGGGTGAAAGGTGTGGTTAAATGAGCGGCAGTCCACGTGTGTTTCCCTGTGAAGAAATCAAATGTTTGACTCAACAGGATCATGTAATTCACTGAGTTATCAGGGTAAAACTCATTATTGTTGATATTATGTATGCCATTATTTTGTTGGGGAGATGTGACAGTAAGATATTAAACTGATATTGGAGCAGCTTTGGCTCATGGATTAGCGCAGCCGTCCTCTAACAAGAAGTTTGGCGGATCGATCCCAGTGTCCTTGGGCAAGATGTAAAATTGTACTGTAAACGCTTTGAGTGGTCATCCGAGCTAGACAAGCATGAAGAACATTTACCATATCTTCCACTGATTTATCATCTTCTGAAATTGCATTTTTATTACGTATTTTGTTTATTATTATACAAATGTACAATATATGTGTATAAAGCTGTTGGTGTGTCCGTGATAACGCTGTTGATGCTGAAGCAGTGACCGTCACCTTGAATAGGAACACTTATGTCATCAGTCCCACATTATCCTTTCATAAAGACCTGACACACTGTATCCCTATTTCCAAAATATATTAAAGGAATATTTATCAAAAATGTTTTTAATCAGCTTTGTACCCTGATTTCTAGTTGATATTTAGTTTCATAAAATTTATTCAAAATATCTTTAGTAAAATAATATACTATATATAATATACTGACTGTATGCCCTTGTATGTAATGCTAGGGGATATAGTGGCTGTCTAATCTGTTGGTCTATCTATTTATCTGTAATTATTTAGTTTAATAGAGATAAAGAACCAGAGCCTTTTGATAATATTATTGAAATGTATTTTCTGTATTTCCATGACGATGAGCATGACCAAGTTAACTGTCGGCTCTCGACTCTGAATGTTTCAAGCAACAGATATACTCCACAATGTGATTGAGGTTTTCCGGAAGCTGGTGAAAGGAGAACTCAGGCAGCAGCTGATGTCTTATGCAGAAGGTTTTAATGTAGACTTGATGCATCAAGGAGATCAGAAGGTGAAACAACATACAAACGTTAAAAGAGCTACATGAGCAAGACCCCCAAGTCTGAAGATGTCTCCCACAGCTTCCCAGTATATCTTGCTCTACTCGCGTCACCCATTCTAACAGTACATCCATGAACGGCTAAAATTGCTGTCAATTTCTATGTTACATGGAGGTTTTCACATTCTATTGAATAGTTAAGTCTAAAATATGAATCCCAAATCACATTTGTGTCCTTACGTTTTGCCATTGGTGAAATACCATGCATCTCAAAAATGTCAAATGTGGCACAGATTAGTGAGCACATCATGTCTGTATCTTCAGTATTAGCTTCAGTAATGGACTTTTATTATTATTTAATCATTCATTTTTTCAGTTACTTACTTTTGCAAATGTCTAGACATTCAGCCATGAAGCGACAATACAATCCAATTTTACAAAGCAAGATCAAATAAAATGGAATATAATTAAAATAGCTTTAAATCCTCATATAACAAATAGTAACTTATTTTGATTTTAATGAGGGTCAATCCTATCACTTAGAAAACCTTGCTTTATGATTGTGACATTTACCAGTTCTCAGTATAAGTTGAACCTTATCTATTTCTTCATTTCATCTTTCAGTCACTCTCAAATCGTAGAGCGACACCCGCCTCCTGATTGGCTCAGTGGCTGACATGTGACACAGGAAGTGGATTTCGCTGATCGACTCGGTCGCAGCTGTCAGACTGTGAAATGTTTGTGTGTAATTGCCAGTTGTGTTATTGTTGTGTGTATGTGTGTGTGTTTGACTGAGCTCTTACTCTCTACACAGCTCAGACTGGTGCCGCCTCTCCCTGAGTGTCTGTGTGTGTGTCTGTGAGCAGCAGCCGTGTCAGTGTTGGAGTCCCATCTGTCAGGGGAGGCATCATGAACTCGCTGGTGACTAAGTTAGATCACATGTGGATCAGCTTCACCTTCAGACAACCTCGGCTCCCGGCTGCAGCAGCTCCCAAGGTAAATATAGTCCGCGTGCTACGCTGTAAACAAGGTGCTGTTCGGCTGACGACCCGCTGTCTGGGAAATCACTGCGCATCCACTCACTGCTAAATACAGCAACAAAACTGAAGAGACTGCTTATGTACACTGCGGCACATTACAGACATGCACGCTTTCAAAAAATACTGTGTACTTACCTTTGCCCCTTTTTTGACCTTTGATTATTCTTATGCCCTTGTGTTGCACTATTTTGTATAACACTGGATGCCTTAATGTTCCTCTGGATCTATCTATCTATCTATCTATCTATCACTATACTGACAGTATGTAGAGGAACTGTGAATAGTGGGGCCACCTGCTAGTGGTGGATCTAGGGTTTATCTAAATCAGGGGCCATTAAGGGGCCACACTTTACACAGAGGGGCCAATGATGTGTCCAGCTTCCATCACAATTCCCCATTCAGTAAGATGCACAGTTGAGTCATTTCTTGTTCACTTTTACCTCTGAGGCTTTGAGCAAAGGCACACACTATTAAATATATTTTGAAAATTACTCTTTGTTCAAGCACATTGTTTCTTCCAAAAAATAAAAAATTAGAATATAATTCTAATATGTATTGGTGGTATTGTTAGTAAGTGACTGTTGACAGGACAGGGGCACTTTAGGGGCAAATCATATTTCAGCTTTGGCCAGTATCCCCGGGCCCCGCCCTTGGGTCCGCCCCTGCCACACATGTGTAAATGTGAAACAAATATCGCAGGTCAAGCTCAAGTTCACCTAAGTGGAACTCCACAGGCGTGCTGCAATTTGCCTCGCCACAGGAAGTCAGGGTTTTATTCGCTCCCTCGCTCACACAGTTCGGGTGTTGATTGCGTGTATGTGAATGGGCCCTAACACTTCACACACGTTTTCTATCAACACCTGATGAGACCTCTCCTATAGACTGTTGTTGCACAGTAACTCAGCAGCTATGATGGACCTTTTACATCAGAGACATGTTGACCTGTCTCAGGCCCTTTTCAGACATGACCTGTGGAGGATCTCAGGAGAATTGGGTCCAACCTTTCTCTGCAGTTTGTCTTTCACACACACGGCACAACGGCTACAAATCCTCCACAGGAGTCAGACAAGGGGGGTGCAGCAGGCAGGATGTAATGTATGAATTCTGCCGCAGAGATCACGTGATTTTGTTTACAGCCCATCGACACCGCGTCCGCTCTTATCACCCCTTGAAGATCTGACACTGAGGATCATTATATTAACAGTTGGTAAACTTAGGTGATAGTAATGACACTAATGAAAGTTCTGTTAGGTTCAGGTAGATTTTAGAAAGCTGTCAAATAATGTACCATTTTAATCCTGCACTGTTGCAACACATATCAGAAGAAACTGAGAACACTGTTGAAATGTCCAAAGGTGCAGCTCTCCACCCTCCCTCCGGATCCTGTCATCCCCTCTAAGAAGCCTTTCAAAGTGGAGCTGGTTGGTGGAAAGCGTTATTCCTGGTGCACCTGTGGGCAAAGTAGGAAACAGGTAAAATGTCTTTTAATGCTATCTCATACACTCAGAAGTTAAATAAAGTCCTACGTGTTGTTTGATCACACCTTTTTATATTCCAGCCTTTCTGTGATGGAGCCCATAAACTGAAAGCCCCGGGCCTGACCCCGCTACGTTTTGTTCCAGAGAAGGACACCTCTGCTTGGTTGTGCGGCTGCAAATACACCAACAACCCACCTTACTGCGATGGCACGCACAAGCAGGACTTCATTGTATCTGCAACACTACACGAGCAAAGTGACTCGTAAACCAGCAGGATCATTGCCAAATGATTTTGGGTTTTGGTTATAAACCTCCTCCTGGTCAAGGAGCATTTACTTCACACATTTTTTGCACATCAGTATGGTCCTTGAACACAGCTCACATGACATGATCTGCCATGTCGGGTGTCTGAATATTCTCAGTATTTCAAGCACTACATGGGATGTATTCTGGGAAAGATTTGTAAAGTAAATCTAGGGAATGGTGTACCTGAAGAAAAGTGTCTCTGTCAGCTAAACACTGATATATGTGAATGAAGCAATTTATGAATTCATCCTATAAAGACACAGGCAGGGTGTAACTCTGTTTTCTCTTTCATCCGTTGGGATATGTGCTCATATGCGTTTCTTTATTGAAATGAAATGCACTGCATAAACACTGAACTGTCAGATTGTCCTACCAGTAAATAAGTTCCTACTGTATCCACCAATAAATACTACATCTTTATAATTGTCAGTTTTTACCGACACTGTTAGATGGAGGCTGATTCCATCCTTGTACTCTGAAAACTGTTAGAGTTGGGGGTTGGAATGACTTGTAGTGATTAATACATCATATTAATATCAAGATTTAAAGAAATCACTATATCTGGATACATCTCATGTTTCTTCATGTTAGCTGTCAGATGCTTTGACACCTGTTGTCTGGCTCTTTTCACACAGAGCCCCCAATGACTCCTGAACCTTCACTACACAGATTGCGAGAGATACTGAGTCATGTATCAAAGCAGAGTAATGAGACTGTGACATTTCAGACTTTCTTCACTAGATATATTGAATGTATTCATGTAAATGTGTAATGCAACTTATTTAACTTGAACAGTTGTGTTCTAAACTGTAAAAAAGATGCTTACTCACTTTTTGTACAGCACACACAAGCTACTGAGTTAATCAGGGAATCAAACAGGACAGTCGGCTCAGAAAAACCTAGTAAGTAAACATTTTATTGACCTAAAACATGCACATATGGCTGATAAAAAAAGTATCAGTTTGTTGAAAAGAAACAAAGGGAATGTTGAAAACGATGGAACTACGACATACATGGCCAAATATTCAAATCCCTTTTGAGTTCTTCGTGTGCCATGAGAGAGGGAACATGGTCTTCTGACAGACGTTATCAGCTTGAAAGCATGGTAGTGCTTGGAAATGTGTACATATAAATGCTTCTCCTGCTGGAAAATACTGGTTTGGATTGTGTGATCTGACCTTAACAAAGTGCATTGACAGTTTTATGTCATGGGTGTGTTACCTGATGAGCTTTTACTGGACATTTATACAGCAGTAATCAATATGACTGTTCAAAGGCAAGGATCAGCTTCTTTTTTACTTTACATCCAACTGGAGCAGTGACGTGCACTCTGATGCCTTACAGCATTTTGTCGCACGTTTTTTTTTCTGGAAGCCAAACCAAAGTTGAAATAACAATGGAAATGAATCAGACCCACAGCATATACAATACAAAACGATTACAATATCTTGTATAAAAGATAAGTTTATACATATGTATGCACACATGCTCACATTTGATACATACTGTACAGTTTGTATGTGTGCACCGTTCTAGTCTAACACACATAAACACACACGCACACACGCACACACACACACACACACACATACATACAAGTGTCTATTTGGCTGCACTCTCAGTCTTTGCTGTTGAAAGGTGATAACAGTTATCTGGCCCCCATTTGTCCAGAAGGAGAACTCAAGCTCCTCCTTTTGCTGTGAAGAAAAAAAGAAGGGAGCAATTCAAACACTGTCCTCCCTGCTGCCCCATACACGCGTTAGGTCGCCGGGGGCAAACCGCTTTTGTCGCCACCCCTCGCCTCCTCTTTGCCAGCTCCAGAGCTTGTGCCATTGACAGTCACCTTGCGAGCGCTGGCGCCCTGTTTGGATGCGAGAGTGTGTCGCTGAGTGTTGTTGGACACAGAGGTACCGTTGGAGCTTTGGATGGCGGGAGAGGGGTTGTGGGAGGTGGGGCTGGACTGTGAAGAGGCTCGGGCCGGGGGGGCTGCAGCGGGACTGTGGACCTTGTCGCTCTGGGAGTCGCTCTCAGACGTCGGACTGGTGTTGACGCCGTCAGAGTGGCCCTGAGCGGCAGACTGGGACGGCCTCCTGCGCTTCCGGTTGGGTTTGACCAGATACTGCAAGGGGATGGGTCCAGTCTGCAGAGGAACACAGACCATCATTACATTACCTCCGGTTTTATAATGTGCAAATATGTACAGTTGATCATTTGACTTTAAATCATTCGTTAAATACTAAAGCTGGCAACAACTTATTGATTATTAATATATTGATTGATCTTTTTAACAGGTACTGCCTGTGAAGCCAGACTGATGCAAGTTAGATCATGTGTGTTGTGCCGCACAGCTGCAACTATTAAAAGCAGCTGTGGATGGATGCGCCTCACTGTTGGACTGGATGACAACATACATAATACATTGAACACACAGTTACACACTTTGTTTGACACAGTCTCACTCCCACCATCCTGCTGCAAGAAACACAAGCACCAAATTTGAATTCATTCACTGCCGAAATGAGTCCCCAACACATGCACTATGTTTGAGAAAGGTTTGCAAAGAACAGCAGTGGCCTGCTGCTGTGCCTCATGTTGTTTATCACATCAAAAATCTGTAATCATCTGTAAATACCAGGAAATAAAAGCTGACACTATTAACTCTTGTCCCAGGTTCTCCTTTTCATATAAAACCTAAATGTCTGTATTCAACTAAATTGGCCTTGCCTTTCCCATTCTTACATTGTAAAGTAGACTCGATTTTTAACATGTATGTAACAGCCAACAACTGTTGTCCATGTAAAGCTAAAGAAGTAATGGCTGTCCAGCACAGAATTCCTCCTGTTTGTGTGTGTGTGTTTGTGTGTGTGTGTGTGTGTGTGTGTGTGTGTTTGTGTGTATATTGTATCAGAACAGCTGTTACAGGCCAGTTTCTTGTTAAAGCATGCGCATGTTAGTGCATGTGAGTAAGTCCCTCCTTGTGAAAACTCCAGCCCTCAACCTGTTTAAAAACCAAGATGGCAGAGTCCAGTTCAGCTTTTAGGAAAAGTAGTAAAAGGTCTGTATTTATATAGAACTTCTATAGTATTGATGATCACTCACAGCTCTATACAGTTCAGTTTTGCCATTCACCCCTTCACACACACATGTATAGAGTGCATCTTGATTGCCCAAGGACACCTCAGCATGCAGTATAGGGGACACGTGTATTAAACTATTGGGAGATGGGGAGACTGGGATCACACCAACAACACTGGTTGAGGGATGACCCGCTCTATCTCTTAAGCCACATCGACACTCAAGAATTTCCTCCACTGAACAAACCACGTTCCTCAGCTAAAAAGGCAGAGGAACAACAGAGGACAAAAAAAACACCAAAATCTGGCTATTGTCTTCAGTGTGAATAGTGTCATCATCTTTATTGCTTAATTAAATGTCTTCCACCACTGCACAATTAAACCCAAAACACTGCAGCTCCACCTTTTTTCTTTTGACACAGCCTATGGGCTACACAAAGTATGGCAAGGCTATGCTGTCTAGCTGCTACCCGCCATGCAGATCTGCTGCAAAAGTGAGCACAGCCCTGAAATAAGACGCTGCAGGAACTCCAACCTGCGAATGACTGATCCATTTAACTAATAAGCAGAGCAGCTAACTGGACTGGTTTCTGTCAGCTCTACTGTCCTCAGGCGAACTTTACTGACATGTGCTTCTGGTTGTGTGTTTAGGAGCTGCTTCCACTGGCCCAACATGTAGCCGAGGGGAAGGATGTGGCAGGGGAGGCATTTGTTTTGGGCTGAAATTGCTGGTGTTAGGGCGACATCTAGAGGCACAATATATTGTACCACACTACCACTGAAGCTACAATGTGATTTATGCATGCAACTAGAATATGAAACTAGAGAACTAAAAACAGCAGAAAACACTCAAGCATGTTGGAATCTGTATAACACTAGTCTGAACCACTGAACATCACAATCATCATCTCTGTCTCTCTCACTCTCAGACGCACACCGACACACACACTCAGCTGACTTCTGACCAGATACAGCTTTAACATTGATTCAATATCAACGCTGATCACCACATTGGAACGATAATTTTCTTCAGTGGGTAAATATTTCTTTATAGCTGAGTGCATTAATCAGCCTGTCCGACTCCCTCGTTGACCCAAACTCACACGCACACACACACATGGTCTAAACATGTTGAGCAAGACCCTAAATGAACACTGCAAGCGGATTACCTGATCACTATAATCAAATTATGTAAACAGAATTTGTATAGGAACAATTCTTCATATACACATTTGATCACTCTAGCGGTGGCAGAAAGTTGGACTATGGGCAGAAAATCAAACGGTGGTCTCTGGTTCGACTCCATGGAGTGACAACACAAAAACATACCTGGACGGACAACACCTGGATCTGTTCCCCACTGTCTAAGTGCCTACCCCACCCCACTGTCTAAGTGCTCCTGAGCAAGACACCTTACTCCCCCAACACCTTCTCCCTGGGCGCTGTGCATGGCTGCCCACTGCTCTGTGTGTCCTCCTGTGTTCACCAGATGGGACAAAAGCAGAGAACAAATTTCCCCCCATTTGCATGTCGTGTGTGTGTGCATGTGTGTGGGACCAATAAATGTATCTATCTATCTATGATCACTATAGCCGGTTATTACGTTCAGCATGCCGTGTGCTGAACGTAATAAATCTAAAAACATGCTCAAGAAAGTTCTAATGTAAAAGCGGTCACTCACCCGTCTCCACTCGTAGAAGTAAGCAATATCCATGAGAGTGTAGTAGTCCTTCAAGGGCTCATCCCCGTACAACACCTCCACCTGTAACAGACGAGTCACACCATTCAAAAGTAAGGTTAGGAGAAGGGAACCGCGATCTAAAGATCATCACTTCACAATTACAGTCAGTAAGACGAGCTTCAACCACTCAACCCGGGTGAAGCATACACCTGCCATTTCAGTAACCCAACAAAGTGTCACATTAAATTCGGACCTGTTTAGATGTTTCCCAGAGTGTCTCTAAACTGATATGTTGTAGCACTATTCACTGTCAACTCAACCCCACTTATTACCGCCTACAACTTGTAGATACACATTTTAATACTAAGTCAAAAATAAAACATTTCCTTTCAAACAGACCAACTTAAATCTCTTGAGATTCCTGCATCACCAGTGTGTCAGGCAGTGAGTGGCTGATATTCCAGCTGTACTCAAATACTGAGCCATTACTGGCTAAGTCTCTGACTGATGTCTCAGCAGCATCACTCACTGAAGAAGAGGGGTTCTGTGTTTCTGAAAAGCTAAAACATGACACTGATGCTTTGTTTCCCCCACTGAAGCTCAGTACTAGTGCCGTACAGTAAACAGAGTAAATCCTCATTTTAACACAACACTTACTCAGTCTAGTCTGTGAGGTTTGATTTGAAAGCATTTTAAAGGAAAAGGGGGAAAGAAAGAAAAGGGCAAAACACAAAGTGCTGCACTGGGAGACAAACTGGAGCCAGTTCTCTTTATGTCAATATATATATTCCTCACATCAACAGCAAATTTATCGATAAATGTATCTTTTACCATTTTAACCATCATCCCACAGGCCGTCTATAATAATCCACATATTAGACAGAGCGAAAACCAATTCAGGTCAAGGTTATAGTGGTTAATGTGAAATCTTACTGGCTCCATAAAGACACTGATTGACGCATAATTTCTGTACACACCTTCTTTACAGGAATAAAACAGACAGTACACTTCTGTGTAAATAATGAGTAAATATATGAAACCATTGTTAGGTTGACAACGCATGTTATTTTTTGTTTGTATTGTGGGATAAAAGAATTGTTTGTATCCTTTTTTTCCGTTGATGAAAGAAACATGAAAATGCAAACAAAATACAAACAAATACACAAACAAGATTTCAGTTTTTAAGTAAAACCCTTAAACATGAAAAGGATAAATGTTGAACCAAACATGGACAAAGAAGTAACTCATCATTTTAATAACATGAGGACTAATATTTAGTTAGCTTTGAACTACAGTGTCCCAGAGACTCATGGGAGTTAGTTAGTGAATGGTAAATATGTAAAAGGTGAATAATAATATTGTGTCGATGCAACTCTTGTTTCAAGTGTTAACCACTATAACTATAACAACTGAAGCACTGCAGGTTATTAAGACAGTGGCCATGAGGCTAGTATTAGCATAGAATAATACATGGAACAGGGCAGCACATAAATATATTACATAAATTTTCCGGACTTACTACCCTATCGTTTTAGTCAATGTAGTTTATTATATTTTGTGATACTGTAATCTGGGAGCTTCCTGATTCTTCACTCATCTCATAAATTCAAAAAAAATAATTCAATTTTACTTTTAACACCGAAATTCAGGATGAGTACCTGTTCTTGCTCCCCATGTAAAAAGGATGGTCAGATATTGCACATCGACCAGTGGCCTAATGCAGCAATTTTACATCCAATTAATACACTCTTCTTAAAACTATTCATTTTGACATGTCCATTCATTGTGAAGCGACGTCCCTCAGTGTGATAAATAGAAGAGGTTGAACCTCTGTTATTTATCATGTTGCACTGAATGCACACACACCACAATGCTGACATCTGTAGCAGTGTTTGTGGGTGTGATTAAGTTACTCTGGAATTAAAAAACTCCCTCCCCCCGATGTATTTATTGTTATTATTGTGTTAGATCCCTGTAGTTTGCCACAGAGTCAATATGGGAGGAGTGGCTGTGTATGGATGCACTGTCTCTTATTACCCGATAGTTGTTGGGAATGTCCATCTTGCTCCGCAGGAACTTTGCTAAGTGCATGACGGACATGGCTGCCGGGCACTGCAGGAAGCGTTTACCATTGGTCTGAGAACAAAGAGAAGAGTAGAGAGGGGACATGTTAATCCAGGGTGACTACCAGAAGAACCACACCAAACATGTGGGATGGAGGCTTCAATTACTGCTTGACCCGAAATCTTTTCCCAAATGAGGTTTTACCTTGTCTCCCTCCATCTCTGAACGCTGCATCTCATTGTTTCTGCAGGAAAACATTAAACACAAAGACATGAGGTTAAAAACTAGAATTTACAATTCTTTCCACACAAACAGAAAATCTGATTTAGTATGACTTACAGCAGGATCGACTGGAACCTTTTTGTTCAAATATGTCTCATTAGCAGTTTTCAGGCATGAATTCTAGAGAATGTCTTTCATGCATGAAGAACGCAGCAGGAGATTCTCAGTTCACAACAACACAGCGTGCTGGTCAAATCCCACTCTGGAGATCACATGTTTTTTGTTTACAGCTCATCGACACCTGGCCCGTATCAGCAAGAGCCCCTCGAATCTCATCTGTCCGAGTTGACATCTTCTTCGTCTTCTAGGTGTGTGCAAAAAAAAATGTCACCCTGAAAGATTTGTGGAGGGGGGGGGTGTTTTGTTTTAGTTTTTTAGTTTTTAGTTTTTTTTTTCCATTGCATGATCGAAATGGATCTCCTGCTGTATTCTCACGTGGGCTCATTTGCCCATTCGATTTTTAGGAGGGGGCTGGCAGGAGAAACTCTAGAGAATGTCCACAGCAACTAACTCAGACATTTGTGTCCTCACATACTCTGGATAATTTCGGGAGATTATCCAGAGTTCAGAACCTGTCTGAAAGCAGCTATACGGAGTTTACACAGGTCTTCTTCCAGTGACATATTTCTGCAACTTTACCGGGAACAGACCCAGAATTTATTTATGTAAAAATGAGAACTGAGCGACTCACTTATTCCTCTCGTAGAACTGTATGGACAGACTGATAATTTCATCCTCTGCTATGTTAAACGTCTCCACCACTTCCCCTGGCTCCAGCACGCGATTCTCTGCGTAGAAGTCTCGCCTCCGTTTCATCTCATCTAGTTTCAGAGGAAAAAAATGCATTATACATAGAACCCTACGACAAAGACCAACACTATAGATTAAGAGTTTGCCTTAAAATAATATGTTCCAATATGTACCAACATCCTCATAAACACGGTCTTACCTTTGAATAACCCCGGAACAAGCTTATATACAATATCTTGAAGAGTTTTGTCCGCTCTTGGAAAACAAAGAAAGATGCACAATATTAGACATGACACACATTGCAATCAGTGATGTGCGTGTGTGTTTTTTTAAGAGCCCCATTGTAAGTCATCAATAGTTACCTGATGCTGAGCTGTGGACACGTCTTGTGCACTTGGACGTCGCATCGAGGACAGAACTTATTTGTCTCCAAGAAGGCAACGATGCATGTTTTACAAACTATGCAGACAGAGGGGACACAGCTGTTAGAACACTGACCTGTATCATCACCAGTTATGGTAAGTAGTACATAGAGTGGACTGTGTTGCAATTCAATGTACTATATGAATACATTTTAGATTTGACTGTTGAAATATTGACAGAAACCCTTCAAATATAACCCAATAAATGCACCACCTGCCTCCACCATTACAACCAAGTTAAATCAACACCTGAAATGCAGCATCAACAAAAACACAAATGCTAGTTGTCATGCATTACACTATTATTATGCATATATGTTCCTTTCCAGTGGGCCTGGCTTGAAAATCCACATTAATGGTGTGTCACATATGAGACTCAACATCCCACAGTGTGCAGGGGGCTCTGCTCACCGTGCACAACACTGTAGGCTCTGTGCCTAATCCTCACTGGGGTTAATAGTGGAAAAAGCTGTGTGCATGCATGTAATGCAGTGTAACGCTTCAACGAGTGGAACTTACAGGAGTGTAGACACTCTACGATGGTTGTAGCATCGATCAAGTAACCAGCGCACAGTGGACATGTGAGGTGGGGGTTCACGTCTGTGATTTTAACCCGGTTGGGCTGCATTTTATCCATCAGGACAGATCTGCAGGGGAAGCACACGACAACATGAAAGCTGCTGGCTGCATAGTAGAACACTATGCATGATGTTTGCTGGGACTATGGGTTCTCTCCCATATTGAGGTGAATGAGTGGCTGCTCTCAGACAATGTCTGCAGCTCGTCCTTGGGACAGCAGAAACAAAGAGAGGGAGCTGCTGCAACAAGAAAACTCCTTGGCTGACATGTTGCAGCGATAAATAACGTTGAGAGAGCAGCAGCCGAGCGGCTGCATGCAGTCTGCGAGGAGCTGGTGCACAACAGCCGACTACTGAATCACTCTGTGTGGCCTCATCTTGTGCATCAGCTCCGCTCCTCGAGCAGCGGAGCAACAAAGAGCGCTTCATTTCCCCGGAGCTCCGGCGGCCCACCGAGTCCCGAGACCGAGTGGACCCGCTGCGAGCAGTAGCACCGAGGGGTGCAGAGCCACGGGAAAATCACAGTGGTACACAAAGCAGCCATCTTAAATTCACTGACAGGGCTCTGTATGAGGAGGCGAACAAGAGACTGAAAATGTGACACCGTCCACAGTGTGTGCGCCTCAGCAAACAGCGGCGCGATGAGTCCGACAAAGAGCAGCCGCCGAGGCGTCGTTCCTACCTGATCCGACATGAAAGCTCCGCTCGGCTCCCACACACGATCCTGATCAATTATCTGGACTTGGGCAGAATTTGCAGCAGCGCCAGAAAATGGCTTTTTTCAGCCCCGTCAGAGGACTGCCCATTTTGGATCACGTGATATTATTTTGTCGCCTCGTTCACGGGGCATGAGGGGGATCCTCTGCAGGCCCTGCTCCCTGTCTGCAGCCTCATGTGTCTGCAGCCTCACGCCACCACACTCATCTGTCTCTGCTGCATGTTGCTTTGATTCGTTTCTGTCAGGAGCCGAGCTGCTCCTCTGCTTGTCTGCGTGTGGCTCACACTGCGTTAAAGTGCACCACAGAGGAAGGAGGGGAGAGGGCCTGCAGGCCGCACGTCCAAAAACTGCACAACTAGGAGTCTTGTTACTTTATAAGCTCAAATCTTAAATCTTAAATATATCACTAAAAATGTATCAGTGTATAAATAATAAATAAAACCATCAACCCAGTGATAGTTCTATAGTTTCGAGAAGAAATAGTTTTAATGGGCAGAGAAAGGGCTGCAAATGCTATTGAGGTCACTGACGTCATGTTCTGGGTATTTTGGTTTCTTCATTGAATTCTACAATAAAAAAAAAAAGATTCAGTTTTTTTAATAACTGTTTTGAGACTACATAGTTAAGGAAAACGCATTATTTCAACTCTGGAATCATGTTCCTGGTGGTGTCCTTATACAGCACACATATCTCCATAGTTGTAACTAACATTAAGAGGATAAACAAATCAAGTACACCTGTAAACATTTGAAGAGTTGTGTCCTGGTCCAAGGGAATACAAATTATGACAATATATCACAAAAATGTATTAGAAATAATAGATATAACCATCAATCCAGTGATAGTTCTATGTTTACAAAAAGATAAAGAAATGATTTTAATGTACAGAGAAACGTATAGGTTATGAATGCCTGATCAAATATATGACTGTATAAATTATTCTTAGTATGGTATAGAGTAAAGAGTAACATAAAGTGAAATGAGTTTTACATTATACACAAATACAGGTTTTCATTATTTTGATCATGTATAATATTAGAGTTAGAACCATGTTAATCTAAATGAGATAAGAAATCTCCTCCTCCAGGTCCCTGCTAACCACAAACAGAGCTTTGATTTACAGACAGGACAGCAACAATAAAATATGATGACTACAGTGAAGTGTTTAAGTGTCTACATTTGTGACCACAGTGTCAAATGTGTGATGAGAGCTTTCTCAGTCACAAGCTGGAGATGTGCTTCAGTTGTGTTGTCACAAACTGATGCTTGAGAAATGAGACGGAAATACTTTTACTAAAGCAAAGGAAACATTTGTGCTGGCATTCTTGGACAGGACAATTAAAAAAAATGGAAATGAATCTACTAAACTATTACAATTGTTTTCATGTTCAGCATATGACAATACACTCTTGATTCTTGAATGTTGTAGTGTAGCTGTGTGTTCATAAATATTTGGGTGACTCACATGAGAGATTTAAATGAGAAATGGTCCCATTCAAAGCAGCAGAGGTGGAGGTGTCCTTACTTTTAGTCCCTGAAATGTGTCAAGAGCAGAAAAAACACTGGATCCTACCTTTCCCATCATGCAACTCGAGAGCATCTGTTTGTAAACCCACACGTAACTGCCACCTGTGGCCTAAACCACCCCAAGGTGATATGACCATGATGACATCATCAGGGATTTTTCCTCAGCCTTGAAAAAGTTCTTACAGAGTCACAGAAGTAATTGTGCAACTGTAGAAATGAAATAAATACATGTGAACAATGTTGGAACTGTTATAAGTATAGTGAAGAATATAAGACAAATCTAAATGTACACCTTATAACACACTCTGTCTCTCTTTTAAGAACCTATACTCTTATTTAGAAAGTTTGTAACTCACTCTTATTGCCAATATCAAAATTGAAATATTATAAATTAAATATTAGAACTACCAGAACTGAATAACATCAATTGCTTAAAGGTTACCTTGAAAATGTTTAAATATCATCATATCCACTTATCTAAATAATTATATTTGGTGAAATCATGATAGCTGTGTTAGCAGAAATATATTTAAAACACTCACACCTCACCAGACAAACTTTGTCAAACCATTTGTTTATTTCTCATGGTTGGATCTGTAATGTCACATATTCACAAGCTTAAGGGCTGCAAATGCTATTAAGGTCACTGAACTTATATTATATACTATCATTTGGGTTCTTTCATAAAATTATACACAAAGGTTTTTTTTTAAAGATTCACAGTTTTGACACTACATATTAAGGAAAACACATTTCCACTCTGGACTCATGTTCCTGGTTCCTGGTTCCTAGTGTCCTCACACAGCACTTACCTCCATGTTTGTATCTAACATTAAGAGGATAAACATATAACATTACAAAAAAATCTAAAACGTAAACACATTTTAAGAGGTTTGTCCAGGATTAATACAATTTTAACATATAAAGTTATTTTTTACAGTGCAATTAGATGCTTATTTTTATCAGCAAAATATAATTAAAATGAAATTCTACACCATAATAATTATAAGCAATTTGGTTGAATAATGTGTTGGTTCTACCTTGTTTGTCACTGAGTGTGATGGTTGAGATGATGCTGAGGCCTTCTGATGAACTTTAACATAATCATGTTCTTAAAACAAAAAATTCAGGGTACCAAAATAAAAGAAAGACTGGGTCTATTAAGAAATCAGTCAGAATGAATGAAGCTGATGTTAATTTCAGAAGGTTTACTTTCAGTATTTGAATTTGCCTTGGTGATGCTTTGAGAGCAAGGCTTTTCCTCAGACTCCAGATAAACACAGATTCACCATCCTCTTTGCATACTTCTGTTATATGCCTTTTTTTTACTGCATTCTTTTCTACTTTATGTTGTTCAATACTGTAATCTTGGAGCAAGCTGGCACAATAATTTCCTTTGGGATTAATAAACTCTTATCTTATTTTATTTTATTACTCGAGCACCTTCTTACCTGTTTTAATGGATGTGCATGTTGTTTCCCGACACTTCTTTTTCTGAATGTTATTCGAATCAGCTTTGGTAGACCATTTTGAGGGCCACCATCACCACTTTCCAGTAAAGGCAAATATAAACTCTAGCTGTATATCAGAGAGCTTAAGAAATATGATAAATTCACTGAAATGTTAACATCAATTTAACCTCGGATGCACCATTATACAGGTTTCATACAGCCATTTAAACTGGATCACCATAATAAAGAAGTTCATATTTTAACATGTCTGTATATGCTGTATATAGACTGTGCCTTTAATTTCCATATGTGCAGTCATATTACCATCAGGTTATTATGTTATTATTCATGTTATTATTATTATTATTATTGTAATTATTATCCACACTACATGACCGTGTTTTCATCCAGATTCAGATTTTAGTTTGAAGTGCGGGAAACCCCGTAGTTCTGTCGGCGGCCTGCTGGAGGCGCTGTTGCCTGCGCAGCGCAGCGGAGACGCCATCTTGAGGAGACCCCGACCAGCGGCGCTGCTTAGTGACTGACAACAATCTGAGGCGCATCATGACGGGATTACTGGCTCCGAGAACAGCGGCCGCACGGCAGTAGTGTGTGTCTGAGGGAGAGAAGCTGGAGGACGACGGTTCACCTCTTGCCCTGTTCACGGAGTGTTTCTTCAGTTTCCAGAGAGAGGCTGCTGGAGCCTGATGGCCGGCTAGCTGCTCCCTGGACTCCACCGCGGCCTGCTCGGGAGGAGGAAGGGTGGTGACGGCGCAAAATGCTCTACCGCTGACTCCCCGGCAAGACACCCATCCAGCCCGGAGACTCGCCGCGAGTCGGACGACGAGCACGATGCACTTGTAGATTTTGGAAACGCTCTTCACTCTCCGATCTTTTTGTTGTGGTTGTCTGTCGAGGCTGTGAACGCCAGCGAGCGCCGCCCTGCGTACCCCGAGTCCCCCCAGCCCGAGACATGTCATCCAACTGCACCAGCGCAGCGCCTGTCAGCGCCAGCAAGACCAAGACGAAAAAGAAGCATTTTATAGGACAGAAAGTGAAACTCTTCCGTGCAAGCGAGCCCATTCTCAGCGTTTTAATGTGGGGGGTCAACCACACGGTAAATACACCCTCAATCTCTTGTTGTAGCTGGCGGGCGGTTTGTTTATGCTGCTGTTTTGATTTAGCCAGCCTGCTAGCTTGTTAGCCAGCTGACCTCATCTGTCAAGGCAGCTTGGATGCTCACAGTCGCCATGTAATGTGTCTTATTCCCACTGCAGTGAAGTGCTTGCTCGTATATGTGCGGGCTGAGTCAGTGCTGAACCAGCAACCTCCACACGGCTGATAGTTGACCGCTGCTGCCGCGGGACTTAGCCGCGGTCGGCTCATATTGAAACGTGCTTTGCAGGGATTTAAAGTGCTTGTGTTAAACTCCCTGCAGCTTTGGCACGACTGCCAGAAAAAAATAAAACGTGCATGATCGCGGCAGCTTGTGCAGTTTCGCCCTAAAGCTGTGCGACGACACTCTGCAATCATAAATCATGGATGGTGGTGAAGAATGTTTGGAGCCAAGTCGTGAGCTGCTGTAGTTCGTGCAGGCGTGGAGTGGGAGGGGTGTGACAGGCAGCCCCAGCAGCAGGTCACACTCAGTTCCAGATCCACGGACAGCACCCGTGCTATTGTTCTAATGCTCTGAGCTTCCGTTTGCAGCTCCTGTGCACCCGCATGTTACCCATTTGCTGCGGCTTCTTCCATCACGCAATTCCCCTATGAACACATTATAACGTATATTACAATCACTTTTGGCTCAAGCTGCCAATCGCTATGAAAAGTTCAGTGGAGGGAAGATGCGACACCTATAGATGGATGGAGGGGTTTTGCCTTATATGCATCCCACCTCCTGCTGTTTTGTCATACACACACACTCTGGCACAGTCTGATGGTGGAAAGCAGCTTGTCAGCTGTGACACATATCTACATTCAGTGTGGAAGCGTTTGGACTTGCTCTGAGTAGTAGAGCATCTAGTATCTGAATTGTACTTGACTTGATAGAGCTCAGTGTAATTTGTGCCCCTGACACTTTTCTGGTTCCTCCAGGCTGCTCAATATACATAGCTGTATGATCAGATACTGATGCTGAGGTGATCAGACCAGTTAACAAAATATGGGAGGTAAATGGACTCCTCCTCCTCTTTTTTGGTCTTGTTTTCGGTCAGTCACATACAGGTTTGCAAAGCTATCCTTTTTGTTGGACTTTGTATTGACTTGGCTTTTCCGCATTTGGCCTGGGCTTTGGTCCCCAATGAGGCTAACTGGATCGAACACAAGCTTCTTTCCAAAATGAACTGAAATTCGCAGATTCCCTGGATTTTCTCCGGAGGAGGTGCATGTGTGAATGCGAATGTCCGTGTATGAGGTTCCAGATCATCTGCGGACTCTCTCCGTCTGGCCTCCTGATATAACGTTTGTAGAAATTCTGGAGAATTCGACTTGAGAACACAGCAGGGAGTGGAAATTAGTTGAGGCATAATTTTTGCCTCATTAGGCCTGGGCATTGGTCCCTAATGAGACTTACTGGACCTGACATAGTGATTATGCTGGAAAAGTCCAAAAGAGGTAACCAATAGATTACACACACACTTATGGCCAGTCATTCAACATTCACTTTAACTAGTTGCAGTTAGATGGTTAAAATCCAAAGCTGCTGACAGCAGACTGGACACACTGTGGACATGTGTGTGTGTGTGTGTCTGTATGTGCACGTACCACAAACCCTTTATCGTAGCCTATTGAATGAAAAGGTGTGGTGGATAAAATGCATTCGAGCACGGATCTAATGAAGCAGCTAATGATATGGTTATCACTGCAGCATCTCCACTACTCAGTGGGTGAATTTTGGCAGTGGTTGTGTGGGTGCAGCACACAGGCCTGGTGATTTGAGGTGTGGGTGGAAGCCGATTCAAGACATCAAACAGACTTCTAATCAAAGCAGCGTTCCTCCAGTCAGAAAACGTATACATTTTTAATCATGCCTTTGCTGTGATGCTGGGGGACTTCATTTCCACACGGTGTCACTTGGTGTTGAGGTGATGTGCTGTACACCACCTGTTTGATGCTGTTACTCCTTCAGCAACTAGTCTGAAACTATATTTGTCAACAGATAATTAGTCGCCCTGATTCATCAGTGTCAACATTAGGGAGTGTTTGTATTTTACTGTACTGTCACTGGTTTTTCAGTGAGACTAGGGCTGTGTGATTAACATTAACAACAAACAACAACTGTGTGGTATAAGATATTCTTTAAATTGTTCTTTATATTATGAATCTGGGAGTTAAAGCTAAATGTAATATTGTTCCAGTCAGCTATTGCAGTGGTAGAATATTTCAATGTCATCTGTGTGTTATTTATAATTGCCTTTACAGCTGTGTGGCTGTGTTCATGATAATCTACTCAGATTTTGGTTTGAGCAGATAAGATCAGTGTCTGGGGGTTTAGCAGCAGCAGCAAAGACTAACAGTTTGTTCTGTGGTCTCGAAAGTTAATGATTGCTGCTGGTAAACACTCGCAGAGATTTGGCAGAAAGTGTATGGCTCACATGAAACTGACTATACATATTGTTTTTGCAAACTGCGGTGTGTTACAGGTAGACAGGGCTCTGTTCTGCACACTTGGTGTTTCAAGCATCTTGTTGTGTTTGACTGTAACTGCATTGCAGTGAAGTGAATATTCTCCTAGCATATTTATAAACTGTGTCAATGTCGCTGCTTTAATTTCTTATATTTCTAATCCTTCTTAATAGTCTGTTAGTGTGTATGTATCACCTGTTTCTTCCTTCTCCAGGCTCTTGTTTGATTGCCTTTTTGCTTTATCCTTTTCTCCTTCAGATTAACGAGTTATGTAATGTGCCTGTACCAGTAATGCTGATGCCAGATGACTTTAAAGCCTACAGTAAGATCAAAGTGGACAACCACCTATTTAACAAGTAGGTACATCCCAGTTTATGCACTGTCAGCACAATCACTTAAATCTATAATCCAAGTGTAAACAAAAAGGTCACCAGCTTTGTTTTGTTAAATGATGATGCTCCTGCTTTACATATGTGGTAACCCGCCTGCCAAGCTATTAAATAAGAACACCTGTACACCAGCTCATTGATCCATCCAGCCAATCATTATTGGCTGCAGCAGTGTGTTGCATAAATGAATCCAGCCTTATGTTCATGTCAAACTTCAGAAGGATGACAAACTGTGATCTCTGTGACGGTGACATGATTGTTGGTGTCATATGGACTGCTTTGAGTTTCTTAAACTGCAGCTCTCTAGAGATTTTCACTGACAAATCTCTTGTCGTTGACATAAAGTCTATGGCAACTTGGATCACCACTCTAACTTCTGTAGTGAGCAGAAACGCATCTCAGACTAAACAGTCTAAAATTGAGGTCGGTGGTCTAGCCATGCTGATGGATTGGTCAGAATTTGGCCTTCATGGATGTGGTTTGGTTTCCTTGTGTTAACAGTCCAGGTTGGTGGTGCTGTGGGGAATGTTTTAGCACTCATTTCGATCATCCAATCAGTCCATATTTAAATGGACTGTGTTTATATAGCATTTTCTGCTCTCTTTAACCACTCAAAGTGCATTACATTTCTGGTCACATTCACCCCTATTCATACTAACTATGTATGGGGTGCCATTTGGGGCTCATTATCTTGCCCCAGGTCACTGTTAACCATGCTCCAATAGCTGCTTCCAACAGAATAATGCTACTTGTCATAAAGCAGAAGTTGAAACTGCTTCTTGAACATGACAGTGAGTTCAGTGAACTTCAGTGTCCTCACTCAGTCCCCGTCATTCAGGCTGCGGTAGAACAAGATATTTACGGCATGAAAGAACAGCTGACAAATCAGCAGGAACTATGGGATGCTTTGATGGAGATATCACTGGGGGGGTAATGTTGCAGTGACAAAGATTGTTGTCAAAGCTCCAGTGAACATTTAACTGAGCAGCTTTGCAATTCAAATCATCCTCCAGGAAAAGTAGCAGTATAGAACTGAAGCAGGGGGGTGGTGTATTCTCTGGACCTATACGGTAGAGAATAGAAGAGACATACCTCCATCATTTGTCCCTCACATTCCTTTAGTTTCATTTTGATAGTCCTGTAGCTTTCTGTCTGTAATGGACGTCAGGATTTTGAAGGTATACTCTTGATACATCTAATGATATTGGAGCTTGGTTTTGTGTCTTCGGCCCCATTCAGTCCTAGTTTCAGAATGTGTCACCACATTAGTCTCAAGGGGCCACTTCTCACTAAATACAAATAAACATAGTATCTGTGTTCACAGACCAAATGAATGCGCTATGCAGAAATGCACTTACTGTGTCTTGTTTGCTAGAACAAGAATTCAATCTGAATAGACTGTGTCGATTTCTAGGTGTATTTCTAGCAAACCAAATCACCCAAGATGTATGAGGCAATCATAATGGGTTTATTAAAACAAAATTTACTCAAAGCTGTCCACTTGTGATTGGATCACCCAAGACTCAATTGAAGTTAGAACTTTGGATATGATGCTTTTAGAAATGTGCATATCAACGGGATTTTCCCCAAAGCATTTTAACATCTGTTGATATGAAATGAATGTTGTCCAGGTAAAGAGAAACTGTGTGATCAAAAACCACCAATCGATTATTATCACCAAACACAATTTTTTTGTGTTTGGTGATAATTTGGTGCACTCAGTTTTCAGAGTGAAGTCACATAGTATATAATTTAGGAAGCTTTGATGTGTGCAAATCCAAATCTTTCATGTTTCAAACTTTAAACCTTGGTCAATTCAGTAATAGTTCTGGTCTGCTGGTATGGCTTATTGTTAAGGAAGCATACATTTCTTTACTTGGACAAAATTAATGACAAATGCTGAGAATACAAAATATCCCCAATAGAAAGTCTATATAAGCAAATACACTATATTTTTTAATTGTGATTCAGAATTAATTTAAGTCTTTTAAGTTGACATATAACATGTAACATGTTTAATTTTTTTAAAGCTTAATTTCATCCAGTGAACATGCAGCACCGTAACTTGTGACTGGTACACCTGAAATGTCAACTATGCATTTTATTGTTGTTTGTGTCCAATCCAAACTTTCTTCAATTTCACTTTGTGCTCCAATTTGTTCTTCCCTGTCAGAGAAAACCTGCCTAGTCGCTTTAAGTTCAAAGAGTACTGTCCCATGGTGTTCAGAAACCTGAGGGAGAGGTTCTGCATCGACGACCAGGACTACCAGGTGAGACACTGACGGCTAACATGCAACAACTTTTGATGAATGAAATCAATCCAAAACTCTGAATAGCTTTTGACAATTTTGAAATTTTGATGACTTGTCTTTGTCAGAACTCTCTGACAAGAAGCGCCCCGCTTAACAGCGACTCCCAGGGTCGCTTCGGCAATCGCTTCCTGTCCAGCTATGACCACCGCTTTGTAATCAAAACAGTGTCCAGTGAGGACATCGCTGAGATGCACAACATCCTAAAGAAATATCACCAGGTAGGGACCCTCTCACTACTGTGTTTTTAGTTTGATTACTTGAGCCGTTTTCAGACATGGACTCCGGATATTAGAACAGATGCATTCACAACAACACAAACATCTCCAGAGCGTTCTGGTGAGGGGTTGCGCAGCCTGTAGTAGGCAGCACATAACATATAAATTCCACTGCGTGCGGAAATCACGTCTTTGTTTACAGCATATAAACAAAGACGTCGGCTCTCATCGTCAAGTACTCTAGAATCTACCCAAGTTGGCATCCTCATCTGTGTCGTCTATTTGTATCGCACCTCTTTTTCATCCTGAGGTATTTGTATTCTTTTTTTCTTTTTCTTTTCAGTTTTGCGCCCATCTCGTGTTATAAACGTCATCAACACGCAGCGAATCCTCCGGATAATCCCCTGCTGCGTTCTGACATGGGCTCATTCAGACATTATCCAGAGTTTTTACCGGGGGTTGGCAGGAGAAGCTCTGCAGAATGTCCAGAGCACACGACTCGGACATTTTGCTTTCTCACATACAGAAACATCCGGGGTTTACTGCATGTCTGAAAGCAGTTCTGTTTAAAATGAGTACTGATCCTTTCATTCAGTATTTAAACAAAAATTGTCAGTGGAAGTAATGAAACATTTCTTTTCTCTTATATACATGCATGTAACTGATGCGGCGCTGCAGAAATGATATGACTGTAAAAAAGTGCTGTGTCCAGTTTGAAATCGGTTTTGTACATTTGTATCCTCACTCCCATTCTTGCCGTTACACTCTGTGCTCTCCTGCCCTGCCTCTATCCAGTTTATAGTGGAGTGTCATGGCAACACGCTGCTCCCTCAGTTCCTGGGTATGTACAGGCTAACGGTGGACGGGGTGGAGACCTACATGGTGGTTACCCGGAATGTATTCAGCCATCGCCTGACTGTACACCGCAAATATGACCTGAAGGTAGGATACTTAGGTTACTGTTTATGTTTGATATTGGATAGTTGGATCAGGTTGTCTCAAAGATGCAGGACTCAAGATCTTATCATTGCGGCAAAATGTTTAAAAATGATAACGTATATATTGACTGCACATTGATCTTTAGTTTTAAACTATCACACAGTCAAATGTGAATCACATGCAACAATCCCTTATTGCACCTGTAGCCACACATTGAATGAACCCTGTGTCAAGTAATGAGATACATACATAAGCAATATATGACAAGTAAATAACACCAATGGGAACTAGAATGTCACTGAGAGCACATACCCCCCCAAGGCCCTACAGTGTCCCTATGAAACCACATTGAAACTCACTAGATACAGATTTTTATTTGGATCTGTACCAAATTGCAAACACTCATAAATATCAGTCCCACAGCTTTTCCCACAGAATTAATTCAATGTGTGACAGTAACAGGGCCGCAAATGTTGATAAACTCCCTCTCTCACAATTTCAAAGAGGGTGAAAAATATTACTGGATCTGTCCCCTGATCAGGATCCGTACCAAAATTGAATGGGTTCTTTCCTGACCCATACCACATCCTTTCACCAAGTTGAGTGGAAATCTGTCCTGTAGATTTTGCATAATCTTGCTCACAAAAAAAACAAACGAAGGGACAGCAGTGAAAACAAGTCAAGTAAAACAAGGTTTGTCTTGTTCAGAACCAAGATGTTTGAACATCAGCCTCCGTGAAAGTCAATAGACTTAAGCCCTAATTCCATTTAAAGGGAGATTGAGAACAGTAATTTTAACCCAAAGTGTTTTTGAAAATATAAATTGAATTATTAATGAAATTATTAAATGTATTGCCTAAATGGCTAATTTACTTGGATTCTGCAGTGGTTATGGGTCATAGATTCATGTTAAAAAAATGCTGTTAAGGTATAACAGTTTTATTGTGTACTAATATTTAAATGATAAACCCAGGATGTGGAAGTGAGCAGCATCAGCAGTGCCCTGCTCATGATCTCTTCTTGAGGCTAGATCAGATGCTGCTAACATAACATTCATAATTTCAGGATAATATTTACTGGAGATTACAAATTCAGCTCATAAAAAAATCTGGGCTAAAGCTGGATATGAAGATGCAGTTTCCAGCAGCTGTGAAAGCAGCATTCAGACTGCACGCTTCTTTACTCTTCCCCTTACAAAAAATCCTTTATAGCATATGGCTGTCTTCCTGTCTTCTCTGGAGAAAACAACCTTGGCTTTCTAACACTGACAGTTCAAAAAGAGGCTGAGGATAAGAAGAGGAATATGCTAATTCTCCCTCTGATGTGTCTGGAGCTGCTTTCACTTTTTAATTCTATTTTTATTCTCATTTCCCCTCGTTCGTAGGGTTCTACGGTCTCAAGGGAAGCCAGCGACAAGGAGAAGGTACGTTTTATTTCTGTGAGCTAACAACTGCTGACATGATGGAACAAAAACCCCTGAGGCGAACTTGTCAAATGATGGCTAAATTAAGACATCATAAGTAAGCAGGTGTTTTTAGTTGTCATGCTGTCAGTGTGTAGAGCTCTGTTTTTAGACAGTTGTAAACTGTCACCACGGCCGCTCAGTCAGACCTTTGTCTTTATTTATTGGCTATAATATTACCCTTATGAACTGTTTTTTTTTTTCCTGTATCAATTAATCCTCCTAAAATCTCAAATCCATCTCTATTTGTGCACATTATCAAGTAAAAGTTGGAAAACCAAACTGTCTCTCTCTCTTCAGGCTAAAGAACTCCCCACTTTGAAAGACAACGACTTCCTGAATGATGGCCAGAAGCTGCAGATAGGAGATGACAACAAGAAGTACTTTTTGGAGAAGCTAAAACGGGATGTAGAGGTAATAAATATAACCATGTACTCCTCTCATCTGATCTTAGCTGCCTTACAGTGTAGAATTCATTTTAAGCTCCTTTAAGTCCCGTTACAGGGCTCATCTGAGAATTTGTCAGCCCTACAATGAAATGTATGTATGTATGACATTACATCTGTGAAAAATGTATTTTCTTGTTATGGGTGCCAAACCTCATGTATCACAGTAAAATACACCCTGAATGTGTCTCCTGTGATCACTTGTGTTCAGATCTTACTTTCCCGCTCAATATGAAAATAATCGTGTATGTCATTTGTGTTGTGAAGACCAATTAATAACGCACTGGCATCGGGAAAGTTGGTACAGTATCCACCACCTGGGTTGGGTAGTACCAACGTGGTTCTTTGTGATAAGGCTGTCATCTGGATTTTTGATTTGTATGACTTCAACCATTAGGGCAGAGTTTTAAGTGATCATATCATTATTTAAAATATGAAATGACTACATTTTCCATCGGGTTGGCCGTACTGACCATCTGTTTTGTGTCACAGTATATAAACACAAAGGAGCAGATGTGCTAATAAGACATTGGACTGAGCATTTTCTGTGTGTGTGCCATGTGCTTCTCAGTTCCTAGCCACCCTGAAGATCATGGACTACAGTCTCCTGGTGGGCATCCATGATGTGGATCGGGCTGAGCAGGAGGAGATGGACGTGGATGCTGCCGGAGAGGAGGACGAGTATGAGAACGATGGCATGGGCGGAGGCGTGCTCACCGGCTCGTTCGGCACGCCTCCCGACAGCCCCGGAAACCCTCTCAACTGTGGAGGATTCTTTGGCCCTGGGGAGTTCGACCCCTCTGTGGACGTTTACGCAATCAAGAGCGACGACAGTGAGCGTTGTCTTTAACATTCATCTGAAGTAGTGAACATGGCTATAGATTTATGTTACCACACAAACAGATGATGAGAGGACCTCTGTTCAGTAAAGTTTATATTATTTATTTTATTCACATTTCTGTCTTTTTACAGTGCGTTTATTGCAGCATTTCCCTTGAAATGCAGGCATTTTGATAGTTTAACAATCTGTGCCTACTTACAAAAAAACCTATCTTCTTGTATTGGCAAAGTAAAGATCTCTCAAAACTGGAGGAGAATTGTCAAAGTAGTAGTAGTAACATTTGTAACACAAAGCTAAAGCATAGAGGCGAGAGCAATGCACCGTTTATCCCTGTGTTTTTCAGGTGAGAGTAAAGTAAGTGTTGTTTTTTGAACAGGTGCTGTGAGGAAGGAGGTATACTTCATGGCGATCATCGACATCCTCACGCACTATGACGCTAAGAAAAAAGCTGCACATGCTGCCAAAACTGTGAAACACGGGGTGAGTGTAAACACGACTTAATAATTCTAATTCTTTCAACACATTTAAAGAAGGCAAAGCAAAAGGAGTCACTATTAATTAAATAAATTGTGTAATGATAGAGAAATACACAAACAATTTTAAGGAAACATTTGGAAAAATAAAAGCATTAATACATAAAGCAAATAAATAAATGTATATTCACAAATCAAGATTTAATGTTATTTTTATGCTGTATTAAGAGTTGTTATAATTGTATCAAGTGTAACCAGATGAATCATTGATGAAATGAATAGTTACACGTTGGCCTAAGTGTTATACCAGTAAATTGGATTTTCAAACTGATTGTTGGGTGTCACGGTCCCTGAAAGTGCCTTTTAGCTGATGTAACACAAAACAAGTTTTTATATCATATGTTGCTTGTTTAAACTCATATTTCCTTTGTCCTTTTTGTGGTTTATTTTTCAGGCGGGGGCTGAGATCTCGACAGTGAACCCGGAGCAGTACTCCAAGCGGTTCTACGAGTTCATGTCCAACATCTTGTCATAGACTCATCTCTCATGTCCCAGTCCAGCCGGTCACTTCCTGTCATAGATCTGTCAGAAGCCACGCACTTATTTCTCCTCTCTCACCTCGGTGTTGGTCCATCTCCCCCTGCTTCTCTACCCCCTTTAAAAAGAGAACCCTCCAGGTCCCGCAGCCAGGACCAGTTTGGCAGGATGGATGTACCAAGCCTGTTGCTGTCCAACAGAAACGCACCACCACCTGGTTCCTCATCCGCAGCAAACAAAACTCATGAAATCCCTCCCTGAATTTGGAATGAGCTCCCGATAATCTCCCTCTCCTTTTTTAAGTAATGTATCTGCTCCTCAGCCACCTTGTTGCCCCTCACGCCAGCACGGAAACTGTCTCACTAATGCCTTGAATGAGTGTGTCAGCTTCAGCAGTTATCAGTCTCTTAGTACAGTCTCTTCGGTTCCTGTCCATGTTGTTCTTATGTTTTCTATTACATACACACAGATGTAAAGACTCACAGATGTAGAACGGTCAGATTGCATGACAAACCATTCGACAGTCGCCATCAGGCTTTTCTCTCAGTAACAAAAAAAACCCACAGCTGATAAATTGGAATGACAGTGGATCAACATTAATATATAACGGTGTATTAAGTAAATAAATGCAATATCAAAAATGCATGGCTGATGTGTACATGAGGCTCCACCAGTAAGTTGAAACATCAAACCACTGAAACTTAGCATCTGAGTCTGATGACTAAAATAAGAAAAGAAAAAAGAGAAAAAAAATTGCTGTTTGAATGTTACGTTGCCATATTGTTTATGAATATTTTTGAATTTTTAACCGTGAGCTTGGTGGAGGTTGGTCTAAGAAAAAAAGAATCACATTAAAAGGGGAATTCTTCAGCAAATACTTGTTTTATTACCATAAGGATCATTTTTATATCTTGTTTACATTAATGTAGCAATTTTGTGTTTGTATACAGTATTGTTTTGTTACCAACAGACATTAGAAAAAAAGGTTACTTGAAAATGATTCATTGCATATTAAAGGGAGTTTTATCTTGTTTTTGTTGTTTGGCTTTGCTCATTTCTTCAGTTACTGTTCACCTGTTTTCACTCAAAAACTACTCGGCTGATTTCCATGAAACATTGTGGAGGGGTGGGACAGGTCTCAGGAAGACCTCACAACATTTTGGAGCAGATCCAGGATTTTTTTTACCTTCTACGATGTGGTGACATCGAGCATTACCCTTGGAGGTATCCACTCTGAGCTCCTCTCTACTTGTGTACTAAGTATTAAAGCTTTTTTGTGTTGCTATTGAGGGACCTTCAGACAGGTTGTTTAGCTCTAATTTATATCACTTTTTTATTTTAAGTATCCTGGGGCCCAGCTTGGTGCATTTGGATGCTGCTGGAAAACAGAAACAGAATATGTCGACAGTTGTTAAATGAACTGAAAATGAATGAGGAAACAGGTGGACAAAGCCTCCATTCATTGCGCATTTGTATGAAATCATGTGAATCATATACAGTAGCCATCGTTATGATCAAAATAGAACCTGAGGGAGTGTCTTTTGGGAGTCCAGGCTGATGAAGTCCATAGAAACTACAGAGACATTTGCATGCACAGATGCACAGTTGCATGCTCCGGTGAAAATACAGAGGAACTGCGGAGTCCAGTCTATATCTGAAAGCAGCTTATGTTCTTCTTTTCCTTTATTTGAGATAATTGTCACATTATTAAAGCAGGTTACATTAAAGGGCACTCAAGTAATTTAGTTTGGCACTTCTTTTTCTGAGATTTAAGAACTGAAGGAAAAGAGCCCCAAGTATCCAGAATTGGATCAAACTCAAAACATTGCCAGATTCGACGCTTCCCATAATGCTTCTCAGTAGTCTACTTTTGTTAGATCCTCTCTGCCACATACATGAAACTCTTTTTTTTGTGTGATAATCCTGTATGACGTGGAGTTTGCAATCGCTGACCTTTGTCCAAAGTCATAAGAAAGAGGAAACCTCTAAAGCAGAGGTCTTAAACAGGGGGTCGTGACATTTTTGGTTGATTAGACCATTTATTTATTTTTAAATTAAAAAAAAACGTTTTCCAACCAATTTTTCCCCCCATAAGTTTAAAGGTCTTTAAATACACATTAACATTAATCTGTGGATTATTTTAATGTCTCAGTGTTGTATGCAAGATGCATGTTTATAAATGCTATTGGCACGGCCACCCTGTACCTTGCATGTTTAAAATAAAAACATGAATTTAAGTGTATTATTTGAATAGCTTAGTATTGAATGCACAATAACAGGGTAGCTATGTTTTACATGGCACTAGGCCCAGTTTAATATAAAACATTTTTTTTTTACAATATATATAGTAGGGGGTCCCTGCTCCACCTCTCCATCAGTTAGGGGTCCTTGGCCTGAACAACTTTGAAGACCCCTGTTTAAAGCACTTTGATCCCGTGTGTTGTCTGTGAGGGTTGTGTTTGGACATTAGAACGGACTCCTTCAGGAGAATCTGTGTTCTTGGTTTTAAAAACCAGTTATAGAGGATGCCTCTGCAGTGAGTCATTAGTCTTGTGCTGCCTTAGGTGTGGAAAATATAATGCTAGAAAACTGAGTACTCTAGCTAATCCTCATGTCTGTAATCACACAATGCTTAAAGAAAGGCAACCAACACTCCACTCAGCTAACACCATTACCAACTCCTTCCTGTGTTATATGTATTAATTCAGTTATCATGTATGACCCCTTGGTTTGATGAACAGTTTAAAAAAAGACCTGCCTGATAAGTGGTGACAAGGAAGTCTGGGTTCTGAACAAGACATGAGTCAATGCTTTGTTTAAACCTAATTTGATTTATTGAACAATATCAATAAGAAAAACGAAAAATAAGAACAGGCATTGGTTATTACTTTTATACAAAACATCTGTGGTGGTGACGTGTGGAGAGAAACAGAAGCTCTAGTCCATCCTGGCCTTCAGGGTTCGTGTGGTGATCTTGTCTTTCTCACTGACAGACAAAAGAAAAGACTGTCAATTACAGCAAACCTGAAACTCCACCCGTCCTGAACCTGTATGTACGGTGTACTTGTTATTAGAGCTGTCAATCTTCCTCCATAGTCCCATTCCTATTTAATTTATTTATAATATTTGAATTATATAATTTTGAATGACATTTCTACTAAGATTTAGCCTATTATTTCAATGTACCATGTACGAAGCCGACCTCTAGAGATTCGGGTCTGTTCTATTTTCTCTGTGAGCTGAACAGAGTTCACAGCTAAACACAGTGAAAATAATCTGTTGATGGTCATTTAGACATGTGCGTGTGCAGGTGTGTCTCTTTCTTGGAACAAGGGTAAACTAAACCACATTGTAAACCATAAAGACAGCTCGCAGGAGAAGCACCATACTTGGGAACATTGCCTATGTGGACAGCAGCAGATCAACTAATTAATTAAATAAATACAAATATGCATTAAAATATTATACAGCATTTTAAGAGGATTGATTTAACTTAATATTCAAACAATATTGAGTCCCGATATTCCTTCCAACATCCCTACTTGTTATCACCGTACTTACATGACATTGACAACAACTCCCATTCCGGACACGGCATCCCTGTCAACTGCATTCAGCATCGCCTGGGAGATGGTCTCAAACAGGTCCTCTGGTGTCTGCAGGATCAAACAGACCTCTCTATCAAAGTCAAGAATTTTAACAAATTTTCCACTAAAGAACACCTGTAACCAGAATGGCGAAAACCTAGGTAAACCTTACAAGTTACCAGTACCAGAAAGGAGAGTGTCTCTAACAACTAGCCCCTTTGGTTCAAATGGAAAAGCCGACAATAGATTCATCAGCCATTGGCTGTGGAAAAAAACCCAAATCGATAGGTGCAAAACGCTTGTTCACACACAAAAACATTGGCATTAATTGCTGTTTAACATCCCCCAGACTTAACACAATACTCACCATGTCTGGCTCCCACAGGGATTCACACATGCCGTACATCTGCTCCGAACAGGTGCCACTCACAACAAAGTCTTCTGTCACCATGGGGCAACCAATCAGATCCAGAGAGCAGATGAATGGCTCAAAGGTTTTGGGATCGAGTCCAGCGATCACAGGCTCGATGTAGTACGGCCCAAACCTAACCAGAGCATCACACGTTAACATCACACTCTCTTTACTTTCCACCTGAACACAAGTGGACAGAATGAAGCTGAGCTCACTCACCTCTTTTCATACAGCAGGTTGGACACCATGCTCATGAAGGTCTTGGGCTTGATCTGGCGACCCTCCTTCAGTTCATACAGGTTCAGTCTGAATTTTAGCCTCTGGGATCTTCACTCAAGGGAAAAATGTGCAGTTACGTTTAGTGTTGTCATAGAGAAGCTGCCCATTTATCAGCCCTGATAGATTTTAAATTGTATGGTCCTGCAATTATCAATACTGTACAACTACAAATGTGTCTAACTTTATGATACAAGCACTTTCATGTGGAAATAAACTTGAGACTCTAGGTCTTTACTGGATCAGTGTTTGTTGGAACCAGTGTATACCATCATTTCACACTCACACTGTCTGAACATCAGTGGCCAGTCCAGCCAGCCCAATGTGCAGCCTGTCTCCCATGGGAAAGATCTTCTGGAAATCTGTGGTGACCATCTGAGCCTGAATGCCAAATCTTCGGTCCGCTGCTATCGCCACGCAGTTCTTCCCCCGCATGGCCATGACAGCCCCTCCATTGTAGGACATAATAGACTGTATGAAGAGAACAAGGAGACAGGTATGCCCATCAGCGATGAGTCGGTTAATAAATCATCTGATAGGCGATCACACTACTGATGAACCAAATCAATGGTGCTAGAAAAGGAAAAAGACAAGCAACCTAATTGTGTCAATGTGAAGCCTGCTTTTAATAAGTCTCTCACTTCGCCCTAATGATTCATTGGCCCACAGTTGATTGATTGAATAAGAAACTTTATTTTGCCTGATAGAGCAAATGATTGTAAGTCGAAGCCCTAAAATGTATTTGCAACATGAAGCATGTACTTAATATATCACACATTTAAGAGCACAAATATGTCCACTTCATTATTAATAACGTGCGTGTGAAAATATGCAGCTATTAGTTATTTCAAACTGACACGAATAAAATAAATGACAGTAACATTCTAATTGAGGCAGGATAGGTTAGCTCATGCATGCCAAGCTAGACAAATACTCAGCTTTCCGACTGTCCTTGGTTCTACTATTACATTTTAAGTTCTGTGCTGTTAACTGAAATATGTCTTAAAATTGAAGTGATTGATGTTTTAACTCTAACCTAGCGTTAAACTCGTTGCTAGAAAATAATCGCTTCCATAAAGTAGCATGCTAGAATTGCCTATGAGCTAACGTTAGCTTAGCCAAGCTATTGTAGCTGTGAGCCGTAATAACTGAATTGAAACCATTCTAGACAACAGGCTGTATACGGAGCATCTACTGTGTGCTGTTCTCACCATTGTGGCGGTGTTGTGGTGTTTTCCAATCTACCGGAACCTGGAAACTCTTCTCCTCAGCTATTGAGGAGCACTGTTGTTAGCTTCAGCTTCCCACAGTGACTACACGATTTGGAAACACTGAAATCACACTAACGTACTTTCACGGCGTCATCGCGTACTCAAAGGTAATTGGCAGGATGGACGTCGCTCAGTGCACAGCGCTGCGCCCATTGGACAACGAGGGGCACGTTGGTCCGCGCGTGCATAGTTTGGTTGAGGCGTGTTAAAAATGAAATTGAAACCGGTATATTTATTAAAATTGTCTTTTTATTCCAGCCAACTTCAGTCCTCTGATGATCCTCGGGCTAGCTATGCTACCAACACCTCGGTTCACGTCTCTGTAGGTTTTCTGCAAACTGAATATTAATAAATGACAACCTGAAAAAAGTAAGAGAAATCCTACTCTTTCCTCAAAAGTAAAGTTCGAACACTTATATAACTGGAACAAACATTAAGCTGACATGGACAAGCATTTATTCATATTTCTCCAACTGAAGCTACTGATTTTGGTAAAAAAAATTGGCTTCTCTATTCACTATTTACTAATTGATTGTGCTTGACACCGGGTGCTGAGATTATGAGGGATATACATGTTCTGAAAATGTTTTATAATATTCTGATAAAGGCAGCACTTGTGTTGAAAAGTAACCTGAGCTTTGTCATAGCGGACATGTCTGGCATGCAGGCAACAACACACAAGTCATGTTATGAAACCTGGATGTGATCAATTAAAAATATGATCTGAATATATAATTCCTCTTATGTTGTCATCATAACAACTAGTCTGTCAGAGCTGAGACCTGATGGTACACTAATGTTCCTGGTCTCTCTCTCTCTTTCCCTCTCCCCTATTTATCTGCCCACCCCAACCGGTTGAGGAAGATGGCCACACACATTGAGCTGTCATCCATGGAGGACCTCTACACCCAGCGGTGTAGGAAGAAGGCCAAGCGGATAATCAAAGACCCTATCACCCCAGCAATAAATATTTTGCCTGCTGCCATCTGGCCGACGGTACCGCAGCATCGGGCCCGCACCACCAGGCTCAGACAGTTTCATCCCCCAGGCCATAAGAATTTCAAACTCCTCCAATCTGCAATAATACCCCTAAACCAGCACCATAGAATATTTGCACTATTGTTTTTCTTTAGGTGTGTATATATATATATATATATATATATATATATATAAAAATTTCAATATTCTATTTTTTTTGCTGTAATATTCTGAGCATTGCTAGAAAAGACCCTGTTACACAAGCATTTCATTGTCAGTAACGGCTTAGTGTAATTATTGTGCATATGACAATAAACTCTTGAATCTGCTTCTGCTAAAGGTTTTATTAAGTGAGGAAAGTTTCTCTCTTCACAGTCACCAACATTTTCACTCTGTGGGAACTCTTGGGTTTCTCTTTCATATTTTTTTAAGTCTTGACCTTCTGTGTAAAGTGCCTTCAGATAATGTATATCATGATTTGGTGGTATACAAATACAATTTATTGAAGATTTGGTTTCAATATACAGTTAATGCAAGCAGAATCAGAATGGCAAAGTGACAACATGGGTTTTGCTTAATAAACAAACCAACAATGGCATAGTGGAGATGTTTTGGGGATTCTAGTTGCTACTAACAGTAACACACCAAGTAACAATCAAATGTAAAAAAACATTTGAAATAAAATCAGGTCGAATTTTTCTGTAAAAATAAAAACCCTATATTCTGTACAGAGTTCCGAAAACATGAAGCTTAAAAAGGACTTCCTAGAGTTTAACTAGAACAAATCAACCATCACAGACCGTTTGCTTTAGTTTGAAATATAAATTATTTTACCACTGTGGAATCTGCTTTTCATAATAAAAGTCAAGTGGTTCTCTGTTTGAACTCATGACAGACTTCCACCACACCATCCACCCTGAGTTCATTAGATATACAGATAGAGGAGTGGGTGGCGTACTCTTGCCAGGTTTTTTTAGTCACTTCATACACAGTGTAGTAAATGTGTGGCGTCTTCATCTCTTCAGGAAGTTACCCATGGAGGCTGGGGTCCTCTGAATGGAATGGATATTCCTCCTCACCCTGTCTTCTAAGGAAGAGCTGGCAGCGCTTTCCAACTTCATGTCACTGCAAAAGAACATGGTCAGTGTTATTGAGGGTAATGATTAAAACACGCAACCAAACCATTACTAGTGGATTTCAAACAGAATTATAGAAATTACTCCCGAAACATCACACCGTCGTGGTGCTCAGAAACTTACTGGATAAAGCCAGCATGGCGCTCATGCTTGACGCTCTTCTCCAGCTGCCGTTCCTGCTCCTCTTGCTTCTCGTATCTCTTCAGATTATTCTCTCTGTCCTCATCCCTCTGCTTGGCCTCGTTCATCATCTCCAGCCTCTTTCGCTCTAGTTCTTCTGCAGAGAGCTTCCTAAATCAGACAGAATTAGTTTTTACTGGAACTGATTCAGCATGATTGATTAAGACAATGCTCTGGAACACAGAGATCTCTGAAAACAGTATTTTCTCATTTCCTTGACCCAAACATCATAGTTACAGGAAGTACAAATCAATACATGCTTGGCTTTTGTCGCAGTGGCTTTGAAAAGCATTTGTACATTTCTAGAGCTTCGTTAATCCATGATAACCAGAACCACATTTTAGGACAATCGATGTGAGTGGTGGAACAAGCTCAAAAACTTGAAATCTATGTGCGCTTACAACTTTGAAATAAAAGTTCTGGCAAATAAGCAAAATGTATCATAGCAAGTTTTAGATTGAATTCCAACAAATAATATCATAATGGCAATATGAATGGCCCAGATCCATATACATGTGAAGATTTCAATCAAAACAATACAGGATTCTGTTTCTGAAGCTCTATGAACACATACTTAGACACGTGGTTTGTCTGTCTGCGATAACTCTTCGTCTGTGGGCTGGAAGCTTTGGGCTCCAACTTCCTGTCGCTTCTGTGTGAAGAAGAGGAGTGCGAGTGACTGTCCCTGGAGCTCCTGTGAGGTGATTGGGACCGGCTCCTGTCACGGCGCGAGTGATTGGAGGGAGCTGAGGACTGGTGATGTCTGCCAGCATGGAGCTGAGAGAAAGAAATATAATGTTAGGACTTATCGGGGTTCTGCTTGATTGAGAAGTGAATCTTTTAAGTCACACATTAGGTCTCTTATCCTTACTGACCAGTAGACCGTAGCCTGGAGGAGGAAGGGAACGATGCTTTGTGTTTGATGAAGAGTCATCTCGTGCGTGTGACCTAAAATATACAGACAATGATCAACACTATTGACTTAATTGAAATAATTGACTGAATCGTATGTGTTTATAGAAAACATGGTATCTTACATCATATGTTTAGCTGGTTGAACAGATTAATCCCATACACAGTAGATTTTCAAGTTATATCTTTAACAATCTCATTACCAACCTGTGTTTTTTCTCATCCTCCTCATCAGAGCTTGAATTTGAACTCCTTCTCTTGTGCTTCTTCTCCTTTCTCCTCTCTTTGTCTCCTTTCTTCTCCTTTTTTTCCTTCTTCCTCTTCTTTTTCTTGTCTTTCTTGTCCAGATTCTGGCGTAACTGTGAGAGAACCGATACAAAACTTATTTTTTATAACACAAGTGAAGGAAAGAACATTTGTCAAAAAATAATACAAATTTACAATCACAGAATTTTTTTTTAATTCATATTTAAATAGTAAATTTACCATTTCTTTGATCTTCCTCATCTTCACAGGATTAGTCAAGACTTCCCTTTTCTTTTCTTCTTCACGTTTCCTTCCGAACAAAAACAAAACATGAGCTAATTCGAAGCAGTGAAACATAATTTCAGCGGAAATTACGGTAAACTAACCTGATTTCAAAGAGGGGGTCTTCCCTGATCTTGGCAGCCAGGTCGAGGTTGGAGGCAGTGGTGGTTAAGTTGAAGATGGACCCAGGTAGGAGGCCGGTCTCAGCTGATGGACCGCTCTCTGGCTCCTCGTATTGGTCGGTGACCTGCTTGTCGATGGAACGTCCCAGCAGATACTCATCTCTGGACACCTGACCAGCAGGGCCCTGGTACATCCAGTCCAAGCGATCATCCTTCTTTCTGTCATCATACAATTCAAATAAAACATAATTAAGAGAATAGTCTTCTGTCTCAACCACCCAAAAAATTGGCGTTGATAATATGACAGAGAACTTACTTGATGGCACCACTTTGCTCTGCATATTTGGTCATTTCTTCTCGGGATCTTTCCTCTTTCAGCTCTTTCTGGAGCTCCTCCATCTTCTTGACTTCAGCCTCATGCTTCTGCTCTGCTTTCCAAACACGCTCAATGTTTTTCATAGTCTGGGGATGCCAGCTCTTTTTCAGATTCTGGCAGACGACAAATGAAAACAGTTTTTTGTTGTGTCAGCAAATACAATCAGGTGCTACATTTACTGTTCAGGTAGTTTTGAGTGGGTTTCACAGAATTAAACCGAAACAGTTTCAGTGGCAGAATGGGATCTGAAAAACCACATTAGTTACATTTTAATTTAGATTTTAATAAACATGACATCACACCACGCTGGCATTCCCCAACTCATTGGCATTAATGAATTAACCTAATGATAATATGAACAAAATTGATTATTCGCAATCCATAACACCTTCCGGTGAAATCTTGACTTTAACAACCGACTTTCGACTCTAATGCTAACAGTCATGCTAATATTAAGCTAACGTAACCTAGGTTGGCTGTTGATGTTAGTAATAGCTATTAAAATATCTGCTAATTCGAAGATTAAGAACATGAGTGTTACCGAAGTTAATTGTAGCTCGAAACAGTAAATAATATGTTTAAACATACGATGTGACTAGCGTATTGACCATTAATCAAACGAATATCTTTAAACATACACATTCTAAATGGAGTTTGGTGTGATCGGTCTCTAAACGATGGAGAAAGGGCCAATCGTGAATACAACATATTGTACTTACCAGGTCGCCTCCCCCCATCTTGAAATATTTGTCGTTTCAGTCCAAAAAGAAATTATACTGGTCAAATTTGTTGTTGATAAAAGGTGGAACAACGAAAGTTGAACGCGAGCTAAAAATCCGATCGCCAAGAGGTCAAAGAGTGACGTGTTTCCTGTTTGTCTAGTTTACTTCCGGTATGAACTCAAGGTTCTTCGTGGAAAATCAGTCAGACGGTAAATAAAATGGATACAGATATGTGCGCGGCTTTTAATGACATTTACATAACAAATTAATTGTTACAGTTGACGTGTTTGAATCGTAAATGTGCTTTGATCTCCCATGATCTTACAGTTAGATTTTTTGTCTGCACGTAAGTCCAACGTTCAATATGTTTAGGTCGGCGAAGAAGAAGAAGCTGATCCAGTAGATGGCGGTAATGCATTTTGAGGTTGGTTGCCACTCAATACAAACCGAACGGAGAAGATGAAGTTCCTCTCCCTTCTTTTCCCTTAAGATGTGTTGTGAACCCACAGAATCATCTCAACTAGAATGAAACCACATTTAAATCCAATAGATTTTGTATTAGTATCTGTACCAAATTGCAGCGCTCTTAAATATCCGTTTCCTAATCATTCCTGATTTTATTTATGAAGATACATTAATTATTTTATACAAAAGCAACTTTAATGTTGAAAAACACCCTCACCATATCAAAGAAAGTGAATTGTTTTTCCTGTATCTCTCCTTACCAATCTTTCTACCTAGTTTCCAGTAGTACTTCCATAATTCTGCTAATTAACAGAAACCTTTTTGTTGGAGGTTACGAAGCTACTACATTTATACAGTTAAGAATAATTATATCTTTAGATGTAAGAGCAGCATGTAATTGTACAGATTTTTTTTAATATTACCTACATTGCAATACTTGATTCATGATAAAATAATTAGAGACTCTAAAACTTTCAAAAATACTACTACTACTAATGATAATAATAATGATAATAATAGTAAAACTTCACAAAATAAATGGCCTCTTTGTCTTATCTTCTCCTGTAGATAAAGGTTCAACACAGACACAGAATATAGTTTTTTTATTTAATAAAGCACAATAATAGATTAAATACAAGTTATTACACCATGATGCTTAACTTAATAAAACATTTTGAACCTATTTTATAACAGTTGCCACAACTAAGGCATTTACTACAGCAACCAATTCGAAAAGGTGGTACATTTTGTTCTACTGAACATAATAAAAGAAAATATCACGGGCCTATCTATAATCACATCAACAAACATAATAATAATAGTCAATATGAAATAATTGACTAATGGTTAAGCACTATCTTCCTCATCTTATCTACTATACATAAATACAGCAACCATGAGCCTCCAATAATGCAGGCTCGCTAATGTAGAAATCTCAGCCTAATGTGTGTAATGGGTTACATACATCCTAATAGTGTCTTAAAGTGTAAAGCTGCTCTCACTGCTTGCTACAGAACTACTGATCATACAGGACTGATTATGAGGGTTAACTATCCAGAACAAATTAGCCTACCTAAACAATTTCTGCTGCGTGGGTTGTTCAAATTCCTTGTATTTCATACTCGACTGCCAACAGCACAGTCTCTCTCTGCACGTTGATCGAATAAATGGTTTGTCATATTGCAGCAAAGCATCTTGTCAAGTGATTTGTGTTCAGTTAAGCATGAAAAACCTGCAGCTTCAGACGGACCAACATCTGTTAATAAAATGTGTTGAGAGACTGGGAATATGGCTTGAACCGACATGCAAATGATTATCAAGGTGATGATGTTTGAGAAAACTGTGTACAGTCACTGATTGAGGTGCACAGGGATAGTATTGGAAGTGGTTTGCTTCCTCGAGGTCGGGTCCTTTCGATTTTCTGTTGCACATTTGTGTTATCAAAAATATTATCTATTCTTTTTGCCACTTCGGGGCATCCGAACAAGTTGTAAACACAACATTGACACATTATCACCACATGAAACTGTAATGGCGAACAGTTGCCAAAATGGCACATGCAGCAGAAACAAAGCAACCATAGCACTGATGTCGCGCTTTGGTTTTGTTCTTCTGCTCTTTAGCTGCTGTACAGTGTACTCCATCTCTGGCTGTTGGTGGCTTCACCTGTTGCTTGCTGTTGAAGACAGCGTCGATGAGAGCAGTGTGACTGAACCGGCAACAGTAAAGTTGTGGCTGCTCAAATATGATTAAAGTGAGAGGAACTGGAGTAAGATGATAATCTGTTAGTTTGTCACTATGATCAACACCTTTCACATTACACAGTCATTTGATCCTTTTGTTTAACAATATATTAATAAGTGCAGCTTTAAACCTGGGACTGCATTGTCCGCTGGATGAAGGTACGTTCCCCTACCCATGATGTAATGAAGTTCTGCTTTGTGCTGGAAGTTTCATTCATCACCAACAGCTTGTTGTGTTGACAGGGTGGATCTGTGGAATTGTGTTTATATCAGCATGTCCCAACAGAAACAAGGATTTTTTAACCCAGGCAGAATTTTTCCCCATGCCCGACTCCATCTTCTTGTTCTTACCCAACAGCAGCAGAGGCGCCATCTCCAGCTGCTGGGAACACTTCTAAATTAGGATTTGTGAGATTATTTATTCCCACATCATAATTTAGTGGTTTCTTTGCTTTGTTCTGTTCCATCCAGTAACCTGAATGTTTATCATATGATACATATTGTATTATATTATATTGTATTATATTATATTATATTATATCAGGATCACATCACATTAGTTTTCATTGTGGACACTGTCGCAGCACAGCATTGTTGTTTGTACTCTCCTTTTGTTTATATACTATTTTAATTACTTAAATACCAGCATACACAAACCCAGTTCGGTGGCATGCCTGTTGAGTATCTAAATGCCAATTGACCTTTTAAAAATGAGAAAAAGCTGTTATTATATTCCAGTGTCTCATAACAAATTACACAGTAGGCTGCACTCATATGGCGACATGTGAGTGCATGTCGCACTCACATGCACAAATAGACAAATAGAAAAAAATGTCATTGTCTACTAGGTGCGCCTTTGAGTGATTGATTTCATTGTAAACAAGTTAACAAGCCACCTTCAGTGGGACTGTAGCTCTAGCAGCAATGAAAGTCTAGCAACTAATGGCAGCTTTAGCTCGGTTGCCTGCTCAGCCACTTTCCACCTAAAGTAAACAGAGCGGAAACTTTGATCCATGCCTTAAACTCATGCTTTCTCCGTTTGTTATAACGTTTAGGTTCACTGAGTTGGCCCAGTTGATAAATTCACAGGACCGTGTGGATTCCTTCCAGCTTGCATTAGTGAAAGTCCAAACTTTTCTTCTTTTCTCTATTCTATTGTGAAACTATGACACCACTTATGACAGACGTGTGACAGAACTGATGGTGAACCTTTGATATAAGATGAAGTTAGCTGGACTGCCCTGTCACACTAGAGACTGACGGGTCTGTCTCACATTTCAGCTTCATCGGAGGCTCTGTGGTGTCGGACACAGACACGTTTGAGGATGACTGAGGGGGAGTGGATGCATCAAAGCCCTTCTCCATCCTGCCATCTCCATTTACCCTCTCCTCCCCGTGTCCTGGCGGGGACTCGTGTGTACGCATGTGCTTGGCCAGGTGGTCGTTGCGCATAAAGACTCTGGGGCATAATGCACAGCTGAACTTCTTGGCTCCTGTGTGCGTCTGCAGGTGGCGCTGGAGTTCATCAGAGCGTGTGAATCTCTTTCCACAGAAGAGCCAGTTGCAGACAAACGGCCGGTCTCCGCTGTGCCATCGTAGGTGCGCCTTCAAATGGGAGGTCTTAGCATAGGCCTTTCCGCAGCCGGGGATGTGGCAGTTGTGCATGTGCTTCCTTCTGCTGTCATCAGTGCTCTGGCCCAGCTGCTCGGCATGGACACAGTTAGGGCAACGACACTGGGCCTGACCGGCGCCTCTGGAAGAGGAGCGGCGCTGGGGCTTGGGACGGGCAGATACAGAGGTCTCTTGCGGATCCTCAAGAGAATATGGGTCTTGCTGCAGCATTTCAGAGGCCATTGGCTCCATCTTGAAGCCATCCTGGGGGTAGAGGTGAGGCGAGTGTGAGGCAGGAGCATGTTGAGCTGAAGACAGGTTGCACAGCTGTGGGTCAGAGCCATAGGGCCCTAAAGATGGCTGCAACCCCATGGAACTCCCTGGACTCACTGAAGGCAAACCTACACCCTGGCCCGTCTGCAGGTCTATCCAGCTGCCTGGTTGGACATCCCTGTGGAGGTCCCACCACGAGGGGATGTTCATGTCTTCTGAACTGCCACTAGGTGGGGCTGTCCGTAACCAGGGCTCGTAAGGGTGGGCCATGTGAGCAGTTGGTGCAGGTGCAGGATTGTTGAAAAGGTCAGCCGCTCAAGTGTTGTATCTTTCTGGTATGGCTGAGAAGATTACCACATACGGGAACGGTAATGCATTGAAATCCCCTAAAGAAAGAAAGAACAGAGAAATAGTTAAGTCTTCAAATCTCTCATCTCTTTCTCAGTTAAATTTTGACGATGACTTCACTGAACCAAAAGCTGCAACTTTGAAGTCTTGAGGTCATTTTTCTCAATCTGACAGACTTTGAAGTCATGCAGCTTGTGGCCTAAATCCTCCTGTCTACAACATTTATATGGCCAGCCCCGAGCACACCCCCTTCATAGCCATGGATACTGGCGTTCTCACGCTGCGTGGCCGAGGAGGCAGAAGAGAGGGGGAGACAGACGTGTCCAGGCAGAGGCCTGCCACATGCATCCGCTGCCAGGTACTTCCCATGGAGGACAGTCAAAGACACGCGCAAAGAAAACAACATCATCGGCCCCTTAGCAGAGGTAGTGGCAGTGGTGGGGGGAGATAAATGCTTGCTAGATCGGGGGGAGGGCCGAGTGAGAAGGGGAGTGTTGACAGGAGAGCAGTTTGGTGAAGGAAGAAGTTCCAGGGAGGTATGGCTGCAGGCCAAAGTCTATTTGTACGTCTCAGAGGTTTGTGAAGATGAAACCTGGCAGACAGGAGAACCAGTTTTTTTATGAATCACACATGATTTACAACAACAGCCCTCAAGCTAAAGCTACAAAAGGAGCCCCGTAAAATGCCCCGCCTCCTACACACTGGCAGCAGAATGCATCAGCAGTTGCAGCCTGACGGCATTCATGAGAATGGGAGTCCAACAATAACACGCGAACAATTCCTTTATGTGTATAATTATGGGCACATGCTCTGAAACAGCATCCTGTCCCCAACACGCTCCAGATATGTACAATAGTACATATCTCAAAAGCGTCAGTTAGCCATCCCACGGAGGAGGTGGGGCTCTAATTTTTAAGGGTGACACAAAGCTTGTTAAAAAGCTTGAAAATTTCTGACAGAAGGTACCAGCCTAAAGGACTCGGCTCCAAACATGTCCTAGCCCCAAACAATCTTGTTGACTTCCACCACACCCCCATCACATCTACAATTATCTTTACAGCAGGAAACAGTAAAGTAGTCTGAAGCTTTAGAGACTGGTATCTTAGTCTCAAGATCAGTTGGTTTACTACTACTACTACCATATCTCACCTTACACACTACACAAGCTCAACTGCATGACAGACATCACGTTTGATATGTGGATCCATCAGAGGCATGTGGTTCATCTTACAGGTGCTGTCACTCTGACAGTGAGACACCCCCTGAGAAGATGTCAATTTGTTAATTTTGCTAAACCAACAGGATTACACATCTTCACAGCTTGAGTCAAAACCACTCAGAGATGCTTTCTGGTTGCAATAAAATCGTAAAGCAATTAGCTTGAAATACCCTAATGAAAGGTCTGCTGCTAAAGGCCAAGCTGATTTATTTCATGGCGGCCTGGAGCCATAAGTAGTGCTCTGTAATTTTTTGGGAATGCGACTCAGACGCACAGCAAAATGGTCCAACCCAACTCTGTTCTTACTTTAAAACCGTAAACAAACCTAGACAGCACCAACCTCCTCTCTTTGCATAAGTGCTGGGAGCGTTGTGAGCTCTGGAGGGAAACAGCTGGCATAGGGGGGCCCCCAGGGGGGGGCGGCAGCCTGGGAGGAGCAGGATGGTACAGAGCAATGACAGAGCTCTGGTCATAAAACCTGCCCGACCAAGACCCAGCACAGCCCCCGGTTAACAAGGCTGCCATCAGCACAAAGAGGGACGATGAAGAATGAACTCCATCTGTGATTTTTTTTTTTTATCTCAACACAGTTGCTCTCATGGATGTGATTTTCAAATATTTCCAAATTTGGAAACCTACTAACTAGGCTTTTCCAAAAGTGGCTCCCCTTTTCAGCCTTCTTAATTTGCTCGTTATTGTTTTAACATGAATTTATTTTGAAGTCCGTTTAACAGCATCATTTACTGTTCCAGTAAAATCCTGCGTCCATCCACCAAATGTCTCCTAGCCCACCTTATCTTATCACAGTGGTAGAATAACACAATGGGAACAGCGATGCTGACTGTCTGTGTTTGGACACTCCAAACAGACTACTCTGAGTTAAATGGCATTTACAAGTAGTTTGTTTTAACTTGCTCAGAGTACAAGATGGGTGCAGCAGAACACAACGGTTGAGCAGGGGTCAGGTCAGTTGACAGAGGGACTGTGGCGAAGTGCATTAACAAGGGGATAGAATCGGACTTTACAGCTATAACGTGCAGTGTTTGGATTTAAACTACAATGTCCCCTGCACACGATCAGGATGGTGACATACAGAGTTGGAGATGTAAGGTTTATCAGTGTCTCTGTAGTTTAACTATGATTGAGAGCAGAGTCAGTTTAGATATGGATGACAGCTTTACATCCTCAGTGATTTAAGGGTATCTGTCTGATGCTGATTTATACACGGTTGTGTAAAATTCCGTCTTTGCAGCATATTTTACTACAATTTGTACAAGCTGCTGGTGTTGTTTTCCCTTACAGCAACATTTAACATCATTTTGTATCCTTCTGTGGACAAAGTGCAAACAGATATCTATTTCACATGTGATTGACAAAGTGTTGTGAGTCACCATTATCTGCAACTTAAAGTCTGAGTGCTGGCTCTGAAACTCAGACTTTTTTCATTGTAGAAATACACAAAAAGCAGTTGCCATGTGAACACAATTCTATGTGCTCTATATGTTTCAGTATTTATGTCTTAATGCTCAGCAGGATTAAATATCAACGATACAGACAGGATTTATTCCACAATGAGATGGCACCTAAGTGTGGCAGTAAAAATACACATACATAATGTTAAATTTAACTAGTGTAGCTATCAATATGGTCAAGATACACACATACAATCATGGAAAGTTAAGAACTTATGTTAAGATGTTAAGTACATTTTATGCTATTTCTTGTAATATATATGCCATATATACTGCCATTCAATTTCTTAAAGTTTATTTTACACATAGATGCACATTTTATACGTAAGAATTTCTTTAAAAGATAATAAATTTGTTGTCGTCCCACATTATACAAAGTAATTAAAATTACTTCACCTCACCTCCAGACATTACAGCTCAAATCATCATTAATAATGATCCGATAATTTGATAATATAATAACACTCACTGATGCCATTCCGAATGATGTTTTTTTTTTTTTCATTTTTAAAACTGTACCTACACTTTAAGTACCTTGAATATAGAACTTGAATATTTACAGTGTGGTATTTATACTTTTAATTAAAAGTAAATAGTATATCTTAATAGTGGCTGCATTTGAAATACTTATCCATCACCACAATCAATCGGTTGAATGAAACCCTTCCCTAAAAATAAACAAATATTTAATAACATTTTTTTTTTATATTATTATTTTCCCTGAAAGTCTTCTGTGGAATTTACTCTCTATAGTGCCTTTTATTGTACAATCTGGGAAATGCTTAATTTCTCCCAGGTTTTCTTTTGAATCAGGTTTGTTGTGAGAAAGAATTCTACTCTTAATAACCCAAATAATTTTATAGCAGGAAAAATAGACACAAAAATGACTAAAGATCACAATTTAAAATTAACAGAAACGAATGTGTAGACTTTCTCAACATCCGAGATTTGCTTCTTGCATCTTAACCAGGATTCTCCCTCCGTTGTGGAACATTTCAAACGACACATTATTTAAACTTACTAAGACGTTAATAAATAAATTCTGAGTAAATGATATAGCAGGCGACATCCAATTAAAACTTACCCTTCCACACAGAAAGGTCAGTCTGCTCGAGTTTAGCTGCAGAAAATGGTCAGTTAAACATAATCCACACGTTGATGATTTGGTACCTGAAAAACCTGGACTTTATATTTATACATCAACACATAAGTAAACATAACACAATAATTACACAAACTGAAATAAAGGACATTATTTCTAAGTCTGATTACAGCTCTCCAGGCACTGAAGTTAAAGGGATTTATAGTGTGTATGTTGAGTTTATTAACTGATCTGTTTGTTTTAACACCTTACTAACTTTATTTTATCTTATTTAGTGAAGGGACTTGAACTTCTCTGTATCTGAATTCAAGCCCAAAGGATGTGGCTGTATCATAATGAATTATCAATGATATACTGTAATCTCTTGTAGTATGAATGAAGATCATTTGATTCATAACCCACATGTCCTAGTATAAACAGATGCGTAAGAGTGATAGAGATAATCAAACTCCTGAGTTACCTGTCGTCTCTTGGAGCTGCTGCTGCTGCTGCTGTTATTTTCTTTTTGGAACGTTGGAGCCCTGTGTGAAGAAAGGCGGTCTCAGCTCAGCTCTGTCGCTTCTCCCCTGCGTAGAAACGTGCCCGGAGAGAAATAATATCCTCATCATATTTCAGCGGCTCCAGTTGAAGGACACTCGCAGGTAGACAGTATTCTCTGCACTGACTCACTCTGGGATCACGTTCGAGTCTTTGAGGCTCTCCAGGCTCCGCCCCCGGCTGCTCCGTGTGGTCCCCGGCTCGGGATGCGTCCTCGGCGGCTTCAAGTGAGGAAGTTGCTCCATGCGAGACAACACAGGTGCCAATATTGGAGGTGCAAGTACTTTTACTGTATATAAGTACAAACCTGAGGTACTGGTACTCGTACCTCTATTCCACTGCAGTTCAGATAAGAGTATTGTGCTTTCTTTTGACTTTACTATCGTTATTTGATAAGCTACTAGTTTCTTTACCAAAGGGGGAACACTCGGGCCAGAGGTCAATGGCATGGTCAATGACTGGATCATTTCTAAATGAGTATTTCAATTGAACAATCGCCTAATCCTTAATAATTAAATAATTGAATTACACTCTTACAATCTCTACCAAGATCTTTCATGAAACACTTGATGAGCTAATGCTATAAGACTCGTATAGATAAAAGTCAACAGTATAGCTACAGACAGATCAGCTGCAATCCTGAAATGCTACTTAATGCATCAATAATACTATTGTCCTATAGGTAAAATACTCACAGGATCCATTTATTTATTTTACTCTATTGGCTACCTTTGGTACTTTTCTTATAATCACATAAAATCTTTAAAAAAATGTGATATCTTTAAAGAACTGTTACTCCACTGGTTCCCAAACGGGGAAGATTATAAATAATCAATTTTAATTTAATTAAGCGATTCTGTTTGAAGTCTGAGAACAACTGTTAATCCGTAAAGTCTAAAAGTCAGAACCTTAAGAAGTCAACAAAATTATTACTGGGATAATGACAAGTTGAGCTGAGGAACATCCACTTTGTATCAGCTGGGAAATTGACTCGTCGAAGACAAGGATTTATTCTGATGAAGATCAAACTTTATTTTATCAATAGGTACAAATAGATTCAGCAAGTTTAACAAACATCAGTGATCACAGCATACGTGCAAGAGTTAGGGACTTTCAAATAATAGTTTGATGTGAAAATATGAAATCAAAGATCACTTGCTAGCATTTTTTATTGTACGACCCCTCCCCCCTCCCTGAGAAAGAGAGTAAATGATCATTTCTGTCAAAATACAACGTCTGTATTTCCTTTTACGTAATTGATATGAGGAGATGATATTCAGTTTGTTAAATAAACTATACACATAATTTTAAACATCATATTTGCAGCAGCATTATTTCAAAACTACAGAGTATTTGTTACTTCACATAAATACAGCACATTATTTATTTGACATCAGGTAGAAGGTACATCATAATGACTTATCAGTTTACACTTTATCGTTATATGGATGTATCATCTTTACATGTTGTACAGCACTGATGCAGTGACCGAGTCAGGGTGGTGACCACAGAGTGTTGAGACCTGGAAATCCTTTGATTGCAGACGCTCCTGAGAGGTGGTTTGACCCAGGCTACAACACATGCACAACACGCACATCTGAATATCTTACTTGGCAAAAAATAAATAAGAAAAACAATCACTTCTGTGCGCACAAGTTCTGCCAATCAAATCATGTGGACCCTTCAAAGAAACAGATCACATAAGAATTAACTATTTTAAATAAACTGTTGTATAATGTTTACGCCAAAAGTAGATTTTTTTTCCTCGTGATTCTTGTAACATACCACAGTTTGTTTTCTAAGTTACTTTGAATGTACATTACACGTTTAATAGTTTTTAACATCATCTTCCTTTGAGTTTTTTTTATTTTGTCTCCTCGCTGAGTTAATTCCTTTCCTGTCACGGCATGTTTGTGGAGCAGCTTCAAATCAACTGACAAACACAGACCACAGACAGGCCGGCGGGAAGTGACTTCCTACCCTCTCTGCTCTCTTTTTCTGAAGCAGCACTTTGCAAATGCTCAGTTTAAACTGATTACATGACGGTCATATAAAAGAACCACTTGGCGATCTGCAACTACTGAGAGAGAATTCAACATGGGCCTTGATAGATTTATACACTCGATCATTTCATGAAAAGTGATCCCGCTTATCAGGAAACTTAATTTTCTTAAACTTAAAACTTGAAAGTGTTTTGTGTGTTAATAACTGCAAATAAAAGTCACACATAGCGAATTTAAATCTAATGAGATGAATTTGTTTCCAACACAGTATAGTTCAAATCAGTGTAATTAGTATAATATCTCAGTGCCTCATAACTCCTAGTATAATGTCTTTGTACACTTAGGGATCAGGCCGCTGAATTGAAGACCACACACCATGTCTAAATGGTGTTTACCGACGTCTTCAAATAGTCAAGCTTATTTCCTCATGAATACAATGCAGCACAATCAGAAAGAGACTGCTTCGTAAAATTTAATTACGGCACAGTTTCAACCAGGGGCTTACAAATTCTCTTAATGATTTAAATGTGTTTAGATAGCTTGTTTGACCGTTTTTTATTTCTGTCACTGCTAACATTTTTTTTGTGGAAGTTTTTGTTTTGTGTACATGAAAACGTTTTTGGTTCTTTAAAATCGTTCACGAGCAGGCTTTCCTACCGATATTTACACTTGACATTGATTCGACCAAATCCCTGTGAATTTCAGTGAGGTCAAGTAAGTGATTGCATTGTATGACTAAAGCACCTTAGACCTGTTTACACCTAATCTATCAAACTATTTCAAATTACTTTTCCATATGTGTAGCTGATAAATTTGATATCATAATCTTTCTCGAAGTGATTCATTATCAAGCAAATTGTTGAGATTGTTTTTACTCTTGGTATTATTCACGCTACATTCACAAACCAATAGAATGATAGCCTATTAGCTGGCGTTGTTGATTGGACAAATGATATGAAATGTCTCTATCATGGGGTCTTTTAAGTACAACAATTACATTCGACTCTCTTAAAATGAAGCATCTGAGGTAACAGGGTGAATAAGTCTTGACAAAATATCAAAAGGAAGCAAACATGGAAAAGAGGTGAACGAAATGGTCACCTTTACGAGGATATGGTCCTGTTCAAAGCTGTGGACAAAAGATACTGAGTTACTTTGAGATACTGATGCATGGTATGATCTACCAGTGTCTTTAATGCAATACTGTGTTTTAAATCAGGGCAAAGTCTAAACTGTACATTTCAAAATTGGAAAGAAAGTTCACAATACCGATCATGGACCATGATTGTGTATTAAAAGATCTTTGGAAGATTGACAACTACTACTACTTCTCATTAATCATAGCAGAAACCACACAACGTAGTGAGGTCAGCAGTGTACAATATATTACACTTCATTATCAAGGAATGATGCATGGTATGTTCTTACAGACATCAATCAAACTGTCAAATTTTACCTACTGCCTAATTCAGTTTTGAAAACTTCACAAAGGCCTGGATAAATATATTTGAAGATAATGTCTTATTTTTTTAAACAGTTTGAATGTGTGTATAGTATTTGATTAAGATACATCATTATAGCACTGGAACAGGCCAAAAGCTTGACTTATTTGGAAATAATTATCTAATGAATAAACTGAATATCCACACAACAAGAGCAAACACTATCAGTAGAGGGAGAACATATGAGTTGAAATACTCAAGGAAATCTAAATTCAAGGGTAACATGATTTCAAGGCCAACCTACAAAAGGTAGGTTGATTTCACATCCAGTCTGCCCAGTCAGAGAGACAGGCAAGATGTTGTCATGTAAAACGTGGATGAGCTACAAAAGGTCAAGGAAACATGAAGAACAGGCAGGGCAGCAACTTGGGTTTAAGCTAGTTTACCGTCTTCATTCTCTCTCTCGGACTGAGGATGGACTACAAAATGGAAGGATTCACAAGTGATAGGGGTGGGCCACAGCTTGTTGGTTAGCATGCTAACTCCAGTATATATCTCTGCAAGCAATACATGGATGTCTTTAAAGCAATGTCAAAACAAACATCCATCCATCCTATTTTCGAAATAGTTATTTCTTTACATTCCGGTGACAGTTTTATCTTTTTTTTAATGTTTTAAAGTTTAGTACCTACATATTGCCCCAATAAAGAAATACTATTACCCCTATTAACTTCCACCCAAGGATTAGATAATGATTGACACTCTTTAATATGATGCTAGAGCCAGCTACTGGTAGCTTAGCTTATAGATACGGTTCTACAGGGGTTTGTATGAAACTGACCATGAAATAGTTCAGCACAGCTCATTTCCTCATTGAAATAGCCACCTTATTTGAGTTAAATAAACAAGACATAACATATGAATGGGTGAGCTTTAGGGGTGCTTATGTGTGGATTTCCCAAGTTTTGTGCTAAGCTAATTAGTTAATGGTGATACTTTTCTACTTAACTCTTAAACATGAGAGTGGTATTAAGATTCTAATGTAATGTTTGTGAAGAACATGTCAATGGATCTGACCTTATATATAGGTGTAACTATTTTCCAGTGTCCTACACACCCCAAAGACATTGCACCACTGCTTGTTAGTATCTATTGTATGTTTAATTACAGTTATTATTCAGGAACAAGTTTGTGGAGCTTTTGGTTTGCTTTCCCTAAAGGTTAAAATAGTTTACGTGAGAGATCAGTTTGATTTCTGGAGCCTTCGGTTTCTGTGCGTGTGCGTGTGTGTGTGTGTGTGTGTGTGTGTGTGTGTGTGTGTGTGTGTGTGTGTGTGTGTGTGTGTGTGTGTGTGTGTGTGTGTGTGTGTGTGTGTGTGTGTGTGTGTGTGTGTGTGTGTGTGTGTGTGTGTGTGTGTGTGTGTGTGTATGTGTGTATACAGCTTGGGACTTTCCTTTAAGGATATTTGTTTTGTACACAAGATTCCCATCACATGAAGTTGGTTCTGAATCTGATTCACTGGCCTGTGGCTGGTTTGACTTGCCTGTTGTCCCACGGGAACCACACTGGTGTCCCAGACAAATCCCCCTGCCAACACGCCAGCCTCCAGAGAACTAGGCCGGCTAAAGCCCTACTTCCCCTCCAGCAGTAGAAAAAAATCCAAGCAAAGTAAACAGTAAGCACCTAGTAGTCAACTTCCTTATCCTTGTTAATTATTCAAAATCCCAAAGGAGAGACCGGCCCACAGTTGTCTTCTGAGTCTTTTTTTTTCTCATACAGGCACTCACTCAACACAACAGCCCCCCTCTCCTCCAGCCTCCCCTTTCAACTTCAAACCCAGTCATTTCTGCAAGCAGCGCTTTGATTGTACTGAACACCTGTATTTTTCGAGGAGAGACTTCCTTGTGAGCCCCCGCCTCCCATCTTTGATTGTTAAACAGCAGTGGCGCCGTCATTACTGTCTGAGCGACTGATGCCGCCCAGCTTCCCCTCCCATCTTCCACCTCTGCCTTTTAACCGGAACTTTAATTGCTCAGAGAATTTGGATTGCTTTATTTTATCTAATTTTCAAAACCCCCCTTTTGTGTGTGTGTGTGTGTGTGTGTGAAGGGTTGTAAAACTTAAAATGTTTCTAGGTGTATTCATCAGATGAGGCAGAGAGGATCATAGATTTCCTAGCAGCTATAAACTGAAATGTCCTCAGGTTTGTTTTAAGAAGTGGGAACTTTTTGAATGTTCAACATAAAGTTGGTTTTAACCAGATGGACACAGACACCTAACATGTTTTCTATTTCACCTGTAATCCTCCTGGAAGACAGACAGACAGACAGAGACTTACACACACACACACACACACACACACACACACACACACACACACACACACACACACACACACCTTTGCGGCAGTAATACTATGCTTTATTAGACAGCCTCTCCTGCCATCCTGTCTCCCCCCTCAGATTAATATCCTCTGGGCTTCTCACCAGCTGTTTCCGTCCCTTAACACCCCTCATCTTCCTCCGGCCAGCCCTCCACTTCACACAGCAGGGCTTACAAACTGGGCCACAGCGCCTGAGTGGCTTTAGGAGAGGCTCTTGGCTTAGTGTGTGTGTGTGCGAGAGCTGAATGGCAGATGTCTGCTCCACAAATCTTGAACTATTTCATGATGCTGAGTTACCGTGTTGATACATTGATGAAATATTTGAACTTGGGTGGTTTACAATACCTTATTTGAAGGAAAACGAAACCAGACATATTGTACATACTTTTATACTCAGGATTAGATTATTTTTTTCATGTATTTTGGCTAATGCTGCTGTCATTTCAGCTACCCTGTTACTGATGTTTACTATCAAACAAAGTTTTTTTAGAAGAATCAGTCAATCTGATTGAATCATTATTCATCACTTTAACTTTCAGTGCAACAGTTTCTAATGCATATTATTGTTTTTCACTTTGTTTTCCGTTTCACTCTGAGCTTGTTTCTGTGCTTGTGAGTGTCAATGTGTTTGCGTGTGCGTACTGTATTTGTGTGCAAGGTATCTCTTGGGTGTGTCAGCCTTTGGCTCAGGTGGGTGTTTACTTCTCTTGGTGTTTTTACTGTTTGTGTGTAAGGGCAGACAGGATGTGCGATGCTTGTCAGCACACTCCAGGAGATGAAAGGACGGAGAGGGTGTGGAGGTAGCCAAGTGCTGTTCAGGTAACAGGTTGTCTTCTCAGAAATCTCTCAAGAATTTAGTTGGGTTACCATCAGCAGACCTTGTGAGCCACGAGGGAACAGCATTCACCACCAGGCCCCTTCGAAACATAACTCAGCACCTACCACAAATCTGGACATAAGTGAGCACTGATATGGTCCAGGTGCTCAATCTCAAAACACAGCCATTAGTCAAACTTTCAGAGCTGCTATGTTGGTGCTCCTTGTTTCCTGTGTGCTCAGATGTGCGTGTGACCGGTTATTAGACTACCTACATTTAATTTATTGCATCACCAAAACTTTACAAAGACAACATGAGTCAGTTTTAAGAATGGGGCCTACTGACATGCATAATAATGAGCAATAGTTGTTGACACGACAGCTCTGGTTTGGAGGACGGAAATTACTTACTTAGAGTGTTGTCACTCACTGCAATGCAGCTGGGCAGGTTTTAGAACCTACGTCCAACATATCCATGACAATCTATTCATAGCATAAAGGCAAGTTATTAGTTTGACTCCATTATGTTAATTTACTGCTCTGTCTATGCAATGTCTTGTGCAATAAATTGTTGACCCAAAAGAAGACAAAATATTTTCCTACGGAGTCAGGTTTTCTTCTGCATACAGCATCCTTGGGGCGACATTTGCATTTATAAGGATTTGTGTTCAAAAGTTCAAAAGCTGGTTGCTAAATTTGACTTTTGCTGCTGGCGGGTACGATGTGTTCTTGGAAAACAGCTGCACGGTGCTTCCTGTTCCTGTGTCTTTGACATGTACTTATGTGATCCATTGATTGTTAATATAAAAATTACCAATGTGTCATCTTTTGTTGCAGTTTCTTCTCACTGCTCGAAGCTTTGATTTGCTCAAATGGGCAAACAACCATCAGCTGGATCTAGAGGCCTTGAATCATTTGTTTTTGTATTATTATGAAAAGATCTGCAGTAAAGTAAGAGTTGATAGATGAGTGTGCAATAATAATAATAATAATAATAACAATAATAATATTAATAACAATTATTTGGGGGGAGTTGAACCCTCCCTCCCCATTTTTCCCTTTTTAAATACTGCCCTTTCTAAAAGTGGCTGAGAGTCCCTCCGATTCAGCTGCCTCAACACCCTGCAGCTGACCGTTGGAGGGCGAGCCTTTTTAAGAAATTAAATAATACAAAAATATCTAAAGCAGTATAACCACAGATCTGACTGAGCTGTTTTCAGATATATTTTCTACTGAAGAAATCGTTCAGATTAAAACTGTTTTTTCCAGATTAACTTCTGGAAATGACATATTAACCCACTACAAATGCTATTTTCGATGGTGTGAGCTCTTAACAAATACTGAACAATTCCCACTGTTGCTGAAGGCAGGAAACTGAGAGATAGATATCTCCAATCCTGGACAAATAAAGCCAAACCTATCTGCATGGCTACACCACCAGAGTTGACTTAGAAATATTTCAAATGCTGAATTTTTTTTGTTGACATAAAGAGCAGGTGGAAGGTGTTGGGAAGTTGGTGTCTGTCTGGAAGGACTGAGCCCACAGACAGGAAATTTCAGCGACATAATTCAGTGAAAGACCAGTAATGGTAGACACCCACTCGATAAACCCACTGACAAACAAGAATTCACCCAACTTTAATTACACTGATTAGCCAACATGTGATCCAGAGTGCTGGTAAAATGCAGTGGTGTGCAGTGTGGTTTTCACTGTGCTTTAAACTGTGTCACTCTCAGACTACAAAATAATGAACACCTCTTAAAAACATTTTTCTTTGCTGCTTTTGAAATTTTGAGATCAATGAACAGCAGAGACACAGATATTCTGCCTCAACTCTTGGTTTCATCCTTTGGAGGCTGCATTTGAAGGTCGATTGCGTCACAGCGGTGTGGCGAGACTGTCCCATTTCAAAGGCTCCTGCAATTGCAGTGAACAAATGCCTCCTCCAATCCCCAAGCAATAAGCAAGATCCAACCGTTGAATTCTCGGGCCAACATATCCGCGCTGGGGACGAAGCTAATAAGCTAGTTATCATGGCGGCAGAGCTGCAATTAGTGCAGCTGCTCAAAACAGCAAATGATGCAACGGTAAGCGCAGGACCAGCCTATGACGCAATCACAAAATCCTTCATTGACCAGACCATCTCCTTTGGGTTTGGCCTCCATGGTCTGACCTTTTTGTGGCCTAAATTGTATTCCCTGCTAAAGCCTGATGGCATGCATGAGCAAGGTTACTTTTTAAAACTTATGAAAGCTCCTTTCAAAGAAACACAACACATGCTACTACAGTTTAAGAGAGTTGTACGTGACTAGTTCATGTATTTTATGCTCATTTTAGGTGAGCCTTGGTTAAATCGCTCTCTAATGATAATACCGATACCAAATGACAGTCAGTGTCTTAGACTGCCAGAATATTGCCTTCTGATTTCAGAGTAAAGCCAAATGCTTTCCTAAGATCCCAACCCTACTTTGTAAGTTATTATTGGGTGCTAAACACATACAACTGAATTGATTTGTATAACTTAAATGTACTTAGAAATAATTAAAAACAACATTCATCTCCTTTACACGGCATGGGAACTTTTAAAATATAAGTTTGGAAACATAGTTTGGAATTCAGTGAGAGCACCTCCAGTTCAGGAGGCTGGGCATCAAGAAGAATATCCACCATTCTGCTGTTTCATTCAGCGAGTGAGAGACTCCCTGGTCAGAGCTCCATTTAAATCATAGTTATACTTTCATTTCTGAACATGGAATCTGTTTGAATGTTTGGACTCTGAGATTACTAGAATTACTGATTAATGAATGAACACCCGAGGCTTCAGAGGCCACTGAGCATAGGTGCTGATTTAAGTAACACAGACATGAACTCATGAGTTCAAGTGAAGCTGAGGTCTGGCAAAAATGTTGAAACTAATATTTTGCATTTAGCTATACTTTTATTACCTCTGCCAATGTGCTTATGTTTTTGATTGTCAATTTGTTGGTTGGCTGGTTGGTTTGTTTGTTTGTCAGCAGGATAATGCAAAATCTACTGAAAGGATTTCCACTAAACTTGATGGAATCATGGGACATGGGTCAAGAAAAAACCTTCTTTTGTGCGGATCCAGGGACAGATCCAGGATATGTCCCCATCACATTCTTTAACATGCGTGGTACTTGTTGAGAACAATTTTGTATATTTAGGGAACTTATATTTAGACTGTGTGCAATTTGGTGCAGCTTGATTGACTTTAAGGGGATGGTTCACCACAATATGAAAATTGCTTCATTATTAACTCAGCACTATGCCAATAGAAGGGTGGGCGTTGCGGCCAAATCCAATACAAAATGAAGTATTGGTCCGCTGTGATCCACACGAGACAAGGCTCCAGAGAAGAATAACAGGGGACATTTAGGCTAAAACACGGTGTCAAAGACGAATTTGAATGCCGGGACTTACGGACACTTGGATGACACCACACAAGCAGTATGGAGTCATGTTTTTTTTTACGATTGATGAAATGGTGACCATATACTTCAATTGTATTGGATTTGGCTGCAACACTGTTTACCCCTGAAACTCCAAAAGTGCTTTGTGGAATCAAACACTTCTTCTCCAACCCCTTCAACAGCATTGTGGTGAGTAGATAATAAATACATTCTCATTTTTCTGTGAACTCTCCCTTTATGGGGACTGGCGATATGAGCTCCGCTGAGTGCCGTTCTAGTTCCTACATGCACAAAGGGGAACTCTGCTGAGGGCAGACATAATGACTTTAAGATGCGCAGGATTATGAAAACTTCCCGGGTGCAGCAGAGAGTCCCTTGAACTCGGCAGCAGTGCTAAGCTTGATAATCGGTATTGAGTGGTGTTGCTGTCCTGACCGACACACAGACTCATGATGAGGAGCTACCTCATGGCTCGGCTGTGCTGTGGTTTTCCTCCCAGGTGTGGGGTGCACGCAGTGAGACGGTGAGCCGTGATTGTGGCCAGACGAGACGAGACCTTTAAGTACAGACCTTTGGATCTCTCCGTCACGTGACTCTATCTCCAACCTGCCTGCTCCCTGCCGGCCGTCTGCTCGCACCACTGACAATAAGAAGGTAAACATTTTCCACAGCAACATACACACACACTAGCTGTAGATGACACACTATTATCCCGCAACTTCCCCCTGTCGCCCAGTCCCCGGTGAAAGGCGACATGACGCGAGGGGACTGAGGCGTCGCGGCTCCGGGCAGAGACGGGCTGTGACAGCGGGGATCACACCGCTCACCCGGGCCTCGTCTCCGGCATCAACACTCTTCTCGCACCGAGTGCCACCAAGGGAACCATCCGTGTATAGGCGCACAGACGAGGGCGACATTATTTCCGGGCTGAAAGCGATTTTGTGGTCGCAAAACGCGACTCGAGAGCGATAAATGAGCAACGTGGCGATGGGATTTGTGGAGATTACAGTGGGTGAAGCGCTGCCTCCTAATCCCAGTGTGAAAGGGTTGGCTGCAGTTTACTCTCTGCTCAGAGCCGGGTGGGGAATGGAAGGAGACTCTTCCTCTTCACTCCACACATGCTAACTGTGGACTGAAAGGGTGGAGGCTCACACACTGGATGTCAAACACACTTCCAGACCGATTAGTTGGAAGCCAGAGGCTAATATGAGCTAGTTAGTTGGTTGATTAATGCTTATTTGAGATCCCATTAGTTTTAACTAGAGCTTTTCATAAACAGTCTAGGGTGCACATTGAAGTTAGAACTTTGTGTTAATTTTACCTGGTCTATCTGCAGTGAAGACTTTATTTAGAACAAATTTGGATATAATGATTCACTTGTGTTATTTTTTCATATATTGTATTTCGACTATTTTAGAGGTCTGTTAAGCAAAGTATCCAAGTGAACAAGGTTTCAAAATAATAGCTCTTTAATTCAGCTCCATATAAAGCATGGCAGCAACTTAACTAACGTGCTATTACTTCATAGTAATACCAATTACCAATTTCCAAAGAAGAAGTGTTTCTATGAATGTTTGTGTCATGACAGAGACCAGCATCCGTCTCACCTGAGATTGTCTGCATCAAACTGATATGGTGAAATAAAAATACTCCAAATATATTAAATTATATTGTGTTGATTTTGGTGTCACCCAGTTGTGTAATTAGAAGGTAGCTTCCTGTCCCCGGAGCCAGTGAGACTTCTGAGTGTTCACCCACTTAACTGGAATCTTTTGCTGTTTCTCTGTTGCAGGATGGCAGAGGCTCCCATGTCATGTGATTGCTTTGTTTCCTTGCCCCCTGGTTCTCTGGATGACCATGTGGTTTTTGGGAAGAACTCGGACCGTCCTCGAGATGAGGTGCAGGAGGTGGCCCACTACCCTGCAACATCTCACCCTCCAGGCTCCATGCTGGAGGTAAACGACCCTGGGCCGCTGCTCACTGTCTCGCAACACCACCACTGCTGCCTCTGCGGCTCATGCATAATTTCCCCTGACACCTACACTTCCGACTTCAAGTGATTAAAGACATAAAAAGATATTAATTATATATCAGCTGAGAGCTGATTAATGCGTAGGTAAGGTATTCAAAATGTCTGAGACTAGTTGAAAGCAGAACCTCATGTAGAAATATCCTGTTTAAGTAACTTAAATCACTGATGAAATTTGTTCTCATTTTATGCCTCTTTCTGCTAAATTAGTCTTTCAGCTCTGTAGAACTAATAAGATCAGAGTCACTGAGCTTCACATAATCTGGGAAAGTTATACAGTTTATCAGCCAGTGCAGTTATGCACCCTTTTTCCCAGTTAAAAAGGTTTTTGGGTTTATCCTCGCTCTAGTCGAGGATTTAGGGGCAGAGGATGTCACATCTTGCTAAGCCCTGTGAGGCAAATTATGATGGGCTATACAAATACAATTATAATAGATCGATTGATATTTTACACACTGTACACAGTCGCCTACCTGCAACTCTTCAAATACTGTATGTGTACTTGAATACAATTATTTTCCTTCCTCTGCTTTGTCTTCTTAACGTAACTAATGAATACTCTTATATACAGTGGACATATTTGGGTTAAAATGCATTTGATTTGCTCAGCCATGCCCTACCTTGAGTGCTGCATGCCGTGCACATGACTCTGTAACCATCTGTGAACTGTAATATGATTTAAGTGTAATGAAAAACGTTTTTCTCTCAGTCCCCCTGTATCTGATGTTTGTTTTTTACCTGCAGTGCACATACATCCAGATCCCTCAGGTAGAGCAGACCCACGCTGTCGTCCTTGGTAAACCTGCTTGGATGTGGGGCGCAGAAATGGGAGCCAATGACCAGGGAGTCTGCATTGGGAATGAGGCGGTCTGGACCCGAGAGCCCATCAACCCCGGAGAGGCCCTGCTGGGTATGGACCTAGTCCGGTGAGCACCACACATCTTTTACTATTGTAGTTACTCAAAAAACAATATGGCTCATAAACAGCTTCAATTTTAGCAAATAGAAAAATACAGTGCGGATGATGTAAATCCAGTGGAAGTTTGAATTTGAGTTTTGCACAAAAGGGTGTGTGAGTTGTCACAAGCATGTTAGCAGAGTAGTTAGTACTCGAACTGTAGCACTTATCTCTTCACCTCTGTGTATAAAACTAATCATTCAGTGTAAACAATGTGTGTAAACATCAACCGATCTCTTGTTTCTATCTAATACATAAAAACATTAAAATATTTTTGCCGTTAGTAAGTTTTTGTGACAGCATAGCTGATGATTAACAAAGGGGAATCCCTTGTGTTACATCTTGAAGTACCCCGGCATGACTTTTGATTATCAGACTGGGGCTGGAGCGTGGTGACAGTGCCTGGGCAGCGCTGACCGTCATCACAGGCCTACTGGAGCAGCATGGCCAGGGGGGGCAGTGCAGGGAGGATCCTCAACCCTTCTGCTACCACAACACCTTCCTTCTGGTGGACCGCAACGAGGCCTGGGTCTTAGAAACTGCTGGGAAGCTGTGGGTGGCACAGAAGGTCAGAGGTGAGGATGGAGGGTACCTGTGCCTTCTCTGCAACACATGTTTGTATACGTGCTGATCTGTTTATTTATTTGTATAGTACTGAGAGCAGAACCAATATATCTTTACAGTTTAATGACCTTTACCCTGTAGTTTAATACAAGGCTTGTAAAAACCTCAGATATGTTGCCTCCTCACACTGAACATATTTGAGCACTCTGTTTTTGAGTCTGTTTATGTGCGTCATCAGAAAACGTATTTTGTTTGTGCAGATTAGAGATCAGTTGTTACTTGTTAACGGATTGTGTGTGCGTGTGTGAACATGTGTCTTAAGTAATTTCTGCAGGTAAAACATCTAAGAGTTGAGGTCAATGGTAAATTATGAGGTCTAATCTAAACACAGTATCTAGCTGGGCGGTGAGTTGTTTGATGTTTATACTGTGCGGGCAGAATCATCTCCTGCTGTTGAATCAACTTTAGTTATAAAGCTCAGGTTCACACAATTTTCTGATAGAGATTTATAAACCATTACAGCACATGACATCCTTTTTAGCAAATTTAAGAAAACCTGCACAACCACGTACTACAAAGAAGCAAGAACAAAGGATAACAGAAGATTATACAAACAAGAGCTGAAACACTGACTGACAGCTCAAGGGTCACAAAGATCTTCAGATTTACTTTGAATGGGTTGATTTATTATCGTCGCAAGACAAGACTCACTGTCATTAGTTGAAATTTGCTATTTACACATCTTTGACACACATTTTCTAAAAACTACAGTTCAAACTTTTAGAGTCTTGTTTGATCTACGTAACATGCCAGCAGCTCTGTGAGGCTGTATTTTCCATCCATCCATCTATTACCTATACTGCTTATCCTCTGAGGGTTGCGGGGGGAGCTTGAGCAAATCCCTGCTGACATTGGGCGAGAGGCGAGGTGCATCCTGGACAGGTCGCCATCATATAGCGATACAGCATTCTAGCACACATTAATACCAACAAACAATTTAGAGCCTTAAATTAATCTAACCCCAATCTGCATGACTTTGGGCTGTGGGAGGAAGCCAGAGTACCAGGACAAAACCCACACAAACAAGAGTAGAACACTCCACAATTAGAGACTCCAGCCAAATTGGGGCTCAAGGCGGGACCCTTGTAGGTCTTCCTGAGGTTTGACTATTTTCCATTATATAAATTTTGGGGAAGTCTAAGGACACAGGGTGACGTACATTGTACCGACCGTTCAGCCCCTTGAGGTTAATTTGTGATGAATGATAAATTGTTATCCAGTTAATGTTGACTTGAGACTTGTACCTGCTTTACAAAACCAAAGTTGGGTTGTGACAAAGCGTCATCACTTACTAACAGCCCTCTGCTCCTTTCAGAGGGTGTGAAGAACATCTCTAACCAGCTGACCATTGGGGATGAGATCAACGCAGAGCATCCAGAGCTGCGGAGCATGGCACAAGCTCAGGGCTGGTGGGACGGCGAGAGGGAGTTCAACTTCTCTCAGGTGTTCAACCCTGAGAACCCACCTGCTCGGATGGAGCTGGCCAAACAGCGTTATAAGGGAGGCACAGAGCTGCTCCAGCAGCATGATGGTGAGAGTGGTCGACTACTACAGAAATCCCAGGATATCCAAAGGCATTCTAGACAACGTTTTTTTGGGTTGTCTGTCCTTCTGTAGGTACGTCTGGCTAGCTGACCTCATGAAGGATGTTTATGTTATAATTTGGTAGTCAAAGGTCAAAGTTGATCAAAGGTTAAAGGTAACTGTGTAATATCTCAGGAACACCTGAAGGGAATTCTCTCAAATTTGGCAAAGATTTCACTTGGACTCATTGATTAACTGATTCGATTTTGGCGATCAAAGGTCAAGGTCATGGTTGCCTCAAAAACATGTTTTTAGCCTCTTGAATGTGATATCTTAAGACTGCCCGAGGGAATTTCTTTTGATCAGTTATCACTTAGACTCAATCATGAAGTGATTACATTTCAGTGGTCAAGGGTCACAGGGACCTTATCTGAATCTTTAATACTCAGTGTTACGGTGACTGTAAATGGTCAGTGCGGCTTATTATTTGCATGACTTCCACTTCCACTGTGACAATCAGAAAACGTTGTAAATTTTATGTTTCAGAGTTTTAATTGAAATGTTAAGTTATCCACTCCGTGTCATTTCTGGTGTCAGGCTCAGTGACAGCAGAGGTGATGATGTCCATTCTGAGGGACAAGCCCAGTGGCATATGCATGGACTCTGGAGGTTTCTGCACCACAGGCAGCATGGTGTCTGTTCTGCCCAGAGACTCAAGCCTACCCTGCATCCACTTCTTCACCGCCACCCCAGACCCCTCCAGGTTTGTCACTGACTGACCTAAGAATTCCTCTTGAGCGTAAAAAAACCTAAGGTGAAACTATAATAACCTGCATCAAAATTTATTTGATGCAGGTTATTGCATTTTCAAGATTTTACTTTATCTTGAAAATCCCACTATTACTGGACGAGGCCTCCTTTTACTCTCAAATAAGCCTCAGTTCTTCATTGCATGGATTTTACAAGATGTTGGAAACATCCTCCTGTGACATTCTGGTCATTGCTGACGTGACTGCGTGACAGATTTTGTGCAGATTAGTCTGCTGCACATTTAAGCTCTCAACCTCCTCTTCTACCACCTCCCTAAGGTGTTCAGTTAGATCAGACCTGGTGACTAGAGGGGACACTGTAGTCACTGAACTAGTTTTCATGTTCATAAAACCAGTTAGAGGCACTTTGTGACATGGTGACATGATCATTTATTGTTATTAGGTTTACAAAGTGTGCCCAGTAAACATTCCTTGCACCATTACTGTATACCACAACCAACATCCTATGGTTGTCATTTAAGATCAAGGTTGCGTGTGGTTAATTTGTATGCTTTTCTATTATCCAGAGTTGTACAGACTGGTTGTCTGATTTAAGGCAGCCTTTTTGTCAGCTCCAGCAGGTCTGACCAGTCTCATCAACAGTGCATTTCCGACTAATGAAGTGCTGCTCGCTATATATATATATATATATATATCAGTTCACCTACACAAAGAAAGCAACCATCTCAAAAGTGTTGGACTCTGCATTCTTATATTCTAAATTCAGTTGCAAACTGTAAACATGCAAACCCTTTTCATAGTGGCTGCATTTCTGAGGCCCTGCCTGAGGGAAAACTGCAAAGTAAGTGATGTGTTGCACCTTTGTGGTATCAAACAAAGTCGTTAGCTTGAGCAGAAGTAGTTAATCAAATAGACAATGAAAGGCCGAGACAAAACTTTGATTAATGGCTTTTATACAGATTGAATGGTTGCTGCAAAGATGTAAAACACATCTTAACAGAATACTGCAAAACATTTATTTAAAACACATGACAAATATCGTTTACGAATCATGATGTATCCATATGTTCTGAAAGTGTTTAAAACCTAATATTCTTTCCCACTTTATCTCCATTTTTCTCACATTCTGTCTGTTGGGTGGATTTTCTTAGTCTTTCGTTTCTCTCTTTCCTGTTCCTTTCCCTGTAAACCGACCCCACCTGCACCCTACTAGGTCTATATTCAAGCCTTTTATCTTCTCGGACTGTTCTGCTCCAGTGCCGAGGGTGGTCTCCCCACAGTTCGGCCCAGACGACCCTGTCAGGAAGCAGCCACGCTTTCAGAGTCAGGTAGACCGCAGACATGACCTGTACAAGGCTCACCAGGTGGCGCTCAACAACATGGAGACCAATCCGGTTAGTATGATTCACACTCTACTGTAGGTCAATGATTGTCCAGTGCAGACCCTCGGGAAGCTTGACTTGCACATTCATTTCATATAAACTCAAAGCAGAATCTTTTTCTTACCGAGGAGTGGAACTTGCTCAGTTGTAGCTGATAGATTACAGGAAAGTGGCAGAGCACAGGAGGGCCACTCCCAGCAGTGGACAGACCTCACAGTTAGAGCAGACAAGACACACGGCCTCATGAGTGTAGACTAAACATAAACACACTACAAGTACACATTCAAAACCAAAGAGCAGGGTTTAAATCACAACTACACTGCAACCAAACACCAACAGGAGAATACTGGCAGGTCAGTGCTTCACAACAGCTGACAATCCTGTTTTAGAATGACTTGTGTGTTTTGTCAGGTCAAGCTGGACAAAGAGACCACACATGAGTTTTAACAAAAAATTATTTAATCTTAAAGAATTGAAAAATAAATTTAAATGAAGAAATCAAACTGCAAAAAATGCTGTGGAAATCATTCTGAAATCATGTGGGGGTGAAATACTGACTGAATGCCACTAACTGATATAGCCAGACCTCATTTATAACTGTTGCATATGCATCTGTCCGACCCCATTTTTTGTGTTTACCACATTTCACGCCAAGGTTGGATCTATAAACACAAACTTGACAGTGTGCGGACTTGAATGCAAACTCAAACCCATGCGTACGAACACTTTGGAGTAAGGAAAGTGGCGAGGCAGATGTGAGGAGGTGAACTGAAGCCACTTGATCCACTTCATGATCCACATTAAAAACCACAGCGTTATTTTTGCTCGTGCAACATAACTGTTCCGATTGAAAAATATATTAAACAACTTAAAGCAATTTACGGTAGCATAGCATAAAAACTAATTAATAGTATCCATAATATCTTCTATAAATGTGCCTGTTTCATCAAGTACAACTTAAGTTTTCATATTATTTGCGTGATTATGTGTGTGTGTAAAACCGCTGCAATGAACATGTCTGTGGAGACCAGGCGCATAGAGAGCACAGAGCAGTGCACTGGAGACCTCTTGCAAGAAATGAATAAACTGTTTTCACCTTTAAACTTCAATTTCCACATGATGTACCAGAGTGGAGGTTAGGATCCCACTTATGTGTGAAGTAATCGGTCCAATTGCTGTAAACTTAAATACTGCGGTGACACTCGTGCGTAATGCTGTGTGATGGGTGCACTGGCACTGATAGAGGAGTGCGCGTATAAGGATTTGTAGAAAAAGAGTGTTTAGAGACTATAATGAAGACTGACTCATCAGCTGATACATATTCCAGAGGGCTGCGATCTTGGATCTTTGTTTTGAACTGAGTCCAGTATTTCACAGACCGATTCAGCGGTACAAACACAAGTACTCACACCTCTGGGATAATTAGCCGAAAGGTCTGTGTTTGATACAGTTAGCACTGCATAAATGTTACTGTTCTTCTTAAAGCCCCTTTCGGGAATAAAGTGTTTCTGTTAAGTTGGATGGATTAAAAACGTTACAGCTGTCTTTGAAGTTCATAATCCGGCACATTTGGTTGATTAAAATGCGTAAAGGACATAAAAAGTCCCATTCTAACTATGAGAAAACTTTTTTTTTTGCTTCCATCTTTAAATCTGTCCACTTCTTTATTTCAGGCACTGTCCTCTCTGTGGTATTCATTCTCACTCACTGGATTAACTGCAGCAGCACGTTACCACTCAGTGCATCTTCTTTTATGAATGACATCACTGATGAGGCCACCAAACCAATCCCTCACAAGCTCCTCGATGTCGTTGTCAAAAAGTTGAGCGATCTCCTCCTTGCTTGATGCCATGATTCTCCATATAAACCGATTGGTCAGCAGGTTAATTTAATAATCATGCGGTGCTTTGCAGATCCACGTGCGCACGTTTCCTGTTGGGTTGAAACATTGCCTTCAGGTGTGTGCGCGTATGGTTTTATAAATGGTAATGTTTTTGTGTACCGCATTTTCCGCCTTCAATGAATCACACTCCCGATGAAACATGCGTACTTGAATCTGCCTCAAAGTCTTCCCTTTACACGAGGACATTCAGCCATCAATGGTCAATGCAAAGCACTGCATGAATATTAAATTTAACTGCTGACCAATGGGTTTCTCTGGTGAATCATGGCTTCAAGCAGTGAGAAGAAGAAGCGAAACTCTCTGATCCTGACATTGAAGTGTTTGTTGATGAAGTGGAGGTGAAGAAAGACAGATTGATGGTGGCCACAGCAGTGATGTCACTAATACAGAAAATATACAGATACACTGCTGTTGCTGCTGCTGTGGAAAATACAGTGAGTGAGAGTAAGTACGATAGAAAGAACGGTGCCTGAAATAAAAAAAAATCCAATTCAGAAGAAAATAAAAAATAAATCTTCACACTATGGGATTGTGAGGCTACTTATTGTATCTCCTGTACGTATTGTAATCATCCAAAACGGCAGAATTATTAAATTCAGAGACAACTGTGATATATAACATTTTACAGAATTTTATGGTTATTTAATGATTAAAAGAGGCTCTACACAGAAAGGTAAATGTTACACAGTGTTAATCATACCACAAAGTGCACTAGCTATGAAAATACTACGGTCGGTGGATTACTATGTAGTTTATTTAGGGTACTGTATATAATCAAATTGTAACAAAACAAGTGGCTGCTGTTTAGAGCAGCCAGACTGTGTATTAACCCAGATTAGCTTGTAGAGGAAATGGAGGTGTGTGTCATTACATCTATGTCCCTCCCTACAGTCATAACGTTGAATTAGACTAAGGTTGGGTTATTTTACATGTACATTGATATTACATTGAAATAATATTCCATACAAAGGCATTACCATAAAGTGGTTTGAGCAAATACAAGTGTTACACAGTTTGACATCTCTGTGTCTGTCTTTTTCTCTCTGAACAGGACGAGGGCTCAGCTGTGTATGAGATTCTCAGGGACCTGGAGTCACAGTGTCTCAGTGAGATTTCAGCCATGCTCAGTGGAGACATACCAGCAGAAGAACTGGGGGACTTATTTTTCGATTGCGTGGACACAGAGATTAAGTTCTACCAGTGAGGAGGTAGGAGGCTTGGAGACTCGTACAGTTGAAAGGTGGTTACAGAGATCACGTTTGTCTGGGCCAAATTGATCACTATAAGCCGTTGATTACTATAACCGAATTGCGTAGCTTCTGTATGATAGTCCCTGAGGAAAAGGTAACAGCTGTTTTTAAGATAAGGGCGATATATCACATTGCCAACTCACACTCTCTCTCTCTGTCTTGTGCGGACTCGCAGAGACACACAAACCTACGCAAACTCTGCTGACGTCTCTGACCCGCCACAGTTTAAAAGTTGATATGTTTGAAATGACGGCGCAATATCAACACCGATCATCACATAATGATTGATCCTTTTTTAAACAAGTATAATATTTCTTCATAGCTGCAGGCATTCATTCATTAATTCAGCACATCCTGATTGTAGTCGCACACACACACATACACATAAACAGTGTCATCAAACATAAGTTAAACTCAAATAAGGTGAAAACATTTAAAAATAGACAATTCATTCTAGCCGTCTGCTAGTGTATTTCTGGCACAGTTGAAGTTTTAAGCACATATAACAAACATACCATAGCCCTTGAGATCATTAGTGAGTAATTTGCTAATGTTTTAATTACACTTCTCGATCTTCACATGCTGAGAGACAGATATCCCTGTGAGGAGGTGAGAGTGTCTCCAGTGAAGTGAAGTCAGCGTCTAATGTGTGCTGTCAACCTGTCCTCTCTTACAGTGCCCTCCGGTGGACATCTCACACACTCGCTGAGTGGCAGGAGAAGGCCCTGGGATCGTCAAAAACTCTTGTGTTCCCTGTCTTCGATTGGCCTCAGCCTCACTCACACAACACACATGCCTGACACCATTCCATCATTAACACAGACTAAATGTCTCATGTGATTGGCGCATATTTATCAGCTGTATCCCCCAGGGAGCAATGACTGCACCTCATTAGTGAGTATAATGATGTAGATTTCACAGGCACATATGTAGAGCTGTGTGACGTTGTACACATACTGTAAGTATAGAGTATATTTAAGATTCTGTTTGTCGCTGCAGATGAGCGGGCTGTCATTTGTTTAATGGCTTCCTGTCGGGAAAGAACTAATAAAAGAATGTGCATAGTCTGCTCTGAGTGTGTTGTGAGCTTTCTGACCACATTGGTGAAATGTGGCTATAGCTACTGGTTATTTTAATTGTGCATCCACATGCGCCGCAAGATGATGTGCGCCACAGGAGGATGTGCCGTGATGATGTGCGCCGCAGGATGATGTGCGCCGCAGGATGATGTTCGCTGCAGGATGATGTGCGCCGCATCGTCCTGCGGAGCACATCATCGTGCGGTGCACATCGTCCTGTGGTGCACTTCATCCTGGGGCGTACATCGGCGCACATCTTCTTGCGGCGCACATCATCGTGCGGCATCCCACATCATCATATGGCGCACATCATCCTGCAGCGCACATCATCCTGCAGCGCACATCATCCTTCGGCGCACATCATCTTGCGGCGCACATCATCCTGCAGCGCACATCATCCTGCACATCCTGCAGCGCACATCATCCTTCGGCGCACATCATCTTGCGGCGTACATCATCCTGCGGCGCACATCATCCTGCGGCGCACATCATTCTGGGGCACACATCGGCGCACATCATTCTGGGGCACACATCGGCGCACATCATTCTGCGGCGCACATCATTCTGGGGCACACATCGGCGCACATCATCCTGCGGCGCACATCATCCTGCGGCGCACATCATTCTGGGGCACACATCGGCGCACATCATCCTGCGGCGGACATCATCTTGTGGCGCACATCATAGAGTCGCAAGATATGCCAGAGTATCTCTTTTGGATCATTTTGCTGGATCATTTTGCCGGTTTCAAGACTGGATAAAGGAGGAGGGCTGGACGTAGAGCTAGCAATTCCACCCCACATAACAGCCTTTTGATTAAATTAGATATTCTAACATTTAACCATACAGGACAAGCTCTAGATACAGCATTAAAGCCATGAAGTTATTTTGAGAAGTGATGGCCTACTTCAATGGCAAGATAAATAAAAAAAAAGAATCAACAGAAGAATAAGGAAGCGTATTGCATTCACTTTTGTTTTTTATTTCTTTGGGCATTTATCTCGGAATTTCCGAGATAATTATCTCAGAAAAACAGAATCATTTTTTTGTGAATTGCATGTAATACGCTTCTGTAGAAGAAGGCTCATATTTAGTTCTAAAAATATTTAGGGTGTTTTTTTCTCACTTTCTGTACGTCCTATATCTACCATTACCATTATGCAAATTAGGCGATGGCGTCATTTAGCGACATCTAGCGACTTTTAGGACAGCCAATAGCTACATTCCTTACTGAGGAGGTGGCAACACTGACCGCCTGTGAGTGCGTTGGGACGGCGGAGGGGCTCCTCGTTGAGGACAGTAACTGCAGAACGATACGTGGTTTCACGTCAGTCTCCAAAACACCAGAAAGTCTCCAATATCACCAGAAAAAGTCACTAGATTTGTCATTAGTAGCTTTTGACAAAAAATGTGAGGGTTTGGAAAGTCTGTGTGTGTGTCTGAGAGAGTGAGCGGAGCGGGAGGCGGAGCCCCGGCGCCTGTGTGTGTGCTGTCCGCGACACACAACACTGTTCAGGAAGCCACTGCAGAGGGGCGGCTCTTCAGAGCTGCGGGTTGCAGACCCCTGTCTACGGCGAAAGAGCGATTTGTTTACTGCTCCGCCGTTAAAGAGATGCGGACATTAAAACATTGGGTGCGCCACACAGTTTGATAATCACTGCTCTATACAGTGGATCCACCGCCCCCCCCCCCCCCCCCTTGTCCGTTCCATCTGGGAGACCCAGAGGTGAACTGTCGTGCCCCCTCCCCTTCCCATTTCTCACACAGCATCAAGCAGGGGCGCTGCAGTTGCAGGGGGCGCCAATTTGCCAATTCCACATACAGTGATATAATAGATTAAAAAAAAATTGAGTGCTCGTGCCGCCCCCCACGTGACATGAGAAGGTGCCGCCCCGGGCGCCTGCCCGGTTCGCCCGTGCCCAAAACCGCCACTGGCTACACGACAAACTCTGCTGTCCACCTACAGTGGCCAGCAGTCGTCCAAACAGAATCACATTTCCTAGTAAAATATCTTTTCAGATTAAAGGGAACATTAAACCCTCAGTTACTTACAGGAAGTAACAGAAAATAAACATTATTGAAAATAAACAACATGACTGACTTAGTAACAATATAATAATGTATAATAACATGAGGAATATAAAAGAAGAGAGAGATGAGGCATCAAAATGATAATGAATCAAAATATAAAATAAAAGGTGCATGAGGCAATGATATTCAGATTCATAGTTAATAGTATAAAGTTTCCTTTAGGTGGTTTATATGGTTGGAAATGGTCATATATATTTGTTAAGTGGAGTTTTTTGTGCAATCCACAATTGGAAGGGATTCAAATTATGATTTCTATTTATTTCTGATAATGATATGACATTCGGACTTATAAGTTCAATACGCTTTTTTTCTCTCGGACTATTGACTAGGAAGATGTGACAGAGAAGAAATCAGGAGCCCAGACGATCAAGTGAGACTTGAACAGCTGTTCTCTGTTTTTTCTTTATATATACGTGAGTCTGCATTGTCAATGTCATGTTGATAAATGATGGTCCTCTGTTTTCTATGCGTAAGGAAATAAGATTGGAAGAATTTAACCTCCTGCTCTTATCATTTAGAGAATTCGAACGTCTTATCTTATTATGGCAGCCGCTGAAATACTTCTGGGTCATTTCACTCACCACTGGACCACACCCCTGGCCTGGACATTGTTCAGACCAACATGTTGCTTGAGAATCACTGAGAGTTTTAGAGAAAGCGTAGGATGGTGAGGGGTAAGGAGGGCGAGCCAAATCAATTCTATGAATGCGAGAGCACAGGAGATGGGTGTGGGAGTTTTGTTGATGGGGCCCGGCAGCTTGCTGGACACCTACTCCACCATGGTCTTTGCTGTGTGATGAGTGGGAGGCAGTGTTACACATTTATTTTGTCTATTCTGCAGGAAACTTCTAGGACCAAGAAGAAGAAATATTTCAGGTGTTTCACAGTGGACAGAGGCTTCAAAACAGCTGGAAAAATACATAAATTTACATGACATCTGAATTGTTTTATGTTGACAGCTGAATATGTCTGAATCAGTGTTTTGGTTTATCTAAAAAATCAAACAAATTTCCATGAAATTCTGTACAGAGTCTCGTGTTCCTCGGAGGATTGTTTTGAGATGTGGGTAATACAAATTACACCGATGATGACTAGTAATAGTTTTTCTTTTTAAGATTTGTTACTCTAAATTAATTCAACATAATGACATTTACATAACATTTCATAACAAAATCCAGTTCACAATGTTTAAAGTAATCCTTTTTTGCAGCCAATTCTTTCCTTCTTCAAATTTTTTTTTTATCTTGAATTCCTGCTTGGTTGAAAGAGGCTTTGTTTTTTGAAAATGGTTTCTAAATCAGTAAATAAATATTTAAGAATAACTACATTACTATAATATTAATTTAGAGGAAAGGAAATACGTTACTATTATATTGCTGATATGTGTAAAAATCCACACTGTATTTATTGTCAAGACTTAGTAAACAAATACAAACCAATATAACAATAATATAACAATATACAAATAAAATGTTTTTACTCTGTAGCGTTAGGCTCTGTTTTGCAGCCTCCAGCCAGGAGGTGGCAGTATATGAAACAACTCGTTTCTGATGCGCAGTGCTGGCGAAGCAGTGAAACAACCCATTGGTGATGGTGGTGATGTATCCGCCTGCCAGTGAGCCCTCGGCTGTAAATGTGGGCTAACTTCAAGCTGTTTGGTTTGGTTTAGACTTCTATAAGTTACCAAGCATAGTTTCGCTATTTCCTCCTGGTTTCCCCTTGAAGGAAGTGGAGTCGCCCGGAGGAGAAGGTAATATAACCATTTGGTTGTGCACCAAAAGGTTTCGTGACTATTGCTAACTAGCTAGTTCAACCATCCCTGCAGTTTAGCTTTCACAGCAGCTCATTTACCAGCTCACAAACGTTAACATAGCACAAATGTGTCGCAATTACCTGGAAATAATCTTGAGAAAATTGTCGATGATACGCACCAAAGCTAATTCGCTAGCTACTTATCTACATGTTAGATAAGTAGCTAATCTAACATCTACATGTTAGATAAGTAGCTTCCTGCAAATAGTAGAAGATGTATTCTCCTTATATCGCCAATAGTTAAATCAAGGGACGGTGGTGCCATAACTCACGTTTTCGTTAGAATCGTAATGAAACAATTACGGCTGATTGGTTTTATTAGTCACTGGTTGAAGGATGCGATGTGCAGCCTGCGCCCCTGATGTCCTTTACATCGACGGGATCTAATACGGTCCATGTTCATGTGGTACCACTTGTGTTTAAATCTCATGATTTTAAAAGTGCTTCTCTTTCTTGCTGCTGTCTTTGACTTTCATTCAGCTGCTGAAATTGCTGTGAGATGATGTACTCAAACAGGGCCGAGCACAGTAACAGGCGGCCGTACGGGGACAGAAGTGCAAGGCAGCGGGACAACTATGATGACAGATGGGAAGAGAGGCGTGATCCTCACAGGGATTCCTATCAGAAACATGGGGGGGATGGACACAGCAGCGCCGAGAAGACAAACAATACCAGAGGGTACAGCGACTCACCTAAGAGGTGGTACGGTAAAGACAGAGTGAGCAGAGACGGGAGCAGAAAGAGCCCAGTGAGAGGACGCATGTCCTCACCTGATTGGGGTGCTGCTGACAAGACTAGGCGACGGTATGCAAAGGATCATGAAGACGATTACAGGTACAGGCGTGAACCAGATGACAGAAAGCACAGACAGTCACCCGACAGTTTTTCACATAAACGTGCACCCAAGGATTTCGAACGTGCGCTTCCACAGGATGAAGATCTCAAATACAGGAAACCCTCTCAGGACTCCAGACACAGGCACAAACATGAGGAGTATCCCTATAGACAACAACACGATGATTACAAATCGTCTGTATATTACAAAGACAAAGATCATCACAAAGGGAGATGGGATCATTCAGAAGAGAGGACTCGATCACAAGAGCGGACTGGATCACAAGAGCGCTCTACAAAGGTAAGACACAATGGAAACTGCCTGAGCGTTAGCATTATGAGGACACAGTATGTCTTTAAAAATCCATGCTGTTTTTTTAACGAAACTCTCCTCTACATTGAACAGACCTGTGGCCAACCTAGAGAGAAGAATGACTGCCGTTCCAAAGGACATGAGTATCATCATCAAATTGGAAAAGGGTTTCCATTAAATGAACCTTGTGGGCAGGTGGGTTTTTTCACAGGTGATAATTGTACATCCCCTTCTGAAACTATGTTTCTTCAGCTGTTTACAGACATGAACACTGGAAAATGTCTGCACCAAATTGTGCAGACTTTCTCAGGAGTTCATTAGTTTAACTTTCACATACGAGATTCTATGAGATTCAATGAGGTGTTTCCGGCTCTTTAGGTGCAGTTACGCGTGGGAGTGAGCCACTCTCTCTGCTTTGCTTTGCCCCTGGACTTTGTAACTCAGAAGAGCATTTAGAAGCACAAAACCAGTAAGATTGCTACCATGATGATCTTTGTGTAGAAATGGCCATGGTTCTTTTCAAGATTTTAGACTGCAACAATTTAATGTAAAAGAGGTGCATGGCTGAACTGTCGGGCTTAAGAGCGTAGCCTTAATCATTAGGAATGAAAGTGCAGTAGAACATCAAGAGACAATTTTTTTAGGGTTGCCTATGTCTTTGTAGGTTGTTTTCCAGGCCTCCTTTTTCACGCAAAGCACCAGACCTCTAGGTGGTAAACTGTCATTGTGAAGGGAAATTAGTCTTTGGAAACAGGTAGTTTGTTTGTCTGTTATTTTATTGCTTAAATTTTACAATCCGCACCGTGACATGAGTGGAGACTAGTTAGACCATGTGTTTTGAAGTGGAGGCTGGTTTGACAGCGGTCCTGTACTGCTGGACAGTTTGAGTGTCACTTGACTGACCTTGTACCTTCCTGGAAAACCTGTCGCTTATGTGGCAAGAGCTTTTCTCTTCCTAATTCTCTCCCTCCCTGCTCCACCTTTCCTTTTCTTCTGACCATAGCTGGATTTAAAGATCCGTCAACTCATTCCTGCTTGCAACATTATAGCTGATCAAGTTCTCAGTTCAAGGCCAAAAAGACTGTCTGGCCAGCGGGAAATGTCCCGGTGCCCCAGATGTCCAGGCCACCACTGGTCTGCAGTTATCAACTCTGTAAACTATGGTTTCCTCTTTGTGTTTCTCCTCAGTCATTCGAGAGTGACATCCCCAACCAGGGTCCTTCTGTTCCTGAGCAGAATTCAACTAGGGGTTTCCAGCGTTTCCTCGATTTGCTCAACAAGGGTGTCAATGTTGCCATGCTCAACAAAGTTGTGGCTCAGAACCCTCCAGAAGTCAAAGATGGACCACGTTCTCCAGTTTCTTTCAACACTGCAGAACGTCAGTGGTCACCCAGTTCTGCTAGGAGGCAACAAGGAAGCCACCAAAATAACCACTGCTGGACTGAGAGCAAAGGATCCCAGAGACCGGCGTCTCCACAGCCTCATCACAGGTCCTTCAGCCCAAAGAGATGCTCGCCACCTGATGAAAAATCCTTGTTCAGGGGAGATGCCGGACAAAGCTACTACAGTTTGACCAGTAGATCCAGGTCCCCTTCAGTGGTGGGAAACACCACCCTGACCCCTGAAGATGAGCACAAACACAGGCAGATGCAAGATGTTCTGCAGGCCATCGGCATGGATTTGGGATCTGAGGAATTGGGTCAAATGTCACATCGAATCCAGGAGCGTTTATACGGAAAGAAGGACAGTGATAGGTGCCGCCATCATGGAGGTAATACCGAAAGGGACAAAAGGCGAGCATTTTCTCAGAGAAATCGCAGTAGATCATCATCATCAAACAGATCTAATTTCAGCTCTCTGACTCGGGACAGTTACGTGAAAAAAGACTCGTGTAGTGGCAGTGCTCGGAGGGATGTAACAGAGGTACATCAAATTCAGGTACATCAAGCTGTTGAATATGACCAGAATGATAGCAGTAGTTCTTTAAAAGACAGCGAGCAATGTGAAACTAACTCCCAGGAAAACACTGCTGCATTACAAACGTTTTCTCCAAGTACCACATACAGTTTATTACAATCACCTCCTATACCTGCAATACCGACATACTCTCCAGTGAACTACTCACAGCTGCCATACCCAGCTCTACATCCATCTCTGCCTCCCAACCCGCCCCTGAATTTCCCCCATGTTAGACCCGGGCTTTTTTTGCCTCCCTACCTCCCTTATCCCAACATCCGGCCTATGAACATCTTTCCGGCAGCACTCACCCAAACCAGTCATCTACTCCCACAACACATTAGTAATCCTCAGTCAGCCCTTTTTAACCAGGAAAGTATAAACCCACTTCAGCCACTGAACACAGCACAAAAATTCAAAACGCAGGCAAGGCCAAGGTGTCTGCAGGTCATCGAAACCAAACAACCCGGATGAAGAAAGATACACACTGTGAGTTTCTGTGAACACTGACATTGACTGATAGTCACACAATTATCTTAAACCTCTGTAGAATTGTAGACGATTTTTCCTAGAGTAAACAGTTTGGGCCTTGAGCATGTCCTGCTTTTACCCCAAATCACACGTTCTAATATGAATTGGAAAGTAAAGAGTAAAGCCAGGAATCATGAAGACAAGAGAAGCTGAGGAAATGAACAGTAGTTGATGACAAGTAATTACCAAAACCCTCAGAAGCTGAGTCCATTACTCAGTCTGTCCTTTAACCACAGCCCAGCATCAGGCTAAAGAAATCACTGAAGGTTTTTTTAATGTTACTTCCGACAGCGTCAGCTTCTTCATTTTATGGTTTAAAATTTGTTTATTAATGTAATACACTAATTTTGGTTGAAATTCATTTTGTTTGCAAATGTCTTATTGGAGTATACCGCCTTCATCCTAATAAAATGCAATATAAACAGAATGTGTTTTTGCAGCTCAGAAAACTGTTGTTAATATCCATCTTGCATAATAAACACAGTGGTTCTAAGTAAATAGCTATGTAATTGTAATTTTATTGATACTGAACAGTGGCCCTGGGTTTAAATCACTACATCATCTCAAATCCTTGGAACCAACTCCCTTTGAGCAAGACACTGTCTTTGCTAGCAGACATAATGTGGATAATAAATAGTGATGTTTAGCCTGTACAGTGACAAAAATGACAGTTACCTGTCAGAAGCTTTTTTTATTCAGTCTTCACTAATGAGTTTATTTCACTTTTTAAACACTTTTACAACTAGTTTTGAGAGTCTTCAGTTCAGCTATACTATTTTAGTGTTACAAAAAAAAGGCATTACAGTTACTCGCAAGTACTGAGCATATGTATTTTTAGGGGCTAGTGCCAGCACTGGGTTGACTGAAATGTCAGGAATGCTGAGGGAATTTCTTCAAATTAAGTAAAATGATTGACTTTGATTTTTCGGGTCAAAGGTCTTGCATCCGTTATATCCGTATGACCCTCAATACACCAGGAGAAGGTCTATAAAAGATAAGACAGTCCAAAAAAACTATCCTATTTGCCTGTAAGGATCACTACATTGGGTTACAGACAAACTTGCGCTGTCACTGATGGTGGTCAGTGATTTAACCAAGGCCAGATTTTGAAATGTGTTGATACTGAACAGGCTCAGTTGCATTAACAGTTTTATTATTCATCATCAAACACTTGGTGAACTGTCTTCGCAGAAAGGAGAGTGACAGGACGTGTTGATGTCCATCACGGGCTTTTAGTGATTTGGATACAAGGTAGAAACGAGAACATGTCAACGCCTCGGGTATCTGGTTGTAGTCTGCCCTCCCTCCAGGAGGCGGCGCTGCTGTAGTGTATTTCTGCACCTCAGCGAGCTCCCTGCTACCTCTCTTCGTCACTCAAAGCAGTTTTCTACTCTTCCTAATCTCCTGCTGAAACTCATCACATACCAGTATGGACTCCTCACTCTTAAATAACCATTTTCATTATAACATTTTTCATAAAAACAGCATTTTCCTCCGCGATGTGAGAGAAGAACCATGCACCGCTTGAGGAATCCTAACAGGTAAACAGTCTGTTAGCTGCCAAGCTAAGCTACACAAACAGTGTGTTTAGTGGGTTTGCAGTCTGCTCGGGTTATGATTAGTCAAACCATGAATATTAAAGCATGTATAGATGTAATTTAGCTTCTGTTTAGAAACTGTAGCGGGATTTCTCGACACAAGCTAAAGTAATGTCTGGGTCCCTGGAAGATTGTGTGTCTGTGTGAGCACATCTTGTTTAGACCGAGTCAGATCTAAGTTACCGCCTGCTCACTACAATAACTACAGGTAACTGCTAACACACTTCTACCCATCTTTACAGGAAGTTCACACACTGATCTGACTGAACCATGAATCCACGACAGTGGGGGGATGCCCTGCGAGGACTGCAGGAACATCTGGACCCAAGTGACGATGATGTTAGTAACAGCATGAGAAACACCTCAAGATCTTACAATGGCTGTGACACATACTGCGAATACTCAAGATACCCGGCTGATGAAGCACACAACCGCAGCGGAGTCAACGCGGCTGAAGAAATGAATGACATGGAGCTCGCAAGAAAGTGTGAAGAGCTCCGAGAGATTCATCAGAAAATAATACTCAAGAAAGCTTCCATTGCTTTGAAAGCTTTGGAGCCAGGCCTCTCCTCCGATGCAGACACAAGCAACAGGGAAAGCCTTCGAGACAGAGTCAATTTCATTCTGCAGCAGCGGCAATCTCTCAGCATTTGGCCAAAGGTGAGTATTAACAGTTGCAGTGTGTAAAATGTAGTGACATAAAGTGGTGGGTTGTCATGTGGCAGCTGAATAACCCTCACCTCACCCTCCCCTTCCAAACATGAAAGAGAACCTGTGGTAGCCTTCAGTTTTCATAAAAGCTCAACGGGTGTTTAGTTTGTCCATTCTGTACTACTACAAGAAACATGTTGGCTTCCATATAGGGGACCCCCCTGATGTAAATATAAAGTATGAGATATAAAGGGCCCATTCTAGGGTAAAAACAACAAAAAATGTATAACGTAGATGTCACACTCGTGAAAACATCACTAGGATTGCTTTATATTAAATATCTGTCAATAGATCCCTTTCACCTAAATCTTACACATTGGACCTTTAACAGTTGTAGATTAATCCAGTAATCAATCAGCTCTTTTATACCAGTAGCTTACTGTGAGAAAACAGTGCTTTCGAGGTAATGGACTGTCATCTGATGAATTTTATTTGTACAGCCACAATTCCCTCGAAGGGCTTAACAATGTGTGACATCCCCTGCTCCTAAAGAGGGAGGAAAAAAACCTTTGAACAGGAGAGACCTCAGAGAGACTGTGAGGGATCTCTCTCTCGGGACGGACAGAAGTGCGACACATGTCACTTGCAGCAAAGCAAAACAAAAATATTGATAACATCAATGAGAATCGACAGTGTCTAGCATAAATGGGCGGCTTTGGCTGAGGGATAGAGTGGTCGTCCTCCAACCTGAAGGTCGGAAGTTCGATCCCCAGTCTAACCCATTTGCATGCCGAAGTGTCCTTGGGCAAGATGGTGAACCCTGAATGGCCCCCATAGAATAACAAAGTGCTGCGATTAGATGCTCTGTATGAATGTGTGTGTGAATAGGTGAATGTAAAACTGTACTGTAAAGCGCTTTGAGTGTTCATCAAGACTAGAAAAGCGCTATATAAATACAAAACAATTTACCATAAATTGATAAATGTATTATCATGTATATATCTATATTGTACATTGTCTTATTGCTTCATCTGTTTATGCTCAGGTCCTGTCACCCAAGAGGAGAATGAACTCATCCAAGGATGATTTGATCCTTGAAGATCATCCCCTCAAACTGAGAGTGAAGGCCTTAATGAAGCAGAGATTCAGTGACCCCCACGTGATGCCACCAAACACAGAGGTTTGTAATTTGTTTTAGGTAAACACTAAAACATAATGAAATCCCCTCATAGCTATTACACAATGGCTTATTGTGTAGTGCAACACAAGCTATATTGTTGTACTGCTGTAAATTAAAAAAAATGTGTGGATTTTTTGAAAAGCTTTCTTGAAAAGTCCATAACTTCCTATAACTTCTTGGGGTTGGTTGTACTGAGGAAACGCAATCTCATACTACCTTAAGACCTCAGAAAGGTCCAATTCACATTCAGACAGGGCTGAACAGTTGAAAGTTGCTAAATTTTGACCCTTTTCTTCTTTAATGGGCCTGGATAATGAGCATAGTTCCCTCAAACAGAGAATACGCTGTCATTTTCAGACACTTTCATTGAAGTGGATTTAGTGCAGCCTTTTGCAGTCACAAGCGGACATTGTTATTTAATAAAATGAACAGTACTTCTTGTTTCTTGTCTCTCTACTGCCTCACTTGGGCACAGAGCTGGCAGGTGACTTCTCAGATTTGCTGTCATTGAGAAGCACAGCAGCTTGTTTTGACAAAGGGTTAGAGCCCGAAAACACTCCGACTAACAGCCTATGAAGACCTTGGTGTCCTTTTACAATAAGTGAAGTCTCTGTATCTGTGACTTTTCCCAGGTCCCTGAAGTTACACCGCCTCCTCCCAGCCAAAGAGTAACTTCACCAGCCAAGGAGGAGACCAGGGACATGGGTTTCCAGCGCTTCCTTAGTGTTCTCAACAAAGGGGTGGACATTGACTTGCTCAGCAGGATTGTCAATGAAGATGGTGAGAATCTTGCTTTAGGTGAGGAGATCTTCAACATTCAGCCCTCTGCTGTGGAGGACAAGTCAGAAATGGGTGAGAGCCAGGGATCGCACAGCAGAGACTCGCTGCCGGGATACAGTGGGACTGACGATGGAGCGAGAAGGACAAGCTTGCCCAGTAGAGAAAAATCCCTCAATAACAGTCCCCCTCTGCGTGGGGACGAAGAGAAAAAGAAGTATGACAAAGGAGATGGCTCTTTATGTTCCGGCAGAGGATCACAGTCTCCTCCAGCAGTAAAAAAGAAGAAGAAAGAGGAAGAACCGCCAAAGGTGGATGAGCAGCATGAGCAGCTGCAGAACATACTTAAAACTCTGGGGTTGAGCCTGGAAGTGGAGGAGATGAGCAAACTGGCAGACCGGACTCAGGAGAGGCTATATGGAAAGAAGCCTGAAGGCAGGGTTGATGCTGACAGCCATGTGGAGCAGGAGAGTCCTCAGAGAGCCTCCGACAGACATTGCAGGAGCTCATCATCATCCTCTTCAAGGTCGACAGAGGTGAGCTATATCCCAAGCCTCTCACGCAAATATCCCTCTAACACTTGGTGTACAGAACGAAAGCTAGAGTCTGAATGCAGTAACTCAGGAGATGGCAACCAGGACAGCGAGGAAGCTCAGAGGCCCAGAGACATAGACACAGACGAAGACAGAGGAGAAGACTCTTCTTATGTTTATCAGTATTATCAAGAACAAGTTTATTGCAATGCCCACCCTGCTTCTTTGTCCGAATTTTCAGATTACACTTTGCCCCACGGCTCCAGGTACACTGACTATAATGGTGCTACCACTAATTCTTACTCCACATACACGGAGGGGGTTGTTCCTCCCCCCCTTGATGTCAGAGGGTATCCTTATCCACCGGTTAGAGACCATTACTTTCCTGAATCGGTAGTAGCACCAAACATTGTTAACCCTCTTCATAAATGGCAAAGAAGGAGATCAGCATTTAAGGACATTAACTTGCTTGTGAATCCGGACTTGTCTACAAGTGAAGGCCAGGCTGGATCAGCTGGCAAACGCTGCCTGCAGGTCATAAATACAGTTAGCACAGAAATGCGTCAAACGTGGATTCAACCACGTTCAAGCAAATATTCAGAAGCTCAAAGAAAGTCAAAAAATCGCGCTCGAGCCAGAAGAAGGCGGCACAAAAGGAATTTAAATGAAAGTAATTTAAAAACCGCTAAGCCAAAAGAGGGAAAAAGACTGCCCCGCGAGGAGGAGGGAAAAAGACTGCCCCGCGAGGAGGAGGAAGAAAGACTGCCCCGCGAGGAGGAGGAAAAAAGACTGCCCCGCGAGGAGGAGGAAAAAAGACTGCCCCGCGAGGAGGAGGAAAAAAGACTGCCCCGCGAGGAGGAGGGAAAAAGACTGCCCCGCGAGGAGGAGGAAAAAAGACTTCCACCGGAAGAGGAGGAAAAAAGACTGACATCGGAGGAGGAAATAAAGGTGAACCTGAGGAAAAAGGTGAGTGGAGGATTGGTCTTATGAACCTCCTTATCCTTCTCATGTAGGAGGTGTAGTTCTGTCATTCATTAGCAGACATGTTTCAGTTCAGACTACTGGAAATTTAAGTCACGCAAGGAAACAATTTCTTTTACATCTTTTACAAAAATTCTAATAATTCAATCAATCACACATTAATATGCGACTGTGGGTTTTTGAGGTGCTTCAGATGGTCCTGTCGAAAATAAGCTGATATTTGTCATTACTGAAACAGATCTAGAAGATTGAAGGAAATATGGAAATTATATTTTGATGCAGTACCATAACATAAATAAGACTAGCTAGCTGCATGGCTCTGTGGATGATGATGTCAGTTTGTGGGCCCACCAGGACTAGACTGAAAACTTCTTGAAAACTATATGGATTTTAGTGCAAACATTCATGGTGCACAGAGGATAAACCCTCAATAATGCAATATGTACAAAGTAGATGTAGTAGAATCTAGACAGGGTATCAGTACTGCACACATATCAAATTGAAATTGACTGAATAGAAAATGAAACAACTGTCTTCAGGATTTTCTTTTCCTGTTTTTGTAGCTTGAAGCATTTAACCAGAAGGTGAGGCGACAAGTCACACAGCCAGCCATCTCCCGAACCCCTCACAATGAGTAAGTACATAAAGTCAATGTTAAATCTCCCTGAGAAAAGTGCAGTGCCGGGTTTGATGTGCAATATGTTTAATATTAATACAATTTGAACACCACAATTTTATTTTATGAAAAAGATTGGCTATTGAATCTGAATTGCAGATAGATATGGTAGGATGAACATAAAGTTGTCTAACTTCTCTTTGCACCACAGACTGTGTATAAAAAGCTCTTTGCACAACATCCAGCACACAAACAAAAATAAGTGACTGTATATTGTAGAACTGTTTGAGGAGGACTCACTAATAATAAAGAATAATTCAGCACTGTAGTATTAACACAGGACACGAGAAAAGGCAGATTTTGAAAAGGCACTGCATTCATTTCTCAAATAGATTTTTTCTGATTGATGAATACATTCTTTGGCAGAGATATGTGATTAAAGATGGCTGACTTTGTCATCTATGTGGTGAATGAAATAATTAACTTGATGAGCCTCACTTTATTACAACAACGAATATTTTCGTCTATTACAACATTGATTTGTACACAGAGAAGATTCCTTGTCCATCATGCATGCAAACAGGTTAACCAAACAGAATCAAGTGCAATGGAAACACCCAAGTATTAAACCAAATGGGAGGGAACAGGTATAAATTAAGGTCACAGGAAGTCAGGTGGGGATTACTAGGAGACTGTCTCAAGGTTCATCTGTTCACAACACCAGCGATGTTAACTCTGAAAACAAAACACAAAACCTCCTGATCTAAAGCCTTCCTGCAGTGGCCTTCTTCACACCTCTCTGTGAGACACGTGGTCAGGCATAAAATTCATCAAACAACAAATTGGTCACAAATTCCCTGACAGTGTTTTGGTAGTGAAGTTTCTGATGATGACTTTAATGGAAACTTTGTCACCTGGCCTCATGTAATTTATGAAATTGTTTCTTTTTTTCTGTAGATCAGTGGATTATCAAGACCTTATATGAATGTACCTTGTGTGATGACAGACCACATGGACCTCACATTTAACACTCGTCATTTACACATACGTTTTTTTGTGTCATGGGGATTTGTCATATTTACAGATTTACGCTGAATCCTTCTCCATTAAGTGAAATACATTTGATCCGAATGTGAATGTCAGGTATGTTTTTCCGTTGGAAGAATCGGTCACCATTTGCCTCATCTGGAGGATTTGGCTGCACCCCTGTTTACCCCTGAAGCTCCGAATATGTTTGGTGGACTCCTAATCCTCACCCACCCCTCCATCGACATAGTGGTGAATAGACAATGAACGCAGTTTCGTTTTTGGATTAACTATCCCTTAACTCTATTATTTTTGTACACATGCATTCACTCAATAATTGCTGTTCACACACTGAGTACAGTGTACAGTAATGAAAATGTGAAAGCTTTTTTTTTTTACAATAGACTAGACCTGCTTTCTTTTCTGTGGTCAAAAGCGATCTTGAATTGTCATTTTTTACTGTATATTTTTTTTGAATAATCATCCTAGAGGATCCCAGTGACTTTGTGACCCTACATTTATTCTAGCGCTGTCAATATGTCGGAATTTCCTTATGTCTGAGACTTAATTTCTCATGATAGATCAAAAAGGAATTTGTTGTTTTGGTGAGGCTCTAGCATAATGCTATAAATACTGAGATGCTAAACATTAAACCTGCTATAACTATGATTATATTTGTAGCTATGTTGTGGGCAGCTAGCCTGACGTTGTCAAACTCACAATTCTATTCAGAATGTGAGTCTGATACCGCACCATTGGGCTGTGATTATGGGGCGTGTTTCAACCGAACCAGGAAAAAAAAGCCTCTTGTCTCAATTGGATAGACCTACAACCAATCAGAGCAACGTAGTATGTGACGTATGTTAAGCGACTCATTGTGAGTTATTTACTAACGCCGGGTTCACACCGGACGCTGAAGCGACGCCAAAGCGATGCTTAGCGCAGAGTCAAGCCTTAAATAACAGCTGGCTCCCATCCACCCCCATGTTAAACCTTTGTGCTGGTCACACCGGAGGCTGAAGCGCCGCGCTGCGCCAAGGCTGCCCAGCGCCGTGCAGTGATCGTTTCTGTGTCGAGTCTATTTTTTGCGCTTGACGCGAGTGTATCGCGCCAGGAAACACACTGAAAAATGATTTTAAACGATATTGATGACATATTTGATATGATATAAATGATCAAATATGCATCCCATACTTTGATTTCCCCTTCTGTTGTCCTGGAGTTTTAATTTTACCAATGACATTATTAAATGTCCCCCTCTGCCCATCCACTACAGCCACACAAGCAGTGATAAAAATAATAAGAGAGAGAGGGGGTCGGGCTACGTATTCTCCACATAGGCTTGAGTGGAGAATACGTAATTTACCCTCGACACCCGACATTTAACGAAGCGGAGAAGTTCATGGATGACATTAAATTAATAATTGAAGTTGAAGTTGATCCTTGGAACATGTTGTATAAAGACAACACCAAGAAAGACAAATGTTGGGACACTGTTGCTTAATGTTGGAGCAACAAGTAAGTATATGCTTGAATACTACTGGATCAACGCGTGATATTATTAGCGCTGCCCGGCGGTTCAGCGTTGCTTCAGTGTCCGGTCGGGGCGATAGGGATTAGCGCGGCGCTTCGGCATCGCCTCCGCGTTCTCTGTTCCTCTTTCAAAATGAATGCGCTGTCGATGTCTTCTAAAACAGACTCAATGGCAGCATCTACACATCTCAGCTCTCCAGCGCCAGGCAGGTTTGTTGAAAACGAATTCAACCCAAGCGCACTTTGATGACGTGGTTGATTACGTTACCGTTGATCATCTGTCCTTCATCGTATAAAGCCCGCCCTGACAATGTGATTGGTCCGGTCACTTTCGAACCAGGCATAATTTCTCCCCAACGGAGCGACTCCAGACCGAACTTCCCGACCTCAAATGTTGTGGGCGGGGCTAAGTTGTCTGGCATCCAGGCTAGTGGACAGCAGAAACATGTGTACTCAATACTGACATGACATCATCATGGAAGTTGCTGCACTGAACCGGACTAGTTGGACGGTCTGGCCCCAAAAGCTGTTGAATTCACTCCCAGCCTGTGCGGAGATGTGTTTGTTCAGCCAGCAGAAGAGGTCTGATGCTGTTCTACAGCTGGTGAAGAGGCTTTGGCTTCGGTGGCAGAGGCTGTTCACACAGTTTGCAAATTTTCACATGTATCATACAGACCAATAATTCATTTCATTCAGAGTTGTGTTTCTCAACACCTGGTAATTTTATGTCCAATATTTGCCTTTATTTTTATGTTTTCCGTGCTAATTTAGCATTGAGCTCAAATAGAGCTTTGGCAGACAAAGGACAGGTGAGGAAGAAATAGAGCTCACTGGTACTAAGTGAGCAATGTTTAACAATAAAGAACTCAACCGTTCACATTTTAATTGTTGAATGGTCAGAGTGCATATAAATCACCATTAAAAAAACTGTTTTAATTTGAACACACAAACGTCATAAATAAATGATCTTTGACCACTGTCACTGCAGGAGTGGAGTTGTTTGTTTACGGCTCAGCATCAAAGGATTCATGGTCCATGTATGTCCGCGATACAAAACGTTGTGTTTTAATGGCGTGTAATCAAACTTTGACGCCACACCACGGTCACACAGTGTGACGAAAAATCGATCTTGTAATAACTTTGTATCTCCATCTTGTGATGACACTCATCTCAATTTGAAGTTGATCTGATGAAAGCCCTGGTCCAAGTACCTCAAAGTAAAAATGTGGAATATGGCCAATATGATCACAAAATGCAAAAAAGCAGGCTACCTGTAGCGTTGTCCAATTGCACCTCAAGACTTTTATGTTTGTCTGGTCATGATACACCTGTGTATCAATTTTTTTGAAGATTTGTCGATGTGAACACGTTCCGGGGGTCTCGGGGGGCACCGTTGAGCCATTTTGCGACGCCCATTGAAAATTCTTCCAGAATATGTAAATTTTCAACACTTTCTAACTTTCTGTAAATTTTTGTAAGAATTTGAGCATGTTAAAGCCCTCAAAAAGCCAATTCATTTGCCTGAATAATAATAATAATGAAGGTTTTATTTATTTTATATTAAAAGAGGTCTAATGTTTGGTTTCATCTTTGCGGAAGTATTTTATTTTTTCACATCCCAGGTAAGACAAACCCCGCCCCTACCCAACCTCTGACTGGCTTATTTCATTTTCATTCCCCAAATTCCGACCAATCATCACTGGACTAGCCTTAAACTAACAAATCGGAGGCTAGGTGGGGGCGGGTCTTCGCTCAGCCCGATTAGATTGCAGAAATGCCTGAAAGTTACTGTCAGAGAAAATCTGTAAATGACTGCTGCTAGCTGGGTTAGCTGTGTATTCGCTCTGTGTTAGCATATTGCTAGCTTCTCCTACAGTCAAAGCTCATATCTTAATTCAGTGCAGGTCTGAAAGCAGCTGAATTCAGTTTGTTAATATGGTCGTTGCAGAACCACCAGTGTTCATCAAAGCTACCTTGTGTTTCTGCTGTTGTTACCGGTGCCTATATGTCTACAAAGTTGTGAAGTATCCTGATGAGAGCGTTGTGCTCGGTCAGTGAGATGGTGTGAGACAGTGCGTGTGCACGAGGCTACGCACAGCGTGTCTGTACCTGGCTGACATCAGGTTGAACACCAGAGGGTTGATGGCAGCACTGAGACGGGAAAGGATCGAGGCTACCACGAAAAAATTAAAGTGTGTTTCAGTCACTATGTAATTGTCTGTACTGTCAGTGTGTGTGTTATTGTGTATATTGTTAGAACTGTCTCCTTTGAGAAACATAGGTCATGGTCAGAGCGACGATCAAGGGCAACCAGCACAGGACGAAGGCCAAGATGATGACTCCTGATGGACATGAGGAGAAGGACACAGGAAGTGGACATGACAATCATCAATAACTGCAGGTGATAGAATACATTTCTCACACTGTTAAACAAGAGAGCTGTGTCTCAGTTCAGGGGCTGCAACCTTCAGAGGACACAATCTACTCAACCCACCTCCTTCCTCGGTCAGGTAGACTGAAGGCTGAAACTAAATGAGACCGTCTGGTCCACAGAGGAGAAGCTTGTCCTGTCATTAAGTTGGACACGACAGAAAGCTTAATGCCCCTTGGTTTTAACATGTGAGCCGTTTGTTGAGTTGACACGGTTCGTCACCGAAGTGCAATGAGTCCTGGGACATGTTGGACCTGGAAGGATTCACTCATCAGAGCTTTTCCTGGTATGAAAGGAAGCATCTGTACGAGCCCTTCTACTCGTGTTGCTATGATGCAGCCCCTAAATTGACCCACAGCTGGAAATAAAGATGGACGACATGACTGCTACTCAAAAGTGAAGCCAAAGCATCTCAATTGCCCTTGGTGGCTGGTTGCAGGTCCTGCACCTTGCCTGCCTCCTTGATGGTAGCACAAATTTCAAATGATTTAGCACACCTTTGCAAACGGTTAGGTACAATTGCCTTCAGTTAGCCCAATTACCAATTGAATATATATTGCTGGTCAAAACTGACTGTCGCTTCTCAGTCAAGTGGTTGTTCTCTGCAGAACATGTTGGCATGCCACGCACCCGCAACACGCTGTTCCACAACTGCACCGACAGCCACATCCGAAGCATCGGTCGTGAGGGCGATGGGCGCCCGAGGAACGGGGTGCGCCAGAAGCGCCGCGTTAGCCAGGGCAGCCTTAGCCCCCTCAAAAGCCTGGATCCTCACAGGGGTCCAGTCAACCTGGTCCTTGGCTTTCTTAAGCTTCAAAGCACCATACAATGGTTGCAGGAGTTGGGCCGCACGAGGCAAGAAACGATTGTAAAAGTTTACCATGCCCAAAAACTCCTGTAGCGACCTGACCGAGACCGGACGGGGAAAATCCGCAACTGCATGCACCTTCGAGGGCAAAGGAACCGCACCCTGCGACGAAATGCGATGGCCCAAAAAGTCTATGACAGACAGCCCAAACTGGCACTTGGCTGTGTTGACAATGAGACCATGTCCATCCAGGCGCTGGAAAACCTGCCTAAGGTGCGACAAATGCTCATCAACCGACGGGCTGGCCACCAAGATGTCGTCCAAATAGACGAAAACAAACGCGAGGTCACGTAACACCGAGTCCATCAAGCGCTGAAACGTCTGCGCTGCGCCTTTAAGGCCGAACGGCATTCGCAGGAACTCGAAAAGCCCAAACGGTGTAATGACTGCAGTCTTGGGCACGTCCTCTGCCCGCACAGGCACCTGATGATAACCTCGCACCAAATCGATTTTAGAAAAAATTGTCATGCCCGCCAGACGAATCGAAAAATCCTGAACATGCGGAATGGGATAACGGTCATGGGCCGTAATGTTATTTAAACGGCGGAAGTCACCGCACGGCCGCCAAGACCCGTCCGCCTTGGGCACCATGTGGAGCGGCGAAGCCCACGGGCTGTTGGACCGCCTAACGATCCCCAAACGCTCCATGGTAGCAAACTCCTCCTTCGCGGTGGCTAACTTCACGGTGTCGAGGCGACGCGAACGTGCGAAAACGGGCGTACCCGCAGTGGGAATGAGATGTTCCACGCCGTGTTTAGTAACCGCGGCAGAAAATGCGGGCGTTGTCAGCAAAGGAAATTCCGCCAGTAAGCGCTGGAAGACATCCTTTGACGCCGCGAAATTAGCGTATGTTAACGGCCCGGGTCCCCCTGTCTGACACGGAAAAGACGCAAAAGACACAGCATCAATGAGCCTGCGATTAGCTACATCCACTAACAACCCATTAGTGCACAGAAAATCTGCTCCGATAATAGGAACCGTAATGGAGGCTACAACAAAGTCACACAGAAATTTGTGTCCATTGAAACACACAGTCACAGACTTGGTACCAAACGTCTCTATAGCCGAACCGTTAGCCGCTGTCAGACGCTGACCACTGCCACAGGCCGAGAGGTCCGTAGCTGCAGGAGGGAGAAGGCTCTTCTGCGAGCCGGAGTCCACCAGGAACTGATTACCTGATATGGAGTCATGAACGAACAGCAGCTCCTCTTGCTCGCCAGCGCCCACGGCTGCTACCGAGCGCCGGCTCTTCCGTTTCCCGGTGCCTCGAACGCGCACGGAGGAACGCAGCGGCGCGCCTTGCTGCCGAAGCGCTGATGGAAGAAACACAGCTGGCCGCGCTGTCTGCGGGTGGAAACTGCAGCCGTCAATGCCGGAACCTCGTCCTCCAACGTCGGCTGCAAGGACTCCACGGCCACACTCTGCACGGAGACGTTCCTCGAAGTCAGCAGGATCCGGTCCGCCTGCTCAGCCAATCCACGGAAGTCGCCGGCCGCCAAACAAGAAGAGTTGGCGAGGGCTGCGCGCACCTGCAGCGGGAGCTGACGCAGAAAGATGTGCGGGAACAGGAAACCATCATCCTCGGAGCCCAGCAACGACAGCATCTCGTCCATCAAGTCCACTGCCGAACCATCGCCCAAACCGGGAAGCGACAGTAGCTTGTCCGCTCTCTCCGCGGCTGACAAGCTGTAGCGCCGGAGGAGAAGCTGCTTGAGGGCGGCGTACTTTCCGCGCAGCGGCGGGGCTCGCAGGAGCTGCATCACGCGCCGGGTGGATTGCTGGTCCAAAGCCGCGACCACCAAAAAATACCTGGAGTCGTCTGCCGTTACTCCTCGCAGATGGAAAAGAGCCTCGGCGTGCAGAAACCACGGCGCGGGGTCGTTCTGCCAAAACACCGGCAGTTTAACGTGCTCCGCGGAGCTGGTCGGCCGCGGAAGCTGCGGCGCCATGGTCGTTGTGGAGACACGGTCAACGGTCGCCGGGGAAGAAAATACGTCTTCCCCCGATGAGGAAGGGACACTATCCTCCTCTACCTCGAACATGTCCAAAAAACGGGGTCACCAATGTGGCAAGACAAGGCAAGGCAGAGACGCAGGTACTGTTTACTGTCGTTTATTCAGTAGCCAGGAAGAACTCGCACATGTTCCCCATACGGGAAATATATATAGCTACAGCCTCTAACATTACCCATCAACCCACTGGGTGAGAGGACACACCCATGAGTGCACGCCACAGTATGATCTTTACCGTGAGCTAACTTAGCATAATGGGGGAAGATAGGTTTTTGGCAAACAGGGTTTGTTTTCAGGACCATACCACACACCAGTTCGGAACATAGCACCAGAGGTCTTCCATAGGGAGATCTCAGGAGGAGTAACAGTGGACTGTACTGCAGAGAGGGTGGAGGACATCTCAGAAGTGATACATACTGTCTATGTATGAAAAAGAGGAAGTGGCATGTCAGATGTGAGTGTGACAGCCTGTGGTTTGAAAGAAGTTTCTATTTTGCCAAAGGTCATCAAAATCATGAGTTACACCGAATGCATATCTGGAGTCAGTGTAGACTGTGGGTGTTTTACCAGTATAAAATTTGCATACTTCCGTGCTGTCTGGGCTGAGAGGTGTTGAGGAAGAGAACTCGAGAGGAGAACATCGTTATCTGAACAAACGGAAAAACCAACACAGTTAGTAGCAGAGACAGGGTCACTTGAAGAGGACCCAATTACATACAGAGTCAAGTCAGAGTTCGAAAGAGGTTCGTCAGAAAGGTCAGGTCCAGGTGAACACTGGATTGGAAGTTCAGCAACACAGTTGTGTTCTTCCCCGTCGTCCCAGCAAAAAACAAAAAACAATGGATGAGTCTACAAGCGAACAATATTGGACACATTCAGAGAATCATCGAGAAAAAGCCAAAACAGAGATTCATAAACGAGACAACAGAAAATCATGTTAAACCTTATGGGATGTTTGTCAAATTTAACCGTGCACAGGAGAGGTTTTGTGAAATTTTGCTTTACTGTTGCTGTTGAGCCTTGAGAGAAAATAAAGCAACCACTCATTTCAGGAGATGTGGATAAATCAAACATCCTAACCACAGAATAACCTGCACCAGAGTCGACCATGGAATTGAGTTTGTGACCGTTAGCACACAGTTCGAGTTGAGGCATTTTCTTGAAAAGCATAATTTATTTAACATTGTGTGTTTGTGTGTCTGTCTGTTTCACCTCCCTTTTTCTGCACCTCTGTGGGCAGGCAGGTCGTCTTCCCTCCGCCCGCTTCCCCCTTACTTCCTGTATTTCAGTCAGCAGGGAAAGTTCTTGCCCCCCCTTTACTCTCGCTGCGGGGGGCAGTCCTTTACCCAATGTCCTATTTGTCTGCAGATGAAACAATCATCTCTGGCAAGCTGGGGTCGTCAAGAGAAGCCTCTACCACGGCCAAGTCCGCGACCGCATCCCTCTCTTCAGGGGTGGACTGGGACAAAAATTCAGCCCTGGCATTGTCTGTCCAGACCAGCCCACTACATTATCAGCGGACACCACATAGAAGTCCACAAATCTTGCGGCGTCTTCTCTCATGCATACTACTGTTACCACCTAGCTCAAAGATGGCAACAAGAAGGGAGGCCACACACAAACCTCTCAAGCCAAAAGTAAATTTATTTAACTCCAAATCAAGATAGCTCTAACTACGTAGTGGGATGTGTAAAATATGTTACGCGTCAGTGGTGTTAACAGTGTTTGGATGTGTGAAAATAAGGTGTGATGTATGTTGTAAGGTGCAGAAGCAAAGAAAAACAAAGGCTGAGGGCCCCATGCCCCTGGAAGCAGCCTTTAGATCTGCAGCTGAAGCCCAGCCCAAAAGGGCAGGCCCAGGGTGACGCCCCTGCCAGCTCTACCTGTGTCTGGAAAACAACTCCTCAGGCTCTCACATGTCAAGTGGTCAACCTGAGAAGGACATGGATACATTATAATGTCTCTAATCATCACATATTAAGTATGATTTCATAAAACATAAAAAATGATAAACTCACCAGACTAGAGGAGACTCAACAGACAAACTTTGGTACAGTGAAGGCAGAGAGTGGAGGCAGACAGAGAGCAAGTCCTCGAACATGGACAGAGGGGAACAACTCCTCAGGCTCTCACATGTCAAGTGGTCAACCTGAGAAGGACATGGATACATTATAATGTCTGAAAAATAAAGAAAATGTTTTCCTCTGTCCTGCACCTAGAGTTGAGAACTTTTTGGATGTGTGTTTCTTTTAAAACCTTTTGAAAATTATTATAATTATGAAGTATGAATTTATACATTAAAAAATACATGATAAACTTACCAAATTCTAACAGTGGTCCCAAATGTCCTCATATAAAACAGAGGGAGAACGACTCCTCAAATATATCACAACAACCTGTAATGGAGAATAATTGATCATTTAGTGTACATGCTCACACCATTAAGGATCAACACATAAGCACAATAAAACTTCTGAAATTAATTAGCTTGATTCTGCATCTCTATTTACAGCTGAGAAAGTTTACTATTGCTATGGCAACAGTAGACGTTAGCAGCTCTTAGCTAGCTTAGCTAAATCATCTGAACAATAATAACCCATAATATCACATTTCGGCATATTAAAACAAAATCAAAAACGTTTTCTACTTTGTTTTGGACATGTCTAAAAAATGTAGCCTAGCCAGCCCCAGGCCAACATTCCTTACCATGTCTGCCTCCACTCGCTCATCATTGTCGAGTCCTCCTCGCTCATCTCCCGGCGCACCTGCTGCTGCTGGGCTGGTGAACCCGGCACCAAACAGGTCCGTCAGTTTGGCACATGTAGCAGCCTCCACCTCCAGAGACTTCAGCTTTTTCCCGATGCTTCTCAGCGCCACCCGGGCTTTTTCACTCTTATTATCCATTTTAAGTTTCTGTCTCAGCAGCAGCCCGTCCCGCGACTCCCCCCGCCAATGCCATGAGGTCCCGCCCCACCCTGGTTTGTGTTGTGATTGACAGCACTGTCAGGGCTCTCTGAGCCTGTCAGCCCATGATTGATTGACAATGACAAACAATAGACCAATAATATGTGTCGATGCTGGAAACACACTGCTAGCCCTCTGTAGCCAATTGGCCGGCCCATTTGGAGGGAATTTAGAGAGGAAGAAGAGAAAAACAAACGGGAAAAAAACATAGCGGACCAGACCGGCCCACATTGGGTCAACGGCCCACCGGGACGATGCCCGGTATGCCAGATGGCCAGTCCACCCCTGCCTCTCTTCCTGGTTCAGTGCAGTTGTTGGCTCTGCTTTCGTCGCCATCTTGACTAAGGGGCCCAACCAGTGCCGACACAGCCTGCATCATAGTTAGCTGTGCTTTCTGGAGCTGTTGATCTTTTTGCCCGTAGTGGAGAAGCAGACAATTCAGAAAGGCCTGTTTTGGATGTGTATCATAAGCATCCGGTTGGTCAACCAGTTGTGGTGCCGCTGTGCTGGTCAAACAGGACAGTCAGACGAGTCAGATAGTCAGCGACTGACTCTTCGTTGGTTGGTAGAGTCTGGTCTTGTCACTGCATCATATTGAGGAGGGATTTGTCGTTGAGGAGGAGGAAACCAGGCGTTGAGGAGAGGACCGCCACACCCTGTAAATGGAGGATACAGAGATCTATGTAATTTCTTTTCAACTTTCTCAGTTCCTTTAATCTCCCTTTTTTTTTATATACGTTTTTTTTCTGTCCAGTCTTCCCCCCCCCCCACATTTCGAGACATTTCTTAGTATCTTCTGTCTTTCCACATTATGACCTTTTTATAGGTTTTTCTCTTAGGAATTTAATTTTGTCAACACTGAATGACCTATTATGAGGAATAGCAAAGTCTCTGGACCATATTGTAAGAAATGTCACAATGTCCCGTCCTCACTCTTGCAACCATAGGGTCCACACTTTGGATCCCCTGAGTCCGGATGTCCCTGACTTCCCTTGTTACCCTTCCTATCATTAGCTGTATGAAATTGTACTCATCCACAATTTCACAACCTTATTAATTAAGTGAAGGAAATCGTACTCATCCACAATTTCCCTTGAACACTCAATTTAAGACGCAGACGTCTCCCCGAATCCTTGTTTCTTTCTACGGCAAAACAGGAAAAATGCCTTCAACTAGGATGATTGCCATGAGGATGGGTCAGATAAACTTCATTCACAATAATCCAGAGACAATGACTAATACACCCATTCCAAATAAAACCATAAATGTGTTATTTCCTATGTCTGTTTGATTTTTTATTTGAGAAATCCTCTAAGCAGTCATGAAAAATCTGAATTTCAACATCTCACCAGATATAATATGACCAAAGAGAGGTCTTTGGATCCCTGTGAATAAGGTCCAGAACCCCAGTCACTTTGGTCCAGATTTTATTTCTTCTCCCGGTTGGCCAACCACTGAAGACTTCTAAGGTCCAGACGATCTTTCAAGGGATCCTGTTCGTGACGCCAAATTTGTTGTGGAAATTTCTCTTGAGCTTCGAAGTAATGAGTTTCTCAGACCGGAGTTGCCTTCGAGTTTTAATTATTAGCTCTGAAGAGGGTTACACAGCCAGCAACATGGCTCAGAATGCAACGACGAGAAGTTAAAAAGGAAGGTTTTTATACAATGTGATGAACAGGAAACAAAACAAAAAGCAGACAGGACCATCTGCTGTCTGGCATCACTGTTACAAAAAGAGGAATCAAGTCCAGCACACAGTTTCACAAATAAAGGTCAACAGGAGGTGGGAGACATTGATGCTGTATCAGCTAAGTGCACAGAAAACAGTCAAAACAGTAGTAAGACATTGATCAGGGAAATTTTCCATTACACAGCAGACAAATGATTACACAAAGAAAAGAGGGATGAGGGGACGTTTGTCCTGAACCCTCTCACCCTTCTACCTTCTTCTTTCCGTGTCAGTAGTTGAAAACAGGAGTTAACGTGTCATTTGCATCAGGTTTTGTTCCCAAGCAGGTTTACACATACAAAAAATTCAATGTGGTGTAAGTGTGCAAGTTAAAATATAAAAAATACAAAAATAGGAAACTTTGTCCCTAATAAATAGAGATATTATATTATTCTTACACCACATGGACCACACACAGTTTTCTTTAAATAATCTTTATTTAAAATCAAAATAAAGTTCACACATACACTAACATAACTCTGTAAATACATCACCAGGAGTTATAAACAAAGTTTAACAATAATAAAAAAACTATTTAAATGTATAATTTTTTTCTTAAATATTATCAACATGTTTAATTGGGCAAAAGGTCGAAGTCTTTTATTTATTTTCTATTAAAGGAGGTCTAATGTTTGGTTTCATCTTTGAGGAAGTATTTTATTTTTTCACACCCCAGGTAAGACAAACCCCGCCCCTACCATGTCACGGTCCATTTGATTCCTGCATACAGGCAGAAATTAAAACTCTGCAAACCTGTTGTGAGGACTTCAAAGCAGTGGACCAGTGAAGCTTTGGAGGATCTTCTGGCGTGCTTTGACTGTACAGATTGGGATGTGTTCAGGACTGCTACTAATAGTCTGGATGAGTACAAAGAGGCTGTGACTTCTTACAGTGCCTTGCATAAGTATTCACCCCCTTTGGACTTTTCTACATTTTGTCATGGTATAACCACAGATTAAAATTTATTTCATCGTGAGTTTATATAATGGACCAACACAAAATAGTGCATCATTTGGAAGTGGGGGGAAATATTACATGGATTTCACAATTATTTACAAATAAAAATCTGAAAAGTGTTGAGTGCATATGTATTCACCCCCTTTACTGTGAAACCCCTAAGAAAGATCTGGTGCGACCAATTGCATTCACAAGTCACATTTGCAAGTCACATAATTAGTAAATAGGGTCCACCTGTCTGCAATTTAATCTCAGTATAAATACACCTGTTCTGTGACGGACTCAGAGTTTGTTGGAGATCATTACTGAACAAACAGCATCATGAAGACCAAGGAGCTCACCAAACAGGTCAGGGATAAAGTTGTGGAGAAATATGAAGCAGGGTTAGGTTATAAAATAATATCCAGAGCTTTGAACATCTCTCTGAGCACCATAAAATCCATCATAAGAAAATGGAAAGAATATGGCACAACCGCAAACCTACCAAAAGGAGGCCGTCCACCCAAACTGAAGAGTCGGACAAGGAGAAAATTAATCAGAGAAGCAACCAGGAGGCCCATGGTTACTCTGGAGGAGTTGCAGAGATCCACAGCTGAGGTGGGAGAATCTGTCCACAGGACAACTATTAGTCGTCTACTCCACAAATCTGGCCTTTATGGAAGAGTGGCAAGAAGAAAGCCATTGTTGAAAGGGATCCATAAAAAATCCCGTTTGGAGTTTGCCAGAAGCCATGTGGGAGACACAGCAAACATGTGGAAGAAGGTGCTCTGGTCAGATGAGACCAAAATTGAACTTTTTGGCCTCAATGCAAAACGCTATGTGTGGCGAAAACCCAACACTGCCCATCACCCTGAGCACACCATCCCAACAGTGAAACATGGTGGTGGTAGCATCATGCTGTGGGGATGCTTCTCTTCAGCAGGTACAGGGAAACTGGTCAGAATAGAGGGAAAGATGGATGGAGCCAAATACAGGGAAATCCTTGAAGAAAATCTGATGCAGTCTGCAAAAGACTTGAGACTGGGGCGGAGGTTCATCTTCCAGCAGGACAATGACCCTAAACATACAGCCAGAGCTACAAAGGAATGGTTTGGATTAAAGAATGTTAATGTCTTAAAATGGCCCAGTCAAAGCCCAGACCTCAATCCAATAGAGAATCTATGGCAAGACTTGAAGATTGCGGTTCACAGACGGTCTCCATCCACTCTGACTGAGCTTCATCTTTTTTGCCAAGAAGAATGGACAAACCTTTCCATCTCTAGATGTGCAAAGCTGGTAGAGACATACCCCAAAAGACTTGCAGCTGTAATTGCAGCGAAAGGGGGTTCTACCAAGTATTGACACAGGGGGGTGAATACTTATGCACCCAACAGATGTCAACTTTTTTGTTCTCATTATTGTTTGTGTCACAATAACATTTATTTTGCACCTCCAAAGTACTATGCATGTTTTGTTGATCAAACGGGAAAAAGTTTATTTAAGTCTATTTGAATTCCAGTTAGTAACAGTACATAATGGGAAAAAGTCCAAGGGGGGTGAATACTTATGCAAGGCACTGTATATCAGCTTCTGTGAGGACAGCTGTGTTCCATCACGCACCAGGGTGATTGACAATAATGACAAACCTTGGTTCACAGCCAAACTCAAAAAGTTAAAGTTGGAGCACTGGCGGTTCTAAATGGAATTGCGCCCCGGGCGAGACCCGCTCCGAGCTGGTACAGTAGGTGCAATCCTGAGAGCTGTCCAAAAGTTGGGGTAGATCTCCAATAGATCATTATCATGCATAAAATAGATGCGCAAGGAGGCTCATGGTTTTTAATGGCAGGTCAGGGAAGTTCTTGATTTGTTTTTGTTTCTAAGAGTCTTCTTAATTTGTTGGTTGTCATAGAGTTTTCAGACATAAATTACACACTGGTCTCTCCTCATGTCCTACCACATTGACTGTGAACCCAAGAGCAAGACAGGCTTCATCGTACTTTCTTTTCAACTTGTTTTTTGAACACCGACTCTTGTTTGTCCCTGACCTGCTTCACGTGAACGAGCTCTGATCTCACTGTGTGTGTCTCTGAGAGAGTGAGCGGAGCGGGGGGCGGAGCACCGGCGCCTGTGTGTGTGCTGTACCTTCGCGAAAAATATGCGTGACAGGCGCAACACTGTTCAGTAAGCCACTCACAGACTTCCTGTCTGACAGGAGGCAACGCGTGAGGCTGGGTAAGCATGTCTCTGAATTCAGGTCCATTAGCACCGGTTCCCCTCAAGGCTGTGTTCTTTCCCCGCTTCTCTTCTCCCTGTATACCAACAGCTGCACCTCCAGTCACCAGTCCGTCAAACTCCTTAAGTTCGCGGATGACACCACCCTCATTGGGCTCATCTCTGGTGGGGATGAGTCCGCCTACAGGTGGGAGATTGACCATCTGGTGACCTGGTGTGACCAGAACAACCTGGAGCTCAATGCTCTGAAAACAATGGAGATGGTTGTGGACTTCAGAAGGAACCCAGCCCCACCAACTCCCATCATCCTGAGAGACGCTCCAGTCGTCACTGCGGAGTCCTTCCGCTTTTCTGGGCACCATCATCTCCCAGGACCTCAAATGGGAGCTGAATATCAGCTTCCTCACCAAAAGAGGTCAACAGAGGATGTACTTCCTGCAGCAGCTGAAGAAATTCAAACTGCCAAAGATAATGATGGTACTCTTCTACACCTGCATTATCGAGTCCATCCTCACCTCCTCCATCACCATCTGGTTCGCTGCTGCCACCGCAAACGACAAAAGGAGGCTGCAGCGTATCATCCGTTCTGCTGAGAAGGTGATCAGCTGCAATCCGCCGATCCATCCCATCCGGGTCACAAACTCTTTGAGGTACTTCCCTCCAGCAGGACCAAAACCTCCCGCCACAAGACCAGCTTCTTCCTGGCTGCAGTTGGCCTTATCAACAAGGCCCGGGACCCCCATCTGACTTGGACTCTTATCCCGCCCCCACACCTCAATTCTGTGTTACATTAACACACACAACAGTATATGACATATTGCACATCCACATTCTCTCCTGTTTTGCATTTTACTTTTTATATCTTGTATATATTGTTTTGTTTTATATATAGCTATTTCTTTCTTATGTGAAGTACTTATTGTGTTTTTATGTTTTATGTTCAATGTATGCACCTTTTTTACCAACAAAAATTCCAGGTAGGTATCATTCTACTTGGCAATAAATCCTTCCTGATTCTGATTCTGATTGGCTTATTTCATTTTCATTCCCAAAATTCCGACCAATCATAACTGGACTCGCCTTAAACTAACCAATCGGGGGCTAGGTAGGGGCGGGTCTTCGCTCACCCCGTGTAGATTGCAGAAACGCCTGAAAGTTACTGTCAGAGAAAATCTGTAAATACCTACTACTAGCATGGTTAGCTGTGTGTAAGCTGTGTGTTAGCTGTGTTTTAGCAGGGTTAAAAGTGTGTTAGCTGGGTTAGCTGTGTATTCGCTGTGTGTTAGCATATTGCTAGCTTCTCCTACAGTCATAGTTCAGTGCAGGTCTGAAAACAGCTGCATTTTTTAATATGGTCGTTGCAGAACCACCAGTGATCATCACAGCTACCTTGTGTTTCTGCTGTTGTTACCGGTGCCTATATGTCTACAAAGTTGTGAAGTATCCTGATGAGGGCGTTGTGCTCGGTCAGTGAGATGGTGTGAGACAGTGCGTGTGCACGAGGCTACGCACAGCGTGTCTGTACCTGGCTGACATCAGAAGGTACACCAGAGGGTTGATGGCAGCACTGAGACGGCAGAGAATCCAGGCGAACACGTAAAAATGAAAGTGTGTTTCAGTCACTTTGTAATTGTGTGTACTGTCAGTGTGAACGTTATTGTGTGTTCTGTCAGTGTGTGTGTTATTGTGTGTACTGTCAGTGTGTGTGTTACTGTGTGTATTGTTAGAACCGTCTCTTTGAGAAACATAGGTCATGGTCAGAGCGATGATCAAGGGCAACCAGCACAGGACGAAGGCCAAGATGATCACTCCTGATGGACATGAGCAGAAGGACACAGGAAGTGGACATGACAATCATCAATATCTGCAGGTGATAGAATACATTTCTCACACTGTTAAACAAGAGAGCTGTGTCTCAGTTCAGGGGCTGCAACCTTCAGAGGACACGATCTACTCCACCCACCTCCTTCCTCGGTCAGGTAGACTGAAGGCTGAAACTAAATGAGACCGTCTGGTCCACAGAGGAGAAGCTTGTCCTGTCATTAAGTTGGACACGACAGAAAGCTTAATGCCCCTTGGTTTTAACATGTGAGCCGTTAGTTGAGTTGACACGGTTCGTCACCAAAGTGCGATGAGTCCTGGGACATGTTGGACCTGGAAGGATTCACTCATCAGAGCTTTTTCTGGTATGAAAGGAAGCATCTGTACGAGCCCTTCTACTCGTGTTGCTGTGATGCAGCCCCTAAATTGACTCACAGATGGAAATAAAGATGGACGACATGGCTCCCCAAAAGTGAAGCCAAAGCGTCTCGATTGCCCCCTGGTGGATGGTTGCAGGTCCTACACCTTGCCTGCCTTCTTGATGGCAACAAGCGGGACATGGACCAAACTAAAAAGTCAAAATACACATCAGATATATTCTGAACAACGGTTTCTGTCATTTTATGTGGTTCTTATAAAACTGGTGAGTTCTTTTTCTGGTGTATTTAGTTTTGATCATCTATTGGAGGATAAAGCTCCGACTCTGGCTCCAGATGTGCAAGCCGGGATGAAGACAAAGTATTAAATCTGTTTGTCAGCCTTTTTCAGTTGTGTTTAGTTAAAGCTAAATTCAGAACCTAAGGGTGTGTGTTGGATTGTGTTTCTCACCCAGCATCTTGACTGTGTGTCGGTGACTCTTGTCTTAATGGCTGCTTTTTGGACGGAGCCTCAGAATCCGTCCAATCAGGATGAAGGCCAGTCCCAGGATCCACAGGGGTACCAGGACTTACAGGTAATAGATAATTATCATGGCCAACATTATGCCAGAGGAGAATGAGGATTGTGATACTCTGCACACTTCGTGATCAACCTCTCGTCCCATATGATCCACTGTCTTCACTTCCTCCACTCCCACCATGACCGACACTGGTGCTGCACTGACAGCCACTCCCAGCCAGAGGCAGCCATTCAGAGCCCTGGTTCTACGACGTGTCATCATGTATTGGAGGTGATTGGTCAGCAGACAACCAGGTACCTTGTGCAGAAGGTGCAGCACTCAGAGAGGAATATGGTCATCTTACAGATGAAGTCTCCTCACTTCCATTCTATCCAGAGCTGGAAGAGACACAACCGTTCAGTGCACGTTTAGCCAAACCATGAGTATCTGGTCAAATCACAGTGAACTGCAACAAAAAGGTGTATAAGTATATAAGTATTACAGGATATATGTGAGGGCACCTTAAATAGATTCAGAGCCAGCAGCAGGAGGATCAGCAGGTCACTAACAGCCATGCTGCTCAGGTAGAGGTAGGCGGAGCTTCTCATATTTGGGCGAAGCCAAACCACCAGAAGAGTCATTGTGTACCAAGAAGGCCGAAGATTATCAGTGAAACATACATCACAGTCACATACACTAGAAAATGAAATGTTGATGATTGATTTTCATGAGAATCACAAATTTACACATGTTCAATCCACAATGGAAAATGGTAAAAAACGTTCACTGAAATAATTAGTTCTTATGATGACTTGCACAAGAAGATATTTTTTTCAGTTTTTTCCAAAACAGCTATGAAAGACTAGTATACAAATAAGGAATAACATGGAGTCAGGTAAAAATATCCTCTAAATGATTTCTCCATAGCTCAGCAACATTTTCAGCCCCAGTCATCATATCAATATAAAATAGGAGAAATATTTTACTGTTATTTATAACTTTAACTTACTTAGAAAATTTAGTTGCATCATTCTGCTGAAGCTTTCTGGCCAGGTTCTGCAGATTAATTTTAATAAAATGAACTGCATATCTAAATCTGGAAAACACACACACATACAGTGCCTTGCATAAGTATTCACCCCCTTTGGACTTTTCTACATTTTGTCATGGTATAACCACAGATTAAAATTTATTTCATCGTGAGTTTATGTAATGGACCAACACAAAATAGTGCATCATTTGGAAGTGGGGGGGAAATATTACATGGATTTCACAATTATTTACAAATAAAAATCTGAAAAGTGTTGAGTGCATATGTATTCACCCCCTTTACTGTGAAACCCCTAACAAAGATCTGGTGCGACCAATTGCATTCACAAGTCACATTTGCAAGTCACATAATTAGTAAATAGGGTCCACCTGTCTGCAATTTAATCTCAGTATAAATACACCTGTTCTGTGACGGACTCAGAGTTTGTTGGAGATCATTACTGAACAAACAGCATCATGAAGACCAAGGAGCTCACCAAACAGGTCAGGGATAAAGTTGTGGAGAAATATGAAGCAGGGTTAGGTTATAAAAAAATATCCAGAGCTTTGAACATCTCTCTGTGCACCATAAAATCCATCATAAGAAAATGGAAAGAATATGGCACAACCGCAAACCTACCAAGAGGAGGCCGTCCACCCAAACTGAAGAGTCGGACAAGGAGAAAATTAATCAGAGAAGCAACCAGGAGGCCCATGGTTACTCTGGAGGAGTTGCAGAGATCCACAGCTGAGGTGGGAGAATCTGTCCACAGGACAACTATTAGTCGTCTACTCCACAAATCTGGCCTTTATGGAAGAGTGGCAAGAAGAAAGCCATTGTTGAAAGGGATCCATAAAAAATCCCGTTTGGAGTTTGCCAGAAGCCATGTGGGAGACACAGCAAACATGTGGAAGAAGGTGCTCTGGTCAGATGAGACCAAAATTGAACTTTTTGGCCTCAATGCAAAACGCTATGTGTGGCGAAAACCCAACACTGCCCATCACCCTGAGCACACCATCCCAACAGTGAAACATGGTGGTGGTAGCATCATGCTGTGGGGATGCTTCTCTTCAGCAGGTACAGGGAAACTGGTCAGAATAGAGGGAAAGATGGATGGAGCCAAATACAGGGAAATCCTTGAAGAAAATCTGATGCAGTCTGCAAAAGACTTGAGACTGGGGCGGAGGTTCATCTTCCAGCAGGACAATGACCCTAAACATACAGCCAGAGCTACAATGGTTTGGTTTGGATTAAAGAATGTTAATGTCTTAAAATGGCCCAGTCAAAGCCCAGACCTCAATCCAATAGAGAATCTATGGCAAGACTTGAAGATTGCGGTTCACAGACGGTCTCCATCCAATCTGACTGAGCTTCATCTTTTTTGCCAAGAAGAATGGACAAACCTTTCCATCTCTAGATGTGCAAAGCTGGTAGAGACATACCCCAAAAGACTTGCAGCTGTAATTGCAGCGAAAGGGGGTTCTACCAAGTATTGACACAGGGGGGTGAATACTTATGCACCCAACAGATGTCAACTTTTTTGTTCTCATTATTGTTTGTGTCACAATAAAATTTATTTTGCACCTCCAAAGTACTATGCATGTTTTGTTGATCAAACGGGAAAAAGTTTATTTAAGTCTATTTAAATTCCAGTTAGTAACAGTACATAATGGGAAAAAGTCCAAGGGGGGTGAATACTTATGCAAGGCACTGTATATATATTTACTATTCTTTTTCTAACTATCACGTTACCTCCAGCACTTTATTCATTTTACAGATTGTTTTTACAGTTTCAGTTAAAATATTGCAGAAGTAATTCATGTTCACTGGAAACAGACAGGAGCAACTGGGCCGTTTAATATGTGGTGTGATTTTAAATCTATTCAAATGCTTGTGTGCATGTGTTTAGATAGCAATATACAACTTTTTAATTGGTGATATTTAAAGGGGCTGGGAGGTAGATCTGTTTATTGATTATTGACAGAATCAGGCTAAGAGGATAAACCTGTCTTTATGCTAAGCTAAGCTAAGCATCTGCTTTGTATTTACTGTAGAATTATCTCAATTCTCAGTTTTTCTTTGTAAGAATTTCATAAATCGTCTAATTAGTTCTAAGTGGAATTTTTTTTAGTTTTCTGTCTTTTAGATAAAGGTTGAAGATGTTTTAATAACATTTATAACTAATATTAATAATATTATCAGTAGCTGGCTGTATCATTTCCAGATCCATGACGGCTCAGGTGGGGGCAGGACGGAGAAACCTGCAGGGGAGAGGTGTGTGTGTCCCAGGTTCCACAGAACTGACGCTCACTGATGGCTTTCCTATGAAGCTCGATCACACCCAACACTGAGGAATGGTCAAGTGCTGTCTAATCAGAGCACCAGAAAAAACACACAGGAACATATTTAGAACCACATAAACATGCATGTATCACACTGTGAACTCTGAATAATCACATGTAATGCACATATTCACACTAAGAGCTGTTCTACACAAATATTCAATATCAACACAGTCAAATTCAACCTATCAAAGCTTTAATCAGACCTTCCTCACTTTTCTTACATTTTTAAATCATAGACTCTGAAAAGAAAAGGAGATCTCGTCCCAACGCCACGCTCACTGCAAAAGACAAGGAGCTGAAGAAGAGTCGGGCAGAGACGCTGGAGGTGAAGCTGCAGCAGGAGACGACTCCAACTGAGGGACTGAGCTGCAGGAAGCTGGAGGCCGTCAACAGAGGACACACATCTCTGAAGGAGAAAGTTCACCAACTGAGAAGCAAACAGATGAAGCTGGAGGAGGACATGAGACACAAGGACCAGTTGATTCAGACAGAAACAAAGAAGAGACGAGCTTCCACAGAATCATACCTGGCTTGACGAGGTGAGTGAGATGGAGAACGAGCTGGAGAGTGTTGCCAGGAAGTGGAGGAGAAAAGTGGAGCAGCTCGAGAGAGTGAAGGTGAAGAATGAAGATAAACGTCTGAACCAGCAGACAAATGTTTACACAAAGAAAAGAGGGATGAGGGGACTTTTGTCCTGAACCCTCTCACCATTCTACCTATCTCTTTACATGTCAGTCGTCGGCAACAGGACTTAACATGTCATTAGAACCTTGTTTTCTTGCCAAGCAGGTTTTCACATACAATGAATTCAATCTAGTTTAAGTGTGCAAGTTAAAATATAGAATAATAATAACTTAACATTGTAGGACTGCAAAGCAGAACTGGGCGGGCCCGAGCACATGCATTTTGAAGCGTTGCATCGTTTTGCTTGAAAAAAAATAAATAATGACTGAGGAAATATTGACACATAGAGCTGTTCAGGCTTGGACTCTGATCATGAGACAGAAGTTTGTTGGTGATAGGACAAGGCACAGTGGAGTTCTGACAACATTGTCTCCTTTGGCGAAGGATGAAGCTTCGCCGTACCTCAATGTTTACACGGTTTGAGGAAATGTCCCAATTCGGAGAGAGAGAAAGAGAAAGAGAGAGACGTCACCTTTGCAAGACATAAAGATTCCTCTGATCTTTGAACACTGACACTGCAGGAGTTTGTTTATGGCTCAGCATCAAAGGATTCATGGTCCAGAACATCGTGTTTTAATGGCGTGTAGGGGAGAGCGGGGTAATGTGGGACATTTTTTACATTTGCTCCCCTCTAGGTGAGCTAAAATGACATATCAGTAAAATTTACACATTTCCCATTAATTCAGGATATTTTCTAGCAATGTAAATGATCAGAATGTCTTCAGGACAAAGGGCAGTGAAAATATGATTGTTTTTAAAAAAGTGGTCTTGTGTCTCACTTAACCCTGGCTACGGGGTAAAGTGATCCACTTACTTTTTCCACTTTAAAACTACCGTAACAACACATGTCGTAATAAATAAATTCCTGACAACCACACATTCCAAAACTAATATCGGACTAGTTATAGAATTATGGGGATTGGTCAATTAAGCACATTTATGATAATTATGATTCACGTGATCTCTTGCACACCCTAGCTTACCTGCACATTGTTTCTCTGTCCAATTGGTAGGGACAGGGATATCGTTTTTCTCTGCATTTTCAAATGCCAGTTCATGGCACTTAACTGGAGCAAGGCCATTAAACTGGTCAGCTAGTTGTTTCAAGTGTTTGGCAAGCTCCTCCTCCATCTCATCTGTGAATATTCTCTTTGCCTCAGCTACTGCATCCCAGGCTACTGATTTTACTTTCCCTTTCTCTTTTTTCTTTATGAATCTTTTGAGGGTTGTCTTATTAATATTTTTATCCCTTCCAGCTTTTCTTAAGGACTTCTTTCCTTGCATGACCTCAGCGGCTGCACTCTCCATCTCTGCGAGGGCTGTTTGGCCTCAGGTTGTCTTCCTGGTGTATAGTTTCTTGGCATGATGGCTTTTCTACAATGTTTATGACATTAAAAATAAAACATATATAATGTAATATAACACTAAAAGGGGGCGCTAGTGAGCAAGAAATGGAGTGAGACGCTAATTTCAGTGCTCCTGCAGAAGCTACAATATTTTCATCAAAAAACAGCTACAATTCCACAAACTTCAGCCACAAAGCTCACCGAGGACAACACAAAGGGGCCATAACCGGACTCATGCAAGATACGCCGTTTTGAATGGCGGAAAAACTTCAAAAATACAAATATAAATCCGGCGCTAGCTCATCGCGGCCTGCAAGAAGCACGAGACAGAGACCACCAGGTGATCCGGACCAACCTTCCCCCACCCGAAGTGAAAGCCCAGGTATGACCACTGAAAGAATGAAAGCGGATATCTTATCTTCCCTAAAGGGAGAGATTTCCAAAATCATAAGAGAGGAAATAAAAAGTGCGTTAGCAGAAGATTTCCATGCCTTGAAGTCCGAGTTACAAGCTGTGCGGTCCGAAATTGCTAGCAACACGACCGCCATCCAGGCAGAAGTTGACAACATGAAAACCGAAATAAAAGACATTAAGGGCGGCTTATCAACATGGTCCGACGAGGTGGCGACACAACAAGCCACGGTAACCCGCCTCCAAAGACAGGTGACAACTCTAACAGACCGATGCGAGGACATGGAGGGGAGAATGAGACGCTGCAACATCCGTATAGCCGGCATTCAAGAGCAACCGGACTCCAGCTCCACCAAAGCAGTAGCTAAAGTTATCAGAGAAGTCCTGCAGATGGACCGGGATATAAAGATTGACCGATCGCACCGCACATTCGCCACCAGGAAACCGGGAGACCGGGAGAAACCACGAGTGATCATCGCTAAACTACACAATGACGGGGATGCTGTTGAGATCCTGAGGAGAGCCCGAGATTGAGCGCCGCTGGAGTACAACGGTAACCGGATCGCTATCTTTCCAGACTACACACCCAGCGTCGCCAAAGCCAGAGCCGCATTCACAGACATACGGAAGGTCCTACGAGGAAGGAAGGGAGTTCGCTACGGTCTACTGTATCCAGCCAGGCTCCGGATCTCACACAACAACGAAGACGAGGAGTTTCTGGACTCCAGCAGAGCCATGGAGTATGTCCAGAAGAAAGTTATTCCATCTACTGAGGCAGCTGACTAAATATACCCCCACCAACACTGTTAATTACAGTAAAGACTGTCCAGTGAGTTTTGCACATTTTGACATATGTCTATTTTGTATTTAAATATATATTTTTTCTAATATTATTCAAAGCCCATTTGAAAATACAATTCCTTATAATCTATACTGTGCCTATTATTTCTATTAATATTATTTGTATCATTCCACTTTACTTGCTCACAGTCAACTACCTTGAGAGGGTTTTATTCATTTATTTTTATTTATTTTTTTATTAGCTCTGCATGCAACTCGGGTACTATTTTACCATTAGGAGCTGTTTGATTTTACAGACCTATATTAGGTGCTGCAGGGGCCTGAATGGCCATTACTCGACACTGTCCCCTTTCTGTGTCTACTTTACTTTATTCTTTCTTTCTTTATTCCTTATCTTAGCACACCCTAAGCATAGTTGATTTTACCTCAACTGTGCACCGTTGCTGCTTGCCCTAAGTGGCTAGGGACTAGGTCCCACCGGACTGTTGTTGATGTTATTTAACAGCAGTCACAACTGTTGTGCTCCCCTTGTTCTGATCCCACTGTTCTCATGGGATCCTATGTTGGATATAAGTGCAACAAGGTCATTATTTACTTTTCTTAAATATCCTTGTTTAACCCACCCCTGTTTTTTTCATTATGTAGTCCAAGTCCTCACACTCCACATAACAGGATACATAGCCCAGGTGCTCACTGCTTGCTTCCGCTTCCCATTTCCCTGCACAAACTCTCAAAATATCCAAATTACATATAATACGTAATGGACCCGCTAAAAGTGATAAGTTATAATGTTAAAGGTCTCCATAGCCCTGTTAAGAGAAAGAAAATTCTACATCAGATGAAACAAGCCAACTGTCACATTGCATTCCTACAGGAAACCCATTTATCTGATGCGGAACATGAAAAGTTGAAAAGATCCTGGGCAGATAAAATATATTACTCTTCGCACCGGTCAGGGAGAAAAAAGGGAGTATCAATACTGATACACAGACAAATTAATTTCACACAAACACTAGTACATAAAGATACAGAGGGGAGATATATTATAGTTAATGGTTTAATTGATGGCATAGAAGTATCCCTCATAAATGTATATGCACCTAATGAAGACGAGCCCGGCTTTATCAGGACATTGTTCAATAAGATTTTAAAATATAGTTCAGGACTGCTACTGATGGGAGGAGACCTGAATTGCGTAATGTCACAAACAATCGACCGACAACCTGCCTCTAAAGCTCCACTCTCCAGAATGAGCAGAATGCTCAAATACCAATCTCTTGAAGCAGGCCTAGTAGATGTATGGAGAAGCAGGTTTCCGAGAAACAGGGATTTCACCTTCTATTCAAGCAGACATTTATCCTACTCAAGGATTGATTACTTCTTTACCACTAAAGCAGAGCTACATAGGATAGCAGACATTGAGATCCTTCCAATAACTATATCTGATCACGCACCTGTGGCATTAAAATGGGACATAGGCAAAATACCAACATCTAAACAATGGAGACTTAATGCATCTCTCCTTAATGATAAAGAATTCACCTCCTTTGTCACAGCAGAACTCAAGGAATACTTGGATAATAATATTTCGGCTGAAACGAATCCTCTTATATTGTGGGACTGTGCCAAAGCATACATCAGAGGCCGTATTATTTCATTTACATGTGCTAGGAGAAGAGGTAAGGAGGCTAAACAGAGAGAATTGGAAGATAAAATAAAAGATTTGGAGAATAAACATAAACAATCAACATCGAGCAGTCTCCTAAATTACTTAAACACAACCCGGAGGGAACTCAACACCCTACTATCAGACAAAATTGAGCGAAGTTTAAGATTTACAAATCAAAGATACTATGAACACGGCAACAAGGCAAGCAGATTATTAGCATTTAGATTAAGAAAACAGCAATCATCTAATACAGTACAGAAAATAAAATCAAAAGAAACGTTTGTTACAAAACCAGATAAAATAGCAGAATCCTTTGCTGAGTTCTATGAATCTTTATACAAAAATACAGATACCTGCTCTGATGATGCAAAACTTACAGAGTTCTTAAAACCTATAAAATTAACTGTACTTACAGAACCAGCAGCCAAGGAATTAGATGAGCCTATTGAGGAATGGGAGATCAAGCAAGTGATCTCAACGCTCAAAAATAATAAAAGCCCAGGGCCAGACGGATATATTAATGAATTTTATAAATCCTTTAAGGATATTTTATCACCACTGTTGCTAAAAGCATACCACCATGCATTAGAATCTAAAACTATGGCACCATCTTGGAAAGAAGCCACTATAGTGGTAATTCATAAAGAAGGCAAGGACCCCACAGAGTGCCAATCCTATAGACCGATATCGCTGCTGAATGGGGACCTGCGCATCCTAACAGCAATCCTAGCAAGAAGAGTCAATCATATTATCACTGAAATTATCCACCCAGATCAGACAGGATTCATCACTGGAAGATACTATGGCGATAACTTAAGACGCTTATTAAACATTATATCCAATCAAAAAGAAGAGCAATCAGAATCAATGATTTTGTCCCTAGATGCTCAAAAAGCATTTGATAGAGTATCATGGCAATATTTATTCCAAACACTAAAACGATTAAAATTTGGCCCCAACTTCCTCAATTGGATACAAACATTATATTCATCACCACAGGCAGCTGTTAAAGTTAATGGATATAGATCACAAAGATTCACACTGGAACGCGGCTGCAGACAAGGCTGCCCTTTATCACCCCTGCTGTTTGCAATTAGTATCGAACCCCTGGCCCAGCTCATCCGAGATGATAACAAAATAAAAGGAACTGTAATACAAAAAGAAGAGCATAAAATATCCCTTTACGCTGATGATGTATTATTATATCTGACGCAACCTGCATCAACTCTACCACATCTAAAGGAGCTCATCTCACAGTATGGATACTACTCAGGATACAAGGTAAATGTGGAAAAAACAGAGGCTATGGATATCAAAGGTAACATCCCAAGAACTGTAAAACTCCAAAGTGGATTTAAGTGGCCAAAAGACGGTATAAAATACCTTGGCATACACATCCCCCCGTCCTTACAGAATTTGTACGAGGCCAATTATAGTAAAATAATTCGATGCATTAATACTGACCTGGAACGATGGTCTGCGCTCCCTTTTTCCCTGCTCGGTCGTGTTGAAAGTATTCGTATGAATGTTCTACCTAGAATTCTCTACTTATTTCAGATGCTACCTATAGAAATTCCAAAATCAGTATTTGATAACCTAGATAAAATCATTTCCAAATTTATCTGGCAAAAAAAGCGCCCTAGAATTAGACTTAAAACCTTACAACTATCTAAGGTAAACGGAGGCCTTAAACTTCCAAACTTAAAATATTACTTCTGGGCAGCACAAATGAAACCCCTGATAGCGTGGATTCAGAATAGCACGTACACTCGCTGGCTTAATATCGAGAAAAACCTATGCCCAGAGCCCTCTCAAAACTTTCCATTTTTAGATACACCCATAAAAGAACTAGCAGAGTGGACTAAGATCACTCTTAAAATCTGGAACAAAATACAGACTGTTTTTGGGATTCCAAAGTTAATTTCATCACTAACAAGTATTGGATCTATGAAGACCTTCACACCTAACAATCTAGACACAGGCTTTAGAAAGTCGTCAGATACGGGTTTGGTCTACCTGCATCAACTATTTAATGAGGACAACCTCAAGACATTTGAGCAGCTGAAAAGGGATTTTGATCTCCCAAGAACAGATTTCTTCAGATATCTGCAGTTGAGAACTTTTCTAACATCACACAAAGAGTGGGGAAAACTTTTAAAACGTACCCCTCTAGAGGAGTTCTTAATAGAAATACAGATGGGGAGCGAAGATAAGAAAACCATAAGTAAACTCTATAACATATTTCTATCTATGGATCTACATAATTCCCTACAGATAAAGCAGAGATGGGAGGCGGAAATAAACATGGTCATACCACAGAATACCTGGCAGGGGATGTGCACAGAGGCACACCTAGCTACAAATTCAAACACCTGGAGGGAATTTAAATGGAAAATAATTACCAGATTCTTCAGAACACCAGAAATAGTAGCCAAGATGGGCCCGACACATTCCAACTTGTGCTGGCGGAACTGTGGAACACGTTCTGCCAATCACACACACATATTCTGGCTCTGCCCTAAGTTAAACACATATTGGAGAGAAATCTTTGATGCCCTCAAAGAGATATTCCAACAGGACATCCCACAAGACCCCACAATAGCACTACTGGGAGCGATGCCTGAAGGCCTGAATGGGAGGGCCAAAGAATACCTGCTAAACATACTACTCACAGCAGCATTGAAATGTATAACCATCAAATGGTTAAAACCAGACCCACCTACATATAATATATGGACCCAAAAAGTATGGGACATCTACCAAATGGAGCAGATCACATATTCATTAAGGCTCCAAAAGTCTATCTTTACTAAACGATGGGGTCCTGTCTCTGCGTTATTAATACAATGAGGGTTACAAATTAATATCGCTCTAGGCCTCCGATCGTGCGGCTATCTGTCACCTTTGCCTACTTATGTACATCATAAACCATCCTCTCGGAAAAGCATAAATAGCACCTATGATACTAAATTCTGGAGTGGACAATAACTATTACTTTATCCCTGGTTTTATTTTCATTTACTTGTTTGTTTTTTTTTTCTCTTTCGTTGTTTAATTTAATATATAATGTATGTAATCAATCATCTATTCTTATCCCCCCTTTTTATCTCTTGGAGTGAGCACTGTTTGATGTTTGTTGTTTTTTCTATGCATTGCACGCTATACTTGAATACCATGTATAACAGTATTGTATACAGTTGAAAAATGGACAAAGAAAGTAACTGTCTTGATATGCATATTGTTTTGTTGAAAACCAAATATAACACTAAAATATGTGAAAGACTAAACTTAACTTGTGCAGCATTTGTCCCACTTTACCCCACAGCCACCGTTTTAGAAAAAACAACATCTCTTAGCAATTAAGGCTAATGTTCAGCTAGCATCAATCACATGGTTTTATATGTTGGACGTTCATCAACATGTATGATATACGTTTTTCTACCTGAATCAATTTGTTTTGACACAACAGTTGATTAAGTTCAAAGCAAGAAAATTTACTTTTACATGCAAAAAAAACATTTTTTTGAAAAAACATACTTTCCACAGCACCAGCATCAACTTCTCCTTCACGGCAAGGGGGGAATGGGAGGGGCGTGAAAACATAATGGTCAAATGACCACATATCTGTTCCGTTGGGGTGTCTCACATTACCCCAGTCTCCCCTAATCAAACTTTGACGCCGCGTCACGGTCACACCGTGTGACGAAAAATGTATCTTTATAAAACTTTATATCTCCATCTTGTTGTGATGACACTCATCTCAATTTGAAGTTGATCTGATGAAAGCCTTGGTACAAGTACCTCAAAGTAAAAATTTGGAATATGGCCAAAATGGCCACTAAATGCAAAATAGCAGGCTTCGTGTTGCGTTTTTCCAGTTGCACCTGAGACTTTTTTTTTTGTCTGGTCATGATACACCTGTGTATGAATTTTTTGTGAAGATCGGTCAATGTGAACACGTTCCGGGGGTTTCGGGGGGGCACCGTTGAGCCATTTTGCGACGCCCATTGCAAATTTCTCCAGAATACGTACATTTTCACCACTTTCTAACTTTCTGCAAATTTTGGTAAGAATTTGAGCATGTTAAAGCCCTCAAAAAGCCAATTAATTTGCCTGAATTATAAAAATAATCCTTACAATTTGAATAGGGCCTCACCCTGTCAGTGCTCGGGCCCTAATAATCCTTACAATTTGAATAGGGCCTCATGTCTGTCAGTGCATGTCAGTGCTCGGGCCCTAATAATAATAATCCTTAAAATTTCAATAGGGCCTCACGTCAGTAAGTGTCTGTCAGTGCTCAAGCCCTAATAATTAAGTAATATAAATGCTTCATAGTTATTTTCTAACGTGAAGGTCTAAATGCTGTTGCTGTTGTTTCCAGGTGTACATGTTTCCTCCTCAGTGGTAATTGTAATTGAGAGTTTCTGGAAGCTGTTGAAGGAGAACTCAGGCAGCAGCTGATATCTTATGCCGAAGGTTTTAATGTAGACTTGATGCATCAAGGAGACCAGAAGTTGAAACAATATACAAACGCTAACAGAGCTACATGAGCAATTTTCACCCCTACCAAGTCTGAAGATGTCTCCCACAGCTTCCCAGTATATCTTCCTCTACTTGCGTCACCCATTCTAACAGCACATCCGTGAATGGCTAGAATTGCTGTCACTCTCTATGTTACATGTAGGTGTTCACATTCTATTGAATAGTTAAGTCTAAAGTATGAATCCTAAATCACGTTGTGTCCTCATGTCTTGCCACTGGTGAAATTCCCAAAAGAGTTAAAGATGGGGTCTCTCTGTCAGCGTAACTGAGTTAGAAATGAAAGTCCATGAGCGTAGACACAACAATGTACTGTTGGTTGGTCCTTTATCTATAACCTGACCTTGGGTAATGCTTGGAGAGAGAATGGAGTATCTGTGTAATTAGACCGGCTCTATTCTCCTAGATGTAATTTACATTATATAGATAATACACAGTGGCATATACAGTAATGTGTGAGGATGTAACAGTAACTATGTCCCCATCTACTGGTGAACTATCTACAATAAATGATAATAGTTTTCTAAACTGGTACGAATACCTACTCATTACTAAGTACACTGGTTAATGCAGAATACTGATCTCAGAGCTATTGAATGGGGTTGTCTATTATAAACCAGGAAATGAAAGGTTCATTCACATTTATTCATACAGTGGATTATCCTCAGTAGGAGATGGTAACACTCAAAATGCTGCACAGTAGCTTAACGTTAAGTGAAGTTCACGCCTCAGGCCCTTTTCCTTTCCGTCCACGACCAGCTGTATAGGTGCTAATACCAGTCTGCATACATGCAAAAACAAATACATCCAGATTTGGCTTACAACTTGTGTAAATTTGAGTTTTTAAGCAATCCACAAACAAACAACAGCCTGAAACAAAACTATAACCAAGACCTAATGAATAAATTACTCAAGTAGTCACACAGAAGTCGTTGCACAGTTATAACTCAGAGTACCATCATCAGACATCAAGTAGTTGCTGCTGTTTTTATATAAATAAGAGAGTGGTTTTGATGTGTTAATCTCATTTAAAGTTCATCTTTCTCCTCTCCTTGACAGTAGCAGGCTGCTCTCTGGCTGTTCATGTAGGATCTGCAGCCCAGAGTCCACACTGTGTTGAACAAGGAGTCTGCCACCGTCTCACATGCTGAGGACAAGAAGGGACAGAGAGACACAGACATGTATGTCAGTCAGCACATGGAGCAATGTAAAAATAATGAAGGTACAATGTTCATCAGTATCATATAATGTCAGATTTACTCTGCTTGCAGTTGAATTCGTACACCACTGGATTGATTAACTTTTTTTGTTTGAAATCAAAGGTCCAGTGTGAAGGAATTAGGAGAATACTTAGAAATAATTAAAGTATATTCTTGTTGTTAGTGGTCAATCACCTGAAAAAAATATTATTGGGTTTCAGTTATGAGCTAGTCCTTTTCCACGGAGTCTAAACTCTAATGTTTTTATTTGACCTGCTGTATTTTCTTTTACATGCTTGAACGGGCGCTCAAGCAATCTGCTCCTTCACCACTAGATGGCACTAAATACTACACACTGCACCTTTAATTCCGCAAACACTTTTTAATTTTAGTTTTACTTCAATTTGAATATCTGGAGGTGCTGATGAACTGGAGAGGGCTCTGTAAACTTGCATTCATTAATGAAAAGTTAGAAATGTGACCAACCTTCAACCTTTGAAACAAAACCAAGGCTCTTCTTGAGGTCGGAGCAGATGCTGTGGAGGCACCAACGGAACTTGGAGTCACAGCGATACTTGTTGGAGCCACAAGTATCGTAGCACATATCCAGCTGGTTGCAACACTTGGTCATGGCAGGGATCCCCATATCCATCTGGCAAACAAAAGAGAGGATTCGGTGTGTGAGTGAATGAGTGGTTTTGATTTTGTAAACATTGATGTTACTAGTTAGTAGGGAACATAATCTCTCTGAGGAACCATTATTTCAATAGCAAACACTTGCCTTCACTGTACACTTAATCACAACAGACCAAGTTCTACATTTCCATAATTCTCCTCAACTTTGGTAAAGATGCAGTTAGGCCGATAGAAAATATTGTTCCATATGTTAAGCTAAGAGATGTTACTAAGGAAGTTATTGAATTTTTTCCTGAGGCTAGAGAGAAGGTCCAAATGAAATATAAAAGGAGCATCTTGCTTTTTAAAAAGTCAAAAATACATTTCAGCCACCTTCGCTACACCACTCCAGTCATTTCTCTACTGGCCCTTTGGAAGACAGATTCAGCTCTACATATTTGTATCTATTTACAGTTTATGTAATTCCTATTAGAATTTCCCTGATGCAGTCAGAGTAAACATACCGCTTCTGGAACAGGAAGTCCAAAGAAGTAGGAGCTGCATCCATCAGGCTCTGGCATCTGGTATCCAGTACGAGGAATAGGAGCTTTACCTGAGAGCAGATCAGATGAGGGTCATATTTCACAACACGCACAGTGCACAAGTGCTGGATTCTGTTTCACAACCGAATAAATATCTGGCACATTCCAAATGAAACCTCTCCTATCACTCTGGGGTCACAGTCCGTTTCCAGGCCCACTCTCCGATGATAACAAAGATGATAAGTGGAGGAATTTACAATATCAGCCTATAGTAAATCCTGGTCATCTTTTAATGTTTGAGTTCCATATAATTATTTTAAATAATTATATTTATATCCAAAGGGTCAGTTTTCAACAAACTATCATTTCATGATGTAATATGAAGGCAACCTCTATTTAGTCCTATATACTCTTATTTATCATAATAGATATCCATGAGGCAGCAAGAGAGATACATTTACAAATTAAAATTGAATACCCCTTTGAAAAACAACCTTTTTACGAGAATTTGCTTTAATTTTACATTTGAATCAACTTATATTAAAAAAAAACATACAAGACAGATGAAGGTCTCTGGTCAAACTTGTGGTCAAATGAAGATCCATATAGTGACAGACACATCAGTTAAAAGGCTGAAATTTGCAGATTTTATTTGTTTTGCAAATGTCAATATAATCCAAAAAGAGAAAAGCTTATTTAGTGTTGAGTTAGTGTTTCGCATTCTGCATCATGCCACTGATCTGTAGAACAGACTTACCATATCTACAGCCGTATTGGCACACTCCATCACGTCCGCCCATGAACTCCAGCATAGAGTCAAAGTAGCCGCCGACGGCCTCAAAGCCTCCTCTGACCGAGTTCATTCCCCACTCATCGTTCTCGTCGTCTGCCTGCGTGCCATCAGAGGCCTGGCCCGACGGTGGCGGTGGAGGTGGTGCTGCTGCAGAGTCGTCAGCCTCCTGACTGACAGCACTGTGGAGGAAGAGGCCTAACAGGAGCAGCAGGGGAGTGAGAAGGGCCCAGCGGGTCATCCTGAAGCTCAGACAGCTCAGTGTGAACACAGTTAGACTTCAGAGACTGAGGGGGAAACACAAACACCCTCGTAGAGCCAACACTGCAACTGTCGGTGTGACCTGAACTTTGAGCCAGATGCAGGGACAGCCTCATATGTGGAGGAACAAAGTCCAGCTTCTATCATGTCTGAGCTTTTTATCATTCTCGCTGATTGACAAAAAAGGCAGAGTGTGCTTAGTCACCATTTAGCCAAATAGATTCAATTACACTTTAATGCCATTAATATTCGAATTAATCCCTCTTGACATTAGCATCAAGTGAAAATGTGAGAGTATCCTCCCTGTGGCCTGTTAAACTGCTCAGCGAACCTCTCTATGTGGGATGAGAGATGTCCTTTACTGGGTGAACAGGAAGCTGGTTGTCATTTAAAGAAAACAGATTAAAGAATCAGGAACTTCACACTTGAACTCTGTAAAACAGATTGTTGTATTAAAATAATAACAGGTCGCATGTTAGAAATGCTTTCCTGTAAAAATAAATTTAGATCAGGGATTTCAAGATCTGTAGTGAGTTGGCGAGCCTTATCTCATCAGGCCGGGAGTTCCAGAGCCCAGGGACACGCTGGCCGAGCTCAGGTTATGACTGGGATTATAGGGAGTCAAGGGCGGCGAAATATATGAGGGGGCCAGCCCATGTTGAGCTTTAAAAGTTATTAAAAGTATCTTAAGTATTACAATAAAGTATTCTGAATTTAACTGGTAACCAGTGAAGGGATGCAAAAATTGGCGTGATATGAGCCCTACAGTTTGTTTTTGTTAAAAATACGAGTAGCAGTGTTTTGAACAAGCCGCAAACGACTTTCTACGGTTTGGCTGAGGCATGTATACAGGGCTTTGCAATAATCCAGATTACATCCTGAACACTTCAGTTTGTGTGTGTGTGTGTGTAGTTTAGCATTAAAAACAATAAAGCAAACAAAGAAAAATCAATTGTCAGAGACTATGTTGTATGTACTGTGACTTTCCATTGATCATTTGAGTCATTGTGTCTGTGAGTGAGTGAGTATGTGTTTGTGTGTGTGGGGTGGGCTGGGTTGGGGGGTATTCAGGAACCATTTTACTCACAACCCAAATTTGTGCTCGTGGGGCAACACAGTTGAAGATGAAGATAAACTTGAGGCTAAACTTGAGAAATAATTATAACCACACACACGCAGGTAAAACCAAGCAGACTTCCTATTTAGAATTTTTCTTCAGAATAAAACAAATTTTCACAAAACTAGTTTAATCAAGAACATGCAAGGTTGAAATTAGAGAATAAAAGACTAATACAAAGAAAACAACGACTTATTATAGTCTAGTAGACTAGTATATATATTTGGTTTAGTTCAGGGAAGAGACATTTGTCGACAAACAGAACAACTGGTCATTTTGTTCGCTGAAGGAGACAGTGGAGCTGATACATGTGAAGAGGACGACACAGATTTTGTCAACTGTAAGTGACAACTACAGCCACAATGAGGCAGTAGAGGCCAACTGCTGTAAAACCTCGAAGAAGAAGAAGACAGAGCTCTGACGTCAGTCAAAAACGCGGAAGAAGATGGAGACGATGCGGTGAATTACGAAGGCGTGTGAGAAGCATTAGTCAAACTGACAGACAGAAAAACTGCATGATTTCCCCAAACATACAACAAATATTTGGCGAAGAAGAAAACAAAAACATGGCTTTCGCAAACCTGTTCACGGGATTATCTATGGACCAAGACGTCACACACAGGTACGTAGCCACACTTGAGTGTGTAGCTGTGTTGTGTTTGACGAATACCTCATGTTTGTGTACGTGCTTGTGTTGTTCCACAGTGGAGCTGGAGAAAGAAAGAGGAGAAGCCAGGCTGAGCTGAGAGGCCCTGATAACAAGGTGGGTTTAGCCTCATTCTCAAGTCTGGCTTGTATGGAAGAACCCATATGAATAACAACCATAAATTATATACAATCACAGAAGTCCATAATGTCGAAAATGAAGTACGAAGGATAGAAATAATTATAGTAAATACATATTAATAGAATAAAGGATCTAATGTTATATTTACACAAATTGGACATAGATGAACAAGGTATTTATAAAGAGGAGAACACTACACTATATCACCTCACTATACTATTTCACTTCATACAAGAAACACAACTAACAAAAACTATTTCCAAAACTGCTTCTGTCCAATGCCTGACGTTTCTTGTCTTCTTTGATGCAAAGTTATCAATTATACATCATATGAAATCTGGCCAGCAGTTGTAAGGTTAATATTAATAATCACACTGACTGATTGAATAAGTAGGCTACTGTACACACATAAATGCCCCAGATTCCCCTGCTCCCCCTTCTTCAGGCTTTCAGTGGAGGCACCTGAGGCCAACCTCCCCATCTGCTACCTCTGTACTTCTGACGCAACAAATTGGTGCTATCTAAATCTGCCACGGCTTAAACATCACAAATTAGAATGGCAGAGCTCATACCTCCGCCAAGGCCCGTCAGTCCCCTTCAAGGGATTCAGAGACGGAAATGCTAAGGTCCGCTAGCTTAGCCACTCCTGCTGTACATTTAGGCATAAAACACGGTTTAAGTGACGCTGTTTCGAGTCGAATATGAATGTCGGAGCTTGTGGACACTTGGATGATACCACATGAGCAGTATGGAGGCATGTTAGGTTTTTTCTGCTTTATTACGTCTGAATCTTTGGTCACTAGTAACTTCAATTGTATTGGATTCTGCTGCGACACTGTTTACCCCTGAAACCCCTAAAGTGTTTTGTGGACTCAAACCCACCATCGGCATAGTGGTGAGTAGATAATGAGTGGGTAAACCATCCCTTTAGATGAAAAACAAGCTGCACCGAATTATGACAATTTTTAGTCCCCTTAATTTGAATGATTTTGTTTTTCATCAAGATCCATGAATTTCTCTATTCTCTGGGATATCAGTGAATGTGTAAAAAAAAAAACCCTGCCTTGCAATGATAAGGAAATGAAATTTACCAGCTTTTTCCCTGACCCATAGCATATTCTTCAAAGTGCTGTGGTGATCTGTCCTGTAGTTTTTATGACGTCTTGCATAAAAAAAAAAAAAAACATGACAGATAGTGGTGAAAACATTATCTTCATATTCTTTGTGTGGGGGGGGGGGGGGGGGAAACAACACATTTCATACATTCAATGACCCAGAAGTTCACTTATGAAGGCGAGGACAAATTAATATTTTAATATCAATGAAATATTATGTAAACAGTCTGGTATTATAGAAAACATTATTTGGAGGTCTGTCAGTGGTATAAGTGTGTAAGACAAAATCTAACAAGATCGTCTGGTAAAAAGTCTATTCTCTAAAATAACCACACAGTTTAATCTGTACGTCTATTAGAAGGATTTGAATAAGAATGAAACTATTAAACTGCTGTATGTTCTTGGTCCACCTGTATTTTATGATGAAGGTGTTTGTGGTTTGTGCTGCTTGTCTGCACAATATGAATTTGTATTTATGTACTTGAAAATGTTATGATCAACTTTACAATGTGTAACCTCTATAATTTCCTTTTCCACAGAAACAAGGTTATGAAGCCCAGAGTAGCTGGACGTACAAACCCAAACCCTTTAAAGATGATGATTCCACTGAACATTCGAGGACTGGCTTCTCCAAAGATTTGATGCACAACCACAGTGATAATTCTGGCCACAATAACATGCATCACAAAGATCAGAACGCTAAAAAGAACTACAAGCAGCAACAACAGAACAACCAGATGGATGGCAGGAAACACCAGCATCATCAGAAGGATAGAGGAGGATTTTCTAATGGAGGTGGCCACTATCAGACTAGATTTACTTCAAGAAAATTTGGAGGACAGGGTAAACGACAAGATGCCAAGCAGGTAAGCAAGACTCTTGACCATACTGCCATGGGGAGAGATATTAATTATTAGCAGCCTGTTGTCTACTGCATTTCAACTGTATACTGACAATTAACTAGGCCTTATAATTATGGAGGACCATACATGACTTAAGTAAAAATAAATAAATAAATAAATTCATAAATAAATACAGAAATAAATAAATAAATGAATAAATAAAAATGGAAATAAATAAATAAATACAGAAATAAATAAATAAATATGTTAATACCAAGAGAAATGTCAAAATAAATGTCTTTAAATATATTTGCACATTTATTTATTCCCTGATACATTTCCTTTTCATTTGCAGTGTCCTTATGCTAATGAGAAAGGCGGGCCTAACCGCAGTCTCATGCAGGATTGGTCACAGGAGTGTAATGATCCAGCCCTACTACTTCTGCCTCTCAATGCTGGTGTCCAGTAGCTGTTTGCAGCGTTGAGCCAGTTTACACTTAAAATGAACTAGTTCAAGTTCAGAGGGTTAGTTAAGGTTATTTTTTATTGGGATGATTTAGGTGTCAGTAGTCCTGACTGTGAGCGTCACGTCTCGTGTTGTACTGAGCACAAGGAGCGAGCCGAGAGGAGAAGGAGGAAACAGAAACTCCAGCTCGGTACAAACCACCTGCAGCTTCTGCTCTGATCATGAAGCAGCTGATCTCTGATCAGATGTGACCAGAGAAACTCTGTGTTTCCACTGTTCTACAAAGTCACTAACCGGCTGCTTCACGGTGAAGAGCTCAAGTCTCAGTCACTGCCCGTGTCTCTGAGCGAGTGTGTAGAGCAGCGCAGGGGCTGTGTGTGTGTAGCTCAGTTGACCAATCCTGCTCGAGACTGAGGTTAGGCCCGCCTTTCTCATTAGCATAAGGACACTGAAATCGAAAAATAAAAGTTGGAATAAATGTGGAAATAAATAAATAAATGTGGAAATAAATGCAGAATTAAATAAATCAATGTCTTAAACTTATTTCCACATTTATTTATTTATTTCCACTTTTATTCCAACTTTTATTTATTTCCACATTTATTTATTTCCACATTTCAGTGTCCTTATGCTAATGAGAAAGGCGGGCATAACCTCAGTCTCGAGCAGGATTGGTCAACTGAGCTACACACACACACAGCCCCTGCGCTCCGCCACACACTCGCTCAGAGACACGGGCAGTGACTGAGACTTGAGCTCTTCACCGTGAAACAGCCTCTCAGTGACTTTGTAGAACAGTGAAACACAGAGCTTCTCTGGTCACATCTGCTCAGAGATCAGCTGCTTCATGATCAGAGCAGAAGCTGCAGGTGGTTTGTACCGAGCTGTAGTTTCTGTTTCCTCCTTCTCCTCTCGGCTTGCTCCTTGTGCTCAGTAGAACACGTGACGCTCACAGTCAGGACTACTGACACCTAAATCATCCCAATAAAAAATAACCTTAACTAACCCTCTGAACTTGAACTAGTTCATTTTAAGTGTGAACTGGCTCAACGCTGCAAACAGCTACTGGACACCAGTCAGCATTGAGAGGCAGACGTAGGGCTGGATCATTACACTCTTGTGACCAATCCTGCTCGAGACTGCGGTTAGGCCCGCCTTTCTCATTAGCATAAGGACACTGCAAATGAAAAGGAAATGTATCAGGGAATAAATAAATGTGCAAATATATTTAAGACATTTATTTTGACATTTCTTTTGGTATTAACATATTTATTTATTTCTGTATTTATTTATACATTTATTTATTTATTTATTTTTACTTATGTCATGTATGGTCCTCCATATATAATAAACAGCCATGGGTCTAAACAACTTTTGACAATCAAGGGAAAAAGTTAAACAAATGTTAAACAAATTATAAATAAATCAGTAACAATCAAAATGTATTGTGTAGTGAAAGCTATGGACATGTATTAATGTAGATTTGTATTTCCTGAGCTATTGATTCATATAGTCCAGGTCCCTGTAAGGATTTTCTATGGACAAGGAAATTCTCTATAGCAACATCAGATAAGGGAAACTCCTAATTGAAGCATTTAAACAAGTGCTCTTACAAAAAAAGAAAAAAATGGCCCCAGGAGAGTTAGGGGTACACAAATGTGAGAGGATATGAAAATTGGTTAAAGAAATATTTAATATATATATATATAGGATTAATGTGTAAATCTAATTGTCATGCTCGTCTTTCCTCCTAGGAATTTAAAGTGCCAACCACAAGAGTTATGACGCAAGAGTTCAGAGAGCAGAATGCTTTGCTGGTGGATGGACAGTTACTTTGTCGACATTTCATTTGGGGACGGTGCATCAAGGCAGGTTATGACAAATGTGGAGAAGTGTCAGTGATTTAAGATGGTAAAAATTTCTCATTGTAAGCTAATATATTGCCTTATACATTGCCTTTTTCTTCTTTCCTGTTTGCAGGGTGACAAGTGCCAACTGAAGCACATTCAGGGCTCCAACGATATCATCAAAGAAGTTTGCAAGTATTACGTCCAAGGAGCCTGCACAAAAGGGGAGAGCTGCCCCTACATGCACAATATCCTTTGATTTAACTGCAATAATTAGTATAACATGTGTAGTGCAGTGTCCACTGTGAACCTATCTGTTTGGATTAGGCTGTTTCTTTGGCCTGTGGTGATGCTGGTTGCAGCTTCGACTCAGTTTATGGACCCCCGAACTGGGGGATGTGTTATCTTTGCCGTTGTCCTGATCCACAACATCACTTACACTGGTGCCACTGCTGCAGATCGCTGGGTGCTCTTTATTCAAAGCTCCTTAATTTGAAAATGTTGAGAATTCAACTGGCACCAAATTTGACAAAGCATTTCCTTGGGCCTTTAACAATGCACATGGCAAACGTGAAGCTGATCAGATGAATGGTTCTTGATACTTTACATTCTGTCCTTGATTCCTGCTGGTAACTATTATAAACTGGAGACTGTTGAACATGTGATATTTCCTTTACTAAACAGAACAGTCCTTTCCCTGCAAGTTCTTCCATAGAAAAGGAAAGTGTTCTCATGGGGTAGATTGCAATTTCTCCCATGATCCACTTAATGAGACCACTAGCCGACTGTTAGAGGAGGTGTGTATGTAAATATTTCTGAGTATTTTTTATGCTGTACATCTAGAGTGTGTTTAAATGTTTGCATTTACTTCTCACTGCAGGTATTAAAACAAGACAAGGACCTCTATGAACTTTCAAAAATAGAAGAGCAGAAGTCGTCAGGACAACCAGCTAACACAGACGAGACTGAAATTACAGAGTCAAAGAAAACCCCTGATGTACTAACACAACCACTCAGGTATGCAGATTCAAACTCACACGTATCATGGAAACATTAAAGTCATTCTTGTATCTTATTTCATTTAATAATGAATCATCCATACAAGTTGTGACGTTTGTGTTTAACTGTCACCTGATGCTTTTAATTTTTAGGCCTATATTTTACAACAGTGGAGAACCAAAGACCGAGAAGGAAGCGTTGTTATGTAAGACTGAAGAACAGCATGAAATCCAGGAGACAGCTGTCCCACCAGAAGCATCAGATAGTGGCCGTCCTCACAGCCCCCTGTCCACTCAGCTTAATCACCAGGAGCCAGTTTGTTATTCAGTTGAAGCGGTGCTCAGACCTCAGCTATTCAAACCATTCCCTAGTTTCTTTACAACTCCTGGAAGTCAAGACTATGCATCTCTCTCTGGTCCACAGAATTCCTCTGATTGCCCTTCAGGCTCTATAGACCAAAGCAAAGCTCCCTACTCTGTTGATGTTGTCAGGTCTTGTAAATCGGACGCAAGTTTTATCGTTGGCCACATATCTTCCCCTCCTACTGCACAGTCTGTATCATATACTCCAAAAACTGACCGCGAACAGCGCACTGATCCTCTGCTGAGCTCAAACACTGACAAGGTCTTGTATTCTACGAAAACCAGCAATGAAGCAAATAAATCCCAGGAGAAAAAGTTCAAGTGCCTGCCATCCTTCCACATGTACTCTGACCTTATATCAAAGACATGTCCTGATCTTACTGTGGCCAGTGGGGATGACAAGAAACACGTTGGGGAAGTAGCTGCATCCTTTAAACCTGCTCAAAGAGCTTCCCATGAAGTTAAGTCGGAGTTGTTCTACCCTCCTGCCACAGTGGCAGAGAAGTCTGCGTTGTCCTATAGAAAAGGAGATTTACAAAGAAGCCCCCACCTGCCTGTGAAAACTTTACCTTCTGTGAACTGTAAAAGTGAAGCTGTTTTTCCTTTTGCACCCACTAAGCTCAGAAGCCGGACATTTAATCCTCCACAGATGTGGCCATATCTCTCTAGTCTGGCGTCTAAATCACGAGCCTCAGCAAAGCCTCTTCGTCCTACTTCAGGTTTCTCAGTGTTTAAAGGTGGAGCTGCTGTTCCCGCTGAACCTGTCACCAGCTCCGCCGAGACAAATAATGCTGGAAACTCTCAATTTCGTCATCTTCAAGCAAAACAACCCACTGAGACCCATGAGCCCTCCAAACAACTACAACTCATCCTGGAACCTGGCACACAGCAACCTAATTCTTCTGAGGCCACAGCAGAGTGCAGCAGCAACATTGAACATTGTGGCGATTCTTCATTTGGACGTAGTAAGACATTCTGTAGCCTGTTTGCAAGCCCCATCACTGACAGCCAGAAGCTCACTCCAGATTTTGGGACAGCCTCCTCTTCTCTTCAATCGTCTTGCTCTGCTCTGCTGTCCGCACATTCCAGGAGTGAAGATTATCATGTTAAAACTATGGCTGAACCTGACCAGGTCTTTGCCAGGTCCTTCCTAGGCCTCTTCTCTGCCCCTCTCAGTGCTGCTCCTCTGCCATGCAAGGAGACTCAGACAGATTATTCAAGGACGGCCTCCTGTACACAAGAGTCAAACCAGTTGTCTGATAAAGTCACTCATTCATCAGACTCTAATCAAAGAGCTTCCAAGTCAGAGACGCCTCTTCCAGGTCTGGTCAAAACTTCTTACAGACCAGCATCTCCTAAGTCCTCCCCTACTTTGAAAAATGAAAATGATTTGTCTGAGGCTGTGAGTCAACCTACAAAGCAGCAGGTGAATCCCGCCTGTCGTGAGATCTCTTCCAGTCGGACTCCTTGTGGCGACAGAGCAGGATCATCCACAACCCAGACCCATCATCACCTGCCCGACATCTCATCGCCCAAAGGTAAAGCCATGTCACATGACTTATAAATAGCATCATTCAGAGACAGGACTTAATGTATAAATTCATGAGATCATGTGATTTTGTTAACAGCCCATCAACATCGTCATTTGCCTTTAATCACCAAAATCTCTTTTGATATCTTCGATGGCTTTTTCAAACTGACATTTGATATGTTTTTGTTCGTTTTATTTTGCGTGTGTTCGGTGTTAGAAGCGTCATCAACTCGCTGGTGGTTAATCCTGTGGAGGATCTCCTGAATGACCTCTCACAAGCTTGTTAGCACCTCCTAAGATGTTGGCAGGAGAAACTCTGCAGGAGCCTCTCACTCGGACATTTGCGTTCACACATACTGGAACACGTCAGGAGATTATCTGCAGTTCAGCGCATGTCTGAGAGCAGCTTTTGTATTGAGCTGGGAACTAGATGTGTGCTGCTGAAGTGTGTTGTTAACTCTCTGTTCATGGATCTGCAGTTGGAGCCACTTCTAATTCAGTTCTGAAGACTCTCTTTCTGTGTCTGAGTCCATTTGAAGAGGGTGGAGAGAAACGGCACAGTGCTCACATCAGTCTACCTTCAGGTGTGTGCTGTATATGAATCCCAGTGAAAGTAATTTATATTTAAATCCATATACAACGTGCTATCATCCTTGTAGAACTGAACAGAAGTCTTGTTGTTTTTATTGCTTTTCAGAAAGTGTACAGAAGGATCAGAGCAGCATGGGGGATGTCTTTGTTCAGCAACAACAGAAGAGGAAAAAAAAGAGACGAAAGAAAAAGGTATCAGACATTTTACTGTGAGAAGAACAAGGCAGCTTCTATCCCCGTCAGTGGTACAGAGATGTGCCTCATCAACTATCAGACAGTAGATGATGCTTGAAAATCTTTAGTTCTTTATTAGTTTCCCTTTTTTTCCAAACTTTTCAACTTGTTGATATTAAGTTTTAATTGTTGATTTGGTTTTTTTTCATTAAATTTGTTAAAAGTAGAAATATACACAATCTTGTGTCTGCGGCATCATTATGTCTGCATTATTTCTGGGAGAATTTTCGTTTTTTCAGTCCCGTTCTTGTGAACACTATCTCAAGAGGGAATATTGAGGGAATATGTTCATATCTGGAAAAAAATTTCAAAAGGTATTCACGGTGGGACTCATTTTCTTTTGCCACGTAAACGTGATACCTCAGGGAACACCTCCAGGTCATTAAGGTTGGGGGATGTGCTAAAATCTTCTAATGAGCCACTGTTTACTCAAAAGTGTATGTTGGGTGTGGCAGCTGATGACTTTGTGCCTCTGTGTGTAATGTGCTCCTCAGACTCCGTATTCCCAGCAACAGTCCACTGAGAAGAGTGTTGCCCACTCCACAGAGCATCAGCCCTCTTCTCAGACCTCTCTCTTCTCTGTGGAGGCAACAGCCAGGTCCACCTTCAGTGCTCCAGCTAGGACGGAGCCTCAGGTCAGAAATTCTGGGACACACAACTCGCCATTCAGACCTGTGACGCAACTGACGCAGCATCACGTCCGACCGAGTTTGAAGAACAATTCAGAGGAAGGAAAGTGGGGAAAAGGGAAAGAATCTGTCACACCATTCAAAGACCTTTTTAAGACTTTAGACACCAATGTTTTCAACCTCGGGCATTAACATTGGACTTACTTTTGTTTTATCTTTCTAACAATCTTGAAAATCTAAATCATTTATTCTTCTAGCACCAATGTTGAAACAGTGAAACTGAATGTAGTTATTATCTGAGTCAAAGCCCAGGCTTCTGATCTCTATAACCTGTATGTGTGAACATTTTATTTGGATGTTTTGGTGTGAAGATCAAACCTGTTTACTTATCATACACATGTTTGCCAAAGGTTTTGATTGAATCATATTAGTGTATCCAAACAATATTGCTGCTACGTTCATATTTATTGCCAGTTTATCAGGTACATTTACTTTTTAAATACAAACGCCCTGATATGCTGGTAAATGTGAGTGTGTAATGCATTTGTTTACATTCTCCCTTAATCTATGGTCAGTCCTGGTCACCCTGTTTATAAGGGGTACACATGTTTCAGTCTTGTGTTAAATTTCAAACTTACAAGCTTCTTATGCATAAGTTATTCGAAACTATACGACTGAAATTATTTTATTCTACAGTGGTTTGCCATATATAAAGTTTTGTGCCACAAATCTTATTTTTGTTCAGTGTAGATAAAATATTGGAAGACTTAATTAGTTCTATTATATTTTAAGCTTATGATGTAAAGCATTAATATTTAGACAGGAAAGATGCTGGTTTATTAAGCCAAATAAAATGTATTTTCACAAGCATGTGCACAAGCATCTGTCATTTTTAATAAGAGGTGGTTTCTGATCAATTTCAAATTCAAATTGTTGGGTGAATAATTTGACTCTTCTTTCTTGAGCCACTCAAAGGTTGTCAGCTCAGATGTTGCTATTTTCAATAATACTGGCGTGCAATTATCTTATGCTTCCCAGACATAGTCTTAAGTCTTAACCACACCTGATGGACGCTTACACAAACTTAACAAATTTGTAAGTGCTTTGCAGTTTTTACTCCATTTTCTTTACACAGTGAAGGTCTGAATCAAAGGAGAAACGAGTTACATATTATTTTGTTGGTGAAAATTAAAGGGTTCTATTAATGTTAACTTTTTAGCCCAGGCTTCAAACTCTGAAATAAATTTTCCTCACAAAGATGTTTCAGCATGGAAAGTGCTAATCTTGGCATTACATAATATGATTTCAGGCTTTTAAAGAATTGCAGAAGTGTTGGGAAAGCTATTTGTCTGGACAGATCAGTCTTTTTGAAATGGTTGCTTGCTAGTACATCAGGAGTTTGGAAGTTTTTAACTAGCAAAAATCAACACAACATACAGTAACACCTGTTGAATGGTAAACTTACATACTCACACAATCTTTTCTCTAACTTTTATTTTTTTACTGAAAAAGCATAAAAAAAATTATATTAAAGGCACAAAATTGCATAAACAAGGAGACAAAACCTGTGCCGAAGATCAAATAGGTAAAGGCTGACTAGTATAAATGTTACAGTATTTTAAAGTGTAACATTATTAGAGACGGCACCATAGGCTGGACACAGGGATCATGTGACCAGGCTACCTGGAATTTAAACTTGTGTCTCTTCTGTGTTGAGGACGAGTTTTCACATAACTTTGTTGTGCCTGATATAACACAACCATGGTATTACATGGAATAACAATGGTCCAAATTTTTTTTAATGATTTGATAAAAAATATCTAAAAAAAGGGTTTTACATGCCAACATCCTCTCGTATCATATTCTCCCTGTATATTTACAATCTATATTTTGACCATGCTGTTCGTCCATACTGTAAGACTGCAACGTAGATCTACTCTGCTCACACGACATCTACTGCATGTCAGTCTGTCCTGTAGGAGGGATCTCTCCTCAGTTCCTCTAATTCGGGTTTCTTTTATTTTGGATTTCACTGATTCATTCAGTTTGAGTCTCTTAGGGCAGAAGGTGTCATTTTGTTGAACATCTGTAAAGACCCTTGAGGCAAATTTGTAATATTTGGACCATATGGACAAAAAATGTACTTGGTTCATTAGATTTTGCTAAATTCATAAGAGCAAAGCTACCAATTCCCATTTTGTCTAATCTATAGCGACTTACAATAAGTGCATTCATCCATGAGGGTACAAACCCAGAACAACAAGAATCAAGAGAGTACAATTCCTTAAAAAGTACAATTTCTTAAAACAAAACAAAAACAAACTACAAAGTGCTATAAGTAAGTGCCATTTAAGGGCTACTAAATTGTTAGTTGTAACATTTTATTCAAGGTATATTTGGAAGAGGTGTGTTTTTAGTTTGCGGCAGGAAAATGTGTAAACTTTCTGATGTACGGATGTCGATGGGGAGCTCATTCCACCATTTAGGAGCCAGGACAGCAAACAGTCGTGATTTTAAAAAGGGGGTTTAGCTCGCAGTGAAGGAGCAATGAGCCGATTGGCAGAAGCAGAGTGGAGTGAACGTGCTGGGGTGTAATGTTTGACAAGGTCCTGGATGTAGACTGGACCTGATCACGGTACGCAATTACTAATGTTTTTAAACGGATGCGGGCAGCCACCGGTGATCAGTGAAGGGAGCGGAGTAGTGTGAGTGAATTTAGGACCAGTTAAAGACCAGTCGAGGTGCTGCATTCTGGATGAGCTTCAGAGGTCGGATGGCACTAGTAGGCTGACCTGCCAGGAGGGACTTACAATAGCCTAGGCGCTAGATGACCAGAGCCTGAACCAGAACCTGCACCGCCTTCTGAGTGAGAAGGTGGCTTATTCTCCGGATGTTGTACAGCATGAATCTACAGGAACGTGTTGTTACAGTAATGTTGGCAGTAAGGGAGAGTTGGCTATCAAGTGTCACACCCAGGTTCCTAGCAATCTGAGTGGGGGTTAACACGGAGTTGTCAAAGTTAATAGTCAGGTCGTGGGTGGGAGAGTCTTTCCCTGGAAGGAAAAGTAGTTCAGTCTTATCAATGTTAATTTTCAGTTGGTGTGCAGACATCCACTGAGAGATGTCAGTCAGACAGGCAGAGATTCGTGCTGCTACCTGTGTTTCAGATTGGGGAAAAGAGAGGATTAGTTTGGTGTCATCTGCGTAGCTGTGGTAGGAAAAGCCATGTGAGTGAATGACAGAGCCGAGAGAGTTGGTATACAGAGAGAAGAGGAGGGGACCCAGGACGGAACCTTGAGGGACCCCAGTAGTAAGAAACAAATCCTCTCGAAGTTACCCAATAAGTGTAGTCATGGAGGTAGAAAGAGAGGAAATAAGGATCTGGTGGTTCACTGTGTCGAATGCAGCTCAGAGACAGCAAGGAGGGCAGTCTCAGTTGAGTGACCTGCCTTGCAACCAGACTGGTGAGGGTGAAGAAGGTTGTTATGGTGGAGATAGGAGGAGAGTTGATTAAAGATAGCGCGCTCGAGAGTTTTGGAAAGCAAGGGAAGTAGAGAGACAGGTCTGTAATTGTTTACTTCATACGAGTAAAGGGTGGGTTTCTTCTGGAGAGAATTTACTCTTGCCTCCTCCAGAGAGTTAGGGAAACAGCCAGTTGACAGGGAAGTGTTGATAAGATGGGTGAGAAAAGGAAGAAAGTCCGGAGCGATAGACTGGAGAATGTGAGATGGTATGGCGTCAAGGGGTCAGCTGAGGCTACCAACGTAAGAACTTGATCGGGAGACGGGGGGTTGAAAGAGGAAAGTGAATGGGATGAAGATGAAGTTGATGGAAATGTAGTTATAGAAGGAGGATTAGAAAATAATGAGCGTATGTCATCTATCTTTTTTGTAAAGTAGTTAACAAAGTGGCTTGGTAGAAGGGAGGAGGGGGACTGGGGGGTCAAGGAGGTTGGAAAATATGGAAAATAGTTGTTTGGGGTTAGAAAATTAGGATTGAATTGTAGTTGATAGTACTATGGGGTCAAAGGCAGACTCTTTGGGAGTGTAAGCCAGAAGAACAACATCTGTCTCCTCTTCTTCATAAAACGTCTTCCTCTTGAAGCAACCAAGCTTGTGTTGGAAGCAAGAAAAAAATGATTAGATCACAACCATCGTTTAAATCTCTTGAATATAGTTACTCACATTCAAGCATCAGCTCTGAATATGAAGGTTGAAGACTGTAACTTATATTTCAAGTGGTGCATGGGGAACAAGTGGATTAAGAAATGATCTCTCACCTTCCACATGATGATTGTGGTTATGATGAGAAACAACAAACCCAATCCAACTCCAGTAAAGATGATCAGCAGTCGATTGGGGAGAATTATTAACTCATCCCGAACTTTACTCTGTTGGCAGAAAAAGGTTTTGTAGTGAAACCTGAGCTTAAAGTCTGTGGATAAAAAAAACATCATAGTTTGAGCTGTTTGTGAACAGACTGAATTTACCCATTTCATGGTTGGATCGTTGTCTTTCCATGAGCAAGTTTTATGAGACATCTCCATGAATCCATCGTTTCTCTGTTTTGAATGAACATGATAAATTAGGTATCGTGGAATTTAAATCAGCATCTTTGAACGGATAATACTGTGGTGGAACATCAGCAAACCTCTTGTTTACGAGAAACCAGCACGTATTGTCGCCCGTCAAATTCAACACCTATGGAGCTTTTGAATTTCACCTCCCCGCTGTCTCCGGTGTATCGTTTCAGAAAGGCAGTATTCTGCAATTTGCACATTAATTAGATATATATTCAACACTATCAATGGTTTACTGTGGTATGTATTCTGTCAGTGTGTGTGTTTTCGCTTCATACCTCGGCATGCTTTTTGAGATCCCGAAAATGTGCTTCTCCTGACAATGTGAACTCAGTGGATGACTCCTTGTCCAGGATGAAGGTGTCACATGCAATGATTTTCCAAGGTTCTCCTGGCGAGCAGTGCTGTAACACAGCAGCGGTTCATTTTAGACTTGTAGGTTCATTACATCTTCATTGACAATATTTCGACACTGTATATGTTTCACTTACATCAGTTTTGAGATCAGGGATTCTGCATTGAGTTTTGTTCTTAAAAGAGAGAAAGTAATTGCGGGTATTAAGAGTTTGGAATTTCATGCACAGCAGCATTATCAGTTAGAAGTGTTGTGATAGTGAAAAAATTACCTGCTGGACAGACACTTGATAATCCTTCATTTCAAAGTTATGTTCCAGTTGCGTTGGGAAGAACAGAGACACGTTGACAGGAAAAGCCTTAAACCCTGGATTATCAATCTGTGAATGGTGAGAGAGAGTTGGTCCATTTAAAAAGAGCAGTTCAACATTTTTGGGAAATACGCTCATTCATATTCCTGTCTAGTCAGATGACAAGATTGATACTACTGGCATGTCTTTGAGGAAACTGCTCAACCGGTTGTTGTAAACAAACATAGCTACAAGCTCCTAAAGCCCAGTGATTAGCATTTTGTGTATTTTTTAGTTCATACAAACCTACATAAAGAAACACATGTTAGGTTATACTTTCATGATGTATTCAACCAGCCCACTGCCAATCTGCAAATCCAGCATCTAGCTAGTGAAAGTTGAGTTAGTAAGTGGGCAACTGTTTGCTGCCACATTCAGCATGGCAGTGTACGATGTGGTAAGTGTTTGCTCGTCATGGGAACTGTTGCATTTCTCCATAATTTGATGAGACCTTACTAAGTAAAGTGCCTTGAGATCATGTATGTTTTGATTTGCCACTATTCAAATACAATAGACTTGAACTGAATCATGAGGCGGATTGTCCACTAACCAGAAAGTCGGCAGTTCGATCCCAGTCTCCCACATTCTGTGTGTCCTTGGGAAAGATACTGAACACCAAATCGCCTCTGATGGCTGCTAAGCTAGCTTGTGATTATGTATGATAGAGAAAGTGCAGCACATACAGTATATGCACCATATGAATGTGTGTGAATGTCAAATATGTACTGTAAAGAGCTTTGACAGGTCATCAAGATTAGAAAATCACATATCGACATGTAACGCCTGTCAGAAAGGTTGATAGATATCACGTCTTAAATATTACACACCTGTCAGTAAACCTAACTTATTGTAACTTATCATTTGTCAAGCTGCTCAGTGATTTGAAGATAAATCTACTCATCTGAAAAACTTAGGCTGTTGTGACAAGTGTTAAACTGAAGAGCTGCGAATGGTTGGTTGTTGGGTTTGCACGTTAACAATACAAGTCTCTGTCTGGCTGATGATTGGTTGATTGAGTATGCTACTATTCTCATGCTAAATGTTTTTTTTAATAGTAGTAATTTGTTGCTTGGTAACAAGCCACCCCTCCCAACTAATAACTATGGTATGTGTAGTATTGTTACCAGACAGAAGTTAGGGGTGGGGGGTTGGGTTTAACAGCTTCTCATTGGTCGAATGTTTGTTGAGAACATTGAAAGAAAGATTTTTAGAAGTTTTTTACCTTGTATATGATCTCAATTTTTTTAGGTGCAGCCTCTTCTGCTGTGAAGTTCAGATATGTGGTGCTGCCTTCTTTCCTGAAAAGACCACAAGATGTTTACAGCGTGCTGTGGGATATAATATGTAATAATACATTTATCAAATAACATTCTTGGGGCATATAAGAGCTACCATTACAAAATGTTATCTATTTAGACAGCCATACTTACACTGTTAGTCCCATTTTAATTTCAATTTGCACTGGGATGCTTTTGGTCAGGGTATTGTTCTCGGTAATGTTTGCGTTATCACTGGGGAAGCAACAAAGCAATTATTGTGAGAACTGGTAGTTAAGTAGTCAGGCATACTAGTCATCTGTAAAGTCTCTAAAAGTAGAAAAGGGTTTGTTGTACAGAAAGTCAGTGGGGTAAAACTATGAGTCACTTGTAGGAGTTCTCAGTTATGTTTCTTTTTTGTTAGCTTTTTTTTAAATACCCTTGACATGCTGTTGCAATACAATAAAGTACATCTATCTGTCAACTATCTATCTATTGTTCTCTGGTACATGAGGCGTCTTTTGCACTTCTGTCCGTCCTTGTAGAGGGATTCCTCACATGTGTCTCTCTCTGAGGTTTCTAAATATTTTCCTCTGTAAAAAAATGTTTTCACTCTTGCTGAGGGTGAAGGGCAGAGAATGTCCCACCTTGTTAAGCTCTAAGAGGGAAATTGGGATTTGTGAATTTGGGCTTCACAAATATAATTTGTATGATAGTAAATGATATTTTCATTAAAATGTTTAGCTCTGTTGTGTGTGTTGGATTGCATGAGAAGGCCTCTACCTTCTTCCAGTAACGGTCATCACCATTGTGTCGTTCCACTCGTACCCGGTTAGGATGTAGAAAGAAGTTATAAACGTTGCCTTCACAGAAAAAAAGAGAGAAGTCACCAAACGTCTTCAAAGGTCAAAGTAGTTTGAGTTCATCATTTATAGTAGTTCACTTCTGTCTTCTGTGAAGTGGGTGCAGTTTGACTCACAGCAGATCTGCTGCGATACACAGGAAGGCTGATGCCGCACACAGTTTTGTCAAGCACCCCTTCAAGATCATGACAGCTGTGGAGCGTTGGTCTAGTCGCCTGTTTAAAGGAAAAACATGAACAAAGCAGGATGAGCTTTACATTTAAATACAATGCTGTGATACTTGCTCGACTTTGACTGTTATTTAGAAATCTAGTTGAGTTTGAACTTTTAGCGTTTATTGTCAGTGCTGCGTGCTCTGATTGAAGCGTTGTCCCCCTCACGACCCACACATCCTGTGTGGTATTCAAATCCTCTAGACAATTTCAGTTCTGTTTCTGTTTTGTGACCGGAGGCGTTGTTGTAGTTTTGACAAATATAAATTTAATAAACGTTAGGGTTAGGCTTAATTTGTATCATTCATTTGGGGCCAAATGTCTCAGCATTAATGTTTTTCATAAAATGAAACGGAATTTTCTTTATTACTTTTGACCTGTGTGGTTGGCAGTAAAGTGGTCACTGAGTGCAGATCGGTGTTGGGACATGATAGAACATAGGAAAAGATGGAGAATATCCCTCATATGTAATTAAGAATAAAAAAATGATATGTTTACATCACCTCTGTAATAGTCATCCTGGAGAAGGAGAGGCCAGGAGGATAATGCATTGTGAGGCTGGTGTTGTATGAGTCATCACCATAATTAGACAGTTTTACAGTCACGTTGAAGTAACTATCTTCTGCCACCAATAAGGCCGGGGTCCTAGGAGACACAGAGTACTTCTTACTGGTTGCACGATGCCAATATTACAGTTGCTGCCCTGTGTTTGATCACATGTCAAACGTACATGAAGTTGAAATCCACCTCCAGTTCAGCAACACAGTTGTCGTTTTTTGCACATTGCTTTTCAAAGGGAACCTGTAGAAAAAAGATTGCTTCTTATTTTAAAAAACAGGGCTAAAGCAGATAGTTGCACTACATGTTTTACTTAAATGATAACAAAACATGCAAATGAAACAATTTGAGTTAAACATGAACAGTACAAAAAAAGGGTTAGAAAACTTTATGTATAGCATTTAGGTTTATTTAATGTCGAAATGAGAAACTATAACGTTTTCATATCGCTCCACACAGATATGTTGATGTTCCTTTCTCCTTAGCAGAAGCTTGTGTGAAGTTTTAAGTCACTTGATCTATATACATCATGATTTATTCAAAAAGTCCAGTTCACATTTTGCTTTTATCGATAGAATTGTTTTCCACCACAGTCATTCATAATGGTTTTCCCATTATATTTCAGCATTTCCACTACGTTTTTTTGAAAATTGCAATTTGAAAATATGTTTAAAATCAGGAGGATTTTGTGGGACATCCATTTCATCTTAGTCTGTAAGGAGACAAGAATACAAGGATACAGCTCTGTGTGACGGCCTGCAGCCATCTGCAGTGCAAATACCTCAACAGTAGCCGACCTTCTGCTGTCCACGTTCAGGACGGCACTCGCACTCTCACTGTCGACTTGGGAAAAATTGAATTTGATGATGATGGGTGAAAAAGTGTCTTTCAGACATTTCTATGAGAAAGGAAAAGAGGTCATCTGCATATTGTTGAAGACATATTCACAAAGCAGAGATTTTTCATTTTAGAAATTGATTTCAGCATGAACATGAGAAAGATGACTTGAGAGTTTTATCAGTTAAATATATCATGATGTCACAAAAAAGGTATTGCTCCATGGAGAGGTGGGTCGGTGAGTATTTGAGTTTGAAAAACAACAACAACAGAAACCAAGTAAATCAAAGCATGCAGCAGATTTCAATACTGTTAGCAAACATTTCAGTGTTTTCCTCAGAGGCACATTTCTGTGACCTGAGACAAAGTGTTAAGAACCTTAGGTGAATTGTAAAAACACAACTATACACAATTTGGATGCGTCTGTTGCAGAGGTCATGTGCTCAAAGCAGAGGTCCTCAATTTTTTTCTGGCCAAGGTCTCCCATAGAAAATATTGAGAGGATCCCTCACACATTTTCCTTGGAATAATTGGACACAGCCTGCTTTTCATATTTCTACAAGTTTTGTGAGAACGACTAAAAACATTTCTTAGAAAGACGTTCAACGTGTATTAAGATTGTTGTCAACACAGAATATCCATATATCATGATAATTTTAATGAGCGAATTTCCATCAACCCCCCAGGATCCTCTGATCCCAATTTCACAACCACTGGTGTTGGTTATGGAAGCAATTTACTAATTTACTAGCTAAGGTGTAGCGACATGGATGAAATTTATACACAAGTGATAGGTGATCTAAAACATATGTGTAGAGTATAAGTGTGAATGAATTGGTCTCCATACAGGCATGTTGACAGGGAGCTTGAAGCAGGTTTCATTAGCCGTCAGATCGCAGGAGGAAGTTAGACTCCTGGCTTTCTTGTCATTTCCAAAGAAACCTCGGTAGGTTTGTCTCACTGGATCCACATTAAGTATGTATGAGATGTTCAGTCCTGAGCTCATCACGTCTATGAGGACACACAGCAAGATTAAAGTACCTCATTGATAGGGTGTGCACTATTGGCAGCTCTTAATAAATCTGTTCATTGGCTCCGGTACTTACCGGCTTTGCTCTTTGTGCTTTCTACCATTTCAAAGCAGACTTGTAAGGTCCCCATGGGTAAATCACCATCTGTTTTGTCCACACAGTTAATCTTCTCAGTGCTTATTTCCTTAGGAAGAAAAGAGAGATGTGCGGTGACGTTGAAGACAGGACGGGACCTGAGAGATATTGAGTAAAGATACAAATTTATGAAATTAATTTTAAGAAATACAAAATGTATTATTAGACTGTGGTGGAAAATTGGTCGACAAACGAGGTTCTGAGACAAGTTGTCTTTGTAAGTTTATTTGTAAAAGCTGTCTGCAGAAAGGATCACACAGGCAAGTTGGAGGTTGAAAGTGAGATGAAGGTTACCTCCTGACCCAAAATACCCAGGTGGGTGGTGTGTGTGAATGTATTGTCTGTGATTGGAACATATAGTCTGTAACAGTGCATCCTAAATGTGTTAGAGAGGAAATAGTATCATGTATGGTTAAGTGTTCTTCAAAAAAAGGACGAACACAGTCCAACCACAGACTAAAGCAAAGGTCACTAGATTTCAGATGAACTCAGGATCAACTTCTGCAATACATGAAAAGACAATGGGCTCACATGCTAGAAAGTGGCTGCACCATACAGTTTATGTTGAGGTGTGCCCTAGATGGAAATGTTGTACGGATAAACTAAGAAGTTATTAAGTAAATTTCCATTACAAGATGCTTATTTCTAAAGGATGATGGTACACTAGTGCATAGAGTTGAATCATATTTTGGTAGGTCGTATAGCAGACGGTTGATATTAGTGCCTTCAGACCTGATTTACACCTGCCTGGATGAAAACCCTGCTGGTGTTTTTTTTCATTATTGTGAAAATATTGCAACTGCAACAAAAACGGACCTATATTTGGAAATCAGCTTATGAAACATTTTCTAGATGTATTGTGTATTTGTCTGTGAACAGATTTGATATTCTAATTTCTTCATTCATAACATTTAATTCATATGTTATAGGTTACTTACAGTGCTAAGTAGGTTTTCAGGTTAGGTGTTCACTCAGAAACCCTTTTTATCTGATTCTGATTCAGACTTGGCCATACTCGGTAAGGTTCAGTGTGTAGTATTTAGTGACATCTAGTGATGAAGTTGCATATTGCAGCTGAATACCACTCACTACACTCTCCCATTATAAACATGACAAAGAACCTCTGTTAACCTTCAGTTGTCATAATAACTCAACAGTGTTAAGTTGGTCCAGTCTGGGCTACTGTAAAAAAACATGGCAAAACATTTAAATATAGGGGGCCCATTCTAAGGTAAATAAAACAATGATTCGTACAACTTAGATGAACCACACTCATGAAAACATCACCATGATTATATTATATTCACTTTCTGCCAATAGATCCTTTCACCTAAATCTAAAACACTGACCCTTTAATGTGCACAGTATCCATACCTCAAGACAACAGCCATGCCCTGTGATCCGATCAAAATATCTGGAAGTCCGTCCTCTCCGAGGTCAATGCGCCCATCAATGGCCTGTCCGAAGAATCTCATCTCAGGTCCAAATTCCTGTCCCATGATTCTCTGGAATAACAGATTGGAAAATTGAAAGTGTGCAAAAAATTTAAGTTACCCATTAGAGAGGTGGTGGAAACAGATGATGCTCGATAGATGGGGCAACATCTACGAAACCACACTGCAGCCACTATGCTCACTACCAAAAAGGAGCCATAAGGATCATAAATGATGTTGGATATCAGGGAGAAATCTAGTGGTGAAGTGTCATGTGCTGAATACCCCTCACCTCCCCCTCCCCTTCCAAACATGATAGAGAACCTATGTTAACCTTCACTTGTCATAAAAACTCAAAGGTTGTTTAGTTTGTCTGGACATGGCTACTACAAGAAACATGGCGGCTTCCATAGATAGGACTGAATATTTACAATGTGTTTTTTCTACTTCATTTGTTGTTAATTAATTATTTTGTGATTTTTCCTATAAATGTATTGTATTCTATCTTTTTAAAACATTTGAAATTAACTTAACTAAACTAAACACAAAAGTTTTGGAAGTTATAGCTGAAACAACTGAAAAATGTTCCGATGATAATATCGTCCTTTAGAAGATGTGAGTTTTTGTTTGATTCAAAAGAAAGTTTTATACTGTGTAATGGGGAATAAATACATATCTATCAAAGATTTTGACAGGAAATTAGGAAGAGTCAACAAACGTCCCCATGGTGGATTTGACCTGGTGCAATTGTGGTTCATCTTAATGCTGTATTCACTGGGTTTCCTTGATGCACCACTGGTTGATGTGTGGTTGATGAATCTACCCACAGCATGTCAGTGATGAGCTCACCTGGCTGAAAGTGCTGTGTATGCCATTGCGTCTGTCACCAAGGTAGATGTACACAGCCCCTCTGTTATCATCCTCAAGGGGGGCTCCAACAGCAACGTCTCGGAGTTCGTCTCCGTTAAGATCCGCAAGGCTGGAAATGGTGGTGCCAAATCTGCCCATGGATGCTGTCACATTTAGTACAGTTTCCAGTTGTATCTGTAGAAGTCAATTCATTATGAAAACAAATGCATCAATTAAAAAAGTGAAGGAAACAAATCAGAAGCTTTATCGCTGCCCCCACCTTCTCAGACAGAATGTAGACATAGATCCGGCCTTCTTTCTTCTCATAGGGCTGATAGAACAGGGGAGCTCCCACCAACAGGAAGTCAGTGTTACCATCTGAGTCGATATCTACTGAGCACAGCTCTGCTCCAAAGTAGGAGCCAATCTGAAAATGTGGAGCATACAAATGCAGAGTGTGTCTAAACATACACTTGCTAAAACATTTTTGAAAAACCTACATATATTTGAGTAGAGTAAGGTTAAATATGTATTGTGCTTCCAAGAGCTCTTTAATTTTCTCACACTTTTACTTAAAAAAAGAAAAAAGAAGAGTGGCCAGTGCAAGGGAGTTTTCTGGTTTCCTCTCCAAAACCTCAAAAATAGTGCAACTTTGCTGCATGATGATTTAGCTGATGTCCTTGATTGCTTCAACGAAAAACACTACTAAAAGTGCCTGGTCACCTGTTACATGAAGCTTTTTGAGTGACTTTGCAAAGTAAAAGCTGATGTCTCTTCACAGTAGATGCATATGTGAGGGGTTATAGCAATGCTGTCTCAGGGGTGAAAGTAAACCTGCACCTTGTACACATTCTTGTTCGTCATTGAACAGCTACTTTAATGAAAAATGACCAAAAGAAGATTGATACAGCCTCTAAGGGCTGCTTAACAAAAGGACATTCGTTAACTTGCACTGGCAGATTAAGCAGAATTACCACGTTAAGCAAAACGTTTTTATGTTATTATGTTTCGATAACTTATATTATAAACGACCTTTTCAAGACAGTGTACCTACCTGGGTACCATTTAGTGTTTGGGCTGCGGCCCAATTACCAGCATCACGTCTGAAAAGTACGACCTGTCCTGTGTGCTCAAATCTTGGTGCACCCGCAAAGTATAGAGAAGCATTGTCCCTCTTGCCAACAGAGATGGAGTATCCTGCAACAGTGACCGTCACTTACAACACAAAATGTCACTCACACGAAATGTTCATTTTTAAGAAGTTCAGTGCTTTACAATACAAAGCTATTTTAACTGTCAGTTACATCGCCATTTACCTTTGCATATCTCCTGCCAAAATAAACTATTTTAATAAAGGGGCAGGTGATATGGTAATGATTTGTATATGACTTTACCCATGTAGGAGTCCTTCTTCATTGGTGGATCTTCAATTTGTGTTTCTTTTCCTTCATGGATCTCTCTGAGAGAGCCCCCCCAGCTCTTTGAGCCCACTGAACCCAGGATCAATGTATTCTGTCAACAGAGAAATGCAGGTCTAGTCAGAGCACAGAGAAAAGTGGAGCTACCAGTGGGTGCTGTGTCGACTGCTCAGCACAAAATTGTTGTTTCATCCAGAAAAAACTATGGAAGATTGTAAACAGTGGTCCCTCAACAAGACAACCGCTTTGTTCAGGATGGATTTAACTCTACTGTTTGTCTGCCCCTGTGAATAGAATCCACTGGGATTTAGAATGTGCTCAGATTTTTTTCTTTTTTCACTTTACTCACGTTATAGACGACAGCACTGAATCCACTCTGAGCCATTTCCTCCGTCAAGTCTCCTCCTCGAGCCACACTGGAGCCTAAATATGGAACAAAACTAGTTCACTAGTATTGGTGTGTATATGCTATGGTTTTTGTTATAACAGTGTTTCATAGAGAGGAAAATAAAATATCCAATATCACCTTCCATTTTAAAAATCCTTTTTTGAAACTTTTCCAGTATTCCTTCCAGTCCGTTGTAGTCCTCGATTTTAAAGGCATATTGGTCTGCTGGTTTTGAAGCAATGTCTGTGAATTTTTCTAACTTAGCGTACTTGACCTGAAATCAGAATGCAGTTTGATATCATGACCCACATCTTAGTCTGAGGTCGTAAAGAGTCACAGCACAGGCTGAAAGGCTGAGCTCTAACGTGATTGTTACACTACCATTTAAAGAGAAAAGACTTTAGCGTTGCTGGTAAAACATTTCAGTTCTTTTCTGAGAAGTGCAAATTTGCATCTCAGTAGGAGTTCCATGAGCTGAATGTCTGTCTGTATGTTGAATGCATATCCTGTGAACCAGAATTTTGACATGCAATGCGTTCAATATAAATACAAATGGGATAAACAGGTGACCAGCACTCTGTAGCAGTCAGAAGGGGCGGGACAGTGTGCCCTCAGTCTGTTTATCAGATTCAACATGTCTTCTTCTAAGTCTTAGAGTCTAATTCCTCTGAAAATCAAAAACAGCAGTCAAAACTGCCACCAGATTATTTTGATGACCTGAGGCAAACATTCATAGCAGTACCATTCACAGAATCACTTCCTTTTCAGGAGTTCGTCTTTAGAGTTAAAGCACAATGTTGGTTTTGTTGCTGCAATGCTTCATATCAAGCTGAACTGCAGAGCTTTTGGTTTTTACAAGTTGTGAACTTGGATCTGAAGATGGATGCTTAACAGACCTCTGTAATAGCGGACATGAAATCCATTATATTATAACTGCAGGCTTTTTTTAATGCCTAATACAAATATCCCAGGTTAACAAGGAACCTGTGGCAGACTATCAAATTCAGGCAGGGTTTTCTTTTTTGGCACAAAAAACACTAGAAGTCACCTCTATGAGATCTCCATGCTCCATTCTTTCTTCGAGAATAAGTAGCAGAAGTCAAAATTTGAGAAATATCCTATATTACCCGAGTTCACCCTATGTATAGATATACAGTATATAAAACTAGTAATACATATAAGAGAGTAATAAAACATATCATATCATCTTACCCCAATGACAAAGCGAATGATCTGTTTCTCATCATATTTTTCAATAGTCCCATTGTTTCTGTCACTGGGATCACCATCTGTGATTATTACCAGAACCTTAATTGCATCAGGAGAGGCACCTGCAGTTGTGTTTTCCAAGATATTTTTCCTGAAACAAACAAATAGTAAAGTAGTTTCTTAAATGCTCGGAATAAACAAAACTCCATCTATAAATATGAATAAATCGGCAATTATAACTTAAATAACATGCTCATTATCTCAATGTGGCACTGGACCAGCTCAGGATCAGTAATGTCAACATGATTCCTTGAACATCCCAGATTGAGAGTTTGAAACTGTATGTTTAAAATCACTGAACTCACAACACAAATTCGAGGGCTCCATGTGTGTTGGTCAGATCCTCCATGTGGGGTTCTTTCCTAAGTTTTTCAAGAGCGCTACCATCTTGATAGTCGTTGAAGTCAAATACTGTCCTGTGGTTTGAGGAGAACTGAACTGCTGAGAACTGGAAAAATGCATGAAACAGACAACACAATACAATTTAACATAACACCCTTTGTATATAATTCAACAAATAAAAGTCATGAACATCTTTATGTTGCAGTGGAGCAGTGACCTTGATTGATGTGTTCTTAAGGCTGTACATTATATCCACTATGAAATCTTTAGTTTTGTCGAACTCAGTTCCGGTCATACTGCCTGATCCATCAACAAGAAAGACAAGGTCCACTGTCTTTTTGGTACATTCTGAAAAGTAATTTATGTATGATAAATACATTTTGTTCAGACAAAAACATGAAGAACAAGATGTGAGCAATGGAGACATTTCCAGTCTTTCATCATCTCTTACCTTGGAAAGCAGGAGTGAAATTGGAGGTTGTCTGAAGACTATATGTCATGTTGTAACACACACTGTTCAGATAGGAGTTGTCATTACATTCATGGGCTACACTTGGGCTGCAGACCTAAGTCAAACATAAGAGGTAAAGGGAATTAGATTAATCACATTGATTTGTAATGGTTTTATCTAATTATTGGCCTCTGTGATTTTCTTACAATGAACTGGGAGCTTGTGGAGTCTGCGGCGATCGACAGGCCGAGGAGCTTCACTGGTAACGTTTCGTTTTTCACAGTAATGTCTGAAACAGTATTTAATTAGTACTAGAATAATGCAAAGCATTTCAGCTACATTATCAAGTCTCTATTTTAGGCCTCACATTTCTGTATTGTGGAGAAGTGTACTTTGTGTCTGGTTAATTGTGTAACATTGACTGTATTCAACACTGTATTTGTATACCTTCAGCATTGAAACACTGGTTGCTTTGGTTTTTGTAAGGTCTGCATACTCCTCCAGATCCATTGAGCTGCAGCGGCGCAGTGACGATTATCCTGAGAACGAGGTGAACAACCATGAAAACAGTCGTCTGAACCACTGAAGTAATCACGGTGGCAGGAGCAGCACCATTTCAACACAAAGAAAAGGCTCTCTGTGTGAAGCAGGATGTGAAGTCATCCTTTTGTGATGAACAGCAAAATATGGATGCATCCGTCAAAGTGATCAACAATAACGTCTGACAGTTCATTACACCTCTGCAGTAGAAGGAAACCTCATTTATCTTCCGCATCTAGAGTCATAAGGATTACATCGATATCAGCAACAGTAATAATCAACTGAACCTCCAGGTTGAACATGCAAACTTACCCTTTGTCTGTGCCAGACGTGAACTGAAGCACTTTGTATCCAAAGAAATCTTTCTTTTCACCAGCATAGACATCGGGATTTGTTGCATCAATGTTGAAAGCCAAAGAAAGAGGGGTGGCTGCAATTAAAACAAAATTACTTGTTTTTTTTTCTTGCAAGCTTTAATATAATTCGGTAGTAGTAATTATAATCAACAATCTAAAAATTGCATTTAAACTTGTTTAAGACTCAACATTACACAATCATTTTTTCAGATTTAACAAAATATTCTGCACAAAAAGTAGATAGAAAGTTAAATGATACCCAAGTGAATCTGAGACAACTGGTTTCATATCCATCCAATATCATGCTCTTACACATATTAATATTTATTTCCTAAAACACGTACACACATACTTACATACTTACCTGGATAGTTTGATATACATAGTATAATATAACATAGTCAGGCTCTTTAATATCATAGCAAGTCTCACAATAAAAGGTTAAAAAAGGATCAGAATTAATGCAGCAGAAAAATGTATTAAATTTCTACATCTTCTTCCTTGTCCAAACCCACTGCAACCCAAATGGTGACAGTTCCTCTTCATTTTCAAACTGATCTTCGGCTAAACTATCACTGGCATCATATGATCTTCTTGACTTTTCACATTCTGTAGATTCACTGATGTGAAAAATAATGTTCACAGCATGAAAAGCGAAAAAACTATTTTCGTCCCAAGGTTTGCTGGGTAACGTGATGAAGTTGCGCCCAAGGTTTTCTGTGTAATTTAGAGCCATTTTGTTGTCTGTTTTGAGCTACAAAAACAAAACGGAACACAAACTTGTGTTTCCGACTTCAGGAATTGTTTTCTGCGTTTAAATGCAATTCCCTCATTGGTGACCCCGACGTTTGTTTGCTTGACGTATTCACAAACACGACTCGACCATGACCGCGAACGCTGTTGCCCTCAAACTCCCCAAATTCTGGGAATCATCAGCGTTTTTGCCTGAAGCTGTACTAATCATCTTTTACATTTCTTTTTAGATCAAATGTATAAATAGAAAGGTGTCGTAAAACAAACACAGAGAATCCACAGCCCAGCTCTGCTGTTGGTTCTCTCTCACAGGTCTCATCCGTGTCATTTCCAAGAATAGCAGCAGGCAGCTAATTTCTAAAAACCCTCAAAATCCATTTAACGCAACTATATCTGCTCAGCAACAAATATTCAAGTTGAAAGAGTCCATTTATAAGGTTATGTAACTTTACATAAAATACACCATTTTGGTAAACTGAAAAAAATAAGTATTAGTTTTAAGTCTAAAACACTCAAATTCACATTCTCCCACTAACCCCCTTTATCTCGTGGATAAATTCTGTTCGATAAATGTATGAAATATTATTTTCTTACCAAGCGCCACCATGTAGGTGAACAGAAAAATATGATGCTGGTCTCTCATCTTCCACATGAATCTTCTCAAGGCTGAAGATGGTGCTGCTTGACACTTTAAACCGTATGTGCAACACCTCCTGTTCGCTTTTCAAATGAGTGAGTTACGGTAACAGAAGGTTGTGACACATGTCCTCTCACAGCAACGCTCTCAGCAAAATGTATCTTCTCTCTCACACTTTCGCTTTTGTTATGCTGCTCTGAAATATAAGAAGGCCCTTTATTACTGCAGATGTATCCTGTTAGTGGGCGACGGCGGAGACCCAGGTCCAGTGTGGGTGTGCACTATTTGGGAGCCAACACAAACACACACACATACAGACACAAACACACTCGCCCTCTCCTGGTATTTCATGATGTCCTGTTTCGATGATGATTTAAAAAACGAACTTTACGTTCACGTTATTCATAAAAATCAAAATATGCACAGCACTGTCCAGTACAGTCTTACACTTCAGTTGTCATTTTCGGTTTTTGCAGCCCGTTTCTGTAATATGTTGCAGTTTGTTGTGAAATTGATGAAGATTTTATTTTTCTTTGCTTGTGTTTTGTCCACTTGTATGTGTTTTCTTAAGTTGCAGTGCCTTGAGCTCTCAGGGCCAACGTAGTGCTGCCCCTACATGCACAAAATCCTTTGGTTTAACTGCAATAATTAGTATAACTTGTGTAGTGTCCACTGTCCACAAATCCAAACCTGTCTGTTTGGATTAGGCTGTTTTTTTGGCCTGTGGTGATGCTGGTTGCAGCTTTCTTTCTAAAACTGTAACTACAGTATTCTACACCTGCTGCAGGACTCCTGTTTATTCAAACTTTTCGACTCAGTATTTGGACCCCCCCCCCCCCCCCCGAACTGGAGAATGTGTTATCTTTGCCGTTTTCCTGATCCAAAACATCTCTTACGCTGGTGCCACTGCTGCATATCGCTGGTTGTTCTTTATTCAAAGCCACTTAATTTAGAAAATGCTCAGATTTGAAATGGCAGCAAATTAGACAAAGCATTTCCTTGGGCCTTTAACAATGCACATGGCAAACGTGAAGCTGATCAGATGAATGGTTCTTGATACTCTATCATTCTGTTCTTGATTCCTGCTGGTAACTATTAGAAACTGGAGACTGTTGAACATGTGATATTTCCTTTACTAAACAGAACAGTTCTTTCCCTGCAAGTTCTTTCATAGAAAAGGAAAGTGTTCTCATGGGGTAGATTGCAATTTCTGTGTATGTACTGTGTATGTAAATATTTCTCTTGAGTATTTTATATGCTGTACATGTACAGCGTGTGTAAATGTTTGCATTTACTTCTCACTGCAGGTATTAAAACAAGACAAATTCTTAGTCTTCCACGCCAATCCAGGAACCACCAACAGCCAATCATATTTGCCGTAGTTTACCGTGCTCCCAGGGCTTATACTGAATTTTTAAAGGAATTCCCTGAGTTTTTATCAAACTTAGTCCTAAAGTCCGATAAAATTATTATTGTTGGTGACTTTAATATTCATGTTGATAATAATAAAGATTGCCTTAGCGTAGCATTTATTTCAATACTAGACTCTATTGGTTTCAGTCAGTGTGTGCACAAACCTACTCATTGTGGTAACCACACACTTGACCTTGTATTATCGTACGGTGTCGGAATTGAAAATTTAACAGTACTTCCGCGCAATCCAGTTCTATCAGACCATAATATAATAACCTTTGATTTTTCAATAACTGAATATATGCCACTAATAAAAAATTCATTTTCTAGATGTCTACCTGATAGTGCTGTAGCTAAATTTAAGGAAATAATCCCAATTACATTTAAACCCGTATTAGCAGTAGATATAAATAAAAAATTCTTTAAAACCCTGAGCTCCATTGAGATCGACCACCTCGTCGATAGCTCTGCAGACTCATTACGATTAACATTAGACTCAATAGCGCCTCTAAAAAAGAAAAATGTCAAACATAGTAAATTAGCTCCGTGGTATAATTCCCAGACAAATGAGTTAAAACAATTATCAAGAAAACTAGAAAGGAAGTGGCGCTCCAGCAACCATGTTGAAAATCTAATAGACTGGAAGAATAGTGTTAAAGAATATAAAAAGGCTCTCCACAAAGCAAGAGCCGCCTACTATTCAAAACTAATAGAAGAGAATAAAAACAACCCCAGGTTTCTCTTCAGCACTGTAGCCAGGCTGACAGAGAGTCACACCTCCACCGAACCCAGTATTCCTCGATCCCTAAATAGCAATATCTTTATGACCTTTTTTAATGATAAAATTCAAACTATTAGAAATAAAATCAACCATCTCCTGCCCTCAATTGGCACTAATACCCTCCCAACAACAGAGATCTCAGAAACGGCTGAGAATCCTACCCATTACTTAGACAGCTTCTCTCTGATCACCCGTGATCAGTTTACCAAATTAATCTCAGGTTCTAAACCAACAACCTGTATCTTAGATCCCATTCCTACCAAATTACTTAAAGAAATTCTGCCCCTAATTGATAGTTCGTTACTTAACATCATCAATCTGTCATTATCATCAGGTTATGTACCACAGTCTTTTAAAATAGCTGTCATCAAACCCCTACTCAAAAAACCCACCCTAGACCCAGAGGTTTTAGCCAATTACAGACCAATATCTAATCTCCCCTTCGTCTCTAAAATCTTAGAAAAAGTTGTTGCCAATCAGCTGTGTGAGTTTCTCCGGGAAAATAATATATATGAAGACTTTCAATCGGGGTTTAGAGCCAATCACAGTACAGAGACAGCCTTGGCAAAAGTCACTAATGACCTTTTAATAGCCTCAGATCAGGGACTTGTGTCTGTCCTCGTTCTGTTAGATCTCAGTGCAGCATTCGACACAATTGACCATCAAATTTTATTACAAAGACTCAAACAGTTAATTAACATTAATGGAACCGGCCTTAACTGGTTTAAATCGTATTTTTCTGATCGCTCCCAATTTGTGCAAATTAATGATGAGTCATCTGTGCGCACCAAAGTTAACCAGGGTGTTCCACAGGGCTCTGTGCTTGGCCCAATTTTATTCTCATTATATATGCTTCCACTAGGAAACATTATCAGGACACACTCTGTAAATTTCCACTGCTATGCGGATGACACCCAGTTATATTTGTCAATAAAACCTGAACAAAGTAATCAATTAACTAAACTTCGAACATGTCTCAAGGACATAAAAACCTGGATGACCCGCAATTTTCTCTTATTAAACTCAGACAAAACAGAGGTTATAATACTTGGCCCCAAACACCTTAGAGATGCATTATCTAATGATATAGCTGCGCTAGACGACATTGCCCCTGCTTCCAATGAAACCGTCAGGAACTTGGGAGTGATCTTTGATCCTGATTTATCCTTTAATTCTCACTTAAAACAAATTTCTAGGACCGCTTTTTTCCACTTACGTAATATTTCCAAAATTAGACATGTCCTTTCCCAAAAAGATGCAGAAAAACTAGTCCACACCTTTGTTACATCGAGACTGGACTATTGTAATTCATTATTATCTGGCTCCAGCAGTAAGTCGTTAAAGACTCTACAGCTTGTCCAAAATGCCGCAGCACGTGTCCTGACGAGAACAGAGAGAAGAGAGCACATTTCTCCAGTATTAGCGTCGCTACACTGGCTTCCAGTTAAATCTAGAATAGAATTTAAAATTCTCCTCCTCACCTTCAAGGCCCTTAATAATATGGCGCCTTTTTACCTTAAAGAGCTGTTAGTACCTTATAAACCCGCTAGAGCACTCCGCTCCCAGAATTCAAGCCTACTTGTCGTCCCTAAATTCTCTAAAAAAAGAGTAGGAGCCAGAGCTTTTAGCCATCAAGCCCCTCGGCTGTGGAATAATCTACCACTTTCAGTTCGGGAGGCAGATACCATCTTTTCATTTAAGAGTAGACTCAAAACCTTCCTTTTTGATAAAGCTTATAGTTAGAGCTAATTAGTGCGCCAGAACGTTACTTGTTCTATTTTATGACACATGACACACGGAGCTTCTCTTTCCAGCTTCTCCTTCCTCTTCTCCATCCCTATCCCCCTTCCCCGGAATCCCTTTGCTTTATCACCCGCAGATCCAGGGCCTCTGTGGCCGCACCATGGATTGCGGTTTGTGGATCGTACACCGGGGGTCGCGGTGGTGGATCCATTGTGGCGGATTCTGGGCTGATCGTGGTGCTGGTGGCGGACCCTGTGTCGCGTTGGCATTGGGCACGGGCGGTGGACCAGGACCGCGGTGGTGGCTTGTGATGGGTCCTGGTGGGCGGCGGTGGACGGTGACTGAGGACTGGAGTGGCGTCTGGTCTGGATGGTGGATCGTGGTCTGGATGGTTGCTGACCATGGACTGTGCTTGCAGCGGGACTGCTTGGCATGTCATGTTGGGGTTGTCCTTCGGGATGTCTACCCTCATCAAATGCTGCTAGAGACTTTGATTATTGATGATGTTTTCCTGCACGTGGCATCTATTGCACTTCTGTCCGTCCTGGGAGAGGGATCCCTCACATGTGGCTCTCTCTGAGGTTTCTACATATTTTTACCCTGTTAAAAGGGTTTTTAGTAGTTTTTCCTTACTCTTGCTGAGGGTTAAGGACAGAGGATGCCACACCCTGTTAAAGCCCTATGAGATGAATTGTAATTTGTGAATATGGGCTATACAAATAAAATTTGATTGAAATTTGATTGATTGACAAGGACCTCTATGAACTTTCAAAAATAGAAGAGCAGAAGTCGTCAGGACAACCAGCTAACACAGACGAGACTGAAATTACAGAGTCAAAGAAAACCCCTGATGTACTAACACAACCACTCAGGTATGCAGATTCAAACTCACACGTGTCATGGAAACATTAAAGTCATTCTTGTATCTTATTTCATTTAATAATGAATCATCCATACAAGTTGTGACGTTTGTGTTTAACTGTCACCTGATGCTTTTATTTTTAGGCCTATATTTTACAACAGTGGAGAACCAAAGACCGAGAAGGAAGCGTTGTTATGTAAGACTGAAGAACAGCATGAAAACCAGGAGACAGCTGTCCCACCAGAAGCATCAGATAGTGGCCGTCCTCACAGCCCCCTGTCCACTCAGCTTAATCAGCAGGAGCCAGTTTGTTATTCATTCGAAGCGGTGCTCAGACCTCAGCTATTCAAACCATTCCCTAGTTTCAAGACTATGCATCTCTCTCTGGTCCACAGAATCTTTCAGGCTCTGCAGACCAAAGCAAAGCTCCCTACTCTGCTGATGTTGTCAGGACTTTTAAATCTGAAGCAAGTTTTATCGTTGGCCACATATCTTCCCCTCCTACTGCACAGTCTATACTCCAAAAACTGGCCGCCAACAGCGCACTGATCCTCTGCTGAGCTCAAACACTGCAGGCTGGTCTCATAAATTTATGTAGGAATGCCACGAAAAGCGCTTCTCTCTCTTTGTGACAAAAAAAAAACATGGGGCACATTCATCTAACCCTAAAATACATATGAACTCTGCACCACGGTGATTCAGCAGAGTTACAGCCGCAGGAATAAGCTGTTCCTGAACCTGCTGGTCCGGGAACGGAGGACACTGCAGCGCCTCCCAGAGGGGAGGAGGGCCAACAGTCTGTGGCTGAGGTGTGAGAAATTGTCACCAGCTCCGCCGAGAAAAATAATGCTGGAAACTCTAACGTTCGTCATCTTCAAGCAAAACAACCCACTGAGACCCATGAGCCCTCGAAACAACTACAACTCATCCTGGAACCTGGCACACAGCAACCTAATTCCTCTGAGGCCACAGCAGAGTGCAGCAGCAACATGGAACATTGTGGCGATTCTTCATTTGGACGTAGTAAGACATTCTGTAGCCTGTTTGCAAGCCCCATCACTGACTCACTCCAGATTTTGGGACAACCTCCGCTTCTCTTCAATCGTCTTGCTCTGCTCTGCTGTCTGCAGATTCCAGGAGTGAAGATTATCATGTTAAAACTGTGGCTGAACCTGACCAGGTCTTTGCCAGGTCCTTCCTCGGCCTCTTCTCTGCCCCTCTCAGTGCTGCTCCTCTGCCATGCAAGGGGACCCGGCAAGATTATTCATGGACGGCCTCCTGTACACAAGAGTCAAACCAGTTGTCTGATAAAGTCACTCATTCATCAGACTCTAATCAAAGAGCTTCCAAGTTAGAGACGCCTCTTCCAGGTCTGGTCAAAACTTCTCACAGACCAGCATCTCCTAAGTCCTCCCCTACTTTGAAAAATGAAAATGATTTGTCTGAGGCTGTGAGTCAACCTACAAAGCAGCAGGTGAATCCCGCCAGTCGTGAGATCTCTTCCAGTCGGACTCCTTGTGGCGACAGAGCAGGATCATCCACAACCCAGACCCATTTATTTTGCGTTTGTTGCGTGTTAGAAGCGTCATCAACTCTCTGGCAGTTAATCCTGTGGAGGATCTCCTGAATGACCTCTCACACAAGCTTGTTAGCTCCTCCTAAGATGCTGGCAGGAGAAACTCTGCAGGACCCTCTCACTCGGACATTTGCATTCACACATACACCCTCTCCGGAACATGTCAGGAGATTATCTGCAGTTCAGCGCATGTCTGAGAGCAGCTTTTGTATTGAGCTGGGAACTAGATGTGTGCTGCTGAAGTGTGTTGTTAACTCTCTGTTCATGGATCTGCAGTTGGAGCCACTTCTAATTCAGTTCTGAAGACTCTCTTTCTGTGTCTGAGTCCATTTGAAGAGGGTGGAGAGAAACGGCACAGTGCTCACATCAGTCTACCTTCAGGTGTGTGCTGTATATGAATCCCAGTGAAAGTAATTTATATTTAAATCCATATACAATGTGCTATCATCCTTGTAGAACTGAACAGAAGTCTTGTTATTTTTATTGCTTTTCAGAAAGTGTACAGAAGGATCAGAGCAGCATGGGGGATGTCTTTGTTCAGCAACAACAGAAGAGGAAAAAAAAGAGACGAAAGAAAAAGGTATCAGACATTTTACTGTGAGAAGAACAAGGCAGCTTCTATCCCTGTCAGTGGTACAGAGATGTGCCTTATCAACTATCAGACAGTAGATGATGCTTGAAAATTTTTAGTTCTTTATTAGTTTCACTTTTTTTTTTACCTGTATTACTCAATGCCATCATTTGACAAGTCTTGATCTCCATTGTAAGTGCAAACAGATCATTTAAGGTGGTACACTGTAGTTTTTAAATCAAACTGTGGTGTGAGTTGGACTCATTAATGTCTTGTAGGGGCTTTATGGTACAAAGTTAGAAGATGTATCAGGCTTATACCTTAATAAATTGTTGATATTAAGATTGTTGATTTGGGGTTTTTCATTAAATTTGTTGAAAGTAGAAATATGCACAATCTTGTGTCTGCGCCATCATTATGTCTGCATTATTTTTGGGGGAATTTCTGTTTGTCAGTCCCATTCTTGTGAACACTATCTCATTTTCTTTTGCCACGTAAACGTGATACCTCAGGGTACACCTCCAGGTCATTAAGGTTGGGGGATGGGCTAAATTCTTCTAATGAGCCACTGTTTACTCAAAAGTGTATGTTGGGTGTGGCAGCTGATGACTTTGTGCCTCTGTGTGTAATGTGCTCCTCAGACTCCGTATTCCCAGCAACAGTCCACTGAGAAGAGTGTTGCCCACTCCACAGAGCATCAGCCCTCTTCTCAGACCTCTCTCTTCTCTGTGGAGGCAACAGCCAGGTCCACCTTCAGTGCTCCAGCTAGGACGGAGCCTCAGGTCAGAAACTCTGAGACACACAACTCGCCATTCAGACCTGTGACGCAACTGACGCAGCATCACGTCCGACCGAGACTGAAGAACAATTCAGAGGAAGGAAAGTGGGGAAATGGGAATTTGTCGGTCACACCACTCAAAGACCTTTTTAAGACTTTAGACACCACTGTTTTCAACCTCGGGCATTAACATTGGACTTACTTTTGTTTTATCTCCCTAACATTGTTGAAAATCTAAATCTTTTATTATCTTAGCACCAATGTTGAAACAGTGAAACTGAATGTAGTTATTATCTGAGTCAAAGCCCAGGCTTCTGATCTCTATAACCTGTATGTGTTAACATTTTATTTGGATGTTTTAGTGTGAAGATCAAAATGTTTACTTATCATACATGTGTTTGTCAATGGTTTTGATTGAATCATATCAGTGTATCCAAACAATATTGCTGCTACGTTCGTATTAATGGCCAGTTTATCAGGTACATTTACTTATTTTTGTTCAGTGTAGGTAAAATATTAGAAGATAATATACTAAAGACTTGATTAATTCAATTAGATTTAAAGATTCCGATGTTAAAAAACTCATATTTAGACAGGAAAGATGCTGGTTTATTAAACCAAATCAATTTAACATTAAATTTTTTCTCATTGTTGTAAAGTATGTAAATTACACCATCAATGCTCTACCACAAACGTTTTATGCTCTGCATATATGTAAGATATGATATGATAAGGTATGATGTATGCTAATTAAAATAATCATGGTCAGCGTCAGGTAGTGCCTCGTTTTAAAAGACAGTTTGTGCGCCTCCTGCAGGGGATGAGCTGCACTTTGTGTATTATGCCCGAGCTCCTCCGTTGGGAGGCCCTATTGGGTTATAGGATTATTTTGAGATTAAGATTAAGATACATTTATTTATACCAAACACAGACATGCACAGGCACACTCATGCAATTGTAGGGAAATTTAACCTCTGCTTTTGACCCATCTGGTGCAGGACACACAGAACAGTGAGCGACCACGTACGGTTCCCGGGGAGCAAGGTGCCTTGCTCAGGGGCACTAGAGCAGGCAGGGAGAATCCTCTTGGATTTTTGGACAGATCAATCCAGGTTCGTCTTTTTGTTTTTTCTCCGTGGAGTTGAACCAGAGACAAACCAGAGACCTTTTCTGCCCATAGTCCAAGTTTCTGCCACTAGTCCACCACCTCACCGTAGTGAATTGGCTTTATGAGGGCTTCAACAACCTCAAAAAGTTTCTAAAGTTTGCAGTAAATTAGAAATTGGCGAAAATGTACGTATTCTGGAGTATTTGGAAATGGGCGCGGCTCAGATGTTGCTGCTATTTTCAATAATACTGGTTTGCAATTATCTTATGCCTCCTAGACATAGTGTTAAGTGAACCACACCTGATGGACCCTTAATAAAACTTAACAAATTTGTAAGTGCTTTGCAGTTTTTACACAATGACGTTCTGAATCAAAGGAGAAACGAGATACATATTATTTTGTTGGTGAAAATTGAAGGGTTTTCTTTTAATGTGAACTTTTTATTCCAGGCTTCAAACTGGCTATACCTGAAATAAATTCTCTTCAAAAAGATTTCTCAGCATAGAAGGTACTATTCTTAGTATTACATCATATGATTTAATGCTTTTAAAGAAGTGCACACTTGTCGGGAAAAGCTATTTTTCTGGACAGAATAATCTTTTTGAAATGGTTGCTTGCTAGTCCACCAGGAGTTTGGAAGTATTTAACTAACAAAAAACCACACAACATACAGTGACATCTGTTGAATGCTAAACTTACACACTCACCCATTCTTTTTCTCTCACTTTAATTTTTTTACGGAAAAAGCATAAAAACATAACAAAATTATGGCACAACATTGCATAAACAAGGAGATAAAACCTGTGACAAAGATCACCAATAGGTAAAGGCTGACTAGTATTAATGTTACAGTATTTTACAGTGTAAATAAACATTAGTAGAGATGGCACCCTAGGCCGGACACAGGGATCATGTGACCAGGCTACCTGGAAATTAAACTTGTTAAGTTTTCACTTAACTTTGTTGTGCCTGATATAACACAACCATGGTATTTCATGGAATAACAATGCTCCAAAAACATTTAATGATTTGACCAAAAAACTCAAAAAAAGCGTTTCTTTTGCACAGTTGCCATCATGCGACCTACTGCAGGGATGGGACGTCAGTAATGTGATAACAGGTCTGTCATGTATGGAGGGTTTTCTGTCAACAGTCTGATATCTGATGCTTCTGGTGTTTGATCAGTTTCCTGTTCAGCGTCATAGAGCTCCTCAAAGTTGATGTGATGTTGGTTGTCTTCTCTGTGGGGATCCGCTCTTTAGGAGCACCGCTTACCACGTGACCAAGGTCCCATATGTAGGTATCACCGTGGCGACTGAGCGAAGTGAGCTGGAATAGCTGGGAGCTGGAGGTTATGTGTTCAGGATGTGCTTGCCCTCCTGTTTTTGGATTGTCTGTCCCCACTCCAGGTCGTGTGGCCCAGGTCCCACTTTATGGATGTGTCAACATCCTCTCGCATCATATTCTCCCTGTATATTTACAATCTATATTTTGACCATGCTGTTCGTCCATACTGTAAGACTGCAACGTAGATCTACTCTGTTCACATGACATCTACTGCATGTCAGTCTGTCCTGTAGGAGTGACCCCTCCTCAGTTCCTCTTCTTCGGGTTTCCTTCATTTCTTCTTTTTTATTTATTCAGTTTGAGTCTCTAAGGACAGAAGGTGTCATTTTGTTGAACATCTGTAAAGACCCTTGAGGCAAATTTGTAATATTTGGACTGTATGGATAAAAAATGCACTTGGTTTATTAGATGTTGCTACATTGAACAGAGCCAAGCTACCACTTCCCTTTGTGTCTTATCTATATGCAAATCAAATCTCTCCATCTTGTGGCTCCAGCTTCATATTTGGAGTGGTATCTTCTTTTACTCTCAGCTTGGAAGCAAATAAGACTATTTGCAAAAATTACAAGCTGTCCCTTTAGTAATTTTGCTCACTAATAATGATGTGCCTGCTGCACCCTTCAGAGTTCAGGCATTTGTCAGCCCACGCTCATGCATGTAAATTACTTTTTATACTCTAGTCCCTCCTCTTCATCAGCTGCTGCGATGCCGCCTTTGGCCACCTCATCAACAAGCAGCGATTTCTCCTCTGATGGTTTGTCAGATTTGCCCTCAGTCTCTAATTGGCTGACTACTATGGGGTCAAAGGCAAACTCATTGGAACTGTCAGCCTGAAGAACAGCATCTGACTCCTCTTCTTCATAAAACGTCTTCCTCTTGAAGCAACCAAGCTTGTGTTGGAAGCAAGAAAAAAAATGATTAGATCAAAACCATCGTTTAAATCTCCTGAATATAGTTACTCACATTCAAGCATCAGCTCTGAATATGAAGGTTGAAGACTGTAACTTATATTTCATGTGGTGCATGGGGAACAAGTGGATTAAGAAATGATCTCTCACCTTCCACATGATGATTGTGGTTATGATGAGAAACAACAAACCCAATCCAACTCCAGTAAAGATGATCAGCAGTCGATTGGGGAGAATTGTGAACTCAACCCGAACTTCACTCTGTTGGCAGAAAAAGGTTTTGTAGTGAAACCTGAGCTTAAAGTCTGTGGATAAAAAAAACATCATAGTTTGAGCTGTTTGTGAACAGACTGAATTTACCCATTTCATGGTTGGATCGTTGTCTTTCCATGAGCAAGTTTTATGAGACGTCTCCATGAATCCATCGTTTCTCTGTTTTGAATGAACATGATAAATTAGGTATCGTGGAATTTAAATCAGCATCTTTGAACGGATAATACTGTGGTGGAACATCAGCAAACCTCTTGTTTACGAGAAACCAGCACGTATTGTCGCCCGTCAAATTCAACACCTATGGAGCTTTTGAATTTCACCTCCCCGCTGTCTCTGGTGTATCGTTTCAGAAAGGCAATATTCTGCAATGTGCACATTAATTAGATTTATATTCACCACTATCAATGGTTTACTGTGATATGTATTCTGTCAGTGTGTGTGTTGTCGCTTCATACCTCGGCATGCTTTTTGAGATCCCGAAAATGTGCTTCTCCTGAAAATGTGAACTCAGTAGATGACTCCTTGTCCAGGATGAAGGTGTCACATGCAATGATTTTCCAAGGTTCTCCTGGCGAGCAGTGCTGTAACACAGCAGCGGTTCATTTGAGACTTGTAGGTTCATTACATGTTCATTTAGAATATTTCGACACTGTATGTTTCACTTACATCAGTTTTGAGATCAGGGATTCTGCATTGAGTTTTGTTCTTAAAAGAGAGAAAGTAAATGCGGGTATTAAGAGTTTGGAATTTCATGCACAGCAGCATTATCAGTTAGAAGTGTTGTGTTAGTGAAAAAATTACCTGCTGGACAGACACTTGATAATCCTTCATTTCAAAGTTATGTTCCAGTTGCGTTGGGAAGAACAGAGACACGTTGACAGGAAAAGCCTTAAAACCTGGATTATCAATCTGTGAATGGTGAGAGAGAGTTGGTTCATATAAAAAGATTAGTTCAACATTTTTGGGAAATACGCTCATTCATATTCCTGTCTAGTCAGATGACAAGATTGATGCTACTGGCATGTCTTTGAGGGAACTGCTCAACCGGTTGTTGTAAACAAACATAGCTACAAGCTCCTAAAGCCCAGTGATTAGCATTTTGTGTATTTTTTAGTTCATACAAACCTACATAAAGAAACACATGTTAGGTTATACTTTCATGATGTATTCAACCAGCCCACTGCCAATCTGCAAATCCAGCATCTAGCTAGTGAAAGTTGAGTTAGTAAGTGGGCAACTGTTTGCTGCCACATTCAGCATGGCAGTGTACGATGTGGTAAGTGTTTGCTCGTCATGGGAACTGTTGCGTTTCTCCATAATTTGATGAGACCTTACTAAGTAAAGTGCCGAGATCATGTATGTTTTGATTTGCCACTATTTAAATACAATAAACTTGAACTGAATCATGAGGCGGATTGTCCACTAACCAGAAAGTCGGCAGTTCGATCCCAGTCTCCCACATTCTGTGTGTCCTTGGGAAAGATACTGAACACCAAATCGCCTCTGATGGCTGCTAAGCTAGCTTGTGATTATGTATGATAGAGAAAGTGCAGCACATACAGTATATGCACCATATGAATGTGTGTGAATGTCAAATATGTACTGTAAAGAGCTTTGACAGGTCATCAAGATTAGAAAATCATATCGACATGTAACGCCTGTCAGAAAGGTTGATAGATATCACGTCTTAAATATTACACACCTGTCAGTAAACCTAACTTATTGTAACTTATCATTTGTCAAGCTGCTCAGTGATTTGAAGATAAATCTACTCATCTGAAAAACTTAGGCTGTTGTGTCAAGTGTTAAACTGAAGACCTGCGAATGGTTGGTTGTTGGGTTTGCACGTTAAACATACAAGACACTGTCTGGCCGATGATTGGTTGATTGAGTATGCTACTATTCTCATGCTAGATGTTTTTTTTAATAATAGTAATTTGTTGCTCGGTAACAAGCCACCCCTCCCAACTATAACTATGGTATGTGTAGTATTGTTACCAGACAGAAGTTAGGGGTGGGGGGTTGGGTTTTAACAGCTTCTCATTGGTCGAATGTTTGTTGAGAACATTGAAAGAAAGATTTTTAGAAGTTTTTTACCTTGTATATGATCTCAATTTTTTTAGGTGCAGCCTCTTCTGCTGTAAAGTTCAGATATGTGGTGCTGCCTTCTTTCCTGAAAAGACCACAAGATGTTTACAGCGTGCTGTGGGATATAATATGTAATAATACATTTATCAAATCAATCAAATAACATTCTTGGGGCATATAAGAGCTACCATTACAAAATGTTATCTATTTAGACAGCCATACTTACACTGTTAGTCCCATTTTAATTTCAAATTGCACTGGGATGCTTTTGGTCAGGGTATTGTTCTCGGTGATGTTTGCGTTATCACTAAGGAAGCAACAAAGCAGTTATTGTGAGAACTGGTAGTTAAGTAGTCAGGCATACTAGTCATCTGCAAAATCTCTAAAAGTAGAAAAGGGTTTGTTGTACAGAAAGTCAGTGGGGTAAAACTATGAGTCACTTGTAGGAGTTCTCAGTTATGTTTCTTTTTTGTTAGCTTTTTTTTTAAATACCCTTGACATGCTGTTGCAATACAATAAAGTACATCTATCTGTCAACTATCTATCTATTGTTCTCTGGTACATGAGGCGTCTTTTGCACTTCTGTCTGTCCTTGTAGAGGGATTCCTCACATGTGTCTCTCTCTGAGGTTTCTAAATATTTTCCTCTGTAAAAAAATGTTTTCACTCTTGCTGAGGGTGAAGGGCAGAGAATGTCCCACCTTTTTAAGCTCTAAGAGGGAAATTGGGATTTGTGAATTTGGGCTTCACAAATATAATTTGTATGATAGTAAATGATATTTTCATTAAAATGTTTAGCTCTGTTGTGTGTGTTGGATTGCATGAGAAGGCCTCTACCTTCTTCCAGTAACGGTCATCAGGATTGTGTCGTTCCACTCGTACCCGGTTAGGATGTAGAAAGAAGTTATAAACGTTGCCTTCACAGAAAAAAAGAGAGAAGTCACCAAACGTCTTCAAAGGTCAAAGTAGTTTGAGTTCATCATTTATAGTAGTTCACTTCTGTCTTCTGTGAAGTGGGTGCAGTTTGACTCACAGCAGATCCGCTGCGATACACAGGAAGGCTGATGCCGCACACAGTTTTGTCAAGCACCCCTTCAAGATCATGACAGCTGTGGAGCGTTGGTCTAGTCGCCTGTTTAAAGGAAAAACATGAACAAAGCAGGATGAGCTTTACATTTAAATACAATGCCGTGATACTTGCTCGACTTTGACTGTTATTTAGAAATCTAGTTGAGTTTGAACTTTTTGCGTTTATTGTCAGTGCTGCGTGCTCTGATTGAAGCGTTTTCCCCCTCACGACCCACACATCCTGTGTGGTATTCAAATCCTCTAGACAATTTCAGTTCTGTTTCTGTTTTGTGACAGGCGTTGTTGTAGTTTTGACAAATATAAATTTAATAAACGTTAGGGTTAGGCTTAATTTGTATCATTCATTTGGGGCCAAATGTCTCAGCATTAATGTTTTTCATAAAATGAAACTGGAATTTTCTTTATTACTTTTGACCTGTGTGGTTGGCAGTAAAGTGGTCACTGAGTGCAGATCGGTGTTGGGACATGATAGAACATAGGAAAAGATGGAGAATATCCCTCATATGTAATTAAGAATAAAAAAAATGATATGTTTACATCACCTCTGTAATAGTCATCCTGGAGAAGGAGAGGCCAGGAGGATAATGCATTGTGAGGCTGGTGTTGTATGAGTCATCACCATAATTAGACAGTTTTACAGTCACGTTGAAGTAACTATCTTCTGCAACCAATAAGGCCGGGGTCCTAGGAGACACAGAGTACTTCTTAATGGTCACACGATGCCAATATTACAGTTGCTGCCCTGTGTTTGATCACATGTCAAACGTACATGAAGTTGAAATCCACCTCCAGTTCAGCAACACAGTTGTCGTTTTTTGCACATTGCTTTTCAAAGGGAACCTGTAGAAAAAAGAGATTGCTGCTTATTTAAAAAAAACAGGGCTAAAGCAGATAGTTGCACTACATGTTTTACTTAAATGATAACAAAACATGCAAGTGAAACAATTTGAGTTAAACATGAACAGTACAAAAAAAGGGTTAGAAAACTTTATGTATAGCATTTAGGTTTATTTAATGTCGAAATGAGAAACTATAAAGTTTTCATATCGCTCCACACAGATATGTTGATGTTCCTTTCTCCTTAGCAGAAGCTTGTGTGAAGTTTTAAGTCACTTGATCTATATACATCATGATTTATTCAAAAAGTCCAATTCACATTTTGGTTTTATTGATAGAAATGTTTTCCAACACAGTCATTCATAATGGTTTTCCCATTATATTTCAGCATTTCCACTACGTTTTTTTGAAAATTGCAATTTGAAAATATGTTTAAAATCAGGAGGATTTTGTGGGACATCCATTTCATCTTAGTCTGTAAGGAGACAAGAATACAAGGATACAGCTCTGTGTGACGGCCTGCAGCCATCTGCAGTGCAAATACCTCAACAGTAGCCGACCTTCTGCTGTCCACGTTCAGGACGGCACTCGCACTCTCACTGTCGACTTGGGAAAAGTTGAATTTGATGATGATGGGTGAAAAAGTGTCTTTCAGACATTTCTATTAGAAAGGAAAAGAAGTCATCTGCATATTGTTGAAGACATATTCACAAAGCAGAGATTTTTCATTTTAGAAATTGATTTCAGCATGAACATGACAAAAGATCAAATATATGTACACGATTTTGATGGCTAGTGTTACTAGTATGTGACTTGAGAGTCCAGTTTTATCAGTTAAATGTATCATGATGTGACAAAAAAAGGTATTGCTCCATGGAGAGGTGGGTCGGTGAATATTTGAATATCCTCAGAGGCACATTTTTGTTACCTGAGACAAAGTGTTAAGAACCTTAAGCGAAGCAGAGGTCATGTGCTCAAAGCAGAGGTCCTCAATTTTTTTCTGGCCAAGGTCTCCCATAGAAAATATTGAGAGGATCCCTCACACATGTTCCTTGGAATAATTGGACACAGCCTGCTTTTCATATTTCTACAAGTTTTGTGAGAACGACTAAAAACATTTCTTAGAAAGACGTTCAACGTGTATTAAGATTGTTGTCAACACAGAATATCCATATATCATGATAATTTTATGAGCGAATTTCCATCAACCCCCCAGGATCCTCTGATCCCAATTTCACAACCACTGGTGTTGGTTATGGAAGCAATTTACTAATTTACTAGCTAAGGTGTAGCGACATGGATGAAATTTATACACAAGTGATAGGTGATCTAAAACATATGTGTAGAGTATGAGTGTGAATGAATTGGTCTCCATACAGGCATGTTGACAGGGAGCTTGAAGCAAGTTTCATTAGCCGTCAGATCGCAGGAGGAAGTTAGACTCCTGGCTTTCTTGTCATTTCCAAAGAAACCTCGGTAGGTTTGTCTCACTGGATCCACATTAAGTATGTATGAGATGTTCAGTCCTGAGCTCATCACGTCTATAAGGACACACAGCAAGATTAAAGTACCTCATTGATAGGGTGTGCACTATTGGCAGCTCTTAATAAATCTGTTCATTGGCTCCGGTACTTACCGGCTTTGCTCTTTGTGCTTTCTACCATTTCAAAGCAGACTTGTAAGGTCCCCATGGGTAAATCACCATCTGTTTTGTCCACACAGTTAATCTTCTCAGTGCTTATTTCCTTAGGAAGAAAAGAGAGATGTGCGGTGACGTTGAAGACAGGACGGGACCTGAGAGATATTGAGTAAAGATACAAATTTATTAAATTAATTTTAAGAAATACAAAATGTATTATTAGACCGTGGTGGAAAATTGGTCAACAAACGAGGTTCTGAGACGAGTTGTCTTTGTAAGTTTATTTGTAAAAGCTGTCTGCAGAAAGGATCACACAGGCAAGTTGGAGGTTGAAAGTGAGATGAAGGTTACCTCCTGACCCAAAATACCCAGGTGGGTGGTGTGTGTGAATGTATTGTCTGTGATTGGAACATATAGTCTGTAACAGTGCATCCTAAATGTGTTAGAGAGGAAATAGTATCATGTATGGTTAAGTGTTCTTCAAAAAAAGGACGAACACAGTCCAACCACAGACTAAAGCAAAGGTCACTAGATTTCAGATGAACTCAGGATCAACTTCTGCAATACATGAAAAGACAATGGGCTCACATGCTAGAAAGTGGGTGCACCATACAGTTTATGTTGAGGTGTGCCCTAGATGGAAATGGCTGTTGTAAGGATAAACTAAGAGGTTATTAAGTACATTTCCATTACAAGATGCTTATTTCTAAAGGACGATGGTACACTAGTGCATAGAGTTGAATCATATTTTGGTAGGTCGTATAGGAGACGATTGATATTAGTGCCTTCAGACCTGATTTACACCTGCCTGGATGAAAACCCTGCCGGTGTTGTTTTTAGTTTTTTGTAAAAATATTGCAACTGCAAAAAAAACAGAACTATATTTTCAGCTATATCAGCTTATGAAACATTTTCTAGATGTAAATGGTTTTGTATTTATATAGAATTTTTCTAGTCTTGATGACCAGTCAAAGCGCTTTACAGCACAGTTTTACATTCACACACACATTCATACAGTGCATCTATTCGCAGCACTTTATTATTCTATGAGGGCTCATTCGGGGTTCAGCATCTTGCCCAAGGACACTTCGGCATGCAGATGGTTCATCCCTGCTGGTGTTTTTTTTCATTATTGTGAAAATATTGCAACTGCAACAACAACGGACCTATATTTGGAAATCAGCTTATGAAACATTTTCTAGATGTATTGTGTATTTGTCTGTGAACAGATTTGATATTCTAATTTCTTCATTCATAACATTTAATTCATATGTTATAGGTTACTTACAGTGCTAAGTAGGTTTTCAGGTTAGGTGTTCACTCAGAAACCCTTTTTATCTGATTCTGATTCAGACTTGGCCATACTCGGTAAGGTTCAGTGTGTAGTATTTAGTGACATCTAGTGATGAAGTTGCATATTGCAGCTGAATACCACTCACCCCACTCTCCCATTATAAACATGACAAAGAACCTCTGTTAACCTTCAGTTGTCATAATAACTCAACAGTGTTAAGTTGGTCCAGTCTGGGCTACTGTAAAAAAACATGGCAAAACATTTAAATATAGGGGGCCCATTCTAAGGTAAATAAAACAATGATTCGTACAACTTAGATGAACCACACTCATGAAAACATCACCATGATTATATTATATTCACTTTCTGCCAATAGATCCTTTCACCTAAATCTAACACACTGAACCTTTAACGTGCACAGTATCCATACCTCAAGACAACAGCCATGCCCTGTGATCCAATCAAAATATCTGGAAGTCCGTCTTCTCCGAGGTCAATGCCCCCATCAATGGCCTGTCCGAAGAATCTCATCTCAAGTCCAAAATCCTGTCCCATGATTCTCTGGAATAAAAGATTGGAAAATTGAAAGTGTGCAAAAAATGTAAGTTACCCATTAGAGAGGTGGTGGAAACAGATGATGCTCGATAGATGGGGCAACATCTACGAAACCACACTGCAGCCACTATGCTCACTACCAAAAAGGAGCCATAAGGATCATAAATGATGTTGGATATCAGGGAGAAATCTAGTGGTGAAGTGTCATGTGCTGAATACCCCTCACCTCCCCCTCCCCTTCCAAACATGATAGAGAACCTATGTTAACCTTCACTTGTCATAAAAACTCAAAGGGTGTTTAGTTTGTCTGGACATGGCTACTACAAGAAACATGGCGGCTTCCATAGATAGGACTGAATTATAACGTATTTTTTCTACTTCATTTGTTGTTAATTAATTATTTTGTGATTTTTCCTATAAATGTATTTTATTCTATCTTTTTAAAACATTTGAAATTAACTTAACTAAACTAAACACAAAAGTTTTGGAAGTTATAGCTGAAACAACTGAAAAATGTTCCGATGATAATATCGTCCTTAAATAAATCCTGTCCTTTAGAAGATGTGAGTTTTTGTTTGATTCAAAAGAAAGTTTTATACTGTGTAATGGGGAATAAATACATATCTATCAAAGATTTTGACAGACAGTATGGAGATGACAGGATATTAGGAAGAGCTGTATTCACTGGGTTTCCTTGATGCACCACTGGTTGATGTGTGGTTGATGAATCTACCCACAGCATGTCAGTGATGAGCTCACCTGGCTGAAAGTGCTGTGTATGCCATTGCGTCTGTCACCAAGGTAGATGTACACAGCCCCTCTGTTATCATCCTCAAGGGGGGCTCCAACAGCAACGTCTCGGAGTTCGTCTCCGTTAAGATCCGCAAGGCTGGAAATGGTGGTGCCAAATCTGCCCATGGATGCTGTCACATTTAGTACAGTTTCCAGTTGCATCTGTAGAAGTCAATTCATTATGAAAACAAATGCATCAATTAAAAAAGTGAAGGAAACAAATCAGAAGCTTTATCGCTGCCCCCACCTTCTCAGACAGAATGTAGACATAGATCCGGCCTTCTTTCTTCTCATAGGGCTGATAGAACAGGGGAGCTCCCACCAACAGGAAGTCAGTGTTACCATCTGAGTCGATATCTACTGAGCACAGCTCTGCTCCAAAGTAGGAGCCAATCTGAAAATGTGGGGCATACAAATGCAGAGTGTCTAAACATGCACTTGCTAAAACATTTTTGAAAAACCTACATATATTTGAGTAGAGTAAGGTTAAATATGTATTGTGCTTCCAAGAGCTCTGTAATTTTCTCACACTTTTACTTAAAAAAAGAAAAAAGAAGAGTGGCCAGTGCCACGGAGTTTTCTGGTTTCCTCTCCAAAACCTCAAAAATAGTGCAACTTTGCTGCATGATGATTTAGCTGATGTCCTTGATTGCTTCAACGAAAAACACTACTAAAAGTGCCTGGTCACCTGTTACATGAAGCTTTTTGAGTGACTTTGCAAAGTAAAAGCTGATGTCTCTTCACAGTAGATGCATATGTGAGGGGTTATAGCAATGCTGTCTCAGGGGTGAAAGTAAACCTGCACCTTGTACACATTCTTGTTCGTCATTGAACAGCTACTTTAATGAAAAATGACCAAAAGAAGATTGATACAGCCTCTAAGGGCTGCTTAACAAAAGGACATTCGTTAACTTGCACTGGCAGATTAAGCAGAATTACCACGTTAAGCAAAACGTTTTTATGTTATTATGTTTCGATAACTTATATTATAAACGACCTTTTCAAGACAGTGTACCTACCTGGGTACCATTTAGTGTTTGGGCTGCGGCCCAATTACCAGCATCACGTCTGAAAAGTACGACCTGTCCTGTGTGCTCAAATCTTGGTGCACCCGCAAAGTATAGAGAAGCATTGTCCCTCTTGCCAACAGAGATGGAGTATCCTGCAACAGTGACCGTCACTTACAACACAAAATGTCACTCACACGAAATGTTCATTTTTAAGAAGTTCAGTGCTTTACAATACAAAGCTATTTTAACTGTCAGTTACATCGCCATTTACCTTTGCATATCTCCTGCCAAAATAAACTATTTTAATAAAGGGGCAGGTGATATGGTAATGATTTGTATATGACTTTACCCATGTAGGAGTCCTTCTTCATTGGTGGATCTTCAATTTGTGTTTCTTTTCCTTCATGGATCTCTCTGAGAGAGCCCCCCCAGCTCTTTGAGCCCACTGAACCCAGGATCAATGTATTCTGTCAACAGAGAAATGCAGGTCTAGTCAGAGCACAGAGAAAAGTGGAGCTACCAGTGGGTGCTGTGTCGACTGCTCAGTCTGAACTACTGCTGTCAAACTGGTTGGTCCACTGAGGCACTAGAGAATTGTTGTTTCATCCAGAAAAAACAATGGAAGATTGTAAACAGTGGTCCCTCAACAAGACAACTGCTTTGTTCAGGATGGATTTAACTCTACTGTTTGTCTGCCCCTGTGAATAGAATCCACTGGGATTTAGAATGTGCTCAGATTTTTTTCTTTTTTCACTTTACTCACGTTATAGACGACAGCACTGAATCCACTCTGAGCCATTTCCTCCGTCAAGTCTCCTCCTCGAGCCACACTGGAACCTAAATATGGAACAAAACTAGTTCACTAGTATTGGTGTGTATATGCTATGGTTTTTGTTATAACAGTGTTTCATAGAGAGGAAAATAAAATATCCAATATCACCTTCCATTTTAAAAATCCTTTTTTGAAACTTTTCCAGTATTCCTTTCAGTCCGTTGTAGTCCTCGATTTTAAAGGCATATTGGTCTGCTGGTTTTGAAGCAATGTCTGTGAATCTTTCTAACTTAGCGTCCTTGACCTGAAATCAGAATGCAGTTTGATATCATGACCCACATCTTAGTCTGAGGTCGTAAAGAGTCACAGCACAGGCTGAAAGGCTGAGCTCTAACGTGATTGTTACACTACCATTTAAAGAGAAAAGACTTTAGCGTTGCTGGTAAAACATTTCAGTTCTTTTCTGAGAAGTGCAAATTTGCATCTCAGTACGAGTTCCATGAGCTGAATGTCTGTCTGTATGTTGAATGCATATCCTGTGAACCAGAATTTTGACATGCAATGCGTTAAATATAAATACAAATGGGATAAACAGGTGACCAGCTCTCTGTAGCAGTCAGAAGGGGCGGGACAGTGTGCCCTCAGTCTGTTTATCAGATTCAACATGTCTTCTTCTAAGTCTTAGAGTCTAATTCCTCTGAAAATCAAAAACAGCAGTCAAAACCCCCACCAGATTATTTTGATGACCTGAGGCAAACATTCATAGCAGTACCATTCACAGAATCACTTCCTTTTCAGGAGTTCGTCTTTAGAGTTAAAGCACAATGTTGGTTTTGTTGCTGCAATGCTTCATATCAAGCAGAACTGCAGAGCTTTTGGTTTTACAAGTTGTGAACTTGGGTCTGAAGATGGATGCTTAACAGACCTCTGTAATAGCGAACATGAAATCCAGTATATTATAACTGCAGGCTTTTTTTAATGCCTAATACAAATATCCCAGGTTAACAAGGAACCTGTGGCAGACTATCAAATTCAGGCAGGATTTTCTTTTTTGGCACAAAAAACACTAGAAGTCACCTCTATGAGATCTCCATGCTCCATTCTTTCTTTGAGAATAAGTAGCAGAAGTCAAAATTTGAGAAATATCCTATATTACCCGAGTTCACACTATATATATAGATATACAGTATATAAAACTAGTAATACAGATAAGAGAGTAATAAAACATATCATATTATCTTACCCCAATGACAAAGCGAATGATCTGTTTCTCATCATATTTTTCAATAGTCCCATCGTTTCTGTCACTGGGATCACCATCTGTGATTATTACCAGAACTTTAATTGCATCAGGAGAGGCACCTGCAGTTGGGTTTTCCAAGATATTTTTCCTGAAACAAACAAATAGTAAAGTTGTTTTTTAAATGCTTGGAATAAACAAAACTCCATCTATAAAAATGAATAAATCGGCAATTATAACTTAAATAACATGCTCATTATCTCAATGTGGCACTGGACCAGCTCAGGATCAGTAATGTCAACATGATTCCTTGAACATCCCAGATTGAGAGTTTGAAACTGTATGTTTAAAATCACTGAACTCACAACACAAATTCGAGGGCTCCATGTGTGTTGGTCAGATCCTCCATGTGGGGTTCTTTCCTAAGTTTTTCAAGAGCGCTACCATCTTGATAGTCGTTGAAGTCAAATACTGTCCTGTGGTTTGAGGAGAACTGAACTGCTGAGAACTGGAAAAATGCATGAAACAGACAACACAATACAATTTAACATAACACCATTTGTATATAATTCAACAAATAAAAGTCATGAACATCTTTATGTTGCAGTGGAGCAGTGACCTTGATTGATGTGTTCTTAAGGCTCTTCATTATATCCACTATGAAATCTTTATTTTTGTTGAACTCAGTTCCGGTCATACTGCCTGATCCATCAACAAGAAAGACAAGGTCCACTGTCTTTTTGGTACATTCTGAAAAGTAATATGCAGAATAAAGACATTTTGTTTGGACAAAAACATGAAGAACAAGATGTGAGCAATGGAGACATTTCCAGTCTTTCATCATCTCTTACCTTGGAAAGCAGGAGTGAAATTGGAGGTTGTCTGAAGACTATATGTCATGTTGTAACACACACTGTTCAGATAGGAGTTGTCATTACATTCATGGGCTACACTTGGGCTGCAAACCTAAGTCAAACATAAGAGGTAAAGGGAATTAGATTCATCACATTGATTTGTAATGGTTTTATCTAATTATTGGCCTCTGTGATTTTCTTACAATGAACTGGGAGCTTGTGGAGTCTGCGGCGATCGACAGGCCGAGGAGCTTCACTGGTAACGTTTCGTTTTTCACAGTAATGTCTGAAACAGTATTTAATTAGTACTAGAATAATGCAAAGCATTTCAGCTACATTATCAAGTCTCTATTTTAGGCCTCACATTTCTGTATTGTTGAGAAGTGTACTTTGTGTGTGGTTAATTGTGTAACATTGACTGTATTCAACACTGTATTTGTATACCTTCAGCATTGAAACACTGGTTGCTTTGGTTTTTGTAAGGTCTGCATACTCCTCCAGATCCATTGAGCTGCAGCGGCGCAGTGACGATTATCCTGAGAACGAGGTGAACAACCATGAAAACAGTCGTCTGAACCACTGAAGTAATCACGGTGGCAGGAGCAGCACCATTTCAACACAAAGAAAAGGCTCTCTGTGTGAAGCAGGATGTGAAGTCATCCTTTTGTGATGAACAGCTAAATCTGGATGCATCCGTCAAAGTGATCAACAATAACGTCTGACAGTTCATTACACCTCTGCAGTAGAAGGAAACCTCATTTATCTTCCGCATCTAGAGTCATAAGGATTACAGCGATATCAGCAACAGTAATAATCAACTGAACCTCCAGGTTGAACATGCAAACTTACCCTTTGTCTGTGCCAGACGTGAACTGAAGCACTTTGTATCCAAAGAAATCTTTCTTTTCACCAGCATAGACATCGGGATTTTTTGCATCAATGTTGAAAGCCAAAGAAAGAGGGGTGGCTGCAATTAAAAAAAAAATCTTTTTTTTCTTGCAAGCTTTAATCTAATTCCGTAGTAGTAATAATAATCAACAGTTTAAATATTGTATTTAAACTTTGTTAAGCCTAAACACTACACATGTTAAGAAAACATTGATCTACTTTAGGTCTACAGTGTTTCTACACAATCATTTTTTCAGATTTAACAAAGGATTCTGCACAAATGATCATATTCAATTTTTATCAAAGAAAAAGTTTATAGAAAGTAAAATGATACCCAAGTGGATCTGAGGCAACTGGTTTCATATCCATCCAACTTCATGCTCTTACACATATTAATATTTATTTCCTAGAACACGAACACATACTGACATACTTACCTGGATAGTTTGATATACATAGTATACTATAATACAGTGTTGCTCTCTAATATCACAGCCGGTCTCACAATAAAAGTATATAAAGGATCAGAATTAATGCAGCAGAAAAAAAAATTGCATTTCTATATCTTCTTCCTTGTCCAAACCCACGGAAACTGAAATGGTGACAGTTCCTCTTCATTTTCAAACTGATGTTCAGCTGGACTGACACTGGCATCATATAATCTTCTTGACTTTTCACACATGCAGTGTAGATTTACTTATGTGAAAAATAACGTTCACAGCATGAAAAAAAACTTTCTTCAAAAATTTTCCAATTGTTGACCTCGATGTACAATTAAACCTTAAATGCACTGTTCTCAAGCAGTATTGATTTGGGAGGATATGAAAATTGCAAATGTTCAAGGAAATCTGGATTCACCAGAACCTTCCATTCTTTGTTAACTTTATTTGTCATTTTATTATGTATGTATTGTCAAATACTGTTTTTGCTTGTCTATTTATGTTGACTTGAAGCTGTACTAATCATCTTTTGCATTTTTTTTAGATCTATAAATAGAAAGGTGTCGTAAACGAACTCACAGAGCATCCACAGCCCAGCTCTGCTGTTTGTTCTCTCTCACAGGTTCTCATACGAGTCATTTCCACGAATAGCATCAGGCAGCTATTTTCTAAAAGCCCTCAAAACCCATTTTCTCAACGATATCTGCTCAGCACCAAATATACAAGTTGAAAGAGTCCATTTATAAGGTTTTGCAACTTTACATAAAATAGATTTTTTTTTATAAAATGACAAAAAAAAATCTATTAGTTTCTAGCCTCAAATACTCAAATACACAATTTTCCAAAACTCACAAAGAGCCTCAACCCCCTCTATCTCGTGGAGAAATTCTGTCCGATAAATGTAGGAAATATGATTTTCTTACCAAGCGCCACCATGTAGGTGAGCAGGAACATATGACGCTGGTCTCTCATCTTCCACATCAATCTTCTCAAGGCTAAAGATGGTGCTGCTTGACACTTAAAACCCTATGTGCAACACTTCCTGTGCGCTGTTTAAATGAGGGTGTTTCCGTAACAGGTGGTTGTGACACTTCTTCTCTCTCAGCAACGCTCTCAGCTAAATGTATCTCTTCCCTCACCCTTCCTCTTTTCTTTTGCTGCTCTGAAATACTTTATTTCTCACACATTGTTACAGTAAAAAAAAGATAAAGGAAACTGGTGACATAAGACATTATTAGCACAGGATTCTCATAACAGGATGATGATGATGTTAAATTAAAACGTGTGAGAAACTTGCTGTGGTAGTGAAACCATCACTTGAATGCAGAAAAGTTGTCCTGGTTTACATCCAGTGATGGAAGAATCATATATATAGTATTTACACAAAATCTATTCTTGACATTGAACATGTCATTTTTCTCTTCGCCCACCACGCTTTAATCAATTCAAGTTAAGAGGGAAACATTGTATATGTGTATCATGTGTGGCCAGTGCCCCTTGGCCCCCCCTCTCAGTCTGCCCCTGCACAATAGTTATACCATGTTTTACATTTCTTTTAGCAAAGGAAGTGAATTAGCAATATCACAGTATGAAAATGTTTTATGGATTACTCAAAAATGAAAAAAACTAAATTTAGCAAACTGTCTACATGGCTTGACAGCACTTTCTAAAAAAAATATTTCAAATAAGAATAGTATGTGTTTGAGTGTGCCAAACTTCTTCATTTCATTTACAAAGTCTCTGAAACCACTTGGACAGTTTTGACTTGTGAATGCTGTTTCTTGTTGTAACTGCAGATTTGAATATTTCGTTGTTTTTACGACATGACACTGGCTGTTTGGCCGTGGCTGAAAAAAACAGACTAGTTTCTGTTCTCCTTCGATCCTTATAACAAAATCAGGGAACAGGATGTGAATTAATCAAGCACATTCTTGTTAATATTTTGCAACCATAGATCACTGTATAGCTGGGAAAAAAAGAACTTTATTTATCAGAACAAAATCTCACAATGTCCTGTTTTTGTTGTGGTGGCTTGAGTGAGCACCAGGATTTTGAACCTTGAGAGAAAAGTCCACAACAGGACAGCCCTGTGTTATACAGCCCAGGGAAATGATGTCCACATGCGGGGAGAAATACAAAGCTAGGTTCTCTGGATTAACTCCTCCACTGGCTTCTATCAGTAGAGCTGGGAACTCCATCTTCAGGGCTCGAGCTGCGACATGGAGCCCCTGTCGGTGAGAGACAGGGTGGGGGAGAGGCCGGTTATTGTGGAGTATAGTGGCAGAGCGAGTGGGAACCGAGCAATGAAAGTGAAAAATGACTTGTGTTCTTTTCATATTCTCTACCTGAGCTTGAAAGTTGTCCAGCATAACAATGTCTGCTCCTGCTGTGGCTGCCTCTCTGCCCTCGTCTGCAGAGCGACACTCCACCTCGATCTTACTGCTGAAGCCACACACTGAGCGGGCAGCTCTCACCGCCTGCACAACAAACAGGATGTGGTCTTTTTATGATACATTTTTCAACTCCATTGCTAACTTTAACCACTATTGAATCATTGGGTTCGATTTTTTTTTAAGTCCACTATTTATTAAAAGGTTTGTCATTTAAATCACATACATTTTGATAGTTTTCATAGAAAGATATTTCAGTGCTATAAATTCAGAAGTGCTTGTGAATCAGTGTAAACCAATAATAGCTTAAGCTCTGTGGAAGCAATACTTTCATCAGAATATATGGATCCTGAAACACGACTACTTTTTCGAGTTTGAAACCATAAGAAGATACATTTTTTATATTAACTGGATTTTTGCTTCAGCTTCTCACCTCTGTGATACTTCCTGATGCCCAGACATGGTTGTCCTTCAGCATCACCATTCCACTCAGGTCCTGTCTGTGCATGGACACCCCGCCAACCAGCATGGCATACTTCTCCACCAGACGGAAGCCCGGGGTGGTCTTGCGTGTGCCAGCCACCTCTCCATGCCACCCTCCTGCCGCTGCCATTGCCTGGAGCAGAGAACAGCGAGTAGCGATCCCAGAGGCCCGGGCCAGGCAGTTGAGAGCTGGCCTTTCCCCAAGAAGGAGGCACCTTGCCGGCCCTGTCACCACAGCAGTCAACGTGACAGCATCTGGGCCTGTGCAGGTTAAACAGAGGACAGAGGAAGACTGAGATCTAATGTTGAGAAGCAAGATATCAGGTAAATAAACAACACTTTATGAGCATACAATACTCTATGTTGATGCACATTGCTTGGAAAATGCTTGGCAAATCATTTCTTAACAAGTTGTCATATACATTGTTAGTATTGTTATTAATATATTGTTAGAAAATGACTTTAATTTTTTTTAACGACTATTGACAGGTTTAGGGCCTTCTACCACAGGGCCCTATGATCGACACACCCTGGCATACCCATCCAGGGGGAACTACCTCTGGCCCAGTTTCCAAGGGATCGCTCCAGCTTCCCGGTGACCCTTGATGGACAAGTAAAGGATGGATGGATATTTAATAAAACTAACTGTCTTCATCCTGTGACACCTGGTCTCTGCTCCCCTTTGTGTTTAATGAGCAGAAACACAGAAGTTTGAATCACAGATACCTGGTCACATGTGAGGAAAGTGAGCTGTTCCTACCAATCTTGGCCCCCTCCTGATAAATCCAGTCCACAGTGCAGCCGACCTCAGTGAACACTGCTGTGAAGAAGGGACTCCCTGCCAGGATGCTGTGTGGCATCTTACACAGCAACCTGGCCTCAACCTCCTGTGACCCCACACACACCCCTGCAGGATCAAAGTTGGGTGTGTCCTCTGCCAGCCACTCTCGTGCCAGCCGGGACAGAGCGGGAGGCGGGATCGAGTGAGCTGCCTTGTGTTTGGGGAGAGACATTCTGAAACAAGAGTTTGTGGAGACAAATTTGTTTCTTGTTGACATGAAAGTTCATACAGATAAACAGATAATGACGCCTCATAACCTTCACAGGGCTTTCTTGTCTCTGTCACTCAGCAACTATCAGCCCATGACTCTGTAGATTTAAAGATTTTAAAGTTTCATGATTGATTTGCTCTGGTCCCCTCACTCAAGAAGAGATACCAGGGCAAATATTACACTTGAGAGGCAGCTTTAAAAACATCACAGGATAGGATATTTATCAGAATTAGCATGATTATATGGTCTGCATCCAGTAGAGTACTTTCAGATTATCAGTTTAATAGTTAATCAGTTAAACTATACTTATTCATGGGAAATCATGAACAAATGAATGAAGCCCAACAAATTCATGTGTTTTCTTACAGAACATTAGGGTTCTGAGATTTCATCTGTAATATTGGAGTGACGTGTACGACAGCGTTGTCCCACTTATCACATTTACAAGTGAGGGAATAACCTCTGGAAAAGGGCTGTTAATTCTTCCATTGGAGAACTCTTATAATCTATGCATGGAGGTACTGAAGCTGTTCCATATGATTCATGGACCAGTACCTTCCTAAGACACTTAATGTTAGTTTGTTCTCTTGTTTTTACTGCATCTGTTCTACACAAAGAACCTACCCCTTCTACAACAACGCTCTCAAATAAACATTATCACAACTGCATATTCTGTCATGGTTGGACAACTAGTCCAAGATTGGGCCAGCACTACAAAAACAAATGATAGATTTACTTACTTCCATCAGTGGGCCTCCTCTTTCTGTTGGTAACAGACTGTGGAGTTGCAGCACTGTGCACACGGAGGCACAGCAAAAATGTGATGTGGAATTTGCCCCCGTGTCCATGTTGGAATGTTGACGAGCTGAGAGCCAGTATGAGGCTTAAGATTGATTGTTGTGACCGAGGCTGATTGACAGGCTCCCGAGGTCAGTGTGATAGAAACATTTCTCCCACGATTAAATAAAAGTGGTTAAAACTCACTGTAACCTAGAGACTTTAGCATGCTGTAGGCTTGTTAACCCACAGACTGCATGACAAATCATGATATGAAACTTTTATTTTCACCACAGAATGCAGTTTTTTTTTTTTTTTAATATTTTTATTACATTTTCTCATAACACAAAACATACAGAACTGCTCAGACACGACAGAAAAGGGAGAAAAAAAACAGAATGTGGGCATGTGGGTACAGTAAATAGAAAATAATTAAGAAAATAACAATGACAGTGGGCACATTTTCCAACCCCCCCCCCTCCCCCTAAATTCCCCACATCAAGACAAGGCAGAGTCCAGATAGGTTTCAATACAGTGCATACAAACATAGCGAGGCTACAAGGTGCAGGTAACCACTTAAGACAAAGTCAGAATGCAGGGTTTTAAGCACCGGTGATAACTTTATAGAATGTAAACATCAGGGGGAGACATGCACATTGCAAGTAGTTATCCTTATAATGTTATTAATCTATGATAAGATCATCCTTGCAATTTAGGCCGTTAACATTGTGTAAAGACTAAAGAGAGAACTGTTTGTAAATGACTTCTGTTACTTCCCCTACAGTCCTGTGACTGAGTTTGAAGTACAGGCTTTTCCTGGTGGTTGGTTTTCTGTCAACATGTGTCTTCGGTGTTAGAAGAAGCACAAAGACAGGAAGTGTCCTGCTCTCGGTGCACAGTGACTTCTCCGCTACGCAACAACAGCGGTGACGTCACATGGCCTGGCCCCTGCGCGGCTCTGCGCGCTCCCGACGCCTACGAACTCGAGCCGAGGCTTCCTCCACATCCAGAGCAAGAACCAGGAAGTGAAAGTATACACATGGAGGGTGTGTCTTCCCCTCCCGAGTGTATGTTTTATTTTTAAAAACACAGTCCTCCTCGGATAAATAAATGGGGGACTCGGCAAGAACCAAGCGGCGGGAGCAGCTGAAGCGCTGGTCCGGCTCCTGCACGGACAAAGCGTCGGCCGTGCCCCGGCGGAGGTGGCGGGGCGATGCCGAGGAAGGAGCAGGGGAGCCGGAGGCCGAGCTGAACGACCCCCCCAGGGAGCAGCCAGAGTCGGTGGGCTCTGCAGAAGTCAGCCCCCTCCTCAAACGACGGTGAGGAAACGACTCCTGTCAAACAGTCCTACATCGAGGGCCAAATAATAGCCAACTTAGCTTAGCATAAACATCTCCAGTTATGCTTAAGGAGGAATTGTGCGTGGGCTTGGACAAGGGGGGAAAATACCAGAAACACTACAACTCACCCCCCTCCAGCTACTGAAAACCCACCGAGTTCCTTGTTTGATGAAGCTCGTAGTGTATGTGTAAAACACCAGTTATCAGTTGTCGTTTCTCCTTTGGTGTTTATCCTGTTAGCTAGCTAGCAAAGAGTCCTACAAAGGGTATTTGTCATGGTCCAGTAGTGTCCCTGCTTGACTTTGCTTATCGTGATCCATCGGACTGGTGTAAATGATGATGAATGATCATTTCTTTCAAAGCTTTTAAACAATGTCCGAAAGATCACTGTCTAGAACTTCAGTAGTGTTTGTCACAGCTGCAGGTCCACCTGCTACAAGGGCTGCAGCAATATGATAATTGACAACAAAAAGTCTCCATATATGGACCCTCACCAACACTGACTGGAGCACACTTACAGACACATTTGCGTCAAAACACTATTCAAAGTTAAAGGCTTGCATTATTATCTGTCTTCCCTACCTGCATGCCCAAGTGTTCTGGGGGCAAGACACTGAATCCCGAATGGCCCCTCATAGAAAAAAGTGCTGCCCGTATAGATCCACTGTATGATTGTGTTGGTGAATATGGCTTTGAGTGGTCATCAAGACTAGAAAAAGGCTTTATAAAAAACAGGCTGTTTACCATTATTTACCTGTGTTTAAGGGTTCACTTCTTCATTAGGAAGATGATTGGTATGGGGCTTAGAGGCACACAAGGATCAAATTCAGAAAGAATCGAGAGACACATGATATGTTTTCAAATACCAAAACTATAGAACCTTGTTTGCTCAGTGTTATGAGGTGTTTGTATACACGTTCTGTAAATTCCCAGTATGAAATTTAGTTGTGTTACAATGTATGGTTGTTACAACTGCTACCCAGTGAACTTATCTAGTTGTTTATATTATGTCTTTAGGAAAAGCGTGAGGTTTGACAGGGCTGCAGAGTTCCTGGCTGCCTGTGCCAGCGGGGACACGGAGGAGGCTCAGGTGATGCTGAAAGAGGCCAAAGACATCAAAGGGACAAACAGGGAAGATGTGATAGAAGTTATCAATTGTTCTAACGCTGATGGAATCACAGCTCTGCACCAGGTGAGGCAGCTTCTCTTCCCGAGGTTTCAACGAAGTCATTGGATGATGAATAAGAAACATTTACAATCATTTGGTTTCCTCTCTTGTCCACAGGCCTGCATAGATGGCAGCATGGAGATGGTGACCTTCCTTTTGGAGCAAGGTGCCAATGAGAACCAGGTTGACAGTGAGGGATGGACGCCACTGCATGTTGCTGCCTCCTGCGGCTACTCTGACATTGCAGTGTATGTAGTATAATATAGTGTCGAATAAGATGTGTAATACAATAGTCTTCGCCACTGTGGGGAGGTCCGAGTGCAGCGTGGGTGCCAGAGTATTTCTGCATTCAACAATACTAACATTGTTGCCTTGTTTGGAAGCTAAAGCAGGAGTTGGCTGGCCTGGCACACAGACACATGCAACGATTTAAGAATTTATGCACCTTTTTTTGTGTGAATAATTTGTCATGGCTTTTCTTGGAAGATTGAAACTCTGCACTTCAAACAAATATAATGTGAACGATTATATGTTCTCTATTTCAAGTTGGTTATCTTCTATAGTTGAAACGAGTTCTCACTCTGTCCATGTTTGTTTTGACAGTTTCCTTTTGCAGAAAGGTGCGTCTCTCTCTGCTGTGAACTGTGACGGTGACGTTCCTCTCGACATTGCTTTGGATGAAACCACTGAGTCCCTTCTTCAGGATTATACTCAGAGACAAGGTGAGTGATGTTCCTTGACAACAATTCACCTTTTTTTTATTAGGCTTTATCCAGGGGTCTATTATGTGTGTGTGTTTCTTTCCAGCACATCTTCTGTTGTATTAACGGAATGTGTTTTTGTGTATGTTTGTTGAGCTAAATCGAAAGTACCTGATCGGCCTGTTTATAGTTTTATTCGCTGTGCTGGATAAGGTGTGGAAAAAAGGCCGCCTATGCACCTATGTCTCAATATTCAAGGCAAGTTTTTATAGTTTAGTGCCTTGAAAATTTGTTTTCTGCCTGTGTTTTCATAAATTACATTGACCTTCAGGAGATAATCCAAATAACGTCTTTATAAGGATTTCCCAGTCATTTGTTTGGGTCATTGTTGATTATAGTGAGCTCGAGGTCTGGAGAACAAAGCGTTTAAGGCAGTTTGATGCTTGGAACAAACTAGTTGGTGAAATTTGTTGTCTGATGAAACTGTGTCACAAGGAGATAGTAGTGCACGTTTTTGGACAAGCTTTCCTGGAAGGCTTTTATAGTGCTTTTGCTTAAAGCTGAGTCTGTTTTGTAAAAGATGGAAAAAGAGAGAAGACTAACCCTGGATACTACTAAGATGAAGCATTAATAGCTAAATGCAATGCACATTTAATTTGTGTCTCATTTTCTGGGCACGGATATAAAAAGGGATGTGTGAATTTGACATGTTCTATTTGTTTCAAGGTGTGGACTTGGAGGCAGCTAAGCGGCTGGAGGAGGAACAGATCATGAAAGACGCCCGAACCTGGCTAACTGAGGGCCCGCCTGCCGATGTGCGACATCTTAAGACTGGGGCCACCCCGCTGCATGTGGCTGCAGCCAAAGGCTACCTGGAGGCTCTCAAGTAAACACTCCTGACTTGATTTTTAATGGATTTATGCCCAGAACGCTGTCTAGATTTTTCTATACGTGCTATACCAGCACGTATAGTGACACTCTCCTGTTGACACCTTGCACTTGTGTTGTCCAGGATCCTGTGTCAGTGTGGGCTGGATGTGTCAGCTATGGACTTTGATGGTTGGACACCCCTCCATGCAGCAGCACACTGGGGTCAGGACGAGGCCTGTCGCATACTGGCTGAACAGCTGTGCAATATGGAATCCCGCAGCAATGCGGTAAAGATCCTAACAATACTGAACATTTTTCCTGTTACATTATAGTTGTTTTCTATTTTCTACTTCTTATTCTATATAAATCAAGATAAAGGCATACTTTCATTTACGGTAGAACATTTATTATGACAGACAGAATTTTGTATAACACATGTGAACCAATAAGGATGTAAATCTTAACAACACACAGGTTTTCCACTCTGTTTTCCATTTCATGTTTTATTTTTGACATGTTGCCTCCACTTGATATGAATTGAACCTTGCAGGGTCAGACTCCATTTGATGTTGCTGATGAAAGTGTTGAGGACCTGCTGGAGGAGTTATCACAGAAACAAGCCAATGTGAGAAAGTGTTTATCTTTACTGGTGTCATGTCCATTTACTTTGTGTAATTAAGAAGACCTGTTGTCTTGATCTCACTCTGCTGTGTATCCTCCTCTCTCAGTGGCGTAATGAACAGTCCATACTGGATAGGCAAAACCAGCCAGGCTCCACCACAGCAAATGCACAAAACAGACGGCGGAGGTTAGTATCTAACTGTTACTTATCCTGAATTATACACATTCTTACCCATTTAATATACCTCCATTGTTCCTTTCCTCTGTATTCTACTTAAATTAACAGATTTTGGACAGATGTTAATGAAACTGAAAAATTATTTATTGTGCCAAGTTTTGCTTTCCAAAATCTTATTGAGTTGTGTTATCCTTTGAGGTCAACATCTGTCCTATTTAATGCTTCCAGGAGCTCAGTGTGCAGGATGAGCAGTAGAGACAAGATGAACGTGCAGGATCAGTCTAAAGAGAGGGGCGTCTCTGGAGACCTGGAGCTGAGCGAGGAGAAAGAGAGCAGCCCAGGTAACAACAGCGACTGGGCTGACACTGACCATGAGTTGTACCACTTCTCTCTAAAGATTACTAGAGATTGTGCTGATGACAAATTATCCTCCTTCTCTTCCCTCAGAAAGCTCCACAGTGTCTAGTCCAGACACAGAGAGTGTGACCACATCTACAGTCAGCCCTGCTGACAAGGTAATACTCACTGAGAAGTGCAGGCCTCAGTGTTACACAAGTGTTGTTATGCATATGTAAGGGTGAGGTAAGATAGCTCAATGTAAAGGACAACATGTGATTAAAAGTAAACATAACCTCAGTAATGCAAGAAATGATTTTATACCTCTTGTGTTACCTTTTGTCAGTTTGTGTCCTCAAAAGTATTTGATCGAAAAGTATTTATTATTCAATATATACATTTTATTGAATAAGCTATTATTTTGTGCAAAAGGCAGCTCACATGATTTATCAGATTTTGGTGCTATCACATCATATTCTCATGATGCACTGTATAGATAACAGTAGAACTTTTTGTCAAACACAGAAGCGAAGTATTAAATTACTTGGCGTATATGGCGACAATATTTATCAATATCAGTAAAATGAGAAGAAGAAAGTAAGAGTGTATGTTGTCTAATATATGTAAAATGTCAACACCAACACTGTCATGATACACCGTTTATCTAATATGACCTCACATACCAGCATTTCACCAGAACTGCAGAACTAAATTGTGTCAGGTGAGAAGGGTAAGAGCATGTCAACAAAAAAGACTCGATCATTAGTTTTGTTTCCTTACTAGGAAGATAAATCAAAGATTTAACTGGTGTGAGCTGATAACAGTAAAGAAAATCTTTCTTCTCTTCTGTGGTTTAGACACCAGAGGACAAGGATGATGAGGAGAAGGAGCAGGACAAGGCGAACCGCACTGCAAGAGTTCAACCCACTCCTCAGACGAGAGACGCCTCCGCTGAGAGTCCAAACGCCCCCAATGCTGACAGGCGCAAGTACGAAGCAGGAACCTCAAAAAATATTCACACCAATATCGTTTTTTAATGAACATTGAGAACCGAGTTTTTGACCAATTATAGTTTTTTTTCTCAGTGGAGTTTCATACAATTGCATGGTGCATAAAGGCAGTTAAGTTGACAGAATGCATATGTAATATATAATTTGTGGATGTTTGTGAGTTCAGGTTCCAGGCTCCTGTCAGAGACGAGGAGTCTGAATCTCAGAGGAAAGCTCGCTCTCGACTCATGCGCCAGTCTCGCCGCTCCACACAGGTATGGCTTACAGGTGATGGGTATGGTTATGATTTTGTCAAAATTGAAAACATTTAGATGAGGATTGGAAATTAGTTTTATTTTAATACCAGAGTGGCACTCTACCTCCGCCAAGGCTCAACAGTCCTATTATGAAACCACTAGAATTCACAAAATTCACTAGGTCAGCTTTTTTATTTCGATTAGCCGAGAAATTTTAGAAAACTCATAAATATCACAGCCGGAAACATGATCAGGATCCATTCATTTTCTTGGAATGGAATGTGGAATGTGGAATCCAATGCTAACTATAATAAAAAAAAGAAATCTGGATCGCAACCAAAATGTTGTGAGTTCTTTATGAGTCATCATGACCCATCCCCTACACACAATTTCTTTAAGTCGTTTTCGCGTAATCCTGATATATAACAAACAAGCAGACAAAAACATAACCTCTATGATGGAGGTAGGAACAACTGAAATAACTGCAATATTTACCACAGCAAGGTATAAACTCCACAGTAGTTTTTAAAAAGTTTTAAAAAGAAGAAATCTAAGGACACAGAACAATTTTTGATCAGTCCATATTAATACAGATATGGGCAGAGGTTAGTTATTTTGTTGTGGTAGAATTATGTCGATGAGGGCTCTTCTCACAAGTATAGAAAGACATGCAAGTGTGTGTCTGTGTGTGTGTGTGTTTGTGGTAAAGGAGCTCAGCTTTGGCCTTGGGGCAAACAGACTTAGACAGACCGAGCTGATCTCACTCCCAGGTTCCTTCAAGCACCAGTAAAAGAACCAAACATACAAATACAGAACCAGCTCATATCCAGAACTGGGTTTTAGGGGACATCCCTATCTCATACAAAGTGGTGGAATCATTGAGTCTCTGCCTCATCTTTCTGCATTGTACACTTGCATACCTTTTGGATTTCATGTCCTTCACACAGATCTGCACGGTGCTGTTTTTGTACTACTTATTTAATATTACTGGTACTCTCTTGGCAGGTGTTACAACCTCTTGTGTGTGAATGCTGTGGGGCAAACACTGTACTGTAAAAGGATTTTGAGAGAAAGAAAGACAGCACTTTACCAAGTGAACAATTTACTTTGTGATGATGTGGTTAACCCGAATATTCCAGGACTGTAGTAGAACTTTGCATCTTGCTGCACACATACCTAGGTACAAATGTACTGCATCATTAGCTTTTTGTCACGATGGAAAGGTTGTCTTTTTTGGGAAAATTGTTGCGATTGGCCTTTGAGTTGTTTATATTTTTGCTCTGTGTGCTCAGGGTGTGACTCTGACAGACCTAAAAGAAGCAGAGAAGACTGTGGCTAAAGTTGTAGATCCAGCACCTCGTAACGTCCAGCCTGTCAGCCCCATCGTCACCATCACGCCTGCTGAAAGAGGTGAGTGAGGAAGAACAGCGAATCATGATGTTAACAAGGAGTTATGGATTTCAGAGGTCACAACCACCTTGTGTTGTTTGAATAACTAGATACATTCTTTTTGACAAAATCTGAACAATGCTTAGAGTGGTCATTTCTCCCACTAAATTTGAGTCAGTAATATCAACAGATTTTCTACACAGTATAATGTGCTGGTGGGAATTTCTGCAGAAAAAATGCAAAAGCTACACACTTCTAGAAACATTGTTATCAATGTAAAATATTGGTAAAGCCTCAAAGATCTATTATGTATTGTTCTGTTTGCCCTCCCCATGTGAACAGTCTCACTTCTGTTTACTGTAAGAATGAGACTAAGAAATAGAAGTACATTTTGGTTGGGTGTTTTTGAGAATTGCAGATTAAAAGGAAATGGGTTTCCTCACATATGCGCTATATCCTCTAGCTGTGAAGTACAGCATTAGGTGTGGTTAAACTTTCAGGGCAGTTATCACACATATACTCTGACCTCGTACCACACTCCACCCTTATTTAGATGCGAACCGAGCAACTCCCCATCTGACATGTTCACGTTTAGATAAATCAAGCTGAGTTCAGCAAACATATCAGATCAACCTTGAACATCAGCTCATAGATAGAAGAAGAGCACTTTGTTCATGTCAAATGCGCCTTTCCCTCAAGCCTCAACATGTACTGATCTGAACCAAAGAGTGATGCCAAAGATAAGACAGCCTCCTGCATCTTACAAAGTTATATATTTAGAAACTGATCTACCCCACATATAAGTTACTTTAATCGATCCAGCCTCGCAGAAACAGCTCTGTCAAGCAGCTTTTGCATTTAAGCTGTGTTAGTTAATGATATTGTTTCTTCATTTTTAGAATTCCATACTCAACATATAGTCTCACAGAATTCAGGAGTGTTTACTGTTGATCTCCATCTTTTCCAGATACAGACCCAGTAAAGAATTTGGAGCCAGAGGGAGAGAAGCGTCTGGCAGTGAAGGACAGGAGAAAAGGGAGGAAGGAGAGGCGCTCCACTGGAATCGTCCAGCCGGAAGGAGAGGTAAGAAACAACTTCACATCATCGCAAACATGGCCGACCGTTCACTGCCAAACAAATTGTAGTTTCATTTTAGTTGGGACTTCATTTTAGGGAACAAATTATTTGTTTCTCCTGTCTTTGCAACAATATCTGCACACTGAAGGTTGATGAAAGGTCAGCAAAACGACTTCCTCTTTGACAGGATGTAACTTAATGTTCACTGCCCACTTCTAGATCTTTTTTATCAGGCAACTTGATTTTTGTTTCTCCGACGCTGTAACGAAACATGATCATAAGCTGGTAAGCCCCACTTAGCTGCCTGAACGTCACACACATGCTGCGCTGCCAAACTTTGTTTTATAACTCACTGAACTTTATTGGATGTCTATCAAACCAAAACTCCACAAAGATGTTTAAGGATGAGGAGAGATGATTCAAAAGTCATCTAGAATGTTTTTGTTTGGTGAACCAGCCATTAAAACCAAATAAACAACAAATCAATCAAATCCTGATATTACTCAGTGTGAACATCCTTAACCTTTGATAAAATGCTGCACAAGCTGTCACAGTATACATAATGCTGTGGGATTAGACCATTTAAACAACTTTATTACATCATTCTGTATATAAGGTGTTTTTCTGCAAAAAGTATTAAACGCTTTACCAATAATAATAATTTAAAAAAGCTATATATGACAATCAATGGTCAATTATGATATTGTGACAAACTACCACATATTCAATAAATAGCGGACAGGTGCCCTGTAGCAGCCATGGCTGGAACATAAGTGGTGTTGTTCAACACAACGGTTGTGTTCACGACCACGACCGTTCAGTGTGGTTCTGTGGACTGTCCTGCAGCTGGTCATTCTGCCGCTGTTCAATTCATGCAGGACTCTTTTATAGTTTCAATAAGAAAGCTGCCACCAACATCACCACAGGCCAAACAAACAACCCATTCCAAACAGACAACAAGCACTGCACTAGTGTTGCTGCACTGAGAGTATAGGTTTAGGGATGTGTAACTGAAAATGTGAACCTGTCATTGTTTTCTTTTAGAATGAAGAAGAGGATGCTTATCTGGATGATAAGAACAATATTACCACTTCCAAGTGAGTCGGCTATCTTGAACTTCGCTAAACCTTTCTAACTGTGTACATTGTAAGATTTGTATTGAAATGTTTAAACCTGTGTTAGATTGATGGATACCTTCTTCATCCAAAAAGGGAAATTACAGTATTGGTGTTGACGATTCTGAGCTTTTAAAGTCCCTTGTGTGTCTCTGCAGTGAGAGTCCACTGGAAGACTTGTCAGCTGACTACAGAACGGTAAGTCCTGACCCTCTCCTCAGAAGATATCACACATTCCTAATAAAATCACCTGAGGGCTGAAAGAGAGCTGTAGCTGAGGTCTTGACAAATGAGGACAGGAATGATACCCGACAAGATCTAGATAGAAGTGATCAGAAACCCTAAGCAGCCAAACTACTCCCACCTGCACACCCAGAACTGTACGAAACAAAATGTCGTTGTGCGCTGAATCTCTGTCTTGTGTGTTTCCTATCAGCTGTACTATAAGGTACTGCAGGAAAACCTGGCTCTGAAGGACAATGTGCAGGAGATGGAGCTGCTGCTCAGCCAAAACAAAGTGGAGCTGGAGAGACTCCGACAGGTTCGGCAGGTTTGCTGCTTCCTCTGACCTCAAAGATTGAAAGAGCTGCATGTGTGCGTGACTCTGTGAGACAGAGTCGTCTGTGTGCAAGAGTGTTGTTGTTTAGAGCTGCTAAAACAGAGAAGTCTGGAAAAGCTGCTGGGCCTCTTTAAACTCAGGTGCTGTGTTTGAGTCTAGAAGGGCAGAAACAGATGTGTGGAAGTTATATGGGAGACACTCCCAACCGCTTGCTGATTGGTTCTCTTTGGTTAAAACTAAGCCTTTGCTGATTTGTCAGGCATCTATCACATGACACTCTTCCTGGAGATAACAACGGACATCATCCACTGCTACCAGTGTTGATTGCAACATGGATAACTAATTACAAGTGTTGCTGGCCCTGTTGTCTTGGCTAACAGCTGTTGTGCAGCTTAATTCTGTATTTTACATGATCACCCTGTTATCATATGGAGATGAGATCTTATTCGAGCAATCCATGACAGCTCCCGTGTCCAGGGTCCAGAACATGCCCGGTGTGATGTGCTTTTTCAGGTGTATTAGAATGGATAATGATAATAATGATTAGTCACCAATACCCATGTGTTGACAGTTTGAAAATACCGTTTTTAAATAAAAACATATATAGTGTGTTTGTATGTGTGGTCCAGGTGTTAGTATAGTTTTTTCTTGGGAACTACAACCCGTCACATTGTGGGGACTCATCTTCCTTATGTGCACATACAGCGACTTGCCTGTAGGTTAAGGTTAGTTATTTAAGAAGTCAATGGAATGTCCTCTGAAGCTATGGAGACATGCCTGTGCGTGTGCATGTGAGTAAGCACTGATGTTTATTTGATCAGCGATTATAAAGGACTATAAATATTAAAGAGAGGTAACAAGGCATCTCCCAAAAAGCTCTGGTATTTTTTGTTTTTGTTTATTTTTTTCCTTATTAATCTGATAAGTTTGGTTTCGATTAGTTATCTGTCACCATAAATAAGGGGCTAGCTGAGACTGATGGTTGGGACGCGTGTACCTGCAGGGCCTCCACTCCCCGATTACGACTGTGCAGCCAATCGTACAACCGACGCTAACAGCTTTAAATACATGCAGGATATTTGTGTGTGAACATGTCATCCATCTTTATATGCAGTCATTGATCAAATCAAGGAGAGCGTTGTGGACTGGATGTGTAGTTTTGAAATGATTTAGTTAATTCAGTGTCTGTTGTTGGTGTGTAATTCTGCAGTCGTGTGTATGAAAACAGTCAATGAATAGTGGTTCTTCCTGTTGCAGAGCCAAGAGAGCAGCACAGACAGACCTGCCCTGCTGGAGCTGGAGAGATTTGTGAGTCTGAGCTTTTATTTCACTTTGTCTGGTGGAATTCACCTCCACTGGTGCCCTACAGACATATTGCAAAGATGCAGAAATAATATTTCTAAATGATAGAATCTGAGTTAAAACAATGGAAACAAAAGCCATCTTTTTTTAAACTGGAGCAGCTTTTAAAAAAAAATAAGCTTTAGTTTCTTGAGTTGTGACTTCAAACTGTGAAGCCCTAATGGCTGACACTTATCTTACTGTATAAGATGTGATGTAAATGTATAAACAGAGAAACCGAGGTGTTAGAAACATGTGACAAACTTGCATTTAGGTAACAGCAGGCAAAGTGTCTGCCCTTGATTTTCACACTCTTGTGCTCATAGGAGAAGTTGGCCCTCCAGAGGAAAGCAGTGGAACTGGAGGATGAGCTGAAGGTAATCATGTTCACTTCAATACTCATCACAACTGTTCTGAATCAGCATGACGTAATCATACCATGCTCTAATCCCAAATGTCTGTATTCCTCCTGAGTTCTACATCATATCTAATGTGATAAAAATTCAAATTGGGTCATTTAAAATCACTGAAGAATGTGTTTTACATGTTTTAATTTCACTTGGTTGTTAGAGCTTCACTGTGCAGGATGTTGGATGTTTGACACAGAATTTGACACAGAATTTGAGGCTGATTTCACTGATTTCATAATTGTATTTACGTCGCAATTCTTTGACAATTGAAAACCTGAAAATCCAGAGAAAAGTCATCAACCTGCCTCTGTTATTTTGCACCGAGCAGCAGTCCCATTGTCTCCTGTAGACTGACCAGTGTTATGTTGGAAAGTGCTCATGTTTAGAGGAAACTCTGGGGTTGTTGCTCTAGAATTAGCTGAGTTGTGGTTTAAGGCTTAAACCTGTTCTCAGAAGCTGCACCTGTGGTTTACACTCCCACTCCGTAACCTTCGTCTCTGAAAGGTGTTTCTGAGGTGTTTGAGCTTTTCGGGATCAGTTAGATCAGAGAACTGGGTTTTCTTTTTAATATGTGGTCTAAGTGCCCCTGTATCAAATTGGACAACTGACATCCTGAAATAGATTTGGAACCGATCAGAATAATTTCGCAGGCTCCTTGATCAGAAGATTACATTCTGCTTGCTCGTGGCGTTTTCTCAGGATTGGATTGACCCAATATTTTCAAGAAGTAAGAGGACATCAAAATCATCCTCACTGCTCGGCTCCATTTTATCTCATGCTGTAAACACTGAAATTATTCCAGTATTGATCTGGTAAAATAGTCACAGAGCTGCCGCAGAAGTGAGCAACAAAGAACGCTGTGTCACGGTTATATTTCAAGCCGAGTAAAATAATGAATGTGTGATGGTGTTTCTGTAGGTTCTGGGGGATCTCAGAGCAGACAACCAGAGGCTCAAGGACGAGAACGCCGCCCTCATTCGAGTCATCAGCAAACTGTCAAGATGAACCTGGAAAAAACACCTACATGGAGATGAAGAGTATTACAGATTTATTTGTCATCCAGCTCAGAAGACACAAAACAAGGAACAGAGACGCAGCATCAAACACCTGCAGAGCACATTTAACAGTAACTGGAAGAGCATAGAGATTTCAGGGTTATTAGCTTGTGTTTGGGCCTTTATGATTTGGCAGATCTACTGTATAACAAGCTGAACTGCACCTCCCGTGGACTGACAGGGTGTCCCTGCTCACATCCACTTTTATATTAAGTTTTTATTGTTGTATTTTTTAACTGGAATATTTTATGTGCTTTGCTTCTGCAACACTTTGTATAAAGATCTGTATCAAGAGACTTAAAGCCATGCACATTGTGAGTTCATAGTCATGTTTTAGATAGATTAACAAATGCCAGTCATGAGTGAGGGGGTGGTAGTTAGAAAAAGAAAAAGACAGTAATGTGCCAAAAACCCAGCCCTGGTTGTGCATGTCCTTTGGGGAACACTCCTTGTGGTCAGTGCTGTTTCTCAGGATGAGTGTTGGGTCGATGCTTCCTGCTCTAGCTGACCGCTGTAAACGTGGACCAAATCTGCATGCTCATTCCTCCCCCGCTCCTCTGAATGTATATTTAAGATGTATATTTATGTACAGGGGCCATCTGTCCTGACAGTGATGTAGGCGTGTTGTCATGGTCTCTGTTGTACAAAGGGGGCGCAGAGTTTCGGGTGCTAAGCAGTGGACGTCAGATGCAGCTCATGCACACGGGCATTCTCACAGAAACCGTTTGTTACAAACGTCACATCTTCCAAGAGGTTGTGGAGAACGCACGCTCTCTTCTTAGTACTGTAAGTCGGTAGGAATTTCACTTTGCCATTTTGACTGGATGCTTCTGTAAAAGCAACAACCCCTAAGCTAAGTATTCGCCCCCGTGACGGACAGCTGTTATTTTCTAACAGACAGGCCAGATGGGTCAACGTTTGAATGTTTACTCCTGTTTTAAAGAAACATAACTCTTGCATGTCAAATTGTATTTTGATGCCGTGCCTTTCGATATGCATTTGTAAGTAATATTTCTATTTTGCTTTGGTAAACGTACACCGTTAAGTATAAAATACAATTTGGGCAAAAGCATTTCACGGCTCTTGTTTCTTTTAATTTGTAAAACATATCTTTCCACCATTGACTGAACATTCCCTTTACTCTCAAAGGGTCAGAATGGTCCTTCAAAAGTTAGCACATCATAACTCCAGTGGTGCTGTTATATGTGTGTAAAGACGATAACTGTTGACACTAGAGCGAAGTTCGATATATCTTTATCAATATTAATCCTTATGCAGATCTATCATATTGCTGAAAATGGCGGTTGAATGGTAATGAGAAATGATAGTTCAGGAATTAAGAAAAGTTAACTCAAATATTTATATTTGGCTTAAAATCTTGTATGTTTTATTGTGAAGTTCATTCACATACATTAGACTGAAGGGTTCTACTGGTGCGAACAGTCCATGAAAGATAATATGACACTGATGTCAAATGTTTTAATGTTACGATTGGTAAGAAATGTGACCATTTAAAGAGGAACCTCAGATCTATCGTTTCCGGGTCTTAAGGAGAACTGCAGCATATGGATCGCTCGCCTCAACTGATGTCACATGAGTCAGCGTCAGTTGGGGCTAAAGACTAGATAAAGTTTGGGTCGTGGAGTTGAGACTCTCCTTAAGGACCATGTCTTTGGGACAACCTTTCTGAAGACCTAAGGGGCAGCAGAGGGTTGATATTTATTACAGCAAACAAAAAGCTAAAATTTCCCCCTGCTTTTTACTCTACCTTTCAATAAAATTTTATTTATTCATATTTTAGCCTATTTCATTGTTATATATTTTCATATATATACGTTTTTTATGCCTGTGTATAAATATATACACAGAGCTTGTCCAGGTAGGAACAGTTCTACAATCTGTAAAACACCACAATGTTAGAGGCCAAGTTGAGCAAAATTTTTATTGACTGAGAAGAGCAATCACAAATGATGACAGACTATACAACCCCACCAGCATGCCAGCGTTTTATAGAAACTGTACAATGTGAAGGAATGTATGGAGCAGGAATACACCGATATCATTATCAGAAGAAACAAAACAAAACTTTTACATCCATATGTTCTGGTACAGTACAAGTCGCTTTCAGTTTAGTGTGACAGGTCAGTTGTGTTTCTCTAGTAGTCTCAAGTTTTGTAATGTGGGTTATAGTGTCTTTCTGAGAGGGTCACTGGGTAAAAACACTGAAGGCCTGGTCAGTCTTTTGTATTTCCTCCTCACTGCCAGTTTCTGTCTGTGGGTGAGGCCAGACACCGACGAGGTCTCCGGCAGCAGCAGACGGTGCCTGGCTCAGCCGCCTTCTGGACTTTCTCCGGTTCTACTCCACACTAACTTTCCTGACTGCGGGCTACAAGTTATGAAGCTATCTTGAAGGGGAGCACTGAAGGGGAATGATGTACATTAAGGCAAAGGGGAAACAAACAAAAACAATAAAGACTAAAATAGTAATGCTTGTTGCCGTTTTACTCCACATGATCGAAGTCAATGCTAAGGCCTCATGGCTAAACGGAATGAGAGTGCCAATACTGATATTCACAGGGTTTGGTTTCTTATCTCCAATTTTTCACATTCAGTCCCCTCCGAATAGGAGGTCATTTTATTCTGGGGGTGGGTGCGTGCAGCTGTATGAGAGTGACCTGTAGAAACAGTCTCTACTACAACAGGGCTAACAAAGAAGATGGTAGCGAGAGTAAGCCCTTGATATTACGTATGACTGCTCGTGCACACGGCATGCTAAAGACAAGAAGTTTGAACATTAGTCGATAGATAAGTATCTTATTTCTATACCCTTGTACTTTTACTCCCCTGTTCACTTTGGTCCCACTCCAATGTTAAAAAGAGCGAGTGGGTTAATACATTTAGGGCAGGGAGGGAGAAGCTGAAGAGCAGCTCTGAATGAATTATTTTAACAAGGCAGGTTCTGGTAATTCTATCAAAAGACAGCGAGCAAAGTAGGCGGCAAAGCCGTGGGACGGGAGGGGGGGTAGTGCGTGGATATGGTGGGGCCCGCTATGAAAACAACAGCTGATAAACAGTGATGTGAATACAGTCACGTCACACAACGATTGATACAATTATATAAAAAAGGCAAACAAAAGTTGATTGTACAGTTGCTTTTCCACATGTACTTGATACTGAGAGAGGAAAACACCATTCTGGAAAGGTGGAGGGGGGTAATCTCTTCAAGCAGCAAAAACGACTGGTAGGAAAGGAGTGGGTGGGGGTTGAGAAAGTAAGGTGCTACATGGTGCGGCTCGTGGGGGGGTGTGGGGGTGGGTGGGGATGGCAGGGTGGTGTACGATGGTAAATCGTGTGCAACCAATGAAATGATGAGCAGGTGGGGAGATGCTGGACGGAGTGGCGGGTGGGGAGGAATAGGGGTAGGGGGGCTGCTGCTACTTCTGCTGCTGCTACCAATGCTGAAGGAGACGTGGGCTGGGGTGTGTGAAGACCATGAGGCAGGAACTAAGGCATGAGATGAATGAAATGCACAACCAAGTCAAAACAAAGAAGGCAGAAATGGTCGACGCAGGGCGGGGACGAGGGCAGCGGCTGAGGAACACAAAGGGGCGGGGGAGTTTAGACTCCCTCGACCCCCCCCCCCCCCCCCCCGCCCCCAGACACGAAGGCCTCTTTTAGTCTTTCCAGTCTTTCTTGATGTTGAGGTTCCACTCCCAGGACAGGTGGTCGTGCTTGTCGTCGTCGGTGAACTTGGATTTGATGACGTAGTTGCCGCGGGCCATCAAGCCTGTAGGAGCCTCCTCCACCGTGGTCAGGAAGTCGTATTCATTGGGACGAGGCCCGTAGCTGCCAACCATGTAGTCGGATTTATCAACTGTTAACAAATGGAAAACAATGTTAACAAACTTTGTCTCCATTAGGAATGAGCAATAAGTTTGTATGCAGATTTTAAATTCCCAGAGTGAGGATTAACAAAGTCACAACCAAAGAAATCACGGATAAGCATAAAGAATTGTTCCTGAGAGGTAACCTTCTAACACTGGCATTGAATGGAGACGGTTGAATAAAGGAATAGTGTTGACACGTCTGACTCATAATCAGATATTTGACTTGGATATTATGGAAACAGGGTGAGAGAAGAGCAACGACATACAGTAAATGGTCTGCTGCTCCACTGGTATCTGTCCTAACCAATCAGGTCATCTCGTACATTTCTAACAAAACTATGAAAGGGAAAAAATCTCTGTCTGTATGTCTCACATATCTCGAGAACGCTAAATGATCCGTATTTCTAGTCTTGATAACCACTCAAAGCTCTTTAGACGTTAGTTTTTGCCATTCACCTATTCACACACAGATTCAGCAGCACTTTCTCTGTGGGGCTCAGTATCTTGCCCAAGGACATTTCGGTGTGCGGAATGAGGAAGACTGGGACTAAACAGCCGATCTCCTAGTTAGGGGACTACCCCCTCAGCCACAACCGCCCCAACAATCTCATGGGCTTCACCTTTACCTTGTGTATTGTTAAGGGCCAAAGGAAGTGAAGTGTTGCATTTGGTGCGACTGGAACACGCAATTTGTTAAATATGAATAAACTTTGAATAAACAGACCCGTGCTCTGTAGCAGCAGCAGCTGAACATTTCTACGCGGTGGCCCACGACAAAGATTTTGGTTCCACTTGCAGTGCAGCATTTCCTCGGTTGCACCAGTGCACCTAACATTTAGCTGCTCTGACTATCGCTGATTTCATACATTTACTGTGGAAGAGGTGCCTGAATAAACACTCCAGATTATCTATGGACTGTGTCCGAGTGACCTCCTAGTACATAGTCGGAAGAAAACCAGGATAATTCCATGTGAGAACACAACAGGGGATCCCCTGCTGGATTCACCTCCAGCTTCTAACACGTGACAGATGTAAAAATGATAAAAACTAGCCAAGGAAACACATATCTCCCAGTGAAAAAGCGGTGACACACAAATAGAAGACACCACACCGAGCCCCTGGGCCTGCCACGCTCCCACTCAGTCACAAACAGACAGTGAAGCAGTGACTGAAGTGACTGAAGTTTACTTTGTGTTTGTTTGATTCGCTCCTGAATTTATGGCGCATGCATTGAAACACTTTGAAAAGTCATGACATCAGTGTTGAGAACTGATACTGCACTAGTCATACCAATACTGGGTGGGGCCTCTGTTTGCTCTCAGATCAGTGTCAGGTCTTCATGGCATGGACTCCACATGAATGCGTCACATCAGCAGATCTGTAAGCTGTGACCAGTGTGGTTGTTCTCCTCTGACCTTTCTCATCAGCAGAACAACTGCTCACTGGATGTTCTGTGAACATCCCAGGAGATCAGCACTTCAAGAAACCCAGACCAGCTCATTCTGATGGTTGAACATTAGCTTCTGACCTGTATCGGCTGGAATGGATGTAAGCACTGCTGCCCAATGATTGGCTGATTAGTTCATGGCATAAATAAAATGGTGTACATATGTTCCTATTAAAGTGCTCAGTGTATGTACTATAATATTAACTGAGCCTTGTTCAGTCTAAAATCTCACATCCACATTTGCTTCTTATATTCAATGTGTTTTTATTGCTATTTCCATACTTAAATTTATTTTAAATATTTTTTGATAATTGATGAGCAAAAAAAGTCAGAGAAACAGTTGGTTCCTTAGTGTTAGAAAATATTATGAGCAATCTGATAAGAAGCGAACAGGAAGCGGGTGTTGGGGACTGCGTCGTCATAGCCACAGATTTTCAAAATGGGGCCAGCAGCATTTTTTAAGTTCTCCATTTTTAGGGTCTTGTAAACTCTGGAGTATTGTGCACACCAGACAAAAATAAAGCAAAAAAACAAACTGAATTGTAGTAGTGTGGATACAAAATACAAAATGTGAACAGACCTGTGGAGAAAACTGTTTGCAGTTGCACTCAGTGTCACATTTGAACACATTAAGCATCTAAACTTAATGTAATAAACATTTGAAGGTACAGTTTTAAATTGTGCGACGTCCACATACCTACCTGACCAGCCTACAAACTGAAAAAGGTAAATAAACCTTTGTTTGTTCGGGAGCTCATTTACATCATGCTTGTGGACACATAAGATAGAAAGACAGTTAGTTTTTTTAAGTTAAGACTTTTTGTGTTGTGCAACATCCTGCTGTCTGGTATTTAGTCACTGTCACCGTCAAACAAGGAAAGAACTGATTTGATTGGCTATACTCAAAGGAAATTTTTGTATATCCAGACAGAGATTGAATTATAACATCATTATGGAACACAATTGTTTTTTTTATTAAAACGCAGCACATGTAAAGTAAAATAAACATATATATATATAATGACATAGATCTGGATTTTAGGAAGACTAATGACAAATCATTTCCAGGTGATCATCTGATATTCAGTAATTAACTGGGCTGATAAATTCAAGCGGAGCAAACACAATTTGTGTAGGAGAATAAGAAGGGTGAAAAAGTGTTTACTCACTCTTCATTCCTTTCCTGTATGTTTGTTGCACATACTTCAGACCCGAAACAATCTCCCTGTTCACCTGCAGAGACACACCCACACATTGTTAAAGACATATTGCAGAATGACGGATGTTCTGTATTGTTGAGTACTGAGACTCCAGAAGTGTTTTTCTGGGACTCAAAAACGTCACCCACCCCTCCATCAGCATAGTGTTGAGTAGATAATGAGTTCATTTTTCAGTGAACTATCCCTTTAAGCTCTGCCTACACTATTTTCTGAGTTTTTTCTCAGAGCCCACAGCCGACCTTAGCAAAAGTTTACTGTTCTTCATATGTTCTTGCTATTCAGAAAATTGTGTTCAGCACCACATTCAATTTGCTGCCTTTTCTATGTCTTACATACTGTGAAGATCTTGGCAGAAAAACAAAATGCTTGTTACAACATGCAAACAAGCAATTTGCTAACAAGTGGATGGACTGTTCAATGACAAAAATAGCAACATCATTATTAGTGTCACATTAAATGAAACCTTACTGGTGTAGCAGGCAAGTCATATTTTCAACATGGCAACAAATACGAGGGTCATATATACATGGAATGCTATGGAACGTCATTGTGTGCATATCATTGTGGCTGCAGCAGCTCTCACCTTAAAGCTGATCATTATTTTGTATTCCACTCCCTCCTTTAGGACAAAGGCCTGCTTCTTAAAGGGTTCCAGGTCTCCTGTTCGAAACCACAGGGGAAAATAATTATTTTCATTATTATTTGCATAGCACCAAATCATAATATAGATTATCTCAAGGTGCTCTAGAAGGTCGAGACCTTAAAAATGATTATCAAAAACCAACAGTTCCCACAATGAGCAGCACTTTGGCAACTGTGGATAGAAAAAACTCCGTAATTAACTGGAAGAAAACCTCTAGCAGAACCAGACTCAATGTGGGCGCCCATCTGCCTCAGCCTTTTCCTAAATGTTTGAGTGCACCTTTAACTAGAATAGTACTCAGTAGAGTGAAACCATCTTATGCCAAAAGCCCCCTTAAATTCAATCAAGCTGCACAAAACCTCAAACACACACATATATCAACTCTCTAAATATGCCAGACAAATATATTTTCAAAAAAATGCTTTATCTCACACTGTTAAATAAAGTGATTATAAATTCCTGGATCTGCCCCAAGAAGTACATCTACACGAAAATTGAATGAGTTCTTCCTTGACCCATACCACATCCTTCTACTTCGTTTAGTGGTAATGTGTCCTGCTCACCTGCCCTCACAAACAGGATGAGCACACACATCCACTGCATAACCATAAACAGGGAGTCCATTTCTAGCTTAAATGTTTAGCACCATCACCTGAATTGATCGCTCTATACAAATAGTTCTAATGTTTGTTTTTGGCTTGTGAGTGTGACCCATCAAAAATTGCCTGTGCATATTCAGAGGGATTTTTGTGGAGTCCTGACTGTGATGTCCTCTCCCTGGGTCTCCATGTCTAGTTAACATTGCACTTAATTCTGGTGGCAACATACTCAGTACGTGGCTCCTGGCAGCTCTTAACTTTAGCCTGCAAGTAGCTAGAAGCTATCTCAAACTCAAGTCAACACAGCAACCAAATGCCAAAAGCTGAACTGTTGGTAATATTTCAAGTGAAAGGATTCTGACACTGCGACGTGCAGCAAATGTTTGAAAACAGTTTACAACCGCTTTGTAAAACCCAAACAATACCCAACTCTACATCAGACAGGTCTGCCATACAAGCTGCACTGATTCATTTACTGGAACTGACCTTACTCACTGACTAAGTGTGTATGACTCATACCCAGCAGGCATGTGAGGGTTACTGCTACTTCAAACATAAAAGGTGCATGTCATCCCAATTCATCAATAAGATAAAAATCCTTCTGAAGCCATTTGCATCATCTGCAGGAACCTTGATATAGTTTTAGCTTCATGCGTCTGTGGATATGAACTGGATGAACTGAAGCCTCTGGAATGTTACAACTTGTTAACAGCATTCATTCAGGTTATAAACAACCACCTCTTGCTCACATCCATATTTGAACTTCAGTGACATTTATTAATGTTACTGATGTTTATATATCAGTTCTGTAAAAAGTACATTTTTATATTTTTAACTTTTTTATTTTTGAATGAAAGTTAGAACATAAAGTTAGGGGGTGTACTGAGGCCGCGAAACAAACAGCAGATCATTTCTACTCTGAGGATAAAGTGTTCATGATCTACCCACTTGTATGGGTCTCAAGTTCAATCACAAAAACACTACAGTATCTTTTTTACTTTATAGTTTTTTTTATCATAAAAAGTTTCATAGTTGAATAATCAGCATCACTCTCGGATATTTGGGAGTAAATTAATGAAAGGGACTGAGGAGTGATGCAGGGGAAGCAGGATACAATGTTCTGGATGGAAGCAGATCTAGGCCAGCTGGGGCATGAGCAGCTCTCACAGCTCAAGCCTTAACTGCCAGATTGTCGCTCGAGAATTTCCCTAGTCATTCAAACCTTTGTAGACTGATCTCTAAGCAGTACGGGATTGCAACCAAAAAAAGCAGACACAGGGCTGAGTTAAGAGTGATGCTATTTTTGAATGGAACAAATATAGTTTGTGACATTGTTAAATAGTGTCACAAAGTATAGTCAGGTGATAGAGTATCATCGGGTAAAAGATACAGAGGATAGATTTCTGTGTTGAAATGGTTGGAGCACGTGCTGTTGATCTTAAGCTGTTCAACCTGGTCTCAAGTCTCAGTTCGGTTATTCATTTTTGGTTTGTTAATGAAAACATTAATTTATATGTTCAAGATCCATTATCTATCAAAATGATTTGAGGGCAATAACATGTCTACTGTATCAGGGCTCTGTGGTGTGACTGAAGACCAGTGTTTGCAAATGCAACAAAAAACTGCCACCATATATAACAAATTCACAACTGAAGCACTGTACGATTTAGTTTTGTGTGTGTGTGTGTGTGTGTGTGTGTGTGTGTGTGTGTGTGTGTGAGAATCACAGCCACTTTGTGTGTTGACAGTGATATGAGGGTTTGTGTACTTGCTTGTGTGTGAGGTGAATTGATGAGGCTTTGCTATTCCACTTGGTAGTTGTACTCTGTCGTGCAAGTAAAAACCATGTCCCGGTCTGCATGGAGTCTGCCCAGACAGACAGACCTTTGTTCTCTCATTGGTGAATCAGACACTTTTTGAATCCAATTTAAATATATATGTGTATTATGTTTGTATGAATAAAACAGAGTTGAGCTGCTAATTTGAATATAATGACGTCTTTATACAGTTGTAAGGTCCCTGTAATGAAAACAATGTTAATCTGAAAGCGCTTGTTAAACTTTGGTATTTGTTGTCTAGAGCGCAGCGAGTTATTTGCTTTTCACATACCTGTTTAATGCGCTACACCTGCGATTGTTTTTAGAGATGGTAAAAGATGTTTACCCATGCTACAAAACTCTCCACCTCTGTAGCACCAGTGCCACGTGTGAATTAAAGTTGACATACAGCCCTGTGTATACAGAAGGCAGAACAGGGACTCACCTTGCAGATCCAGGACCAGGGGGTTCGGAGCACTTTCACACATCAGCGACATCCTGGTCACTTGGACATTGGAGACACTGGGGTCTGCGACAGGAAACAGATGGTTCAATACAGAAAACTAATTTGCTCTCAGACATGAGAATCTTAGACTTATTACCCTGTAGGTTTGTGTAGGATGCTAACTTACTCCAGCTTACTTGACCTACTTCATCCTGACACCATAACTTCAACGTGACAACACTTGAGTGGAAGCATGCAGAGACTTTAGAGCAGCAAACATTTACAAGAGGGCCTGCAGCCATCCAAGTGCACAGGCTCGAGGGAGCTGGAAGCAGAACATCTCTGCAGTAGTTGGGAAAGACTCTGCATTAATTAAACTTCAGGTTATTCTCAGTCACACTGAAGAAACCTTCCATCTTCTGAGCCTGAATACTGATCCTCAGGGGCTCAACATACCAGAAAATTCTGCACCCACAGTATAATGAATGTTTGTAGAGAGTGTTAAGCAATACGAGGTGAAAGGTAAAAATGGTCCCTCAACTGTGTCTAATAAACATTAACTCTGTTAGAAATAGGAACACCTTGTTGCCTGGTTAATGTGCTCTTCTCATGCCTGAGTCTGTATTATTCACATATGGTGATTGCAGGTATCTGTTTTGTACGGGGTGGCAGCTTTTTACTGTTCATAAAAGAATACCTGAGTATTTGTCCCCACTAATTGTGAAGGTGATGGCTGCATGTCATCGATTTTGGCTCATCACCTTCAAAGCTCTGAATGTGGAGTACTAACATTCAGGGCTGTGAGTCAGCCACAGCCAGGAGACGACAGGCACCAGGATTTGACAAGGAAGATGAATGCATGGAATAAATAAAGATGACATCTTTGGTTCTTCTGACTTAGCTTCTCTTTTTAAACTGTCCCCTAAGTGTCCAATGCTAGGACTGCAATGCAGAATGGGGAGTACTTATAAATGAACCATCATCAGTCTGATATCAGAACACTATCAGATAAGAGCTGTATCAATCAGTAAAGTATCAGTAAATATATAACCAATTTATAATGACATTGTGGGTTTGGAAAGCAAATTGTGAGCTGAACTAACACACCCATTTTCTGCCTGAACTTTAAGAAAGCTTATTTAAAAAGGTGACTTTCCGGAAACTAGCTTAACCAAAAAGGTCCCTTCATATGCATAATTTTATCTGATTTTATATTTATGGGATGCTTAGTATTACCATAACTTAATATAAACACAACAAAATATTGAAAATTAAAATGCAAGAAAAAAAAATTCTGCTACAGATGAAACCACAAAACATAAGGCAAATCAGAGGCATAAATATCAACTCATAAGAAAAACAGAGAATGTGCTCAAGGTACATTTGGGTCAAATGCCATTTCACCCCTTGGCCCTTCCCCTTCGTTTTGTGGGTTCACGTGTAGGGGTAGGCTGTCCCAATAGCTGCTGGAACGGAGGGGTAGACCCACAAATGTAGTATTTTCTCCTGTCCAACGCCCCTGCTCTCACTCACTCACACACACACACACACACACACACACACACACACACACACACACACACACACACACACACACACACACACACACACACACACACACACACACACACACACACACACACACACACACACACACACACACACACACACACACACACACACACACACACACACACACACACACACACACACACAGCATTACCTGCCACAGAGATCCCAGAACCAAGCAGGGCTTCCTTATATTTGCGTAGGCTTTCATCATCCTTATCCAGCTCATGGATTTCTTGCACCGTCTTTTGGGCTGGTGGCTTGTAGTCCAACGGCTCTGGCTCCTCATTTTCGGCGGCGATGGCTGCTAGCTGCTCTGGAGTCACCTCATCCTCAGCCATGACTGGACAAAGATTATGTTCATGGGGAAGGAAAAGACATGGGGCATTAAAAGGATATAGCAAAAATATAGCAGGTAAGGGTTGAGAGGAAAAAAGAGGAATGAAAACATTGGAAAAACAGTTTGAGATGGACAACATGGCGTTAATTCTTCTCTAATTCCCTGATAGACACTTGCCTCTTTGAGGAAAGGTTGTAAATCACTGGACAAACAGATGACCACAGCAACGATGTCAGCGAGGAATGTGTTGCTGCTCTGTGAGGCTCTGCTGGTAACACAGCAGCCTCAGCATCAGCATCGGCATTTCTCATTATGCTGCTGTTGATGACCGATATCTTCTATGTGATATCATCTGTACATATTTCTCTGAAATTACATCACCGCCTGGAGAGTCGAGAATGAGGCGTCATGAATCACATGATGCAGAGCCTCTCCTTGCAGGGGTGGTCCTTCACAGGCCTAGACATTATTTAGGTCACAAAAGAAGGACTGTGTTCTTATATATGGTATTTTTATATCTCCTTACATTTGTATTGCAGTTCTCAGTGGGTGCTGGTCTCCGCCAGGGCTGCGCCTTGTCACCAATCCTGTTTGTGATATACATGGACAGGATATCGAGGCGTAGTCGTGGTGGGGAGGGGTTGCAGTTCGGTGGTCTGAGGATCTCGTCACTGCTTTTTGCGGATGATGTGGTCCTCATTGGATCATCGGCTTGTGACCTTCAGCACTCACTGGATCGGCTGGCGGCCGAGTGTGAAGCGGCTGGGATGAGGATCAGCACCGCTAAATCTGAGGCCATGACTCTTAGCAGGAAACCGATGGATTGCTTACTCCGGGTAGGAAATGAGTCCTTAGCCCAAGTGAAGGAGTTCAAGTACCTCGGGGTCTTGTTCGCGAGTGAGGGTACTATGGAGCGTGAGATTGGCCGGAGAATCGGAGCAGCGGGGGCGGTATTGCGTTCGCTTTACCGCACCGTTGTAACGAAAAGAGAGCTGAGCCGCAAGGCAAAGATCTCGATCTACCGGTCGATCTTCGTTCCTATCCTCACCTATGGTCATGAGGGCTGGGTGATGACCGAAAGGACGAGATCGCGGGTACAAGCGGCCGAGATGAGTTTTCTCAGAAGGGTGGCTGGCGTCTCCCTTAGGGATAGGGTGAGAAGCTCAGTCATCCGTGAGGGACTCGGATTAGAGCCGCTGCTCCTTTACTTAGAAAGGAGTCAGCTGAGGTGGTTCGGGCATCTGGTAAGGATGCCCACTGGGCGCCTCCCTTGGGAGGTGTTTCAGGCACGTCCAGTGGGGAGGAGACCTCGGGGAAGACCCAGGACTAGGTGGAGAGATTATATCTCAACACTGGCCTGGGAACGCCTCGGGATCCCCCCGTCAGAGCTGGTCAATGTGGCCCGGGAAAGTGAAGTCTGGGGCCCCCTGCTTGAGCTGCTCCCCCCGCGACCCGACCCCGGATAAGCGGATGACGATGAGATGAGATGAGATGAGATTTGTATTGCATGCTTCTTATTATTACTTTACTGATGATTATTTTTGACTGCCAAAGGACTATCTTATCTTATGATCCGTCACTTAGTTACATTATCCTCCAACAACTTAATGTTGGCCGTTTATTTTTAAAATTGTAAAAACCCAAACATATGTGACTCTGAGGTTTCCAACTATATCCCCAGTTAAAAGTTGATTTCTTTAGTTTTTCCTCACTCTTGCCCTGTTAAGCCCTGTGAGGCAAATTGTACTTCGTGAATATGGGCTATCCAAATGGATTATTTCTAAACAAATCTGATATTATTACAAATTGTAATCTTATAAGCAAAGACTATATGGTTAACACTCTACTTTTTATAATTTAAAACTTTATATCTTTTTGGTTTTGGACTGTTGCTGGTCAGACAAAACATGTTATTGGATGATATTACATAGGACTTTAATCAACTGTGTTGGATAATTTTTATTTTCTTTTGTTTCATGGACAAAATGTATACCTGACTGATCAAGAAAAATCATAAGTTGCAGTCAGGGGACAATAACTGTGAGCCAAGTAGTATTTGACATCAGTTTACATTACACAACAACAACAGGAACCACAGACATGCTTTCTGCAGGCACTCTTAGACAAGTAAATTGTAGCAGAGCGATAGAAAATATTTGTTTTGGAGTATCTCTGCTTTTAATTTTGACAGCAAGAGTAGAGATAAAAAGGGATGGTGCAGGACAGAGAGGAGATGACATGTAGCAGAGGACCTGAGCCAGGTTTAACCCAGAGCCACTGCAGTGTACGAGGCCTCACCTTTGATAAATGGTATGTGTTAAACCAAGAGAGCTGACAGTGCACCCCACAGTGCCAAAGTTTAAAAGCACACTCTGCTGCACAGCTAACTGTATATCTCAAATACATGTCAATTACGGATGGACACTGAAAAGCTGGACAGAGGAGACAGATATGGCTATGATAGATTTATTATCTAGAGTTGCCAATACTAATGTACATAACATCTGTAAACTAAGGCTTGGGACCAGTGACAGACGTGCAGAGACCAGATAAAGATGGCCCCATCTGGTGAAAAGTGAGTCAATGAGCAAACCTTTCTGCGGCTCTCGCCTCCGACCTGCCCAAACCTGCAGCTGTCAGAGGAAATATCTGAACCCAGTAAAGGAGTGAACTCTAACGACTGAGTGGATTTAGTCTGTAGCTAATATGTGCCTGAGCAGTTGCCAAAAACCCTGCACACAATGTCCCCTTTTCCTATTTAAGTTAGCCACTATGCGCACACATTTTTTTGCCTGAAGAAGCATTAACAAGTGATTCATTTTTTCTTATATTCAAAGTTTAGCTCAAGTTAAATAACAATGGTTGTCTATGATGAAATCTCACTTTGAATGGTGCATTTGAATAATAAAGAATGTGGCTTCAAATATCATTGAGCCTGGCTGGAATGATCCAGTGAGAATGGGTCATGTGACACAACGAGGCAGTGAAGAGGCAAAGCTCTTTATTGAACATCCGTTGGACCTCACACAATGAACTCCAGTCTGCACAATAAATGACATATATATACACAAGAGCCTAAATTTAGATCAAGGCCATTTGGAATGATAGAAGCAGTGTGTGTGTGTGTGTGTGTGTGTGTGTGTGTGTGTGTGTTTGTGTGTCTGTGGGGGGGGGGGGGGGGGGGGGTACAATCATACGTAGACAGTAGCCGATCATGAGTCTGAATAATTTACTATGGTTTCTTTAAATGTACGACTCAATCAGAGTCTTTCCAGTCTGTCATCTGCTTTGTTTGCACAGTGCAAGGTTCACAGGGACATGGCTTATGATGGAGCTGACCATAAGATACAAGGCACCGTTCAGTTCTGCAACACAAAACATCAACGTTAAGATATTTCAGGATTGGACCGGAAGCCAGTGTGACAGGCCCATCTCACCCAACTGGAATCAAACTGCTCCCTGAACAGGAGAGGAAGCTAGACAGTTCTAATTCACAGATGGGAGGCTGGAGACTGATTCACCTCTGTCTGCCGGGGCCTCTTCTGAGTGGATCTAACAAAGTGTAGGTCTGCAGAAATAGGAGCCAAGTCGCTCATGAGCAAATGTCAAGTTCACATAATGTTCAGAGAAAATCTCCACTCTTAGGAATATTTATCTGTGGATATCTGGACACATTGATCATAACAAATCTCAGCTGAGACAAACAAATCCACGTTTCCTTTAAAAACACGCTGTGCTGACATGATCGTGGCCTCTTCTGAATTCTGTTACGTCCAAATATTTCGGTCAAGAAGCTAACCGCAGCTGCCAGGGCAATACAGCAGCTGCTCCCCATCATGTCTGGGGGGGGGGGGCGGCGCATCTCTTCAGACACACCGCTGCTTCTGACAGCTCGCCGGGGTCAGCGGCAGCTCTCTGCAGAAGTGAGCTGTTCTGGGTGAGCAGGTTCATATCCGACACCGGGACTGAACTTCTCTTGACGCAGAGCCTGGCACTGGGCGGGACGAAGCCCAGACGAGGTGCTGCCTCTATGGGAACAATCCAGACAAGCTAACAAGAGCCGGCGGCTACCGTTAGCTCGACAAGTTCTCCCCAGCTGACGGGGGCAGAGAGGGACTGGGCGGGTTCGAGTGACCTGCTTCGGCCCCAGTCCCTCCAGCAGCGCGGTTTCCTCGCGCCGTTGCATGGAGGACTCTTACCTTAGTGTTTGTGGTCTCAGGTGCCTCTGCAGTCAGTGCGGTCTCTGCGCTCCGGTGCAAGTATGGCGAACAAGGGGCCGGCGCCGCCCCGCGCGCTGCACGCGCAACACGGCTCCCAGATATAGGTACGCGCACGCAGGTGACGTACAGAGCGGTGCTGCGCGTCGCCAAAATTCATGGTTCGGTGTGTATTATGTGCCCTGACGGTTTACAGAGACTCAATAACACTAGTTCCCTGTCTGCATGGTGTGGGCGTGGACTGTATACACTGGTGTAAGAGAACAGACTCAAGGGTGGGGTGACACTGATCACTCTTTGCTTCTCACCAACATTTGACCTAAGCAGACCACAAAGACACTTACAACTAATGCCTTGTTGCATTGGTCCCATGTCCGATGGGGGGGTATATGACATCGTACAAACCTGCACTTTTACAAATTGCAAGAGCAACAATATCATTAAAAAAAAGGCTAAACATTAAAAACTACTTCATTCTTGGTCTGACCTGGAGCGGTTATGGTTAGCGCCCCATGTGTCTGAAGGAGAGGTATCCCAGATCGCTCCTTTCTGCACCAGGAGGGCTGTACAACAAGCTCTGCTCCCAGTGGGACTACACACACTTTAACTCTGTGCAATACAATGGTTATTTAGCAATCCATTCTCTGTATACATTGTAACACTGCAGATATTTTTACATGTATATATTCCTTAAACTTAGGTATTGCATGCTACTTATTTGAGTCTTGCTTCTGTAATATTGTAAATTTCCCCATTGTAGGACTGAGAGGATTCAAAACTTACATTTTTCCTCTCACCTTTTTGTTTTTTTAAACCATTGTATTACTCAGTGGACCCCTTTAAGCAAAATAGTTCCAATTCATATATTAGCAAAACAGTATAGGTGTAGTTCCGCTTCCATTTGGTTAAGTTGACCTAAAAGAAATGGAGCTATATAGTAGTTATTTTACTGTACACAGCTTCCTGTCATGAGCAGATGATGCAGAGCTACTTCTTCAAAATACACAGCAGATGCTCAGGTGCCTTAGCAAGTGATGAAAAAGGCCAACAAGGCTGGTCAAGATGCTTACTTCATCAGGGGTAAATAAGAGGCTGGCAAGTAAACATCTATTATTATCAAAATCAGCTAAACTTACATGAAGACCTAAAACAAGGCATGCTCTGTTAAAAAACACTGGAAGACATTTCAATAATGTATTTATATACAAAACCCTTTGAAATACATTTAACATGGTGAGTATACAGTATCAGGTGACTGAGCTGGTGTTCATTAGCAATTTAACAGTACATTGAACAGCAAATCAAGCAACTGAATCTGATTTATTATGATAAGTTTAAAAAAATACGTCATGTTGCAGGTAATTGTCCAAACATTAAGAAAAGGGCACATGAGTTGATGGCCTAAGAGAAAAATAATCAAAAAAACGGCTCCCGGACAAATTGCTACAAAAAAGTCAAAATAATCCAACGTCCATACAATAAAACGGCTGCATAAAATGTCCAATCCACCATATCACATTAACCTGATTGTTTTTAATGTCCAAAGTGTTGTTTTAAAAATTGAACGACAACAGCATCCTCCGTTCTTCTAACTGGTGTCCATCTGAAACTAAAACACAAGAAACACGATTAAGTTATCGATAGATGTTCACTGTAGAGTTAAAATATATAAGAAATCTTTTTTTCTACTAGACTATGTACCTTGGCATTGTATGCATCCAACTGGGCATCCAGCTCCTCTGCAGAAAGCTGGGGGGCTCTGTTTCCACCTCCTCTTCCACGTCCTCGGAAACCTCCACCACCTCCCCCTCCTCCTCCACCGCCACCACCTCCTCCGCCACCACCACTTTGCCTCTTTTCGCCTCTGTCCCTCCTTTCGAACTTGGGTTGACCAAGTCTGCTCCGGTCAAAACCGCTGTTTGAACTAGAAAGACACCAAAGAGATAAGCCATTTGCAGCCAAATAAACCCCATTAATCTCCCAACCAGTTATATTGCAGCGGTTATTAAAGCAACCCAAGTGATTTCCCCAGAGTTCACAATCACTAGTCTTCCCAAAATCCAACCTACAGCCAGCCAACATGACGTACCTTTGTGTTGACGGTCTATGTTCCTCGACCTCGGACGTCACTTGCTGGATTTTCATGGGACGGCCTAATAATTAAAAAAGACAAATGTTTAAATGTGTGAAACAACTTACCGTGCTTAAAGAAGCCCCTCCAAGTACAACAATGCCGTAGTAGAATAAGACCTGATTCCTCACCATCAAGTGGGACACCATTGTAGTGCTTCATGGCTTTTTGGGCATCAGCCTTACTTTCAAAGTGAACATCTGCCGTGCCTTTACTGCGGCCAGACCGATCGTAGTGAACAGATGTTTTCTGTAATGGACCAAACTCTGCAAACAGCTCCTGGGGATAAAAGCAGAGCAGTCAGTCACATTCACAACACAAAGACGTGGCCAAAGATTCATAGAGTTTAGTGTATTACCTTGATATCTGAGTCGGAGACACCAAATTCAAGATTGGAGACCAGCAGTTTGCCGTTACTCTCCACACTTCTTTCAGGTACTGCGGTCGGTCCTCTGCGTCCACCGACATGATCCTCAAACATGTCATGCTGCCATTTGTCTGGTAACTCTCTGGGCTGTAAAGGACAAGACATTACTACAGACTTCTGAATACACAGAATTCACAAAGAAGCGGACTGGTGCAGAGGTTACACAAGAAATGTTACTGGGCTACACATTCAAAAGCATGTGTGAATGATTCTGAGATGCTTGCTTAAGAAAGAATCATTCAGTTCTTTAGTTTCTGTTTGTAGTTGATGTACTGATACTTTTGTGCAAATATTTTTTAATGAGTTATATTTATTTCCTTTCTTAAATGGGGACAGAATAAATGTGTTGTACCAGAAAAAGCACAATACTACTTTCCAACAGTTACGACAAAGAGTTTGTGATGATAATCAGAAAGTCTAGCAGTTTTAATCTAATACCTGTGACTATACCCAGGATGGTCGTGAACAGCTTAGGAATCAGGCCAGTTTACCATCCAGTGTTGGAAGGTGGATATATGATTTTCCTCGGACACAAAGAGAAATGTTCTTTCCAGTGAGATAGCGGTGGCGTCCATAGAAAGAACAGGCCCGAGGAAGCGGCATGTTCTCCCTGAGCCATTGAAGTTACCATCCAGCTCACAGTTGCCGCCACTTCACATGACTGGGGACACGACATCTTTGAAACTCTCACACTAAAGTAAAACACGCTGGATGAGTTTGGCTCACTGATCCTCCTCAGCTGACCTCTTTTGCTCAAATAAAGAACCACGCACGGCAGCCATCTTGATAAAGGAACATCCATCCCCTCGGTCGGGGACGATGTTTGAAAACTGTTTCTGCTAGGTGGAGCTCAGGAAAGTTTGAACATGGCGATAATGGAATCGACCTGCGGCTGAAAAGCAACCAGAAACTCAGTGTGGAAATGTGAAGCGATTTAGCGGCAGATATCGTCGTCCATTATAAAAACACCACGACTGATTCAAGGAGCTACAACACAACGTTATTTCAAGTTTAAGATCCATTTCAGCTGCCTCTCTTTCTTACCCGGGTGTACGGTGCGGGCCTGCTGTTTCTCTCCCGGTTGAAGTTATTCTGTCGACCCCGCGTTGGCCTCGACGATCCCCCGGCCCGACCCGAGCCCGCACCGGGCCCCGATGATCCTCCGCCGCGGCCGCTGCCTCCTTTCCTGTTCAACTTGATTATGTCATCCAGAGACATGTTCATCTTGTCTGACATCGTGGTGCTGGAGCCGGGATGTGATGCCGAGGACGAACAAAGAGCTCTCAGCGTGGAGAAGCGGTTCAGAGGTTATTTACTTCTCAGGTGGCGCGGGTGTTGAAACTACCGGAAATGAATAAATAGGATACGGAAGTGACGAAGTCGCGCCCCGCCATTTTTTTCTTTTTGAATAAATCTTTATTCAGCAGCACATACAGAACAGTTCCTTACTCTGATATTAGAGCTGCAGTGTTGATGGGAACTTTAAAGTAGGAAACATGTCGCACATAGCTAATATGATATTTCCCAAATATAAACAAAAATACAGTTTACAAACAAACTCTGTTTAACTCTTTTATATGACAACATCTATTAAACAACTACCACACTGATTCTGTTTCATATCCACTCACGATATGGTTCTACTCAGTTTAACGTGGTTCATTTGGTTTCAGCTTTAAAAACACTGTCCCATATGAGAAAATTATTTTTGAGGCAATCATGTAAACATACACATGATAAATCACAATGAGACAACCAAAGACATTCCAAGTTCTGGTATTACACATGCGAAGCAGAATAGGCTGGATTTAAAAGTTCAGGTGATAGGAGGAACAACAACATCACAAACAGAATGGGGAGAAGTGGGGATAAAGACAGACAAGATACAATTTAATTTTAGAGTGAAGATTGTTTATTAGATGGAATGAAAGAAAAACTTGGGAGAACTGTTCCACCAAAGTTCAGAAACTATGTGCTCTGAACAGAGGTAGATGAGTTTGTCAAACAGAAAATAGCTATTCATCATTTACCTGCAACTAAGACGGAAGCAAGGTATTGTTTTGGCCCTGTGTGTGTATTTGTGTGAGTGTGTGTGTGTGTGTGTGTGTGTGTGTGTGTGTGTTTGTGTGTAGACTCACATGGAGCTGTCCCACTTACACAGTGGTAGATTAACACAATTTGACGCATGACTAAATGTGTACAAGTTCTTCAAATTAATTAACTTATTTTGTCTTTGAATTGGCAAATGAAGCCTGCCTGTTATTCCTCTCCTTCCTCATCCTCTTCAAATGAGTTGATGTCCACTACCTACCTTTTTAATTTTGCCCTTGATTCAGCCTGAGTTTGTCAGGTTGATTCTTATCACGTTAACTTTTAACTTTTGTATTTTATTGTACCATTTTGACTTACTTTAAATCCATATTGCTTTTTTTTGGTTCCATTTAAAGGCTCAACTCCTGTTGTTTTTGATGTGCTATATAACAAAATCTGACTTGATTCGTAACTTACATGAGGTCCAACTTGTTTTAAATGCACCCAGGCCTCAGGTATGATTCATTCAGCCCTACAGTTACGTGAGCAGAGGAGCAGATGAAACACAAAGGGACACAAACTGTGAGAACAAAACTCAACACTGACAAAAGGGACTCACTTCAGTCTACATCTCATTGAGATCAACATCAGCATAGACAGAACAGCCCTTAAAAAGCGTTCGCAGCAGGTTCCATTGCCCATCTCTGCTCTAAAGTGTATGATAGGGCATTATAAAAAATGCATGGTACTTTTTTATGTTGGTGTCTTTAAAGACCCACTGAAGAGTCTCTGTGTCTGATCTCTAATGTGACATCAGCAGCGTCCAGCATAGGAGCAGCAGGGAGCCCAGTGACTCTGTTTGTTTCCCAGCGGGAGTTTAAGCTGTGACCTATGAATCCTCTCTAGTGTTAGGAGGTGGTTCAACGTGTTTCGGAGGACCTGATGTGGGAGCAGAGTGTGAGTGGTTTATTCTGGCTCAGCTGCATGGTTGTATCACTGCAGCAAGATAGACAATGCTGTCCTGGCTATGTGTGGTTATATGTGACACTTTAGTTGCAGCAGGGTTTGTTGAAACATATTGCAGGGGTCTTGAGAACTGCAAGGTAACAGACTGTGAGGGAATTCCAAATGTATTTTGAATGATATTACCTTAGTTAAGGGAATTGCACGAATTACAATCATACTGTGACCCCTCCTTGAAATTGTTTTTCCCCGTTAACTTGAGTTGGTTTTTCATCAACCAGCAGGTTGTGCTAAAGTTCACTACTTCACTATAGGCAAAAAGAGGATTAAGACATGCTCAGTGTGATGTGATCTGGGTGTTATTGGTTTTATCCCACATCTCCTGACTCCATATGATTGGTAAGCACTACATGATGTGACCACACATCATTCTGCCACTTCCAGAGGCCAATCACCCCATAGAAGATGTTCCCAGAATGAACAATCAACAGAGTGATATTGAATCCAGTGGCACCTCTGAAGAAAACAGAGACTTTATATGCATTTTCCATAATAAATGTTTGCCTAACCCTCTAAAAGTTCGGTTACAGCAACACTATGTCAAAATGTGGAATGTAGAGTCTACGGATCTAAAAGAGCTAAGCTTCCTCAAGAGGTTCCCTGCTTTCTCAGAGTAACACCTCCAGTTCAGTCTGTAGTTGAGCTGAACACACAGGTTTCAGGTTTCACACAGGATCCATATTTTACTATCCAGATTACAACTGATAATACTAAGTGGCACAAAATGATCAAACTATTTCACATCATGGAAATGGTATAGAGATTACTGATCCTACAAAGGGAAAAATGATAGTACAAATATGACAAATATCATACATCTGGCAACACTGGACAGCGCCCTCTGCAGGTCTATCAATCTGGAAGACTACACGTATATGAGAATAGGGCCGTTCTTATGTGACAAGTCATCTAACACTTTCCCCTTTCCTTTTCACATTCTTATCTTACCGACTCCTCCCTTCCCCTCCCTACCCTATAGATAGACGAGTCATAATTGCAATAGACTACATGCTTAAACTTAATCAAAGGAAGTTTATCTTTATGCTTTATGTTAATCTGTGGAAGAATAACAAATCCTTCAGGTCCTAATTCTGTGGCTGATTGAGGTGAGTTTTATTATCTGAGCAGTGAAGACAAACATGAGAACAAGGCCATAAATTCTGTCTGATGATCAATAGTTCCGCTTCTGTTGCATTATTGCAGCTCTGTGACATGGGTGTGTTACATGTTAGAGTCAGAGTTAGTGGTCATTGTGCCACAAAACACTTAATTATTGATATTACTTATCTCAAGAGCTGCAGAAAGGCTAACCTGAAGTTTCCCAGCTCACTAGCAGTTCCAGGAAGCTATTTTAAAAGTTGGTACACATTACATCATAATAATTTTTATATAATACCTTATGTGACTTTGTGGTTTAGGCCAGTTTTCAAAAGGCTGTAATCAATGGAATGGTCAATTATGTGATAGTTCCTGATTTTGCTAAATGCTAATACAACGTCACAGACGACAATAGTGTTTGATGCAACTCATACAACACAAAAAGAACAGTTTAAGTAAGATAACACTTTAATGCAATAATAATAATAATTCTGAAAACTATTACATGTCATTTTTTTTTGCATGAGTTTCATTCATTTGTGTATGCTGACAGTTTAATAGTGAACATGTGACCAATGGTGCATTTTAGATTCCCCCTGAGATCTTCCACTGTTCGTGTGCTGTCAGGATATTTTTCAGGTATTATGCCACAATAACATCTGATTAATATACTGTAGAACTGCCGCTTCCTCTCAAAATGATACAGCAACACCAATACAAAAATGATGATGTTGGAGTCAACACAAAGCTTTGTTTGGAGAGAATTTTATAAATTTCCAGAGTCAGCTCAGAGCTTTTCATAACAAACAGTAAAAACAGTGTTGTCGTAAGTTGACCTTTGACAAATAACTGGTATAAAATCCAAGTTGAGTCCAGCAAGATCAAATAATAATCAAGATCTTTGTCACTTAAGTGATGAAACATTTGAATATAAAAAATATTTCTACATTGAAATACAGGCTGCAATTGACCAGCAACTGCAGATAAAAACATACAAGCAAAAAAAAAAATAATTAGAACTTTTACAATAGTTCACTTGCTTCTTAAATAAATTTTTGAGCGTGAAGTTGTATATTGATGAAAGGTGACTCATCATCGGATGACAGCTGTAAACTTTCAGTAGCAAACAGTATGTTCATCATGTTCTTTTTGAAAGCACCTGGAATAACAGCAGTTAATGCAAACGTTAGTTACATGAAATGCAATATTGTACTGTCTGACCTCTGCTTTGATGGTGTTATACACGTTAAAGAACCTGAAGAACCTTTCATGTACCTTTCGACATCCCAAAAACCCATATCCCTCTATAAAAATCCGACAAGTTCAGCTCAACGTATGGTCGAACTAAATCAGATGCACACCAAGTAGACTCGGAGTTGTGTCAGTGTGACCATCATTTTTTCATTTTCAACCCATATTTGAGCCACATTTCTGAGGTGTTAGTTAAAACACCAGCACTTTACAGTATCCATCCTATCACTTCTAAATCAATATGCAGATAATTGGTTTTCTAGTTCAGACCTCCTTTAAATCTTTCAACGAAACCAACATCAACCAGCACCAGAGGAATGCCACCTATTAATGCTTTTAAGTGCAGCAAGCTGTTTCATTCTCCTCTACTACTCAACTTGAAGGATGTTTCCATTTTGCATTATAATAGGCATACAGAGGTTAAGGTTAGGCAACCTCCTGTAGACAAAGTGAAAGGTCTGTCCACGGGGTCGGCTGAGGAGCTCAGACTTGATGCGCTGAGGGTGAGTGTCTGGAGCCAGCTGCTGGCTGGTGTCCTCAGTAACCAGAAACAGTGCGTAGTTCTCTGTGTCGGGGATCTTGAATTTGTAGGCGCAGAGCGAGCTGACCTCCTCTGTGGTGGTATAAGAGTGGACGACCAAGGTTTTGGCCGTGCAGCCTGTGTCCAATTCCTGCAGGGCTACACGGAGATAGTTCTACGGAGAAATACAAAAGGTCCTGTTTTATACTTTGGCAGAAAAGAAAAAGATGAAGAATAGAAGCAGCCAGAGAAGACATGCAGTTACGTACGGCCACAGAAAAACATCAGGTGTAGTTGGTTCAATGTTCCACAAGATGGAGCTTTCTACCAAAAATATAAAGCCATAGATCCAGATGCACATGCTGTGATGTTAGTAGAAAATTGTAGAAATGCACCTTCCCAGTGCTGCGCGGGAAGTTTGGCTTTATATGGAATTGGTACAACTTTGACTCACTGCCTGGGTGTTCAAGGTGGGCTCAAGTCCGGCTTGATACCTGAAAGTCATCCACAGATGGCACCGAACGCTGGGCGGTGCGTCGGCAGTGCCACTGGTGCAGAGTGTTCCTGGCCTCGGAGCTCAGCACCCGGGCTGCTTGCTCTTCCTGGAAGTTCTTGATAAGGGCCATGGCCCCATAGGCGCTGGTCAGGTAATAACCTCCTAGGATAGAGACACGGAGAGGAAGAGGTTTTAAAGCTTGAAGCTGGACGGAGAAAAAGAAACTGGAAAGTGAACCACATCAGGGTCATTTATCTAGAAATGAAATGAGCAAAAACTCTGATGTAATACAGGACAAACAGTTCCTCTTTCCTCTGATCCATTTCTCCCATTATAGAAATGAGTCAGATTTATGCATATGGTTCGGAACAGATTTATTCACCTTAAAGGGACAGTTCACCGAAAAATGTAAATTCACTCATTATCTTGTCACCACTATGCCAAAGGAGGTTGGATGAGGTATTTGAGTCCACATAACACTTTAGGAGTCTCAGGGGGTAAATAGTGTTTACCTCTTCTTCAGACATAATAAATTACCAGGAAAAACACAACATGCCCTCATACTGCTCGTGTGGTGTCATTCAAGTTTCCCCAAGCCCGACATTTATATTTGACTTGAAACAAGGTCATTTACACTGTGTTTTTAGCCTAAATGTCCACTACCAGAATTGGCTACGCTAGCGAGTGTAGCCACACGATGGTGTGCCAGAGGGTACGAGTGCACCATCAAGGAAGTTATCAGAAGACATTAAGCGAAAACATGGTGTAAATTGACTTCAATTGTATTGGTTTTGGCTGCAACACTGTTTACCCCTGAGACTCCAGAAGTGTTTTGTGGACTCAAACACTTCACCCACCCCTCCATCGGCAAAGTGGTGAGTAGATAATGGGTGAATCTTTTTTGGTGAACTATCCCTTTAATGTATTGTGGAACACTTTCATTAAATGTTTCCATATTTGATCAAAAATATTTATGTCATAGCAAGAACTGATATTTTCAGATAATGTCCTAATGTTCAAAGAAGGTTACACGAACATACACATGTATTGAAGCCCTTCCTAAATAACTCATGTGCCAGACAGTTTGACACTAATAGGAAAATATTTTATTCTGGGAAGGGTTTTCTCTTTTCCTCTTAACCTGTTCCAGCCCATTCAAATCAAACACGGACTGGAATTTCCTGCCAATGTCGTCAGGGCTTTCCTTCCCATGCCTGTGTCAAACTCACTCATGAAGCTTCCCTGTGAACACAACTCAGCCGACATGGTCCCTGTAAGAGGTCTCTGTTACAATGAGTCTTTCCGAAAGAGAGACGTGTTTGCATTTATTTCAGCAGCATGTGATAATAAAAACTGCATCTTAACAGTGGACTCTGTTACTAATCCTTACTAACATTTCTAAGAGCTTCAGGTTGAATTCTGACTCATGTGAACTATTCAGTCACACAGAAGTCTTGAACTTACTGTACACGCTCAGTAAAAGTGAGACTACAGAATACAACGTGTCGGTCAAAGACCTGTTGGATGCAGCAGTTATCAACCCTGGAGTCCAGTCAATGAAACCAGATGAGGGTGTGAATAACAGCAAATATTTCTTTTAAAAATAATTTTTTTTGAGTTAGCCAATCATAATCTGCTGATGTGAACCACGAGACTTAAGAATTGTTGATTTGCATAAAACTGGAAAAAGTTACAAAGTTATCTCAAACAGATGGTTCTGCTCGACAAACCATCTGGCAACTTCAGCTCAGTTAGAGCCTGGACTCTATCTCAAATGGAGAAGCTGTGAAATGAGCTCAAAAGAACCTCCTAGTGGCTGAGCTCAAGCAGTTCTGTAAGGAAGACCTTCCTCCAGAATATGGTGCGCAGCTTGCAGGGGCAAAGCGGGCCCCAGCACTGAGAATGTGAAACTTTTGTGATCGGTGAACACACATAAGATTACATTGATCTCTAATGATATTAACAGTTTCCAGTTTCCTAACAAGGAGATGTGCCTTCTGTTCACATAGTGAAAGAGCTTCCTTTTAAACAACAGTGTGCAACTCTTTCTAACCTCTCACCACACTGTCATGTGCCTGACCTCATGATGGAAATATACAATATCATATAACTTGCAGTGAAGCTACGAGGTTTCTGACCCATGTATTTTGCTGCTCGCCGCTGCCTTGTACCTTGCCAAAGTGTCCTACCTCCCCACTCCCCCACTGGTCTGCACTGATGTTGCACTTTAACAATAAACCCCAACACTAATCATAAGTTATTGGGTCTTGAAATTTACTTGTGTTTGTTTGATTCCCTCTAGAATTGTTCAGGTATGCATTTAAACCTAAAGTCTATGATTTAAACACATGGCAAAACAATGTTGGGTGCGCAATCAATCAACATCAAACTGCCATCGATAAATAACGAACTAAATGTTATTGTCAGTTTAAACATGAAGTGAGACATGCATTCACATGGACACACGGACAAACACACACACACAGACTTCAGACAAGAAGCTCCTCCTGCACACAGAGGGTGGGTTTGTTTTAATGCAAGTACCGCAGCAGAAGCGACGCCCAGTTTATCCAGGCTATAATCAGAGTTTTTTATACCATTTTAGGTCTTTGGTACAGCACACAGGTCTTAACCTGAATGAATCGGGATATGGAGAGCAACAAAGTAACTAAATGAGTATTGGCACGTGTGTATGTGTGTGTGTGTGTGTGTGTGTGTGTGTTTGTGTGTCTGCCCCCACTGCTAAAAAATCCTGGTGGAAACACAGAGGTAAATCACTTTAGGTAAACAAACGTTTTTCTCGAACTTTTACAAGGAATAGTTCAATTCAATGTTTGGAATAGAGCTTGAGTTAGCATGTTGTTAGCCTAGCCTAGCATGGAGACAGTGGGAGGCCTTAAGCCTGGCTCAGTCCAAAGGAAAGAAAACATACCTCAAATCATTCAATATACTCCGTCATGAACAGGTTGAATCTTGCGTGTTTAATACGTACACAAACAGAAATGTGAAAACTGTTTGTGGTTTTGAAGGGATACGTCAACCAAAAATGAAAATGAAATAATTATCTCCTCAACTCTATGTCGATGGAGGGGCGGCTGAAGTGTTAAGTCCACAAAACACTTTAGGAAAAAACATAAAATGTCTCAATACTGCTTGTGTGGTGTGTTCGCTGTTATCCTCAGCTCGGAGCCACATTCACGCACAACCTTGCGTCTCTATGCTCCCGCCAAAGGGGCACATGTCGAAATCAGCGAGAACTTCCTGCAGCTATCGCCAGAACTTGGTGATGAACCTAAACGCAGCCCCCGAAGGAAGATCACTGAGGAAATCTAGGCTAAACACACGTGTAAATGATGCCGTTTCAGGGGTCAAATTTGAATGTCGGTTCTTACAGACACATGGATGACACCACAGGAGAAGTATGGAGGCATTTTATGTTTTTTTAATATATTTTTTTACGTTTGAAGATGGGGTTACCAGTTACTTCAATCAGATTGGATTTGGCTGCAACACTGTTTACCCCTGAAACTACCAAAGTGTTTTGTGTACTCAAACACTTCACCCACCCCTCCATCGACATAGAGGTGAATTAAAATTTTTGGCTGAACTATCCCTTTAAGAGGAGCTAGGTGCTGGTAGCTAAGCTAACCACATGCTGACTCCAGCTCTGTACTACCCAGATAGAGAGGTAAAAGCCAATATATGTGCAATTGTAGTGTAAGTGTTGTGTGCAAGGTTTTAAAGTTGCAACCCTAGAAAGACATGGATCACTTAAAGTGAGCACATCTCCAGCACGTACCCTCTCCTTGCAGCAGGGACGGGTCCAGCAGCTCCATCATGTACTGGATCTCTGTGTCCAGCTGGGGCATGTCACACTGAGCCAGCACATAAGTCAGCATGGGCAGGAAGTCGTCGGCACCGTACATCCTCCCTGGAAGGAAGCAGGATGGGAGCAGAGAGGCAGGGGGGTGGTGGTCACAGGTCAGACGGACGAGGCAATTAGAACAAACAAGTATCCAGAGTAGACTGAAATGAGCTTTGTTCTCAGGCTGTGTGCTACGTGCAGTGTTCATTTAACACTGACACTATACCTGAGTTATCCTGCATGATGGTGTAGATGAGCTTGCACACACGAAGCAGCAGAGACACCTTTTTCTCAGGGGAGTACATCGTCCTCATGTTTAAGAACTTGTGGCGGATCTTCTCAATAGCCACAGCGTCAGGGGGCACGGCCCCATCCACCCCCAGCTCCTGGGGCCTCTTGGCCTTAGCCAGGGCCAGGTTCTCCCTCAGCTGCTGCAAAGCTCCACTGCTTACCTACAGAAAAAACAACACAGACAGGCTTTAAGGAGAAACTCGAGAAAACATGCTTGTTCACATTCTAGATATGAGTTAGCTGAGAAGATCAGGTCTGTACATTGAAAATTAAGCTGCAGCCCGCAGCCAGTTAATAATAATTACTACACTGAACTCTCTATTATCTCCAATTTCCTGTCTTAGGCATGGTTTTGTTTTGAATTAAGTAACGTCAAAGACGGCTATTCACTTTCAAAGGTTCCCTGTTAAAATTTAAGAAAAGTCTGCTTCTCTCATAATGAACCATGACTGGTATGTATGATTATTTATCAAGCAAATAAAATATCCTTTATATTAATGATAATGAAATAATTTTTTTATTATTATTTTTTTAATTCATATTTAGAAATATGAATTTGTTTTCTTGTTAAAATCTCCACAATCCAACAAGTCCTATATCTGATAAAATAGTAACCATAAAAAAATCCAGACCTGGAAGTCATGTAAAGCCACCTCAACCACGGTCCTCAGAGGCTTCAGGACACACTTGTGCATGGCCTTCTCAAGCACCTGGTCTGTACACACACACACGCACACGCACGTGCACACACACACACACACACACACCCGCACACCGACACACACACACACACACGCAGATAGGATAGAAAGAGAAAATCATTTGAAAAAAACAAGTGATATTATAAAACATTAAATTCATCATGGTGAATGTTGTAAGACTCAAGACAAGACACATCACACAAAACTTAAACTGTGCTCTCTATTATTATAAAAATCTGTATGATTCTCGACATTCAGACAATTTATTACTCAGTAAATTACAGTCTTTACATGACACAAAGTAAGATGTCAGCCCAATTCAAACCATAATCTAGTCATTCAACCTAAAGGGAAACAAACTGCACAGAATCGTATTCTTCTCCTTTTATACTACCTTTAAACTATATCAATTTAATTACAGTAACCCCAGTACAGGACAAATATTGATCTGACCATGGGCCTTTAAAGGATAAGACTGGCCTTTTCATTAAATGATCAACATAATGTCTGACTGTGGCTCTCAAGATCTCTATTAGTCTCTGATGATAAAACCAAGTATTTATTCATCATTATTTATTGTTGTAAAGTTTACTCAAAGAGATATACACCAAGACACCATCGCTGCTTTAGATCAACAGTCATAGCCACTGATCTTCTTTTGCTGTGTGCTTTCTTTAATACATTTATACGTGCGGTAAGAACCAATTTGGTAACAACAGCATTATAAATGCAACAAGGAGCTGATTAATGAATAAGTCCATCAAAAGAAAACTGATCAGCAACTATTCTTATAAAGGAATATACAAATATCAGTGAACCCATGTCCTCTGTGATGACTTGCTGGCAACATGAATGTGCTTTGCCTGTATGTAAAACAAATGGGAGGAAGTTTGGGTTTATTTCAGATGCCATCAGAACTGTGTACAGCAGAAGTTCAAGGGATTGTTAGACTTGAACATTTGTTTCCTCTGACGCTTAATTAAATTAATATTTAATTGCAAGATTGATCGATAATGACAATAATTGTTAGTTGCACCCCAAAACAACAAAGTGTCTATCAAAGTTTATAGGATTTCTAACTCCTGGGTTTCAACAACTATAACTAAATTAATAATTAACTAACCTCAGTGTTTGACATTCAAAGACTTGAAAGTCAGGTTTCCTATGATAGCTTACATATTTGTCATTGAGTTAAAGGGCGACTTCACTGTTACGTGTTGCTCTTTGAAGAGTTTAAGATTAGGCTGAATCCGACCAGGTAGGTCACCAACGAGGAAGTCAATCAAACATGGAGCTCAACTCTGTTCACAAATATACCATTCAGTCAGCTGACATGAAATCCAATGTTGAGTTTGGATTTTACAATGCTCCATCTGTACCTCAGACATACGTCCATAGGCTTCATCTAATTTCCTGCCTACCTCAACAATGTCCAGCATCTCACACTGAAACAGTTGTCTTATTTTCCACTGGCAGCACAGACACAAATAGTCATGGTACACAGGAATCCCTATCCTCCAGTGTCATGCTAATGCGATGAGTTAAGCAGAACAAAATACATGTTTTGTGACAGACAGTGTAAACAAATGAGCTTGCACACACACAAGCTCTGTTCTTCTGGCCGCCTTTGCCTTTGTGGCGAAAACACCAGAGGAGCACAAATACGAGTCCACTGTAAAAATGCGGGTAAGGCAAATAATGCGTTCATGAACTTACTCAAGAACAAGTGACGGCCTGAGTTGTTTACAGTGGATGGACAATTCCATCAGATCCTCCTGTGTACACAAGGAGGGGTACAGAGGCTATTCAGGACACTCATTCTGGCACACACACACACACACACACACACACACACACGCACTGCATACTTCCTGATTCCTTCCAGAAAGGCTCATTTCCTTTGTATATTGAGCAATGTTTGTTGTTGGGCTTTATCTGGGCTACAACCTGTTCATAGGCTTCCTTCAAGTGGCATAAACTGAAGGCGAGTATGTGATATAAAGAGAAACAGGCAGCCACATCCACATACACACTAGCACATGCCTGAAAACATGAATCAATTTCTCACAGAAATGTACATGAGAACAAGCTTTACATCCGTATAGAAATGGCAGTCTCCCCTTCATTCACATCCTGCCTGTTGTTCTCATCCTCTCACAGCCATGCTTCTGTGTGTATTCTAATAGTCGTACACCCTCCCTTTACAAACACCTAATGGCGGATCATTCATTGCTAAATATTACAATCGCGACCAATTTTGAAAGGTTTGGACTTTCAGCTCGCCTTTTTCTTCAAACTCAAACTTCTCAGATAAAGAGTACAATTTATTTTCCAAGATGTCACACTTTGAGCCATAATGTATAATGACACAGGTCTCTCCTGCTCTGTACACACTCAGGAGGGGCGCAGACACATTCATACTGTCGGCCCCGCTGCTCATACTTTGGTTTTCCAGGAAAAAACTAACAACTATAATTCTGCTGTAAAAACCTACTATTTATAGCAAACAAAGTACACACAGTCCTCTCATTATGTATTTATGTCTTTACGTTTTTTTCACAATTTCTGACCTTAAAGAGAACCTTTTTTGCGAGTTTGAGGCATTAATGTGCGGATCTGTGGTCTGCTAGCACAACCAGAGTGGATCACTTCTCTGTCTCTGAACAAGGCCTTGCTGTTATTGTTTACAATGAACAAGGGATGTGAGATGCGTGCAGAGACGTGCTTACATATTCATGCAAATTCTCTCCACAGTAATCTGCTTGGACTGAAACAACCTTTTGATATTGCCACTCATGTCTGAAAACATCATTTTTACGATCACCATGACCTCAAAGGACAGTATCAACACATCTGATCAACACCACGAGGATCAGAAATAGGATATCCAAAGTAGAAACCACTGTTATTAAATGTTACCACAAGTAGATGCACAAGAGCTTTGCCTGAATGAAACAATTAATCAGAAATGTAAAAAAATTACAGTACAGATTTAACCTGACATTTGAAGCCAGCTTTAATACTCAATGCTGTGAATACATTTTGATGATTTCAACTGCACTGTGAGCCTACGACAACGAACAGGGGCCAAGGATAACTCATTGGGGCACAGCACAATGGCATTTTCGTAACTCAACACCTTTAATGAGGCAGACTAATATGGAAAACTTCAGCTCTGACTCCTGAGACAGCGGCAAGTCTGGGCACTATGTGAACATTGTCAGTGACGTAAGTCATTTTCAAATCCTCTTCTGTAGAAATAGTAAAGGGGCTGTACTTCTCAGATTATACTGGAATGAAAACTTGTATGGAACCGAATGCTGTCGAAGAAGGCATCTGACTAACACATCACACCCGTGCCCAAGCATGTATGAGCAGATGTTTCAAAAAGTATGGACATACAAATGCACTTATAACCTCCAACTTCAAAAGCTATATTTAGAGTCATGGTTTAAAGTTTCTCAATGTACTTGTCCTACTTACCGATCTGGTCCTCAGGTATGAGTGACTCTATAGGTGGGTCCAGCTCAGAGCTCTGGCGCAGGTAAGCCTTCATCTGTGTCATAAACTGCCTGAGAGTCTGCAGAAAATCCATCCCTGATGTGTGACAGCCTCGGTTCTCCTGAACGAAGCTGATGTAGTCCTGAACCAGGGAGCCAAAATATGAGCTTTTGTTCCTGGACAGTTCAGCAATCCTTTTTACCGCCCGTCTCTCCGGGGTCATGAGGGAGCTCAGCATGCCGCTCACTTTACGAAAGCGTCCCTTCAACGCCCTAGGGAGGATAAAGGACCCTCCACCAAGGCTCACACCAACCTTTCGCCTCCGAGCTTTAAAGGATGTACGAAGGCGCATCTCTAGATCTGTCTCCAGGCCGACCCCATAATCCTCCTCTTCATCTTCTTCGCCGTCCTCATCCTCCTCGCTGCTGTCCTCCACTGGTTCTTGATGGTTGCGGTGTTGAGACGGGCTGGGGGCCAGTCCTAGGGAGAATCCAGGGGACTGTGAGTACTCCAGTGAGTCAGAAGAAGAAGTAGACATGCTCATGTCACTGAGGCGCTGATGTCCCCTTTCATTGGGACTGGATGTACTCTGAGCGTTATTCTGCAGTGGTACATCAGTGGGGACAGCAGGCGGAGGCTGGCATGCTGGAAGCTTGGCACGAGATAGGGCCCTGGCGATAGTCTCATCGTCCATTGCGATGTGGCAGCGGTGGGCCTCCATATCAGGCTTTTGAGGCCTTGGAGGTGGTGGGTTCAAAGGCACGGTCATTGGTGAGCTGGCACCTTTGGTAAGGCTGCTGTGCTTGGCACCGCTTGGTGGTCGAGCAGGAGCTGGGCGCTTGCTGGGGGGCTGGGGTTGCCTCGTAGCCACAGCAACAGCCTCCGGCATGGTCTTGGGTCTGGTGGTAGCGGCTGGAGGCCCAGGTGGAGGTGGCGCAGGGCGGCGGCGTGGCATTGAGCGCGGGGGAGGGGGACGAGGGGGAGGGAGCCTTGATTTTCCGTTCAGTTTGATATTGACTGTGTGTTGCTCACTAGACTTGCTGCTGCTCAACGGCTTCAACGATGATTCCCCCACATTCTCTGGGTGTTTACTGGACTTGTCAGCATGTGGAGGAGAATCCTCTGCGCAGTGGCGATGGTGTTGTTGATGAGTCTGGAGGAACAGCGGGTTCACGAAGCACAGAGGACCACTGGAATGTCTTCTCTCCAGATTATATGAAGGTGGAACAGCGTGGGACCGTAAGGTTGGAGGCGCGCTCTCACAGTAAGACCCGGTGTGTCTCTGCTGCGACCCCCCGACCTCGCCGTTCCTGTTGGTTCGCTGGGGGCTGAGGGTACGGCTCAGAGGGCGACGGGGGCGGGGGGAGGTGCGACGCTGACTGCACAGGGCAGAGTCCCAGAAGCCTATAACACACAGACACAGAAAGTTAAACATTACAACTTTAAGTTACACATAGTTCTCCTGGTTCAATTAAAAGTTCACAGAGGGGCAACAAGAGTGTTCAAATGAAAAGATGAGTTAAAGAATAGATGTATAATAACAAAGGCAGTATTCTCAACTATTTCTCTCCAACACATCAGCCGTTCAATCAAAGTTCTTACTTTTTTGTCTTTACCTCGCTTTCTTCTTGTGTGTGTGTCTTTCTTTTTGCTGGTCCGAGAAATGCGGTGACTTTAGCTCCGTGTCTCTTGTGTGTGTCTGATTCACTGAATGCCGACACACACCCAGAGACGTACAGAGGGAGTTACCCTTGCTAATCAAAGAGTGGGAGGGCACTCAACACACCACACAACACACAGTCCCAGTTCCTCCACTCCTTCTTCCTGCTCTGTTTTCCTGCTCTCGTATTTCAAACAGAACTGTATTCCCATGTAGTTCTCCTGAATGAGTACTTTTTATTTAATTTTCTTTTGTTCAGGGAATTGATAGCTGTCTGCAAACCATGTGTGTATGATCCTATGACTTTTTTCTTACTTTAAATCAATGGTCTTTTTTTTTTTTGTGTCAGTGATTTCACCAAACTGAAAGTAACAGGCAACAGATCAAACACTTTAATGCATATGCACCGAGACTACAGCCTAAGTCTGGTGCGACCGGTCGTGCAGACTAAAAATGAAAACGTGACCTCTAGCATTCCTGGTGAACAAGCAGAGTCCAGCTGGTAGAGCAGTTTCAGATGTCTCATAATACCTCAGTGTCTAGAGAGTGAACTTTGCCTGTGGTATTCTCACTGGTCCATGTGAGCAATGAGCACCTGACACTGCAGAGCATGACTGCACCAGGCAGCCCAACCTTAATACCCCATATACTGTAATACTAACTGACCTCGCTGTAGCACTAGTTGCAAAAGAGCATGCTAAAAATACTGTAATAGATTAATATTTGTCTGAGGTCAGGTCACACACTAATACAAATTGAAATGCAAAAAAACATTATGTAAATATTTATATTGGGCTTGATGACCACTCAAAATGCTTTAAAGATATATATATATTTTATATATATATATTAACCAATTCACAAGCACATTCATAAAGTATATCTATGTCAGGTAATTTGGTTCAGTATCTTGCCCAAGTACACTTTGGCATGCGTAAGAGTGCTTGTATATCTTGAAGCTGTTAAGAAATTGACAATAAAGCTACTTTATCTTTATCTAATGGGGAAAACTGGGATTGAACCACCGACCCTCTGTTTAAAGGACTCCTGAGCCATAGCACCCAACCTAAAAGGATTTGCCACTTCCTGCGTGGGTTTCAAAACCCAGGTAAAAAAACCTCTACATGGACAGGGATGATTGTGCCCTTTTGGGACATTGGAAGGCTTTTAATGTGAAAAGGTTGTGCAGGAAAAGTCTTGTGGACAGTCGATTCACAGCATCTGAATAATTGTTAAATTGAAAGCTACTGAAAATAATTATGAAATTGAATGATAACAGCACATCTGTTTAGCTGGACAGACACAGAGAATAAGTTCAAATATGACTATCTAAGTATGTAGTTAAATGAAAAAGTAAAATACCGGAGATTGGGGGAAACTATAGAGACATCAACGACTTAATTTTAATAAATATAACAGTAACACTAGTAGCACTATGCCAGCCCCTTTACAAGGCTGTAGGAAGGTCCAATGCTAACATACTTCTTTACCACGTTCACCCTCTTATTTGAGCATGTTAGCTATTCAACTTTAGCACTAAATGCATAGAAGTCTAATGAGAATATCATGCGAAAGCTTAATGCCATCCATCCTATACTGCGAAGATAAAAGTCCGGGCCAAACTGCTGGACCATCCCTAACATTACTACAATTTGAATAGTAGCCTAATGACAGATATCTATGATGGACTAAATATTCATGATGAATGCACCAGTTAATAAGTTAAATTGGGGGGGGGGGGGGGGGGGATAGGGTTCAAACTCTCTGTGATATTCAAATGTCTGAAGTTGTTTGCAACATGTGTTTGTGTTTCACATGTGCGTGCCCAGGTCCACAACCCAGATTCAGGCAGTCTGCATTTTGCCTTTAAATAGAAGCTGTCCAGTGGAGAAGGGAGTTTCCCTTTAATGAATGTATGCGCTTGTTAAGTGAAGTTCAGAAGCTTGCTTATAATTTATGGGTTTTTCAGCTTTTACCAGAACATATTAAATGTAGGGAGAAAAGTGCAAAAGCAATTACAATGCAGACTAACACTCGCTTCCATTCACAGCAATACAGTCATGCAAATACAATGACAGCGTCTCACGTTTGTAAATACCAATGACACAGTCTACTGCATGTTACGTTAGCACTAACGCTTGCGAAGCTTGCAGGTTTTCACACATTTTTGACTGTGGTATGATGGTATGTGTGTGTTTAGACAGTACACAGCCGACTGTAGCTTTCCACTCGCCACTCCCTTCCCCCCAACACTGAGCACTGAGTAATGTCGTAGGCTTCCAATGTAGGAAGCTGACTCACTGCAGTTTCACAGCAGCTGAGCCTGGAATAACTTGACAGAGATGAAGTGACTAAAACTGCTGTGAAAACAGACCTGAAATGGTCAGCGTGGAAAGACAAAGGAAAATAAACAAAAATTCTGCACACAAATGATGGTTGTTTGATTTGTCTTTGCTTTGTATGACTGACAGTTTTCGTGGATATCATCATCATGTGCACATGCACAGCCAGGGGGCAGTAAGCGTCCAATTATCAATAAATTGATCACATTGTATTTGTATAGCCCATATTTACAAATCACAATTTGTCTCCTAGGGCTTATCATCTTCTGTTCTTAACCCTCATCTAGAGTAGAGAATGAAGGCTAATGGGGAGGTCAGTATGAAAAGCAGATTCATAGCCTGGAACTGTGTGAATTACAAAAATAGTGGTTGGCAATATTTACTGCTTTAATGATCTGGTAACAGCTCTAGGTGTTATCAAATCTGTGGAGGATTTTAAACTGCAGGAACAAATAATGATATAGTTATAAGAGTGTTTAAAGTTGATTATTAGATATTGCCTGGGTTTCTGTTTGACATGTGTTAGAGGATCAGGCTGATGGAGCAGGCTGATGGCTTTGGGTGGATGTTGTGTCACATTGTTGTAATGTTATTCATAGAGTAGAATATTAGATGCTAATGTAATTGCTACAACCACAATGAGCAGTGCTCCCAGCGGGCAAACAGCATGACAAAAAAAAATTGTGATGATATTGTGCTTTTAAATTTAGCCCATGCTGTAAATCTATGTTCTTTAGTCCTAACCTTGTTTGTGTCACACGAATCTCTATGAATGTATTCTGCATTTGAATATGCAGAATTATAAGGTCTTTGAGCACAGGTTTCCCTATAAATAACTGCAGAGATGAAATGGTACTATTTCTGGTAATCGCTCTGTAATTAGCATACACTATGTGGCCACAGTGCACAGCTGCTATTCACTAAGAAATAGTTAGAGCTCATTACAAGATGCCATGTTGACATTTATTTAGTTGTCGTGACGATCTAAACTAGATTATATTAGGCTTTTGAGGTTTTTTAAACATTAGCGGGAGAAGCAAGCTCGCTGTCTCCACCTGCTTCCAGTCTAAAATGAGATTAAATCTCATGAACAGCAGTCTGCTTTGAAAATGTATCAACAGTGAATTTATTTGTGGTTCAAACTCCAGCGAGGCCGCTCAAGATGATGAGCAAAGTATTAAATGAAAATACCTGCTCCGAGCTGAGCCACCTCCTCCAGCTCTTTCTGAGTCTTGGCAGATGCAATGGCCTCTGGGAGTCTGATTGTGAAAGGCAGGACATCCCTAAGGAAAGAAAAACCAGCCATAAATATAACAAAAACACAGGACAGAAAGTCATAGAATTTAGATAGTGACTATCTCTCATAATTACTGTTTAGTGTTTGGTACTTTCTGGTTAAAGTAATATTGCAGTTTTGTCAATGACACACCCTGACAAAAGTGATAATGCCATAAATCTATTAAACAAACAGTAATAATATAAACATGTTGACACACCCTGTGTTTCAATTCATAGATAAACATCTCCCAAAATTGTGTTGCTCAACCAAAACTCTATGCTCCATCTCCACAGTCACATCCACTGCTGGACTTGTTATTGCTTGTGGCACAGTTTCCCACTGTTCCTCGTGTCTGCAGTTTGAGTCTGTCTGAGACCCTGGCACCGGCTAAAACAAGAAGTGAGAGCCCTGGGCACTGAGAGTTGACTGCTTACTCGACAAACCCTGTTTTCACTTGTGGAGGTTCAAACCTCAAATCCCCTCTCATCAGAGAGCAGCACAAAGAGAAGCTAAAGGATGTGACAGATGGACAGACAGAAAAGGAAATTTGTATTTACCTGCTAATACAGTAGAAAGCCACTAGGCGAAACAGGTCTGCAAAACTTATACCAGATCCCTCGAGAGAAAATGCTGCAAAAAAATGAAAATGGAAATTAAATGGCAGTTAATTCTAGTTCATCTATTCATTTATAAAAATAAAATCATCATGACCCATTGTTTAAAGCTGCTTTTAATAAAAAGATTCTGCATGTTAATATATAGAGTCTGAAGGCCTGGGACCAGGTTTTGGGGCTTTTTTCCGTAAACAGTACATGTGGAGAGCAAAAGATCAGCTACACATCGGCTCTTGGCTTTTTAACTTATCTACATTCATGTGCAGATAGCTGTTAATAGAGATTAGCCAAAATGTCGTCTGGACCTAAAACACCTGCAAAAAGTATCAATGTTTGAGGAAAAACATTTGAACTGTGTGATAAAGAAACTTGGCGGACTGTGGAAAGGTTGCGGTCCATATCTGCTATCTACACAGGAGAAGCCACAAAATATTATCTGGGAGTGACACAGGGCGCAGGCCCGCACTGTATCATGTTGACCAGGGATGCTGAATCCTTTTAAACTTCTTCAAAACCAGAGCCAATAGCAAACATTTAAAGAAAACTCCTTTGGGATCAAAAAATAAACTCAGAGTCCCCAGGCACTGACAAACCCCTCAGTTATACCTGCTACACCTTCCACTGAACTCAGGACTTCTGGCCATGCCAACCTCTGTTGAATTTTACAGATTTTTTACAGATGGTTTCTGCAATGTTTAACCTCATTTTATTGTTGTTGTAAAACATGTTGCACCGTTGCAATAAACATTTGAACTGGAGTTGTCTGACTGAACCATTTCCGTTTCGAGTCCATTTGCAATCTTTGGGTGAACTATCTCTTTAAGAAACTTTCAAAAAATAATGTGTATGTTAATGAGCAAAAGTGAAACTATTCATTCACATGGCTGACTTGATACAGCACAGTGATCAGTATGAGAGTCTCATTGAAGAGCAGCTGACCCACATCTAAAGGTCAAACCAGGCCAAAGGCACTGTGGCCCCTCCCACGTGTGCTGTCCTTTCAGTTCAGAGAATCCACAGCTGCTATATCATCACACTTTGGCTTTGCAACAGCTCCGTTACTCACTGTGTGTGTGGAAGCCAGTGATGCCGGTAACGCGCTACTTAGTAACGCGTTACTCTAATCTGACCGCTTTTTTCAGTAACGAGTAATCTAACGCGTTACTATTTCCAAACCAGTAATCAGATTAAAGTTACTTGTCCAAGTCACCTTGCGTTACTATTTCGGTATTTGTGGTTAGCCCGCTGGGCACGTCCTGCGGCTGGGGGAGCAGTCGCCCCGTCGCCCTCCTCACCACGCCGCCGGAGGCTCGGTGTGCGGCACTCCTCGACGTTTTTTTAGGGGGGGAGGTGCTCGTCCGCGGTGCGGGGGCTTTCCTTATAGTATGCCGCGGGGCGGTGTCCGTCGGCGCTGCGGAAGGCGGGGACCGGTTGGAGGGGACCGGGTACGACGGTCGGCGACAGCGACTCTGGACGTGTGTCGGGCTCTCCTCGCGGATCACCTCAGCTACAGCGCCCGTTAGGGGAACCCTCCGTTCGCGCGGGGGGGGCCTCCGGCGGTGTCTAATAAAGTTAGTGTTGGCCAAACCGGTTGTCATTTTTATGTTGAGGCGGCGGGGGTGTTGTCGGCAGCTGCTGAATGTAACTAAAAAAGTAACTTGTAATCTAACTTAGTTACTTTTAAAATCAAGTAACTTGTAATCTAACTTAGTTACTTTTAAAATCAAGTAACTTGTAAAGTAACTAAGTTACTTTTTCAAAGTAACTATGGCAACACTGGTGGAAGCACAACACATACAGGAAGAGGTATTCTAATATTATTAGCATCTTTAAATTGTATATTTTTTAAACATCACAGTTGATAATAGATGATAACTGCACTGCCTCCGATGTCAACAAGGGAACAAACTGTATCTGAGGTACACGCGTTAGAGATATTGTGTCTCCTTCAGGTATTGCAAATACTAGATTATGTGGGATCATCTTTTTAAGCAAACTTGGACATTGGGTCTGACTTGTCAATGTATTTGACATCCCCTGAGGCACTACTGATCCTGATTTAATCCATGATGAATCCTGACTCCAGGTAGAGTCAGTTAAAACAAACATATTACTCACTGTACTGGCTCTCCTTGACAGGAAAATGGCTGATGGGAGTGTCTGAATGATCCTGCTTCAGGCGCACAGACAGAACCTTTCTCTGCAGAGCAGCGGACTTCCTGACCAGGAATACCTGCCCCGGAGAGGAATCATCCATCATGACATGTAAAGCAAGCTTAAATAATATCAGATGAACATTTGTATCACAGGAGGGTAACTCCTCACCCCTGGTGGCTGCTTGAGCAGAAAGCGACTGGCCTCCTCTTCACTGATCGCCAGCAGCAACCACACTGGGTGGGTTTGATTCAGCCTGTCCAACACGCTCATCCTCCTTCGCAAGGAGTCGTACCCAGAGTCCCTTTCACCCCCAACCCCGCCGCACTGGTGGGACTGCAGGTAAAAGCCGCTCACCTCACTCTCCATCCTGACAGCATGACAGAGAGGGACAGAATCAAATACTAATGCCATCTGCTGGTGATAATGAGCAGAGTAGTGAATACATATTTACAAATATTGTTGATCCTATTTAGCAAACAACTAAACAAAGCAGAGCACAGCAATAAAATGCTTTGCCTAATTGAGGCAGATATTATTTTCAGATATTATCAGGAAAAATAATTTGATGAGTCAGATTGAGGAAAGCAGGAGAAATGTAGGAAATACAACATTACCCCTGCAGCTCCATGGGCTCCTTGTCTGTAGTCGGAGAGGTCTGGACCATCTCCTTCTTCAGCTCCCCGATCTCCAGTGCAAACGTGTCAATCAGCTGCAAGAAGACAGAATGAGAGGCTTCCAGTGAATATCAGAAGGAGAAGTGGAGGGGGAGCAGCACTAAACGAAACTGACGACATTTCTCCAACATAGAATGCAAAGTAAGAAAGTGAGACTTTGGGACGGACAGGCTGAAGGGTCAGACCTGGAACAAAGGGCAGGAAACGAGTTAGTCATTTCTCCTGTATGTGGACTTCATTTCCTATAGACAGGACACAAAGCATTGTAGAAAAAAAAGAAACACCACCTCATTCAGAGCGGGCCACCAAACTTCCAAGGTTGTTTTGTAAAGAAAAACACAAAGAGATTTAAACATCTGGATAAATCTGGACAGGAAGCTTGTATGACTACATCCTCCACACCACACTGGACTCTCTTGAGATAAAAACTATCACCTGTCATTGAAATCTGTCAACAAAAACATTAGTCAACAGAATGTGACGGTGAAAGTGTGGTGAACAATGCTCATCATGCCGTTGTGCTGGAATCTCTTATCACTTACACCAGCGCCATCCAAACAAGTAAACAGAAAGTATGCTGTGTTGCTATTGGATTCAGAGAAGTGATCTGTGTTGTGAGTTAAGAGTGATTAAATTTGATCACATAAATCATATTAATTATTATCTGCATGCACTTGTCCCTTTCACTTCGCAAAATCTTCTTCACCGCTGAAAACCACTCATCTAGAGTAAAATACAACGTGAGAGAAAGTACATTCTGGTAAATTCAAGCTTAAATCAGCACAGTTAACCAGTTGTGCCCAAAAGGGCGCAACTGGTTTGAAAGCAACAGAGTTTGAAAGCTCCTCAGTAAAAGCCTACAAAACAACTTGTTTTCATGCAGCTTCTCTTTTCCTGCATTTTTCACATTCCCTAACTCCACATGTTAGAGCGCTCCCAGGGATTCAGGGCCTGCTGAAACATTACTGAGCAGATGTTGAAATCTGGACGCTCTGCACTGAGGATCTGGGTCAAACAATTCAAACAAAACAAGGCCGCCGCAGAGCACAGCGTAATGAAGACCAGGAAATTTGAGGCAATCGAGGAAAGTATGTTGACATCAACTGCAGATGGAAAATTCCTGTCCCATTACCAGAGTTTCTTGATGTGGTAAACTCCAAACATGTAGATCAAACTCAAAGAATTACTCTTAATATTCTTAAACTGTAGGTTTTGTTTTTTATAAACACTTTTTTTTGTCTGAACCAATGCTTTCATTACAGATTTCAACCAATAGGAGGCATCCTTTTACAAACTATTCTCCACCAGGCAGGCTGCAGGCCAGACCACAGTAACCACAGCCCCCCCCTCGCAGGATAAGTCTATGGACTAAGTGGTGCCAGCTCTGTTAAAGCCTCATACTCTCTCAGCGTTCTGTCTGGTTGAAACTTAATCATACGACACAAATCGACAGGTCAGCTCCAGACTGAAAACAGTGCAACTCAAACTAAGTCTGGTGACGCTCAGTCTTGTGGTAAGAGGTGACTATTCCAGTCTCCACAGCCGACCGGAGACAGCCAGCGTGCTCTCACACAGCAGAACGTGTCATTTTCTTCTCAAGAGCTTTGAGGAGCCTAAAATCCGAAGCTGCAATCAGTTGAAGTGGCAGCATAAACTGACCGACCCCTGAATTAGTGCTGAGTGACTGCAGCTAATCCCAGAGAGGGAAATCATTCGGAAAAACAAGCTTTCTCTCTTTCCAGTCCTCGAAAGCAACAGAGAGGCTGTTGAAGGTACTTCATTACTGTGTAACTTGATTTGCACTATAATTCATGGGACACCATTGTTTACAGTGGAGCTCATGCTGTTCCGTCAAATAATCAACTGTGTGAAATATCATAAACTATTTAAAAAATTTGTTCTGAAAAAACCTTCCCTGTTTAAGTTTTTCAAATGTGAGAGTTTCCTGCTTGTCTCAGATTTTTCTCTGCTTCATTAGAAAATATTGAATATGTGCATATTTAGAAAGTGCATTAAGGTTTGACAAAAATAATAATAGGAAAAAAATTTGTGTTAAAATAATTAAGTAAGTATTTCCCAGTCTGTTCACTAATAACTCATCATTATCTACTAGTGTAAGTTTGTTCTAATCAGTGTTATGAATACTGTTATTTTGTTGATGTGTTCAGTTACACGCAGCATATTGCACTTCTGTCCGTCCTGGGAGAGGGATCCCTCACATGTGGCTCACTCTGAGGTTTCTATGTCTTTACCCCCTGTTAATATACATTATAGCACTGGTACATAGCACTGGTCGTCTGTTTATTCAAATCGTATATTAATATTGAACATATTTCATGTCAAAATCAAACCAGGTTTGTTAACGCACTTACTTGGGTGATTTACAATAACATGCCAAGTGTGAAGCAGACCTTTGTGTAATTATAAAGTTTAAAAATTGCTCATTGACTAATGATTCATTAATATAATATCTTCCAGTCTGTTCTCCAGTAACTCATCACAATCAGGATATTCTGGAACTACTCGTTACTTATTCATTATTAGCTTGCTATGGATTTGATACCATTTTAATCAATTATTAGACTACAAACCTGGGGCCAGGATCTGCTTCAGTATTGCAATAATTTGCACAACACAAACACACATCAGTGAGAGGGGGCCGGCAACTACTTTTTGCCCCAGGGTCCTGGAAAGAGTTAATCCAGCCATGGAAAGAAGTAGAAATATTGTTATTACCTTCTGTTAACAGACAGGCATTGAATTATCTGAACGAAACTGAGTAATGAGGCCAGAGGAGAAGACATGGGAAATTCCTGAGCTACAAAATGAAGGTCAGTGAACACGAGAGCTGCAGAGTGACTGGAACTGGGCAGAGTGCCGTGTGCAGCTCTAATGGTGGCGCCCAAGCTGGCCTTATTTCATCTGACAACTTCAAGAGGAAAAAGACTGACATTGAGGAACACACTCCATAACAAGAGTGTGCGTGTCACTAACTTTTATAAACCTAGCCCACTTTATTCAGCTGGGTTTGTTTCCACTTTTATTGACTCCATCCTCTCTGCACGACACAAGTATACACGGACGTGTGTCTGTGTGTATGTGCGTGTTTCTCTAGAGGTAAGTGATTCTCTGCATGTGCTGCTGTTAAAGCCATGAATGGAGTCAATGGGAAACTATGTGCTTGGTTTTGTCACACAGACACACACACAGAGCACTTTCACAGAGGTAGCAGAAGGAAAAAGCTGCAAAGGAAATGAGAGGCGAGACAACATTCAGTTTTGTTTCGTAGTCGTCTGAAGCTTTAAAAGTGTCTGTTGGTGCATTTCAGCTGGATGAAGTGAGGAGACGCCGTCAGGTGAAAACTGCAACTTTTACACAGCATGCATCTCAAGTTTGAGGTGCCTTGCTCAATGGCATTACACAGATGAGTGAGAATGGAGCAAGGAGTACAAGGCTACAGCTTCTTTAAATATAGAATGTAAAGTATAAAACACAAAATAAAAAAAACCTATTGGGATTAAGAAATACAGATTAGTCACAAGGGAGGGATGAACAGATTATTGTAGGATTTTAACGTCAGCAGCACAACTTCTGTTTTGTTGCTGCAGATAAACCAGGTAGGATGAACACAAAATTGTCCACATTCCCTCAAAAAGCTCTGCACACAACATCAGCACACAAACGATACAAGGTGACAGTATATAATGTTTGAGGAGGACTCACTAATGACAAGGAATAATTCTGAAGTAGCTCCAAAGGAGAACTGCACTAGTTGATATAATTGGGAGTGATGAGTAAATATCTTTGACCCACCCCCTTGTTGCAGATTGATCAGGTGGATGCTGGGGTGTTGAATGGGGTGAATCAACAGGTGGTTATTCTGACGCATGCAGGGCAGCAGAGGCACTGACAAGCAAAGGGGGAGATGGGGAATATTTGCAGCTTAAATAGATAAATTTACATCTGTACCCCTGTAACAGTAAAAATTGAACAGCAGTAATATGTGACAAAGATTCTATTGTGTATTTACACTTATTGTATTGTTAGGATGACACAAAATCTTTGTTCCTGGCATAGGCCTGCGTTGTCAATGTGTAGCCCTACGTCCACTTTTGAGGGACCCCTCCTTCTAACCGTGTCTCCCGTGTCACCTCTCCCCTTTCCATTGTTGTACTCCATGGGAGAAGAATGTGACATTACATTCATACAAGTTTGTGTATATAAGGTTCATGAGTATTTTACACTGTCACGTGGTAGAACTCTATCTGACTGTAATCCGTCAAAAAATCCAATAAAAACTTCTTAAATTTTACGTCACATGCACTGCAAAAAGTCCCAACACGTGCAAATACAGAAAAGCGCTGCAAATTGCGAAAAACGACAATAGAAATATTTCCAGGGGACCCAAAAAAGGGATGAACCCTTCTGTAGTTCAATGCTTTGTGAAGTTCCAGCACCACTGACAAATAGCAGACTTCAATAACTTCAACTACAGCGCATGTTTCGTCAAAATGATGAAGTTGTTTTCCTCAACAGTGCAATGAGCTCTCTCTGTCACCATATATGTAAATGTTTTCACTATACTAAACACTGCCCCCATCTGTGATTTTAACATCTTGTTATGTCTTCGTCTTGTCCCACCATGCCAGTTCTCCTGTTTACAAAGATATGAATCTGTGATAGCCTCCACTGCCAACATGAAGGGGGAATAACAACCCTCCCCTACTCGGTGTTCGCACCTTTTATATAGAACAGTGAAGCAGAATACAGGTGCAACAAACTTAGAGTGAAAGTTAGCGGAGGAGAAACTGCAGAGGCAAAAGAGATACCATGAAGAGAAGCAGAAAAAGGGAGTGAGAGACACTAAGACAGAGAGGGAGAGCGAGTTTCATTACTCCTGTGAATGTGTTTGTCAGGCAGCCAACAAGTGCAGCTGGCGTTCCTCACTTCCAGCACTGCTTCATTATATGGCAGAAAGCAAAGGAAAACTGTAGAATACATACAGCTCCACTTGAAAATCTCATCAATCAATACTCAATTACATTTCCTGAAAGTATGAAGGAAAGTGCTCAGTCAGAACAGTGTGAGGATAAAACCTTGAAAGGATAAAAACAGTCTGAGTGAATAAATCCATAAATTATCTTGAGACTTCACAAGTAAGAGTTTCTGAGAGACATAGACCTGATGCAATGTGAGCGTGAGCAGAGAGAGTTGTAAATGAATGATGCTTGCTACAACTATAAACTGATCTTAACACATGGTGTGTATGACACGATTGAAGATGTTCACTGGATTAGAATGCAGGTAATTAATGAATTACTGTTGATCAAGTGTTGTAGCAGATCTCTGGTAAATATAAGTATATTGACATTAATTGATCTACTATGTGTATATTAAAGCAGAGCTTATAACCACAAACTCTCTTAACATCTTCGTTGCTGTCTTTGACTTGGAAGGCCCCGCTTTTCCAATATTTGTTTACATTTAGTTTTTTTCTGTTGTGTTCTACAAATTGCATCCTGGGCCACAGATCAAGGACCAGCTCAGCTGACGTCCACCTTTTTACTCTTATCTGAGCCCATGCACTGATTTGTTTGTGGCCATTGCCAAAATATCAAAACTGACCACAACATCATAACTGATACTTTTCCTAAATTGGTGAAATCTATCTGGTGAAAGCCGCACAAGATTAATTCAGCGTGTCTCCTCTCCCTCTCATGCCGACACACACAAACAGTGACATCAGAAACATCTGTAAACTCAGACTTGTTCGAAAGAAAATAATTTAGTTTGAACTAACACAAATGCATGTAGAGCAGGAAAGTGAGATCCCAAGTGATCACAAGTGACACATTCTGGATACATTTTAATACCAGGTGTGAGCAGATGCAACTAACAAATTTCACTTTTTATCGTATTCTTAAGAAAGGATGTTCTGACCTGTTATATCAGGTCTGCATGGGTCAGGGAAGAACTTGTGAAATTTTTGTGTGGATCCAGATTTTCAACATTCTCAAAATTTTCTCAGGGAATAATTTATGGATCTTGATGAAAAATAAATCAGTCGTATTTAATATTTGTATTAATATTGATGAGTGTGTGAAATTTGGTGAGCTTGGTTAAATTTCCTTTTGTTGGGCCTTGGCGAGTGCCATTCTAGTTTATATATTTTACTTCAGATTCTTCAAACTCAACCCCACCTGAGAGTGTTTGAGCTCTACCTGAACAGTGACAGATGGGAGTTTTGGCTGACACGGAAAAGAAAGAAGTTTTGGACAGAGCTTACTCAGTCCTTGGCTGTTTCTGTCTTCAAAACACAAGTTGAGTCAGCCCACAAACAAACACATCAACCACAAGATAAACAGGAAGTGAATCTATTACTTTCCAAGGGAGTTTTGGAAAGTCCCCGGCATCATCATTACCTTAAAGAAGCTGCCGCTCCTGTCTGTCAGGCCACTGGGGGCATTCTCGGCTGAAGAGCTGAAGGCCATGTTGTCTTCCTGTCCTCTCACTTCTGAGTCTGAGTGTGTGTGTGTACGTCTCAGACAGTGTCAGCAGGCGCCGGAGCTCTGTGGGTCAAAAACACACTACACTTCAGATACTTCAGCTGTGGTGAAACCAGAGGAAATTCCTGCTTTGGCCACAGCCGTACTTTGGAAGTGCTGGCTTGCTGGAAGGCTTTCTGTCTTCCTCTTCCTCCTTTCCCTCCCTCTCTACACATTCACCTCTGCTTTCTCTTCATCAATCCTTGGTCTCAGCCTCAGACCTTTAAAAAAAATCTCATTCCAATCCTCCGCTTATTTTTGTTTGAACCAGTTTCCACTCACCTGCCTCTCCCATTTCCTTCCATCAAATTTTCAATCTCTTTCTTTTTCCAAGATTTTGTTCCCATGTTCTCATACATACATAATGAATTTTCCATTTTGGCGAGGCTCACTTTAAGAACAGCTGCCCTTCTTTCCGAACCATCACAGCAACGTTTTGAGGCCTCTGGGCTTTGGTAGGACACTAGTGATGGATCTGATGGACTTGAAAATGATCTCAAATTAGCAGAAACTCTATTTAACTGATCAAATCATTGCATCTTCTTATTATATCTTATTGTTTTGGTTTCCCTTTCTTCCTTTGTCAGATTAACTTCTGTTTTCTTATCTTTCTTTGTGTTGGTGATGAGTCCTTCCCATATCTCTTTCTCTTCCGTCCAGCTGAAACCATCAGGCTAGTCCTTCTCTTCCTGGCTGATGTTCACAGTCCTTGCGAACCAGTAGATGTTGATTATCCGCCCCCACATGTATTTTCATCTCACATAGCAAGGAAGCCCCCCCACCTCTTACCCCCTAATTGTAGGGCGAAAGGGAGCAAGGGAAACTCAGAGGAGCATGGCAGGAAACTTTGGGATAACTAAATGTAAATGGTAAATGGTCTGTGTTTATATAGTGATTATCTGGTGCTGTTGTTATTGCATAAAAGAAAAACTACTATGAAATGTTAACTTCCTCTCTAACTCTTGGTGCATGGGGCACCAGTTTTCTTTTCTTGGAACAGGGGTCATGCCACAAACATTTAACCCCAATGACATCGATTCATCATTAATCAAGCAAGCTGAGCCTTAGGTCATATATTATGGAATTACAGACCTTTCAGTGTCTCTGAGTTTCATAATAAGAACTGTCACCATGTCCGAATTAACCTGTCAAACGCCCTGGGGCCAAAATTCGAATCCATCAACAAGAGTATATATGGATTTATTTCACAGAAACCATCCAATGCTTTTATTCTTGGTTTCATGTTAGACAGTTGAATTGTAATCATCATACGAGACACAACTTTTCAAACTAATTTGCAAGTTAAAGCGAAACAAAGTCAGTGAAGTCAGTTACAGTAAATGTCACTACATATGTGGTGACCCGCACAAAGTCTGATTCCGTTTCCTGACCGTCTCAGAGTGGAACTGATATCTGTCTGCCACGATGGTTTCATTTCCACAAACAGAGGAAAGTGAAGAAATAAGGAATCCTAAGTGCACAAGGGGAAAATGTAAGGATGAACTTTACAAAAGTGATTCTTACTGAGGAGATTCCTGTAAATCCGTGAATGATGATTCTCTGTCTCCTCACACTGTTGATTCTGAAACAGATCTGCACTCAGGGACGGTGCCAATAAAAACTCGGACAGAAAGGTAAATCATTTTTCCAAATGCATAAACCTCCTGAGCCTCAGTCACAACACAGAGCATGCTGGGTACTGCAGGAACTAGGAAACAAGATAACATCCCAGCAGGGCAGCTCCTCTTCACCCCCCACAGGAAAGAGCCACTGAGATCACATCAAACTATTCACTAATTTCTTCTCCTCAATCACAGATCACTGTGTGTATCTGTGTGTGCAGCCTATATACATGTGCAGGTGTGTGATCCTCAGCTGCAAGTAAACACAGACACATCCCTCCCCCCCGCACACACATGCATACACAGACTTCATTGTGTTTTGTAAAATTAGAATGACTCAAGAATGACAGCAGGACTTCATTAAGCTCTGGTATTTTTGTTTTTAAAGACAAGTCTGGTGGTGGGACCCTCATTTTCTCCCAGTAGATGTGAGGCTAGCTGTGAAGCTGCTGTCCCACATCAGAGCCTATGAATAGCCTCAGTGTTCTGTGCTTTTAATGGCATGAGTTCAGTATCATCGTGTCAATATTAAACTTTATAAATCTTAATGTCTTTAATGTGCTCCTGCATACATGAGAGCACATTGATTAATGGGTGCTACCTTCTGTTTTTACTGCAAAATCAAAAAATCAGATCTGATGATTTGATTTCAAAGACCCTTTATAATTAATACAGCATACATGCCAAGTGTTTGTATAGGCAACATTGGCATTGTGTGTAATGCATGATGGTAACCCTGTCAAAAATTGACTTCTTCTATCGAATATTTGATAAAAGATCAATATGAACTGCACTGTAAAAAAGAAATATAAAGGAAAAGTGTTTCTCTCCAGACTCATATGGGAGCATATGAACTTTGAACTTAGACCACTGAAATTTAATCAGTTAGTTCTTTGAGTTCAAGTGACAACTGGTCATATTTAGGGCCCGAGCACTGACAGGAACTGACAGACAGTAAGGCACCGTTGAAATTGTAAGTATTATTATTATCATGAGGGCCCGAGCAAAAATCGATTCACAGGTGTATCATGACCAGTCAAACAAAAGAGTCTCAGGTGCAATTTGAAAAAAGCAACAGGAAGCCTGCTATTTTGCATTTAGTCGCCATTTTGGACATATTCCAAATTTTTTATTAGGGCCCGAGCACTGACAGTGGGAGGCCCTATTGAAATTGTAAGGGTTATTATTATTATTATTCAGGCAAATTAATTGGCTTTTTAATAGCAACTCCACTCCTGCAGTGACAGCGTGAGTGGTTAAAGATCAAAGGAATATTTATGTATTGCAAAGGTGACGTCTCTCTCTCTCTTTCTCTCAGAATTGGGACATTTCCTCAAACCGTGTAAACATTGAGGTACGGTGAAGGTTCATACGTCCCCCAAGGAGACGATGTTGTCATAACTCCACTGTGCATTGTCCTATCACCACCAATCTCCTGTTTCATGATCAGAGTCCAAGCCTGAACAGCTTAATGTGTCAATATTTCCTCAGTAATTATTAATTTGTTTCAGGCAAAACGCTTCGAAATGCATGTTCTCGGGTCCGCCCAGCGCTGCTTTGCAGTCTTAGAAATTTTTGAAATTGTATTATAGTTTGAAATAGTTTCCTGTAGGGAGACTTGAGATATCATGTTAAAGAAGCGAAAAACATGTCAACTTGGCCTCTGACCACCCAAATCGAATCCGTTCACCACTGACTCCAAGTTAGTGTTGTACAAACTTTGAAGAAATAACCTCGAAGTGTTGCTGAGATATGTATTTTGTGAGGTCACAGTGACCAAAATCCATCAGCTTTGTGTCTTTTAATATTTTTTATCAATTTTGAGAGAATTCTCTAAAGGCATTCTTGAGATATCGTGTTCACAAGAATGGGTCGGACGTATGGAATGATAAACGGAAAACCTGACAACATAATGCCTCCGACCATTGGCACAGAATCCTAAAATGTTCTACTAACTGATTATCTTTTGTTTTGGATAATGTCCTATTGATTCAAACAAATTTAAAGTTCAAAATACTAAGAATTCCAAAGAATAACAAACAAACATTTGTACATCTGGGTTTCCCCCAGACATTTTACATCACCTTTTCTAGACGCTTTTACACTACATTTACCAATTCACACATATATTCATCATTCACAGAGCATGCAGACAGGAGGAGTGGACATACAGAAGGTCAACAAATCTAAACAAATCACAAGGATGTCAAAGGTCACTGGATATGAAGTAAAAAACCCTGGAGAGTTATCCTGTAGATCCTGTTTTTGCAACTAAACTAACAAAACAACAACAACATTCTAAACTTCTGGGAGACTCCATTCTAAACTTGGCCTGGTTTAAACTGAGGTACACCCAGTGGTCCAAACTGAACTTTTTTTGTTTTGCCACAATAAGGTATGTATTGAGGCCAACTTTACAAGTTAGTTTTAATTAAATTAGTTGAGGCAAATACTTTATGAAGTTTTTAATTTCATCTAACTGGGGTGTAAATTTAGTGATAATTTTTCTTTTTAGTCAGTGAATATTATTGAGTACTGCAGTGGCAGCCATACTTCTTATTTGCTCTTTTTTTGTATCCCCGTGACTCTGTATAATCCACAGAAAACTGCAGGGACTGTTTTTCTGTTTCTCTCCACACCGACTGATGTTCCAGCACAAACATACTGTGGTCAAAAAAACAATAAAACGAACTTTTCCCCCCGACAGTCTCCCTGTCCCCCCTTGTAAAAACATATCCAACAAAACATAACTTGGTGTTTGTTTAAACTGTCGTGACTTGAAGCGCTGCTCTGTGGGTCGGATGTGAGATCCAGTAAGGAGTGTTGTTAGGATGATGGGGCTCCTGCTGCTGTCAGAGCACGAGGCGGAGGAGGAGTAGTAGGAGGAGGAGGAGGCTGCAGGCAGCTGTTTAAACCCATTGCAGATAAGAACCCTGACACGAGGACCATGTTTTTTGCCCTGAGGTAAGCCAGATGATGTGTGTGTCTACACATGCGCACATGCAGGACATAGTGTATGAATTGAAAAAATATGATATTATTTGTAGAATTATATCCTTTTTGCTATTGCTTATGTTTCTTTTATCCTTTTCATTTGCCATTACTTTTAAATAATGTATTCTTTTTTCAGCTGTCTTTTTGAATTTGGATTAACATTGTATTCATTTGCTTCTTGTCTTTGATGTTTTGTATATTCTTGTTTTGTATTCGTTCTCTCTGTAAAGCATTTTGAAACAGCCCTTTGAAAGGTGCTACATACATGACAGTATTATTATATCATCAGTATAAATAAACATTGACTTTGACAATTTACCTAAGATGGAAAAAGTGTCAACTAGAGTGATGAGAAACGTGTGTGCGTGTCTATGTGTGTGTGTTTGTGACCAGAGAGCAGAATATGGGTCAGTGGTTCTAGGGGAGTTCAGCTGAACCGACTGACTGTCCAATCCATGTTTTTGTAGTTACAGAGGAAGCTCTTTGGTTTTTATATAACACAGGAATCTGTGAACTCCCTTTTTCTTTTCTTTTTTCTCCAGTACAGAAGGTTAGGATTATCTTCAGCCTTTCCATGACTTGTTCCCCAACAGTTAAGAGACTCGCAGCTTTACAAGTCTCGCAATAACAGCATGCAAAAGCAAAACAAACAACACCGTGAAGCAGATCAGCTTTCACATGTATTTAAAGCGTTGATGGATTGAATCTTGGTCAGAAAGAGAGAGAAGGCTGCGGTGTTAACTCTGGGCCACTCCCCTTTCAAGGAGTCCTAGGAACACTAGTTAGGAGGAGGGGAGGGGGGGAGATGTCTCGGCTTGTTCACTTTTCAAAGGAAGAGGAGGAAGTAGCAGAATGGGCAGATAAAGGGAGAATTTCCTGATGAACAGAGAATATTCTAACTACTGTAATTGACAGAGACTCCAAAGAGAGCGATTAACTTCGAAAGAGTTGTCACTCACATCAATACCCTCGAAGGCCTGAGGGCTGGAAACAACCACTGACACTTGGCGATACAGTTGCAATCAGAAATATTCAACCCCCCCAAAGATTTTAAGGATTTATCAATTACAGTTTTTTCAAAGAACAAGATTCTGCTTCGGATGACTTCTTTATGAGTTGAATGATACATAAAATCAACACAGAAAATGCATGATGTAGTATTTGTGTGTAACAGTATATTTTGTTAAGATAGCCATGTCACAATTATTCAACCCCTTTATAATATTGTTGTTTTTCAAGCTGTCTGACAGTTGTTATGGCCTAAAGTGGAGTTGAAACATAATTAAGCCTTTAGGAACTCTATAATGATCCTTCATTTGCTTCAGCTGGGATGCATATATAAACCCTACCCATGAAGGTATTCAAGGTGAGTTGCAATCATGGGAAAGACAAAGGAGCTTGCACAAAAGCTGAGAGAGGAGATTATTTCATCAAACCTGCAGGGCCTTGGGTAAAAGAAGATTTCACAAAAATGTACATTCCAAGACACACCATTGGGTTATAAGGAAGTTTAAAACTTATGGAGCAGCTTCAAACCCTGGAAGAAAGCCCAACATTTCATCAAGGACCCTCAGCAACTTAGTCAGAACAACTCAGATAAACCCCTGTGTGACTGCAAGACACCTACAGGATGACCTGATGAAGGCTGGTACAAGTGCGTCAGTGGCAACTATAAGACGTGCACTGAATAAACAAGGACTTCCAAGATGCACTCAGCTCTTGACCTCAAGGAACATCAAAAGTCGACTAGAATATGCCAGGAGGAATTTGGATAAGACTAATGAGTTTTGGGTGACAGTTCTATGGATTGATGAAACCGAAGTGGAACTATTTGGACATATGGACCAGCGGTATGTCTGGCATGCAAAAGGCCAGGCTTATGACCATTAGAATACCATCCCCAAGGTCAAGCCTGATGGTGGGTCATTGATGATGTTGGGCTGATTTTCTGCGGCAGTAACTGGCAATCTTGATCGTTTACCTGGCATCATGGATTCTCAGAAATACCAGGCCATTTTAAGGACGAATGTGATGCCTTCTGTTGACAAATTAAACCTTGGTGATCATTGGACTCACCAGAAAGACAGTGATCCAAAGCCCACCTCCAAGTCAAGCAAAGCTTTGTTGAGAAAAAGATCCTGGAACGTCCTGGAGTGGCATTCACAGTCACCAGATTCAAATTTGATTGAAAATCTTTGGTGGGATTTAAAGAAGGCAGTTGCAGCACGGAAGCCATCAAACATCACTGATCTAGAGGCTTTTGCACGTGAAGAATGGGCAAAGATTCTGATCGAGGTGGAAGAAGCTTGTCCGTACTTACCGCAAACATTTGTTAGAAGTTATAAAAGCTAGAGGATGCGCCACAAAGTACTTAAACTGGGGGTTGAATAATACTGAACATGCACATGTGTTAAAAGAGTTACATTTTTCATTTGAAATTCAAAGTTAAGTCAACTTCTGTTGTCAAAATAACTCAAATATGTATCAATAAATATCTTTTGTTGTTTAATTAGTTTTTTTGTCATTTATTGTCATAATCTGTCATCCACATCACTATAATGTCTTTTGAGGTGAGGGGGTTGAATATTTCAGATTGAAACTGTAACTGTGGTTGTTGTGGGAATTGTAGTTACAAGACCTAGAGCCTGTTTATTAGTATAAAGAACACAGTGGCAAAACCTATGAATGTTAGCTTTTTAATTAATTCCACCAAGGAGGTCCAAGGAAGAACCCATTCAATTTTGGCCGATCCCTAATTTGTTTAATCCCTGCTTTTAACATTGAGAGATTGGGTATTTTTGATGTCCAAAGGAATGATTCATGGATCTAGATTGATTTTGAGATTGATATTGAGTAGCATTCAAGTTCAATTTGAATAAAACTTTGATTTTCTTCAAACAACTAACATGCAAATGTTTGTCATATTCTTATTAGCACGACTTATACTGAAAATACAAAATGTGCAGGGCAGGGTCACTCACACACCTACTCCTGCCACAAATTTGTATCATTGCTCATTTTGTGTGACATAAGAAACTAATGATCATATCACATGTATGAAAATAAATCATCAACACAGACACATTTAACTAACTAATGTAACTTAAACTTGGCGAACATCTTTGTTTGGCTCAAGAGTAAAGATCTTCATCGTGGAGCAGATGGCTTCATTTTCTCCTCCAGATGTTCAGAAGAATCTTTGAGGTTTCGTCAAAACAGCTGGTCGTGTTGTTTAACAGCCTTATGGGCTTTCAATCATGCTCAAGGGCTCCTGCAAGTCAAGATCGGATATATTTCCATGATATTATGCTTGATGCTTACTGTATTTCTAAACAGTTTCCGTTTATCACAAGTTAAATGACATAAATAAGCCTGGGGTTGAGTGATAATCTAATGTATCCCATTGTCTTGAGTTGAAGACATAGGTTGAAGACAATGGGATACATGGAAAAATACATCCAAACAGGCCCACAGCTCAGGGCCTGTTAGCTGGTTATTCCACCCTGCCTGCAAAGTCAAGTTGAATCCTGAATTATAGCAGGAATAGAAACAAACTATGACAGTAATAAGGTTTGGGTAGCGACACTTAACACCTTTTCACATTTATCTGAAGCTGAATTCATGCACACAGCTGATATTCAGTTCCTTCAAAGGGCTTCAGTCCAACTGAGTGTTAGATTTCATGCGCTGCAGCAGGATTACAGCGGACAGCACTGCCGATGTGAAAGCGTTCAGTGTTAACTTTCTCCAAAGGGACACTTTATTCTTTCACTGGTAACTTGAGTCCCCGCTTCTCTGTCCAGCAAAGATGACATCACTTTTCTTAGACCTGTGTCCTTCTGCTTTCAGGTTGCAGACTGGTTACGACATAACTCGAATACATTTAAAGCAGAATAATCAGGCAATAGAAAGAAAAGCAACTTGAAAACAGCAGACAGCAGACAGCAACACTAACTGTTAACTGTGTCTCTGGAGACAAAAACTAAACTAAACTAAACTAAACTCTGCTTATCCAGCACTAACAAGCAGCAAGTTATTGTTAATTAAAATACCTTTCTGCTGATTCACTTGCCCACAGCAGTAAGAAACTAGGGCTCCGTGTGCCAAAACAACCCCTTGGATCTGCAGTGAAGCTAATCTCTTTAACATTCCATAGAGGCTTAAATAAGGAAACTGGTCCCTTTATTATAGTGATAACATCAGATAATTGTTCATTTAGAAAAATCTGAGAGAGCAGCACAGAAGTGAGCTGCATAGTGTACAGATTCTCACAGGTCGGGCATGTTTTGATGAACGGAAGAAGCTGCGACAGGCCACAACACGACCTACTTTAGCTTTTAGAATATAAGGCCTTGATAGAGAAAAACCAAAGCTGTGAAATAAATGGTAAAGGACTGTATGAAAACGCATAGAGAGCATGTGGGGCAGAAGGATGTGTATTTTATTTATTTATTTATTTTTGCCAAATGAAGCCGAGTCCGATTTATTTGGAGAGCAGGGGAGTTAAAAAGTTTATATTTTAAGCTCATTTAAGCTCAACAATGTTTCAATTTTATTATCAAAAATCCATGGGGGTTGGGATGAATACATTTAATCAGTAGCCTGTTTGACAGTAATGAGCATTTAGTTTAAGTGTTTTTTATTAACTTTTTCAAAACTAAAACTGTGTATCATTATGTTGCATTCACATCAAATGCAAAGCCAATTGTTCACGCAATGAGGTTACATACAAAGTCGTTGAAGGGACACAAATAGTTTCAAGGAGGTGAATAGTATCCTTTGCTCCACTAGCTCAAGTTGAAATATTTAAATTCAGATGAAAACTGACCTGAGCTAGCAGGGCATTGTACCGGTCGCAGATCAACCTCAGGTCGCGCTTGCATGGGACCCACACATGACGAAGCTGGCTTTTCCGAAGTCAGTAGTAGTCAGCAATAGTCAGTAGTTGTCAGTAGTGACACTCAATTGCTAGAAGAGAGCCTGAGACTGCCAGCGACTGCTTAATGTTATTGTTGTGCATTTGACAATAAAAAATCTTGAATCTTGAATCAATAAGTGTTTTGTGGACTCAAACACTTCACCCCTCCATCAAGATAGTGGTGAGTATATAATAAGTTAATTTTCCTTTTTCAGTGAACTATCCCTTTAAGGGGGAAATATAAGTTGTCACATGAGCGAAAGAATTGCATTGCATTCAACTTATGCAGCTAAAACTATGAGTTCTGAGTGTCCTGCGTGGACGGTAAAAACACTATGGAGCACAGCATTAGCATGTGGCAACGCGAGCACTCTGTAGTACGACAACACAAGCAGGCATATGGCAAATAGCAAATACTGCCCTGCACAAATGGCAAATAGCACTGCACACACCAAGTTAGAGATCACTTATCTTAATATGAGAATAAAAAATGTGTGACAGATTATGGTTCTTTATGAAACCATGGCAGGACAAAATTAAAATATGACAGCCGCCACAGCCTAGACCGTTAGTGGGAACCACTGCAGTATCACACCTCTATTAGGGCCTATTTTGAGAATGATTACACCTTTAACGTGTTTACATGTTTCAGAGGTTGGAAGGGGCTATTCCATGTCAGGACAGGGTCCTACAATAACATTGAGGGTCGCGTTGTGTTTAAAGTAGTGCACATTGGTTTAGCCCTCCCCCTCCCCTCAACATACCTTTTGGTATGCTCAGAACAGGGCCTGGGGCTGTATCATATGGAAGTGGTATTTCCACGAAAATAGAAAACCTTTGAAGTCACTGTGAGAATGTGTTTGATATATAGCCGCGCACATGTATTTACTTATACGAGACACTTTATATGGTCAGTTAATGCTCCAGGTATTTGCACCTCAGTGACTTCACTGAACTTAAAGAAATGCTGCTGCGATAAGATCAAGCCAGAGCAAGTTCAGATTCTCTTGCAGGAGCGAGCACACACACACACACACACACACACACACACACACACACACACACACACACACACACACACACACACACACACACACACACACACAAACACACAAACGCACACGCACACACTAACACACATACACTAACACACTCAGAGAAAGTTTGATTCGATGAAGCTGTCTGTTTTTTAATGAGCACTCACACAGACTTATGTGAGTACTATCTTTTACTCTACAGTTCACAAATAAGATGAAACCCGAAAGGTTGTGTTCTATTGGACATTACAGACGTAAACCTTTCGTGGAATCAGGTCTAAACTAACTGTCATCACAGTAGGAGTCAGCAGGTCTGAAATCTCCTGAAAACCTCTGGAGAAGAGGAGTTTGCAGCTGCACGGAGGGTTTGTATTTCTCCACTCACCTCGAGTCAGTTTTCAGGAAATCCTCCGGCTGAGCTCCATGAAGAAAAGCTCCCGGTGGTTGCTGTTCTAGGAGAAGTGGGACACCGAGGGGCCGGTGTCAGCGGTGGATTACATGGCTGGTCTGCGGATCCGAGACAGAGACACAGGGTTTGGATCAGAAGGAGCACCGTGAGACTGGAGGAGGAGGAGGAGGAGGAGGAGGAGGCTGCGGTAACATGATGCCTCGGTCTGATTGGCTGAGGAGATGATGGCGAGTTTCACCTTTACTTTTAATCCTGTTATGAAATGTTGACAGTCAGAGTTTTTATTTTTTGGTGTGGGTTCGTGGCCAGTTATGCAAATTATAAAGCTACCACCCAGCATGTTAATCTGAGGTGGAACATTATATACCATATACTATAACATACTATACAGTATAAATACAGTGTTATGGTGGAAAGGGTTTCATGACAGGCCTTCTATAGAGATGTTAGGATGGTCACAGCAGCATGTTAAATATAAATCAGATTATTGTTAAATATCAAACAAACATAAATAACTGAATTGTTGTTTGTTCCATACACACTCTCATCTGAGGACTAAGGTAAGATCAATTTCTGACATCTCAACTGATTAATAGGTCCCGTGCTTCGGGAGTAATGAACTCTGTCAGCACAAATGCAACCGAATGTTCATGATTATGTTTCTATTAGTGTATTGGTACGGTCTGTGGGCCCAGTAGCCCATTTATGCAATTACGAAATCATTGAATTTCCTGAATAGAGATTTTGATTATCAGCTATAATATCGTAACCAATCAGGGTAGACTTACCACAAGCTAAGAGACCGTGAAACAATGTTAGTTATTCTTGTTAAGTCACAACTCTGTACGGTATCAACTGTGTTTCAAGAAATATGTGTTTTACTGTGTAGACAATGTCAATGAGAAGAACTACCCTACCCACGATTCTCTTGTGAAACAACGGGCTACACTTGATGGTTCAGCGTTACATTATGTTTGTCACAAAGAATCTTTGTAACATGCTGGAAAAGAAAAGTCAAAAGAGGTGAAAAACACTATGAGGTAAAGTTTAAGAAGAAGCCCTGGGAATCTTCAAAAGGGGATAATTGCAATGGTTTTTTCGGGAAACGTATATAACAATTTCAATAGGGCCTCCCACTGTCAGTGCTCGGGCCCTATCTACACTGTCAAAATAATAATGTAGACTACACATTCTTGTACCTTCATGTTTGTTTTCCGTTTAAAATGTATTCTCTCAGTATCAAATGTCTTATATCATGATTCATCTTGTAGCTGGTTTGCTTGGTTTCGAGGCTTAGAACTTTTTGGAGGATTTCTGAAACATCAATAAAGAAATGAAGGGGGAAATTTACTACTGAAGCGAGATCCGTTTCTAAAAGTGGCTCGACACTGTTTTATGCTCTACCTGACCAAAAGAGGATGCCAGGCTCTTCAACGTGCCATTTATGTTTTTAAGTTACCTAGAGGACACAGTCGGTTCTCTAGGTATTCCACTTCACCAAAGATGCCACTAAACCTATCAAAAGTTTTATTGTAGATACAAATTTTACAAAGCACTTTGATAAATATATTTCCTTAATTGATAAATGTGGTCACTTTGGAGCAGCAGAAGCTGTAAACACACCTTCATAAAGTTGTTATGGTAAACCAGTTAGTCTACACACTCAAAACAGCAGCATTAGCTTTGATTTAGAGTATATTGTAGTTAAGTCACTTCTGTTAAATGCCACACAGTGTAAGGCAGCTCGTTGCTAACTTTATTACCAGTTTGGTTTAAGCTTTATTGCTGAAAACTGCTGCCTGAGGGCCGTGGGAGTAAAACAATGAACAATAAACAACAGTGCAGGCCAAAAGAACAACAACATTGAGATTGAACGATTAAAGCTGAGGAAGGAAGAGCTGAGTGATCATTATCTGTGGCTCCATGTTTATGCAGGACCACTTTGAAATTACATATGGTAATTTAACCTAGTATTGATACAACATTAATTAACGCAGATTTAATAAGCTTTTGTGTAGCTATACTGTTTTCATTAGTATAAAAAATGGCACATGATGTGTCTCATAGAAATCGGTTTCTTTAAAAATGACACCTTCTTAGAAAGTTATCCTGAGATTTTATCACTGCATTCAAAATATCCAATATTATGAATATGAGAGAAACGGTCAGAATCAATCATTATCGGTGCTATAGTACTGTGTCTCAAATAAAATAGTAAAGGAACATGTGCCCAGACAGAGTATCGTAAGTCCAGCTCATTAACACACTGGAAAAACGAAATGTGTATGTAAATCAGTTTATTGCAAGAAGACCACTGGGAACAAGGCAGATGATTGTGTCTCTGTTTTGACTCCGAGCTCCGAGTCCAGAGGTCCTCATCAACAAAAATGAGGATTTACAAACAATTCAAAAGACATGAGCATAAAACGACATGAATTAGCTGAAAACTAACTGTTTTAGGCCTACATTCTAAATACTGTATATCTCAAATACAACTGCTCAGTTATTTAAACATCTGTGTTTATAATAGCATATCCCTCTGATATGTACAGCATAATCAAGACAGTGCCTTTTTGATCTGGGAGACGCATTCAAATTACACACAAAATAAACTGAATTCTGAACAAGGCATGCAAACCTTCCAGTATTTATCCCTATGAAGCCTACCTGATATTACATCCAATCCACTTTTTACTGTTTGTGTAAAATAACAGCCATCTCTGAGGGTGTAGCACAGCTCTACAGCGCTATCTTGTGGCCGCAGGAGGAGCATCAACACCTACAGAGGAGGCTTTTAATTATTAATAAGCAATTCTATTGACATGGGTATCTTTCCAGGTAAAATTAAAATGAAATAAAAATACATATATTCCACTTTTTTTTGAACACACGCTGAAAGAGAGTGGCAATACTGTTGACAAAGGTGGTTCTTTTATGGCTCAAATACAAGCAGGAGAATGGCCACAGGCGTTGGTTTTGAAGCCTCAAATACAAAAGATGGCACAAGAGTTCAAGCCCTGTGTAAGAGAGGTGAAAGGTCAAAGCTTCATGTGCCATTTACATCCTTTTTTACCTGAAAGTGAATCTTTGACATCACTTATTTAACATGCACAGGGTTCAGGCTCCTACCTATGTTGTTAAGACCAGTGATAAAGATCGCATTTTCTCTCCATGTCATCTCAACCCGGCCGCGTGTCATCTTCAAAAACCAATGTGTTTGCACCAATATACAAATGCGGCAACATCTTTCCAAACTATACAAAACTTATAAATTATGAAGTTCTAAGATCTTAAATATAAACAACATCAAGTCAGTTTCCAGTACTTGAATTATATATTAGGTACAGCAGTACATACAGCTCCATCAACAAAGAGTGGAGGGCGCTCCATTTAATACACTGTACATGACCCAAAGGGCTGAAACTGTAGGGTTAGACATGATCTTTGAATAAATTAATTCATAAATAAATCATGATTATGTCTTCCCAGTAACAGTGGTTTCCTTGGTTCCCCTCAAGATTGTGACACACAAACGCACACACGCACACGCAAACACACACACACACACACACACACACACACACACACACACACACACACACACACGCACACACACACACACACAAACCCTTAAACTAACATCAATTAACACCTTACCCCTGATATTAACCGGGACCGATCAGAAATGAAGTGCTTCAACACCGACACACACACACAGAGACACACGCACACACACACGACTCTTATGTCCAATTCTACTAGACTCCTCCTGTTCTAAAAATACTTTTGGCTTTAATTTAAGAAGTAACGTGAGATTCAACTCAGAGACTTAAAACTAACTCTTTAATACAGCACAAGAGGTCTACTGTCTAGAGGGAGCTTTAACTTCAGTAGTTACATGTTTAGAGTACCTGTAGACGCCTTGCAAAGATAGAAGATTATCTCTAATCCATAAAGTGACAGTGCTGGATGTCATACCCAGGGAGATCCCTTTCTCATGTGGGTTTAGTAAAGAACAACAAAGCCCACATCTACTTGGATATGCCTGTAGAGAAACAAACAAGAATAGACTCTATGTGAATAGTGTTAAATATCTAGATTCTCTCTGACAGTGCAAAGCGCAACTGTACTAGTGGCTATTACAGCATGCTACGCTGGCTGGTGCTGAGCAGGGTGAGTATGTTACTGGCAGACCAGACAACTACAATAAAGCATACAATGTTGTAACTGTTATCGGACCAGTTAGCTTTGCAAGACTGATCCAGTTGTGCATAAAAGAGTCCTGTATATCAGCTCATATTAGTACTTATATAATCCTCAAATATATACAGAGAAAGCCAGTTTTTACTTAAAAATACCTTAATTGTGTGCTTATATCCAATCTTGTACAAAGAGTAACAAACAATCCAGCTAAAAGTCGCTGTACGCGCAGGATTCCTCTCTTTCCTCCAGTCAGTCAGTCAGTTACAGTAGCAGCTTCTTCTCCAACAGTAGCCTAACAGTCCGTGTTAATACAGTTACGTTCTTTCCCGCCAACCTTTTGGTTCATCAGACGATTGGCAGCAAACACAGCTGCTGGGACTTTCTCTCCACGCCACCTCTCCGGTCCCCAAAAGTTCGAAACCTCCTGTGTCCTCTCTCTTGTGTGTATTGCACCAAAGATAAATCATATATTTATATATATATCTCTATTTCTCTATTTGAAAAAATAAATAGTAAGACTTGGTTCCAAGGTGCCAAAAAACTGGAAGCCAGGTGAGACTTCCTCCATCAGTCAGAGGAAGAAGAAGTCGAAGAAGAAGAGGAGGAGGAGGGAGGTCAGTGGATGTCCCGGCACGTTGGGAGGTTGACGAAGATGAAGACGTTGAACTCGATGAGGATGGAGAAGCACAGGAAGACGGCATACATGACGAGGCAGACCAAGCCCAGTCGCCAGTCCAGAGTCCATTTGTTTAGATGGACACCGATAACCTGCAGGTGGAGAGACGGAATTAGAGAGAGAGTATGGTGCAGAAATAAAAAGAGGAGGAGGTCAGCACTGCAGGTGTGCTGCTTTGAACATTCTGAGTGATGAGCGGCACAGAATTTCAACCGTTCCTCCTTTATGAGTATATTTAAAAGGACAGTAGGGCATTCAGGACGACTGCATTTTAGTTCCTTAAAAGTTGTCGACTAGCGAGACACATTTTTAAACCGTGTTAGACAGAAATAGAATGTTTGGTGGTCAGTGATGGGACGTTTAGAAAATGGTTTAGACAACCTACTGCTGTCTGCCTTTCCTTGTCTACTCAGTTAGCGCATCTCCTCACTAACTTTGCTGCTGCATCAGCCATAAGCAGGTGTAGTTTTGCATAGCGCTGTTATATTTAGTTGTATATGTATATATATATATATATATATATATATATATATATATTGCAGCTGATGGTTTTAACTGTTCTGGTATTTCCACACTGTTGATTTTAGTCGAGCAGCTGAATCTGGTCATAGGCCATGTTTCTTACAGGCTCTTGCTACTTTAGGTCACACACCACAGTATTTGAGCCCAGTAACACATATGTGAATGTGAAGCGAATATCGTAGGTCAAAGTTCACCAAAGTTAAACCCCCCGCAAAGCCACGCTGCTGTTTGCCTCGGCACAGGAAGCTAATTTTTTCCTCCTGGCTCTCACAGATTGGAAGTGAACAGAAGGCAAAGGTTAGCTGCTTAAACATTCACAAATGTCTGAGTGGGCCCTTAGGGCACACATGGCAACTGGCATCTTATCATCAGGATGTGCTTTTGCCAGGATGACCTCATTCTGCAAAGTTGTAAATGTATACTTACGGTGAAGAATACTGAGGCAAGCAAGAGTCCAACAGAGAATATGAGACCTCTGCTGCTAAGATGGATCTGTAGAGACAGACACAGAGTGTTATTCTTTGGTATATTACAGTATTTTTCTAATTTCTCATTGCCATTAACTGGCTTTAAAATCCAAGTTTATGAACAGTCTGCAAATAAGAACATAAGGCAGGATTACACACTGTTTTTATTCAGTTGGTGAGACTGTTCCGGGTTTGTACCCTCATGGTTGAATGCACTTACTGTAAATCGCTTTGGATAAAGGAGTCAGCTAAATGAAATGTAATATAATGTAAGCGTCTGACTTTGATTTAACCTATTCTGATATAATTTTCCACACAACGATTATCAAATACAATTTACTAGAGTAAGGTGATCAACTCTGCAGTGCCTCAACAGATAATGTGTGGGTGTTTTAGTACACAACAGTAATAGTGAATTCCGCCATGAGATTAATGTTCCTGTTCTTCATAAACACTTTCTGTTCTAATTGGAATCTCCTTTGGCTGAGCTGAGGAAACACTCACGATGGAGCCGTAGTCGATGCAGAGGGTTTGCAGCGCCCAGGGCAGGCCCAGGCCCACCAGGATGTCAAACACATTACTGCCTATGGAGTTGGAGATGGCCATATCTCCCAGACCTGAGGCAAAGAGAGAAGCACTGTCAAGGTCTCTCTGCAGTCACAGGACAAGTCAGCAGTGACAAGCAATAGTCTGCAGTGAACAGCCACTCCTTCTTTTCACAGCATTCCTGCTTCGCTGAATGAAAATTCAGATTTCTACTTGTTTCATCAGACTGTGTTGATCCCTGTGTGTGTGTGTATGCACCTTGCCGTGCCACTATGACACTAGCCATGCAGTCAGGGACGCTGGTGCCTGCTGCCAGGAAGGTGATGCCCATGATGACATCAGGTATACCAAGCGTGAAGCCGATCACAGTCACCTGAAACCAAACAAATTATATATCATGATACAGGTTTATTTATGTGTAGTTCATTATTAAATAAAACCATGAAAAGACGACCAACTTTCACTATGGAGTCACATGTCAGAGCTGTTAAAATGTTTAACACCCAGTTTACAAAACGCTAGAAATCTAATCTGTTTACATCTGGTATTGCATCCTGAATGTCATCACTTGTGATTGGATCTCACTTCCATAGTCTATATGCAAATAATCACTTGGATTTTTCTGTTCCTTAATGCCAAAACTCAATGAAAAAAAAAGACAATATCCTCATCCACATATGTGTTTGCATGTGTTTGTGTAAGTTTGTGTGTGTGTGTTGGGGTGTGTGTCTTTCTGACTGGACTGACCATCCAGACCATGATGTATGAGAGGCCAGCGATCCACATGGTGGCCGTGAAGAAGGACACTAGGAACCATCTCTCCCAGCGGCGCTTGGCACAGTTGGGCACGGTTAGGAACAGGAGCAGGGACAGCGGCCACATGGTCAACCACGTAAGTTTATTGCACGCTCCAGCTGGACAAAGACAGGGAGAGAGTGGATAACAGACAAACAAACATTTAAACATATTATAATTTTATTTCTAAATGTCATCTGTGACAAACGTACCTGGAATTTTGAACGGCACCAGGGGGCCTCTATTATCATCTTCTTCCTCTCTTTCCTCGTCGTTCTCATTGTTCTCATTATCCTCATTTTCATTCTCTGTCTCATTACCAGACTCCAGCCGCTGAAGTCTGCATCTCCCATTCAGACCCTGCTCGGTCCCGCCCATCCCATTCTCTAAGCCCCGCCTCCCCTGACTCCTGGCCGCTGAGTCTGAGTCGCCATTGGTGACTCGGTTGACTCGGGTCTCTGAAGTGTTGATCAGTCTTTGTCTCTAGAAGGGTTAACAGAACATAAAGATATCAACACGAGAGATGTGGACATGACTAGAGCAGTGCTCATTGTAAACCTGCCTTTTCTCTTGTCCTGTGTTAATGCTCTGGAGCTGCTTCAGAATTATTCCATGTCATTAGTGAGTCCTCTTCAAACAGTTCTACAATATACTGTCTCTTTTTATTGTTTGTGTGCTGGATGATGTGTGTACAGCTTTTTAATAAACAGTTAAAAGTTAGAGCACTTTGTATTCATCTTACCTGGTTTATCTGCAATGATTCTATAGTCAAAGCTTTTCATAAAATTAAGGTGAATTTGCGTACTTAATGTTCACGTATGTAATTCATATATAAGTCTGATTGCTCTACGTAAAACAGCTGATATTTGTGCGAACACTTAATGTCGGCTAATTCAACAAATGTTGTGCAGTGCTTTTGCTTTGAAGACAAATTTCCAAACAGGGATGATTCTATGGATGTTGTTGCCATGACGGAGATCTGCACCCGTCTGCTTCAGATATAGTGAAATAAAAACAATCATTATAAAAATGATCTGGCAGTGATTTGGACCAATGGTTTGACCAAGTTGCAGGCCACTAGTGTAGTTTATCTGAGGATGTTGAAGAAGACATATAGAAAGCTTCTTGCAGCCTATGAAACCACATAACTCAAGGTAATGTAGCGTGCCTGAGTCCACGTATAGGTTGGTGTACATGTACCTCAGTGATGAGCATGCGGGAGGCCATGGTGAGACGGGTCCTGGGGGAGAAATGATTGGTGATCATGATCCTCATGCCGGCCTCAGAGAAGGACAGCTGGTGGGGGTATGCAGACAGCAGCTCATCCACCATCAGCACTGATGGCTTACAGTGGAAGTTAGCTGGGAAGAAATAACACACACTGTTCATCTGACTGCTAAAAACCAAATGCAGTCAAACTGTTACCAACCTCCAGTCTTCTTAGCGGGTTTAAAAACCAATGCTAACCTAACCTAATAACTTGCATTAACTGCATGAAGGACCAAATTTGAAACATAACATCCAGAACAACGGTAGTTAGTCTTGACATTTCTACACTATACAATGACTTTGGACAATATATAAACAGGACAATGTCAGAGACAGTAACATCAGAGTCCTTATGACTGGGATGATTTGGTGAACAAGTATCTGTGGCACCTCTTAGAGGGTAACAGTTGAAACAGGTGGTGAGCAGGGTGTTCGGGTCAGATATAATTTTTTGTGTCCTTTTGATGTGGATTTGTGGTATGATGATGGCAGGGGGGTGCCAGGGCTCTTTAATGATTTGTTGACAGTGCTCTGCAATATTTTTATGTGAAGTGACTTAGTGTGAGTTTGGGCCAATCCATGTGTTTTGATGCTCACACTGAGGCGCTGATTCAATCATAGTTTCATCCCAGAATCACACTCTGTCTGTCGGTCTGTTGTGTCAAGACAGGATAGAAGCTAATACTTCATATTATCTCATCACGATTGGACCTCTCTTTTACCAGCGTCCCCACTGTTCAAAATGCTGCTCAACATTATCCGACAGATGGTCACATATTACACCTATCCCAACCTCTCTGTACTGGCTCCATGTTTATTTTAAATATTTGGGGCTCACATATGGAGCCCTACATGCCAACGCTCTGCAGGATATCATGGACTTTCTGCACCCACACACCAGGATCCGAGCAGTTGGACCCTTCACCGTGGTCCTTGAAAGTGCACCTCAGCCTCCGTTCAGACAGGTATTTAGGTAACATGTTGTTTTCTGTTAATGTTTTGTCATATATCTGCTCCCCTTGTGGATTTGATCTGACCCTTAGATTGTGTCTCTGTGAACGATGCTGTATAAATAAACTGCACTTACTGACACAGCCTAAGCTAAGTCAAAATTCTGACACCTGTTTGGTATGCATATATGCTGAGTGAGCTGCTGATAATTTGATATTATTTGATGATTTGACTCTGCAATGGTTTCAGCAAAACCCATTCACTATTCCATCTTGTTTGTATGCAAAATATGCTGTAAACAAGTCACACAATAAGCTGGTGTCAGATCCATACTCTGGTACAGTGAAAGGACAGTGGATATACAAATTGATGCCATGCTTTTGTGATGTGAAAGAAATGAGACCAAGATAAAACATGTCAGAACTTTTTCCACCTTTAATGTGACCTATAATCTGAAAACTATTAGTTCATACATAGTTTCATTTCTACCATGCCAAACTTCTCCACCTCAGAATGTCAGGACATTTGTTCAATAAGTTTAGATGTGATCTCAGCAAGTTTCCATGTCTGAAATGTACAGAAATCGACACTAGCTCCCTGTCAAACATCGCATGAATTACAAGATTCTCCTTCTTACCGTCAAGGCTCTTTCTTACCTAGCACCTCCGTACCTCTCTGACCTCCCTTATACCTACTCACCTACCCATTCTCTCCGATCTTCCTCCTTCATCCTCCTCACTAATCTTTCCTGACCACTTATCCACTATGGGGTCTCCAGTCTTCAGCTGTGCAGGCCCTCGTCTCGGGAACCTTCCCACAAGCCATCTATGACTTTATCCCCACCTTCAAAATAACAATCCACTGTTTTTGGATTGTTGGTATATAATTAAGGTGTCATTGAAGCGCCCATAAATTAGTATTTATTATTATTAACTCCATCCTGTCTGTTGACACAGGCCAATATTTACCACCAATCCATTTCCTCTGCTGATCAATGGCAGCTGCAACATTAACAATGTAAGCTGATGTAGCTACTTTCTTTCCTTCAAGGTCAACCATCACCCGCAAGCTGAGTTACAGTAAGACATGGTGACAAGCTTCTGTCCCAGAGGTGTCTATGAGACCAGACATCAGGCTACTGTGGGGACCATTTGTGACGCTGCACATTCAGACAAATCCAGCCTGGCAACCCTGCTGAAGCAACTGCCACCTGCTACCCCAGTTGTCTGTGTTGCCTCCTCAGCACACCCCCAAGGAACAAGTTAGCAGGGTCACTTGTTCTCACCGGAGGCAGCAGTCAGAGCATCAGACACAGAACAAGCTGACGGAGCAGGATGTACTGAGGAAGCTTGGAGCCAGCACCTCGCAAGGTTCTCTGTTCTGGTAGCTGCTGTTGTTGTGCCCCAGACTTTGCCTTATCACTGAGGGCAGAGCGACAGCTGCAGACATTAGAATCATCAGTGGAAGAGCTTGGTGGCTAAAACAATCACTTTTTACATTTGAGTAAAACCACAGAGGTTGTACTACTCTCTGGCGGCAGGTGAGCAATACAGACAGTAAATAAAGCCACAGCATGACCATCATATATCCCTGGTCAGGGTTTTCTTCATACTATGCATTGGAGGCAAATATCCCCCCTCTGAGGATAACTTGATTGTCTCCACTGAAATAAACCCTCTGCAGCAGACTGCATACATCTACCATCACCCGGTCCAACAGGAGGACTCATAATATTTTACTGCATCATAACATTCTTCTGTGTCCTTGGTCTGAAGTGTCATATTTAATCAGGCAAAGAACAACAAAAAAAGAACAAAAATACTTTTGTGATGCTGACCAACAATTTTTTCAATTTATTCAATCTCATCTATAACATTTAGGTTTAGGACACTGGCTTGACCTCTGCAGCTGGTCGGTGGCTTAATTTATTGATAGCAGAGCAGAAGGCCAAACCTTGCTGCTCACCATTATATATGGGATGGTTTTTTGACCAAGTATATCATAAGGGATACGTATATAAAGCTCCACACACAGGGGGCACTGGGACTTTTGGTCACCCTCATACAAAGCCCCAAAGTCGGAGTGTGGAGGATCATTAGCTGTGAGGATCAATCCAGGACAAGATGTACAGAACTTATTCAGTAAAGCCACCTTCACTATCCTTTCACGGAGAAGAACAAAAATAGAGGAGTGGTGGTGCCCCTGCTGCCTTTATGCAAATTTCATTGCGTCGAGATGAGCAGCTAAAACCTGCAGAGTCCTGTTAGAGGGCAGTGCCTGAGAGAAATAGAACAGTTTGTGATACCTTTCTTGAGCAGGACTGCAGTAGCATCACACGTGACATTGTCCTCCAGATCGGTGCTTCCTGTCAGCCCATTGGCCAGACTCACAGAGCTCTTCTTTCGACGGTCAAAGTAACGATGCGCCCGGCCGTTAAACCTGCCAATGACAAATCAGTTAAAAAGGAAAGTAGCTTTTAAAATCTGACAACTTCTAATCCACCCAGCTTGTGAGAAAGACACTAACTTCATGATGAGGATGTAGACAGCATACATGAGAATCAGGATAAGGGACTCCCACCTGCCACACAAACACAAAGTCAGGCCAATGTGAACTATAATTCAGTGCAATCATCAGCATTCTACAGGAACATACTTACCAGCAAACCTTCTCATCGTAGATGAACTGAAATAATGAAGAAAAAGTGGAAATTAGGTGAAGGAAGTGAGTGAACGTTAAATGAAATCTGCACTTCTGCTCCACTAGAGGGCGCAAGCAGTCCAGAGCTCAGAGAGGCAGAAAAGAGGCCAAAGCTCGACCTTCTGGTTTCATCCCATTTCACTTAGAGAAAGACTCTGAAACCAGCTTTTAAAACTCTCCTCCGTAGCTAATAAAGGAATATTGCTGACCTTGTGACACTCATTTTTTTAAGTTTGAGTGTATAACAATAATCATGCTGTATATGCTAGTCATGTATTTCATGAATAAAAATCGTAATCTTTAAAGTAGCTAAATAAATAGAATGGACTTCAATGTATAGTACAACCCTTTGAAGTATAATGTTGACTCAAATTCCCACTTACCTCTACAAAACAGATACTGAAATGCTTAAATGTACTTTCTACCGCTTCTCCTTTTCAATTCATACATTACAAAGGGAGATTAAAGTGTCACTCAACAAACGCACAAGTGTTTTGATGTTTGATGTTTCTGACTATACAGGATTTCTTACCTTTTCTACAGTGAATAAACTGCATATTTGAAACCTGCAAATGACTAGATGTTTGATGGAAACATCTTCAGTCTTTCTAGATTCTCACAGCACACATGTTTTTTGACCAAAAGATGTGGAGGATAGCTGTGATTGAAAAACTGCCTTCAATCTAATTAATACTGCTGAGGTAGAGAGTATGGAAATGTAGGAATGGCTACTATGGTTAAGAGGAAGCTTTTGTATCTTTGCATATTTCCGCAGTCACCACAAACTTGATCCTTTGTCCTGTATCTTTTCATCTACAAACTCTTACCGCAATGAGGGCCAAGATAGAAAACGTGTAATAAATGGAATCTCGGAGTAGAGCCCAGTGAGAGAGCTTCACGGCCTGCGAGAGAGAGAGAGAGAGAAAGAGAGAACAGAGATGAAGCACAGTTCACGCCTCAAACATCATTACCATACTAATGTAAACAGCCGAGCTCTGATGTTGACCTCCTGAATCATTTCACAGTCAGTGGAAAAAGCCAATCGCAAGGTGCCATCCTATATAGAAAAGGTGCCCGTGTGGTTATCGACTTTATATAATCAGATACAATGCAGGGGCCCACAATGCAGTGACTAACGCTGGAGCACTCTCCCACACAGCGCTCACACTGTATACGCAAGTGGAAGGTCAGGAATCACATCTTGAACGTGCCACTCCCAGCCCCGGAAGCGTTTGCTGCTGCGAGGCAGAGGGCAAAGTTAGAGCATAACAAGGCTCGAAATGTTTGCTTGTCCTCTGTTTCAATGTACAATAGTTCTTTGTGGCAGGGACCTGCTACGCACAGCCAGCCAAAGGTAATAAGCAGTGGTGAGGTGCACTGCTTGACCTGAAGAAGGTTTGACTGCACCCATTCCCTCTGATCCCATTCACACTGCCTTCTCCCTCATTATCTCCCTGTGATTACATAAAGCACAATCTGGGATTTCATCACTGTTTGGAATCTGATGTATATATTTTTCAGAGCAGAGATGTTAGTCTTGTTCTCTCCTTATTTCCATGTCCCTGGCACATCAGCTTACATCAGAGAGAGGCTGCACTTCATCATGTGGTTTTGTATTGTAGTGCACAGTATTCAGGATGAAAAGCAGAAAAAGACCTACAAACTCTCTACTGCAAAAAATATGCAATTGAAACAAATGAAACATAATAAGTGTACAGCTTTTTGATGTTTTAGGAGTTTATGTGCTAGAACATTCTCAAAAACCATGAATCAAAACATGTCGAGGTGTGAGTGTAGATTTTAGTTATATCCAAGACCAGCAGTTCCCAGAGAGATTAGCTGAGGGTGCGGCATGATTTTTCTTTATCCTATTTCCACAATTAAAAAGGATGATGTAACATCTACATTTCAGTATTTACTTGCTAAACACATTGAAAAAGGAAAATATGACCATTGACATTTAAATCCCCTTATCAAAGTCTTTCTTAAATATGTACTTCAGTCACAGCTACAACTAGTGACAACATAACTCATGTTCATCTCTCAATTCGATTTTTTCATAGTAACAGCACAGCTTCTGACTCATGACTTTTCAGGTGAACGGCAGTGAGAAATAGTGAGAGAAAGAATTTGGGCTCCAGCAGTACCAAGAAGGAAATCACTGATACAACGATTAATAGATTTCAATATAACCTCAATACACAGAGAATTAAACAGAAAGCTGCTTATAAGTAACACAGTTTAAACAGCCAAACAATAAAGATCTTTGAAAGAGGAATGGCCTTTTTCTTTTTAAGTTTAGGAATACTACCACTTTTTTATATCTTGTGGCCTACACATGGATCACATTACCTCTGAACTTCAGTGCATAGAGTCATACATGCATAAATCAACAGTGTGGACATGTGTCCTAAGTAGAAGTAGAAGAACATGTGCATGTATGCAGAAGCAGTTCCTACCACTTTGTGGCTGAATATCTAAAGGGAACATTAGTTAAGCTGTACTCTGAAATGACACCAGGTCAGCGACAAACTCCGCTGTGACATCATACCTGGCCGGCGAAGAAGCCACACACGCCAATGATGCAGAGAATGTTGAAGACGGCTGAGCCCACAATGGTTCCCACGCCGACATCGCCTTTGGTGATGAAAACCCCTGGAGAGAGAACATGCCGACACACACACACACACACACACACACACACACACACACACACACACACACACACACACACACACACACACACACACACACACACACACACACACACACACACACACAGACACACACATAAACAAGCACAGATTTGGAAAAAGAAAAGAGGAAAATCTTCAATACAAATGAGTCGTTGAATCTTTTCAATGAAGTCTATGCAAAATAGGATTTTTATATAAAGGATGTAATAATGTAGTGTGAGGATCAAGGCTCAGAAGTAAAAGTGTTTGATATTGTTGTCTCACACAGAATTGCAGTGAACACACCCGTGATTAAAGAAAAAAACTACATATATGAACTTTACTCAACAGCAATGCTCTACTTCTGTATGCATCGAATTTGAAATGCATGTCTATTTCCTCCCTGACACAGCTACTGCACCTAGCCTTGCAGTTAGAATAAAAGGAGGAGAAGAAAGCGAGGGGTGGACACTGTACCTATGACTGACGTGAAGAGCTCAGGAGCCGAGCTTCCGGCAGCCATGAAGGTGGCGCCTGCTACGTCCTCGCTGAGATCGAGACGCTGGGAGAGAGAAAAGAACAGGAGACTAACATGAAGTGGATTTTCCCACAGGAAGTAGTGGCTGCAGTCGGAAAAATCCACCCGTAGTTTTTAGACACGTTTTAGCAGACCTGTCACCGAGTTAATCCTTAAGATCCACTAAAAGCTTTGTTTATAAAATATATTTCTGCTTGCTTTTCTAGGTAATCTGTGATCGAGTTATATATTGTATTAAGCGTGGACAAAATTGCGTTAATATTTAAATAGAAAAATGTAAAGTTATTTAGGTACATGAACAAAGCCTTGGAGATGAGATTTCAGTTTCTGCGGTTTTCTTTTCCTGCAGTGAAATCCAAATTGTATTTGACATTTTATGCATTAACATATGCTCCCTAAATTATAGATGTAAATACACAACTCTAGAATCAATGTTTTTCTTTGAGATCTGTTTGTGTTACCATGAGCAGTGTTACACTAATATATTAAATGAGCACAAAGACAATAATAGTCCTATCGTATGAATGTATAAAGTCAAGAGATTTTCCTCCAAACTTTTCCTGACTGAAAGCTCGTGGGAAAGTGAGAAAGTGAAGTTGGACTTGTTTGTTGAACCAGCGAGAGGAAGAAAGTCAAAATGATTCCATTACTATTAAACCTGGTTGTTTTAATTTGAAAAGTGTGCTGCATTATACCTCACATATCTTCTCCATGGAGGGGACGAAGTAGTCATCACACACCAGAGCCAGGGCACAGAACATGTAAATGGTCTGTGGAGAGAAAAAGAGAGAGAAATATAATAAAGTGCTGACGTTTACCACCTTTCACATCTTCTTCTTCTTTTTATTCTATTTTGAGAAAACCCCATTAAATTAAAATTATCATGAAAAAGGGAAACAGGTCTAATTGAGGGATACGGAGTCGGTGAGCTGATCCCACAAATGCAGTTCACTACATTAACGGTCATACATAAAAAATTCACGAATAACATAACCATGCAATTTACATTTTTACAAAGGCGAGTTATTCCTTACATTTAATACATGCTGGCATTAAAAAGTTAACACTGTACCAGTTACTAGATCAGTTACTCCTAGTCACATCTAGCCTTTTCTCCTACTGAAATGTACTGTCTAGATGTATAGAACAAATAAGTAAGGACCTCTGACATTGAATCAAACCTTTAGCTAAAGCTAAAGAACAATATCTGACCAAAAATTAAATAATTTGTTGTTCACTAAATTATTCATGAATCAGCTTAAATGTCTAACGCCCATCTTCACCCTTTGTTTTATTTTTTTTAAAGATGCTAACACCTCTAACAAAATATGGATTTTCTGTCATCTCACTTTCAGGCAAAGTATCCACAGTTTTAAATCCACCAGGTCTTTAAACTTGAGAGCTTTATGTTTAATAAACAATGGATCTGTTGGCCTAAATTTTAAAGTTATTAATTTCTAACTACAGCAAAATAAATTTGTATCATGAGCAAAATAACTTATTCATAATAATTAGATACAACTATATGTAAATACCACTTTTGGAGAAAACAAATGATAATCTCTCTAACATTAAGCCTTTCGGAACACCACAAGATACCTTCAATACTATTTAAAATGTCTCCCACATATAATCCCCTCGGCAAGACTCTTTATAACTGTTTTCTTTCCTGGAATCATTTCATAAACATCCTCCGCATTCAAGCTTTCCTTGGCATCACATTGTTCACCCCAAACAATACACTGAGTGTATCAAGACAGGGAAGCGATGAGAGAGAGAGAATTTGCCAAGGTGTAGTGACGACAGACTGACTGGAAATGTGTGAACAAAGGAAAGACATGACTACTCTTACAGCTATAATTTATTTTCAAGGACCTGCTTACAGCAAAAATGACATGGTGAAGGAATATTCCTTTTTCCTTTTGTGCTCAGAACCAGCAGTTCTTTTACTTCCTGTTTCTGAAAGCAAGATCTGTGTGTGTGTGAGTGTGAGTGTGTAGGCGTGCCATAAACCAAAAGGTTTGTCCATTCAGGGCAAGCAAACGGTCAAAGGTCACCATGTAATCCTGATGACTGGGTTTAATCTGGATTCTGATGTAGGGTTGAGGGAGTAAAATGAAAGCAGCACTTATCAACATCTTAAATCTAGTGTAACTGGATGTCAGCAAGTGTGGGGCTATCGGTGAGCATACAAGTGTACTGTATATGCTGAAAGTACTTTTTTTTCCACTTGTGCATATGTTTTTCGTGTGCAAGCAGAAATGAAAGTCTTTAAGAGTTATGTTTATGTTTCTGAGAGCAAATCTCCCGTGAGAAGTGATGATGCCAGTATTAATGAGTGGTGCAGAAATGGGGGTCAGCAGTATACACAAGCTGCCAAGACATAAGCAGCGGAAGGTAAAATACTGTGATATTAAAATTCTGAAACAAAGCTTCAATGCAGATCGTTTACAGTTAACTGCCTTTTAGCTGAATCCACTACAGGAATTATCTGTGATCATTGAGATCAATGAGAATCTCTGACTGCAGCTTCACTTAAATGGCAAATTGTCTGTATTTGCAAGGAGCCTGTTTAGGTTTCATGACCACTCAACGCTCTTTACAGAACAGTTTTCCCCATTCACTGGTTCACACACACATTCATACAGTGCATCTATGTGCAACACTTTCTCTATCACACATCACTCATTCACTGCCAGTGCAGTATGTTGGTGCAGTATGTTGCCCAGGGACACTTCAGCATGCACAATGCAGGAGACTAGGATTGAACCGCCGACCTTCTGGTTGAAGGATGACCTGTTCTGTGGCTAAGTCACAGGGGAATACAACAAAAAGGCAGCAGCATCAAAACCATATTTTAAGCAGCATCCCTGAGCTCAGACCATATGCTGCTACTGCATTGGTATACCAACAACATCAGCCACATGGTGACATGACATCTGTGCTTTAATTTTCTTTAGTTGTTTTTCAATAGTATTTTCAGACCAAACATCTTGGCTTCATGAGGACTTATATTTTTTTATTTAACAAGTAATTAGCATAAAACAAGTATTTATTCGGACTCAGGTTTAAAGGAGGGCTGCAGGTTGAAAGAGGTCAGTACATTATTATGAAGCCAGATTAGTGTGATGTCACAACACAAGTCATGACCAGTAAGTCCCAACTGTTTAAACAGAATAATAATGAATTAAGTTTTTTTTTTAAATAACTTAAAATATATTTTTTAAATGCACAAGATTTTGTACTGAAACTATAGATGGGTACATTTTGATAATCAAGTAAATCACGTCATTTATATAAATGAAAAACATGTCTGGTCTATAATGTGTGAATTGGATTTTACTAGTTTATAATACCTTTATATAATTGTAATTATTTTGTTTATTTCTTTTGACTGTTGGTTGGGCAAACCACACATTTGAGTGTGTAGCCTTAGACTTACCTTTTTTGCAAATTGAAGGGCGTAACAATTCATGGATTATTTAAAAAACCAAAATTGATTGATTTGGGGAAAAGATAACCTGACTTTAGGTCTACTCCTGGCTTTTCAATTTATCTTCATCAGAACTTATTTTCGTTCTAATGTCAAAGTGAAAAAATGCAGTTAAATGCTCCTGGAAGAGATTGTAAGGGAACGTAGAAGTCAAGTAATAGTTTACTGTTCATAAGGTCAGGAATGAATTTTGACTATTATTATTATTATAGAACTATTATTTGTGTGTGAATTCTCCCATTTTCTAAACATGTACAGCTGGAGAGACTGCAATCATCAAAACTGTATAGTAAACTATAGTACTGCAGGTCATACCCCTGATTGTTCTTAAAAACAGGGAGCCTGCTGGTCTCTCAAAGATAAATACAGAAACAGCTGCTATAAAATGACAGAGTACACTATATTAAAGGTTAGACATCGTAGGCACAAAGCTGGTGATGATATACTGTATGTTTTGTATTTTTATATCTAAGCATCCAAGAAAAGGTTACTTTTATTTGCCCTTCTCCTGCAGGAAAAGGCTAACTCAGAGGGTGGCTGCTCTGTAAGTAGTGACATTGCCTATAATATCCGACGTGTACTGGCAGAATGGCCCATTCTGAGATTCTTAGTGCTCGGTTTATGCACAGCAAAGTTCCCTGGAGATGCTGCTCTGCTAGCATGAGCTTCCATTACAGTCAGCTCCCCAGAGACTATCAGCAGTAGCACAACACAACGTGGGCCATGCGCTGGAACACCGTGCATGATTTGTGGCGGTCATGTTGGAGTGACAGCAAAATGCCCCGTCAAAGCCTCGGCCTTCACTTATTGACCCCCCCGCTGGGCGAAGCTGGAGGGGAGAGGAGGAGAGCATCGTGCTGCTGATCCTGATCCTTTGCTGCTCAGCCATCTAGGATATAATGTGTTGCACCACTTCTTCATCCTTGCTTTGGATGACAGCAGCACTCATCCTATGACTTTATTAAAAAACGGAACCTGAGAGGAGTTGAGAAGGATCGAGTCGTATTGTTTTAATTGAACACATTAACGTCTGTTTCCAGGACACTAGTTGTATAAAACCTTTTGTAGATTTAGAGCTGTGTGAAATCTGATTAAATGCCTCAATCATCATCATTGACCGTTAACCAGACCTCTGCTGCACACTCTCACTCTCAGCTCGAGGTAGAGTCATGAAGCTAAATTCGTTCTTAGGCTGCTACTGGTATAACACACCAAATTATTTAACTAACTCTATGGTCACATTTTGACAAGAACAAAGAATGTGTGTAATAATTAAGATGATATCGCTGGCTCTTCTGCAAAGATTATGATCCCGTTAAGAGTTTGAATCCATTAAAAAAAATGTACTGGTCTTTTACTGATATTTATATTTTATCATAAAATCAAAAAATATCCTGATTAGACAAAAAACAACAATTTAGTCCATCTATCTATACTCTCCTGTAGTTTAATCCTAATGTTAATTAAAGAGAGGTAAATAGTGCATTTGGTGCATGTTTGGATTATTTACAGCTGTGCATCACTACACATTTGCTTCTCTCAAAAGTATTAGAGGCGGAAGGAAAGTGTGTGTAGGAGTGTTTTAAATACATTACAGTGCCAGTGTTCGTCTTAATGAAGGAACATGTCACCTCACTTAGTGATGTAGTTTTAATAGTTTAGAATAGTGGACCAACACTGCACCAGGTCATGAATACACAGATAATTTATGGGATATTAGCCAGATTATTGACAATCCACTGACCAAACCTTTTAAGAGTGATGTAACGTCTTCTGCTTAAAAAAAATACAGGTCATTTGTGCACTTAGACACACAAACAGACATGTTGACACACCTGCACATGAATGCAGTAAATGCTCCGGCCAACTTACACACAGGACATGCAGGGCCACTGCTCCTTCTGTCCGCTCCTTGTTTGTGAACAGGTCTGTAGGGAACTCGTGCAGACCTGGAAGGGACCAAAACATGGCGTTAGAAAAATTTATAAACGGTTTGTGAGTTTGCGTGTGTGTGTGTGTGTGTTTGTGTGTGTGTGTGTTTCAGCAGAGCGTGGCACGGGGAACATAATTCCAGTGCCCGGAAGGGAGGTCGACCATATGAGCACAGAAACCCATTGAACTCATGTGTACTGACAAGGAGCCCTGCCCAAGTGAGTGTGACAGTCTAACTGTGCCCATCCAGGGACCGTGTATGATTCCTCAGAGAGCAACCAGAAAACACAGAAACTGAGGAGAAGTGAGCATTAGGAGACAAAGTGAGGGCAAAGAGAGGAGAGGGAGCATAGTAAAAATAGAGAGACATATAGGGGACATTCGATGGGAAGTAGGGTGGAGGGAGAAAAGGCGATGGAGGTTCAGCTGATATTCGCAACTCCACATCTCTGCATGGGAATGTGAGCACAACTGAGCAAGAGAGTGCAACTGTGAGCAAGTAAACAACGGGGAGAGCAGGATAGAGGGGAAAGTGGAAAGTTGGCAGACGGTGGGAGTGTGAAGGAAGACAAAAAAGAGGTGAAAAAGAGGGGGTTTGGCTATTAAGGGTGACTGGAGTTATTCTAACCCCTCTCCCTGGCTTTTGACTCGCCTTCTCTTCCCAGCCCCACTGTCCTGATAAACGCGACAGGCGCTCAGGCATCGAGTCGTCCATGTGATCATCTACTGCACACAACTCAGGAGCCCATTCACAGGCCACTGCTAACATCTGTTGCATATTTCAGCACACTCACTCTTCCCTGGGAAAGACAAGCGCTCTGCATCAGGCGCAGAGCATGTGGTGCAACAAATGGCAACACGAGAATTCAAAATGTTTTATTGACCAGCACAGTAAACATAGAGGAGCTATTCTTGGAGATCCCTGGGAAGAGCAAAATGACAAACATGATACATTTACACACTGAGGAAGACATACAAAAGACATCTGACCAGAGATGCTGATAATTCAGAGGACAAGATGCTACTAACTCATACAGGCTACTTTTTCAGCTGATTTCTGTGTGAATGCTGAATATTGTGTTGGGTTCTGTGTTAAATGTAATTATACCCAGAGAGAGAGAGATATTGATCTCAGGAGATCTTCCTAAGTAAAGGGTAAATAAACAAACAAACGAACAAAGTAAAGATATAAATTGGTGAAAATCCCAGGGCGTCTCATGCATACAACATGAGATTAATATTAGATGGTTTATCGGATTAAGAAAAACCAGTGCAATCAAATCATCAACGACACATATGGCAGGATTTTGAAGAGATGAAAGTCAGTTATGTTTAAAGAAGCAAAGAACAGAGGCGCTATGAGCTAAATGCTAATGTCAGCCTGCTAAAACACTCACAACCAGAATGCATACAGGCAGATGTTTTACAGATAAAGCGGCTACCATAGGCGTAGTTCTGCGAAAGTGTATGCTCTGACACTTTTTTGTGAAGTAAAATAATATAATTCAATTTTAGAGCCATTCTGGAGCTAAGAACTTGTGGTAACTTGGCAGTGTTGTTATGTTTAACTAATATCTGGATGAACCTGGATTTGAAGGTTTTAATTGGAAACATAAAGCTGACAGTATGCATGTTGGACAGATGTAGGATGTCCTCTGCATCATTCACAATCACACGAGTGGCAAGTAGACTAACCATGAGTGGGAGAAAGAATGAAGGGAAACACAAATGTATGAGATGGTGATGTTTCTGTGGTTTATAATTCCACCTCCTCTTGGTCTAAAAATAACGATAATAAATCAAATGCAGCTCAAAGTGTTTTAATATAATGAAATCAAAGACATGAAATAAGATCATGTGAGGAATAAAACGGGACTTAGGATAAATCAAAACCATCAAACTAGCAAAAGGTAAGGTAATTATTAAAAATATATAATTAAGACAATAGTGTTAAAAAAAAAAAAAATAATGAATAAAAAAATTCATTAAAAGCAAAATAATAGAAATAGATCTTGAGTTGTTTCTTAAAACTATACATTTTTATAGTTTGTTTTTGGTATATTGAGCAAGCCTGCGGTAGAAGACCTGAGGGGACGGTTTGGAATGTGCTGTACCATTAAGAGACTTATAAACAAGTAAAATCATTTTAAAATCAATTCTCAGTGATGGAAGCCAGTGTACAGTAAAGATGCTAAAACCGGAGTAATGTGATCTCTTTTCCTGTTTCTCGTTAAAACCCTGACTGCTGAGTTATTTCAGTCTCAACTCCCTCGCAACATGATGCAGAGATAAATACAAGAAGAAAGAGTACTTCACTTCTTTCCCACTGTTTTCTCCATTCTGCCCCCTCTCCTTGTACTCTTTTGACCCATTTGCATCCTCAGTATCTCGCTGTGTTTGAGTAGATGCAGTCTTCCTCTGCACTGTTCTACTGCCATGACTTCTTAAGCCTAACACAATGCAGAGCAGCCTGTAAAAAGCCACAGAGGGTACAGAGCAGCAGGGCAGAGGGCCATCTCGCAGCGACAGCTGGATGTGTTTAACACTGTTACAGGCCTGTGTTCCATCGCTCAAACTCAGTCAAGCCAAAATGCCATGCTAATGTGTGAAGAGAAAGAACAAGAAGCTCTCGTGATACGAATTAGAGCCCAGTGTGGATATTATTAGAATGTAAGACACGACTGACAAAGAGAGATAACAAAATATATATACAGTATATATAACTAAAAGATCATTATCATGAAGCTGACTGTGTTCTGAAGTCTTCAAAGAGGCGACAACTATGGCTGAGGGGTAGAGTGAAGGTTGGCGGTTCGATCCAAGTCTTTCCCATCTGCATGCCAAAGTGTCCTTGGGAAAGATATTGAAACCCATATGTCCCTAATAGAAAAAGTGTAGCCCATAGATGTATTTTATGAATGTGTGTGTGAATAGGTGAATGGCAATAAACTGCACAGTAAAGCACTTTGAGTGGTCATCAAGTCCCAAGGAGCAAGAAGCCCAGTCTCCTAGGACCTAAGGCTCCTTCTGAGTCGGAAACACCCGCTCACCATGTCACACTTCTATGGAGATATGTTTAAAACATATACACTTCAAAAATCATTTTTGTTTTATTACTTATTTTTTGTAGATTTGGCCACTTGTTGCTATAAAAGCTCTTTTGTCTTGTCATTTAAAGTGAAGTATTTGAATCTGATAATACAAACAATAATGCAATCTAACCTACATCTAATCTAATCTATCATGTTTCTCCAAGTACGTAAGATAGCAGGGTTTTGTCAGAAAATATACAATCTTATCTGACTTATACTATTTGTAGGACTGACCGAAAAGTTTTGGCGCTTCAGCTGTTGCCATGGGAACCTTGCTATGCGTTTTTGTTATTATAATCATTATTCTATATGCATTACCACAAATATTCCACATAGCCAACATCATTCAATGTTCATTATTACTAATTATACTCAGACAAGGACATTAAATCTTAAGCAGTCATGCACTCACACTGGGACAATGACATGTGACCATGTGACTTACAATTTAAATCTATGCTAACAAGATGTGAGAAGGATGCTTTTGAAGGAGCCTTCAAATTAGTCCGTCTAGTCGTGCCGCTGTGATGTAATCAATTCAATCGCAGCCTCCGAAGGATGCAGCCCCTGAATTAAGACACTGCTGTTGTGGCAGCAACTCTAACCCTTATGGACTTGGGGGATATTACCCGCTCATCCTAAGTGATATTGTTCAACATATCTATTCAGGAGGAGTTGACATGACAGAAGCAACTTTCTCCTTATCACAAATCAGAGCAGCATCAAAATGATTTTGAAACTTTGAAGCTAGAGTTGGTTATTTGTTTCTGACCCACTCGCCAACCTTCTGGTTATTGCATTACCCCCTGAGCCACAGCCGCCCATCACGTAACATTTACACTGTTGATTGATTTTCTGGCTCTTCACTTTTTATCTTATTTGTTAAAACCCACTTCATGTTCCGATAGCCCTCGGTAAATAAGAATCTAGCGAGCAAGTCACAGAAAAGTCGGCTTCTACTTAGGTATACATTTTCCAATTTCCAGTGGATTCAGGGAACTACAATCAAAATACATTAAGCTGAATGTCTCGTAGCAACAAAGCCATCCATCAAACACAATGACACACAACCGCTAACGTATGAGTTTATTCAGTGATCAAGGGGTCGCCACTGAATTGCTGTTTCATTCAACTGTACTGTACAGTTCACCTCTGACGCAACTGCTGCATTTAAGGAGTGAGTCACCCTCACTCATACTCATTCAAGACAGGCAAAGAACAAGCGCTTTCAGGGCCAAAAGATGGACACTGGTCCTTTCTGGGCTGCCAGATGAGACCTCACGGTAAGAGAAAACTGTCAGGGGCAAGTCACACTACACATACTGTAGCTGAACATTGAGGTATAGTCAGCACTATTTAAGATAAAGGCCCATTCAGAGCAAATGTGGTACTTCAGGCTTAAGTATTCTGTTCGAATCAGGGTTTCAGAATATTTTACTGAATACCAAACTAGTTTGAATCTGATTGATAAATACTGTATGTCACAATTGCAGTTTTAGGGTTTAAATGATCTGTCAATGTTAATGAACCTATTTGTCTGTGACTCACATGCACTCACACCAGTCCACTTTGACCTGTTTCATCGATATCAGTGCTCCGGCCTGAGGAGCTGTAAAGTGTGCTCGACTGTATCCATCTGAACACAAACTCCATAGCAACAGAGTGAGTGTCTCCTTGAGGCTGAGTGTGTTTAAGTGGCAGCGGGGAGAGGTGGGCACAAATAATAGACTGCTCGGCTTAACCCGAAGGGCGTCACTCTGCTGCTGCTGCTGCTGCTGCTGCTGCTGCTGCTGCTCCACCGTACCCTCGCCATTAGCCATGACGTTTGATGTACTACATGCAGTGCGCAGGCTGAGATGTGGTGCATTATGCATGATGTTTAAGGGATTGAAAAAAAAGACCTTTGCCCTGGTGTGTGTTGGTTGAGTCAGGGGTGGTGGACAGACAAGGGGGATGGATAGAAGGGAAAGGGAGAACTTCCAGTGTGAAAGGTGTTACATGAACTTGACAACTCAATCAATAATATTCTGTCAATAGTCATGCTTGAAAAGCAGAACAAGGGAAAACTGAATTGTACTGAGAGCAGACGGAGGGACGAAGGAGATAAAGAAAGACAAAGCGATAGAGTTGGCCCTCGTAATAAGTGCAGTTGTAAGTGAGGTCTTTGGGATGAACCTTTAACAGCTGCTGATGGTGCTCTGGCCCGTGCTGGCTGTAGTGCATACAACCATACACTCACACACAACATTCCCCCGCGCATGCACACGCACACACACAAGCACACACACACATGGGCCAGTCAGATTTCCGTTGTTTCCTTTTCTGCAATCATCCTGTTCTCCCCATCGTCTTCTGCACTGTGCACCAGTGGCAGTCAGTGTATCAATCAGCAATCAGGCTTCAGCTTGCTGGGGGACACATTGTGCCTCAGTCTGCTTCGTTCTCCTGTCTGGACCGCCCGCCTGCTCACCCGCCTGCCTGCATCACCCCATGCCACTCTAATTTAGCAGGCTCTTTGGAAGAAGCCTCTGTGAGCCACAGAGGGGCTCTGAACTGAGATGAAGCATGACTTCTGTTTGGCTATTTCCCTCGTGACGGAGCTCTGCTGCACCTTTGCTCTTCCTTTATGCAAAATTGCACACGGTCGGATGCATCAAGCTAGCTGCTGTGTTGAAACATTTACTCCTATGCCGTCATCATCCTCAAGTTCTTATTTCCACTAGCTGTCGCTTTCTTTGGCATCACATCGGCTGACAGTATAGACATATAGCATTGAATTCACTAGTTCATTTCAATCCTTCATCTAACAATTTCACAGGGGCACCTTACCCTTTTTTCTGTCATATATATATATATATTTACATATTGATTGTGACTAAAAGACCAAATCCACTGTCATGTGACACAATAAGCAGGTAGTAGGTGTAATATTTACAAACAGAGATCCTGCTGTTCTCTGTTGTTGCGGATGTTTGCTGTCCAAAATCATATATTCCTTATTGGATCTGTGTTTGCACATGCACAGATCAGGATTTGATTGGTATATGAGGATGAGGTGTTGCTCACAAGGGCTGGATACGTTGCCCCTCGGCAGGATTCTAAAGGCGCCCAAACTAATATCACCAGTTTCAGTCAAAGACTCAACTGAGGTAAACAAAAAAAGTCAATGAAGAACTTCAGTGCAGGGTGTTATGAGGAATGTACAGATGTATTTTAAGAGAGCAAGACGTACAGAAACGAACAAAAAGCAATGAAGAACTTCAGTGCAGGGTGTTGTCCTTATGGCTCCCTACTTACATCAAGAAGAATTTGCCATTTTTTTTTGGTAAAAATGGATCGTTTGTTTAAGTGGATCTGTAAATACAGTCACTTCAAAATTGACCTCTTTTGAAACAGTGTGCATTGGAAGAGACAATTTACTTGTTATGTTCAACCAACAGCCCAAAACCCAAAGATATTTACAAAAGTGTAACACAGGAGGGAAAAGCTCACTTAAAGCAGGATGACATGACAAAGTATATATAGCCTGAAGGACATTCTACCACTCTTAGGTGAGGAGTATGGTACCAAATGAATCGCAACTGTGGGTGCAATGTCACCCACTTCAAATGCACTGTATGTTCACCTACACACTTTCTATGGACTTAACTTGGGAAAAGCACTGTTGATTGATTTTCTGATGATTGGCTATGGTTGCTTCAGCACCAGTGAGCCAGTGTGTACATTTATTTATAGAGAGGAAAATAGAAAAGAGGAGGTGAGAGGACCACGCACATGCATATGGTGGCATTTCACTTGCTCTTGGCCTAGAACTCTCTCCCCTACACATCTACTGTACAAATCCCACTGGACACCCACTCTCGACGTCTTTACCTAACACCCCCCTCTCCCCCTCCATCTTTGGTGGTTATTTATAACCTTCAAAGAGCAGCTGATGAAAAGGTGGAGTGATGCTTGAGAGTCTTTGGGGATTTCCTGCAATCTCTGCTCTTTCAATATAAAGTATCGCACCAACAAGCCCCCTGGTTCGTCCTTCACCACTTTCTGCCCAGTGCTTCCGCCTTGCTGATCTTTTGCCAGGCAGAGCAAGAGAGCTAAAACCATGGGCTGCTGCCTGTTGTAGTTAAACTTCAGATATGGATGCTTACTTCATATCATAAGGAAGCAGACCACCAGGCAGGCCCGCTCACTCACTTAAATGAAGCTGTCAAGACGAGTGAAGAGTAAAGAAACCATCAGAAATCAATGTGGGTTATCCCTCTAACACAGGCCACACTGATAACCAGCTACATGGATGTTAATGATTTCATTAAGGGGTAAAATGTGTTGATAAGCTAATGTAGTCACAGTGAATTATTCAGAGTGTCTTAAAAGGGTTGGCCTGCCTGCTCAAACTGCTAATTTGAGCTGCCTCTGTTAATGTCCCTGTGCTGTTAATTACCAACGTAGTTTATGATGAGCATAATGAATTTGAGGGAGTAGGAAGCGTGTCAGGTTTGATTTTACAGAGAAGCACTAAGCAGTAATAAATAGACTGCCTCAAAACTTCTACTCCAGCCTCCATCTTGACGGTGATGATGTCACCTCTCCCAAGTTACAGCCTGAGAAACTTGCATAACATAGGGCAAGGCTGCGTATGCTCTAAAGGACGTTTTGGGGAGAGAGGGTACTTTTTGAAGTTTTGGTGCGTGTGTTTGTGTCTGTGTGTTAGACGGAGTGAAATACACACAGCAAGCAAGGGAATTGTGTATCCGTGCGTCTGTGTGTGTATGCACGCTGATTTCTGCCCTGCTCACTTCTGACTGATGATATAATACTTTCAGGCCGTTGTCATGGAAACGAATGGGCCTTGCTGGCTGGCATGTGTGTGTGTGTGTGTGTGTTTGTGTGTGCGTGTGTTTGTGTGGGGAGGGGGGGGGGTTGTCTGACTGCATTTGGATATTTGGTACAAATGAGACCCGACCTCTGTAGTAAAGGCTTGAGAGATGATTTCACAGTGTTTACACGTACGTGTGTGTGTGTGTGTGTGTGTTTGTGAGAGAGCGAGAGAGAGAGAGAGAGAGAGAAACGGACAGAAATACAGAGAGAGGGATGGCACAATCACACTTTGATCAATGAAACAGTTGATACAGTTTGATGAATTACAACTGGAGTCCTTTTACAAAGACACTGCAGATCGATCAGTCACATTCGGTTCAGACTTATTGGTCCACATATCAGCCTATCAGATCATCAATCAAACTGGATAAAACACGATGGGCTGAGCTGTTATCTACACAACTTTATTTGGAGGCAAAATGAAGACGAATGAACACACCTGGAGTCTTAGAAATAATAACCTCCGCCAAGGAAGTCAGAATGAGTCCTTGAACTGGGATGGATAGTCTGTCTGTGTTTCTCTGTGTCTGTCTGTGTATTTGTCCTCGTCCGTTGGTCTGTCTGCATGTCTGTCTAAGTGTCTCTCTGTCTGACTTTTTTTATGGATGTTGCTGTTCTCCAAGATCCCAGAATAGAACTTGGTGCATAGGGGAGAGCGGGGTAATGTGGGACATCGGGTGATGTGAAACAACCCCTGTATCTAGGCAACGGAACACATTTGTGGTCATGTGACCATTATGTTTTCAAGCCCCTCCCATTCCCCCCTTGCCATGAAGGAGAAGTTGGTGCTGGTGCTGTGGAAAGTATGTTTTTTCACAAAAATGTGTTTTTTGCATGTAAAAGTAAATTTTCTTGCTTTGAACTTAATCAACTGTTGTGTCAAAACAAATTGATTCAGGTAGAAAAAAATAAATCATACATGTTGATGAACTTCCAACATATAAAACCATGTGATTGATGCTAGCTGAAGATTAGCCTGAATTGCTAAGAGATGTTGTTTTTTCTAAAACGGTGGCTGTGGGGTAAAGTGGGACAAATGCTGTGAAGCACAAGTTAAGTTTAGTCTTAAACATATTCTAGTGTTATATTACATTATATATGTTTTATTTTTAATGTCATAAACATTGTAGAAAGCCACCATGCCAAGAAACTACACCAGGAAGACAACCTGGGGCCAAACACCCCTCGCAGAGATGGAGAGTGCAGCCGCTGAGGTCATGCAAGGAAAGAAGTCCTTAAGAAAAGCTGGAAGGGATAGAAATATTGATAAGACAACCCTCAAAAGATTCAGAAAGAAAAAAGAGAAAGGGGAAGTAAAATCAGTAGCCTTGGGTGCAGTAGCTGAGGTAAAGAGAATATTCACAGATGAGATGGAGGAGGAGCTTGCCAAACACTTGAAACAACTAGCTGACCAGTTCCATGGCCTTGCTCCAGTTAAGTGCTGTGAACTGGCATCTGAATACACAGAGAAAAACGATATCCCTGTCCCTGCCAATTGGACAGAGAAACAATGTGCAGGTAAGCTAGGGTGTGCCAGAGATCACATGAATCATAATAATCATAAATGTGCTTAATTGACCAATCCCCATGATTCTGTTACTAGTCCGATATTAGTTTTGGAATGTGTGGTTGTCAGGATTTTAACTATTACGACATGTGTTGTTATGGTAGTTTTAAAGTGGAAAAAGTAAGTGGACCACTTCACCCCGTAGCCGGGGTAAAGTGGGACACAAGACCACTTTTTTTAAAACAATCATATTTTCACTGCCTTTTGTCCTGAAGACATTCTGATAATTTCCATTGCTAGAAAACATCCTGAATTAATGGGAAATGTGTCAATTTTACTGACATATCAGTTTAGCTCGCCTAGAGGGGAGCAAATGTAAAAAAATTCCCACATTACCCCGCTCTCCCCTACAACCTTAAAAGAAAAATGAAATAAAGATGACAAAAATGATGACAAATACTCCTGATGTTAAAAGTGTAGTAAACTTCAAACATTGATCCGTTTGTGTTTCAGACTCAGCATCGGTGAATCAACAAATAAAGACAAGGTTGATTTCCTTCTCCATAATCTGCTTGCAGCCCACTGGATGGCTCTTTTTCTCCATTTCTGGCTTCAGAAAGAGGGGACAGCTGCTGTCCCTTCAGTTCCTCAGCTGCTGACCAGTATGTCTGTGTGACAGTTCCAACCCGTGCAGCAGTTTGTATTTATATAGCGCTATTATAGTCTTGATGGCCATACAAAGCTCTCTACAGTACAGTTTTTGACATACACCCATTCTCACAGAAATAAATACAATCTATCTATGTGCAGCACTTTCTCTATCACACATCACTCACACACTAGCAACACAACCATTAGAAGCAATTTGGGGTTTAGTAGCTTGCCCACACTTGGGCTGCTTGGGCATCGAACTGCTGACCTTCTGAATAGTGGCTCTACCCCCGGAGCCACAGCGGCTCCCAAAAGTTCAAACTGTTGAAGTCACTCAAGCAAGAGTTGGGGATCAAAAGTATAATCAGCATGGCTAATTATAAACAATTAGACCCATGCTGTAACAAACTGAAATTATTCTCTAGTTGCTGTAGTTTTTTTGTAAGCATGTATTGCTCAGTGGCTGTTGTACATACGCTCTGGGTCCCACAACAGGTTTACAGAATTCAAAAAGGGGTAGAACTCAAATAGCAGATTAGAGTGTGCCATGATGATTGTGATAAACATCAGTTAAATACGCCATTAGAGAATTCCCTGCTATCCCACACAGCGGCGAGAGTGATATTTACAATCCAGCTCCCTCTGCTCTCCCTCTCTTGTTCGTCAAACAACTATCAGCTGGAAGCTATCCAGCCTGTTATGAATGCAATGATTTGGCATCTTACCCTTTTTGCTAATTATGCACAATGGGAAATATTTTTTTCTTTGTGTGGGTGTGTATGTGTTTGTGTGTAGTCACTCTGTTTTCTCTCAGTGAAAAAATAAACGGAAAAAAAGTCTCCTGAATGATGCGATGGCCACTTCCCTACCAGCGTCCAGCTTAAATCACATGGTGGTTAGATTTCGTTTGGTTGTGAGGATGAGGAAGGTTGATATTTGGAGTTGAAAGGAAAAGGAAGTGTCTTTACGGGAGTACTCAGTATGAAAGGTAGACTCTAAATACCAACGGGATCAAATATATCTATTTTACTATTCATCTCTAAAAGATGAGAATCTGTGTGGATAATAGTGAAAAAAATGTATGCCGCAGCTGGCATGCAGACTTGTTTTGTACCCAGTCAAAGGGAATACGTTCATTGAAGCGCAACGCAATCGCCCTGAAAAAAGACAAATCTGACTTTCCTCCCAATATGAAACACAACAATATTGGCTTTTCTGAAGCTGTGAGATGAACAGCCGCACAGCTGTGGGACAAACAAACCCCTCAGTGAATATGCAGCACACTCTGCAGCTCAACAATGCACACAGCTCAGGACATTATAACACAGACACTGTGAACCTGAGATCAACTGTTTATCACTCATGATTTCGTTTTATGTATGTCTGTTTTCTTTAACCTGTTGGTTTGGGAACCCCTTTAAAGACAAACATGTACAAGCACTCTTATATCTCCTCAGCCAACTCTCTTTTTAATTCAGGATGGGGGAAGAGTTAGTGTGACCAACGCCATCACCTGGCTGAGTGTGTGGTGTAGTGTTGTTTTTACATGAGACAATACAAGAGACAATGTTGATTTGTATTGTCTTTACAATATACAATGTGGTTTGGGTAGTTATGGTGATGATGTTGACTATGATGTCTCTGATGACTATGTCCCTGATGATGGCTGTTTGTATTACAGATAGCAAGATGCTGATTATTTTATGTTTTTATGTCTTATTTGTTGTACCCCTTGCTGTAAACACAAATTGCAGATTGGGGACAAAAGAAGTTGAAAGTTGCTCCTTTAGTCTCTGGATATTATATTTTCAGGAAAAAGGGAGGAACATGAGGCCTTGTCAAAACTGGCTGGAAGAAAATGAATAAAAATAGCTGCAGGACTTCAGCCACTGCATCATGTAGCTGGAGGCAATGCATTTTGGGATGGAGTCTTGGTTGGTTGGGAGGTCGAGCAAAGAGAGCTACGAGAGGACACACGCCGAATGCACACACACACACAGAAGAGGAAGAGGCCTCATTTATCACCAGGAGTCACGGCCGACCCTTGGAAGTGCGGCCGACAAGTGAAGCTGTCTAAGCTTTTGCGACAATGACGACAAAGAGCGAGCAGTGAGCACAACAATAAGTGCAACCAGGGGGATGACGATGCCACTCAGCACAACAACGAATAAAGTTTTTTTGAAAAAGGTGATTAAAGTTGCATTTCCCACCCTCGGGATGTGTTAAAGCACATCCCCTTGTTCATCTTGTGCATATTCCGAGCGCACGTGGAGGGCTGGGGGCCTGTACTGCACATGCTCAGTGGGCGATGATGATGTGGGCTGACACATCGCATGTCGTGAGCGTAGTTACCGTGCTGAGTAATGTGACATTTAAGGACTCCTGCTTTTTCTTATTTTTTTGCCTTCCTTGAACTGTTTACAGCATGCACACACACGCACACACACACACACACCATGCCCAAATAAACACACACCAACGCAAACACACAAACACACTCTTTTATGCATAAACACATGAGTGTAGCTTACTTCTGCAGAAAATACTTTTCTGCCTGATTTGACTGTGACACATCTCTCACTAGTTCATGCATCTGTGTTTATTCTGTGATATCTGCGCTTTTTTTTAATCTCTTTTGTCAGAATTACAGAAGACAATCCAAGCAGTTGAAATGAGATGCTACAGAAGACTACATACACAGGTCACATCACCAACGAGGATCTTCCCAGAATGATCAGGTAACAATTGGGACAGTGTGAAGAACTGCTGACCACAGTGGAAACTAGAATGGTAGGTGAAAAGATCAAATGGATTTGCCAAGACCATCCTACAGTGTACAGACAGTCCCAGGAAAATGGATGTAAGGGAGACAGAGAAAAAGATGCTCTTTGCTGAACGGACCATAGGGGAAGTTTGCCACAACAAAAGCCCTTGCTCAAGATCGATTGGTACACAGCGCCCCACAACCCTGTGGGTATAACGGGATCAGTAGCAAAAACAGTCCAAAATGTCTCAGCAGGGACTGAGGAAATGTGCTGAGGTTCACTGCTGACACAGTTTGACTGCTGTGACAGGATTCCCATAATCTTACATGATCTGTGCATGAACACGATCAGGGTCTTTATTAACGAATGCACATCTACAGTTAGAGGTTAGAGAAGATCAACTGTGAGTGAACAGTGGACTGAGAGAAATCTGGATGGGAATAATGAAGGAGGGATACTTTTTTGCCTCCTTTAGATTCTATGGTTGAGTTGTCCTTTTCCATTTATTACAACTTTTTTGTAATTTTGGTATCATTTGTATTGATTAGGATGACACTGTTCTTGTAAAGTAATTCAAATATGTTAGGGAAAGGAAAATAATAGCAGAGGTGTGGAAACAGGGAACGTAGCAGCATCTGTAGAACAAAGTCCATCAGGGTAAGAAACACAAGCAGTCAGACAATCAGACAGATTGTACACAGATAGCCCACCTGAGCTGACAGCAATAATGCCTGTATGCTGTGCACGCCGTCCATGGGAAGTTGGCGAGTGCTCAACCAGAAAGTTGGTGTTTAATCTGCTAACTGGATACAAAATAACAAGATGCATCAGTAAAAATGAAGGTTTTCTTATATGTGGATATAAATCAATTTCATGTTGTTACATACGTGTGCGACACTGACAAAAGCTTTCACCTGCTTCCACCTCTTCACCTTCTATATGTCACTCCAGCCACATAGTGTAAATGAGGGCATCAACTGTCATTTGAGTGATGTGTGCCAAAAGTTTACTCTATTTAAGCAGTGCAGGTGGTGGGTCGCGGAAAAAACACTCCCAGGGAGAATAAGGCCTCTCAGACTTTGTTCAATATCTCAGTCACAGAAAAATCTGGGGAAGCTTGCTGGCCTGTTACTACTAAGGTAAAAAACTACACCAAGCTTACCAAAACCCAATGAAGTTACTATAGGTTTTTGGGGCTCATCTTCTGAGAAAAAGAGTCTCTGATGTATATAATTATATATATATATATATATAAATGCAGTATATACATGTACATATCATGTGTACAATTTTGACTGAAATCAATTATATTTCATGGGGGAAAATCTCTTTGCACATGATTAAAGTGGATGCTCATGTTTACAGTCACAACAGAAAGCTGTTCACTTCCTGCCTGGTCGACAACGTGTTACAAAAGGTTCCTAAACAAGACAAATTTCGTTTTTCATATCACATCCACCATAACACCAGCAAGGTCAATCAGTGCGGCATAATTCATGGAGCTAAATTTGGGCATAACTTTGGCCTCTCAATATAATGACGATGACTCACTTTTAAGAAGTGTACGTCTCCATGGCAACACAAGCTGCTCACCGGCGCAGGTTAAGTTCGGTCTTTTGAATACATGTACAAAGCTCAGCTCCTCGTGATTCATCTCTTTGGCATCAGTGCCACATTCACATCAGATGAATGAGGGAAGCGATTTCAAGTCCAAGCAGAAATGACAGCGCTACTTTAACTGTAGTATGTATGAAGAGAAACAGCACGGACACATGGAGATTCCTTTTTGTTTCCTATCACGACTTCCCTCTATGGCTATTACATATTACCCTCAAAAAATAGCAGGTGCCTTACGGAACATTATTTGAATATCAATAATGAATGAGGTTTTCTTTGAGCTGACATTTTTTTTCTATGATTGACTGAAGCATTAGATTGTACCCACGTTCCCATTACCTCAGCATGAGGCCAACTTAGTGAATAGGAAATCTTTTCACATCAGCAGTGTGGTGACAGAGTACTGCATCAAAGGTTTGAACACTCTGCTTTAATAGACAGCACCGACGAGACTAATAGGACCCCTTTACCATTTCCACATTTTATTGTGTTTTATTCTTATATTGTTTGACAACAATCTATACAAAAATGACAAACATGAACCCTGTTTTAAAATTTGTCCAAATGTATAAAAAAAGTCATTTCTAAATCTCTCACAGAGGTATTCAGATCGATAATTGGATATTTTGAAGACGCCCTCTTTGGCAGCCATCCAGATTTTAGTCCTCTTAGATTTATCTCTCGAAGCTTTGCACACCTGGATTTGACCGGGTTATCACCCACTTGCAAGCAGATCTTATCTAGCGCTGTCGGATAGGTTGGATATCGGCAGTGAACTGGCATCTGCAGGACAATTGTCCCTAAGCCACTTCCCTGCGGTTTTCTCTGGTCTATTACTGTTTTGCTGAAATGTTAACTGTTGCCCAGGCTATTTGCATGCATTCATCCTCAAATCTGAAAAGCCTCCTGTCCAAGCTTCTGAAACGGTCCCACCACCATGCTTCATGGTCTAGATAGTATTAGCCAGGTTATGAGCAGTGCCTGGTATAGTGTAATAGAGTAGTCCTAGTCAGCAGATAAAAGACTGAGATTGATTTAGGTGTATACATAACCAATCCCAGTACCACATCATTTCTGAACATGCAACACCTGCATTAGAATGTATTCATATTAGCATAATGACATTAGAAAAGTTGAGGGGAAAAAGGCAAGGTAGAGAAAAGTCGCCTTCAGTGGCCTAATAACCCAGAATCGAAAGCCTTGGAAAAACCTGCCAAACATCTTTAACACTGCCATTCACAGATATTCCCCATGAAACAAACGTAATTAGGGCAGACACGGATCTCAGACGGCCTGGTGTGCAGATCATCATCAGAGCCTAGCTGCTCAGTTTGTTAGTGTGGAAGAAATTATCCCCAGATAGGGCAAACTGGCATAGTGAGAAACTCTTAAACATAAAGCACATCAAACACCCTTATCCCACACTGCACAACACGACACTGTACGTTAACCTTTTACATGCTACTGTGCAGCACGTGGCTGCTGACTGGTTCAGACATGCAAAGGCCGAAGAAGTAATTGCCTTCCTCACGCTATCGAACCCCTGCCTTTCTCTTTACTATGAAATACAGACTTATTGAGCATCCAGGCGAACCCTTTCAATATCACATATTTTAGATGCTCTCATCACAGATGCTTTTTAATCTCAAAACAATCCATTAACTATCTGGACTGACGGGAGGTTAAGATGTTGACTTTTTTATTGCAACAATCTCTGTTGTTCAAATTCTCTCTCATTTTATTTGATCTCAGCTCTCCCCTGTGTAATGAAGGTATTAAAGGCCTGAATATTAACAACTACCAAACAGCAAACATTCCAGTCAAGCTGAAAAACAGCGGTAAAGAATGATGTTGCCGGTTTACTTAGGAAACACTCTCAATGTCTCAGTAGGATAAATCTTTAAAAGTTTGTCAAGCCCCTTTTGCTGGTGACAAAAAACCTGATCTCCATCACCCAGAGAAGTGAATCCTCGATATGTTGGATGTGATAAGAGAGAGAAGAAACATCACCATTGATCAAATAAAAAAATATTACACCGTGTAGCATCTCTCTTACTCGTCTCTTCAGGCAGAGAATCAGTGGGAGCCAGTGGGGAGGGGACACTCGGACTTGCTGGGCTAATTGCTGTGATGGATTTGTGTTATTCCCCTGAGCACGGAGCTCCTGCTCCTGCAATAACACCACAAGATGACTTTGCCAATCCGCACGTTAGTGGGCAATGAAGGAACTGTAACTGTTAATACAGTTGTTGCTGTTGTGAAGGCAGCAGCAGCCTACTCAAAGCTAATATTGTAATTTGGCAGAATGGATTTCTCAGAGGAATTCATTCTGGGCCCTCCCTGGGTCAATTTAGCATTTGATTAGTGGGAGGCTACTGTCAAAGTATTAAAGGAGCGGCCTATTTTTCTGATGTGATTAAATTCATCAACCTTGTTATGGTGATGCCTTCTTACTTGCCTCTAGAATGCAGGGAGGAGCCAGTTTGGCTGCCCACGTGAAGTGAGGGAAACACACACACACACCAAAACAGTGCAGAATCTGGGACTAGCACCCTCGCATTAGTTAATACAATTCTTATTGAGGCTTCCCTTTGAATGGTTCAAGTTGCAGTCACGCGCATGTGCATGCACACACCTCATTTCTCACAGGGAAGCCCTGATTAAGTCATAGCAGCCTCCTTTCCTAAAATGGAGTGTTGCGTCGGAGCCGAGCTGAGTGCAGAGGAGAAGATCTTTAGTAAGAGAGGAGGGCGGCCTCCGGGGAAAGACCCCTGGAGAGAGCAGTCAGGTGTATGGTGGACTAAAAAAAACACGTGAATGGTGGACTGTAGTGATGTGTGTGTTTGTAAGGGGTCGACAAGGAGGGAAAAAGGCTATGTGCGTGTACATGTGAGTGCATTTCATCAGCTTTACTGCAGATGAAAACTACAGTAGGATTAATCTCAGACATCTTCAGAAGAAATGGACTTTTCTTATTTGGGGACATCAAAGCACAGCGTGGCCTTGCACACTAGACTTGGACGGCAGCATCATCAAGGTGAATAAAACTAGTTTTCCATGATAAAAGGAAGGTCAAGAGCACGACGGATAGGGCTCTCTTTTTACAAGATTGCTAACACATACACATACACAATGCACTCACCGACACAAATAGACAACCACAAACACACATACTGGCCATGAACTCACCACCTCCTCTCAGGCAAAGAAAGTCTGACATTTTCAGTCATTTGTAACATAATAAATCAAAGCCATAAGGTTACCAAGATGTGACCACTCTCCGAGTTTACTGAAGCATCTGCCTGTGTTTCACATCTTGTTAAACCCTTGACAGAAAACTGAGTGGTGGCGTGGGGATGGGTGGTGAAGCACTAAACAAGCGTTTTAAATCAACAGAAGCAGCAAGGTCCTCACAATAAAAATCAGGGAGTCGTGATGATGGTTGTTTCATCTTCGGCTCAGCAAATTCTCCGGAGTCTCTCCCTCAGTTTGCATGCACCTGATCATCAGCAGCCTCTAATTTCAAGCTGTAATCATTGCAGTGAGCACTGCGTTCTCCCAGAGCACAGAGCCCATGTCGGGACGCTTCCTCATCAGCCAACCTTGTGCTCCTACCGCTGTGGAAAACAGTTTGCACAATTTGTGTGAGCTACTACATGATCGCACACATAATTTGATTAACCAACTATTATTTATTTATCTTATCTTAAGCTATGCTAGCATCACGCCTGTGGGGGTGGCAATGTCACAATATCCCAGCAACATTTGGTTTTATTAGCATGAAATTTGATTCAGAAGTTCCCAGTATTGAAATCCTACTGACTTTGGTGATCCCCTGACTTTTCCTGACCTTTCTGGCTTTGCGTGAAATGTCTTGACAACTCTTGGAGGGACTGCCATGAAATTGAGTACAGATGTTCATGAATTTTAATAAATCTTTTGACATTTCATCTAATGTCACAATCATTTTAAAATGTTAATTTGATCACTTTACTTTTACTTGTTCTCTTGTCTACCTCATTTGACTATATTCTGTTGTAACATGTGAATTTCAACAGTGTGGAATCAATTATCTTTGTATTATGACAAAAGAACACAATTGCATTCATTCCCATTTTGTGTTTAGTGCGAATTAGCAAATGTTAGCATGCTTACTAATCACAGATCCTAGCATGCGACAGACACAAGAAAACAAAGTATTACTGTCTTACAGTGCTGCTAGCATGGCTATAAACTCTTAGCCTTGCAGTAATAACAACTTTATTATGTGGCAAGCACAACATTGTGGTTGAGCTTGCCAAGTTAATAACAGAGATGTTGGAATGTGGTGGCAGCACTGAGACGTAGGATTGGGTACTGGTATCAGTGCCAATCAGGAACTGGTGCCTAAAGTATCCAATTAAAACCTGGATTTCGGTGCCTCTTTTCAGTGCTTGAGCTTTGTGTTGAAATAGTTGTTCTGCTTACAGGCAACATTAACATCACTGCATATGTGTGGTTATCATTCAACCTTACTCTGGTGACAACACACTCTGCATGGCTCTGGCACCAAGTCAATTTAGCCTACCATTATAGATCCTAGCTACCACAAACAAAATGTTAAGAGTTAAAAGTGTGGCTGTATTTCACGTTAAAGGGCTCTGACACGATGACGTGACGCAAATGTCCGAGCAATAGCGGAGAGCAGGGAACTGAGAGCAGCTGCCAGGTCCTGGGAGCAACAGTTGGTAGAATTGGTGGCAGAGTTCACCAATTTCAAGAGAAGAAGGAAGGGAGGAACATGACAAAACTTGTTGAATCACCTTGCGAATCACGGATACATTGGAAATCTCAGGCATGTGATTGACTGCTAGTGTGATCCCATGCCAAGGAAATCAGCCGTCAGTGTGGGCGTCCCTGCCCCGGAGGTGGGAAGACAAGTCATGAGTTTGGAGCAGAGGTATGCTAAACTATACCCAACCCTACCAAGAAGAAGATGAACAGTGTAAAACCAACCAACCAAGTTGCTTCGATTGAGGCCAGAAGGCTTTATAATGCTGTTTTACATTTGGAGCAGTAAAGGTCCCCAAGACCTCTTCAACAGACTTTGATGGGAACAATTTATAGGATATTGTACTAGGATGCAAATTGGTCTCCCACGTGAAATTCAGGCATATTGCACCTGTCTACATTCAATATCCTTTCCGTCACACACATGCACTACCTTTGCATGTTCTTTCCTATAAACACCCAGATAAATGTCTCACCAACCCCACAAAAGGGCTCATTTGATGTCATTCATTGAGAAGGAGCAGAAATCCCCACAACTTGCTGAGACTTTCAGAAAATCAGGTTATTTAGCAAAAAACCTTCTTTCCTCCTGTGTGTGGTGGGGGCTTAGGCCACAGGGGGTATGTGCTTTAAATTTAGCACGAGAAGATGAAAGAGCAGCTACTGCATAATAAGCCGGCGGAGAAAATAGGTTGAACTTTGACCCCAGCTCCCTTTATAGATGACAGTGGCGACCTTGGGAGGGTGAGAGAGGAGATTGATGATGGGTATTTTGCTTAATGAGCTCACAAGAGAATAACTCCTCCCTTCGGGGGGAGGTCAATTGTCTCCCACTCAAGGTAAAAAAGACAAATGTCAATGCGATCAGCAGGGGTCACCTCCCCCTCTTACCTAGAACACCTCCTTTATAACAGAGCTGAACATTACATTTCCTTCCATCTACGTCAAAAAAACAGCAATTGACATGGGTGACGTTTGGAATCTATGCATGTGTGAGGTCAAGTGAGAAATGCCACAACCGTGGTTTAACATGTAAATGGTAAATGGTAAATGGTTTTGTATTTATATAGCACTTTTCTAGTCTTGATGACCACTCAAAGCGCATTACAGTACAGTTTACATTCACCCATTCACACACACATACATACAGTGCGTCTATTCGCAGCACTTTGGTATTCTAGTGGGGGCCATTCAGGGTTCAGCATCTTGCCCAAGGACACTTCGGCATGCAGATTTGAAACTTTACATCCTGACACACCACCTTGAGTACCTCAAAAACAAGTCGCTGGGTTGATGATAAGACAAAAAAATCACCATGGAAACAAGATTTGAGGTATGGCCACTCTGGGGATTAAGCAAGAGGTTAACACAGAGGGAGGGATAGGGAGAGATGAAGAGACGGGGAAAAGCTATGTGGAGTGAGTGAGAATGAAACCAGCAAGATCCTGAAGAAAATCAGTGACAGAGGCAGAGTGTGAAAACTGAAAACATTTGAAGCAGGAAGAAATTCACAACCTGCTATAGCCTGCACTCATGAGGAATCATCTGACTTCACTATCTGGGTAATCGCACTTTAAGGAAGAGAAAACAGGGGGATCAGGAAGGGAAAGAAAACCGAACATGTTGGGGGTAACCATCTGTTTTGCACTTTCACTCCTTTTTGCCCTATCCTGCTCTCTCTCTGTTCTAACAAGGGAGAGAACACGTATGTCTTTTCTTTCTTTCATCCTGTCTCCGTCTTACCTGGAGCTGTGCAGTTCTTAGATTGTTCACTCTCTATTTCCTCCAGGCTGCTGTTGTCCATTTCCTGCAGTAGCCTCCTTCCTCCCCATCTCTCCTGGTCCTCGCTGCTCTGGCTCGAGATGTCAAAACCTACACAGATTGCCACAAAAAAAGTACACCTTTAAAATACAGACCCTAGTGACCTTTTAGAGCAGCTACAGCATTTCAATGGGGTGTTTTATGATATAATATAATACCTAATACTAAAAACGGTGATACCAAAACTATGCTTTCCCTTTAAATTACCATGAGAAATATGTGCATGGATAAATTAGGTAATCTAAAATTAATAAATTAAGAATTAAGAATTAATAAATATGAGAAAACACTAACCATACGTGCTCGATACATGCCCTATTGGTGCGAGATGGGTCTCAAGTAAAGTCTTGCATCCAATCTATGTGACTGTGAGGTATCAGATTTGATATCATAACAGAGAGTGTGATAGAGTATGCAAGTAGAGACGTGTCAAAAAGTCCTCTCTGCAATTCTCATGAGGGCGGTACAACATGAGGATTTTGCAAAGGGGGTTTGAGGTAGATGCTGTATGTCTGCAGCTGCCAGCAGCTCAAATCTGCATCATTTCATGGTTAGTTTTGCAAAAATGAAGCAACATTCACAGTGTGTCATTTTGGTCCTACATTAAAAGTAACTACCACAAACATTTACTGTATATGTAGATGCTGCATTAGCTGCTGGATCATATGTCAAATTTGCCGCCATGTTGAAACACGGAAGACGTCCCTGTAACAAATACATGCAAAAGAGGGAGCTGTGGTTTGTCGGGATAACATTTCAAAAGTGACTTAAAATTGTTTTGTTTAACGTTTTCCATAACATATTGTATTAAAGGTTTTTTGTTGATTTTATTTGAAAGTTAGGCTGTAATCGCTGCTAAACAGTCAAGAGACAAGTGGAAATTATACAAATATAATAATGTTGTGTATATTGTGCAGTTGAACTGTATCACAGGGTTCTGTATTGTTTTAAATATTCACAACTAACTGTTCAGACCACTTAAAAAGTGAGGGCTTAATAATTTTCCCTTAAAACGAGGGATGAAATATATTAACACTGAAGAACGCAACTGACTGATAGTGAGTAACGCAGTTCAGGATTTTTTGATTTTTTTCAGTGTTTCAAAGTCAATGAGTTTTGTTTGGAGCTGCAGCACAATAAAGAAGAAACGTGAAGAGAATAAGCCATTAACACGTCACACATTTCTTGTACGTGTCCACAAGTATTAATCGAATCCAGGTTCGATGAATGTGAGTTCCTTCAGACAATAAAATAATTTTCAAACACAGCAGTAGTTCAGTTCATGCAGGCTAACACAGAAAAACACTTGAACATTTAACATCAAGATGCAAAACTGAAACTCAATGAGAAATGCAAACCACTGTTTATATGTCTTTGTTCACAGGCCAGTTGTGCAAGCTCCAAAGGAGGTGTTGACATTTTGCAGCAATGGGCAGAAGTGGCAATTTGGCGTCTCTGTATGTATTGACACTAAATTGTGTTTTTTTATTCCTGTTAGCTTTATGGAGCAGTGTTTTCCTCAGCGTTATATTAACCCACAGTTAATAATGAGCCAAGAATCACAGTAATTTGCCAGAGAAGAACACAACCATAGGTACGCATGGATATGAACAATGCAGGTTTAAAATGTTCAAAAACTGGATCTACAGATGTTGATGAAACGCATTCAGCATAGTTGTTCATCAAAGACACACACACATCACAAATTGGTGACACTAAATTTAAGATGTTTTTGTACATTTGAAAGAAATTGATACAGGGCACCATAAATTCTCACGCTAAATGATTTTTGACAGTGGATAATGTGTCTCACAATACAAACTGAGATTGAGATTAGATTTACGACTGTAGGTTTCATCACATGGTTGTCAACTTGCACCTTTGGCAGCCTGAAATCTCTAATTACCTCTGCCAAGCAAAATAAGGGTTCCAAAACTACTGAACCTATTTCATTGAATCTTGGTGGACATGTGAGGTCTGGGCCAAAGAGTACATCTTAACCTTTGGGGCGGATTCCATTAAGGGGATGGATCCGGAATTTTTTTCTCCCCTTTCTTTGACCTGGCGAGATAGGGCGTGAGCTTTGGCAGATATGAGATCTCCGAGCACCTTTCTGACCAGAATTATGAATCTGAGCAAGCACTCAATCCCAACTTCTGGTCCTTCACAGTTTTCAGAGACAGGACATAATTTAGTCAGTGTCACAGAAACACTGATCACAGATATTCAATAACCAGACGTGCAGCAGAGAGCCAAGCTGGACAATTATGTTCATGAAAGTTGATGGCTTATCAATCTGTTTGGAGTATACACATATCTGCACATAAGCAATAAAGGCATTTTAACAGGTTTTAGTTTCTTCATCCAAGTTACCAGTTTGTTTCTTGAATGTTGCAGATAAAAGTGCATGTGAAGCAATACATTTTATTTTTATAGAGCAGGCTTCTGACCTCTGTGACATGAAAGTTTGATTCCTTATGTAATAGCCGGGTAGTGAACAGCTGGAGGAGTGCACCACAGATGTGTCACTCTGGCATCCTCCTCCCTCCAAAATTCATACATTAAAGGGGAATTTCATGTTTTTCCTAAACAAAATTCTCTTAGGGGGTGCAGTAACAGTGCAGTGCACAAAGTGAGGCTCCTACTGTGGCTACATCTGCACATTCTTCGAGACAGCAGCAACACCAATGAATTCATTTCATACTTCAGGGAGCTCAGCAGGAACCCTCTGCCCTTTCCACCCTGCCAACTACAAGGCTGGCCTAAGAGACGGATACAAATCGAATTAAAAAGCCCAGTTATTGAATAGTCCTCAGGGCACGGCTGAACTCCTCACCTGGCCTCACCTTCAGAACCCCACACAGGGCAGACGAAGCAGCTCCGAGGTTTGCGTGCCAGTGCTCGGTACTCTCTCCTTCCCTCCCTTCTAGCTCTTGCTATCTTGCGCACGATGAAGGAGAGGACGAGAGCGGAAATGATTAATGTGCCGCTGCGAGGAGGAGTTGAGTGCTCTGCTTCCAGCTCCACAGCATCAAGCTCCATTTAGCAGAACTTCATTAAGCACATCATAAATAATCAACTTTAATTGATATTCCGGCGAGTTGATTAAGAGTTAACGAGAACACAATGGGGACAGGGGAAGTGCATTAAACGTGTCTGTGTCGCCTCTTGTTCGCCTCCACTTCTTGAACACATGCAGGGAGAGAGCAGCGCTGTTGCATTTCCATAAAACCAGCATATGCAGTGGGGAGGGGGAAAAAAATGACTCACACTGATGATGCACGAATCATGAGTGTATGAATATTCATGCAGGGCCCTCTGTCCATGGAAACTGATAAATACTTCTCACTTTAGCTGACGCTGACTCAGTAATCAAGAGGAGTGTCGGGGGGCCACAGTCAATGACAGATAAAAAGAGAGAGATAGGAACATGAGCATCAAGTCAAGTGGTACAAATGTTTGCTGTACTGTAATAATTTATTATCAGGGTTTCTATCTGCACGTAGATGCGTTGGTGATCCTTTAACAGACACGTCAGAGAGAGAGAGAGAGGTTTGAAATAAAAGTTAGAGGGAGGAGGGGGAGGGGGGAACAGTGTGTAACCATTTGCTGTAACTTGGAGAGGTGCAGGCCTATACCCTGGGGCTCATTGCCCTGATTTCACAGCTCTGCAACTAAAACACCTGTACATGCAGGAGCCTCTGCATCCCTCTGCCCCAGAATAGTTTCCCATAGTTAAAGCTCAGAAGAATTCCCATTATAGCCCACTGTGTACCAGTGTACCTGTGTGACACCTTGACATTTGTCCCATTTATTTTTCTTTCTTTTTATAAAATCAGGTCAAGTTGCGCCAGAAGTTAACTCCAAAAGGACATGACTCTTTTACTATGATTCAAAAAGAACATAATGTAGCTTGTGCGGGAAATGGTGTGAACACACACACCTTTGTTATATCTCTGTTTGGGGACGTGAGTTCGCTTAATTAGAATAACGAGGACTTTACTTACTTAGAAGACGTTCTTACCTCTTATACCCCTGCTCTGCACTTGGTTCTGCTGACCAGCTTTTCCTGGGTTTAAGATTCATTCACTGTTAGAGCTCCACAGCTGTGGAACAACCTCATCCTCTTTCAAAACTCTTTTAAAAACGCATTTTTATAAAATAACTGGTACCTTAAGTTGCTTTTTTATTATTATGTTTTACATCGTTCTTGCTTTTAACGGATAATATTTTTTTTTGCTTAATTTAATTATTAAATGATTACATTGATTTTAACCAGGCATTTAATAATTGCACTGCATGTAATTTTCAGTTTTCTTTTTCAGTGAAGCACGTAGTAAACGTTTTGTGTTCAAGCTTTAATTTTAAAGTCATGATTATTTGCACCACATTTAACGATGATTTCCCATTAGAACGGTTCATATTATCATTATAATGATGATCACTTACAAGATGTCACATGTAGGTTGATGACACATCAGTTGAAGTAGAAAGCACTCGGGAACATAATATTGAACCAATATGCAGCTGCCTTCATGTTACACTCAGGTCTCTGCGCGAGTACAGCGCTGTTTTCTGGAACTGAACCGAACCCCGTAGTGTTGCTCAGATCGTGTGAGTATAACCAGAGGAACAGTGTCACCTCGCCGGCTCGGACCTCACCTGAATTCCCCCCCAAGAAGGAAAAGCCCTTGACGAGCAGCAGCAAGCCTCCGAACAAGCAGATCTGGATCAACACCAACTCCTTTCGCCTTTTCCGCCTCGCCCGGACCTTCCTCTGGGTCGGCATCCCTTGCGGCGGCTGGTTCCGGAGTCGGACACCCGGCAGAGACATCCCCTCTACCGATGCCACATCCATGCGGATCCCCGTAGAGAGAGGGAGAAGAAACAGCCTCCTGTGATTCCCAGAGAAGTGACTTCTCTCCCGGGAGCGGATGAGAAAAGTGCAGGGGAGGGGTCTGAAGGGAGCAGGGGAGGGGGCGCTTTAAGAAAACGGAGAAAAGTTGCCGGGATGATGTGAGGGCTGATCTGTAAACACGCTGGTAAACACGGCGAGATTCAGCCCCGAGGTCGGTCTCCTTCTCATGTCATGATAAAGAAGTGAGGAAGAGGAGGACTGCACCAGCTCTCCATGGAGGAGCTGCTGAGCGAGGAGGCAGAGAGACACTGAGGGACAGCGAGAGAGAGAGAGAGAGAGAGAGAGAGAGAGAGAGAGCGAGATAAAGGAGAGGGTGGGGTGGACACTGAGTCATAGGTCAATTCAAATTTTGGGGACCTAATATAGACTCCATTCATTTCTAGGAGACTTTCTAGTAGACTGAATTGTAACTTAACCTTAACCTACACATTACCCTGACCACTCATACTTTGTCCCCAACTGGAAAACTAGCTGTCCCCAAATGTAGCATTTTACACAGTGTGTATACAGTATACACTCCATGATTGCAGGTGACATTACATTAACTTGCATTCATTTTGTAAAGACCTAAACTTAACCAGGTCCACTACTTGTCAGACCCTAACCTTAAAGCATGTCTCAGTTGACAATTGAATGATTTATATTAAGGGAACTTGATTTTTGTGCTCATAAAGAAGACAAGTCCCTATAATGACACACAACATTTGTAATGCCTAGACCACATAGACACAACATATACACAATAACAAAGTGAAAAATACAAAATCTTTATTTCTTTTTAGAGGAAAAATAACCTTAGTATATCAAATCAATATTTGTACAGGGACTTTTCTAGCCCAATATCAAGAGTTAAGCTTGAAAGTCAATAAAGCTGTCTTAAAAATATTTTTGTTGATGGCGGAGAGGCAGTGAAACGGTGCCACGACAGTTAAGTTACAACCCTTAAACCAAAACAAGCTGAAAGAAGCTAAAATGGCCTCTGGGTCTGAGTCAGGAGATTGTTCTAATCAGAAAGAGCCACAACAAACACAAGGTTTAAATCAAGGCTAGAGGTTGATCAGAGTTAAGTCTTCCCCATAAGCCATGAAACCAGTTGTGATGTGTAGAGTCAGTTTGATAATCCAATCAATGGTTAGTTGTTGCATCGGAAAATGTATTAATTGATTGGTTTTGAGCAGCAAACTATTGTGTGACTTCAAAGTAAGGCACTCATCAATTTTTTTTGATAATTTGTCTATAATACATGGCTCAAATACTTAGAACTGTTATGTACAGATTTACATTTTATTTAGAAATGCACTCATGGTAAATTAACCCTAAGCATGTCATAGAAGACAGTACTTTGGAGTTTGGCTTTTTTGAAGAGAATGTACTTCCATGATTCTTGCTGTTTTGAGTTTGTACCCTCATGGTTGAATGCACTTATTGGAAGTCACTTTGGATAAAAACGTCAACTAAATAACATGTAATGTAAAAGTTTGTGAAGAACGATGGTTCGATACCAGTCTCTCCCATTCTGCGTGCTGAAGCGTCGTTGGGCAAGACACTGAACCCAGCAGCTGTGCTGTCAGTGTGTGGGTGATGTATGACAGAGAAAGGGCTGCACATACTGTAGATGCATTGCATGAATGTGTGTGTGCATGGTTGAATGGCACAAACTGTACTGTAAAGCTCTTTGGGTGGTCTTCAAAATTTGAAAATCTCTACATAAATACAGACCATTTACAGACCAAAACACATGAGAAATATTTTCAATAGAGTGAGCACAAAAATACTGTATATTTCATTATCAATCAGGAACATTCATTCATTCATCTATGTTTCATTCTGATGAGTGTGTTCAACAAAATTTTGATATTTATTTCACAGGGCTCAAATAGTTTGAAAACAATAAAGTCTAAATAAAGTGGAGAGGAAAATTGGACGCTGTTGGTTGGGTGTGCTTTTCACTGCCCTCTTCTGGGAGTATCTTTTAGTGATAATACTTTACTGTCCAGAGAAATTACAGTGCACTGCTGAAGAATAAAGTAAACCTTTGTTTGTAAAGCTGCACTTCTTATCTAATAACCTAGGTGGTCGTTTTGGACTGATATCACTCACCCAATCCAACATACACACACCCGGCGAAAATCAGCCAAGCACAATAGTGAAGCCTTCCAGCCAAACAAGCTCTTCTACAAACAAAAACACTCATGATTTTCTAAACCTTTTAGATATGTCACTATCTCAGCCAAAGGTGAAACTATTACCTCTCCAACAGTCGTTTAGTCAAAAATAAGAGTTACCATGTTCACTGAAGCGAATGCAGGGATGTTGCGTAGATAAGTTATTTCGAAGAAGTCAATCAACGCCAAGTCTGCAGCCCCCCTGTATCTGAGGAAGTTAACACAAGCTCAAGGGCAGTTGTAGAAGAGGGTATAGAGCACACTTGGCCAGGAAAACCAACAAGGGAGAAGAAACCTTTACAAAACCAATGGTGAACTGGCCTGGAGCTACAGAAAAAGTAAAATGGGAGGCCATCAATGCAGACCTAAGCTATATCCTTGAAGAGATGAAGGGCACAGTTGAGACGAAGCTTGAGAGGATGGGTAACATCATCTACGACTAAGGAGTGGTACATTTTGATCTGATAACACCAAAAACGGAAATCAAGTCCAGAAGACAGCAGGATATGGAACGCTTGGTACAAGAGAGGAGGCAGCTTAAAAAGCAGTTGAAGAAAGCCTCAGAAGAGCAGAAGGGGTAATCAACATACTGCAGGAGAACATCAATAGCCGACTGACAACCTTAGGACGAGCAGAACGCATAAGAACAGCTTGGAAAAGAAAAGAACGGGCAAGAACTTGTTTGTCAAAGACCCCTTCAGGTTCATGAAATCTCTCTTCCCCACAAAGAAGGTAGGAACCCTGAGGACATCGAAGCAAGATGTAGAGGAGCACCTGAGACAGGATCCGATAGCTATTTCATCTGATATCCCACCCAACCAGTAGCCAGAACACCAAATGGATGTAAGCTCTCCTTTCGAAATGGAAAGAAGACGAGAACAGAGTGAGGACCGAACAGTTTCCCGAATATTTAATGACAATGGCATGGGTGTAGCAAACAAAACCCAAAGCTTGGAGCAGAGCTGGAAGAGTTCTGATACCAAAAGAAGAGGAATCTTTCAACATCAGCTAACTTAGGCCCATCAATCTCCTCAATGTTGAAGGCAAGGTCTTCTTTAGAGTCATAGCCCAAAGGCATACAAGCTATCTGGTGAAAAACAAGCTGGTGCATACATCAGTCCAAAACACTGGAATTCCAGGGTTCTCTAGATGTTTAGAACAAACTAGCACGAGCTGTCACATATTGTTAGAGACCTGATCTGATACTCTGGTCCAACAACATGCACTTTGTAGAATTGACAAGACACTGGGAGGACAAGCCATATGCAGACATGGCTTGTGATTAAAAGGCCAGAACACCTGATGACGTTAAGGTACACAACTGAAGATTTGTCCCTGGTGGTCACTTACATCAGATAACATCAACTGGCGGTGGGCATCAATTAGTGCCGTAGAACGTAAAAGGGATATTCTCCATATTGTCCTATGTTCAATTTTTTTTTATCAGGCATCTAATCTCTAACATCTTCAGGTTAGATGTACTGTGGAATGTTCTCGTTACTCAAGAGCAGTTTGATCAAATGGATTAATTTGACTCGTACCTGCTTGAACATACCACTTACCGTATGTGTGTGTTCCCAAAACATATGGACCCCTGTGTGTCTTCCATTTCTGATGATTTGACTGAAACTAAACTTAAGGATAATGACAAATACTTCATGTTAGCCAAGTGGGTTTCTTGATTGTCGGGCCTGAGGTTTCATATAAATAGCACTGGAAACGTTCCAGCAAGCATGGAAAAAGTGGTCAGTGCTCTAAGCAACTGGTTTCATTATGCTTTTTTTTAACCCCTTGCAGTATGTGGCTAAGGCAGACCAAAGAAATGCAGGAGATGTGACTGAGAGCTGCACTTCTAATTTTGGAGAAAAGAATCCAAGTTTTTGTTTCCAAATAACTTCTCTTTATTTTTTAGCATCATTAATTGAAAGCAAAAACCCCAGTGGAAAAGCCACACGTGACTGGAGGCCTTAAAGCTGCCGTGAAACCAGGCTCGTCGAACTTGCAAAGCAAGCACGGACTGGGCAGGGAGTTACTAAACAAGATGAATTCCCAACCTCTCAGAGGCACACAAAAGAAAAAAAAAGTGAGGGGAAGGAGCAAAGAGGAAGGAGGAGGGGGGGCAACAAATTAAATCCAGTTAAATTGTTTTTCCATAGCCAGTGGGCTTGGCAAAGGACTTGCATACACACACAAGATGTAAGATAAGTAGTTGAGAAGACAACCAGAAACAACGTAGCTTCAGATGTATGAGAATGCCTGGAATTTAACCCACTTTCCCATGTCCGACTGACACCGCGCCCACTCCTACTGCCCTGCCCTGCAGCACAGGGTGTCCGCACAAAGACACACAAACCGCCATATTGGTTTGACATACACAGGTGATTCAATAGATAGACAAACCCTGAACATCTGCCCCACACAACACTCCCTGTTCACACCCCATTACAGCTTTGATCTACTGCAATGGTCTCAGACACACACTACTCCCTGCTTTTGTAGTAAAACCTGCTTGGCATTGGGATCACAATGCTTTCACTGCAGAGCAGAGCTGCAGTTCTATATGTTAAAGAAGCTTTGTACTGAGGCTGGTTAGCAAGCAGACATATTTGGGTCATGTCGTCTCTCTCCGAGAGGTAGTCCAGGCTGCAGCAGCTCCTCTCACTTTCCTTCTGCTCTTCACAACCTGGAGAAACATCAGATCAGCACCAGTGGAGAGAGAGAGGGGGTATGGTAGGCTAGAAATAGCTTGCACTAGAAAGAAAAAAAAAGTTGGGACAGTGAGATGATCCAGGTGGTGATGCTGAAATGAGAAACAAGGACAAGCTTCTTTGCTTTCGCATCATCCAAAACAAGCAGAACAAGCAGTGGAAAACCACAAATGAAACATAAGCCAGGTTTTGTCTATTGATGTCTTTATAAAATAATAAAACGTACATTCAGATCTGTCGAGTGACAGCAGGACAGCATAACAAGCACAAGCATTACAGTAGTAAAAACTGGATGATGTGTTTGTGTGTGTGCCCAGTCACACTGAATGTGAAGCACAGCTGGCTCCTCTCCCCAGGTAGAATACAAGTGATCGAAACAAACTCACTCACAGTCACTCAGCTGCTTGACCTGACCCTGTCCCTCCCTGCAGTCAAAACCATCATTCTGTAAGGGGATCAAAAAAAATCTCGTTTAGCTTTTGGTTTTCTGGATGTGTAGGGTTGACTGACACCTGAGCCAGTGTACAAACAACCCTAGTAAACAAATTTGGCCTAGTTACTGTCGTTAACAAGCGAGGACACACCCAATAGCATCTAACTTATCTGATGTTGATGCCTGCTGTTAGTTTCTAAGCTATTCGGCTATCTTGCTTGCCTGCAAATTAATGTTAGCAGTGCACTGTCCTGGTGATTGTTAACTAACTAAGCAAGGTAAGGTAAACCAAAAAAAAACATGTGCCCATGCTTGTAGGACCAGAAGGATACATTAGTTTGAACGCTAATGTGGGTTGGTGTTGAAAGCTTTTTGCTTGTTGTGCTGTGTCTAACCATAGACTGTATAAAAAGATTGAAGACATCGAAGACCACTCCCCCAAAACTGAAGCCAAAGTTCCTTGATCGCCCCCTGGTGGCTGGCTGCAGTATAGGTCATTACCCCTGCCTCCTCCATGTTAGTGGATGGGAGTACATGTCAAATACAATTTTTCTTAAGATGGTTTCTGTCATTTTAAGTAATTCAGTTAAAAACTTTTAATCTGTTCCTTAATGCTACAATAGCAGGGTCTAACATGTCATGATTGGCAGGACTTCAATACTGCAACTCCACCTGGCTTCAGATGATGCCATCGGCATTAGAGCGCAATGTTCATATCCAGGATATTATGGCTTCTAGTGGTACCAAGTGGAGACATTGTCCATTTATATATACAGTCTATGTGTCTACCAATCAAATATTTGTTGTGTTTACCTACAGATGTTTCTCTCAAAAAACAGAACAGAGCATGTAGTTTACAGAGTCAACATGTGCAGGAGCCAGTTCCGTTGGACCTTAAAACATTGTCTGTTAATAAGGGTACAATAACCTTTTAAAATCGATCACACACATGAAGCTATGCCAGTCAATTCTTTAATCAATATGGCAAGGCTGTTACATTATCACTGTCCTAATGACCTTTTGACGTTCTCTAAGCAAAGGACTTGGAGCTGAGCTATGCTTCAGGGTCGGGTGCCATATCCCTAAGAAGAGATTAGGTGGGGACAGCCGGCAGAGAGTGAGACAAGTAGAAAGAATCTGAGGAGAAAGCTGGACAGAGAAAGACAGATAGAGAAAGCAATGTGGACTGAAAAGCAGAAGGAAAGAGACAGAAGGAGAGCACAGAAAGCTGTTTAGGTCTGTTCCATCCCTCTCACATCCTCTTTGTTCCTGTGTTTACACCTAGCCGGCCTTATCTGATCCCCAAGACGAGAGACCAAGGACACAAGTGAGGTGACGATGTTCTGTTACAGGTCAAAATAATTCTGCTGATTTCCAAAGAGGAAGGAGGACGGTCCACAATCAGGTGTAAGTCACTGAGGATTAAGGCCTTCCTGAGGAAACTGGGATCACCGTCATGTCCCCGGTACGATAACTGCAATGAGAGAAAACAGAAGTCATGTTGGTCCAATGTTAATTTTGGCAGCTATTTTTGATTTAGTCTTAGTCTTAGTCTTTTGACGAAAATTTAAATTAGTTTTAGTCACATTTAGTCATTTTTATCCTTAGTTTTAGTCTAGTTTTAGTCGACGAAAACGAATTACATTTTAGTCTAGTTTAGACATTTTCTGACATCTTTGTGACTTCTACATGAGTTTACTTATTTAACATCATATGACAGGAACTAATTTTGTGTTCAATACATGCTTTAGATTGTGATTTACTGAAATATCATAGAAAATCTATTTTGACCTTTGACCGATCAGCTCAAAAAGTATTTCATGTGGAGATCCACTCCCAAGTAATATTACCACCAAGTTTTGTGCAAATCCAACAATGTGCTGTGGAGTTATTTTGTCCCAAACACACACAAGGCAGTGAAACGACCCTGCTTGCATTGCTCTGCCTGACACACGGGGATACAGCTTCAGGAATTATGTTTTTTCAAAAGTAACACCCTCTCCCTTTAAAGCTGTGAGAGGGTGGACTTTAATGGACTTTTGGGCCACTTGAGGGCAGTGCTATCAGCACTTGAATCTACATAGTAGTCTATAACCTTTAGGAAGTTTTTAGGGCCAAAACATTTTTGCAAAAAAACAAATGGCTATTTACACATCCATTGGAACATCAGATTCAAGCACATTTTTTGGGGTTTGGAGTGAGTTTTAGACTAATGTTCAAACTTCGGTTGATTATTTCCTTTGCTTATAGTTTTCTGTTTATGTGAGCAATAGTGTTAGCCACAAAATAATGAGCTGACTCATGTCCTCCTGAGGGACATTGCAGAGGTTGGTAGCTCTCGTCAGGTTCATCCTTTATATTAACAATCATTAGATGCAATTCTACATATGAAAAATGTATATTAGTGCAGCTTCAAAGAAACACTGCCCTTATCCTGACCCACATCTGGGTCCGAAAGGCTGAGACTCCACTGCAGATGATCTGCTCTATTTCTCCAGAGCAGATCATTTGGTGGTGAATAGTTACCTGAATCATAAAACTGATATGGTTTTCGCTCTGTAAGCAGCCCTATACATTTTTTAAATGAAGTTCCATCTACTGTCTAAATCAATCCCTGACAGGTCTGGAATAGGTGGTAGACTTGCAAACAATTAAAAAGGATTTTTGAATGTGGGTTGAAAATTGCTGACAGCAGAGACCTTCTTGTAAACTGTCAAAATTAGAACAGTGCCGACGGGACGGAAGGAAGACCAGGAGGGATAATGGAGGAGTCGAGTGTCTCAAATTACTCATTCAGAGGAAAAGCGCAAACTCCTCATGTTTAAGTCATGACAAGCAAACCTCAGGGACACAAATTCCCTTTTTAAAATATGCAGTGACAAAGCCAAGCAAGCAGGCCCCCTTGTCTGACATCTCTCTAACATCCAAATTCCCCTCGTCCACCTCTCCTCCCACCACAGCGCATGCGTTTCCAGGAGTGCTGCTGTTGCACTCCCCTGCTGCACACCCCCAGATGAAAAACTAAACAAGTCTCCCGACTTATCAGACATTTTCGTTCGGCTTCTCCTTCTTTCTCATTTCCTCCCTCTTTCTCCCATCTCACCCTTCGCTCTGGCTCTCTGTCAGACAGAGACATCTTACGTAACCAGGTCCAGAAGCTTCCATGTCTTGGGGCACATATTTACCCAACATGCACTAGGGGATTACAACGCAGGGCCCCCTGCTGTAAGAGAGTTTGGGATAGGACTACAGGCTTACAAGGGCCTACATGGGAAAGTGTGTGTGTGTGTAACGTTACAGAACAGACAAGGCTGTACATGAGAAAACAAAAATAATGCACCACACCTGTACTGGTATCATACGTGTTTCTATGTAACCGACTACATATCTGTGAGAATAGAGGAGCAGAAAGCTTGGTTTTGCAGTTCCACTGCCAGTTTGACGGCGTGTCCGCTAATGTGCTTGTCTGTGAGAGAGTTCACACAGGGAGACGAGCTGTGCCACAGGAGCCAGCAGCAGCAGCAGCAGCAGCAGCCTCAGCAGGGAGAGCAGAAGGGACATGGAGGGAACTGACTCATTGCCTCCCCGTCTCTATTCTCCCAGAACGCCACTCTTTTTGCACTAGTAAACAAATACTGAAGGCAAATAAGAGCAACCTTAAACCCCTCCTCCTCTTCCACTCCTCTTCCTCATCCCCGCAATGTGAGCCACAGAACGAGAAATAAACCAGTCTGTCTCTCATGAGCATTGCCGTATTTCACCGCAATGTCAACAATTACAAAGAGAGCAAGCCCGGTCAGGAAAAGAAGATGTGGAAAACAGAGATGGTGAGGAGACGGTAACTGCCTATCACTGCAAATTGCACTGCCACAATGCAACAGTGTAATACATGGGATATAACTATTTTTGGGAACAACTGTATTTGTTGACAGTGCAAAGGAAAATAAAAGAACTGCTATCTCTTGCAAAGAGGCACAGCTGTAAACTATCTGAACATTGTCTCTCAACTGCTCAGGGTTATACAGGATACTTTGAAATACATTATGCTGTGACTATTTACATATATAAATGGTGGTTAGAAGTAAATCAAATAAAGTTATGGAAAAGACATTTTAATACGTAGTATCTGTAGCATCACTAGCTTTATTTATCTTATAAAGGCCTCAGGGCTTTAAAACACAGATCTAAATCACTTTAAAAATGTTATTTATTTAAATCATGACAAGACTCCCGGATAGAGTCACAGGATATTTACCACTTGGTACACAAGAAGTACCAGTGGAAAATAATTTCATGAAATATTAAACTTACCATTATTTTGGGCATGTCATTCAAATTATGTATTCTCACGTGTGGTATATAAAGCATTATGCAGGATATTGTTCGAACAGTAATTGATAATGTATTCATCTTTAGTCCTGAAATGTGAGTGATCTGACTTGAGAAAATGTACACAATTTTTCTCACTCTATTAAGGTGTGTGAGTGTATGTGTGTGAGTGTGTTTTGGTTCCTACTTTGGATGCTTACATGTCTGAGTATGTGTAGGTGCAAATGTGCTTGTATATGCAGGTGACATATATATCTTGATAGTAACTGTTTTTTATAACTAGTGAAAGTGCCATAAAAGGTACAGTTAAGACCGATTCAGTTTCTATTTGCTCTCTTTCAGAGAAACCTCAGGTTTACATAATTAAAGACACTTGTGATACTTTAGGGACCTGCAGTCTGGTGGTCTGTACAAATGTGTGCTGGAAGTGGCTGCATGTGTTTGTGTGTGTCTCCTTGGCTCCCTCAGCCTGCTCACCTAGGGCTCCCTCTCTGAGGACACGTCACCCTCTGCTCCACTACTGGCGTTCGGGTCCTGTCGGGAACGTAGGGCGCTCTTCTCCCTGCCTGACTCTGAGGGGCCTTTGGAGCGCGTCTTCTCTTTCCTCTGCTGCTGCTTTTCCTGCTTTGACAGCTGAGGTAAACACAAAGAACAGGAAAGCCTGGGTCATAAATAAATTCTTTACATGTACATTATTATCATGTCAAAAGAGATGACGCACAGTTAGCAGTCATCTATGAGACACGTCATGAATAATAGATACAAATGCTTCGATTCTTCCATAAAATTTCCCTTAGCAATATTTATTTGCCTCAAGAGGGAGAAAAAGAGTTAAAGAAAAATCCCTACACATGACCGACATCAGACCGATCCACATCTACTTTCTACTTGCCTCGTGCTTATTCCCATACACATGCCTGAACTCGATGCATCCAGCTATGGCATGAGCAGCAAGCTGATATTTACCATTGATGTTTTAGAAATATATATTTTCTGCTCATTAACATTGTAGCTCAACTAAAATAATAAATTTTTCTGCTGCTTCATTTGAAATTTATGTCATATTTAATTATTTTCTGCCCTTTACTTTATCTTAACTGTGGAGAGTGAACAGAGCCAAAACATATTATGTCACAGCCACTATGGTGAAAATGAACGTCTTAAATTCTACTTTTTCCTCCCAATGTGTGTAGTAGAATAGTTTCCCGATATATAATGGCCTGATACCTAGTTTCTCAATTAGCTTGTTTCTATGAGTAAAGTTTAGCCACAAACCCAAATCCTTACTTTTTTGTTATATTTTGTGAAGATAATTCATTTTTTTCTCTGGATGTCACAAACTTCCATGGAAACGGATTTTAAAAGTTAACTCTCAATAGAACCTAAGAAACCCTTACCTTACAATCTTAAATTTTTGAATATTTAATGTTGTACAAAAATATTTAAGACTTTTCAAGGGGTTTGTTGTGTGACACTCTAACACGTCTGTCTGAACCGGAGCTGAGTTTGAGAGAGTATAACCGACCGACCCCAACCTGACAGTCATTCTGTTTTAATGTCGACACCAAACCCAAGCCTGATGTGTTTAATGTTAGCTGAAGCACATAAGATGGTGTTATCCTGTCACGCAGTTGTTGTTACCATGGTTGCAGCTTTTACTGTTTACCCTGATTACACATGTGCATCTTGTAAATGGTTGTGAAAAGGCATTGTCTTTTATACTGTAAGCTCACATGCAATAGTCGGCCTATGTGAACAAACCTAGCTTAACCCAAACTTAAATTTCTGTCCGAGTCCTGTCCACCATCTAATCTAGCTCAGGTCCACTATCCACACTTTGACTAGTTTGCCAGTCTGCGTTTTCTTTCCCTCATTAAATATATTAAAACCCTCCTCAATCTGTGGCTGCTGGTGTCTGAGGCACTAAGCAGGAACGCACTGCATCATGCCTTGCACATCATGACCTTTGCAGTGTGTTCAGCTTTCACCCAAAGGTCCCAACACGCATGAGAATTAGCAAATTGAACCAGACAAATATGGATGAACACGTCAGCACCACAGACCAACACGCCAAATCTGACCAGCCTTTGTGAATACACAGCCACTTCCAATCTCTGCTCATTTGGAGCTATTCCGGGTCGTCATATGATCACTTCAATGACTCTGTTGTTGTGACTGCATGCACTGCCTCTCACACGCTCCAAAACAGCTCTTCACAATGCCACTCAGTGCCGATAGTCACTACTCCAATCAAACCCGCTCCTCCTCCTTTTCTCATTGTATTCTTCACGGCTCATGAAACACCACAACAGTAATGAAGAAGTGGGTATGCTGCCCGTCATCCAAAATAGGCCTGTAAACACAGGTGCTAAAACTTTTATGGCTGCTAAGGAAATATTTATGAACTGAATGTCATGTTAAAAATCCAAAGCACTGCATAAGACATTACATTATTCAAAGAGCACAAAAAATTCTGTGTTATTCCCACTTGAACCCATTAGCATGCTGTTGTATCTGGTGCACAGAAAATACACAAACGTTCAACATCTGAACACAAAATGGACACAGGAGAAAAAAAACTCCAGTCTTTCTTTTCCACGATGCAAACATCACTTGAAACTCTTAAACCCAAACTCTGATTTACGATCTAATCAAATCTTGACCTTACATGGTCAGACATTACATAATTTCTGTGTGTGTTTGGTTTCAGCCCAGATCGCAAAAAAGAAAATGCACAAACAGTCAGGTGAACAAACAGAAAAATGCAGATGAGTATCCACAGAGAGCACGTACAAACTGAATGAGTTTCATTCCTGGATAACGCCATTGTTTGCCTGCTCCTTGACCCTGCAGTGGACCAAATCCCTGATTCATGGAAAGAAAGGAACAGTGTCTCTTGGCTGTTGCTTCATCCCCCCCCTGTGCCAAGCTTTGCCTATTGGCTGGCCTTTTATCCCTCATGTTCAGCCTTGGCTTTGGCTGCTCGGCCCCCACAGCAAAACATCCTAAATAGACAAGATTAAAATTCTGAGGACTGCTTAATATCCCTCACTTTGGGCAAGCGAGCCAAGTCCCGAAAAGGGAGAGCAGCCAAAGCCGGACCGAAGCCAACACATAAGGAAGTTGGCCGGGTTCGACGGACATATCAAGAACTGATTCAAAGAGATGAATATATGAACTTTTTTTCAAATAGCTGGAATAAGTGGCTGAGAGACTCGCCCCGTTACTGAGGAGGAGAGTTTCATATCCACATTAGTTACCTTATGATCTGTACTTACACTGGTACTGAAAGCCTTTACTGGTGGTTTTTACAGAGAGATGTCTATGGCTGCAACTAACCATTATTGTGGTTTGGTTTTATTTACAACCCAATAAACACAGAACAGTCTTGCAAATATATATTCAATAGCCACAATGAACCTCACTAAAGACACAGATTTCTGATGAATGCAGCGGTTCCCGAACTGGAGGCACAGAGTCATTACAGGGGTAAAAACAGAGCTTAAACAATATAAATCACTGCAGCTCTTTATATTAATTGCCGGAATGGAGCCACCATTAATGGTATTGGTTCCATCTGTGATTTTTGCACTATGGTAAGTCAAAATGTCTGCTACCAGGGCATTTTTATGAAGGCGTATTCATCATTTTAATTGATTCAGAGCAAGAAACATTGTGTTAGGTCTGATCTGGAGAGAATTAAAAAAAGTTACGCTCATAAGCAATTTACTTGTTATACCCAAATCATGAAAACGATTTTTTTCACTTGAGATTTCATAGCTACTGTCAATCCATGATAATATAAAGGTAGGAATGACTTAAAATCAGTGTCGACGATGTGTGGATTTTTTTTTAAATAAATGTATTAATTATTATAATTATAAAATGTTATGTTATTATAATAGTTTGTCTGAGGATGGCGATCAAACCAATACAATACCAATATTGCTACTGGTACAACCAATGATACATTCTTTGTACAGTGAGGTGAAGTCTACTGACAAAATTAACATTTTTATTTGGTTCCTTAAAACCGTTAACATTCCCATTAGACCCAGCTTTATGTTTATACTCACTGGAAGACTAAAGCATGATAACAAGCTAATCTTTCATATCTTTATCAAGAGCATGGTTTTTCAGTTTGAGAGCAGACTGATTGATTTCACGTTCATATTTTGTGATGCTTTTTCTCAAAACCATGAGCTTGCACTCAAATAGCCCCTGCTTGTGATAAGATTTGCTTTGCTTGTGCTCAACCTGTGCACTTGCACTTGAGCTTCAGCTCTCTCCTTATACTCACACTTGCTTCAGTGCGAACTCCGATTTCTCCTCTGCTCTGATATTTTGTTCCTTCTGTTCTTCACTTCTTTGAGAGTTCTGTAACGGCTCTGGGCTCATGTACTCTTGTAAGGGACTTGCAAAGAAGTAAAGCTAATGTATCCACAACAAGGGTGGGACAATTTCATTTGTCTTTTCAACACCTGTATGTCTATTGGTTGAGGAATTTTGACAGACAAAATCCAAACGCAGTAGAAAACTAGAATTACCGCACCACGGTTGTATACCGCTGCCTTATCTTTGAGTCAAAGAGACTACTGGTAAAAAGATAAGGTCACTGTGACCTTGACATTTGACCTCCAGGCACCAAAATCAAATCAGTTCATCTTTGAGTCCAAGTGACCGTTCGTACCAAACTTGATGACATTCCCTCAAGGCATTCTGACGAGTGGACGAACAGAAGGACGAAAAGTACAGACGGACGGAAAACCCGAAAACATAATGCCTCCAGCTACTGGCTGTCACTGGAGCAGAGGCATAAAATGACAAATCCAAGAACAGACATTTTACACAGGCACAGAAGCAGTGTGAGTAGGGAGAGAACAGCTGGAGCTGAAGCGCAGGAAATCTGAATGCAAGCGCAGTTTGAGCTCTCAAATTGAAACACTAGACTCTTGAATAATGGGGGAAAAAACATGTTATAATTAACACATTGAGCATGGCCACTTATTGGGTATCATTGTGCCAAAGTGCAGCCTCACAGAGCCACAAGCATGTGTCAAGTGTCTTGGTCTGAAAGTGTGTTCTCTTCCCTATTGAAGCAGGAATATGTAAAAAAAAAAAAAACATCCCTGTATCATGAACTGTCCAAAAAACTCATCAAACATAATCATTATCTTATTATTTTCAATGAAAAGTTAATTCCTCACAATCACATTAATCTTATATTCACAAATCTGAGACACTTGATTTGAACTTCAGGTTCCTAATTTTCCCTCAAGAGGCTGACTTCTGGGAATATGTTGGTTGTTACTTAAAAACCCGGAGGTTTCATTCTCCCTGTAAATCACAAGTTGTCAGAACCTAAGACGACAAATTAAGATGATCTGCCGTCATAGAACCTTTTCACCTTTTCTCTAAAGGAATGGAGCACGTGGAGACCCGTCGAGCTGTCAGAGCACCTGTCTGCATTTACTGCAGATGATTTATTAAACTTCGTTTAATTTTTCCATCTGAAAAGGGGTTGGACCCTTGATGTACGAGACGTACAGTGCAGTATATCACAGTGAAGAGAGAACAGGAAGAGCTTACAGAGAGCAGGTCTCCTCCCTAGGAGACAGGTAGGACAGAGGGTGAAATTAAAGTGGCCACAACAAGCTCCACAGAGCCTCCTCATGTGGGCCTGTGCCAATCATCTGTGGCACTCCACACAGCACTCGTGCACACAAACACATGCACACGCACTCACACACACCGAGGTACGCTTGACTAACTCAACTGGGAGGATGGCAGCGTCGCCACGGGGGTGACTGAGCGAGGACACAGTGAATCAGTCCCGCTCCACAAGGCTATGGAAGAGGTGACAATGGCAGACGTTGATCTTGGCAAGGACGTGATTGTTGCTCTCTGGGTATTCCAAGTTCTTTTTTGTCTGAATATCCAAATATAACTGAGGTAATTCGTCCTCCTTACTTAGCTTGAAGTAGTTTAATGCTTTTTCTATAGTGTACAACCAGGAGACAGCATGTGCTCCTGCTAAGTATTTGTTCTTCAGTTCTGAGTATCTGCGTCCACAGATGGAGAGAAACGAATAACCTTTTCATTTTCAACCCAAACATCTTAAGCTTAATACAGTCAAATGTGTCCAGGGAATGTAACAGATGTACGCTAACCAAATGTAGAACTGTCCAATACATCATCACATAATAATCGCCTATCTTATATTCTCACAAATACATCAGTATTGATTAACTGATTGATGTCAGGATGTAATTGTAAGCAGCAGTGAGACGTCAATTCCAAAAGAGAAATTGGAGATCATTGTGTCGTCATTATTCTTTAGCCAGCAAAGCAAGAAAGCAGAAGCTTATCTATTGCCACTTGAAAATGTACTGTAATGTCAGGGCTTAATTTTCCAACAATAAAATGCAATTCTTATTAAAAGGTGTAGGTGCTGTGTTTTTAAGTTAAACTTTTAAATATCAGTACTGGACTCAAATATGGGTTGTGCTATGTCATTTGTAAAAATATTAATTAGATTAGGTGAGAAGTGATGGAAAATAAATATAAATTTCAAAACCGACATATTTGGACAATCCATGTTTCAAGTGACTGCACTCAACTGAAAAGCAGATAGCACCATCTAGTGGTACATTTTTTTTTAAATAATACGTCTGCTCTAAAAAGAGGAATGACTTTTTGTGCACATTTTAAAGTTGTTTTTCTTTTAGTGCAGTTGCAGAATAAATGAAAACTAAAATTTATTTAACACATATGCTTTAAAATCTGTCATTAAAAGGTACCTTCAAAATAGTCTGAAATGAAAAGTTGTATTTCTTAGTTTTTTTCTCTGAGGTTTAAACCACAAGGCAACTGAGCCATCTCAATAACTCAGTGACTGCAAAGACTAAAGAAAGAGCGTGACTTTCAGTTAGGATTTTTTACCCATCAAACTACTTAAAACTTCTCATTTAACAACCTACCAGTTTGGCGTCTTTGGGACCAGCAGGTGAAGTCAGTTCAATGGTTACAGGTCCATCATTTTGTATGTTGACCTGCATGTAGGCTCCAAACTGCCCGTCTAGAAAAACAAAATTAAAGACAACACACACAAAGAGATTTAACAAGTCATAAAGAATGAGCAGAGAGAATCAACACTGAAGGAAATCACATAAAGCAATATTTCATACTATATATATAAGTATCACTGCCACAGTTTAGTAGAGATTATTATAACCTAAATGGTGCCAGAACATGAAATTAAGCAGCAGTAAAAGGCAGTGAATTTGTTGGCAGACGATGCTTCATGAAGACGTAGGATAACGTGGAGTCTGGAGACATTGGGGACAAAAGATGAAGGTTCTCTACGAGGAGAGGTTTCAACTTTAATATTCTCTTTTCTTCCACTGGCTCCACAAGAATAATGAGAACATCAGCACAATGAAGGCACAGGCCGCAGTGGAAAACTGCTGCATAATCATATTTCTCTTCTGGTGGGGTGCGGGACTAATTAGGAAGCCTTATGCCACTCTTGCTGGGACACGGTGTTCGCCACACCTGCTCCCAGGGGGGCTGACCCAGTTCACTGTCACCGCCATTGCATCAAAGCACAGATAATCCACCTCTACCTACCCCTAAATTGCCATAACGCTACACTGAGGTGGGCAAACAGAAAATTAAAGGGCAGGGGAAAAGGGCTCTGGTCCAAACTTATAAGTGAGTGGTAGTGGTGACCCTCAACACTTTTATTTTAATTAGCTGTGAACAGGGTCTTGTCACTGTGTTGTCCTGACTGCAACCTCCTGGGACTCGGCACTAACTCTTTTCGTTACACTTTTCACAAAGACTCTTTAAGTTCTAACTGTTTTTAACATGAAGATATAAACTATTGCTGTCAATGATTTCATATATATGTACACACACACACATGTATATACATGTATGTATGTACGCATGTGTGTCTGTGATGGTATATGTGTACAGGAAGGCGTTTTTAGTGAATATAGTTTCTATCTTTTTTTTCCATATCTGTTTTAGATCATTTGATCTTCCACTGTATTATTTAGGTCTTATTTTCGAAGTTTTTTTTTACATTTACTTGTTATTTTGTAACTGTGTTTTAAAAAATGCTTTACAAAACAAATTCATATTTTTCTTCTTATTATTAATATTGACCATGTCAAGATTTCCCATCATAATCTGTAATGCCAATCACTTTGATCGTATTTTATTAATGATAATAACTCAGTCTATTTAATAGTATTTTTACTTGATCACAACAACAATAATATACTGATCAAATTAACAGTTTATATATTCATAAGAGCGTGAGACAAAAATCATTGACTGTGTGGCCACTCTTCATGTTCTCACCAGATATATATACAGTAAATTCAAAATAAAAGAGGTAATCTACTATTAAAACTGCAGCGTATAAGGTCAAACAGCAGTGGGAACGCACGACTCAAGGACTGTAAAAGTATCTACTCACCCTTGATCAGCTCTGGCTTGTAGATGCTCCTCATGTTCTCCAGGATGCTGTTGTAGAAGGGCTGGGCCAGCTCTGCAGGCATGGCTGAGTGGAAGTCTGGCTTGTTGCCCTTTAGTATACACTGCAGAGTGAACTGGCTCACACACAGCACCTCGAAGTCCCTGTCCATGACGCTTTTGCTCCAGGCTCGGCCGTTCTCGTCTTCAAACAGCCGCAGGTTCAGGATCTTGCGTACTCTGACAACAAGAGGAGAATGAGAGGAAGGAGTTCGAGCTGCAGTGAATCATCCACATCTGTCTATTATGAGACTTTAAGAAAAACTGTGATCAATCTAATCAAAACTGGCAGGGAACTTAAGGCCCCAGTGGATTTGCAATTTACTGTATACTATAACTGCTGAACATACAGAAAGTGTTAATTTGTATATTATTTGTATTGTCTTAAACAGTATATCTTTCACAATTATGTTACCTTTATTGTTTGTCAAAGTTGTAATAATTTAATTCAAGTGTGAACATTTATACTAAGCTCGTAAGCTGCTGCAGGTTTTTAAATGCAGTTTAGGTACTTGTACTCAGTCTTCAGATTCATACAATTTTAATTTGTGAAACGTGCATAAACTGTGTTATCCAACCCACTGTATACGAAATGTGCCGTTTTTAATATTATTCCTGATGCATTATCATGGCCACAGCAATTTGATGTTGTGTCCTGTTAATATGGAGTTAATTCTAACAATTTGATATACTAGTATATATGCTATATGACAATGAATGGCCTTTATAGGTTTCCCTGTGCAATCTTAATTTGCAATCTAACAACAGGAGCCTTTAGAAATGAGTGAATTCGGCGAATATGTTTCCTTCTGCCATAGTGTGAAGAATAAATATAAAGTAGCATAACATGAGTACTGTGGATGAGTGCATGAAACTCCACAACTGGAACCTCCCTGCCACACTGATACCACTCTTGGAGCACAGCAGTGATGGTTTGTGATTCAGTCAGGGTGCTGGTCCCACACACACTCACATGTAGTCAGCATCCTTCTGGGTGTCCTCCACAGACACACCCAGCAGGACACACAGTCCTCGGCCTATCGAGCTGACCTGCTCCTCTCCCACTGCAGGAAAACACACAGAGGGAATGAAGAGCTGAATGGATGAATGACAGGAAGTAGCAGTGAGACCACCAGACACACAGAAAACACTTGTTGGTGCAGTGATCGAGCCTGTTTCCTCTTTCTGGACTCTGGTCTCTCACTGACAGTCTCTGTGGCCCACGTCTCACTTAGCTGCCAGTGCTAATGCTAACGCCGCTAGCCGCAGCTGACGTGTAGGGCCAGCGGGCTTTCTTAATGAAAGTTGCTAGCCTCGGCTAACTAAACTTAGCATGACACTTTCATTCAGCTGGAGAGAAGCATGTTACCTGTCACAGTCGCCTTGGTAACCCTCTGCACGATCGCTCTCATTGTTTTGCTGTTGGAGGAACACACACGTGAACAACTTCCCAGCTGTCGCCATCTAGCGGCAGCAGCTCGTAGAACACTTCCTCTACTGGGACAGGCCTGTGATAGAAACTGACTCAGACTCAGGAGGCGGAACTGAACCTCCTGCTTTCACTTTGCTAAGCTCTAGGTCATTTATCCTTTTCCTCACTACATCGCAATGTTGTAAAACCTTTTATCTTTTATCTCACAGCCAGGGGCGGATCCAACTGGTCCCTGCTGAAATCTGAGTGGCCCCTGAAATGTCCCTGTCCTGTCATTAGTTTTAATTTTCAAAGCTTATTCGATGAACACATTTTGCTTGAACTAGGACACATTTTCAAGTTATATTCAATGATGTGTCTTTGCTCCAAGCTATAGAGCTACAGCAGTAATCAAGGAATGACTTAAATGTGCATCTGATAGATTTAGCAATTCTGATGGATGTTGCAAATCGGGGCCCCTCTATGGCCCCTGATTTAGAAAAATCTTAGAACCTCCACCTAAACAAGCGGTTACTTAGTAGCTCTAATTAGCACATTCCTCACCTGTTAGAGAACAATTGCTCTTTCCATGTTAATGCATGTCATGATAACTATAAGATATAAACCTTAATGTCTCTTTGAACTTACATTTTTGCAGACACATACAATTTTGGGCGAATTTTACTTCAGTAATACTCTTTTCACCACAGAGGCTTTATTGTAGGATGTAGCTGTCATAGCAACAGTCACTGTGAATGTTAATAGGAAATGTGAATCGCAACATATTTGCAAAGTTGTGGATAAAGGGGATTGCCCCGTAAGACATAACTTACACTTCTAGTGTTCAGTTTTGTGGAGATTTCTATGTTGTTCTATATAGACTCAATTCAGCTGTATATTTTGAGGCGGCAGTTTGCTATAGTGTTGAATTCTTGTATAATCAAAAAAGTTTCCAATAATTTTTGTAGTAGATGACATGTCACAGAAGGGAGAATACAGGAGTTAATAAAATGTAAAATACCTCTGTAAAGGCCCAACAGTCCCCTTATGAAACCATGTTTAAATTCACTGGATCCAGATTTTTATTTGGATTTTCACCAAATTGCACACAGTCATAAAAATCTTTCCCCCAAACATGCCTGATTTCATCAACAGCTATGAATTATATCCTGAGAAATCAACTAGAATGTTTAAAAACATCATGTCTCAAATAGTTAAAGAAAGTGAATCAGCCTCCTGATCTGGATCTGCACCTAAATGTATTTCTTTCGTCATGTTCCACCCGTCCACAAAACGTCATCAGTTGAGTAGTCTTGGAGTAATCTTGCTAACAGACAAACAAACGCTGACGGAAACAGAACTTCCTCGGCGTAAATAATGGTGGCTGAATCTAGCTGCCTCTAACAAGTCTCCCTGAGAAGCTCTGATTAATGAACATCTCTGACTCTGAGTAAACAACAGTTTAATGTTTCACATGAGTAGAATTTATTTAGCTTCTGTTATATCAGTACAATATCAGCAGGTAGTACCGGACTGTTGTGTGTTAACACTAGGATAGTAGCACAACATTCAGTTGATCTGCCAATAATAATGCCTTCAATTATATTAAGTATCCTATTGGCCTCAGATATTAACATTATAAAATAAGATAATGGAATCTGAGCACATGTTTAAATATGAGTTTATTCAAGCATGGTGGCAACTGTAAAAGGTGGAAGTGTTATATTATTTTAATAATATAACATGTTATGTATGGTGACAGTCAGTTTGCATCCAAACATTATGACAGCTTGAGTAGAATGCATTGGACTCTTCCTCTTCCCTATTATAATAATGTTCTCAAAAATGCATATATTGCGCGTCACAAAGTTTGACTCATGACGATATTGAACTTCCAGTGGATTCAGTCTTTTGTGCTGATGCAGCTACTTGTCACTGTCTCCAGTCCCAGGTCCACCGCTGAATGATTTGATGAAACTCAAGATCCTTGTGCTGTACGGGACAAAGTCTTCCTTGTAGACGATGACAGTTTTAGTGTGAGGTGTCACGTACACAACTTGGTTTGGATCCTCCGGCTCTTCTACCCTTTCTTTTCTTTTCTCTGAGGTGGAGGGAGGAAATAAAAAGGGATTTAGGGATCAGAAAGTAAACTGAGTGTAGGACATCATTTAATTGACAAAGTTAGAAGGGTCTCAATGTCAAAATTAACATGACTTTAGTTATCAGACCTAACACTTAAGCAGGAATCTGACAATGTTAACAAATATTTGTCCTCTAGTATTCAAAGTTATGTTAGAGTACAGAGGTAATTTAAGCAAAATGTAGTCAAGACAATTTTTCAGTCATTATTATTATAATCAGCTATTATTTTGAATTGGATCATTATTATTACTGATGGATCAGCATGGCAGCTGCATTTTGTATCTTGTTAATATTTGTATAACATATATATATTGCATGGCTTTTTTTGCTCATTTATCTATGCCAACCTGTTTCTCCAGCTGATGTGCATTGCAAAACAACAATAGTAATATCTTTATTATTTACTATGATGATATCTTATTTATACAGCACTTCTCAAAACAAAGTTACAGCATTTCACAAAGGAAAAACATATACAGTACATTCCCTGTTTTGATAGCTGTGGTCAGTTATCCATATTATCCCAGTGGGTTCATGTTTATTCATGCAGACTCTCTGGTTGTTTGTGTTTAATTACTTCCCATCACAGCAGCAACACAGATACAAACAGACACACACACGGAGAGAGAGAGAGAGAGAGAGAGAGAGAGAGAGTGTGTGTCTCTCACCGGGTTTGTCCTCATCACGATCTGTGTATTTGTAATACGCGTATGAACCGATCATGCTCCAGATACCGAGAGCGTAAACTGCTGACACTCGTTTATTCCACTTCACCACGTCCTTTAACATCATGGCTGCAGCGGCTCTGTAGAGAATGTTGATCTAAATTAATGTTTTGGTTTTTCTTCAGGTCAGTTTGTTCTGGGCGCCGCCATGACAGTACTACCGGAAGTACCAAACACAATATTCCGGGGCGTGACCAATACGATTTAAAGAAACATGACAAATATTTGTATTTTCAAGAAATGTGAACAAAACAATATAATTATCAGTTTTGGGCAAGCTACTGAAAATTTGTAATTAGTTACAGTTACTAGTTACTTATTTTATAAGTAATTGAATTACTTCACCAGTTACTGTATATCAAAAGTAATTAGTTACTAGGGGAAGTCAATTTTAAGTTACTTTTATGCCTGCTTTTTAAATGTAATGAATATGAATAGTACTGAAGAGTTAAACACAATAAACAAATTTTTTGTAATCAACAGGGCAACAGGCCTTCAAATCAGGCAGTAGTTCAAAAATACCTTTTAATACTTAACTTAATACAAAATTATTAAGTTAAGTATTAAAAGGTATTTTTGAAATACCTTTTAATACTTAACTTAATACAAAATTATTAAGTTAAGTATTAAAAGGTATTTTTGAACTGTCTCAGTCATTTAGCAGTGTTTTTTTTACCACATTAGGCCCAATGAAATAAAAGTGATTGGCCTGCAGTGGATCCCAAACTTTTTACAGTCGCGTACCCCTTCAGATATTCAATCTCCAGCTATGTACCCCGCGCAGCACGTGCGATAGGAAACAATAGATGTTGAGCTATGCAAAACCTAAATCAAATATTCCCCCTGCGTACCCCCTGAACCACTTTGCGTACCCCTGGGGGTACATGTACCCCAGTTTGGGAACCAATGGCCTACAGTATTAACACTAATTAAAAGAGAAAACAAAGGTGCCTTGAGGTGCTGCATTTAAATGAATATGTGATTTAACAAAAGGTTAACAAAATGGTTTAACAAACATGCCTCATAAGGCAGAGCTAAATAGAGATAAGAGATGAGATTCTCAACAAACGTTAAAATGGGCTAACAAGTCTCATCTCTCACCTCTGACCAGTAGCCACAACATTGCTAGCTCTCAAACCAGTTATTGTACCTCAAAAGGAGAAGCTTCTCAAACTTATGATCTGAGAGCCTATTTCCTCTTTGGAGAGAGAATCAGGCTCCCCTTACGTAAATGCCTGTAGCTCTTACCGAGCCAGATATAATAGACACGCCAATGCTGTCAGTGTTTCCCCTAGGTCAGGGGTCAGCATTTAATTTGTGTTTTTATTTAGGATGTGCGCTGTCCGCAGGATGTGCGCCGCAGGATATAAGCCACCGGATGTGGGCGTGCAGTTTTTATATTAATTTGATTTAATAAAAAATGTATATACATATTTGTTTAAATATATTTTTTATTTATGTGCGCCACAGGATGTGCGCCGCACGATGTGCGCCGCAGGATGTGCGCTGCAGGATCTGCGTGCCCAGTTTTTTTATTAATTTGATTTAATTAAAAAAATATTATTTTTTATTTTTAAATATATTTTTTATTTATGTGCGCCGCAGGATGTGTGCGCGCAGTTTTTTTATTAATTTGATTTAATAAAAAAAAAATATATATATATATATATTTTTAAATATATTTTTTATTTATGTGCGCCGCAGGATGTGCGCCGCAGGATATGCGCGCGCAGGAGCGTCCTGATGACTGCCTCTTGTGCAGTCGTGAGATTGACCCACTACCTTCGCAATCAACCGGTAGATAGCGATCGACGTATGGGCACCTTTGCAAAAGAGAGTAACGCGAGTAAAAAACTAATTTATATTTTAATAATTGTAACTGCGTTACTTGATTTAAAAAAAATACTTCCTTACATGCTCGTTACCGCTAAAAGTAGTGGAATTACAGTAATGCGTTACTTTGTACCGCGTTACTCCCAACACTGATAATTATACCTTATTTAATAAAACAGTCAATATTATATTAGAGGCAATATTATTGTATAAAAGCTCAAAACAACAAAAAACTAGTTTACATTTAAAATCATCTATCTATCTATCTATCTATCTATCTATCTATCTATCTATCTATGTATCTATCTATCTATCTATCTATCTATGCATACATACACACAAACATACATTCATACAAACATATCAATATATGTATGCTTCACACACAAAATGTTCAAATAATTAGTAGTATAATATGATATATTTAGTCTGACAGTTAGCTATATGATTTTCTTTATATTTAGTATTTATTATACAGGAAAATTCAAATATCAATGTATCACACTACAGTCTACATTTTACTGCTGGAATAATGTGAGGAGGACAGTGACTAGAAATTAATTTGTGTTTAAATACATGTGTACTGAAGAAGCACAAATGGAATACAATCAGTCTTATCATGTGTGATAGAGTGAAATGCCAGATCTGGTCATGTGATTACATCTTATTTAACATGATCATGTTGGATCTTGACTGAGTTGGCATGCAAAGATGGGTGAATAAGTTAACCGAATAAAATGATTTTTTTTTCAATGCTTATTTGTATATGTTACCACATGAATGTTCAAAATAACATGCACTCGCTGTGCCTTTTTATTTTACTAATTTTCTTTTATATTTAATGAAACAAATTTCTGTTTGGTTTCACAGAAACTGTATCCATAAAGAGTATTTTTATGGTAGGAGAGTTTAGGCAATTTCCTGGGACATGCTTTGAGCACCTGCCCATCAATGCCTCATGCATTAGATATGAGTCACATCACACTTTTATTGATATATTATGTTACTTCTATGATGCATAGAATAAAGGTCAAAGCTGTCACCTGACTTGCCTTGTGGCTACACTGAGATTCCACACATGCACGTTATCTCTGAACAACAACGTTCATGAATATCTGGGACGTGTCTTTGATTATATGTGTTTGCTCTTTAGAGGATCTCACATGCTAACTAAAAGATACAGATCAGTCTGCAGCTCATTCAGTTAACCCAACTCACCGATGTTTGATTTGAACAAGAATATAGCGGAGCTGTCGACTTGAGTGAAACTTGACTCCTTTATGATTTGAGTTGTGTGGAATCTGATTCCCTAAACACCCGACTTAAAAGGTAAAAAATGTACACATGTCAAAACTGTAGATTTGGGTTTTCCACAGAATATGCAAATATGGAGTCCTGAATCAAGTTCATAACCTTTAATGACGACATAATGTCTCACACGACCATGTGATTTGAAAATATTTGATCCCATATTGTGCCTTGTCATTTGTATGGTCAGCATGCATACACATAGAGCCTTAACATGAGCTTTGACTCAGACCTGAATAAAGTCACTACTTTCTTGGCCAATTATCTTAGAGAAGACATTTTAAACCATATTTGAATATACAGTATATTTATATTACATACTTTATTTGTATAGCACTTATCTAAACAAGATAAAAAAGTGCTTTACACAAACAAATATAATAATAAATGGCATAGTGATGACTAAATTAAAATAAGTGTAATTAAGTATCTCTGCTTTATAGCTTTAGTTGTTGTCATCAGATTAGGAAAAGAGTAGAGCATGATCATGTCAAAACAGTTAACACTTCATAAACAAGGGATTTCTGTCAAATATCTCTGACCAATCTCTGTAGCTTGTGTGGGTGGATTTGTAGCAGAGCCAGTGATGAGTCACACACTATCTTCTCTAAAATGGTATTACACAAAATGAGTTTATGATGCACAGATGTTGTGAAACACCTTTGGCTGGCAGGTTGCCTGTTGATAAGATGGTGGAGACATGATTCATAGGAAAATTATGTGGTTTGTTTGTGGTACTTTCAGTAGAGTAAATGGACAGTGTCTGAATGATCAAGCATTGACATACAGTATATGGTCAATAATTTTGGTGGCACGAGGCGCTGGTGGCCCCCCAAACCTAAAGGCCTAATAAAGGCTAGGGCCGGCTCTGGATATGTATGACCAGTGGTACTTTTAACAATGGTAACTTGACACTGAATTGAAATAACTTTTCAATTTGATTTACATTAGCCACTATTTCATTTACATTTTTACACAGATTACATTTCATCTGTAACTTGAAACTGTTATGATTGATCCTCTAAATGGGATAAGAAGAGAAGAAAACATGCACAATGTTTTTTCTCTGAGACTATTGGAAAGGAAATTTCCAATATGCATATTGAGATTTTTATTTGACTAGACTTTATCAAATTTGCATCTGCTGATCCAAAGGACATTTTCGCAAAATAGGATTTGTAAGCATGAAAAATGTAACGTTTGTAATCCACTCGGAAAGTTCCATGGTGATATCTTTTTCAAATTTGTATCCCATTCACCTGTAGTGTCTTGTCTTAAGATCCCCACTTGCCAGCACACAGACATACCTGTATAATAGCAGATAGCTGCTGGGTGTGGAGTTCAGTCATCACTCCCTGTACCGAAAACCTTTAAAGCAGCGAGAGTTTGGAAACCAACACACAAGACTCAAAAATAGTGTTTTGTTTTTTTTACTATTTTAGCCTGAACAAAGACCAAAACAAAACCGAGCTGGCTGGTTTAAAGTTGAAGGTCAAATGCATCAGTGGAGACTGGAACATTGACCTGTGAGCAAATGGAGATCATCACAATGTGTTGCTGTCTAATTTGCTGTCAAATCAACACGTATTTTGAACATGGTAACTCAAATGTTTTAATCAAGAACATTTCAGTCTTTTTATTAACTCATCACTCATCCTTCAAAAGATAAGAAATGTTTCTTTATTTCTTGAAATCTAAAATCTTCTTGTCCACTTTCGTTTTTGTCACACCCACATAAGTCAGATGTAAAATAAGATTCACAGATATTTAAATCCCGACTCAACAAATGCACGCTCCAGAATACCAGAACGTACCACATATGATTAATTTGTCCTATAAATGAATATCCATCTGATCAATGTATCTGTGATGGGAAAGATGTGATGGGTCCACAGGGCATGTTACATAAATGAATCACAGCAAACCCACTCTTATTAACCTTGTGTCCTGCAGCAGAAGTCAGCAGTTTTCTGCATGAAAGCTCAGTTATTCCCACTGGCAGCACCTAACAACACAGAGAGCAGCAGGTCCACACCATTTAGCAGATATGGTGGCACATGTCTTCAATGAGTATCGGAAACACACTGGTCTGACAACTTGGTGAGGTGATGACATCAGTGGCCGTTTTCAGTTTTTTCCTGTGCCCCAACTGGCCCAAAAAAATAATGATTTCACGTATGTTGTAGCTAAAGAAAATCCACATCCATCCCCCAAACACCAGTGAAAAGATTATTTGCAGCCTTGCTATCGTGTGTGTGTGTGTGTGTGTGTGTGTGTGTGTGTTTCCAGGTATCAGTCATGTTGTGGGGACATAAATCTGTTAATACGCTCACATAATGGGGAATTATATACATTCTTCTTCTTTGTTCGGTTTATTGGTGGGTGGCAACCAACATGAAGTATTACAGCCATAATCATTAAGGGAAGGTGAAGACATGTGTTAAATGTAGGTTTAGCTTAGGTAAAGGGTTAGGGTTATGCAAGTAATAGTAATGGTTAAAGTTATGGTAAGTTTCCAGGATATCAGTGTGAGTCGATGTAATGTCCTTTTAAGTTATGGAGACAAGACTGTGTGTGTGCGTGTGTGTCTGTGCATTGACAGATTTTAAATAATGTTATAGTATCTCCACGTCTGGAGTTGATCAGGCAAATTCCAAAAGTGGAGGTCAACAAAAAATCTGGACCAAAAACATATTAGACAATCTAAAGCTTTTATTGATCAGAAAATGATTCCCCATCATATTATCATATGATAATTGGAGTCGAGAAGACGTCACAAAGAAGAAAGAAAATCATGTCATACATGTACAAAATGCACTTTTCCAGGTATCTCTGCATCCTATAGGATTATGGACACAACCAAAAGCTTCTGGAAAATAAATGTACGGTCATATGTAAGAATGACATCATGGGGACATCACTGTGTACTGTGTTCTGTTTTCTCTCTTCTGATCTAATGTTAGTCGCACAATCTCAAACTCTGTGAGGATAAAACTAAACATATATTTTTTAACTTCTGGAAATGTGCCTTTATGATGCTGCAGAACGTGTTCTTCAGCTGCACTGAGAGAAAACACAGATCTGGCTCAAAGCATCTACAGTACAACAACAACAAAGAACATTATACAGAAAGAATACAGTCAATTCTTCTACAGAGAAGAATTGTTTTTATCTAATTTACATGCAGAATTAAAACAACTCACAGCAGAACCACTGAGAGACAGTTCTTTGTCTGGGCTTCAGGAATGTTTTTCTTCTTTCTTTTTCATTGATATTCAGGTATTTTTAAAAAAGCATTTCAGATTCAATGTCACTACGACTCACAAGGCATATAAGTCTCTATTCTTTGATGACAGAAGCAAACAAAAGTCATTAGTAATACAGGAGCTCATCACTTTGTTTAAAGGTAAACTATCTTTATGATTCCCGCTGTCATTCACTGAGCCCGAGGCTATTATTCCTGCTCTAACAGAGTGCATGTCACGGGCTGCAGTAACGGCCCCCTCTACCTTGTTGGAACTTGTCGACTGAAGCTATGAATCAGACAAAGCTAATACATAAACTCTGCAGGCACATGTAAGTCCCTCGCACGGCACAGTGTATCCCTTCAGCATCTGGACTTTATGCACAGAGATATACAGAACAGGACAGTGAGATTATTTCTTCTGATGGTGGGCATAAAGCGGTGACGGGATTATTTTTGCATAAATGTGGTAAAAGGTAAGTAAAACAGAAATTAACCTCAGTAATATTTCAAAATCTGGTTTTCAGGTTGTCGCTGGACATCTGAGCACTTAATCAAAACACCTGTCTCCTGCTTTAAAGTATACTAGTCACAAATAACAGATAAAACTATGATAATAGTAGAGGACTGCATCAACGTTTATTGCTCTGCTGAGAGACGTACAGGTTGTATATCATTAGCTGTTCACATGCTCACAGTGAAAAGAGCAGAAGTGTTCACAACTCCGTGGAATTGATAGGTCAGGATAAACTTGATTGATCATACAAAGGGAGCAAATGGTTATAATCAACTAATACAAGTTGTGAGGTTCTAAAAAAAAGATACTATTCATTCTGATCATCTTTAAGGTACATTTATATTTGCATTCTAGTATCGTAATATCATATATAATGGGGACATGGGGAAGTTTCAACAAATAGTTGAACACAAAAACTTAGACGATAAACTAGGTGCTGGGAGCTTGCAGAGTTAGCAGCAAGAGATATTGATACTGTACCTGAAAGTGTGGAATATAAAAAGAACTTTAATTATCAGGCATATAACTTACTGTCTGCTCAGTCTAGACTCTTTGCTCTAACAAAGCAAGTTGAGAAAGGTATGTTAATATATACTCTGAAATCCAAATGTAAAAATGTGGGCTGATCTCTATTCATCTGCTTTTCACTGCGCATTATGTGGCTTCAGGCTGTTCAGGTGGTCTTGTGGAGGTAATGTTTGTGAAATAGCCTTCAGCTACATTCTGATTTTGCTACAGCTGAATAGGTTCCCTGAGCTTGAATATTACCCAAAAGACAGCAAGACACCTCAAACTGTTGCTTTTGATGGAAAAACTTTTTAAACATTATGAATAAGTCTATATTTTAGTTTTATGTATCTCTGGATTTTAAGAAGCTTGCTGATGCCAGATGGTGAGCTTAAAAAAACAAACAATCCTATTGAACTCTAGATCAGGGGTTTTCAACTGGTTTTGTCCCAGGGACCACCATTCTGACTAGAAAGTTATCCGCGGCCCACTGATGTGCCCACGCGCACGCATGTGTGTGTGCGTGCATGTGGCTAGAAGGAAGTTTTAACATTTGGTTTTCCATGATGGTTTTATTTAAAAACCTCAAACAAATCTAGAAAAATCTGTGTAAAAAAACAACAAAAACGGTTGATTTTCGGTGCTTAAGAATTGAAAACAAAATTAAAATGCAGTTTGTAGTTGTACTGCATCTCAGAACCATGTATACATCAATATATAACGTTCATGACGTAAATGTACATGTAGCCAACATGTTGAGAGAACGTTAAAGTAACGGTGATCAATAACAATCAACATAAACTGGGGCTACAACTGAAGAGGGAAGATGACAAAGTAATGCAGAATATGTCACAAATGATAATCATACAATATCACACGAACAATTGAGGCCTATTTAAGTTTAACCTCATGATCACCAGCAGCAAATCCCACCTACTGCTAGTGTTGGGGGGAGGGTGGTGGGTGAGTACTTCTGTGTGTGTGTGTCTTAGAGCTCTCCTAAGAAATTGTTTCTCAACCAGTGAACGTGGTAAAGTTGACTGCTATGGCAGGTAATTGTTTTGCCAATTTATTCTTCTTATTACAAAGTATTTGTTTTTCGCTCTTTTGTTTTATTTAATATTTTCATTATTAATTCTGTCTATATGGGCCTTATTTTTGGGAAAATAAAAATTCCCATCATACAAACTGAATCTCCAAGACCTCCAAGAGTTTTTCTACCTAGCTCAACCGCTCTTCTACATCTACCTTAAACACGCATGCACAGGGGAAAACTACTGGCAGTTTCTAGCCCCAAGCCGGTTTCAAGGTTCCCCTCATCACCTTAATATCATTTTAGACATATTTTACTTATTTTATATATTTTTCACGATATTCCAGAGTCATCTGGAAATGTGTTGAAATATCAAAGCGAATTTCGCGGACCCCCTGCAATACCGACGCGGACCACCAGGGGGCCGCGGACCCCTGGTTGAAAACCCCTGCTCTAGATAATTAGATGATGATTAAATAGCAGCGTAATATTCACTTCAAATGTATTTATGAAATCAAATGCACTGTTCTTTTACATAAAAGCTTGATGGCCTGAGAAGGCAAATATAACTAGCATAAGTAAATAATACAAAACTGACTCTATTTGGAAACTAGGCTGTAATCACCATGATATTTGGATTCATTTTATATAAAATAACACAGCAATGGAAAATAGTGCATTCCAGTCCTTAGTGAACAGATTAGCATGGGAAAATTACTGCATATAGATTAATTTGTATAGTTAGTGTTTCATTTTATTATTACTTATTTTTTGCTTGTGTGACTTCAACCTCTCCTCCATTTTCGAATATCTATGTTATTATATTTTACTAACTCTAGTAGGGTGAAGCTGCAACCTCATCGGCAGCCAAACCTACCATTCACCACTCACATATTACCCAAATCTCAACAAACATACATTGAGGCACACACAAAATTCCAGTTGTTGCCCAGCCTTACGTCGGGTGAAGAGAGGACTGTCTCTTTGTTGACATATGGGAAAATAATGCTCAATGCTAGAATGCACTGTAACAGTAATACAAGTAAAAGAGTCAAATAGTGGGTTGGTTGAAAAGAATCACAACGATCACAACAATACGAATACAGCAGCAATCCCCCAGGCTGGATTAGCCTGAAATACTGTTGCTCTTTACTTCTAATGCGTTTTTTTTCTGAGGGGACGGTTTCTGTGTGTGTGCGTGTGCATGTGTGTACGATGTGTGTATGTGTGTTTGTGTGCATGTGCGTGTGTGTGCGTGTGTATTTGTGTGCGTGTGTGCGTGTGTAAAATCATCACATTACTTTAAAGAGGTAGCTGTGATGTTTTATAATCTGCAAAGTTTTTCGTCGAGATTTAATTTGGAGTTAAAGTTTTTATTTCCACAGGCATGTTGCTTTTCTCAGAGAAAACAACCACGTGGACCTGAATCCTCCTGACATTGGGGTTTCTTGATTTTCAGTAGAAAAACAATTAGCCCATGAGATTTTCTTGAAGCTCCACTTGGAGACTTGAGACTCTGGTTCCCATCAGTTGTAAAATTACACCGTAGCAGACAGTACTACCAGCCCTACTCCATTACACACTAATGATTACACAATCATTTAAAATATAATCCATTTATAAACCGACAAACACATTTTTACAGTGACTTGAAAACTGGCTGATTCATTCAACATTTTTTGCATTCACATTTAAAATGATCTTGCTATTAAATCAAATTAACTTGAACTTTTGCCTGTGCGCTGAGTGAGTCTGTACATGTCACTTTCCACAGAACTGAAGGATCTGTTACTGCCTGTGCGGCAGGTGGACAAAGATTTAATGTCATTACCTCCAGCTATGACTGAAACCTCAGATCCCTTTCAGCCCAGATTCTTTGTAATATGCGTCCATATTGTGGGTCTTTTTTTGTCAAAAGCAATGCCACATCCATCATGTGAACAATGAGCTCATGGAACTTCTATACAGCGTCTCAGTGAGTCTCAGTGAGCCCTTCAAGTCCGTGGCATGTCGGACTCCAAAGAGCCCTTTCCACAAGGGACCTGACTACAAAGGATAGAAACACAACCGTAGAAAAATATTACTTGCTCAAAAGGAATATGTGCAGATCCTGACTTAAGGTATATTAACATTCCAGTTCAGTGCAATGAGCCTCCAGCTTTAGTCTTTCATGTTTAACAAAGTATTACAGCTTTTACTCACAAACTATATATGCTGTGTTTTTGTTTTTGCAACAGATAACACTCGATGGACAAGTTCACTCCAGTCAAGACAATCAGCTATGGTGGAGGAGGAGCTGGAGCAGGGAACAAAGGTAACATGTGAAAAGTGTTCAAATGTGGCTGGCTTTACACAGAAACTGGTAGTACAGTGATGTATTCACCTTTTAACTTTTATGCATTTAAGTTTTGTAGTACGCTGTCGACAAAAGCAACAAACCACCCACCGTCTCTTGTAGAAAAAAAGTAAAAACTTCCAACATTGAAACAAATCTTTAAAAGTGACATGACAGAAGATTTAAGAACACCAGTGTACATACAGTAAGATGATGAATTTTTATTTAATGAATACATTTAAAAAAATTGTCATACACAAATCTGTACCCTTCCCAGGATTAAAGCTGCAACTAATATCCTGTCATTGACAATGTCTTAAATAACTGATCTGTAATGTGGTGATAGGTTGTGTGAGAATTATCGACCGAATCATCTTTATGTTCGGCAAGGTGTTTTGGCCTCCTGGCTTCTCAGATCAGTCTCACAGCTCTGATCAGTCATGTTGGTAGAAGCAGCTTGCAGCCATTTTTAGTAGAAAGGCTGTGTTTTTCTGTGTCTCTTGGAATAAACTGTTTTCAACTCCCATTAACCAGATCAACTAGATGCATCAGTGCTGTTTTTGGTGGTCGCCCTGCTGCTTCCTGGTGGTCAAACAGTGAATGCAACTTTGAAGTCCTTGGGTGGCAGCTTAATAGGTTTTAGACCTGAGGGATCATGATCCTGGGCAGCTCCAGAACCAGCTGTGTTATAGGTACCTGTCATAAATCAGTCTCGTCTAAGAGAGCAGGTATTTCATGGTGCAGAGGAATTGGGCATGCTCAGGCACAGAACCAGGCGAGTGCACTCTTATCTCAGGAATGTTATTTGATAATCACAAAATTTCCAAAGGTCAGGCAATAACAGTGACAGTTCTGTCTGTTGGTTTAATTGGATATCAGCCATCCGAGTATTTGACGAAGGACATGATAGGATATGTCTTTCAGAGATGTAAAAAACATAGGAGTTCCATTTTTAAATATGTTTTTCTTTTTACCCCCAAGGTGAGGGAAGAGCTGTGTCGGGAGGCTCCAAAGGCACAAGCAACTCATTTGTGGTAACATCCAGCCGCTCCGGTGGTTCAGGAGCAAACAACGGCACCGGAGGCATCACTACTGTAGGAGCATCCTCTGCTGAGGGCTCTGCAGCCTCTGGGGGCTCTGGGGAAGGGTTCAGGGCTGCTGGAGGGGGGTCCTCCGGGGCAGGGTTCAGGGCTGCTGGAGGGGGGTCCTCCGGGTCAGGGCTCAGTGCTGAGGGAGGGGGGTCCTCTGGCATGTACTCTGGTTTTATCGTTGATGGCAGAGATGGAAAAAAGGAGGGGGGTCAAGGTGCTGTATCTACAGGGACAAAGACCAGCTGCAGTTCAGGTGGATACGGTGAAGCAAAGAGAGGGTCTTCCTCTGCAATCACTTATTCTCCAAAAGAGAAGAGGAGCAGGAGCAGCATGGCAGCAGCTCTCCCAGATGTGTTTGATGGTTGGTTATTGGTCAAAAGCTGATCACTGTTATTTTTTCACAATATTGATTGGAGTGTGTAAGAGGTGTCAGCAGCAACATGTTGCAGGATTTGGAGAAGAAAGTGTAAAGTGAAGGCTTTTTGTGTTTCAGAAAGTTCAAGCACAAGCTCTTCTCCAGAGTACACCAGGAAAGACTACGGTCAGTGTTAACATACAATCTTGGATTGTTTTCTGGAATGTGCAAAGGAAGTACAAAGTATATCGTTAATGAATTTCTTGCAGGCACATCAAATGCCACTTCAAGTTCTGCCACCAGGGGGAGAACTCAGAGCAGAGGTAAACCATGAAGGGGAGCATATAATCAATACATGTCACTTACATACATGAGATTATTTACTAACCATGTTGTCATTTTTAAGAGAGTGAGATCAGAGCCAGACTTCAGAGTGCTTCTCCCCCAGCACGTTGTGAGTATGAATTAGCACATCCATGTATATATATATATATCTAATGCTATACATTAACTGTAATCACCAACTAAAACCAGTTTGTAACTTGAGTTCAAATGTAAATGTGCTGTGCAGGGACGGAGCTGGATGATGTGAAGCGTCTGCTGAGAGGAAACTCCACCAGCACCAGCCCCACTCAGTCCCCTAACAACACGCTGCCCATCCCGAGGAAGGCCAGTGTGGAGGCCAGGAGCATGTCTGAGAGCTCCAGCACAGGTTCAGACATTCAGCGCTCGTGTCCTTTATGTGAAAAAGTGGTTTTATTTCAGATATTCCACCTTTGGTCTGGGGAGCTCTGATACTGGCTGGAGGGCAAAGTGTTCAGAGCAGCGCTGAATCAGTAAAAATGAGAATGAATGGAATAGGCCTATGCAGTAAATGAGAAGTTCTCACCTCTTCTTCAACAACACAGATTATTGTTTCAGAGACGCTTCCCACTCAGTGGTCAACAGGAAAGAAGATACTTCTGAAAAATGCTCTTATTTCTTCTAATAATGTTTGCAGATTTGCAATTCTACACCACAGTTGTAACTGAAACTCATGTTATGTAATGTAATGTAATGAACGGCTATATTAACTCTGCACAGCATTTCATAATTTTTATAGTTTTTATGGGTTTGTCTGACATATTCATTTGTCCTTTTTAGACCTCCCCTATGGCAGCAATTGGCCTGGAGGTGTGAGCAGTAGCTACAGTTACAACACGAACCACAACAACCTGTCCACCTCCTCCCCTCTTTACCAGTCAGGTCCGTAAAATACACATGACAACCATTAAAGCCAGTAATACTAACTGGTTTTCTGTTTCCTGAGGATATTTTTTTACAGATTATGGTTTTATAACCTATTGCAATATTGTATCTAACTCGTTAACCATTGCATGCCAAATGTGTGGTGTGTTTTATTCTGATAATATCTAATATAGTATTAATGATAATGACAATAATAACAATAACAGCTATTATTATAGTTATATAAACTGAAATAAAATAAAGATTTTATTCATACTAGCAAAAACTAAAATCTCCATACATAGTTCATAGATATTTATACACTATAGGAAAGAAGATTTGAATGTCATTGAGGCTTTCTTGGTTATATAAACAGTAAATAAAAAAATGATTACATGTAGTTTAAACATGAATATGTAAAGATATACAAATATATATGTATAAACATATATGATATACAATATCTCCAACACAACAAATCAATGAATTCATCAAATGGGATCAAAAGATGTTGATCTTTATTGTTGTGCAAAATACAATTTTCATATATATAAATATTATAATTATGTAAAGTATCTTTGCCAGCTAAGATTGTTAAATAAATAAATCAAATAAGGTTGTGCTATGTTGTATTGTGATGCATTGTGTTGTGTTGTGTTGTGCTGTGTCCAGGTCCAGCACTTCAGAACAACATGACTCTCAGCTCTCCCTATGTGAGCAGTGGCCTCTCTGCCAGCAGCGCAGGTGAGCCTCATCCATCACTGTCTCCAGGGGTTTCACGTCCTCAACTCTCACTGACAGCTCCATTTATCTCTGTCTCAGCTCCAGTGTACGGTGTTCAGAACAATCTGACCAGTACCAGCCCAACTCTTCCCTCTCTAGCAGGAGGAAACTCTCCAATAGGTAAATAGCAACAACATATACAAGAAAATCAGGTTTAAATGTGGTTTGGAGCATCATTTTAAATTAGACAAATAAAACTATTTTGTACTTTTTGAAGATGTGTTTTTGTCACTTCACAGTTTATGGTGTGCACAAAAATCTATCCGGCCTTGGAGTAAGCCCAAACACAGGTGAGCAACAATTTCAAAATTATTTAAAATAAAAGCCAGATTAGACAGATGAACTGGAGGATAAAATACATATGCTTACCCTGTCATAGTAACTTGAACTTTAGTAAACTGCTTTCCATCGAGGCAAATAAAAGGGCCAATAGAGTGCAACTTGGGACTGATTTCTGTTTAACCAACAGTGGAGGATGGTTCATTTTCATTAAGTTACTCAAAGATTTTAATTTGGTGTTGTTTATGTCTCACAGTGAGACCAAGAAGTCCCTCTGCTGACAATTCCCCAGGAAAAGACTTTGTGCTGTTAGAGAAGGAGAACACTCCCATCAAGATGGAGTCACAGAGGCTGGTCGCGACCAAAGTCACGGCGAAGCAGTTCATGTCTGCTCCTACTTCTACTAGTACCTTTGGTAAACATTAAAATACAAAGTACTACTGCTCAAATACTGCTGCTGCTTATACTTATACTGATATACATCCTAGTTGCTATTCTGCGGCAACTATAATAATATAAAGGTTGTGATGGATAATTGATAACTGTCTTATAGTGACCTACCCTGACGACTCACTGAAGAGAGAGAAACAGAAGTTATCAGCCAGCACAGAGTTAGAAGGAGCAGACACTAAAGGTAAGATTTAACTAATTCTATTGATTTGAATCGGCATCATACACAGTACACTCCTTGTTTGTAATAATTGCTGTTTTAATTCTCAAAGCTTCAGGCCTAAGGGTTGCCACAAAAGACAAAGCCACCTATGCAGGTACACTGCCCCAGTTTTTATGTTTGTCTTTTCCACCATTTTCTGCTTTATACTGTATTTCAGCCCTCCTGTTGTTTATGTTCAACTATTGTCACAAACCTTGCCAGGAATTATTTTTTCAAAATATTGTCTAAAACTGGTCAGATCGCATGAGAAGAACTTTTTGAGTTTGAGATATGTTAATTAAAGGTTCAGTGTGTTAAATTTAGTGACATCTAGTGGTGTAGGTTGCATGTTGCAGCTGAATACCCTTCACCTCACTCTCCCCTTCCAAAGATGAGTGAGAACCTGTGGAAACTTTCAGTTGTCATAAAAACTCGAAAGGTCTTTAGTTTATCCCGCTGCTGATGTATATATAAAATATTTGAATATATAGTGCCTACTCTAGGGTAAAGAAAACAACAATTCTTACAATTTAGTTTGACATCACTATGATTATTTCGTATTTAATTGTGCAAATAGATCCTTTGCACCTAAATCTTACACACTGGCCTTTAAGGTATTCAGCACGAATAGAAGGTTTAGGATGAGAGGATTGACCCCACACTCTCATGCTTTATGAATCTGCTGCTTTTATGCATCCAGTCCAGTCTTCTTATTTGTCACTTTTGTTTGTTTTGTTTTTCAGAGTTCCGAAAAGATGAATCAGGTTTTGGCTTCTGCTCCTGGTGCAGCTGGTGGAAGTGGCTGCTAGGCCTCCTGCTCAGCCTGCTCCTCCTCCTCGGACTCCTCTTTGGACTCATTGCTTTAGGTAGGACAGGAAAACCCCCCCATTTTTCTCGAGCATCTGGGGTCTGCCTTCATCAGGGTCAGCAGAGGGGATCTCAAAACATTCACCATCTTCTCTCGTATTTTACAGGTGAAGAGGTGAAACGCCTAAAGAACCGCGTCGATGCCTTGGAAGCCATCGCTGGCATCGCCCCAGTCCAGTCCAGTCGCGTGTCGGGCCCCACTGGCATCAACATCATCAAGCCACTGGATCCAGCATATGTCGACAGGACCATCTCCCTGACCCGCACTGATAACAACATCAACCTGGAGGCTGGGCCGGGAGGAGGAGGAGACACAACGAGCACACAGAGACAGGACAGCACTGCACTGCAGAGAACTGTTCAGCAGCTGGTCAGGGCTGAGCTCCAAACGGATACTGTACGAGGTAAGACTAAATAGTAATGAAAGAAGTTAGATCATAGCCAACCAGTGAAACCACCTCCTGGACATGTATGTATTGATCATCCCTTTTTCTTCTACCTTTAGAAACACTTAAAGGAGAGAGAGGAGAGCCAGGGACCAAAGGTACATTTACACAAATTATAAAACATTAAAAACTGATATGTTGAGATGTTGTATACAGTTGACAGGTATGAAACTGTAAGTCTGGCTGTTTCTTTACAGGTGACCCAGGGGCACAAGGACAAAAAGGTGAGGTAGTTTCATAAACATAAAACCTCAGAAGTGTGTGATACAATAATCAACCTCTGTAAACTGGAGACTATACACTAAAATCTATGTTTTGCAGGCAATGGCGGTTTCTCTGGTCCGCCAGGTAAGACTGAGAAATTTGCACGTGTAGTGAGTTTTTCATTCACAGTGATGACAAAGTCATAACTCACTGCCTGCTCCCATGTATCTTATTTCTTCAGGTAATCAAGGGCAGAATGGTCACCCAGGACTGGAAGGGCCAAGGGGACCTAAGGGAAGTGCAGGTAATGTCCAGCTTCAGTCGTTTTCCATTACTTGTTTAGATTGAGTGGAGACAATTTGCAGTGTTAGAAAGACCACAAGGGCAAATTTTCTCTTTCTTTGTGTCCAGGTGAACCAGGTCCCGAGGGACCATTAGGACCTAGGGGCCGTGAGGGACTGATGGGACCTCGCGGAGAGACAGGCCCATCTGGTTTTGGAGTGAAAGGAGACCAAGGTTGAAAATGTTTTGTGTCACACAAGTTGAATCGATGGAACGTTACTGGATTTTCAGCATTTGAGAATGAAATTTGGTTCTGATCTCAAGGTGAGCCGGGACGCCCAGGTCCTGCTGGAGCTGCTGGTGCTGCTGGACCCGTGGGGCCGAAGGGTAAGGTCAAAGGTCATGATGAAATTATAGATCATAGCAGATCATACAGATTCTTTTAATGCCTAAAATCCACGGCCTCCACATTTTCCTTATTTTATTTAGGTGACACGGGAGAACACAGGGCCTCAGTTTATTTTAACTGATGACAGCAGTGTATGAGATTTGTGTATGATGTGTCTGCAGGTGATCATGGACCAAAGGGTTACCAGGGTGAACCAGGAGCGCCAGGAGCAAAGGGTACCTTTCAGGCTTTATCTTGTTTTCAAACAAAAGATCCTCATATAAGCTAAAATACAAAAAATGTCAAAGTTGTGAAAAAATACATGAAAAGTGAAGAGATAAACAATGTGTAGGAAACTTACCAAACTTTATTGAAATGATGAGGTTGTTGTGTTTTTGCAGAGCACAGTTTGTTGACTATTGTATTAACAGAAGATTAGTAATGTTGGCCTTTGTAAGTTAAGGACAAATTTGCTGACTCATTGAAACTATTGACCTCCATTATTGCAGCTGACAGAGGAAGTCCGGGGACGCCAGGAACCAAAGGAGAGCAGGGAGAGCGGGGATCACGTGGATCAGCAGGTGTGTCAGTCCTGCACAACATGAAAGAAATGTGCTTATGACATTTACAGCAGTTTATACATGTTCATTTCTAAATAAACAAATTTCCAGACTCACATAAGGTCACTGTGACCTTTGACCTTTGACAATGACATCTGACCATATTATTTTCAGTCCAAGTGACAACTGAAAACAAACCAAATTTGAAGAATGCCCAAAAGGCAGACTTGAAATGTCATGTTCAAGAGACCAAAAACATGTTATTTGTGGCCATCGTCACTGTGACCTTTGAACTTGGACCTTTGACCTTTGAAATTTGACCAACCCAATCTTATCAGTTAATCTCTGAATCCAAAGTAACAGTTGTGTCAAATTTGTGCGACTCCTGAGGAAATCTTAAAACAACATATTGTGATGAGATCACATTGACATTGACCTTTGACGTCCAAATTCTGTAAGTCAGAGTGAATGTTTGTGCCAAATTTGAAATTCCCTATGGGTCTTCCTATATAACGTTCACAACAACATGAGGTCACTGTGACCAGTGATCTTGACCTCTGACCTAGGGCTGTGCAATTAAATGAATTTATTCACGATTTCGATTATGGGGTCAAACGATCTCCAAACTACTACAATCAAGTTGATACGATTATTTTTTTCGAAAGAGACGCACATGTGCAATTCAGTCCTTCCCCCAAAGCTTTCAACGCGGCCTAGCTGACTGGCACTCAGTCTCAAGCAGCCGTAAAGTGAAGGAGGCGAGTGGTGTGTGTGATGACCAGCGGTTTGAATAACCGGCCACCGATATCCTGGTTTCACGGAGGAATAAGACACGCATCGGTGTTTACCTGAACCGGAAGTGATTCACTTTATTGGGCACGCTCCAGTCATTTACAGAATAAAGCATAGACTTCAGAATAAGGGCACATATTAATAATTGTTTGAATAATCGTGATTTCGATATTGTCCAAAATAATCGTGACTATGATTTTTTCCATAATCGAGCAGCCCTACTCTGACCTATAACCACCAAAATCGGATCAGTTAAATATTGAGTGCAACTGACTTTTGAGCCAAATATAAAGAAATTCATTCAAGGTGTTGAGATGTTGCGTTCACAAGACGGTTGGACAAGTTGAAAACATA